>NC_134849.1:4612362-7012362 GCF_965363235.1 Mytilus galloprovincialis
TTTTTCACTTTATCCGGTCCTGCTTTTTTTTTCTTAGTTTATCCTGACTTTTTTACATAAATTGTCATCCTGACTTTTTTGCAAGTGTCTCATCCTGCCTTTTTTTTTTAACTCAAAACTCCTGTCCTGCCTATTTTTTTCAAATTTCATCCTAGCACCCCCCCCCCCCTCCCCCCCCCCCCCCCATAAAAATCAAATGGAGGATCCCTTATCTAGTATAAGATGCATCTGTCTAGTTCTATTTGTAAAATGTTATCTAGTATACGAATAAATACGTTGCCTTGAAGGATACTTAATAATGGACAGCTATACAGTATAAACTGCTACTTTTTTTGTATTTCAAAAACATGCAACTAAACGTTAAGCATGCAATTATCAGTTAATCGATCAACGTTTTTAAATAAAGTTAAACGGTGTTTGTATATTCGCTTATATTATATTTCCTTTATCCTGCAATCAGCCAACTATTGTACAAACAACAGGTACACTTATATTTTTGTTGTTGCTTTATTTCTACTTGTTCAAATTAATGTTCTGTTGTCCGACTTCCATATTGAACGAGCGGTAATGCGGATATTCCTTTTTTTACGTAACAGTTAATTTTTGGGGTCCGCGTTAAGCTACATGTCAAATTCTTTGAAAAATAAGGGACACATTTTTTAGATTTTATACAACTAAAATTTCAAGTGAATGGTGTAAATTTCAGGATAAAAATAATATACGTTTATTTTCGGAGAAAACAAATATAAGTACTTGCTACGAGTCTGAGAAAAGCTCGGCGAAGTTAGTTTTTCGTCATGTTTCGAATGCTCATACACATAAGTTGTATATTTTCCGACAATGTACATATATCATATATCTATCACACTCGGGGAGAAAATAGATACATGCGTGGAATGAAAAATGTGCTGAAAATACACGTTTGCAATATTGGAAATTCCTTTGTGGTTTTAAGGAATGGTAATACTTGTTTTACGCACTTGAACGTAACCTTTATTGCTTTTTTTCATAAAGTGTATATCATATTATGCGTACATTCGCCATGATAACGATTTTAATTTGAAAATAAGTTGAAATAAAATTATACATACCTGTCCCTTTTCTGTCTCATTTTCGCTGTCGCTTAATACGGCATCGGATATCATAAGCATTGAAAGAAATAAAAAGAACACATTTTAAATTAGGAAAACCATGGTGGAATTATAAAATCGACGATTATTTCAAAGTACACATCTAGACCGATGTGGGCGTGTCAAATACCGGCTGTTTTCAAGAGAAGGGTCAAATTTTAACTGTGATTGACATGCAGGCTAGGGTGAGAAGTATAAATTAGTGTGAACATATTATTATTAATTAAACACTCATTGGTAGGATATTCATTAAGGCAAGTTGGGACATTGTATTAAACAGTGGTGATTTTTATCTTGTGCTTGGACGTTTCAAATGGGGAAAAATAAAATATATCATACCTGGAGGATTAGGATTTTTTTTAAAAGGTACTGTAGCTTAAGTTAACTTAGTCTTGGCTTATGCCAATGCAGAAAAAATGAGAACGATTTTTTTTTATAATTTCACATTTTTCTAATTTAAAATTACATTTTTCAATACATTTTGTAGTTTTGATTGACAATTATTTTTAGCGTTTGGGCAATCAAAAGCTGACATCCACTATAATATTATAGCCAAAAGTGATGAAAGTTGCATTAAACACCAACAAGTAATCAATAAATCTTATTATTTCAACAGTTCATTAAAATTCACTTTCAAGAAAGTACATTTTGCTTGGTTTCAGTTATTGTTTTAGAAATGTTAAAGACTTTAAACGTCATTATCCACCAGGGTGCGATAATGACCGGAAATGGTTCAGTACTGGTCATGTGTTAACGAGAATTTTATTTTTCTTAATTGACGAATTTAACAGGTTTTCTTTTTTAGATCACCTGGCCCAAAGGGCCAAGTGAGCTTTTCCCATCACTTTGCGTCCGTCGTCCGTCGTCGTTAACTTTTACAAAAATCTTCTCCTCTGAAACTTCTGGGCCAAATTAAACCAAACTTGGCGACAATCATCATTGGGGTATCTAGTTTAAAAACGTGTCCGGTGACCCGGCCAACCAACCGAGATGGCCACCATGACTAAAAATAGAACATAGGGGTAAAATGCAGTTTTTGGCTTATAACTCAAAAACCAAAGCATTTAGAGCAAAATTAATCTGTTTATCAGGACAAGATCTATCTGCCCTGAAATTTTCAGATGAATCGGACAATCTTTTGTTGGGTTGCTGCCCCTGAATTGGTAATTTTAAGGAAATTTTGCTGTTTTTGGTTATTATCTTGAATATTATTATAGATAAAGATAAACTGTAAACAGCAATAATGTTCAGCATAGTAAGATTTACAAATAAGTCAACATGAACGAAATGGTCAATCGACCCCCTAAGGAGTTATTGTCCTTAGTAGTCATTTGTAAATTTTTACTAACATTTTCCACTGAAACTACTAGGCCAAGTTCATTATAGATAGAGATAATTGTAAGCAGCAAGAATGTTCAGTAAAGTAAGATGTGCAATCACATTTCCATCACCAAAACACATTTTTGTCATGAATCCATCTGCTTCCTTTGTTTAATATTCACATAGACCAAGGTGAGCGACACAGGCTCTTTAGAGCCTCTAGTTTCATTTTGTTTCAAAATAGTCTACTATAAAAGATACATTAAAAATAATAATGAAGGCAATATATGCATTACCGAAAAGATCAAATCTAGAAGTTTAGTTATAGCACTATATACATGATATATAATAATGACTTTTGCGTTATAGCCAATTATTTTAACATCTAAAATAGATGTAGCAAGAAATGATCAACAATACGCAATTTGCACATAAGTTACAAATACTCAAATTATCAGTAATAGGATGAGTTTTACCAATATTTTACGTTTTTAAGGAAATGCGAATGCGAAAGCTATCCACCAGAGTTCAAAGCATTAAATTGGTAGTAAGCTAACTTTTCCTATAATCTTGAAAACTACAATAGCTAGAAAAATTTAAAAGGTGAAACAATTTTTAAGAAAAGGAAGATATTAATTCATTTATGTTGTTGTAAAATTGGCATTGATGCAATTGTACTTTTAACTATATTTGACTACAAATATTTGCCTTGAAATGGGTAAATACGTTTGCCCTTAAAATGTCCGATGTAATTGCGTCCTAGATTTTAAATACATGATATACATCAATTCGCAAAGCATATATTTTTTTCTAAATATAACTGAACGCGATCAGGTTCAAGGCTTTATGGTTTTTGTTAATACTAATCTTTATTGCAAAATTACACCTATAAGGGTCAAGCAATACATTTCGTTGACTTATTTGAATATTTCAGGTTTTAGGAGTGGATGGAGAGGTTCAAAGTGTTCAGCTTAAAGATTTCGATACACAGAAATCCTTATTTAAAGACCAGTTCAAAGGGACTTTATTTTCAAGATCAACCTTCTTAAAGGCGTGGAATCATATCCGTGGTAAGAAATTAAATGGTAGCTTCCTTAGTAACACAAATAGATAAAAATAAATAGATTAATTTAATTCTTGAATTTGACAGCAATACAAGAAAAAATAACATGACCTGGGATTTAGTAAGTTGATTTGAAAAAGTTATAAAAAAAATTAAAGATGCCTATCTGAATTTATATAATAATTTTAATTTTTACCTATTGTAAAATTAAATTCTTTCATTTCACAGCAATAAAATAAACTACCTAATAAGCTTGAATTTTGTAAGATCAATATTTAATTTAGTTAGATGGGCTGATTTACACCAGTCAAAACTAAATTTGAAGGTCAAGACTAGTCGAGACAGGTCGAGACTAGTCAAGACAGGTCGAGACAGGTCGAGCATTGGTCAAGACCATTTCAGACTACACAAAGATCATCAAGTACTGAATCAGACTAATTAAGTAAAGTCGAGACATAGTCGAGTACACTAAAGTACAGTTAAGTACAGTCGAGACAATGTCGAGACTAGTCGAGTAAAATGTGTGCTCGATTTTACTGGTCGAGCACAAAAACTGGTCAATTCAGACTCTGAGCAGTTTGTAGCACTACAAACTCCTCAGAGTCTGAATTGACCAGTTTTTGTGCTCGACCAGTAAAATCGAGCACACATTTTACTCGACTAGTCTCGACATTGTCTCGACTGTACTTAACTGTACTTAAGTGTACTCGACTAGGTCTCGACTTTACTTAATTAGTCTGATTCAGTACTTGATGATCTTTGTGTAGTCTGAAATGGTCTTGACCAAGGCTCGACCTGTCTCGACCTGTCTTGACTAGTCTCGACCTGTCTTGACTAGTCTCGACCTGTCTCGACTAGTCTCGACTCAGTCTCAACCAGTCTCGACCTGTCTCGACTAGTCTTGACCTTCAAATTTAGTTTTGACTGGTGTAAATCAGCCCATCTAACTAAATTAAATATTGATCTTACAAAATTCAAGCTTATTAGGTAGTTTGATTTATTGCTGTGAAATGAAAGAAGTTAATTTTACAATATGTAAAAAAAAAATTATTATATAAAAATTCAGATAGGCATCTTTAATTTTTTTTATAACTTTTTCAAATCAACTTGGATTTTCATCAAACTATGCAGATATCTTAGATATATATCAAGCTTATTGAATCTCATTTCATTTAGTTTTTTGTTGTATTGCTGAAAAATTTAAGAATTAAAGTAATTTGGGTAAAAAAAGGCTAGGATTTGCAATTCGGACAAAATAGAGATAGTACACTTTAATTTTTTTAATAACTTTATCAAATCAACTTGGATTTGCATCAAACTATGCAGTTATCTTACATATATATCAAGCTTACTGAATCCCATTTCATTTAGTTTTTTGTTGTATTGCTGTAAAATTTAAGAATTAAAGTAATCTTGGTATAAAAAGCTAGAATTTGCAATTCGGACAAAATAGAGATAGTACACTTTAATTTTTTTAAGAACTTTTTCAAATCAACTTGGATTTGCATCAAACTATGCAGTTATCTTACATATATATCAAGCTTACTGAATCCCATTTCATTTAGTTTTTTGTTGTATTGCTGTAAAATTTAAGAATTAAAGTAATCTTGGTATAAAAAGCTAGAATTTGCAATTCGGACAAAATAGAGGATAGTACACTTTAATTTTTTTAATAACTTTTTCAAATCAACTTGGATTTGCATCAAACTATGCAGTTATCTTACATATATATCAAGCTTACTGAATCCCATTTCATTTAGTTTTTTGTTGTATTGCTGTAAAATTTAAGAATTAAAGTAATCTGTGTATAAAAAGCTAGGATTTGCAATTCGGACAAAATAGAGATAGTACACTTTAATTTTTTTAATAACTTTTTCAAATCAACTTGGATTTGCATCAAACTATGCAGTTATCTTACATATATATCAAGCTTACTGAATCCCATTTCATTTAGTTTTTTGTTGTATTGCTGTAAAATTTAAGAATTAAAGTCATCTTGGTATAAAAAGCTAGAATTTGCAATTCGGACAAAATAGAGATAGTACACTTTAATTTTTTTAATAACTTTTTCAAATCAACTTGGATTTGCATCAAACTATGCAGTTATCTTACATATATATCAAGCTTACTGAATCCCATTTCATTTAGTTTTTTGTTGTATTGCTGTCAAATTTAAGAATTAAATTAATCTAGGTCAAAAAAGCTGGAATTTGCAATTCGAACAAAATAGAGATAGTACACTTTAAGCTTTTTAATAACTTTTTCAAATCAACTTGGATTTTATTAAAACTATTTAGCTACCTTGGTGATCTTACTAAATCCCAGGTTGTTATGAAGTTTTAAAATATTTTTTTGTCAAATTTAATGACATGACACTATACATGATTTAATTACATCAGTACACGTGAGTTTTACAGGTAAAAAGAAAGCCCTACTTTTCTTAAACTCGTGTATTACTTATCTAGTGAATTAAAAGCCCTGCGATTTATATTTAACAGGATGTTGCAACTTTGAATAAATGTTATTTAGAATTTAAAACTCTCTGGTAGATGTGATCTTTTTAATAAGTTTGCCCCAAGCAGAAGGTATTGCTTTATAAATCACCACAAATCAGAAGAACTATTTTAATAATTTCTAATGTTTCATCCCTTTTTGATATATTTATATAGTGTATTTCAAAAGGAATAAAACATTAAAGGAATTATATTAATATTTTATGTATACTTTTTCTCAAATTATGAGAAAAGATATATGTCTAATATCGTAGCTTTTTGACCTAGGTTAATTAAATTCTTAAATTTGACAGAAATACACCAAACAAAATAACAAATAGTTTTAATAAAATCCAAGTTGATTTGAAAAAGTTATTAAAAAAATTAAAGTGTACTATCTCTATTTTGTCCGAATTGCAAATTCTAGCTTTTTATACCAAGATTACTTTAATTCTTAAATTTTACAGCAATACAACAAAAAACTAAATGAAATGGGATTCAGTAAGCTTGATATATATGTAAGATAACTGCATAGTTTGATGCAAATCCAAGTTGATTTGAAAAAGTTATTAAAAAAATTAAAGTGTACTATCTCTATTTTGTCCGAATTGCAAATCCTAGCTTTTTATACCAAGATTACTTTAATTCTTAAATTTTAGAGCAATACAACAAAAAACTAAATGAAATGGGATTCAGTAAGCTTGATATATATGTAAGATAACTGCATAGTTTGATGCAAATCCAAGTTGATTTGAAAAAGTTATTAAAAAAATTAAAGTGTACTATCTCTATTTTGTCCGAATTGCAAATTCTAGCTTTTTATACCAAGATGACTTTAGTTCTTAAATTTTACAGCAATACAACAAAAAACTAAAAGAACTAGGATTCAGTAAGCTTGATATATATGTAAGATAACTGCATAGTTTGATGCAAATCCAAGTTGATTTGAAAAAGTTATTAAAAAAATTAAAGTGTACTATCTCTATTTTGTCCGAATTGCAAATCCTAGCTTTTTATACCAAGATTACTTTAATTCTTAAATTTTACAGCAATACAACAAAAAACTAAATGAAATGGGATTCAGTAAGCTTGATATATATGTAAGATAACTGCATAGTTTGATGCAAATCCAAGTTGATTTGATAAAGTTATTAAAAAAATTAAAGTGTACTATCTCTATTTTGTCCGAATTGCAAATCCTAGCCTTTTTTTACCCAAATTACTTTAATTCTTAAATTTTACAGCAATACAACAAAAAACTAAATGAAATGAGATTCAATAAGCTTGATATATATCTAAGATATCTGCATAGTTTGATGAAAATCCAAGTTGATTTGAAAAAGTTATAAAAAAAATTAAAGATGCCTATCTGAATTTTTATATAATAATTTTTTTTTTTACATATTGTAAAATTAAATTCTTTCATTTCACAGCAATAAATCAAACTACCTAATAAGCTTGAATTTTGTAAGATCAATATTTAATTTAGTTAGATGGGCTGATTTACACCAGTCAAAACTAAATTTGAAGGTCAAGACTAGTCGAGACAGGTCGAGACTGGTTGAGACTGAGTCGAGACTAGTCGAGACAGGTCGAGACTAGTCAAGACAGGTCGAGACAGGTCGAGCCTTGGTCAAGACCATTTCAGACTACACAAAGATCATCAAGTACTGAATCAGACTAATTAAGTAAAGTCGAGACCTAGTCGAGTACACTTAAGTACAGTTAAGTACAGTCGAGACAATGTCGAGACTAGTCGAGTAAAATGTGTGCTCGATTTTACTGGTCGAGCACAAAAACTGGTCAATTCAGACTCTGAGGAGTTTGTAGTGTAGTGTATGCTTACTGCTGATTGTGCGATTAACCTTTTTAATATGATAAATTGAACCTCAAAATAGGATTTTATTTGTAAAAATGTGACAGTTTTTATCAAAACAAAATATTATTTTGATAGGAAACAGAGATGACAATTGAGCTCGAGTCAAGAACTTTACATGCAAACGAGGTAAGTTGAGGATGAACTTAGGTGAAATTAAATAAAGCAAGAATTTAAGATTGTTACTATTACCCGGAAGAGCATTAGATAAGCCTCAAAATAAGCTAAATACATTGAAATGTCATGGAGCTCATTTCGAGATATTTGATATTTAAAAGATGGCCGGATAAGGCTGACTCGAACTCTGTGTATATATCTGTCTGACAGGATTTATCTGACCTTCACCTCATCATGCTCATTGTCATCATATTTTAAAATGTCAAGTTTATGCGATACTTGTAGTTAGAGCTTATTCTTTAATAATTTCCACATGAAATCAGTGATTAGTGAATCGGACGAGACGTTTCAGTATGTGTGGTTAGTCAATTAAACAAAACACTGATTACTTTGATTTACAAACTCAATTATTTTCAAAGGAAATGAAGATACCTGAGAATCAGATAAACATCAGATCATTGGAAGTAACAAATGTGAGTATGAAGTATGAGTATGTTTTATTTGTTTCTGCTAGTCCCATGTCGTGGATTATGAAATAATTTACTGAAACTTAGATTACAAAATTGTAATGCCTTGGGCAAAGTGAATCAGTGAAATATATAACATGTGTATGCAATGTAGTTTTAAGCTATCAACCGTTATATTTCTGTCTTCTCCGCAAAATATCAACGAGCACCTAAAACAAAAACATATATTTATATTATTTTTAAGTTCAGATTTGCACGTTGTGTTATAATTCAGCTTTCTTTGGAAAACCGGTTGGGATCCAGTTCGCGGAAAAGGTGGGGAGGGGGTGTAAACCTGGAACATCATGATACATTTGCATTTTTTGTGAACTTCAAAAATAATCTAATAATTATTTCCAGTAATGTGTCATTGCTGGAATGATTTCACACTTAATTGAAATATTTGTTTGTTTTTTACTTGACGTTAAATTGGGCCACATTTGTACATGTTAAATGTCTGTCCCAAATCAGTAATTTAGTGGTCGTTTTGGTTGCTGTTTGTGATCTATTAAGCATTTCTATTTATCGGCCGTTGATATTCACGTTTAAATTTGTATGCCCCACCTACAATAGTAGAGGGGCATTATGTTTTCTGGTCTGTGCCTCCGTTCGTCCGTACGTCCGTTCGTTCGTCCGTGCGTCCGTTTGCTTCATTTTAAGTTTTGACCACAATTTCACGGTCCACTGAACATAGAAAATGATAGTGCGAGTGGGGCATCCGTGTACTATGGACACATTCTTTTTTGTCATTATGTTAAATCGTATTTTTTGGAAAATGACGCAGTCATTGTTCCATTACTGGCGACCTGAACTTCATTACATTTCTCTGCCTACCGCGCTTGGTTTCGTATTTACTATTTTCTATACAAACTGGAATCTGCTTGTGTTATCATTAATTATGCATGAGAGGTCATTGTGTAGTAATCAGCCAGGAACCAGTTTACAAACTAACTGGTTTCTGCTTGTATTCCACTACACTCGGACAAAGTGTTGTAGTTTGACGGGAACCAGTTTAGAATTTGTAAACTACAAAACGTAATCGGTTATTGTTCATTCCGTTTTGGTGTTTCATACCGACTTTTATGGTTTGAATAAGCTTAAGACCCTTCAAACATTAATGTGATAGGTATATTAAAGACTGTTTTACAATAGGATGGAACTGTTTTGCGTTCAAAGTCGTACTATAGTGATATCTGTTATGTACGGATTTCCACTCTCACCGGTTAATTTCTTTTTTTACACTTGCTTTTGAAACTTCCTGTTTAAACATCGCAAGTTTTAAAATTGATTTTTTGAGTGAATTTAACTTATTTTAACAATCATGAAGCGTTCCAGAATCATTTTCAAGCAGTTTCTTCTTCTCTTTGATGATGGAAAATAGGTTTTTCTCAAGAAAATACCGCAAACGATCGCAGAGGAATTGAAACGTACAAGTCAAGTCGGCACCTGGTTAAATTGGCATTAGTCAAATCGGCATCCAATAATATTTGTTATAATATTTTCTATTCAATTAATTAATAACTGTTACCAAGTACATAGTGAATATGTTGTTGTGTATTTAGGTAAACAACGAAACCAAAGTGAAATTATGTTGTTGTGTATAAAGGTAAACAACGAAGCCCTTACCCAAGCTGTTGTTTTAACAATTAGACAATTATTAAAAAAAAAATGAAAAACTATGAGTCCCTTTCAATAAATCAAACTTTCATGCCAAATAATAAGCAAATTTAAGGTGGTTTTTTTTCAGTAAAGTTTAAAAAGCATTAAACAAACAATCCTGTAAAATGCTCAACTGGTTTAAATAATGCATAAAAATATCCAATATCTCATGTATTAGTCCAAATAATTATGACGTCTGGCAAGGTTATTTAATTTTTTTTCTGTGACGTCTTCCTACGAAGTTCGTAGGAAGGCGTCCCAGAAAAAAATTAACATAGCCTTGCGGTCATAGAAAGGTGTCCCAGAATAAAATTAAAAAAGCCTTGCCAGACGTAATAATTATTTTGACTACTCATATATATATCATTAAAAATACACCAAAAATGTCATTTAGTTGAGAAAAATAAATATATACAAAATGTACAATGAACACCCAAAAATGTGAAAGTTAGTACATTTGTATTTAACTCTTTTTGCTTAAATACTGAAAAAAATTCTGGCAACCCCTTACTTATTTTTACTCTTTTTGCTTAAAATACTGTTAAAATATATATTTAACATGGGTGACGAATTGACTATATCAGGTGTCGATTTAACCAGGCGCTGATTTGTCCAGGTGCCAATTTAACCAGGTGCCGGTTTGACTAGAATTCTTTAACAAATGTTTGAAATTACCTGAGTTTCATTAGACCTTTGATAACAGTAACAAAAATATTATTTACTTAATATTTTGTGGTATCAGGTCTGTTCGCGTCCAATACACTTTCGCACCTTGCAGGTTCGCACCTCGCACGTTCGCACCCAAGGTCCGTTCGCACTCTACTCATTCACGCTCAATTTTAATTCAAATTCAAGTTGAATAATTGGAAAATCATGATTGTTGTTTTAAATTGCTTTGGTGTAAATACTGAATGTATTTATAGCTTGGTATGAGTAAAACATTGAAGATTTTAAAGGAAAAACACAAAAGATAATTGTTTTTAACAGCTTGGTCCCTTTGATCTGAAACAACGAAACAATAAAATATAGGAACCAAAATATTGCAATCCACTATTATAACCAAAACATGATAAAATCTATTCAACACACAGAAAAAAACATAGTCAGAATCTCACTTCATTTTGAAAGAAGTCAATGAAACAAAGTTATAGCAATACACTAACCAAAACATGATTAAGAGTTATTCAACACAAAATAAAACGTTGACAAAATACCACTTTAGTTAGAAAGGATTATTATTATTTTTAACAATACGCTATCCAAAACATGATTAAGATTTATTCAACACAAATAAAAATGCTGTCTCACTTTATTTTGAGACAATGACAACAATTATACACTTGCTTACAGAGTTATTAAACACAAAACCAATTAAGATTGGGTGCGAACATTTAGGGTGTGAAAGTGAAAGGGGGCGAACATGAGTGGGCACGAACGGACCACGATTCAGACTATGTACCAGTGAGAAATATACAAGCCTTTCTACGGTATTTATTTGTACAATTCAGGTAGTCTTGACCTATTCATATGTCTTAAAAAACAGCCAGTTGTCACCTTCACTTCACACACACACATATATACGAATATCAATTATATGCTTACGAGACGTGTTGCATTGTTAAACTAATTACGGTATGTGAAAATCAAGACTTGCATAAAAACTATCCCAATAATAGAGACAGTGGCGTCATTTTTCTTCAGAGCTTTCAGCTCTTTGATTAAGCTTACACTACGGCATATGATTGCTTATTGTTGAATATTGTACAGTTAAATATAGCTGCTTACATCCAAATCAATTTACGTCTATGTGATATTGTCACTAGAAATCATACCACATCTTTGTATTCCTATTTAGTTTAAAACATATCATTTTAATAAAATTAAAAGCAGAATTCAAACAGAGGTGAAATTCTAAAGAAGATTACATTGTTTAATTTTTTTTCTCAGGATTTCGCAATGAACGAAAAAGTAATGGGCTTCTGGAAACTGGAGAAGAAATGGTATAATGCAACAGTCCTAGAAAAAACTAAATCAGGTAAACCATGATATACATTAACGAGAGATTACAAAAGAACGATGAGTAATGAGTTGATTGATTGTCAGGTAGTTTTTTGTTGTTGTTTAAGGCCACATTGTGCACTCTAGGCTATATCATAGATATAGGAAGATGTTGTATGTGTGCCAATGAGACAAGTCTCCATCCATGAATTTTTTTTATAAAAGTAAACAATTATAAGTCAAGGTATGGCCTTCAACACGGAGCTTTGGCTCATACCGAGCAGCAAGCTATAAGGTGTCAGACCACAAATTACTCCCTCAAATTTAGAACGTAAAAGTAGGCCTACTCGGGACAAAAAAGTGCATTTGATGTCATTGTTTACTTAAACTACACAACAAATTTGCAGAAATGAAATTTTTGGTGAAAGAGAAATATATTTAGACCGTTTTGAGCCCAAATTTACTTGTCTATGAGTTGAAATTAAAAATTGAGGATTAATGCGCTCCATAGTATACTAATTTAAGATTTCAAGAAAACCAGGGGTTATTTTTAGTGGTACATCCATTCGGAAGGTCTCTTCTTTCTTATATGGCTTTAAAGGTATGTCGAAAATTGGAATGAAGAAAGGTGATACCTGTACGATTCAGGACATACCTGGTTTGTAAGAGGTTAAACTTAAGATAAAAAATTTAGAAATCTATGAAAATTGCAAAATTTGGTTGAACATATAGGGACTTTTAATTGGTGGTCTGACACCTTTTATAACGGGCCCAAAAAAAATACTAGTTTTAAACAATTCAAACAGGAAAACGAAGAGCGGTCTAATTTATATAAAAATGACCGTTTGCATTTATTGGCTGAGAAAATTGGCGTATCTGGAGAGAACACAGAGCATCACATGTCCAATCAACAGAAACAATGCACATATCATTCGAAGTAAAAGACTCACTAAGGAGTCAACATTTCGATAAAGTCTAGGGAAACATCATATGAAAGGAAAGATGTATATATGTTTGATCTAATTGTATATGCATAATTTGTGTTTGGTTTTCTGTCCCTTTGATTGGATAGTCTCTATTTTACAGGTTACAAAGTCGTATTTGCAGACGACAACTTAGTAAGAGTGTTAGGTCTACAGAATCTACGACAAAAGACATCGAGATGAATTCAGCTGAAGGTGTTTTGTTTTAACAAAACACTTTCATATATATATGAACTTACAAGAAACTCACAAGTCATCTGATAATGTTCTCAAAACAGGATATAATAAACAATATCAACAACAAAAGGAAGCTGTATTTCCTTGTCCTTGAACAAAAGACATTTAACATCAGTCAAATGATCCTATATATTTATACATGTATACAAGAATGAACAAGGTTATATATGTTATTTAATTTATATTGGGACATTATCATGGTATCTTAATGACAAAAAAACAAACATTCACATAATTAGCTTGTTTGGTCTGAATGTGCTTGTAATTTAATATGACAAACTGTATGTAGAATAAGAAGTAATTATCACACCATCAATGAGACAACATCAACGACGAAAATAAATAGATGAAAAAGTATGCAAAAATCATCAACAACAGATAGATGTGCGTAGAATCGCCAAGTGTGTTACAACATTATGCACATAAAGCTGTTCAATATAGTTGCAATATTAAAATATGTAACAATGTGTCATAGAGCACTTTTTATAGTAATTAGTAAACACAATCCTAGCATATTAAAATTTATGATGATGTACTTGTGCAAGTTATTGAGTTTCATCATTAACAGAATTACTTTTATAAATTCACTAAAACATAACCACCGTTTACATACAGGATAGATATTTTCTGAACATCAACAGCTTCAGGAAAACTATTTGAAATTTGAAAATATCGATATTTGGTATAACAAATTGATTGGAATTGATTTTTAGTAGTGCGGTCGGTAGTGTCTGCTTATTACATTTTAAACAACCATAGATTTAAATTCCTTGTTTGTGTGCGTTTTGTGGTTTTTGTGGTTTCGTAAGAATATAACAATCCCTTGTGTTTTTGTGGGTTCTTGTTGCTTTGTCTTTGGTTTTCTATGTTGTGTTTTTTACTATTGTTTGTCTGTTGGTCTTCTTTTTAAACCATGGCGTTGTCCGATTATTTTCGACTTATGAGTTTGAATTTTCTTCTGGTATCATTTGCCTCTCTTTTAAGGAGGTCTGTTCCTAATGATGACGATTTAAAGTAAGCTCCTCATGTTTAAAAGCAATCTGTATTCAAAACATTCTGCCTTCTTCATACGGATAACCACACAAAATATTCAAACATTTTGTCAGGAATCTGATGTTCAGTAGATGTCGTTTGTTGATGTGGTTCATAAGTGTTTCTCGTTTCTCGTTTTTGATATAGATTAGACCTTATGTTTTCCCGTTTTAATGGTTTTACGCTAGTCATTTTAGGCCTTTTATAGCTTGCTGTTCGGTAGGAGCCAAGGCTCCGTGTTGATTACCTTTTTATACCTATAAAGTTGGTTTTTTTTAACAAATTGGGACCTGGATGGAGAGTTGTCTCATTGGTACACATTTGTTTCATAAGTAGTCAACTGTCTAAACACTGTCTAAATTTCACGACTTGGGATGACAGTTTTAGTACATACAATTATTTGATTTGCCGTACATTTGAATCGTATGAGATTATGGGGAAATTTCCCCAATTTGAAGTCAACAATATCTAATATGAACATGATGAGATTATGGGGAAATTACCCCAATTTGTAGTCAACAATATCTAATATGAACATGATGAGATTATGGGGAAATTTCCCCAATTGATAGTCAACAATATTTTCTATGATTTGAACATAATGAGATTATGGGGAAATTTCCCCATTTGATGGTCAGCAATATTAAAGCTTGTATTTTCCAATTAATAATCTTATCGTGGGAATTTCGGCATTCTGATGTTTTTGGTTGTAGATGTGAATGTGGGGATATTTCCCCATTCTAATGTTATTGGTTTTATATGTGTAGTGTATGTGGGGATTTTCCCCACTGGTACGTTTTTCAATTCAAGAATACTAGTTTTCTTCATTGAGTGGGGAGATTTCCTCAAATTTGATAAAATCATGTAAGCGCATTTCCATTAACTTATAGATTTGTTGACAAAAAGTGTTTATTTCAATTCACATCGTCAACCGAATTTGAAACCACCAAAAAAAGAGAATAAAATAGAAATTCTCTTTTTCAAATAGAATGCGTTTACTGTTAATGTTATACCATCTCCCCTTTTCTATTGGCATTGAATGATTCGATGTTCGGAATTTACAAAGTGTATATATATCTCGGTCATTTATATGTTGAAATAATTCTCGATTCAAAATTTTCCTCAAAGAGCCTATAAGTAATGCATTTTGATGTGTTCTGAATAGCTGAATTCCAAATTTGTTTAAACTGGTCAATTAATCTAAGTTTGATAATTTTTGGTAACAATTTCGTGAGGTTTGTATTTTGCACATAAAATAAGTTTGAAAATCCGGCATTGTCCAATATATTTTTAATGTTCTTTATCCATAAAATATCATCATTGTTTGTGTGATATCGGAAATATACAAATTTATATAAGATTGATGATAACTTATTTTCATCAATTAGCAGCCTGCACCAATATGATATCATTCGACATTTAATGCTTATTTCCAATGGGTATCGTCCAGTTTCACCGTACACAATCATAATTGGGGTAGATCTCTTGAGGTGTAGTAAATGCTTTAAAAATTTGAGGTGAACTTGTTCAATAATGTCATTTTTCCCAAATCCCCATACTTCACATCCGTATAAAAGAATTGGTTTCACCAGTTTGTCAAATAACTCTAATTGGCACTCAATTGATCAATTACACAGCCTCCCTTTTTTTAATAACGTTGTACATAGCTTTTGTTGCTTTTTCTGATAGTATTTTTTTGCTTTATTGAAGGATCCGGATCTGGTTAACAATAATTCAAGGTAGTAAAATTCTTTCACTATTACAATTTCATTTTCTTCATCAATGAAATTAATTTTTTTTTGCTGTCTTCCTTTAAAGAAAATTCGAACTTTAGTCTTAGATGTATTTACTTTAAGTTTCCAAGTATCACAATATTCACTGAAGCAATTTAACTGCATTTGAAGGTCTTCCTTTGTTTCTGACATTAGAACAGTATCATCGGCATAAAATAAAATGAACAGCTTTAAATAGATATTGAGGTTAGTTTCAAGGGAGTTCGATATTGATGACAAACCTTTCACATTATGTGATAAAAAATCAGCGAGGTCATTGATATATAACGAGAATAATAGAGGAAAAAGATTATCCCCTTGTCTAACTCCAGTGTTACATGGGAAAAAAATCAGATTTTTGATTATTGTATTTCACTCGTGATTTTATATTGCTGTATATACAATGTTTTACTGTAAGCATTTTTCCATCAATGTGATTCAATGCCATGTTAAACCATAGGCTGTTTCTCAAAACTGTGTCAAACGCCTTAGCAAAATCAATAAAAACACAGAATAACTTTTTCTTTTGCGATCTAGCTAGGTCGAAGAGACTTTATAATATAAATATGTTATCTGTTGTTGAATTTTTATCCTAACTCCACTTTGATTGTAATGTATTATTGAAAAGTTTTCGAAATATTTCGTTAATCGTTCATTTAGGATGGACGTAAACAGTTTTCCAAAACAGCTAAGAATAGTGATAGGTCTATAATTTTGCGGATCTTGTTGATTTCCTTTATTTTTAAATAAAGGGTGTATATTTCCAAATACCCAATTGTCTGGTATGATTCCTGTATCAAATATAACATTGAATACGGGCGTAATCATTTCATTTAATACATTTTTTCGATATATCTTTCAATCTCTTCGTAGTTAAGCTCTTATTCTTCCTCTATATTTCCTTGATTTAAAATTTTGAAGAAATCATAAAGTTTTCCAATTGAAATATTAAGTTGTTTCTTGCTAGAGCCTCCATTAAGAATTTTCCAGTACTCTTTTGAGTTCGTGGTTTTCATATTTTTCATATTATTTCGCACATTTTTCCTATATTTTTTTTATATTTTTGTTCATTGTATTTTTGTATTGTCTTTCACTGCGTTTTTTATATTCCTGGTTGACAATGGATTTGTTTAATTTATATTTTCTTCTGTATTTTCTCGCATTTTTCCTAGCAATTCTACAATCTATGTTAAACCATGGTTTTTCATCTTGTGATCTTGTACGCTGAGGGGTATTTTCGTTCTTTGACTTATTTTTTAAGGTTCTGAATGTTTTCTTTGAAGAAGTAACAGATATGTTCGTAATATTTTCTACAGCTTTGTTAATAATGTTTGAATCAGCGGGAAAAGATTCGGTTCCTTCAAGACAATTTACTAATTCAGAAATCTTTTCTCTGTCTAAATTTAGAATAAACTCTTCTTTCTTGTTTATAACCCATTTCCTTATGTTCTCTCCGCTCATTGAATTAACCGGCACAGATCCATATTCACATGTACATTTATCTATGTCGACATCTATATCTATAGGCCTGTGAATATCGGAGTATTAACAACTAAAATCTAAAACTTTCGAATTTGAGATAATGCAAATAAAATCTAGCGACCCTATGAAATAATCAACAACTGCAGCATTTTTGCTCGTCCGTTCCCCCGTCATATTTTCTCCTATGCGACCGTTTATAATATACATATTTGTAAATTTGCATAAATCAAGTAAAAGTTTCCCATAATTATTTTTTGTTTTATCTTTATTTTTGCTGGCTCTCGGTATGTTATAGATTTCGAATTTATAGGTGTCGTTTTCTGTAATTTCTGGTAAATTCAGAATATCAGAAATGACATTTCCATCAGTTTGGATGAAATCAGCATCAGTCGATGTTCTGCTGTTGAAATCGCCATTTAAGCACATGTATTTGCATTTAGTTGAAAACTTTAGAATATCAGTTTCGATTTCGCGAAAGGCGACGGGTGAACTTCATTTGGTGTTTTCCGGTGGAATATAAACAGACCCAATGATTATTTCAGCATCTAGTTTAGTATATGATGGTGAGATTTCAAACCATATAACACAATTACTATCATTCGATAGGACTTTCATATGATCGCATAGTTTTTCTTTATATAGAACCATAAGTCCACCAGATTTTCTAAATGTCATATCGTGTTTGTTTTTCGTTTTACTGATATAGCCAGGTACGAAAATTTAGTAGATAACAAATATGCAAAGCTAATCGGTATCAACATTTGGACAAAATATGAAAAATTAGAATACGCACCACATATGTCATTTGTATATGATTTTATATTTAAAATTTTAATGGAAAATAAGTTGAAAAATTTTCGGATGGAAACTACTTTAGCATATTATTCCTACAAAGCAGTTCTATTAAAGTGGAAAATATCTGAGAACGATATAGCAATTTTTGTAAATCAAAAGAAGAAGATTACTTGCATTTCTTTATTACATGTTCATTTGGGATATTTGGGAGAAAGTACATTATCTTCTAGCAAAAATGATTTTTCAAAACAAGATATTAGCAAAACATATAGCATTTGTATACAAAATATCAGATAAAGGGTACAACGGTTTTAATTATTTCTTGACAATTAGTGGTTTTTGTATTTACAAGTCGTAATATGTATCCGAGCAAAAACTGAAATTTTTAAATGTGTATGCTATGTTTATAAAGAAGCTACGAAGGTTTATGAATGAGAACAAAACATTATCTCCAAATTTATGTTTCATGAGGTTAAAAAGATTGATATAATTGATGGAAAAAAAAATTTATATCTTATTATATTATGTGTATTTTCCTGGATACTCAGAAAGTATTTCACAGGGATACTTTTGGACACTGAAGTAAAGTTGTAACAAGCAATTTGAAGAATAAAGAAAATTTATTTGTTGAAAAAAAAAATATTATTGAATCGTAAACAAATATTAGTAGTTTTGATACCTCACGCTGACTCGTATAACAAAGTTTATTTTACTGCATCAACCAAAACTGACTTTACTTGCACTTCCTTTTGTTAATATATATAGCTTCATAGAAAGTCAGTTATATTTCTATGTAATTAAGGATTTTACAACAAAGATGACAGCAATGTTGGAACACAAATTACTACAAGATTTGGTCCTCATCAATTTATCTTATTTTTGCTTGCCTTGGATTATCGATTCTGTATTTGCCAAATGTTTAATCGAAAGTTGTTCAGTCTATCCAAAATGTCTTATTCCATTTTTACTTTATAATTAAAAGAAAAACAAGTTCGATTGTTAATAGTATACTGTTAGTATATTATATCGGTTGATTGATTTTGTGTATAGGCTTACGGCCATGGCAAATATATCATTCATCTAAATTGATGAGATGATACATGTTCTTATTTATTCAAACACTGAACAATTTTCGATTGATCATTTAGAAAATACAGAATCGATAATCCAAGGCAAGCAAGTTTAATTTAAGTACATATTAAAATGCAAACGCATCGTAAACATAGTTTAATATGAATAAAAACAAATGTTTAATAAATGTTTACAAGTTTAATTTAAATACATATTAAAATAGGAAACGCATCGTAAACATAATTTAATATGAATAAAAAACAAGTGTTTATGTTAGTCGATATTTGTACATGTTCTTCTGAAAAGAAAATATACAACTTCTATACTTGAAGTTCTCGTAACTATTTTTTTGCTACGATAAAAGTTGATATATAAAAAAAAAACAGTTTTGAATTGCTTCGGTTTTAGACACATATACTTACAATATCAAAGTAAAAGTGGTTTTAATACAATGAAATAAATGTACAAATGTTTCTGAAGTTTATTACATAATTTACATGGATTATGACAGGGTTATAGATATAATAACCGGGCCAAAGGAAGAAGTAACAAAAAGTATTAATGTTTATTCATTAGGAAATACTCCTGTTAAACTATCAGTCCAGGACAATTATTTAGAATTTTACCCATGTAACAATGTAGCACATGAAATTATGTCTAGTTTCACATATGTTTTTTCATTAAAATATTTTGACTCAAGGAAACCAAGGGAGATTCCAATTTAAGAAAATCATTACAGCTACCTAACATGTTGAAAAAAAAATAATGAAGGGAGTTCCTGTAATGCTACAGTATCCCCAGTGCTTGTTAGAGCACTGTCAGTTGTCATGTCAGGTACAAAATAACATTCATCCTCTGATGACGATTCACTAGCTAAGTCTGAAGTGTCTGTAATTATACCTGATTTAGGTTTCTGTGGTGATTTTATCGGTTTTAATCTTGGTTTCGGTTTTGGTGGAGTTTGAACAGTTTTGTCTGAAATATGGCCAATAGGTAGAAGTAGATTTCTATGGAGTGTTCTTAATCTTCCTTCTCCATTTTCCTTTTTAACATTGAAAACAGGTTTTTCTAAATTTGGTTGTGATAAAATAATATACGGTTCATCCTCCCACTTATCGGCAATTTTATGTTTTCCGTGAAATGCAACTTTTCTAACTAAAACCTTGTTTGCTTTTTCAATTGCTACACCTCTTGCTCTGATATCATAACCTTCCTTTTGTTTCGCTTGAGCTTTCTTTGAGTGTGCAGCTGCTATATCATATGCCTTAACTAATCTTTCTCTTAATTCCTGCACATATTTTGTTTGCGGTTTGCGTTGTTTTTCAGTAACTAATCCAAAAGCTAAATCTATAGGTAATTTCGGTTCTCTTCCAAACATTAAAAAGTATGGTGATTGATTGGTTGATTCGTGTTTTGTACAGTTATACGCATGAACAAGTGATCCTACATGTAATTTCCAATTAAGTTTTTGATTCGGTTCCAAAGTTCCTAACATAGATAGTAAAGTACGGTTAAATCTTTCCGTCATTCCATTTCCCATTGCATGATACGGCGTAGTTCTAGATTTTTTAGCTCCTAAAAGTTTACAAAGTTCCTGTATTAAATTCCCTTCAATATTTGGTCCCTGATCTGAATGTATGCGTTTCGGTATTCCGTAATGGACAATGAACTGATGAAATAAAACTTCTGCTGGAGTTTTAGCTGTCTGATTTCTTGTCGGATAGGCTTGAGCGTACCTAGTGAAATGATCTGTCACTACTAACATATGCTGATGTCCTCCTCTTGATTGTTCCAAAGTTAAGAAGTCTATACATACCAATTCCAAAGGTTGTGAAGTTGTTATACTTACCAGTGGTGCTCTAGATGGTTGTTTCTTCCTTTTGATGAAACGATCGGAGTTCTCTATCCAATTGTCAACATCTTTTGACATACCTGGCCAATAAAATCTGTCGTGCAATAATGATGTAGTTCTATCACGTCCAGGGTGTCCCATTTCATTATGTAGAGCCTCTAACACTGTTTTGATATAATCTGATGGTAGTACAAGCTGATTGAGTATCTTACCATTCATATCTGTTACTTCTTGGTATAAGATGTTGTCTATCAGTTTCAGATGTTCAAACTGTCTGAGTAACGGACTCTGTATAATTTCTCTCTTCTTCGGTTTCTTTCCTATCTTAACGCATTCAATCCATGGTTGTAGTTCCTTATCCTGATGTTGTATACTTACCCAATCTATGTCGTTGTAAATTTGATGTTCAGTATCTATTGTTGTTTCATCAACTACTTCTGGTGATATTGAGATAGTTTCCACTAATGGTGTTGAAATCATTCCACAAATAGCTTTAATAGATTCCATTGGTATGTTTGTCTCTTTGTTGGTTGGTATTCTTGATAAACCATCTGCATCAGAGTAGTTTTTGACAGGAAGGTATGTTATATCAAAGTCTATCTGAAAGAGCAGCTAACCACCTATGTCATGTGGCATCTAAGTTGGCCGTTGTTAAAGCATAGGTTAGTGGATTAATTTGAGTGCCGGATAATTCTTTTAAGATTTTGATAGTCCACGGCTTGCGTATGCTATTACTTTATCATGTCCTTCTTGATGTTGATATAAGACAGCACCTAATCCTGATCCACTAGCATCGGTGTGTAATTCAAACGGTTTCGTATAATCGGCATATCCTAAAATTGGTGCTGTTGAAAGAAGTTCCTTTAATTTTACAAATGCATTTTCCTGTTTTTCTCCCCAAGTCCAAAATGTTTGAGTATGAGTTTTCTTTTTGTTCTTTTTAGCTGGTGTCGGCATTAATTCGGTGAATGGTTTAGAAATCTGACTGAAGTTTCGAATAAATCTGCGGTAATATCCTGCAAAACCACTAAATTTAAAGAAGGTACATTTAGATGGTGCAATTTTCAAACAAGCATCTCTAATTCTGTCAAAAACAAGTTTCAATCTCTCCATATGTTCTTCAAATGTCCTAGAAAATATAATGATGTCGTCTTTAAATATGCAACATATTTTCAAGTGTAAATCTCCTAAACAATCTTGCATTAGACGCTGATAAGTTGCAGGTGAGTTAGATAGTCCGAACGGCATCCTACAAAATTCAAAAAATCCTAAAGGGCCTACAGTAAAAGCTGTGCGCTCTTTATGCGGTTCGTAAATCTCTACTTGATGATAGCCTGATTTCATTTCGACGGTAGAAAAGTACTTATTTCCTGCAAGACAGTCGAGTATTTCCTCTAGACGGGGAATCGCATATGCATCAAGACGGGACTTTTTGTTGAGTTGTCTAAAATCCACTCACATTCTTAGACTCTTATCTTTCTTCCTTACTAAGACTTTATTTGATGAGAAAGGACTATGTGATTTCCTTATAATACCTGTTTGCATTAATTGCTGTAAGTAGGATCGGACTTCTTCAAACATTGAAGGCGGTATTCGGCGGTATTTTTGCTTAAACGGTCTATCATCCTCTTATTCTATTCTATGCTGTACAATTGTAGTATGTCCCATATCTGAGTCGCCTTTCGAAAATATATCTGAGTAATCACGGATAAGTTGTTTTCCTTTTTCAAGTTCCTGAGTCATTAAGTTATCTGTACTAACCTTAACTTGTTCTAAAAGCGGTGGAGTAAATTCCAAGTTTTCAGATCCAATATTGTCCTGAATAGATACAGGCTGTATCTCGCAAAGTACAGCATGTGGTTGAATATTTACTATTCTTGTTGTTACATTGCTAATATCAACTGAGATGTCATGATTCTGATGAAATTTATACTAAATGAGTGAAGGTGATAAATCTAAATCAGACGGTATAACGGAATTCTTAGTTGGATGTATCATAGCTGATGTATTGCAATACGGAAGTTCTTTATCTATGTAGCCTGGTAAAGTAACGTTACTGTTAGGTGGTATAATAATGTTGGTATTTCCAGCAAATTTGACAATAGCTAAACGATGGTTGTTTCGGCTTAGTTCCTTTTCTCTAAGTAATATACTTCTGAACGATGAATACCAAGGAGTGTCATAATGGTACTACAATAGTGAAATATTAGGTTGTTTCTTGCTAGAGCCTCCATTTAGAATTTTCCAGTACTCTTTTGAGTTCGTGGTTTCCATATTTTTCATATCTTTTCGCACTTTCCTTCTATATTTTTTGTATATTTCTGTTCATAGTATTTTTGTATTGTCTTTCACTGCGTTTTTTATATTCCTAGTTGACAATGGATTTGTTTAATTTATATTTTCTTCTGTATTTTCCCGCATATTTGCTAGCAATTCTACAATCTATGTTAAACCATTGTTTTTCATCTCGTGATCTTGTACTCTGAGGTGTATTTTCGTTCTTTGACTTGTTTTTGAATGTTTTCTTTGCAGAAGTAACAGATATGTTCGTATTTTTTTAATAATGTTTGAATCAGCGGGAAAAGATTTGTTTTCTTCAAGATAATTTACTAATTCAGAGATCTTTTTCTCTGTCTAAATTTAGAATAAAATCTTCTTTCTTGTTCTTAACCCATTTCTTTATTTTCTCTCCACTCATAATAAAATCTAGCGACCCTATGAAATAATCAACAACTGCAGCATTTCTGCTCGTCCGTTCCCCGTCATATTTTCTCATATGCGACCGTTTATAATATACATATTTGTAAATTTGCATAAATCAAGTAAAAGTTTCCCATTATTAGTTTTTGTTTTATCTTTATTTTTTCTGACTCTCTGTGTGTTATAGATGTCGAATTTATAGGTGTCGTTTTCTGTAATTTCTGGTAAATTCATAAATGACATTTCAATCAGTTGGGATGAAATCAGCATCAGTCGATGTTCTAATGTTGAAATCGCCATTTAAGCACATGTATTTTTATTTAGTTGAAAACTTTAGAATATCAGTTTCGATTTCGCGAAAGGCGTCGGGTGAACTTCATTTTGTGTTTTCCGGTGGAATATAAACAGACCCAATGATTATTTCAGCATCAAGTTTAGTATATGATGGTGAGATTTTAAACCATATAACACAATTACCAGATTTTCTAAATGTCATATCGTGTCTGTTTTTTTATTTTACAGATATAGCCAGGTACGAAAATTTAGTAGATAACAAATATCCAAAACCAATCGGTATCAACATTTGGACAAGATATGAAAAATAAGAATACGCACCACATATGTCATTTGTATATGATTTTATATCTAAAATTTTAATGGAAAATAAGTTGAAAATGTTCGGATGGAAACTACTTCAGCATATTATCCCTACAAAGCAGCTCAGACTATTAAAGTGGAAAATATTTGAGAACGATATAGCAATTTTTGTAAATTAAAAGAAGAATATTACACGTTCATTGTTTTAAAGATATTTGGGAGAAAGTACATTATCTTCTAGCCAAAATGAATTTTCAAAACAGGATATTTGTAAAACATATAGTATTTGTATACAAAATATCAGATCAAGGGTAACACGGTTTTAATTATTTCTTGACTATAGGTTTTTGTATTTACAAGTCGTACTATGTATCCAAGCAAAAACTGAAATATTAAGATGTGTATGATATGTTGATAAAGAAGCTACGAAGGTTTATGAATGAGAACAAAACACTATCTCCAAATGTATGTTTCATAAGGTTAAAAAGATTGATATAATTAATTGAAAAAAAAAGTTTATATTTTATTATATTATGTGTATTTTCCTGGATACTCAGAAAGTATTTCACAGGGATACTTTTTGACACTGAAGTAAAGTTGTAAAAAGCAATTTCAAGAATAAAGAATATTTATTTGTTAAAAAAAAAATATTAGTGAATCGTAAACAAATATTAGTAGTTTTGATACCTCACGCTGACTCAAAGTTTATTTTACCGCATCAACATTTATCCAATCCTGAGAATAATTCAATAAATGATTTTATTGATAAGTTCAGTGCAGTACGTTTCGGTGAACGAAGCTGCATGTTTTATTAATAGACACAACATTTGCCCGTTTTAGTCAGTGTGAGTAAAAGCGTCTGTTCGCTTGTTGCCAATTGCACTGCAGGATTTTGACTTGTTGGAAATAAAATTTACAAGAGCTTCGCATTGGATAATACAGCAAAAAAGCGAAAATGATAACCTTCTCCGTTGTTTAGATGCTTTTCTTGTTGTCGAGTCGAACCAAACATTACAAGTTTGCAATACTTTGAAGATATTCCAAGAGGTATGTGACAAAATATGTATTCCTCTTGCTAATGAAAAATCTACTTTGCCTACTACATTACTTATTTTTTGGGGTTTAGAATTTGATAAACAAAATTAAATTATGCAGCTGCCAATCTTCTTGGTCTGCTGAATTGTGTTTGTAAGGTGGTTGATCAAGGCCACACCTTCTGTTGCAGACTCATAAATTCAACATTTTTTAAAACCATACAATGGTGTCACTGTCATAACCGACAATGTATTGGTTTCAAATAAAAAATTAGAGTAGTTCAATGATAGTGCAGGCGGGTCCAAAAGTGGGTATGGGACTTATTTGGCAGGTCAGTGGGCCCAAGGCATATGGCCTAAACATTAGGTTGAAACTGGAATCACCAGAGATATGACATTACTAGAGTTGTTTCCAGTTGTAGCAGCGCTTACGTCATGGGAATCATATTTTGTTAACAAAAAAGTTATATTGATAATCAGGCGATTGTTCAAATCATTAAGATGAAAACTAGGAAATCAAGTAGAGTTATGACTTTAGTAAGACAAATGGTTTTAATAAACCTAAACACAATATGTCAGTTAACGCAATTTATATCCCTTCAAAACAACACAAAATTGCTGATTGTCTTTCTCGTTCTCAATGGGAGAAGTTCAGAAGCCTAGTAGACCAGTGGCCAACCACAATTCCAACAAAGATCTAGAACATTTAAGTCAGGTGGCGGATTATATTGCCAATCAAATACACAAACATCATACAATTTGGCTCTTTCTTGGGGTACCATATCATATTATATATGAGGAGTTTCATACCATCATGAAATACAAGGCATACAGGATACTACAAAAAAAAATTCTTTATATAATTGCCAAGGCATTAGAAGGAATAACAATACTTCAAGGAGAAATCATATTAGAGCTAATTACAGAGCAATTGTTATCAGATATGATAAGTTGTTTAGATAAAGTATGTAAGAATAATTATCAAGCAGTTTTTTTCAGCAGTTTTTTCAGTTGCCTTCTTTGGTTTGCTAAGGGTAGGGGTAATCACTACTTCAAAAACTAAGTCTGTTATAAATGGCTCCAACCTAACAATTTCTGGAAAAGTCCTGGAGCTAATCGTAAGGTGGTCAAAAACTGACCAAATTTGAAAATCCGTTACTTAATTGATACCTAAGAACAGAAAAAAAAGTACTGTCTGATATGACTCATTTATGAATTCTTAAAGGTACGACCTATCTGTAACAATAAAGATTTGTTTGATCATTATTGGATGATAGCCTATTGTTGTGTAAATTGTATGTTATGTAGTGTCTTTATTTGACTGATGACAAACATTTTGCTGTTATACATATTAACAATAAACCGGTTTATAAGTTCATCTCTCTAAAAATATAATAAGTGAAGTATAGCACAATACAAAAACGGACACTAAAACAGAAATAAAATCATACTATGTATGAGCACGAATAATATCGAAAACTTCGCAACATAGACATAATTGTAAGTCTTATTTCACTTAATTTTATTTCCTTACTGTGAAGTTTAACTAGAATAAAACACTTATGACATGTATGATTGATTGATTGTTGGTTGCTTAACTTCCAGTGGCAAATATTTCATGCATATTCAGGACTAGAACAAGTTCACAATAAATACAATAGGAAGGTTGATTCAATAGAGGCCATCTGGGATGATGGTCGGGGAAATCTAGACTGCCACTGGCAAATGAGGGTATATTGGATAAGGACAGAAATTTTGCCTTGCAACAGGCCACCTACGGACCCCTCAAAGAGTTGTTGCATGGGTTCTTAACGTGCAAAGAGCGTGGCACTTTCTTTACACGAGGCATCGGATTTAACGTCCCCCTTCTGACCGGACGTGACTGCGAACTTTATACATCCCGCACAGCCAAACGGACGTCCCACTTCGGCAAGCGTTTTACTGCCGCCGGTCTGGAGAAGACCAAGTGACCATATTTCTACACCCCAGTCACCCTTGGGGTTTATGACATGTATGATAATCACCTTTAAATGTATTTGTTAAAGTATGAATCAATGAAAATTTTTCAATGAAAAGTATTGGAAATTTCCAGCAGGATTTTCTTTCGTTTTCATCCTTCTACGACTTCATCTTCCTACAACTATAGCGATATATCATAAAAGTGGTGTGGTGGTCAGGAGTAACAACTGTAAATGTGTCTTCGTTGAACAAAGGTAAGATTTCTCTCATTCCAGAAAAAAAACTTCAAAATACTGGTTATTCAAAACAGAAAATTGTCATATTCCTGATTTGGTACACAGTGGTGGATTAAATCTGATCTTAAAGCAAGTTAAAGTGACTAAATATTAGTTTATACATTTTCTTAAGTAGAAAATGGTGGATTGATATGTAAAGTCAGATAAAAAAAATGCATTTACAGTTTTTACTTTTTGTATCATGTCGAAGCCTATTGGCATTGCATTTATAATAAAATGTAGATATTTTAAGTCTTACTTCAGCTACATGTGTCAATCATATTCAAACGTAATTCAACTGTATATATATAGCTAATATAGGACTATGGTAATGATTAAAATTTACACCACTCCAGACCCTTTTGTTGTCCACATAATTAATATTGCCAATAATTAACAAGTTCCGAGTCGAATCCGATACCGATACCAATAGTATATTCCCCTGTTACCTATTACCTTATATGTTCGTTCGGCATCTGACAGGCGCACTATCATACCCTACAAACACGGGTCATAACCACAGGGTTGACATTATTCAATCATTGTCACATTGTTCCCTATTGTAGTATTTTAATCAGCAGGACTTTCTAAGATGACAATACGAATACTAAAAAACTGGACTTAAATTAAGGCGTATAGGTACAGTTTTCATTATTTGTTAGCCGGCATGACGTAAAACAGCGAACCAAAGAATTCAACTTTAGTTATAACTAATATGGAACGATGATGTTGATAAAAAAATACTCCATTCCTGGCACAAGGATAATGCCAGGACAATCAGCCATAGGAATTTAGTAACTGGGATAATGCCAGAATAATCAACCACAGCAGTTTGGTTACTAGGATAATGCCAGGAGAATCAGCCACAGCAGTTTAATAACTATGATATTACCAGGAAAAATCAGCCACAGCAGTTTAATAACTCGGACAATGACAGGACAATCAGCCACGGCACTTTGATAACTAGGATAATGTCAGGATAATCAGCCACAGTAGTTGGATAACAAGAATAATGACAGGACAATCAGCCACAGCAAATTAATAACTAGAATAATGCCAGGAAAAACACAGCAGTTCAATTAGGAGGAAAACATCCGCTCATCAGTAATCTTACTAAGATAATGTCAGGACAAAAAATCACAGCAGTTTACTTACTAAGATAATGCCAGGACAATCAGCTAAATCAGTTTAATAACTAGGACAATGTCAGAACAATCATACAGAGCAGTTTAATTACTAGGACAATGCCAGAACAATCAGCCACAACAGTTTAGTAACTAGGATAATGCCAGGACAATCAGCCACATCAGCTTACTCACTAGGATAATGCCAGAACAATCAGCTATAGCAGTTTAACAACTAGGATAATGCCTGAACAATCAGCCACAACAGTTTAACAACTAGTATAATGCCAGAACAATCAGCCACAGCAGTTTAAAAACTAGTATAATGACAGAACAATCAGCCACAACAGTTTAAAAACTAGTATAATGCCAGAACAATCAGCCACAACAGTTTAATAACTATAATAATGCCATGACAGTCAGTCACATCAGTTTAATTTTTAGGATAATGCCAGGATAATCAGTTAAATCAGTTTACTAAAAAGAATAATGCCAGGACAATCAGCCATAGGAGTTTAATAACTAGGATAATGCTAGAATAATCAACCACAGCAGTTTGATTACTAGGATAATGCCAGAATAATCAACCACAGCAGTTTGATTACGAGGATAATGCTAGGACAATCAGCCACAACAGTTTGATTACTAGGATAATGCCAGCACAATCAGCTACAGCAGTTTCATAACTAGGATAATGCCAAAACAATCAGTCTAACCATCGACCTGTCCTGCATGGGTATCCCTACCAGGAGACGAAGCTCCAGCTGGCATAGCTCCGGGGGTCACTGAGACGCGCAAGCCCCCCGATCCACAGAGTTAATAAAAACCTAGGATCTTTTGATTTAAGGTCCTTTGTCTAAAAAACTGAAAATGAAGGTCATATTCTAAATTTTGATTTTGGCTCATTTTCACTTTTATTCAAAAACGATAAAATATAGACAAATGATTTTTACGTAATGGTTAGTTGCGACATGTCGTAACACGTAAATTTTTATTGCGAGGGAACGTGGAACGCAAAAGGGAGTTTTCTCCCCTCTTGTATTTAAAAATACGCATTTGGTCATATAACTCTTTAACCAAATATAATTAAGAACTATGGTCTTTTGATTTTGGGTCCTTGGTTTATAACCTTGAAATTGATCTCAAGGTCATTTATTGATTTGACTTACTAGGTTTTTACCTTTGCTTTTATTTCATATGTATACATGATAAAGCCATGGAAAAAGCAACTAGAAGTGACCTTGTGTAAACCGGAAGTAGCTATTGTTCATACCTTATTAAAATAAAAGTATATAGAATCAGACATATTTGGAATCACTGTTAAGTAAATATTCAAATAGTATCGGGTGTACCATTTTTCAGACTGGAAGTTACAAATAATCTCCCTTGAATATTGAAACGAAACCATATATTTATTTTATCAGTGTATAATAAACTATCATTTGACGTTTGAAATGACATTTTACACCTAATTTTACTTATTTCATATTTGAAGACATGTTTTTTTGGTGAAAATACCTTCAATTGTTCTCTGAACAATTGGTTTTTAATTATTATTTTTTTTCTTCTGCCAAACTTTATTGTCGGATTACATCCCCTGTAATGGCAGCCACCATGTAATTTTTTGAAGTCCGGGGAAAACAACAAATTACTCAATGAATATGTAATAGAAATACTTAAAAGATTGCAAATATCATAAACAAAACATCGTCTAGAGGTTTTAGTTAGTTCAAAAATATTTATTACGCAATTTTCAATCGTGGTATTGTGACATAGTTTCATCGCTTCATCGTTGATATTTTTGTTTACATGTTACGTCATATATGTACATGTCATTCATAAAGGTAACATTGAAATTGACACACAATTTACTGATATCATCATGGCAAGTCCTTCAAATACAACTATGGAAGATCTGAAAACCCTTATATTGGCAGTAGACACAAAAGTAAATAAATTTAATGAGAAATTAGATACAATTGAAAATAAATTTTCAAATCTAGTGCAGGAGGTAAAACAAGATGTAAAACAAGTTAAGTTAGAGGTCTCAGAAACAGGTCAAGCATTAAAAGAATTAAGGCAAGATCACGATGAGTTACAAAGAGGGGTTGAGGCTATGGAACTCAATGTGCAATCTCTAGAGGTAGAGAAGTTTGAGTCAATGAGGCAGAGTTTTGAGACTGACATGAAAAATTTAAAAGAGAAGCAGTTACTACTTGAAAAACATGACCGCAAATATAACGCTTTAGTGTATGGCATGCCTGAAAAGAGTGATGCAAACATCTGGAAAGTTATTGATTACCTAATGATTAATTATTTGAAAATGGAAAAACCTAAAGCAGAAAGTTTCCCATTTGCAAACGCTCATAGAATACCAGCTAGGCAGAATTCAGGAGAGAAAAAACGACCAAATCCCATAATAATTAGATTTATACATTATGCCGATAAAGAGCTATTCTTATCTCATGGGTCACATTTAGCCGGAAAGAATATCCGTATTGTAGACGATCTGCCTCCATGCATGAAGGAAGCCCGAAATGAATTTGCAAAAATTGCATACAAGATTAGGTCAGATGAAAAACTAAAAACACGCATTCGTCACTTAGGAGTCACTGTGATCCTTGAAACACGCACTAGCTCAAGAGACCAGTGGCATATTCGCAAGCAATTCCGTTGTTGCTAACTTGCATAGAACTTTTATATACTCCGTCACATACTGTTATCACTATTGATAAGTTAATTGACTTTGCCTCAGATATTTTTTTTTTGTCTCCAGTAAAATACATATACTATGCTTGCATATTTGTACATATATCTACCATTTCTGATGTATTTATTATTTCTTTTATACATTTTAGAATACTACAATGAGTGTAAGTATATGTGTGTTGAATTGTTCTTACATGTGCTTCTATGTGCTTTTAGTTTATGAGCTGGCATTTGTTAAAAATCATGCAAATGAGCAATGGATTCAATCCTGAAACTATAAACCTACATGTAACTCTCATTTAAATAATCTAAAATATAGAATATCTCGCGCAAATTACTTTTAAATAATAATTAAATATTCATGAATCAATGAAACAAAAACAAAAATTTGAAGAAAAAAAAATGAAAAGGGAATCAGTTCTCTTTTTCAGACAACTTTCTAAATATACATTTATATATTTATTTTTCATGTGGATATTTAACCACGGGCTGAAATTTTTAATGTCTTAATTGATAAATTAATCCTGAGAGAATAGTTATAGTTTAGGGTTGAACCCAAGTTGTACTTATCAACTACAGCCATTTAGTTTTATTTGCTTTAGGCTTGACATGCTTACTTTTGTAACGGTTTAAACATGTTTGCAATTGCTTGTGTTCATTTATATGAAAGTGCATGCTACTTTATGCTAAATTGGGCTTTTTTGTGCTGCTTTGTTCAATTAGTTGGTTATTTTTTTTTGTTATTGTAGTACATTTTGTACAAGAAATTTGCATCCTCCTTATAAATGACCAACATACATGACATATAAAAGGAAAACATTTTAAAGTGTCAAAATATGTGTCCACATGTTGTATGGTTATGAGACAAATGTCTTTCTTTGGACAATAGTGAAAAATTGAAAAAAAAAATAATACCCTAGAAATTACTAGAATAATTATATAACATTCAAAATAAGACTTTGATAATAGCCATAGAATTACTATACTGACTAAAACCTTGACTGAAACATACATGTTTCGATCTTACAATTAAGGGGAGATAATGTTTTGGATTATCTCTCTTTGATTGTTGAAATTTAGTTTGAGTGGGTATACATTTGTTAGTTTTTTTCTCCATTAACCCCTTTCTTTGGAAACAGGTAATCCCACATTTGTTTTTATTTATAAACAAAAATCAGAAAACATATCATAATATGACAATCATGATTGTTGTTACTCTTGCTTTTTTCAATTCTTATGATGTTTGCACAATGTTTTATAAAGATTTATTTATGCATGAAAGTAGATTTATATACCAACTTGTTTATTCATATATAATATTACAGCTTTGTGTTTTCATTGACAGTTGTATGAGTCAAAGTGTAATTAAAGGAATGAAAATCATAAATGGAATGTTTATGCTTTATCTAAGCTATTTAAATGACTAAGGATTCATTAAAAATTTTCTCATACAACTGTCAAGGTTTAAATTCTAGAGAGAAACGGAGAGATGTGTTCGAATACTTGAAATCAAAGCTCTGTCATATTTACTGTCTGCAAGACACACACTTTACTGAAAAAGATGAATCATTTATTAGAAACCAATGGGGAGGAGAATGCATTTTTAATTCTTTTGCTTCAAATCAAAGAGGAGTTGCCATTTTATTTGCAAATAATCTTGAATATAAAATAAATAAGATAAAGAAAGATAATAATGGAAATTTTCTTGGTGTAGATATTACAATTGAAGGTAAAAATATAACACTTGTTAATTTATATGGACCAAAATAATGACTCACCATCTTTTTATAATAAAGTTAATGAAATAATAGAAAACTTTAATTACCAACAAGTTATTCTGACAGGAGATTTTAACTTAGTTCAAAATCAGGCATTAGATACATATAACTATCTAATTATAAATAATCCAAGAGCAAGAGAAAAAATCTTTGAACTTATTGAAACTTATGATCTAATTGATCCCTTTCGAGAATACTACCCAGACAAGAAACGATTTACATGGAGAAAAGTTAATCCTCTGAAGCAAGCTAGGCTTGATTTGTTCTTATATCTCAGAGTTTCTATCAAAATGTAAAAGAAGTAGAAATTCAAAACAGCTATAGATCTGACCATTCACCAATAGTTCTACATTTTAAAATAAGTGATTTCAATATTGGGAAGGGTTTGTGGAAATTTAATAATAGTTTATTATATGATATAGAATATGTTAAATCTGTTAAAGAAAAAATAAAACAAGTAAAAGATCAATATGCAACTTTAGTATACAATAGAGACTCACTAGACCAGATTGATTGCTTAGATATTCAATTTACAATAAATGATCAGCTGTTCTTAGAAACATTAATGACAGAAATTAGGGGTAAAACAATTTCCTTTGCATCATATAAACAGAAAGAAAAAAATAAATTGAAAAATGCTTTAGTAAATGAAATTCAAAAATTAGAAGAAAATATACAAACAACAGAAGCTCTTGAAGATCTCAACCAAAAGAAATCTAAATTACAAATTTTAAGACAAGAAAAAATGCGTGGTAATTATGTTCGCTCAAAAATGCAATGGATAGAAGAAGGAGAAAGATCCTCAAAATATTTTCTCAACTTAGAAACTAAGAACTTTGTTAATAAAACAATTCCAAGACTAGTCAATAATGAAGGCTGTTTAATAAACAAACAAGAACATATTTTATTGGAAGCTAAAAACTTTTATAAAAATTTATATTCAAAGAAAGATACAATAAATAGTGTTGATCTCAATAAGGAAATTCCATTTTTAGACGTTCCCAAGTTAACAAATAAAATAAGGGATACCCTTGAGGGAAAAATCTCCTATTCAGAATTAACAGCTGCTATTAAAAGAATGAAAAGTAACAAAAGCCCAGGATCTGATGGATACACCAGTGAGTTTTTTAAATTCTTTTGGATAGATTTAGGTAAATTTGTTCTTAGATCAATCAACTATGGGTATAATATGGGTGAAATGTCAGTATCATAAAAAAGAGGGATAATTACTTGTATACCAAAGGGAGATAAACCAAGACAATATATGAAAAACTGGCGACCAATAAGTCTTTTAAACACAATATATAAACTCGGGTCTAGCTGTATAGCAGAGCGTTTGAAGTCTATTTTATCACTTCTAATAAATAATGATCAAACAGGGTTCATTCCTGGAAGATACATTGGTGAAAATACTAGACTAATTTATGATATTTTATTGTATACAGAAGAACATGATATACCTGGTATTCTCCTCCTTATTGATTTTGAAAAGGCATTTGATTCAATTTCTTGGAGTTTTATTGAAAGTGTTTTAGACTTTTTTTAATTTTGGACCTTCTATTAAACATTGGATCACTACTTTTTATACCAAAACTCAATCTGCAGTAACTCAAAATTGCCATCTCTCAGATTTTTTTGAGATACAGAGGGGCTGCCGACAAGGGGATCCCCTATCACCTTATATATTTTTACTATGCGCAGAAATACTTGGTATACTTATACGAAATAATGACAAAGTTAAAGGAATCACTATAGATGACTCAGAGTATCTCATCTCACAATATGCAGATGATACCTCTCTTATACTTGATGGATCACCTGAATCTTTGGATGCATCTCCCCGTACTCTAGATAAATATGCAGAATTATCAGGTCTTAATATAAACTTAGACAAGACCAAGGTTGTTTGGATTGGGAAGAAAAAGTTTAGTCAAGAAACTATGTGTGTTAAGTGGGGATTGGAATGGGGTTCCAGCAGATTTACACTTCTTGGGATAAATTTCTCAGTGGATATTAGTGAAATTGAAAATTTAAACTATAACCCCAGGTTGAAAGAAATTGAAAACATTATAAAAACTTGGACTAATCAAATACTCTCACCAATTGGAAAAATAACAGTGATAAAAACACTTATAATATCAAAATTAAACCATCTATTCCTGTCCATACCTAGTCCAAATAGCACAAAGCTTAAACATTTTACTGAAAAAATATTTTCCTTTATTTGGGATAACAAACCAGATAAAATCAATAGAGACACCTTATCCAAACCGCACTGTTTAGGAGGACTAAAAATGATTAATATTGAAAACTACATAAAAGGTCTTAAATTAACCTGGATAAGAAGAATAAATAGAAATAATTCAAAACTAGTAAAACTATTCCTCTTTTCAGAAAATCTGAATTTTTTGGAAATGCAATTTCTTGGTCCTTATAAAAAGTTGAATAATCCATTTTGGAAAGAAGTATTTGATGCTTGGCAAGATCTTCAAAATGTACAAAATAACTCTCAAATTAAAACATGCCCTTTATGGAAGAATGATGGAATAAAGATTGGTAACCATTCAGTATTATATAAAGATTGGACAAAAAATGGGGTTAGGCTGATCAATGACTTGTTACAGGAAGATGGAAACTTTATGACTTTTGATAACTTTAATAATGTATACAATATTAAAACTAATTTTCTCACATATCAAGGCCTAATTTTGTCAATAAAAAAGTATTTAAAAGAATATCAAATATGTCCAAATGACTTAAAGAGAGAAAACGGTCCAGTTTTGCCCTCAGTATTAAAGGTTTTTTTTAAATCCCAGAAAGGTTCAAAAGATATGTATAATATTTTGAATGGTAAAAAGTCAAATCCTAAACAAAAATGTGAACAAAAATGGTCATTAATTCTCAATGCGAACTTCAATTGGAAAAATATCCATGTATTGCCTTTTTATATTACAAAAAATTCAAAATTGCAGTGGTTTCAATACAGAATAATACATCGAATTTTAGGCACCAATGAACTTCTCCTTAAAATAAAAATTAAAGATACAAATATTTGTAGTTTTGGGTGCGGAGGGGTCGAAACAATAGAACATATATTCTGGACTTGTCCATATATATCAAAATTATGGGAAGACCTTGACTCCTGGATATTTGAGAAGACAGAAATAGAACTAACTTTAAATATTGATTTGGTTTTATTTGGTATTTTAACAAAAACCGATAAAAATGATATAAGAAACATAATACTTCTGTCAACAAAATTCTACATTTATAGAAGCAAATTAGCTATGGAACAAACCAATATAATAGCACTTAAAAATTATTTAAAGGAAAACTTATTAATAGAAAAAAATATATTCTATAAAAATAAATTACTCAGTAGGGCAGAAAACTGCTGGAACCCCTGGACTCCTTTATTATCATAAAAACAAAAAACAAAAACCAAATAGACTCCACATATAATGTATATATTTCATATCCAAACAACCTCTGTCTCTTAAAATCATTATCTGCAATGTATCAAACTAAAACTGCTGTGTCTATTAAATAATATATTATATATCTTCTTTTTAGTGTATATAACTATTATGCATACAAAAGTGTGTAACTTATTTTGTTTATGTGCAAATAAGAAAAAAAGAAATTTAATACAAAGAACAATATATATATATATTTTTTCTAAACCTGTGCATTTGTTATACAGATAATTATGTTTGAAAATCTTAATAGTAAACTTCTTTCTTTTTGAAATTACTGACATGGTATATTTTTTTATTTTTTTTCCAAATATTGAAAATTGAATGTATAATACTAACAAATACTAACAACTGTATAAATATGATGTTTACTAATGTTAACGAGGCCGGGATAAGGTACCGGTACTTGATGTTTTAAACTAACAAATGTACAGATTTCAATAAAATATGATAAATTAAAAAAAAAAAAAACTTTATTGTCGCGTAAAAATTTAGTTTTGCTAAGATATTTCTTTTACAGTTTGATACAGTTTAACATGTTTAATATGCGTTTTTTTTTTTATTTTCATCCATTCTAAGCCGAACTTTTTTCTTTGTAAGAGTTATCTCCGTATTTATTGTTTAACAAGTGAGTGCATCTTCTTCGTAACAAAAAAAAAAAAAAATATCGACAATTTTTTTTTCTTTGTTCGTTACATCCGCTGAATTTTTTGACTAATTAGGACCTAAGTTAATTCATTGACAATCATATAACATCTGTATTGATTTTAAAAACTGTAAAAACTGCATCTTAAGGTGGTACCTAACACTACAGGGAGATAACTCTGTAAAATCAGCTAAACGTTTTAATTACGTTGTGTTGTTAAGGGTATATTAAGCTTCTCAATGATCAAAATAAGAGTGTGTCAAACTGCTATATAACCAGTGTAATTTTTCTGATAAAACGGTTGGTTCAAATTTTTTGAAATTTTTATATTTTTGTAAAAGGGTCAAAGTAAATACTTTGTCAAAATTTTAAGAAAATTAAACAAGCCAAATTAATTTTAGTTAAAGTGTTAGGTACCACCTTAATTTCACTGATGACAAACATTTAGCTGTAATACGTATTAGCAATAAACCGGTTTATAAGTTCAACTCTCTAAAAATATAATAAGTGAAGTATAGCATAACAAAAAAACGGAAACTAAGATAAAAATAAAATCATATTATGTATGAGCACGGGGAAAGTCGAAACATCGCAAAATAAACTAAACATAATTGTAAGACTTATTTCAATGTTTCACTTCATTTTATTTCCCTACTGTGAAGTGCAGCTAGTAATAAACACTTGATCATTCAATCTATTTGTTAAAGTATAAACCAATGAAAAGTTTTCCACGACAAGTATTGTAAATTTCCAGCAGGAAGTTTTTCTTCTTTCGTTTTCTTCCTTCTACGACTTCATCTCTCAACAAGTACAGCGTAATATCATAGAAGTGGTATAGTGGTCAGGGGTTTCAACTGTAAATGTGTCTCCATTGAGTGAAAGGTAAGGTTTCTCTCATTCCAGGGGGTGGGGGATTCTTGTACGACTACAGTGTTAAATGATAGAAGTAGTGTGGTGGTCAGGGGTTATAACTGTAAAAATACGTTAATAGTTATAAAAGGTACCAGGATTATAATTTAATACGCCAGAGGTGCAATTCGTCTACATAAGACTCATCAGTGACGCTCATATCAAAATATTTATAAAACCAAACAAGTACAAAGTTGTAGAGCATTGAGGATCCAAAATTCCAAAAGGTTGTGCCAAATACGGCTAAGGTAGTATATTCCTGGGATAAGAAAATCCTTAGTTTTTCGAAATATTCAAATTTGTGAAAACAAGAAATTAACAAAAAATGACCACATTATGGATTTTCATGTCAACACCGAAGTGTTGACCACTGGGCTGGTGATACCCTTTGGGACGAAACGTCCACCGGTAGTGGCATTGACCCAGTGGTGCAAATAGTTATTAAAGGTACTAGGATTATGATTTGATACGCCAGACGAGCGTTTCGTCTACATAAGACTCATCAGTGACGCTCATATGATGAGTTATACCAATAGTACTTTCATTCTTTTTTAACTCGTATTTCACTTTGAATTATGAATACGGCCTTTTACTGTTAGTTTCATATGCTGATATACCACATTGCACTATTGTTGTTTCTCCTTTATTGGTTTGGACATAAACAAAATTTAATACAAAGTGTGTCCCTATTACATGTGTATATTTACATCAAGCTTATCAGGTACAATCGATAACATATAAAGCAATATTTTGACTGTTTGATGTGGTTTTCTGGCAATGCATGTATACAAATAAGAATAGAGTGGAGATTAAAACAGATGATTCAAAAAGAGATGTTTCGGTTAAGTCCATTGATATAAGTGTTTATCAGGATTTCAATGTGTTTGTTTTAACAAAAACAATAGAACATATCATATGAACAAGTTCTTTACAATAAAACTCAACTCCTCAAACGACGAGAATTACAATAAAACAACCAGGAAGAATATTGTTTTCTCCTTGCTCAACTCCTCAAACGACGATATAAATATTTCACGTGATATTGAGGTAGAAAGACACAAATGTTTATTCAGAACTCCCATGAATGTTTTCCTTTTAATTGTTTTACATTTGTATTTTCGGGGCCTTATCCAATTTAATAACGGGATATCTTGGCTTATTTTTAAAGGCCGTACGGTTACCTATTTTGTAAATGTTTAATGTCATGTGGTATTAGGTGGAGAATTATCTCATTAACTATCATAATACAAACTTGTATGTTTCTGAAAAATATTGAGAAATTGTTTAGTCCAATCTTTTTTTTTTATCTTCATGCGTTTTCCCTCGATTGGTTACATGAAAAGTATTATGCTGTGTTTCGTTTCTGTATCAAACCCGTGTATATCTACACCTCGAATAAAATAACATCATCCTATGAACACAATGACAGTTTAAAACATTGCAAAAGAAACTAATCATAGTTGTAACTCGTTTTTCACTTAATTTTTTTTCCTAACTGTACAGTTGAACTAGTTTTAAACACTTATGATAAGTATCCTTCTATATATTTAAGAAATTATAAGCCACTGAAAGTTTCTTTAGGATAAAGAATTGTAAATTTCAAGCAGAAAGTTTTTCTTTGTTTTCGTTTTCCTGTAACTGCATCGTTAAATCATAGAAGTAGTGTTAGGCAGGGACTATTCTATCACGTTAAAGCTTACTGTCATTAACAAATAAAATATGGATAATTCAGTGTAACTTCAAGTCTCAATCACAACTCAAATATAACAATTAACAATGATTAAGACGAATATAACGTTGTATATCTCAAGTGGTAATTTTTTTTTTAAATGTTTAATAAAAACACATCAAGTCTACATCCAAACTAATCATCAGTAATAGTATCATACGTGTTTGCCCTTTCATTTGGTACACTGTTTGTTATGTGTGTACAACGTTAGGATAACCAGCAACTGCAGTTTACTTATTAGTATAATGCCTGGAAAATCAGCCACATCAGTTGGATTAGCAGCATAACGCATTCTTAGGCTGGTATCCTCTCAACAATCCACAATGTTAAGAGGAACAAAGTTTGAAAAGTCTAATCTTAATTCACTAGCATTGTCAATTGTAATGTGGCCGATCGTTGGTTCTATTCGGAATTCGGAAGTTCTGTGGTTCTTTCTGGTTCCGTCAGCTGTGCGGTTGTTCTTTCTAGGCCCGCCAGCGTCTTATGTCAATAAAACATGAACCTCATGAAAAACCAAAATTACTGAAATTGATGTTAAAAAACAAGAAATAAATAAATCAAACAACAATATTTATATCGACTCTTTTATTTAGTAAAACCATGGTTTATCAAACCCGGGAATTACTTTGTCCGTTTTTTCGAGTTTTGCACACTTTTTGGCATCGATGGAAACACGGTCTAATTAAACGTAGCAGTAGTATACCGCTGTCCAAAATTCATAAATCGATGGAGAGAAAAAACAAATCCGCGTAACAAACTAAAACTGAGAGAAAACGTATCAAATATAAAAAAAAACTATGACACAACAGAGACACAACACCGAAACGTAGCACACAGATAAACAAACTTTCATGTAACAATGGCCATTTTCCTGAATTGGCACAGGGCATTTAATGAAAGAGTTAAATTAATTCATGATGAAAAATATCGAACAGGGCTGTCACATCTCGAATACACTGCTCTTATAAAATAATGTTAGTTTATGATTTCAACTTTGATAATTTCTTTTTTTAGATTCATCATGGACCAGGCAAATGATGACAAAAAGCATTTGATTGGAATAAGAAAATTTACATACTGGAAGACATATGGGGTTAAACGTTTTCCTTACCGTGGAAAGCGCAAATACACCCCATTGGTTTACCAGGCTGATGATGGAGGAATCGTTATCTCAAATGATGTTTTCGGATTGACAATCAGACAGTTTGAACGAATGTATAAAGATTGTTTAGATAGAAGAAAAACACACGAAAACTGGATACTGAATCTTAGATATCCTGACAAAGCTTCAAATGAATATCTGGATTACTTAGATAATTGTATAGACTGCAATAAAGGTACATGTAATTACTTTTTTTTAATTTCTGTCACAAAATAGAGAGTAGTGTGTCTTAAATTTTGATGTAGAACAAAAATAGCAATAATCTTGAAAGATTGCAACAAAAACATGTGTTAATCTAGAACCATAAGTCATAGACAAACAGAGTCAAGACCATATAATTTGTGTTGTTTTTTGTCTTTGTGTATCATCATACTTATTTATTGTTTGTTTGTTTATTTTTTCTTATCAAACCAATCTATTGTTTTGTTTAACATTATTATGAAAAAACCATCAAACGTTTGATTATTGTAATAAGTTGACAACGCCATATTTCTTCTTTCTAGCTTTTTGTATAGATTGGACTGTTGATTTTTTTGTTTGACAAGTTTTACACTAATATGTGCTGGGGTTCTTTACAAAAAAGAATGGCCAACGAAGATACAAGTATCTTGTCTTAGGGAGGGATAAATCATACTTTGTAAAGGATCACTCTGATTCAAACAAAACATTCTCTGAAACTGATATTATCAAGATGCTTGATTTCTTGATTGACAACATATTTGTTACGTTCGGAGGACGTGTTTTTCAACAGACTGTCGACATTCCAATAGGAACAAACTGTGCCCTTCTACTTGCCGACTTGTTTCTTTATTATTATGAGGCTGACTTCATGCAGGAACTTCTTAAGAAGAAAGATAAGAAGTTAGCAATATCATTTAACTCTACTTTCTGCTATATAGATGATGTTCTTTCACTAAATAATTCGAAATTTGGTGACTATGTGGAACACATCTATCCCATCGAGCTAGAGATAAAGGACACTACATATACAGCTAAGTCGGCCTCATATCTTGACTTACATCTAGAAATTGACAATGAGGGTCGGTTGAAAACAAAAATTTAAGACAAAAGAGATGATTTCAGCTTTCCAATTGTGAACTTTCCATTTCCAAGTAGCAACATTCCAGCAGCACCTGCATACGGGGTATATATCTCCCAATTGATACGATATTCCCGTGCTTGCATTTCCTATCATGATTTTCTTGATAGAGGGTTGCTGCTCACAAGGAAGCTATTAAACCAAGAGTTCCAAATGGTGAAGTTGAAATCATCCCTTCGTAAATTTTACGGACGCCATCACGAGTTGGTTGACCGTTATGGAATAACCGTTTCACAAATGATATTGGATATGTTCCTTACGTCGTAACTACAATCCCCTTTCCTTTCATGAATGTGACCTACCGAATTGGACTATTTTACCGGATTTGTTATCACATAAGCAACACGACGGGTGCCACATGTGGAGCAGGATCTGCTTACCCTTTCGGAGTACCTGAGATCACCCCTGGTTTTTTTGGTGGGGTTCATGTTTTTTATTCTTTAGTTTTCTATGTTGTGTCATGTGTGCTGTTGTTTGCTTGTCTTTTTCATTTTTAGCCATGGCGTTGTCAGTTTGTTTTAGATTGATGAGTTTGACTGTCCCTTTGGTATCTTTCGTCCCTCTTTTACAGCTTACTGTTCGATGTGAGGCAAACGTCATTGTTGAAGACCGTACTTTGACCTATAATATAACAAGGAAAATGTGGTATGATTGCCAATCAGACAACTATCAACAAAAGACCAAAATAACACAGACATTAACAACTATAGGTCACCGTACGGCCTTCAACAATGAGCAAAGCCCATATCGCAGAGTCAGCTATAAAAGACCCCGATAAGACAATGTAAAACAATTCAAACGAGAAAACTGACTGCCTTATTTAAGTAAAACAAAATGAACGAAAAACAAATATGTAACACATAAACGAACGACAACCACTGATTTACAGGCTCCTAACTTGGGACAGACACATACATAAATAATGTGGCGGGGTTAAACATGTTAGTGGGATCCCAACCCTCTACCTAACCTGGGACAGTGGTATAACAGTACAACATAAGAACGAACTATAAAAATCAGTTGAAAAAGGCTTAACTCATCAGATGGACAAAAATACAAGTATAATGGGTTTTTTTACAAATTGTGACTTGAATCAAGAGTTGTCTCATTGGCACTTATGCCACATGTTCTCATATCTATGTACAAATACAAAAAAATCCCCCATAACACTAACATGAAAAACATTAAAATTTTGACCTCGAAGGAAATTCAAAACGAGATATTCATCTCTGTAATACCTCTTCTAGGTAGTATTTGGATGAAAACAGTTGCTCAACATTATACATTGTACTGCTTACATTTCTAACACATGTTTATTCAATGATGCCAATAGTAGTACATATTCTTTTTGTAGAAAAGCTTCCATTCCAAATAACATTTACATTGTATCACAATAACATTTACTACCAACTACGGAATGATATATCTTCATCTTCATGTTAAGTAATAGGCCGATGATACGCCAGAGGCGAAATATCCAACAATACAGTTTTGTTCAATTGGTTGTAAGATGCCATTCTTGTCATTGTATAACCTATATCTGGGTATGTTCCTATATATTACGAACGTCATTATACAATTTAATTATGGAGAAGTATATTTATATTTCTTTATTTATTTTATAGAGTATTTGTCTTGGACTGAAAATGATTCTATAGAAAACCAATTAGTTAAACACCTTATAAGAACAGTAGGTACTGAAATAGACATACGTAATAGACAACTTCTGTTTGTCTTACATGATAAAATATGCAATGCAAATAACGAAAATGTAACACATATATCCAGTGGGAGTTTAGCGGAAGGGCTGAATTTACCAGGAAGTGACACAGATATAATGATTGTCGATGATGTAGTAAATGTGACACATATTGACAGGATTATGAAATGTCCAGTACAACGTACTGAATTTGTTATGGAGACAGATACTGATCACCCTGGATTTACTAGACTCAGATTGATAGCAGCAGGGGCAAGGACGAATAAATGTGTATCTAAGGAATGTATTGTCAGTACACAAACAGGTCAATACTTATCAACAACCAACTTTATAAATCGTATGAAGCAGACCATTCCCCAGGATTTATCAACACACGGTCCCTGCTTATCAGATAAAAATCAAACTGTGGATATTGCATTTTGCCTTAGAAGTACATATTTTCCATACCTTGCTATGTCATGGACATTGCGTTATCGACGGCAATGGCCCCCTAATGTCATTATTGACCGGATAATACATTACGGATGTCTGTTTGTAGCTATTGGACCCAGGTATATGCCAAATTGTAATTTATTATGGAGAATATCTTTCTCTGTGGCAGAAAAACAACTTGTGCATTCGTTTAATTTCACCCAACTCTTGTGTTACGGTCTTCTTAAATTAACATTAAAACGTATCGTAAACACACACGACGATGTAAAAGATTTGTTGTGTTCTTACTTTATGAAGACGGCTTTATTTTGGGTCTCAGAGGAAGTTGATATTGACACATTTCAATTACCTAAATTGTTTGTTTGTTTTTTTCTTTGCCTAAATAAACTGATATCATGGGTAAACAACTGTTACTGTCCAAACTATTTCATACCTGAACATAACATGTTTTTAGGAAAGATCAATCACTATAACAATACATCCCTAATCAGTGTACTGAATAGTATAAAGAATAGGGGAATCAGTGGATTGATGCAGAATTTATTTCATTCTTATACATGTAATATAAGTTGTTATCCGCCATATAGTAAACACAGTGACCAATCAGTAATAATGTTAGACTTCCTGTTTTACAGAATTTCTGATATTACGGCGAATAATACGTTAACCATGTCAAATCTTACAAAAAATTATAATGTTCTAACATTTATTGAATCTTTACAAAATTCTGAACAGTCTACATTTAATATCGGTGTTTGTAAGTATCATCATGCTACCATCAGTCAATATGCTGCACAATTATTACCATCACTAAAAACAATGAATACAAATTATAAGATACGCAAACGTTATCATAGACATTTACATGACGGTATACAGAGGGATGCTGTCACAGGTTGGTTGTTATACGCGTCGTTTTATTATGTCACAGAACAATACAATATAACACTTAGACTTACGGAGTATGTGCTATCAAAATTGTCACACGACATGGTATCGAAAAACAAAGCCGACTACAGTGAAGCAGATATAGATAATTACAGACATAATGTACATTCAATGTCACTTAATGTCAGGATGAAAACAGCTGTTGTAGATAATATATTGTACTTAAAGCACTCATCATTAATCCCAAAAGAACTAGAGCTGGAGGTAGAAGACAAGCACTTTGAAATACCACCTATTATAATGTTTCACTTTCTCAGATTTCTATGCTATCATCATATTGGTGATACTTTCAACAGACAAAATGTATTACGTAATTTACGTGTACCATATTATGTGTCAACTGATTCATTTTCTAATTGTTTAACACTAATTGGAGTATGTTGTGAGATATCCGATGATACAGACGCAGCTTTTCGTTATTATGATGAAGCCTTGCAATGGGATGATGGTATATGCAGTTCAGCAGACAAAAGGAAATCAAGACTTTTAAACATCTAAATCAAATTTGTATCGCTGCAATAAGAATGTATTCGTGAACCTTGCTATGATTTTTTAGGACAAAATAAATATACATGTTTTATCGAGTTACCTACATGTCTAGTGCATAAATAGTCGAACATTTCATTCATTCCGCAAAACCAGATCACGTACAGGAGTTTAGCGTCCTTAACAAATATATATATTGAAAGAATATGTTTCGTTTAAAAGCATATTGTAAATAAACATATAACAAAAACATATTTTCAATAAAATACTGTTTTTATATACTTATTTATTTATTTGACTTCGAATTCAAATATTGTTTTATTTTATTGGTCTTTTTTTCATTCATTACAAAAGTGTTCCCTGACTAAACACAAGAGGATACCAAATTGTTAATCTTCAATTAACAATGATTAATAAGAAAACCGATGATGACTGAACAGTTAAAACATATGAAGATATCACATCATGCTGTACATAACTAATGTCTAAATATTCTCATAACTTTTTGACATTACTTAGCCAATGCCAAACATTACAAAACCAAAGATAATAAAAGTGTTAAAACTACGCATAACACATGGAAAGATGAACTTAATGACAATCACCCTTATACAAACACAATCGAGGGGAATTTTCTTAGATATCCATATAGTTAAGTCTTAAATGAGTAAATGCAAAATGCTTATCTTTTCGAAAGTCAATGATAAAAACAAGAAATCCCACAATGTGCAAGTTCTAGATACGTTTTTTTTACAATTGAGCACCTTCTCTTTTCTTTTGCTAGATTATGCGTGAACTAGCTTAGTTTACAATCATTGTCTATAACTTGGACGTATTGGTTAAGTGCTTTACGTTTCTTTAACCAGGAAGTTTATTGGTCTCATTTTTTTGAGCTTCCTTAAACGACTACTTTAAATAATTCAAGTAATATTGAGGTACCAAGCAAAAACTGTTTATCAAGGAATCCAATGATTTTTTTTTTCCTTTAACATGTTTTACATTTTTATTTTCGGTGCCTCTAATACCTTATTAACGCGGTATATGTTTACTATTTTTAAAGACCATACGGTTACTTATTTATTGTTAATATTGTATCTCATGTAGTCACTGCTGGCGAGTTGTTTCATTGACAATCATACCACATCTGTTTATGTTCCTAAAATTGTAAAAACTATTTAATCGAATATTATTTATATCTACATGCGTTTTCCTTTAATAGATTTATTTGTCTAGTGAGACGCATTTTGCTGTTATACGTGTCAGTTATTGACCAGTTTATAAGTTCAACGCTCTGAAAACATAATATTTTATGTATAGCATTACAAAAGAACGGAAACTAACATAAAAATAAACATAATTGTACATTCCCACAATTGTTTTTCCTCAATGTATTGTTGAACTAGTGTTAAACACAGATAAATAAACGTAAATTTCCTGCAGGACATTTTTCTTCTTTTCGTTTACATCTTTTTAAAACTACAGCGTTAAATCATAGAAGTGGTGTCGTGGGCAGGAGTTACAACCGTAAAGGTAACTCCATTGAACTAAATGGAAGGTTTCTCTTATTCTAGGGGGAAATCAAAATACTGAACTCAAGGGAGAACTGAAAAAAAGTCTCTAAGTAAATTCTAAAATCAAAAGCTCATACAAATCAAATGAATGGATAACAATTGTCATATTCCTGATTTATTTCAATAAGAAAATATGGATATTTTAGTCTTACTTCACGTTTCATCACAATTAAAAATTATTAACTCTGTATTTACAGTGTATCTCAGCTCAACTTAATTCGTTCATAGTGTACGTAATTGTGTCACATTGTTTTCTGATTGAGTAAAGTCATTCCAATTGATAAATTATAGTGTGGTTTTCTATGTTGTGATGTTATACTACTGTTTCAGAAAAGAGAGAAGGTTTGGTACCATTACAACGTTTAATCCCGCTGCAAATGTGTGCACCTGTCCTAAGTCAAAAATCTTATGTTCAGTGGTTGTTGTTTGTTTATGTTGTTAATAAGTGTTTCTAGTTTCCTGTTTTTATATGAATTAGACCGTTGTCTTTCCCGTTTTTATGGTTTAACACTAGTAAATTTCTGGACCCTTTATACCTTGCTAAACCGTGTGAGCCTAAGCTCCGTGTTGAAGACCGTACCTTGACTTACAATGGTTTACCTTTATATATTGTGACTTGGATGGAGAGTTGTCTCATTGGTACGCATACCACATCTATTACATCTACAATACATTTGTTTTGTGTTATTGAGATATATAGATCGTCGGTCATCTCCTTTTTGTTTCGAAATGTTTCATAAAAGAAAGTCTTCATCCAAGCTCAGCATCAGTAATGGTATTATGCGTGTTTCTCCTTACTATTGATATAGTGTTAAGTATGTACATTGTGATTAACTTACAAGGATAATACCAGGAACAAACCTTGATGAGCTCGAGAGTTATATCATTTCTTTAACGTTTTGATTGTTTATAATGAGATGTTCTGTACAATGTACTTACAAGAAAATAGAAGAGTGCCAACGTTAATTTGGCTAAACTCCACTATATCTTGTTTCTGTGTCTGGTCAGTCGTGTATTTTTTCTAGTGGTCGTTTTTTTGCAGAAAAGCAGAAATGTATGTAGTGAACTATCTCAATATATTGTTCATTTGTTTAACTCAAATTTCACTTTGAATTATTATGACGGCTGCATACTGTTTGTCTTCATTTTCTGTGATTTCATTATTGTTATTTCTCTGTTACTGGTTTGAACATGAACAAAATCTACTAAAATGTGTGGCAATATTTCACGTGTATATTTACATAAAGGTTATCATTATCAGTTAAAAGGATAAGAAATAAAGCATTCATTGTTACATGTGCATGAGGTTTTATGGACGTGTATGTATACAAGTAAGAATGGAGTGGGGTTTCGAACGATGTTTCATACAGCTTTGCTTAAATGTCCGTTATAATCCATTGTTATAAGTGTTTTACCCTGTTTATCAATAACTGTTCATCTCTTTGTTTTTAACAAAGCAATACTATAAATCATCTGAAAAAAGGCTTTACAACTCGTTCTCTTTCCTTGACTTCCTTAAATGAATGCTTAAATTAGTTCAAGTGGTAGTGAGTTAGTCAGCAACAAAAATGTATTCAGGACTTAAGGTAAGGTTTGCATGAAACCTGGATTTTTTTCTTAGTGATATTATATCAATATGATACAGAATTTGTTCAGGGAGGACTACCCAATCATTTAATGAAAATAAATCGAACATCGCCCGTCCCGTTTTTTCAGGTGAAAAGCTCAAAATTCCGATTTTTACGATTTCTAGTGAAAATTGTATTTGAATTCTTCTGAAATAAAAATGTATGCGAGTGACTATAAAAAAAATAAAACTAAATAAAACATGTATAAATAAGTGTGGTCCCTTCATTAATAATAAATTTTAATTAAAAATATCATAAAAAAATTCCTAAAAACAAGATTTTTTAATTTTTGGGTTAAAAAAAAACCCGTTGCCATGGCAACAAAGAGCCAAAAATATCCCTTTTCCGGGTCCACCGTTTTTGTAAAAGAACTGTGAACTGAAGAAATTAACTATTTGGATTATAATGAGCTAATAAAATTGGTATGTCCCCGAATTCCGTTTTACGGAAATGGCCGTTATATGTGTTTATCTGTCATTTCTGTAAAACACATAAATATTTTTTTTGTTGATTTGCAAAAAACAAATCATCTTTAATAGCATCTTTTTATAGAGAATCAATTTGTCTTGTAACACTTTGGGATTGACCATAATCAATGAGAGAAAACAGTGATTAACTTTAAAAGGGATGACATCAAAAGATCAATGTAGGATAAAAGACTTAATTCAAATAGTTTGGGGGTGGGGGGGGGATAAAAGTTGCTGCAAGTTTTGTTAATTTGACATCGATTTTACATATATCCATATCGGTTAATCAATTTCCTAAATTAAGTTATGAGGGGGAGGGGGATGGTCAGTGAACAAACTGTGGGAATTAAGTTTTTTCTTTTATCCTACATTAAACTTTTGATGTCGTCTCTTAACTTTTATGCCCACAACTATCAGTTGGAAGGGGAGGTGTTTAACTTTGGTCATACTTGTGTATTAATACATGTACAAGACTCTGATTTTGAAGGAAACACTTATATTCTTTCAGTGCTTCAAACTGTAATATTTTAAATCTTAGAAAAGAATTCAAATTGCCATTAAAAGTAATGAAAATTGCTTCATTGCCCCATATTTGGTAAATTGTTTGTATGCAGCAATTGGAAGAAATGACATCAGTTTTGACTATAGTAAAGTCATTTACATCAGCCGTGTTTATTCCATTCATTTAAATCTAGACATCAACAAATGTTATTCAGATATGATCAAACATTTATGACTAAGCAGGGGAAAGCCTTGCGGGAGAAATATAAGATTACTGGTATTATTTGTCCAATTGTTACACATGATGTTCCGATTTGGGGTCTTTGACCAAACAAACAAACTACATGCTCCTTATACATGTTTAAAGACGAAACAGACGATAGCCTTGAAATACAAATGACCAGCCGTATATGTATTGTTGATATTTAAAATAAGAAATGCAGTTATGTAGACCTGTAATATGAAAATCTTTCACATTTCAATAAATTGAAATCAGTTCAATGAAGTTCACAGGAGTAATGGCACTGTAGTTGAGGAATACCCATCGTCAATTTGCAATATGATGTTCGCAAATGCAGTTTTAAAATCCCCGCGTAGGGGAGACAGTAAAACGGAAATTTGCGACCATCAAATCAAAATTCATTGTGGCTACTCTTCAACCACAGTTATGTTATTCCGGTTATAATGCATCACACAAAGAAATAATACGTTAGAGCTTGGAATAAATGGATAATGTGTCTATGGACACTGATGTTGCCCCCTCTTACATAAACATGAAACATTAAAAAACATAACGTATAAATTTTATAACATTTGGTAACAGCAAACTAAAGTTGGAGAACAGAAACGAAAAATTCAGAAAACGACCTCATAAAAATACTCCGAGCGTCGTCACTACTTTATTATGATCTCTTATATAAGGAGAAAGCTTAAAAACTAACAATTTCCCGGATTTTATAGTAAGTCCGTGTGTAGAGACACATATTACCATCCTTGTTTTTAGATAAATTAATTCAAAGTTGACTGATATGCATAGAAGTTTGTTTGATTAGAGGTTGTAAAATGTCCAGTGGCAAATACTTCAGGCATGTTCAGGACATCACAATACAATAGATGTGTCTTAATGCATCCATAGAAAGATACTATTAGAACACGCCGTCAGTTGTAAATTGATTGATAAAAATAAAATACATTTCGAATGATGTAAACGTGTGGGTTGTGTGCGTATTTGCGGAAAAGACCAACTAAATTGACTTAAAGTGTCACAAAAATGTGCCGTTTTTTATTCAATCCTGCGTGTCTATAATTTGTATTTATACTGTATAAAAAATCGGAAACGGCGTGCATCAGACTTACAAATTCAATAAAAAGACAGCTTGACAGTCAGTGAAAAAGTTACCGGGGTTCTTGAAGCAGAATACACAACACTTCTATCTTGTGAAAGGACAAGACGGGGACAAGCCATAAAAACACAAGTAATTAGACCGATTTCTACTGAAATCAGCTTCCCATACATTAGTTGTTTTTTTTTATAGGTTTTATGGGGGGAGACAAGAGAATTGGGACAGGAGAATGAAGAAAGGTATTCACTGTCCGACCATTCATAAATCTAGAACGGTCAAAGAGACGACATCAGAATTCAAATCTATTCTGTGGTTTTGTGACAAAAAGCATTGTGCATAAGTTTTATATCAGTTGGTTGAGGAAGACTAAAGTTAGAGAATGGAAACTAATTTTGGAAAAACAGACATACGCTATGATACGTACATTCGGATCAACGTACAAACAGACAAGGATATAACTCAATGCCCCCTTTGCTATGGCGGGGGCATAAAAATGTACATTTATGAAAAAAATAAAACTCCGCGAAACTTCAAGAATTGTTTTTGCACAAAGACGTTATGGCTAAACGTGACGTCATATAAATGAAATCTAACAAACTGAAGGTCATAACGTTACTTGTACGATTCAAATTTTGATAAAATTACATCAAAACGACGATTATGAGGTAGATGTTGTTTTATTTTCGATAATATTGTAGTTATCAAACATTGTTTAATCAAAGCGATTCAAAATGGCGGGTCCCCTCCTTTTTTCAATTATTTGAATTCGAGTTATCTCCCTGTGTACGCAAACCTTACCTTAAGTGAAACGTTTTTCCTTTGAACTGTTTTACATTTTTATTTTCGGGGCCTTTTATAGCTTATTTACTCGGTATTGGTGTGCTCATTGGTGAAGGCCTCACGGTGACCTATATTTGTTTAAATTCCATATCATGTTGTCACTGCTGGAGAGTTGTTTCATTGACAGTCATAACACATCTGTTTATGTTTCTAAAAACTGTAAAAACTGTTTAATCAAATATTATTTATATCTACATGCGTTTTCCTTTAATAGTTTTATTTGACAGGTGACAAACATTTTTCTATTATCCTATCCAGTTATTAACCGGTTTATACGTTCAACGATCTGAAAATATAATATTTGATATATGGCATAACAAAAGAACAGAAACAAACTTAAAGATAAAACATAATTGTACCTTCACACAATTGTATTTCCTTACTGTATTGTTGAACTAGTGTTAAAGACAGGACAAGTATTGTAAAAACATTCAGGACGTTTTCCTTCTTTCGTTTCCATCTTCCTAAAACTACAGCGTTTAATCATAAAAGTGGTTTGGAAGGAGTGAAAATTGTTTATGAATGTATCTCCGGTGAACGAAAGGGAAGATTTCTCTCATTACAGGGGGGTGGGTCAAAATACTGAACTCTGGGGGAAACGGGAAACAAAAAGTCTCAAGGTATATGATGTAAACAAAAACTCAAAACACATCAATGAATGATAACAATTGTCATATTTCCGATTTATATATACATTATAAAATATACATATTTTAGTCTTACTTCACGTGTCATACGAAATAATTAAGATGTATATAACGTTGATCGTCTTCTTTTTCTTTTTCAAATGTTTCATACAATACAAAGACTAAATCCAAACTAAGCATCAATAATGGTATCATAAGTGTTTGTTCTTACAATTGATAAAATGTTTATTATGTGTGTGCATCGTTTAGCTAATCAGCCATTGCACTGCGATTCACTTACAAGGATAATACTAGGAGCAAACATTGATCAGCTCCAGGTGTATATCTTTTTCTAATTTTTTTATTATTGTGTGAAAGACTCTGTAAAGTGTTTTCAAGACATTTGTGTACTAACAGGAAAATACAAAAGTGCCAACGTTAATTTGGATAAATTCCACCATATCGTGTTTCTGTGACTTGTCAACATTTTTGTGGGTTTTTTTTCTGGTGGTTGTTGTTATAGAGAAGCAGAATGTAGGTGTTGAGTTATCTCAATAGTACGTTCAATTTTTAAACTCATATTAACATGTAACTTTGAATTATCAATGCAGCTTTTTACTGTTTTCCTCATCTGCTAACATACCACAGCGCATTACTGTTATTTCTCTGTTTGTGGTTCGAACATAAACAAAGTGTACTACAGAGTGTGTCACTAGTATACGTGTTCATTTGCATCAAGCTTATCTGGTACAATCGATAACATTTAAAGCATTCAATGGACTGTTCCATTTGGTTTTGGGGAAATTGATGTATTGAGTGGGGTTTTGAAAATTTTTGCTTACAGTTATGGTTCAATAACGTAAAATTCATTTGCTATAAGTGTGTAACACTGTTAATCAGGATTTTAATCTGTTGGTTTTAATAAAAATAACAAAAGCCATCATCTTAACAAGTGCTTTACAGTTTTTTTCTCTCATGTAGTAATTAATCAACTGTTTGACCAGGAATCGAATGAAGTTTTTCCTATAAATTGTTTAACTTTTTATTTTCGGTGCCTCTTATAGCATGTATATGTCTGTAAATATTGATAATGCTTTTTTTACGGCTAAACTAAGAATTTTTGAAAAAAAATCTTATCCTAGAATTGAAAGTTTATATGCACTACATTTTTTTTCAAAGGTCAAAATATAGGGCTGTGCGGCTTATTTTCAACGTTTATATGCCCTGAACATTTCCGAGTTTAAAATAACAAAATTTTCTTAACTACCCCTACCTCGCAGGAAGGGTTACCATATATTTCAATGTAAACAATACGCACATGTGTATTTACTGTTAACATTACCAAGTCGTGTCTTTATGAGACGGAACACAGAGAGCATAAATGGGAACCAGTATGTAATCAAAATAAATTTTACATGAATATTTTAGATCTCCCTAAAAGAGGCATGATGGTTTGAGAAACAGCTGTATTTACATTGAGCAACCTATATCTTATTAACGATGTATATGTTTGCTATTTGTTAAAGACCATACGGCATGTACGGTTATTATCTTTTTCTTAATGTTTAATCTCATCTAGTCACTGCTGGCGAGTTGTTTTATTGACAATCATACAACATCTGTTTATGTTCCTAAAACTGTAAAAATTGTATAATTGAATATTAATTATATCTACATGCGTTTTACTTTTATAGTTTCATTTGACTGGTGACAAACATGTTTCAGTACTTAACTGGTTTATAAGTTCAACTCTATGAAAATGTAGTAATTGATGTATAGCATAAAGAATGGAAACTAAAATATAAGATTTCTCTCATTGTTGTAAGTGTATCTTCATCGAAGGAAAGATACGATTTCTCTCATTGTTGTAAGTGTATCTTCATCGAAGAAAAGGTATAATTTGACTAACAGGTGTATCTCATTGCAGTAAATGTATCTCATTCGAAAGAAAGGTCAGATTTATCTCAAAACAGTAAATGTATCCCCATTGAATTAAAGGTCAGGTTTATCCCACTGCGGTAAATGTATCTCCATGGAAGAAATTAGATTTATTTCGTGGCGGTAAAAGTTGTTAAAAATAAAATATACATTACAATTATAACATTATTGTCTATTTTTGTTATTTTTTGTGGTTTTCGGGAAATCTTTGTATAAAAGTAGGAATGAATAAGGTTGTCGAAATATAATTCATTGTGTGGTCATTAAGTCCATTGATATAAGAGTTTTACACTGTTAATCAGGATTTAAATCTGCTTGTTTAAATACGAGATGTCATATGAACACGTGCTTTACAATTCCTTAACCAGGATTTTTTTTCTTTTTTTCAACTTCCTTGAACGACTACATTAAATGACTCATGTGATATAGAGACACTAATCAACAAGTATCTATTCAGGGTTCGAATTGGTTTTTTTTCTTTTTGAAAGGCTGTACATATTCGATGCCTTGTATAGCATGGTTATTGACAAAGTATGGGTGTTCACATTATTAAAGGCTAAACGCCAACACATATATGTGGGCAGAAGTTACGACTGAAAATGTTTCTCCAATGAAGAAAAGGTAAAGTTCATCTCATTGCAGTGAGTGTTATCAGAAATCAAAAACCCATTTTAATTACAATTTCATTTGTAACCTTTCGGATATAACCTTATTTCATTATAGGATATTATACAATGATGTAAATTGATGTGCAAACATATCAACTCAATCTTTCTATCGTTTCGGTCATGTCTATAAAGTCGTTGATTTGTACCTCAATATCACAACCGTACCTATCAGAGGTTCAAATCTCACAAATTCATTTGAAGAAAATGGAGGACTTGTGAACTTTGTAAAACCTGATCATTGAACACTATTGTGTAATCTTTAAATAGGATGTTATCAATTAAATAATGTTACTAACAACTGATTGTCACTACAAAATCTATTGTATTCTGACATCATTTATATATGAACATGTCACGAGTTTTCATAGAACTTGGCAATTTTTGAAACGCATGTGTATATGCGATAAAGATCTAGTGCATTTGACCAGATTAAAATTATGTTATATCTAACTATTTTATTTTCACCAGATTCACAAGTTTTGCATTTTTAAACCGCGTGTACATATATATTTTAATGTTTTTATTTTAATTCCTTATATATGAACATGTCACGTGTATTATTCGGGCGCCCTATTATTCATTCGCTTGTTTAAATTGTGAAACATGTGACTTTACTAAGACTGTCCGCATTTAAAATTTGAAACAAAAAACTGCAATTGGCGCAAATTGATTCTGCCCAAACGATAGATACATCGAGGTCGTTTTGCTTGAGTGATTTACCTGTAAAAAGCCCGGGTCTCATCCATGTTTAAAACGAATTAATGCATGTTTGAAATAGCTTAACAGGGGCGTGGCCTATTAGTTTGACGCAACTAACCACTAACTTGATTTCAATTGATCGACTGCAGAGAAATCTATTTGACTGGCGTTAAAATGAATTGATATGAATTGAAATGAATTAAACATGATTTTTAATTTTTGTCAATCTTTATCAAATAACGATCAATCTCATTTCAATAGCGTTAACACGTTTTTGTCCGATCAAGTTAAATTCGGGTTACTAGTGTTGGTACAGGCATTTTCAAACGTAGAAAATGGTGGATTAAACCTGGTTTTATAGCGCTAACCCTCTCACTTTATTGACAGTCTCATCAAATTCCGTTATATTTACATTGATGCATTAAATAAACAGACACATAACACCAGGAACAAAAAATGATCAACACAAAAGGTGTATCCTTCTTTTTTAATGTTAAAAAATGTGTGAAACTCTGTCAAATGTTTTTTTGGAAATGTATGTATAAAAGAAGGAATGAAGGGGGGTTTCGAAAGAATATTCTTACACTCGTGTTTCAATTAACGTAGAAGTCCGTGTATATAAGTGTTTTACATTGTTAATCAGTATTTTAATCTGTTTGTGTCAATATAAACAATAAAAAATATCATCTGAACAACTGCTTTACAAGTCTTCAACCAGGAAGTGTTTTTGTCTGATTTAGCTTCCGTAAACGAGTGCTTTGCGTAATGTATCTGATATTTATTTAGTCAGCAAAAACTGTTTATCTAGGAACCAAAGGAAGTTTTTCCAATAAATTGTTATTCATTTTTATTTTAGAAGCCTCTAATATCTTATAAACACCATATATGTTCGCTAATTTAAAAGGCAGTACAGTTACCTGTATTTGTTAAGTATATATAGATTATGTATCTTTATGTTTTTATAGGGCATTTGTTTTTGACTGGAAATGATTCTATAGAAAACGACTTAGTCAAACACCTTATTAGAACAGTAGGTACTGAATTAGACATACGTAAAAGACAACTACTGTTTATCTTACATGATAAAATAAACAATGCAAATTACGAAAATAAAACACAAATATCAAGTGGGAGTTTAGCAGAAGGATTGGATTTACCAGGAAGTGACGTAGATATAATGTTTGTCGATGAAGTAGTAAACGTTACACAGATTGAAAGGAATATTAAACATCCGGTACAACGCACTGAAGTATTGATGGAGACAGATACTGGATTTACTAGACTCAGATAGATAGCAGCAGGGAGAAGAAATAACTTTATAGCGCAGGAATGTGTTGTCAATACACAAACAGGTCAATACTTATCAATGACAAACTTGATAAATCTTATAAAGCAAATAAACCAGCAAAAGAATTTCTCAACACACGGTCCCTGCTTATCAGATGACAAGCAAACTACGGATATTGCATTCTGCCTAAGTTGTAAATATTTACCATACCATGTCATGCCATGGATGTTGCAATATCGACGGCAATGGCCCCCTAATGTCATTATTGACAGGATAATAAATAACGGTTGTTTGGTTGTACCTATTGGACCCAGGAGTGTGCCAAATTGTAATTTATTATGCAGAATATCTTTCTCCATGGCAGAAACACAACTTGTCCATTCGTTTAATTTAACCCAGCTTTTATGTTACAGTCTTCTTAAATTAACATTAAAGCGTATCGTAAACACAAATGACGATGTAAAAGATTTGTTGTGTTCTTACTTTCTGAAGACAGTACAATGTAACACTCAAACTTACGGAGTATGTGCTATCAATTTTTTTTCCTAAGATGGGGAAGTCAGCTGTTGTAGATGATGTCATGTAAACACAACATTTATCATTAATACCACACGACTTAAATCTTGAGGTAAAAGACACAGACTTCGATATATCACCTATTATAATGTCTCATTGTCTCAGATTGTTATGCTATCATCATATTGGTGATGCTTTCAACAGACAACAGGAATTACGTCAAATATGTTTACCCCAATACATGACAGATAATGAAATATCTAATGCATATACAGTACTTGGAGTATGTTATGAAATATCCGTTTATAAAGATGCAGTTTTTAAATGTTATGATAACGCTTTGCAGAAAAAGGAAGTCATCACTTTTAAACCTTTAAACCAAAGTTTTATCGCTGGAATGATAATGTTTAATTGAACCTTACTATGACCTTTAAGCCAAACTTAATATAATTGTGTTATCGGACTGCACTATGGAATGAATGTTAGTCTTTTATAATTTAAATTATATCACGGTACCAAAATGTATTGATACAATGTCGACAAATATAATGTGAAGGTTTGAATTTTGATATGAGCGTCACTGATGAGTCTTATGTAGACGAAACGCAAGTCTGGCGTACTAAATTATAATCCTATTACCTTTGATAACTATTAACACCACTGTGTCGATGCCACTGCTGGTGAACGTTTCGTCCCCGAGGGTATCACCAGCCCAGTAGTCATGATTCGGTGTTGACATAAATATCAATAATGTAGTCATTTTTATAAAATTTCGGTTTACAAAACTATGATTTTTTCGAAAAACTATGGCAAGCCGTTCTCGTCAAAACTATGTTTAAACCATTTTTCGAAAAATTTACACACTGAGAATTACAAAAAAGCACACTGAGATTTAAAAACTTCAATACGCACACTGAGAATTGAAAATTACACACTGAGAATTGAAAATTACACACTGAGAATTAAAAATTACACACTGAGATTTCATAAAGACGCACTGAGATTACAAAAATGAAAAATGCACACTGAGAATTGAATATTACACACTGAGAATTGAAAATTACACACTGAGATTTCAAAAAGACACACTGAGAATAAATAAACTGAAAACACACACTGAGAATTTGAAATTACACACTGAGAATTTAAAATTACACACTGAGAATTTAAAATTACACACTGAGATTTGTGCGCACTGTTTATGCGCACATATCTAATTAGCATACTTAATCTGATTCTATTACAAACTTAAAACAACAAGGGGACAGAACTCGTTAGTCCTTCGATTTGGTTTCAAATTATTAATAAAAAAAAACTTTAGAAATACAAGAACAAGAAAAATACCCACTTACTCTTATTACAAAATATAACCAAATGGTGAAAAACTTTATTAAAATTATAAGAAAACATTGGAACAATCTGCAAAAGAATGCAGTGAATTTTTTACCCAAGTGTCTATTATACCATATAAACGTAACAAAAATATAAAAGATTAACTAGCGAAATCAAGGAAACTGTTGGAAGACTTTTGAAAAGAGACCCATGTTTAATTACTGGTAGTAGTAATGATCTGAATTATAGGCAACAAACTTGTGAATATGAGCGATGTTAAGTCTTGAAATTTAATACGAATGTTGGTTGAAGGAATCGCATTTCATTATAATGACAAGAGTTCTTGAGATCAAGATATTAATCTGTTGAATTATTCATCTCATGAATATTCATTAGTAATTTGCATATTAATCTCAGTGTGTATTTTTGAAATCTCAGTGTGTAATTAACAATTCTCAGTGTGTGTTTTTCAATTTATTTCATCTCAGTGTGTCTTTTTAAAATCTCAGTGTGTAATTTTGAATTCTCAGTGTGTGTTTTTTTTTTTTTTAAATCTCAGTGTGTAATTTCGATTTCTCAGTGTGTTATTTTAGGTTTTTAAATCTCAGTGTGTATTTTTGTCGAAAAAAGGGTTTAAACATAGTTTTGACGAGAACGGCTTGCCATAAAAAACTAAGGATTTTTTTATCCCAGGCATAGATTACCTTAGCCATATTTGGCCCAATTTTTATGAATTTTGGATCCTCAAATATGCTCTTCAACTTTGTTCTTGTTTGGCTATATAAGTATTTTGATATGAGCGTCACTGATGAGTGTTATGAAGACGAAACGCGCGTCTGGCATACCTTATTGAAATCCTGGTACCTTTGATAACTATATTTATGCTGACAATAAACTATAAAATAATGTAATATCTCAAAACAGATGATGACAGAATTTGCTGAATGTCTTCTATTCACTTAGTATGTTTGTTTAACTTATCATACAACATAAGCATATAATAACAAGATATATTTAATTACTTCTGTGGACTTGTTCATATCGTTATGTCTAGTGCATCAATGGTCATACATTTTTAATGTAGATTCATTTATTTTCGAGGGTAGCAATTTTCGTGGTTTGATGAAAACTTGCATCTTCGTGGTTTTGGCAAACATTCTTTAGAAAATTTGTAATTTGTTGAACATTTAACTTCGTGGTTCAACAACCACGGAAATTTGTCTCCAACGAATACTAATGAATTCAAAGTACTTATTCCGCCAAACCAGATCATGTCTATCGTCCTTAAAAGATACTTATACTTGAATGCATATGTTACATATAAAATCATATTGTAAAAATACATATATCTTTTACCCCCTAACCAGGACATATGTTAAAAAATATACTTATTTATCCTTTTAACTTCAAATTCCAACGTTGTTATGGTTTTTTTTCATTCATTATAAAAGTTTTCCCCGGCTTTATACAAAAAGAGGATAACTGAATTATTAAAATCTGCTTACTAAATACTTAACGGGAAACCGAAAATGACTTAAAACAGTTGAAACATATGAAAATACTACAAGCATTTTGTACACAACTTATGTCTAAATATTCTCACAATTTTTAGACATTACTTAGCCAATGGTAAACATTCCAAAACCCCAGACAACAAGCAACACATTGAAAGAATAACTTATGGACCGTCACCCTTATACAAACACAATCGAGGGGCATTTTTTTAGATATCTATAGTGCTTAAGTCTTACATGCTTAAATGCAAAATGCTTATTATTTCGAAAGCCAAACAAGAAAACCCCTTCGAAAATGCGCGATTTATCATTCTAGTTACAGAAAAGCGAAGATTTTATCGTCTATACCATCAATACACAATGTGCAAGTTCTAGATAATATTTTCTCAATATTACGGACAGCATCACGAGTTGGTTAAACGTTATCGAATATTCGTGAAACAGATGATATCGGATATGTTCCTTATGTGGTGACTAATATCCCCTTCCCTTTTCACGAATGTGACCTGCAGAATAAGACTATTTACCGGCTTTGTAACAACTTGAGCAACACTACATGTGCCACATTTGGAGCAGGATCTCCTTCCCCTTCCGTAGCACCTGATATCATCCCTAGTTTTTGGTGGGGTCCGTGTTGTTATTTACCCCTATTTGTGACATTTTGCTCATGTATTATTGTCAATATGATGGAAACTGATGCGACTGTAATACAGGTGAGAAAAATTCAAAAGGTAAGACCCCATTCGAAGTGCAAAATAAAAAGTTCAAACACATCAAACGAATGGACAAGAGAAGAACTAGAAGAATTGCCCATACATTTATTTGATAAAGTCAAAAAACCATTTGAAGAAGCTCTTAAATAAACCTAGTAAGTGTGTACCTTATATGTAAAACTAAACTGGTTGTTAGTGTTTAAACAAACTTAGTCTATCTGTCCATTTTACCAGAAGTTTTTATTCATTTGCCATTATGAATATTAACATTCTTAAAATAGAGAAAGGAAATGGGGAATGTGTCAAAGCGACAACAACCCGACCATAGAGCAGTCAACAGCCGAAGGCCACCAATGGGTCTTCAATGTAGCGAGAATACCCGCACCCGTAGGTGTCCTTAAGCTGGCCCCTAAAAATATGTTTACTAGTACAGTGATAATGGACGTCATACTAAATTCAGAATTATACACAAGAAACTAAAATAAAAAATCATATAAGACTAATAAAGGCCACAGGCTCCTGACTTGGGACAGGCGTAAAATTACGGCGGGGTTAAACATGTATATATAAAATGCAGTTTATATGCTTTCATATGGGAAAATAAAAAATCAATGTATTTAGTTTTAATGCTGGAGCGTTTCAACTTATTTAAATGAACAATCGTGAAAGATCAAAGATTTTACAGTTATCCAGAAGTTGAGTACGGTGATTTTATCTTCCATTGCTACATTGTAATTAATTTCTGAAACAATAATTCAAAATTGCTTTTAGTGTCAATAATTCAAAATAAAACTCCTGATCATTGCACATCTAGCTACATAGAAGGAGGATAGGATCAGGAATATTAAGAAAACAAAAATATAGTTGTGGTCAGAAACTTTGTTAAAAAGTATAGAATTATCCCAATATACAGAGTCACCAAATTTAAATGAAAAATCTGTAGGAAAAGCGTTTTTTTTTAAGTAATTTCTGAGGTTTGTAATAACAGTAATAATTTCACATTTGAATAATATCGATTTTTGTTTTTGTAACACTTTCTTCTCGCAGCCAATACATACAAGTGAGTTAATTGGTGGACACACTAAATTTGTGGGCCTGAAATATGGACGTTTTTCGTGTAAAAAGTGCAAAATATTATAAAAACAATCTTGATATTGAGTTCACTTTAATCCTCAATTGACATAACTGGTCCGATCCAGTTAGTAATTAGTAATGATGATAGATATTATAGACAAATTTCGAGTGCGATGCATTTCCGACAAAAACTTCGGTTTTACTGAACATCAGTTGTGCGTTTAGGTGCATCGTCACTTTCGTTCCAATGTTGAGCAATTGGTTAAAACACTTTAAAGCTATATTGCACGAAAATTTCGGCAAATTGAATTCTAATAATTGTCATAATGCTCTGCTGTAATTAGATAATTGTGATTGAGTATCCACAGAACAAATAGTATTTCAAGTTTGTTCTGCACAATGGCGATCACTAAGACGCTTGATGAACGTTGATAGTGCAGGGATAAAGGTAATCACCTCTTTCTGGTAAATGACGTCATAAAGGCGCGCATAAATGATGAGTTGCTTTTAGTGACGGACAAACTCGAAAGTAGTCTATTGTGCAATTATTGAAATGGAATATCTATAAGTGCAGTTGATGATATGGAATATCACTTAATTTTTTTCAAGACTTGATTTTGAAAGTCGTGACTATCAAAGTTACATCTATTGAAAAAATGTGTGTATTCCTCATATCAGGTATGAACTAAAAAAAACTTTCACCTCATTTCCACATTAATGCATTTTATGTCAAGATGACATATTTTTCAGACCCTTGATTCTGACTATTGCAGATGCATCTACTGCCAAAACATTAGTTCTCCACGACTTGTATCTCAAACGTGGTTTCTAATGCAAGCCTTAATCAGTCACTCATATGTGAAATGTAGGTCAAGATAATCGTAATTGTTATCAGGACCCCTTAGTTTTTCAAGATGCATCTATATACAAAATTTCATGGACAAAATCTCATGAGCTATAACTTATACTTTCTACAGATAGATGGGGAGTCGTAGTGTCGTGGTTATTGCATCGAACAACTAACACAAAGGCTCCTGTTTCGATCCCCGTTCTGGATCTCTCTTGACACCTTTTGCGTATGTGGTCTTGGGAAACAATGGTAATCCCTCGGAAGGGGACAACAAATTGTTGATTCGTGTAAAGACAGCCATATATCTTAAACGACGTAAAAGACACCCTTGTAGATTTCGGTAAAAAAATGTTAATTCCGCTAAAGGGAAGCACTCGCATCGCACAGTGTAAAGAGATTATTATAATTTGCAATAACTTGTTTCCCAATCTACTATTCATAAATATGCTTAAACTAGATAGATAGTGGACTTGATGGTGGACAGGTGAAACAATAAATCCCTTCCCCAACTTCGTTTGATAACAGATATAAACATCTTAAACATCTTAAGGCAAAGAAATATCAAACTATTCCTCTCTGTAAGGTTGAGAAATCCTAGACATTATATTTTCAATTATATTCGCTTCTGGTGAAATTTAAGAATATCAACAAAAAGTAATAAAAATTGGAATGTAACTTTGTATACTATCTAACCATGAATTCTGTTCAAACCAATGGGAAGGGTCAATTTGAACTTACTACCGAGTATGGAAAATGTTAGTTATTGTTGAATGCCTCATGAAACTTGAAGATGAAGGACAACAATAAAAACTTTCTATACTTGAGTTTTACCATGTATTGATATTAATATTGCCTCATGTGCATTTACATCATATCCTCATCATATTTTCATTGGGTATGCGACATATTAAAGAACTGCGTCATGCTACAACTCAAAACCAGAAAGCTTCAGACAGTAAAGCCAATTATTTTTTTCGTTATAATTGACAAATCCTTCAAACTGTTAGGTTGCCCATGTTGCAATTAAATTGCAAAGTATTAACAAAAACCCAGTGGATATCTATGGGGTTTGAAATTTCCTTTCAGTCACTGAAACATGTTACCTATAAACACTCACGATATCGCTTACGTTGAAAGTAATGGTATCTTTAATATGAATATTTGTCTAAATGATGAAAACTGATATACTATAATCAAAATAGAATATAAAATAAGAACATTACGCAAACTATAAATCAGTTCCCATGTTCCGACGACGAGTTTTTGTAGAAACATGCTACCTTGTTTAAATTTCTGAAAATAACCGTGTTTGGGAAATCTCCAAATACGGGTAACGCATTATGTGTATATATTCTTTTTATATAAAGATTAATAAAAAAAATGTATTTATTTCAATTACTAAAAGCAGTTTCTATGATATTGAATGAGAAACAAATGTTTATCCATAGTTCAAGGAAGATTTATATTTCATTTTTATTTTCTGGGCTTTTTATAGCTTACTTTCTCGGTATTTGTTTGCTCATTGCTCTCAGTGACATTTAGTTGTTTAAATTTGAAGGCATGTAGATTATTTTGGAGAGATAAATCATTGACAATCATACAACATCTGCAATCATTCTAAAAACTGTAAAAACTGCTTAATCTTTGTTTTTTTTTTATCTACATTGTACATGCATTTTCCTTAAACAATGTTGAATAGCTTTATTTGACTGATGACAGATAAAGGCAACAGTAGTATACCGCCGTTCAAACTCATAAATCCATGAACAAAAAATAATCGGGGTAACAAACTAAAACTGAGGGAAACGCATTAAATATAAGAGGAGAACAACAACACAACACTACAATGTAACACACACAGAAACGGACCAAGCATCAGACAAAATCCCACGACAATAACAAATATAACATTAACACCAAATACATGAATTTGGGATAGACAAGTACCGTGACACGTCTTATCGCAATGTGAATTTACACTGGATTTTGCTGTTATATGTATCAGTAATAAACCGATTTGCGATTTCGACTCTCTACAAATAAAGTCATCCTATGACATGTACATGTATGAGTACGAGAAAAAATCGCAAAACATCGAAAAATTAAAAAACAAACTATAATTGTCACATTTTTTTGACGGATTTTCCTTAATTGTATTTCCTAGCAGTGCAGTTCAACTAGTATCAAACACTTATGATGATTATCTTTACATCTTTTTGTTAAACTTTGAATCAATGAAAATTTCTCAAGGACGAGTATTGTAAATTTTCAGCAGGAAGTTTTTCTTCTTTCATTTTCATTTTCCTACAATTGAAGTGTTAAATCACATACGTTGTGTGATAGACAGGGGTTAAAACTGTAATGCATGTCTATTGAGCAAAAGGAAAGATTTCTTTCATTTCAGAAATAATTTCAAAATACTGAACTCAGGGAAAAACTCATAACAGAAAGTCTCTAAATAAATGGAAAAATCAAAAACTGAAATATATCAAATGAATGGATAACAATTGTCATATTCCTGATTTGGTGTGGTCATTTTCTTACGTAGAAAATGATGAATAGTCATTTAATCTCAGATAAAAAAAAAAGTATTTTATTTACAACTTTATTTACTTATCTATCACGTCAGACCCTAATTACATTGCATTAATAAGAAAACATGGATATATTGGTCCTATTGTACGTGTCAATCACAACAAAACGTAATAATTAAGATATATTTATATAACGTTGATCATCTACAGAGCTTTATCATTTTTTGAATTGTGTCATAAAAAACAAAAGGGTACATCTAAACTAAACATTAGTTATGGTATTATATTTGTTTGTGTTGTCAATTGATAAAGTATTTATTATGTGTGTACAGCGTTTAGCTAATCACACAATGTGGATAAGTAACTATTATAATGCCAGAAACAGAGATTAATTAACTCAAACTTGCCTCATTGGCAAACATACCATATTGCATTATAGTTATTTCTCTGTTTGTGGTTTGAACATGTGAAGTGTGTCACTATTACACATGTATAATCGCACAACGTTCATCAGGTACAACAGATAAGATATAAAGCATTTAATGGACTGTTTCAATTTTGTGCAATGTCAATTTCATCATGGAACACTTTTTCCACAATCAAAGGTTCATTTAGTTTTACAATTAAAATATCTATCAAATGATCAATTCAAGTTGTACTTTAAAAAATCCATTAGGTCAATGTCGTAAAGATATCAACTTAAGTATATTTCTCAAAACACTAGGTAAGGGCTCTGCAGTACATTAGGATAACAATACGAATCTACCGGCGGAAGATAAAGAGTATGTATCGGCAATTAGAACATTTCCGCATTAATCTTGCTGCCTAATATTTTAATATCATGGACAGGACGAGATACTCAAAAATACAAGGCAATAACGTCATTTATCAGTGCAGTAAGTGACATGTTCTTGTCCATCCGATCTAAATTTACCAATGAAATGCACATGACATCATTCTTACAACCGAACAACGAACCAAACGTTTTGAACACGTTAAAGTAGATTTACTTATTATTTCATTGAACTTCTTATTCTTTACAAAAAACATAGAGTGTAGAAAGATTGCCGATAAAAAGAAAAATGGTATTTGATACTGACTTCATCAGCTCTAATATCATCTCGCCCTCGCAAGCTCGCTTGATATTCTTGCAAGTAAAGTCAGTAACAAAAAAAAAATGCCATTATTTTCTATCTAATTCACCATTCCTATTGTTTTCGGGAAATGTATAAAAGTAAAAATGGAGTGTGATTTCGAGGGATAACTTGTAAAGATGGGTTTTCGTTAAGTCCATTGATATAAGTGATATACCAGGAAGTTTGTCTTTCTGTTTTAGCTTCCGTAAAACATTTTTAATAATATCTTTGAATGTTTTACATTTCAATTTTCGGGACCTTTTATGGCTTACTAAAGCTGTTTTTGTTTGCGAATTTTTTATTGCCGTACGGTGATCTTAAATTAATATTTGTTGCAGTTTTAAGTAATGGGTTGTGGTGGAGAGTTGTCTTATTGACAATCATACGGCATTATTTTTTATTGTTTCTACAAACTGTAAAATGGTACCTTTGTTAACTATTTACATTACTGGGTCGATGCCACTGCTTTTCGAGGGTATCACCAACCGGATAGTTAGCACTTCAGTGTTGACATGAATATCAATTATATGGTCATTTTAATAAATGTCCTATTGCCAAAACTAAGGATTTTCTTATCTCAGGAATATATTACCTTAGCCGTATTTGGCACAACGTTTTGGAATTTTGTGTCCTCAATGCTCTTCAACTTTATACTTGTTTGACTTTATAACTATTTTAATCTGAACGTCACTGATGATTCTTATGTAGAGTAGTCAAGCGTCTGGCGTATTAAGTTATAATTCTGGTACCTTTGATAACTAATCCATATGAATTTTATCTTCATGCGTTTTCCCTAGATAAGTTAGTATTTTGCTTGTATGCGTAGCTATCTTAAAAAGAATAAAAATCAAAAACATCGCAAAATGACCAAAGCCATATTTAAGACATAATCACTTATTTTTAGTTTCTGACAGTTGAACTAGTATTAAACATGTTAAACAATTAAGCTAATTATCTTTTCATCTCTTTGTTAAATTATTAGCTAAATCAAATTTTATCAAGACTGTACGTGCATGTATCTCCTTTGAAGGTAAGGTATGATTTACCCATTACAGTTATTATTGTCAGAAAACCCCATTCTATTTATAGCTGTATTCACTATTCTGTTACGACAAAGAATTTTGTTAGCATTATAATATTAGAATATGAATATTTTAGTCTAACATCAAATTTTAAAATTAAAAGCAATTAACGTTGATCAGCTTCAAATTTATGTCGTTTTTTGTTTGTTTTAATTATTTATTATGTGAGGCTTTGTAAGATATACCCCTCTAAATTTACACGACATTTGACAGTAACAGGAAAATAGAAAAGTGGTTAATTTAGTCAGGATATTAATCTGTTTGTTTGAATAAATGCAATACAAGATATCATCTAAACAAGTGCTTTATAATTCTTTAACCATGACTTTTTTCTTTCTGATTCTGCCTCCTTAAACAACAGCTGGTAGTAATTCATTCGATATTGAGGTAATAAGAAACACATGTTTAAAAAGGAATCCAAGGAAGTTTTTTCCCTTTAATTTGTTTAACATTTTTTTCAGGGACATTATTAGTTTAATCCGGTATATTTTTGCTGATTTTAAAAGAGGGACGAAAGATACCAAAGGGACAGTCAAACTCATAAATCGAAAATAAGCTGACAACTCCATGGCTAAAAATGAAAAACACAATTAGACAAACAATAGTGCACATGACACAACATAGAAAACTAAAGAAAAAACAACACGAACCCCTGTACGGTACAGTTTCCTGGTTGTGTTAATGATCTATGGCATGTGGGATCCGGTAGATAATTCTCTCATTAACTATCATACGACATTTTAGTATGTTTCTGAAAACTTAAATTATCAGCTAATGAAAATTTCTCTTGGACTAGAATTGTAAACTTCCTGCGGTAAGTATTTCTTCTTTCGTTTTTATTTTCATAGAACTACAGCTAAAAAATCATAGAAGTAGTGTGGTGGGCAGAGGTTACGACTGTTAATGTGTCTCCATTGTAGTAAATGTGTTTACATTGCAGAAAAGGTAAGGTTTATCTCATCGTTGTAAATGTATTTCCATTGAAGGAAAGGTTATATTTATCTCATTGCATTAATTATATCTCCTTTGAAGGAAAGGTAAGATTTATGTCATTGCAGTAAATGTATCTCCTTTAAAGGAAGGTATAGGTATGATTAATCTCATTGCAGTTAATGAATCTGCTTTGAAGGAAAAGTAAGATTTATGTCATTGCAGTAAATGTATCTCCTTTAAAGGAAGGTATAGGTATGATTAATCTCATTGCAGTTAATGAATCTGCTTTGAAGGGAATGCCAGGTTTAGATTATACCAATTAATGTATCTCTATTGAAGAAAAGGTAAGCTTTGTTTCATTACGGAAAATTGAACAAAATATACCTACGGTGTATTTCATTGCAGTAAATGTATCTCCATAAAAGGAAGGTAAAGGTTAATATCATTGCAGTATATGTATCTCCATTGACGGAAAAGTAGGTTTATCTCATTGCAGTTAATGTATCTCCATTGAAGGACATGTCAAGTTTACCTCATTGCAGTACATGTATCTCCATTGCAGTTAGATAATATTTATCTTGTTTCAGTAAATGTTATGAAAAAATCAAATACATTGCAACTATAATTTTGTCAATGGTTCTGAAGACTTAGTATTAAAGTAAATCAGACTGAATGCTGGTGAATGGGTGTGATTTTCCTGTTTAAAAAACTCGTCTAAGTTTCCTCTTAGATAAACTTTTTATACTGGTACTGTACAACTATTTCTATTCAACGAACGACAAATAGTACCACCAACTGCTGAGGGAGCTATATTTTTAATTGGTATACATAAAAAGTAGCTCGTTGCTGTCTTCAAGAAATTGATTTCCTAACTATTCTACCACAGACGCTACATCATGGATAAACGACATTTTGAGCACTCAGTTTCTCCTCAAGGTCAGTTATGTCCTCTTTATCAAGAAATCGATATATGACTGTCCCTCTGTCATCTTTCGCTCCTCTTCTAAAACTCATTACTCTGGTGTAAATTGTGTACCTTCAAATCGGTGTAGGCAAAACATTATAACTGAAAGGGTTATTGAGTTTGGATTCATTGTGTTTGAATTTCTTTCCCTCAATGATGTGCGTAGAGAAAGATGTATATAACCTAAATTTAAAATGCTTTATTAAATAAACAGAAAATACGTTTCTCTTTTCAATCTTTTACTCCCCCGCCCAACAAATTTCTTTTTATCTACTGTATTAATTCTTAAGCCACGTCCATCTAAATGAAGTCTGATTGATCCCCAGCTATTCCCCCCTGTTTTGAAACAAACTGAAAATTGATCCTAAAATAGTCACTTTATAGGAATTGATATTCAAATAGTCATTATAAGTTCCATTGAGTCTAAAACTAATCCAAATTAGATTTCTGTTATTCGGATATTCTTAGATACATTTCGTTTTTTGCAGAAATTACCAAATATGTTTTAACTATCTTTCTGACTTTAAAACCCTCATTTAAGATTTACGTTGTACATAAAATATGATGAAATATTTTATTTCCTAGCTTAGATAAAATAAAAAATGAATAAGAAACCTTTTGTTTTTCCTGTTTTGAAACTACGATGTTTGTTCAAAGTTCAACTTTGTCGTAATTTTAAGGCAGATGGCGGATTCGGGTTTGGGCGAATAGATCGTTCACCCTTGGATTGGACAAAGTATTGTGTTCCTAGTCTCGCTTCAAACGGTGGTTTTTTGAAATTTATTTTATAGAATAACGTCCCTTTCAAAATCCAGGAACTGCCCCTAAATTATTATTGTACAGTAAGAACAAAGAGATTGTACCCTTTTCATGTGTTATTCACTTCTGTTTTTCTTTCCGTTTTTTTTTCTGTTGATATGTTGATGTTCGAAGTCCGTCATTTTTGTGTGTTCGATCTTTACAAATGCATTAATAAAAAAATATATATACAATATGATTCAGCATAAGGATGAAACATTACTTTGTTCAACTAATTCACTATCGAGTTTCCTAAATGTATTTGTATGATTCAATATGCAAGAAAAGAAATGCAATATACCAATGATTACATACACTTTAAGGTTGTAGATGGGAAACAGCTTGTACACATGTATTGAAAGCCATTCAAGCGTTTTAACATAGTGGTTATTTAAACACTGAGTAAGCATTCATGTTGTTTACATTTGGAGAAAAACCAATACATAATTGTGATATGTCCCCAGGGTACTCGTCCCATATTGAATATTACTGATTTTCCAATTATTATTGGGACAGTTCAATTTTGACGTATGCTCATTAAAAGAATGACACGACAGCCTGTAGACGGTTTTGTAGGTGGACAATGATTTTTTTACAAAAACTTCCTTTCTCTTGTGCCTTGTAAGCTGACTTGTTTAAAGATTTTGAAATGTTCAAACGTCAAATCCGATAACAATTTACAATTTTCAAGATTAATAACTAATGATTTTAAGCAATTTTCTGTAGGTATTAAACACTAACTTTTTTTCTGGAAATGGTTGGCTAAAATTTGTGTTACCTGAGCTGGCCAGAATTTTCGTCTTAATAATAATTAAATTATGTTTCTTTTGTATGCTTTAACTGTCATGGGTATTTCTAATGATGATAAAATGTGCAAAACACACAATCCTGTTATATATATATAAGTACGTCTGAGTCAGTGACAACTCTACAACAGATGTATCCATCGGATCGCCATCAATGATGGTGATACATGGCTGTGTACATAATGTATATACAACTCGTCTAAACATCAACCCAACAATGTTAGATCTGTAAATTTGCTTTCGCAAATTTTTAGTTCTTCCCTCGCAGGGATTCGAACCCATGCTACTGTGATATCGTGACACTAAATCGCCTGCACTGCAGCCGTCCCGCTAGACCACACGACCACCTGGGCTCTCAAAAAAAGAGCTTTCGCTGGTCGTGTGTTACCTTTCCTCGTCAATTTTAATCTAGCGGCGTACTACAGTACATGATATATAAGGCATGAAGATGTTATTGTTACAGATCAGCTAAATTATCTATAGTTAAGGATCCTACAAATTAATGTAATATACAGTCACGAGTTATATATATATATATATATATTTGCTAAAGCAAATTTACAGATCTAACATTGTTGGGTTGATGTTTAGACGAGTTGTATATATATAAAAATAATATGAGTCTGAAAGATCTTTCAGACTCATATATATATATATATATAAAAGTCTATAAAAACGACCAACCATACGAGTTATATATATATAAAAATGATATGAGTCTGAAAGATCTTTCAGACTCATATATATATGAGTGGTCTAGCGGGTACCCCAAGACTGGTCATATTCAATATAACCTAAACATGAAAATCACCATGACTTCGGCATCTGATTCATGTACCCTACCCTTTCATTGATATAAATATAAGAAAAATTTAATGAAAGAAAAACATTGGTGTTACCTAGTTATACCCACTTAAGACCCAATTATCTTTTAAATGCCCCAAAGTCTGATTTAGTAAATTTGGATTACGAAAGTGGAAATTCCTGTTGGATTCGATCCAAGTGTTCATTTATTTTAAAGTTCCAGTAAACTTGTTTTATAGCAACGGTAGAATGTTTTTGTTATTGTATATTCTTCAGAAGATGAATATATTTTATATCGTAAATAATTAGTTTAAATTTTAATATATTTCACTACGTCATACCTAAACGAAATTAAAAGCAAAGTTAAACAAAAATATAAAAACCAAAGATAACTAAAATAAGAAAGGAACTATACAAACTTTCAAAACAAAACGTTACACTTTTTGATCCAGCGAAACGGATGAAAAAAAATGTAACAATCCTGAATGCTTCAGATTTATATGATAATGTTGAGGAAAACAATCCTTACTACTGCAAGACTCTTGCATTATGAAAGAGCATTTCTTTGTTTTGAATTAATCATTTGTTTAAAAAAATCAACCGTTTTATACTAGTGTTATGTAAAGAAGATACAACATTGAGATGGAATACGAAATGTTCGTTCCAAGCAAAAATCTAAACCATCAAAATATTATATATATCATTAAAGATAAACTGGTATGATTCCTTCTGTCATACTCTTTTTTCCTGCTATTGTAAGTTATTCGTCGTCTGTTGCCGTTTCATATAAACTTTTCCTTAATTTTACTTATTCAAAGCATACATGCTTTTATATCGCCGAGTTTTCTATCTAAATATGTAAATGCTATTATCATGATTAGGCACGGACTGTTGTTTCTCTTTCTTTATTTTTACTGTTGTCATGTTGATGTGTGTTGTCCGCAATCTTGGTTTGGTTGATCTGAACGAATGCATAGATAACAGGCTAAAGAAAACGAGTCACTTTAGGATAAAAGAGTACTTTGCTTCAACAATATATTTTTGATTTCGGGTTTTTCCTTCTTAATTTATATGGATGATTCAATATCTAAAAATAGAAGTGTAACATAGCAATGATGATATAAACTTTAAACAATAATTAACTTTTAAAAACCTGACAGACTGGATGTGTAAATTTGGATAACGAAAGTGAAAATTCCTCTTGGATTTGATGCATGCGTTATTTTGTTTTTAAAAACCAGTACGATTAATTTGTGGCAAAGGTAAGTTATTTTTTTATACGATATTCTTCAACAAATAGACCTTGTTTACTAGTATATCTTAAACATTTAAATCTGACTTTTAGTATATCAAACTACGTCATACTAAAATGATTTAAAAAAGAATAGCAAAATATCGAACACTCAAGGTAACTTAGAAAAGGAGGACTATATAAACTGTTAAAATCAAAAGTAAAACAGTCCAGGCGATTATTGTTATTCGTAATATTCCTCAAACTTGTAATATTACGACAAATAGTAACATTTTAGCTTTGTGTATTATTTTCTCAGTCACGGTCACATATTATGTGACCGTGACTGAGAAAATGGGTCCAGATGAGATTTATACATATTTTCAGTTATTTGCATTTTTCAATGCTACTAATGTGCTTATGTTCCGGACCATATGAGTATTTGGACCATACGCGTATGGTCATGACCATATGTGTATATACTCATATGGTCCGACCATACGCGTATGGTCCAACCGTACGGGTGTGGTCGGGGTAATTAACAGGTTTACTTCTAGTTGTCGCGTCATTAAAAAGACACTACCAAAGGTAACTTTATTATAGATCTATAAAAAAATAAAATATAACAAGATTAACAAAATGAAATAAGCAGTTTCACACAGTAAATTTCATCACTAGTCAAAACTACAGTAAAAACATTTTTTTTTTCATTTTTCGATATGTTATTACGAGTGAATGGCAAAACGTCAACCTGGGAAGATGACTTCCAAAAATATCTTAATGAACTCTGATACACAAGAAATCAATTGTTTTACTATAAACTGACAAAAAAAGTCGACAGGATAAAGAGTCTAATAATTTGCTTATTTTTGAAACTTTATTTAATAAGCATGTATTTAGCAGTGCAATATTCCGAATTTTTATACTAATACGTGCTTGGTTGTTAAAAATGACCCAAGGAAAGCTATGGTACCGTATGGAAGTAAATGTCACCCTACGCATACAAGCAAGAATACCATTAGCGATGAAAAGTAGCTTTGGCATAACTATTTAATGCTATTTGAATTGTAAATAATACAATTGCATGTAGAAATCATTGTTTTATATAAAGTTTTCTAATGCATATTATTGAAAAACAAATACCTATATGGTCCAAATACTCATATGGTCGGGCCCGTTAATAACCAAACGAGTATCATACTCATATGGTCCGACCATACGCGTACGGTGGGACCATACGCGTATGGTCGGACCATATGAGTATACGCATATGGTCATGACCATACGCGTATGGTCCAAATACTCATATGGTCCGGAACAGCTACATTGTAACATAAATGCAAAATTGTATGATGATATCTTAACTGGTTACGAAAATACAGCACATTCTAATAATGAATGCATTTGGGTACATCAATTGGAAAAAAAAAAAGTAAACAAAAAATCTGACTCTATATTTTCTTTGGTACTTTGAATGTTCTAAATGAGTCCAACCTCAAAATTGCCATGCTAAGTAAATATGTGGTTTCTATGGAAACAAAAACATATATGATTTTTCAGTTTGTTAGCTTTTGTCTTTTATTTAACAAAAGTCATACTGTTTTTTTGTGTTGTTTCTATGGCATTGTAATATTTCATATCATTACCCCACATCGGTTATAAAATAAAGGAAAATGTATGTTGCCTTCCCAAGGCTAGAGCTAGTAGTGCAGTGGTTCACGTTGGTACATGTATGTCATATTTTATTTTTGTAAATTGATTTTCTTCAAATTATGTCTTTAGTTTTCTCGATTGAATTGATTTATATTTTTTTATATTGGGTCCTTTTAGCCAACTATGCAGTATGGAGTTCTGTTATTGTTGAAGACTGTACAATTGCCAATGCTTAAAATCCACAGCATTTGAACTTGCTGAAATCCGCAACATTAGACCTTTGAATGGTAGTTGGCAATCATACCACAGCTCTTATCTTTATATTGTTGATGATATCCATAATTTTGATATTGTTATTTAATGAGAAAAGAAGACAAAAATCTATTTGTGTGTATTTTAATTAAGTAGATTCTGCTTCCTTGATGGACATTTGTGTGTATTGGTATCCACATCACTGGTCAAGTCAACCTCACTTTTGGCAAATGTTGGTTTTGGACAAATGACATCTTTATTAGCCTCGCTATAACAATATTCCCTGATTTGTTCGTACAAATACCACTGTCTGGCTGCATCTAATCCTTTTGATGTTAAAGTGTTTGGCATAGTAAATTTGAAATTCTAGTGTTCTTTTTAAACAAATTGATGGTTATAGGTACAGAGTCACATGACTCTTTAAAAACAACATATTCTGGTATAATTGAATCAACTATGAAGTGGTGATAAGTGCTTATATGCTTAAGTGTTTTAAAATACTGCTGAAGGTATTTCTCACAATCATAAAATATGACCGGTTTCTCCATAACTTTAACTAACTGAGAAATATTACGACCATTTCTGCTGGATGTATATATACTTTCTGCAATCTGCAAGATATTACAACAATTTTGATATTACACAATCAACATGTAGTGTGCATGTAGTTTGATTTAAATGTATTTAGATGAGACAAGAAATACAAAATGGGTGCGACATGACTTTTTTTTCCTCCAATGGATATACTAGAAATGTTGGCATGCATACATGTATCTATACTATTAAACGAGAAGACCTCATTTTGTGTGTCGCTTCTCTTTTTTCCACAACAAATTAATCATCATGCCTCTGTGTCTTATATGTACAGTGCATAGTTGCATTTGTTATTCATTCATATGAATATTCAGATTGAGTTATTTTGGGAGAAAAACGAGAAAAAAGGTATTCGGCTAAAGTGTCCGTCATAGGGCAACATTTTAAGTCAGGTTATACTTCAGGTTTGTGTTTATCTGTATATCTTGAACATAAATATACTTCGAATAAAGTGTATTTTCTATCTGATATCATAATTATATGGATCATTATGGAAAAAAACAATGAATGATAATTGCAACTAACCCATCAATGCAATTTCAAATTTAATATGATAAGAACTGACTGTCTCTATGAATACTTATAAAAACAACATTAAGAGGATTTTAAGACGGGTACTTTTTGAACTTATGAAAGTTAATGATTTTTCATTTTTAAGTTTAGAGGTGATTCATGTTTTTTTTCCATTTAAAGAGAACTATAAATGTATTTTTCGACCTTGATAAATGTAAATTACAGGTCTTTCATGTTTAATGACGCACTTAAAAATTGTTTTGGTCACAATTTAGAACGTTAGCACGGATGACATATTTTCACATTTAATTTGAAATATAAATTCGGTGTTCTATTAATATAAGTTGCATCTTTGTTGAAAAATTCTCAGATTAAGAATGGTCATGGTATAACAAAATCACACGTATTTCAATTCATGCTCTGTATCAGCATTGTATTACCCTTCCAAATAAAAAATAAAAAACAAAACAAAACAAATATAAACCAAAAATAAACCAAAAAATCGTCTGTATCTTAAAACGGAATGCTCAAATCATCAAAAAGAAAACAACAACGATACAATGTATGTATCGAAAAGGGACCTTACTGCTATTATTCTGTGGTTACATGTAGTAGCGACTTTTATGTTACTAATTTGTTCGTTTCACAGAAATGAGTGTTCTTGTGTTTGTCATGTTTGTTTGTGCTGTATTTCTGTTATGTAATGTTGTTATTTAAGCGATGTTTTTTCATATTACTATATATGCAGTTTATTTAGCTAAGCATTATTCCTGATTCAACCACCATGTTTTTCTTTAAATGTACTGTCGTTTGCACTTTTTTTTTGTTGCACTTCAGTATTTTTGTTGTTCCTTTATTTTTTCTCGTGAGGTTGATTTGTTTCCCTCAGTTTTAGATTGTTAAAATGCTTCCCTTCTCAGTGATTATGAAGACAATTTTAATCAAACGTAAAAGGTGCTTTTCTGTATTCACTGCATGCGCTGAATATCCATGTCATCCTAGATAACTTTTCGAAATAAAATACCCAACATATTTGAAACAGTTGCCTAAATGTTTTCATTTGGAACGTAGCATAATATATTTATTAATAATTCATAAATCATACATCAAATACCTTATGCTTTCTTGGATAATGTACACCTAGCATGTTAACGACCGCCATAGTAGAGCTAAAAATGCGAGACTAAACCCACTTTGATAGTTGTCTCACCGTGAATCGTACCACATCTCTTTGTGTTTATACTGGAACCATTAAATTTAAAAACTGAGATACTTTATTATTTTTTGTTGGGGACAATGCATTTACAGAGCATGAATTGCAAAGAAGTGTGATTTATTTTATCCATTACCAGTCTGAATATGAGAAGGTTATTTAGGCTAACCGTTTCATTTAACAAAGATGTAATTTAACAGAACACGGGATTTCTATTTTAAGTTAAATGTGAAAATATGTCAGGTATGCTAATGTTCTAAATTCTGATCGAAATATTTATCAAATGCGTCATTTCATACAACACATCTGCAAACTATTTACCAAGGACGAATATATTATACTGATGGCGTGATTATATACAAAAACATAATATCACTTTACAGCATTAACAGTACAATATATTTATAGTTTCTCTAAATGGACAAAAACATATCACCATCAACCTTAAAAATGTCAAATCATTAACTTTTATAAGTTTAGCAAAATGCAAAACTGCAAATCGTCTTCAGGTAGCTTAGATGTCTTCGTCCATCTTAAATTTTGAAATAAAAAATACCAATCGGTCCAAATCTTATAAAGTAATTGATATTAAATACTTTTTATTCTTATTAAGAACATAACAAATATTCCTTTTTTCGACTTTGTCTGTATAAGGAGAAAACTCAGATAAAGTAACTTTCATTATATAATGTGTTGTGTGAATTTAACTATTTTATTATATAGCGAAAAACGAGTCCGGTGACCCAATTTTGTTCATTTTTTTAACCGAAAACATGTTAATAGAGATATATCAAACTTATATGGTGTAGTTTTCTTTTTATCAATAAAAGTAGGTTTTCCAGGTATATTATATACAAAATCAAACCTATATCTTGATAAAAAAAAACGGTGATCCATACTTTTTGATAACTTGTTTGTATGTATGTTGGCATTTGTTTTTGTAGAAGTTCAGTGTTTCTGTTGTTCCGTTGTTTCTCTTATAATTGGTGTATTCCCATCAGTATTTGGTTTGTTATCCGGATTTGTTTCAGTTAAATCGATTCATGACCATTGAACAGCGGTATACTACTGTTGCCTTTATACAATACTTTTTAACACAAATTATTAAAAATATCTTAATTTTGTATGTTTCCTGATTGTAAGTAGTTATAGAGACATTATGTTCTTATTACATATATGTTACATTTGTAAGTGTTTTGATTTTGGTTCGTTGCATTTATTATCCTTAGATAAAAGAGAGGTATACGATCTGTCGTTCAATATGCAAGACATTTTAATTGAGTTTTCCTCTTGTTTAAAAGCGTTTTATAATATATTATTCTCTATTAGCTATTACCTTATGGAACTCCTTTTTTTTCCTTTTTTTCGTATGTTCTTTTGTTCTTTTTTCTTTACTTCCATACTAGTATGTGACAATATCTTACTGGTTAATTGCTTAACTCGCAAACACGTTATTTGAATCATGAAGAAGAAAAAAATGCCCGAGGCAGTGATAGGTCTTGAAGATACATGTAACTAGTTGATACTTAGGGGACAACCATTTGATATTCTGGGGGAAGGGGTGGCAGGATGATTTGGTTTTGATCCGTTATTTATTTTCGTAAACTAAGAGGACAGATTATTCATTTTCTGCTCTATTGAAACAAGATTTTTCCTTTTCATTAAAGCAAGGGACTGATTATTAAATTTCACAACTATATTTATGATATTCGAAAACATACAATTTTTAAATGATTTGTTTATTATAAATAAAACATGTATAGTCAAGTCATTATGTACCATTTAATCAGAATTAATCATCATCTGTGCAGAAATGAATCTTTTATGCCATCTTTTTGTTTTCAATATATTAAGTAGGAATTCGGTCCCTACTTTAAATTGAACATTCTGCTTTCAATCATATTATAAATATCACCGGGGGGAAACGAGAGTACATTCGGGGTGAAAGATAATTAAAGCTAAAGTCTACACATTTGCAGTTTTCATGTTGGACAGATATCCGTTCTCACATCATTGATTGGTATTTAAATGATTCGTTTCGTTGAAAACGGTCTCCGACATGATTCAAACTTAATAAAAAAAATAGCCGCGGATATCAACATAAAAATATCCGTCTCTGAATATTATACTGTCGTACAAGTGAAAAGTTTCTGTCTCAGAAACCAGATTTAACCCGACATGGCTACAAATGTACATATCTGTATCAAGTCCGGACTTTTCTAATCGTTTTCCAGTCGTTTGATTTTTTGATTTTGCCTTATTATAATGAATTATCCGTTTTAAATTGATTTGAAGTTTCGAATTTTGTTGTTTACTTTTGAATATCGAATATTGTATCAATATTTGTAGAACGTGGTGGATTAAAACTGGTTTTAACGCTAGCAAAAAAACTCTCATCTGTATGTCAGTCACATCAAATGACTTTTTATTGACAACGATGTGGGAAAAAAACAAACAGTCATACAAATGTACTATTGCAAAGGCTCTTATTCTTATTTGTTTAATTGTCAGATTTTTAAAATGCCTAAACAAACTAAAGGCTGTGTTTACACTAGATGTTTCATACTCTTTACCTGTTTACAGTTAGTTTCATGTAATCAAACAAATGTCTGGTTCGTTTTTTTTTTATTATTTGTGTTTTAAAAATGTTTTATCAGAGTCAAACACAATTGTTAGTAAAACAAATAATGTTCTGTGCCTTACAAAACAGTTCTTCTGATTTTCGAGTTACTTTAGCGTTCTTAGGATGGCACGATTATGTAATCAGAAAAATAGTCAGCAACTTCGTAATGATAAGGGGAAAAAGATGGAAAGGAATAGATATTTAGCAACACAGAATTACAGCATTTGTCATATATATGTCCTTCGTTAAAGGGGCACTAGCTACGAGATGCATAACAAATTAAAAGTATGATGGTTTTTTTTTGTTTAATTATTATTGAAAGTGAAATAGTGAAATACAATTTACACTTAGCAGACGGTATTGTTATTTTTTTTCAAAAAAAGCCAAGAAATATGGTTGTTGAGTGAGTTTTTTTAACCTTAAAATTGAAATCAAACAGACAAAAAAGTCATAGTAAAATCCATTTGCACGAGGTCTTCTATCTATGCTGTCCATTCGTTTAATGTGATTTATCATTTGATTTGATTTTCCAATTTGATAAGAGACTTGCCGTTTTTAGTTCTTCTCTGAGTTCAGTATTTTTGTAATTTAACATTTTTATATATTTATGTGTTTATGTTTGTATCGTGTTATGTTACCCTCGGTTGTTTTCAGTGGCAACTCGAAAGTTCATTAGTTAGCGTCTAGCTTAAAATTCATTCGAAACAATTCTACATATACTGGAGCCCATACCCTGTAATTTGTTTCATTTGGACTTTTTATAATAAGTTTTACATTGTTATAAATCTAATATGATAAGTTACCTCCCTTTAATACTGCACAAACTGTTTGACTGTCTCTGCATATTGTTCAGTTGTCAGTCTATATTGAGATTAATAACGTTTTTAGAATTAACACTTGTTTTAAAAACGGATCAGTTTGGTTGAGTTTTGGACTATGTCTTTGAAGTTATGACTGTATTCATTAACGTACAGAACCATGTTTTTTCAATAGACTGTTTCTTACTGCTCTTATCAAATCATGTAAGTTAATAATTTAAAATCTTGCAAAATTTTATTTTTAGATTTATTATGGACACAAATCTCACAAACCGGAAAAATGACGACAGACAACATATGTATAGCAGAAGCAAAATTACATACTGGGAGAAATATGGGGTTAAACGTTTTCCTTACCGTGGAAAACGTAAATACACGCCATTGGTTTACCAATCGGATGATGGAGGAATCGTAATCTCAAATGATGTTTTCGGATTGACAATCAGCCAGTTTGAACGAGTGTATACAGATTGTTTAGATAAAAGAAAAACACACGAAAGCTGGATAATAAATCTTAGATATCCTGACAAAGCTTCAAATGAATATCTGGAATACTTAAATAATTGTACAGACTGCAATAAAGGTAATTACTGTTTTTTTATTTCTGTCACAAAATAGAGTTGGATTTGTGTCTTAAATTTTGATGTAGAACAAATATTGCAATATGTTTGAGATTGGATTCGATAAGATAGAAAAAAACATGTGTCTAGAACCATAAGTCATAGACACACAGTGTCAGTACCATATAATTTAGGCGTTGTCCTTTGTTTTGTATATCATCATATTTATTTATTTGTGTTTGTTTATTTTTCTATACAAGCAATCGATTGTTTCGCTTAACATTATTACGACAAAGCCATCAAACGCTTGCTTATTGTAATAGGTTCTGTTCATTTGGTGAGTCAACTGCGATCTATAGCTTCAAAGCATCAACCCCAATTAATCTATGATGGATAGTTGTCTCATTTATAAGCATACAACATCTTCTTTTAAATTGACAACACCATGACCTGTTTCTCCTTTTTCGTTTTTTTTTTTGGGCATAGATGGACTGTTAGTTTTCTTGTTTGAATGGTTATACACTAATATGTGCTGGGGTCTTTGACAGCTTCCTGTTCGGGGTGTGCCTAGGCTCCGTGTTGAAGACCGTACTTTGAACTATAATAGTTTACTTTTACAAATTGTGACTTGAATTAAGAGTTGTCTCATTGGCACTTATGCCACATCTTCTTATATATATGTGCAAATAAAAAAACACCCCTAGAATACTAATCTGAAAACCACTGAAATTTTGACTTGGAAGGTTACTAAAAACGATATTTTAGTCTTCATTTTACCTCTACTAGGTAGTATTTGGATCAAAACAATTGTTTGACATAATACATTGTACTGCTTGAGACACGTTTATTCAATGCTGCCAATAGAAGTACATGTCCTTTGTGTAGAAAAGCGTCCATTCCAAATAGCATTTACATTGCATCACATTGAAATTTACTATAAACTACCGAATAGTAGTTCTTCATCTTGAAATTAAGTAATAAGCCGAGGGGGTGAAATATACAACAATACTGTTTTGTTCAAATGGTTGTAAGATGCAATTTTATTTCATTATGTACCTATCTCGGGGTATGTTCCTACATATTACGAACGTCATTATACGATTTAGATATGGAGTAGTATATTTATATTTCTTTTTTTATTTTATAGAGCTTTTGTCTTGGACTGAAAATGATTCGACAGAAAACCACTTGGTTAAACACCTTATAAGAACAGTAGGTACTGAAATAGACATACGTAAAAGACAACTTATGTTTATCTTACATGATAAAATATACAATGCAAATGACGAAAGTGTAACACACATATCAAGTGGGAGTTTAGCAGAAGGAATGGATTTACCCGGAAGTGACGTAGATATAATGTTAGTCGATGATGCAGTAAAGGTAACACGAATTGTAAGGAATATCAAACATCCGGTACAACGCACTGTTTTTTTTATGGAGACAGATACTGATCATCCTGGATTTACTAGACTCAGATTGATAGCAGGATGGAAAAGAGGAAATAATTTTGTATCTAATGGAAATGAATGTTTAGTCAATACACAAACAGGTCAATTTTTATCAACGACCAATTTTGTAAGTCAGATAAAGCAGAATAACCACAATGATGATTTCTATACACATGGTCCCTGTTTTTCAGATAAAATTCAAACTAGGGATCTTGCATTCTGTCTTAGAAGTAAACATTTGCCATACCATGTCATGCCCTGGATATTGCGTTATCGACGGCAATGGCCCCCTAATGCCATTATTGACAGGATAATAAATTACGGTTGTTTGTTAGTGCCTATTGGACCCAGGAGTATGCCAAATTGTAATTTATTATGGAGAATATCTTTCTCAGTGGCAGAAAAACAACTTGTACATTCGTTTAATTTTACTCAACTCTTGTGTTATGGTCTTCTTAAACTAACACTGAAACGTATCGTAAACACAAACGACGATGTTAAAGATTTGTTGTGTTCTTACTTCTTGAACACGGTTTTATTCTGGGTCTCAGAGGAAGTGGATATTGACACATTTCAATTACCTAAATTGTTTATTTGTTTTGATCTCTGCCTGAATAAGTTGATATCATGGGTAAACAACTGTTACTGTCCGAACTATTTCATACCTGAACACAACATGTTCTTAGGAAAGATCAATCAACATAACAATCACTCACTACTCAGTGTACTAAATAGTATAAAGTATAGTGGAATTAGTGGATTGATGCAGAATTTATTTCATTCTTATCCTTGTAAAAAAAGCTGTTATCCACCATATAGTGAAACCAGTGAACAATCAATACTAATGTTAGAATTCCTGTTTTACAGACTTGTTTATATGTGGTATAGTACGAAAAGATTGTTACGTCTTACATACAATTATAACTTACTAACATTAATTGAGTCTTTACAAAATTCTGAATCGTCTTCATTTAATATCGGTGTGTGTAAGTTTCATTATGCTTCCATCAGTCAATATGCAGCACAACTGTTACCACCACCGAATACAAATTATAACATACGCACAAGTTATCATAGACATTTACAAAACGGTATACAGAAGGATGCTGTGACAGGTTGGTTGTTATACGCGTCGTTTTATTATGTAACAGGACAGTACAATGTAACACTAAGACTTACGGAGTATGTGTTATCAAAATCCTCACCTGACATGGTGTCACTACACTCAGACTACTACAGTGAAGCAGAAATAGATAACTATAGACATAATGTACATTCCTCAATGCCATTGAATGTCAGGATGAAAACAGCTGTTGTTAATAATGTCATGTACTTACCGCACTCATCATTAATACCACAAGAACTAGAGATGGAGGTAGAACACAACTTATTCATGATATCACCTATTACAATGTCTAACTGTCTAAGATTTCTGTGCTATCATCATATTGGTGACACTGTCAACAGACAACAGGCTTTACATCATTTATGTTCATTACACTATGTGACATCTAATGTATTTTCTAATTGTTTTACACTATTCGGAGTATGTTGTGAAATAGCCGGTTATAATGACAGAGCTTTTCATAGTTATGAAGACGCTTTGCAATGTGATGATTTTATATGTACCTCAGCAGAAAAAAGGAAGTCAAGACTTTTAAACATTTAAATCAAAGTTGTATCGCTGCAATGCAAATATATTCTTAAACAATACTATTATATTTAAGGCCACAATTAATATGCTTATGTTATCGATGTAAGGGGTGTTAGTCTTTTTAATTCACATTATATCGAGATACAAATAATGTATTGATACAATGTCGAAGAAACCTGATACATGTGTGTATGTACGTATGTATGCTGAAAATAAATGATATATATAAATAATGAAATCTCTTAATAAGGAATGAAGGCGAAACAATGTGCTAAATGGTTTATAGTCGGTACAATAATGTATTTAATTAGGGACTTCCCTTTTTGAATTGTCCTCGGAGCTCAGTATTTTAGTGATTTTACTTTTGATACAATGTAGACGAATTTTGATATCTACATCATGTACATATCAGGCTGGAAATAAATCATAAAATAATGTACTCTCTACAAAACGCCATGCAGGCGAAAGAATTTGATGAATGGTTTATATTTACTTATTATGTTTGTTTAACATACCATACAACATATAAATAAATGACGAGATATATTGGGATAAACCCGCAAAGTGGAATTGGATAAATATAAGTTGCAATAACTTGTTTCCCAATCCACTATACATATATGTTTAAAATAATCAACGGAAACGAAACAAAGTTCTACTGAAAAGTTGTTAGTTTGCATAATTTTAATGATACGGATGTCAAGATATATCCAAAAATGAAGTTAGGAGATTGTGAATCATATTATGAGAAGAACAGTACTGTTGTTTGTTGCACAGAGGTTTCTCTAGATGAAAATCCAGGAGAATCTAATTTACCAGAATATTTGAAGGAATTATGGGAAAGAACTTGCATACATTTGAATGAAAACGAAAGTACAGATTTTGTTAATCTACTTAAAAGATACAAAAATGTATTCTCAAAATTTTCAGATGACATAGGACGGACCAATTTAATCCAACATGAAATAAATACGGGAAATACAGTACCAATTAGACATCCACCAAGAAGACTTCCTTTTGGCAAGAGTCAGATTGAAAAAGATGAGATCCAAAGAATGCTGAAGTTAGGAGTAAAAGAACCCTCCACCAGTAGCTGGTCTTCACCTGTTGTTTTAATTGCCAAGAAAGGAGGCCAAGGCGGAACTCGATTCTGTGTAGATTTTCGTGGCGTAAACGGACTAATGACGGATAAAATAGCCTACCCAATTCCAAGAATAGATGACTGCCTGGATGCTCTTTCCACAGTCAGTTTTTACGGATGTATAGATTTAAATAGTAGATTTTGGCAGCTGGAGATGAAAGAATCTGATAACGAAAAGACAGCCTTTGCAACTAGCCAAGGATTATACCAATTTATTGTAATGCCATTTGGGTTAGCAGATGCCCCCAACAGTTTTCAGAGATTAATGAAGAGTGTATTACATGGGTTACAGTAGGAGGAATGTTTATTATATCTAGATGATATTATTGTCCCGGCCTCTACAGTACAAGAATCAATTGAAAGACTTGAACATGTGTTCCAAAGATTATTGGATGCAGGATTGAAGCTGAAACCCTCAAAATATATATTTTTTCAAAAAAAGGTCAAGTTTTTAAGTCACATTGTCTCTGAAAATGGTATTCAGAAAGATCCAGAGAAAACAGAAGCTGTCCGAAAATGGCCCAGGCCTAAGAACCAGAAACAAATGCGCAGTTTCCTAGGACTATGTTCCTACTATAGAAGATTTGTTTCCAAATTTGCTGAAATAGCCAGACCCTTACATAAACTTTGTGAAAAATATGCTGCTTTTAACTGGACGGATATCTGTGAAGAAGCTTTCACTAGGCTTAAAGAAGTTTTAACCTCAACCCCAATCCTAGGATATCCTATAATTGGATCTAAATTTATACTTGACACTGATGCTAGTGATAAGGCATTAGGAGCAGTACTTTCCCAAGAGCAGGAAGGACAAGAAAAAGTTATTGCCTACATAAGCAAAGCCATGACCAAACCTGAGCAGAGCTACTGTGTCACTCGCAAAGACTTATTGGCTGTTGTGTGTGCCCTTCGCCACTTCCAGTCCTATCTCTATGGACAACCCATTTTAATAAGGACTGATAATTCTGCTGTGAGCTGGATGAGGAACTTAAAAGCACCAACTGGCCAAGTTGCAAGGTGGTTACAAGAACTTGGAACATATGATCTTAGAGTTGTACACCGGCCTAGTCTAAAACACAGAAATGCAGACGCACTTTCCAGAAATCCGTGTGCTTCATGTTCAAGACAAGAGAGTGTTAACAATGCCCACGACAGTTGTGATGAAGAGTCTGAAGAAAAAGAACAATTATCAGTTAGAACAGTTACCCGTAGTAAAGCAGACACCAGTCCAACAAGGAACCAGTTTGTACTTTTAGGGTGGGATGTAAATACTATCAGACAACAGCAGTTACAAGATAAAATTATAGGTCAGTTATTTATAAAATTTGAAGATAAAGAGACCAAACCATAATGGAACTCACTGTCTGATGAGTCATCAGACTTAAAAACCTTATGGAACATGTGGGACAGGTTTGAAATTTGCAATGGAGTTTTATACGTAAATTGGATTGATAATTTGAAACAAATTTACTAGAGACTAGTAGTACCTGAGTCTTACAAAGACACTGTTTTAAAATATAACCATGACATACCCTCTGCTGGACACCTAGGTGTAGAGAAAACCATGGAAAAGATTAAACAGCACTTTTATTGGCCCCAAATGAAAGTCTGCATACAAGATTATATTAGGAAATGTGATAGTTGTGCTTCAAGAAAACCCGTATTAAAACAAAGTTCAAGAGCTCCATTGGGGAATTATAATGTTGGTGCCCCAATGGAAAGGATTGCAATTGACATCTTGGGACCCTTACCAAAGACACGACAAGGTAACAGATATTGTCTGGTTTTGACAGATTGTTTTTCTAAATGGACAGATGCTTATGGAATTCCAGATCAAGAAATAGCTACAGTGGCTAAGATTTTTGTGAATAAATTTGTTTGTAAATTAGGTACCCCCTTGCAGATCCATACAGATCAAGGAGCAAATTTTGAGTTAAAAATTTTCAAGGGAATGTGTGAATTGTTATGCATTGACAAAACCAGATCAACATCATTTCATCCACAGTCTAATGGCTGTGTTAAAAGGTTTAACCGCACTTTAACAAATATGTTGAGTATGTACTGTGCAAAAGACCAAGCTGTTTGGGATGAATATTTGCCTCAAGTTTTACTTGCCTACAAATCATCAGTTCATTCAATCACTGGATTTACACCCAATTTCCTAACCTTTGGAAGGGAAGTAACTCTTCCACTACAAGCCGTTATTCCAATGCCTTCCCCAGCCTAAGATTATGCTACATGCAAAGAAGACTTTGTTATAGACCTACAAAATAGATTACAAACAGTTCATGAATTAGCCCGTAAGAATTTGAAAAATAAGGTAAAATCCAAGAAAAGGATGTTTAAAGTAGGACAACTAGTGTGGCTGAATGACTCTACTCGGAAAATTGGGGTATGTTCAAAATTAAGTGCTAAATGGAAAGGACCATACATTATTACTAAATGTATGGATGACACAACTTATATTGTCAAAAGACTGCTATCCAGATGGCAAAGGCCTACCATGTAAATAGACTAATGTCATATGAGGGACAAAAGCTGCCTGTATGGATGAAGAAACTTCAACATATCAAATGAGTCGGTGAATTATTTTATGAAATGAAGATGTAATATATTGTGAATATTTGACTATTGTGATAATATATTAAATAAATTGTTACTCATGATTTGGTGCCTTGCAAATTTCATGCCTATGATGAGGTGTAAAAAGGAAGTTAGACCAACCAGGTGTGGACGTATTCAGTTTTTATTTTGGTTCTTCAATGGACGCATTGATGTTTTGATATATAACATGTGTGTTATTTTAACAATCTTGGTGATGGACGCATTGTCGACTGGCCATCCATGAAATTGGTAGTCGCTCTGTGGTTCCCCAGTGGTGAGCCATGTCCTTTGGGGGCAAAGGACTTGTACTGATACGTCAACTGAATTTGGTATTGGAAATTATAAAATGTGTCAAGGCTGTTTAACCATGTATAGAATAATTCACCTGCTTATTAAGAATTAAGATGATTTGGTCAGTGTCCTGTCAAGACTGGGGATTCCTATAATTAACCAAATAATTTAATAAATTAGTGTGCATGTGCTGAGTACTGTCATATTATAATATATAGAGTTAATGTGTATATATCATCCATTACGCACTGTACATGTATTATATGTATATATTATGGTCACCTGTCCAGAGTAAAAAGTTTTGCTGTGCATCTCTAAAGTGTTTCAAGGATACAAGACTGGAGTAACCTGATCTTTCAGCTACAGCACCAATAAATAATCTTCATACCTACAAAACAAATATAAAAACAATGTTGAATATATTAATAATAATTTTCTATATACAAGATATGCAATATACAATATATATCAAATGTGACAGCCCACTTACAAAGATGTTCTGTTTTCAGATGGAAAAAGAATGCTGGATATGTGCTGAAAAGTTTGATAACACTAAACAACTTAAATCTCATTTGGCTAGCAGTGTTCATTCCAAGATGGAGGTGGTGTGCCCCTTTTGTTTGGACAGACCTACAAAGTACAAGAGAGTATGGGAATTAAAAGACCATTGCAACAGATTCCATAAACCAGCCATGAGGCCCGACGTATTATCAGAAGGGAATGCCTACTACCTTGCTGTACATCCGGCATGCTTTCTACTCACCCTCAGCTAGAGATCTGAAGAAAGCCATGCAGGCATGGCTGAAGAAGTCGAAAGACACCTACAGGACCCCAGAGGAGTGGGAGCAAGGATGGAAAGAGGGCACTAAGTTTGATGGGCCTCCAGGAGAGGAAGTATTTCAGCCAGTCTATTCTGGGGATGAGACACGGGTGGCCTCATCCTCTTCTATTGATATGGAGATTACAACACCTGAGGCCTGGTGCATAACTTATGTGGCACTGGTGCCACAAAGTATCATGGTGGAAGCCATCTTTAGGAGAGAGACCTACAGATTTGCCATTGCAGACACATTACTGGCAGATGTCAAGTATGTGTCTGCATTGACATGGAGAATGCTGGCCATTCCGCAGGGAGGAAGACAATCCGCTGGACGGAAGCACAAGCTCCTTGGCAAAAATTTGAGCGACAGAGTAACGCTGGCCGTGAAATTATTAGGACTGCCAGAGAAGTACATCAAGAGTATTCACCGTTTGGAAACCGATTTTTATGCAGTCCCTACAACAGAACTTTTCGATCCTCCATCTAAAACTCCAGTAATCAGTAAAAAAAAAGCATTGTTAAATCCACCATTTCGGCAAAGAAGTCCACAAAGAAATTTAGTCATTTAGAAACCTGAAAAACCATCCTCTACACAAGTAACATCAAGCCCAAGGAAATCAACACCACCAACAACGCCCGTCGTTACCATCACTTCTTTAGTTCTCTCTTCCATTTCAACCAGATCATTATCACCAGCCAGGCCATCTTCAACACCTCTATGAAAGAATTCTGAAAAAATATCCTCATCTGACAGTAAGAGACCAGAAAAACCATCCTCTACACCAGTGACAGCTATAACATCTAAACCCTCAACACCACCTACAACGCCGGCCGTTAACACCAGTATTTCAGCTCTCTCTCCTATATCTACCGGATCCATGCCATCTTCACCTCCTCCAGCAAAGAAACCCAAGAGGTCCACCATACCGTACACCCCAGAAAAGCCTTCTCAACCTGGAACAACATATATACCCACCCCGAAACAGTTGCTGGCGACAATAACAATCCAAGATATTCCAAATTTAGAGCTACGGACACCTGCTGAACGTGCAACTACCTTGCTACGTCTTGGGGGAATGCCATTGTTTCCTCCAGCACGGCGAGACTGGACTGGGGAGGTTCAGGTGAAACTTCCTGGAGAAGTTCTCACCAAGGACTGGCCTCCCTAGGGGTTGAAAGAAATGACGCCAGACACCAAGAAACTTAATTAGGAATTCATAGCGTTTCAATATGAGCAGGTCTCCAATCACCCTACTGTACCTAGTCGAGCAGGACTCCTAGACAAATATAATATGTTAGCTTTGCCAGGAACATCCCCACACAACAAGATTAAAGATGTCACCAGAACCGTTATGAAGAACCATTTTTATCTGTACGAACATTTAAGATTGATAGCCATCAATGGGATTAAGCCGGATCTTTCCACTACTTTCATGCTGAACATGCTGGAAAAAGCAAGCACTAGTCGCGATACATCTACAGACCACATTTGCCATGCCTTGGATAAGGCTGGCATTCCCTTACGATTGGACGTTTGAATTCGATTCATATAAAGTTGCTGAACATTACATTTGCATATATGGGAACATTATATCAATTATTTTGGACTTTAAACTGAAACTAATATCGTCCGTTTCTGCAGTTATAGAAGATTACAGATTATGAACACTTGAATATGAAATCATCAATGTGACAATGAGGGGTAGATTTTACTTGATATTGAAATTTGTTGTTATATGAAATGCATTTATGATATATGTATGTATAAGGATTTCGTGTGCAGCACGAATCAGGCATACAGTAGCCTATCATATGTTATATGAGTAAGATTATATCAGCTGGGTCTGATATAATAAGTGAACTCAAGGCTTTGAATAGGTATTCTGCTATAGGTATTCTTGCTACACGTAACAATTTAAGGTCGAATGGACAGACAACACAATGGCAATATCTTTCTTTATTTAACAATGGCTGATCATACTGTATGCATTGAGTTGTGTTGTACAAGAAACGAGTGTAATATTTATTGAATTCGGGAGAATTCCACCACTTTAAGGTGGGGAGGGTGTAATGTGTAGGGTGTACCCCCCCCCTGACATTTTGTTTAATCTTTGGAAATCAACATTTCCATTTATTTTTCATGTTTTGCCAATTTACAAGTTCTTGTTGATAATGTTTGGCTAAGGCCCTTTGTAATGTTGAGATATATAATGATTTTTCTTGTTGCAAGCCAGGAAATAGTTTCAATGGAAATATTTCATAATTTGTTTACTTGTTCAGAAGTTCAAAGTTAGTCATGTTTGTTGTTTCTTTTCATAAATTTCACAGGGCTTAAAATCGTATAAAAGTAAAAGCCGTACCATTTCCACGTTTAACTGCTGCTATATTTTTGTAATACTTATCTTTACATGTTTTATATCAGAAGTAAAATAGAATTTTATTGATTCTCAGCTGATCTAAATCGATCGCCATGTAAACAAAGTCACATGACCGTCTAGACGTCTAGGGATTCGTCTGTCTATGTATTTCTTTGAGATTTTAGTATTTTTGCAAGATCAGTAAACTTTGAAACATGAAATTCAATTAACAATTTACTGTTATAATTATGTATCTAAATGATATGAATGTGTCGCCCTTGGGTTATTTTTGCACTAAGCCTGTTTACAATGATTACGCCATTTTTGTATGAAAGCGCTTTACCCCAAACCATGCTTTGCTTGCCCGATTAAAATTTACGTAATGTACGACGTTCTAACCTATAATCCCGCTTTCCTTAAAGTCGTAGATAATCAAGCGCCACACCCGGGCAAGCTGTTAACTCTTAAGTAACTCCAAATTCATGATTAAAGATAAAAACCGGCTGTCAGTTCCTACCTTGTCCAGTTACCCCAGTGTGTTAATAATGTAATCCTGCAGTTATTCCCCATCACATCGACCTTTCTAACCATAGATAATTAACAAGAGACCATATATTAGGATTTTACTACGATAAACTGTTATTTTCGGCCTGACATAATTAGTTACACTGATGTGCCAATTGTTGGTATTTAGATGTTCCAGTCCCAATTTGGATGTGCCATCACAATATTAAATATAGATTTTTCTTACCCTGATTTATCCATGCTTCATCACCAGGCTCAGTCAAGGGTGACTTAGTTATATAAAAAATGTTAGAATAATATATCTTATTCCTGTATTTTACCATATTATTATATTTATGTGTTAATAAATATATTTAGTCCTGTGGATTATGCATTATTGTTAGTGAAATAGAAATCTCCAGTAAATGGTAAATCAACTTACAATATCGAAATGAGCAAAGACTGGTTTCCTGACTAGGAATGGATCCTTCTGTGCATTAATCATTTTAGTGTTGGTACACTAAACTTCATAAGAGTAGGATTATACGTTTTGGGCAGTTTTCTTGTGGCTGGGCAGATATTTCTCTGTTACAGGTAGGCACAATTGGTCCATAATGGCTTACCATCCAGACACATATATATACACGTTTAAAATTGGTTAATGCTGCAACCTTTACGGAGACTTACCCAAATGATATAATTATATTGAAGCCTACCCCAGGTCCCTTACAATACATATTTGGCATATTCTTCTTATATAAAGATTTATAAAAAAAAATGTATTTATTTCAATTACTAAAAGTAGTTCCTACGATATTGAATGAAAAACAAATGTTTATCCATAGTTCAAGGAAGATTTATATTTCATTTTTATTTTCGGGGCTTTTTATAGCTTACTTTCACGGTTTTTTTTTGTTTGTTCATTGCTCTTAGTGACATTTAGTTGTTTAAATTTGAAGGCATGTAGATACTTTTGGAGAGATGAATCATTGACAATCATACCACATCTGCAATCATTCTAAAAACTGTAAAAACTGCTTAATCTTTGTTTTTATTTTTTATCTACATTGTACACGCGTTTTCCTTAAACAATGTTGAATAGCTTTATTTGACTGATGACAGATAAAGGAAACAGTAGCTATAGTATACCGCTGTTCAAACTCATAAATCCATGGACAAAAAACAAAATCGGGGTAAAAAACTAAAACTGAGGGAAACGCATTAAATATAAGAGGAGAACAACAACACAGCACTACAATGTAACACACACAGAAACAGACCAAGCATCAGACAAAATCCCACGACAATAACAAATATAACATCAACACCAAATACATGAATTTGGGATAGATAAGTACCGTGACACGTCTTATCGCAATCTGAATTTACACTGGATTTTGCTGTTATATGTATCAGTAATAAACCGATTTGCGATTTCGACTCTCTACAAATAAAGTCATCCTATGACATGTACAAGTATGAGTACGAGGAAAAATCAAAAACATCGAAAAATTAAAAAACAAACTATAATTATCACATTTTTTTTGATTTTCCTTTATTGTATTTCCTAACAGTACAGGTCAACTAGTATCAAACACTTATGATGATTATCTTTGCATCTTTTTGTTAAACTTTGAATCAATGAAAATTTCTCAAGGACGAGTATTGTAAATTTTCAGCAGAAAGTTTTTCTTCTTTCGTTTTCATTTTCCTACAATTGAAGTGATAAATCACATACGATGTGTGATAGACAGAGGTTAGAACTGTGATGCATGTCTATTGAGCAAAAGGAAAGATTTCTCTCATTTCAGAAATAATTTCAAAATACTGAACTCAGGGGAAAAATAAAAACAGAAAGTCTCTAAATAAATGGAAAAATCAAAAGCTGAAACATATCAAATGAATGGATAACAATTGTCATATTCCTGATTTGGTGTGGTCATTTTCTTACGTAGAAAATGATGGATAGTCATTTAATCTCAGATAAAAAAACGCATTTTATTTACAACTTTATTTACTTCTCTATCACGTCAAAACCTAATTACATTGCATTAATAAGAAAACATGGATATATTGCTCCTACTGTACGTGTCAATCACAACAAATCATTAGCAAACATACCATATTGCATTATAGTTATTTCTCTGTTTGTGGTTTGAACATGAACAAAACGTACTACAAAGTGTGTCACTATTACACAATCATGTATAATCGCATAACGTTCATCAGGTACAACAGATAAGATATAACGCATTTAATGGACTGTTTCAATTTTGTGAAATGTCAATTTCTATGAAACACTTTTTTCCACAATCATAGGTTCATTTAGTGTTACAATTAAAATATCCATCAATTGATCAATTCAAGTTGTACTTTAAAAAAACATATTAGGTCAATGTCGTAAAGATGTCAACTTTAGTATATTCCGCAAAACAATGGGGAAGGGATCGGCAGTACATTTGGATAACAATACGAATCTACCGGAGAAAGATAGAGAGCATTCATCGGCAAATAGAACATTTCCCCTTTAATCTTCCTGCCTAATATTTTAATATCATGGACAGGAAGAGATACATGTACTCAAAAATACAAGGCAATGACGTGATGTATCAGTGCAGTAACGTCACATGTTCCTGTCCATCCGATTTCGATTTAAATTTATCAATGAAATGCACATGGCTTCATTCTTACAACCAAACAACGAACCAAACGTTTTGAACGCGTTAGAGTAGTTTTACTTATTATTTCATTGAACTTCTTATTCTTTACAAAAAACATAGAGTGCAAAAAGATTGCCGATAAAAAGAAAAATAGTATTTTTTTGGTTTGATACTGACTTCATCAGCTCTAATATCATCTCGCCCTAGCGAGCTCGCTTGATATTCTTGCCAGTAAAGTCAGTAACAAAAACAAATGCCATTATTCTCTATCTAATTCACCATTCCTATTGTTTTCGAGAAATGTATAAAAGTAAAAATGGAGTGTGATTTCGAGGGATAACTTGCAAAGATGGGTTTTCGTTAAGTCCATTGATATAAGTGTTTTGCACTGTTAATCATAATTTCAATCTCTTTGTTTTAATAAAAACAATAAAAGATAGCATCGGAACAAGTGCTTAACAAATCGCTTACCAGGAAGTTTGACTTTCTGTTTTAGCTTCCGTAAAACATTTTTAATAATATCTTTGAATGTTTAACATTTCTATTTTCGGGACCTTTTATGGCTTACTAACGCTGTTTCTGTTTGCGAATTTTTGGTTGCAGTACAGTGATCTTTAATTAATATTTGTTGCAGTTTTAAGTAATGGGTTGTGGTGGAGAGTTGTCTTATTGACAATCATACGGCATCATTTTTTATTGTTTCTAAAAACTGTAAAATGGTACCTTTGTTAACTATTTACATTACTGGGTCGATGCCACTGCTTTTCGAGGGTATCACCTACTGGGTAGTCAGCACTTCAGTGTTGACATACATGTCAATTATATGGTCATTTTAATAAATTTCCTATATTCAAAACAAAGGATTTTCTTATCTCAGGAATATATTACCTTAGCCGTTTTTGGAATTTTGTGTCCTCAATGCTCTTCAACTTTATACTTGTTTGACTTTATAACTATTTTAATCTGAGCGTCACTGATGATTCTTATGTAGAGTAATCGTGCGTCTGGCGTATTAAGTTATAATCCTGGTACCTTTGATAACTAATCCATATGAATTTTACCTTCATGCGTTTTCCCTAGATTAGTTAGTATTTTGTTTGTAAGCGTAGCTATCTTAAAAAAAAAAATCAAAAACATCGCAAAATGACCAAAGCCATATTTAAGACTTAATCACTTATTTTTAGTTTCTGACAGTCGAACTAGTATTTAAAAAGGTTAAACAATTAAACTAATTATCTTTTCATCTCTTTGTTAAATTATTAGCCAAATAAAATTTCATCAAGACTGTACGTGCATGTATCTCCTTTGAAGGTAAGGTATGATTTACCCATTACAGTTATTATTGTCAGAAAACCCCATTCTATTTATAGCTGTATTCACTATTGTGTTACGGCAAATAATTTTGGCAGCATTATAATAATAGAATATGAATATTTTAGTCTAACATCAATTGTACAATAAAAACCAATTAACGTTGGTCTTCTTCAAATTTATGTCGGTTTTGTTTTAGTTTTAATTGTTTATTATGTGAGGTTTGTAAAATATACCCCATTAAATGTACACGACATTTGAGAATAACAAGAAAATAGAAAAGTGACTTACTTAATTTGGTCAGGATATTAATTTGTTTGTTTGAATAAATGCAACACAAGATATCATCAACATCAACAAGTGCTTTATAATTCTTTAACCAGGATATTTTTCTTTCTGATTCAGCCTCCTTAAACAACAGCTGTTAGTAATTCATTCGATATTGAGGTAATAAGAAACACATGTTTAAAAAGGAATTCAAGAAAGTTTTTTTCCCTTTAAATTGTTTAACATTTTTTTCGGGGACATTATTAGTTTAACCCGGTAAATGTTTGATGATTTTAAAAGCTGTGCGGTTTCCTGGTTGTGTTAATAATCTATGGCATGTGGGATCCTGTAGAGAATTGTATCATTACCTAATCATCATGATCATACGACATATTGGTATGTTTCTGAAAACTGTTAAAAACAGTTTAGTCCAATATTACATTTATCTACAAGCGTTTTCTCTCTTAAAGAAAAGGTAAGCTTTGTTTCATTACATAAAATTGAATAAAATATCAGGTGTTTTTCATTGCAGCAAATGTATCTTCATTAAGGGAAGGTAAAGGTTTATATCATTGCAGTAAATGTATCTGCTTTGAAGGAAAAGTAAGGTTCATCTCATTGTAGTTAATGTATCTCCATTGAAGGACATGTCAAGATCACCTCATTGCAGTAAGATAATATTTATCTCGTTTCAGTAAATGTTATAAGAAATCAAATACTCATTACAATGATAACTTTATTCACAATTTTAGTAGGAAAGCTGTAGAACATTTTATTGATTGTTTCATGTGGTTTTCTGGAATATTTTAATTACAGTAAAAGTGAATAAAGGTTTTGAAAGATGATTCATAAAGATAGGTGTCCGTTAAGTCCATTGGTATAAGTGTTTTATACTGTTAATAAGGATTTTAATCTGTTTGTCTTGATACAAACGATAAGAGATATCATCTGAACAAGTGCTTTACAATAGGTTAACCAGGAAGTTTTTTCTCGTGTCATTAACTTCTTTAAATGACGCATGAGATATAGAGGTAGTAATCAACAAATATTTATTCAGAGTTTCAATTGAAGTTGTTTTTTTTTTTTTTTGAATGGTTGTACATTTTATGTTCGAGACCTTTATAGGTTACTGACGAATTATGGGTTTTCGCATTGTTGAAGGCTAAAATCATTATATGATTAAATGGATTTTTTGTAGAGTTTTTTTGTGAATAAAGTCGACCAAATCACTCACAAACAAATGAAAATTCGAAGGACTTATATGCTATGTTTTTTTGTGACTTGGTCCAGTTTATTCACATATACATTCCTTTAAAAATGCATTTAATCCTTATACTTATTTAGAATTGGAAATCAGGATTCAATTTCTCATCTTTCGAACGTAAACTGTATATTTGTGTCATTGAATTGGCCTGACATATGAATATTTTGTTGGTTAGCGCTAGGGGTGCTAGGATGATTTAAAAAAAAAAGCTGGAACGAATAGAGTGAAAAAAAAAGGCAGAACACAGAATACTTCCTTAACGTAGAGTGAACATGAATTTTATTAACGTCGAGTCTGATTGTGTTATTATCGCAGCTATCTTGTAAACATTAGTTACGAAAAGAACCGGCTAACGTCATCTATCAAAAATATCGACCTCAAGAACAACTACCGGAAGTCCTTTCTATCAATCATATCTATGTTTTCCCTTATATTTAAATTATATCAGATTTATTAACACATAAGGTTGATGGTGGTGAGTATTATCGTTGACATTGATACCACATTTTTGTTTTATGTTTTTCAAGAGTCTAATATTATTTTATTTATCCCTATGGCTTTTCCCCTATATTGCTGTATTTCACTGATGACATGTTTTTTTTTTTTTAATGTTATATGTAAGGATATCGAATTGCATAACGAAAAGCAACACATCAAAATAATATCATCTTAGTAACACAAGGAAAATCGAAACATTGCAATATAAAATAAACATAATTGTAAGTCTTGTGTCACTTCATTTTATTTCCTTATAAAAGTTGAACTAGTATTAAACACTTAATATGACAATTATCATGCTATCTCTTTGTTTATGAAAATTTCCTCACTTGTAAATTCCCTCAAGGAAGTTTTTCAGCATTCGTTTTCATCTTTCTACAATCACAGGTTTAAATTATAGAAGTGTTATGGTTGGTAGAGGTTACGACTATTGATGTATCTCAAATGAAGGAAATACAAAGTTTATCTCAAGTCCAGCAGATAGGCGAATAATTTTGCACTTTGTGTTAAAAACGTAAAATTTGATAGAAACCTAGTTTGGACCATTCTAAACAAAATAAGATATGGAGGCAAGCTAAATTTTACCCACTTCCGGTTTTATCATCAAAATGGCGGACATGCATTTAATAACTGATTAATGTTTTTTTAATTCTCACAACTGGAAGCCAAAGTTTGTTTTGTAGACTATAATGTTATTGTGTATTCATGGGTTATTTTTTCCAAATTTTGTCACTTCCTGTCAAAAATATCACAAGAAAACATAATTTAGAGACAAAATACATATGTTTAATAAAAAAAAAATGTAATGTTATCAAAATACGGTTGAATATCATTGACCTTCTCTGATATATTTGTTCAATCATACACGAGATATAGCGAATCGTTCGAATAATTGCGTAATAGTGGTTCCGACATTCAGAATACTCGCCTGGGTTGCCTTCAATATCGTAGCGGCTACATATGGCGATGTAAATTTATGACTATTGAACGTGTAGCTAGCCTTGCTGCGACAAAGATATTGATAGCAGCTAGGCTACCTACTCGTTCAGTAGACAAACATCAACTTAGCACTACGTAGCTGCTACGATATTGAACGCAACCCTGGTTTCTCATTACGGTGAATGCTTTTGTGACAGCCTTTATATGCCATCCATATATCCCATCCTGTTTTGTTTCCGTAACCTGCGATCGATGCCACAGTGTCGAATACAGTGAATGCATGGAAAATAGGCAATGAATATAATATTTCTTGTCCTAAAAAGTTAGAAAACTGATTAATCGAAATGTATCCGAAGTGTTTTCCAGTTCTAAAGCAACCCATAGATATCAGCTGCATTTGTCAAATGAAAGCAGGACACAACAAGTACTAATACATCGGTATCAACTGTAGCAATAATTCTCTTCCCGAAAATGTGTTCATCCATCAGTTAATTTGACAGAAAATGAATAAGCTCTGTTTTGTTTTTATCTACATGTGAGAAGCTCTATCAGTTTTGTGGTTAGCATGTTTGCCTTTGACAACGTCTCCTTGTACCGTCAATTTTTATATTGTCTACAATAGTAACATCTTGTCAATGGTTCTGAAGACTTAGTATTAAAGTAAATCAGACTGAATGCTGGTGGATGGGTGTGATTTTCCTGTTTAAAGAAGTCGTCCAAGTTTCCTCTTAGATAAACTTTTCATACTGGTAACTATTTCTATTCAACGTACGACAAATAGTACCACCAACTGCTGAGGGAGCTATATTTTTAATTGGTATATATAAAAAGTAGCTCGTTGCTGTCTTCAAGAAATTGATTTCCTAACTATTCTACCACAGAAGCTACATCATGGATAAACGACATTTGAGCACTTAGTTTCTCCTCAAGGTTAGTTGTGTCCTCTTTATCAAGAAATCGATATATGACTGTCTCTCTGGCATCTTTCGCTCCTCTTCTAAAACTCAGGACTCTGGGTTTTCTGTTACCAGTGCCTCTATTTGACTTAACAACATATTTATTTCATGTTTTCTGTCTGACAGTGAACCATTATTCTTAGGTGCATATGTAAGGGGTTTCTTTAAATGCATGATGACGGATCTTTGGAGAGTTAACGTTCAGGATTCGTTTGTAGCTGTTGAGTATTAACATATAAGCAATCGTTAGTGTTTCTTGCTAATAAGAGTCGGTTGTTATATCTTGTCCATACAACACCATACTTACAAGAGATCTTTGAACAGAATTCTCCCGACAGTGCACGGGAAACTATTGTCAAACCCAAATATAACAATAAAGATGTTGCTGCGAACAATTATTACTGCTTTATAAATCTGCATTTAGTTTGTGTCAAAGTCATCATTACTTGCTTTCTGAACCGGAGGTCATACATCATGTTTGAGGCAAGTTAATTCTCTCTCCCTTGTTTTTATTCCTAATACCAGGTAAATAAGCAAGCATGATATGTAAGAAGTTGTTGTATAGTGTCATTGAGACAACTATCCATTCAAGTCAAACATGTGAAAGCTCTCACACAGGCAAACAACCCATAGTTGTAAAATGTAAGAAGTTTTTTCTGTTATCTTGTACTATGCACTCTCTCTTTAATGTCGACAACTAAATTCCTTATTCGCCTAGACAAAAACCCGACATCTTGAATACTAGTGCAAAATCTTCATCGATTATGGAATCTTCAATGTAGCTGATGAACTCAGCTAATGCGATTCCATGGCTTATTCGTGTGTCTCTTCCTTATTCTGTCTCATCTTCACTAGAAACTCTTGATGCCTGCCGATAAAGATTAGCAAGACATTGGACATGATATTGCGTTTCTTGTATAATAAAGTCCCCAGCATTAATCTTCTCTTATAAAGTTGTGTACTGAAGCTTTAGTACACATTGCCGAAAAGGGGATATCACCATTACTTGTTGTTTATTCGTGGAGGTTTTAATCTGATTTATACGAACAACAAAAGTAAGATATACATTTTTTCATTGCTACTGTTCATGGTAAGCTGGTGCGGGTGAGTTTCCGATTGCCTTTTTTTATTTTACATAGCATCTGTATGCTTTTGATGTCTTATTTTAGCTCATTTTAGTTCTGTGTTCAGATGGCAGGTCTTACTGGTTTTTTTTGTGCATAGTACGATGAAGACCACTGCAATCAAACAGATTGGTCGTAAATGGTAAACATGGAAGTTTTTTGTATTAAACGATATTTTTCGCCAAAGTTACTTATCCGGCACAAATATTGATACACTTTGCGGGTGTAGGGCATTGCAGCTATTCGTCTGTCATATGTTGACAAATTATACATTTAACATTGAGAATGGAAATGGGGAATAGGTCAAAGAGAAAACCAACTGATTAAAGAGCAGACAACAGCCGAATGCAACCAATGGATGTTCAATGCAGCGAGAAATTCCCGCATGCGGGGATGATCCTCAGCTGGTCACTATACAAAATTGTGTACTAGTTCAGTAAAAATGGATGTTACACTTAACTCTAAAACATATAAATGAACTAAAATAAAGTCCAGGCAACCTCTTCAACATTGACAACGATGTAGGAACAACACAAACAGTCATACTATTGCAAAGGTTCTTATTCTATTTTGTTTAATTGTCAGATTTTTAAAATGCCTAAACAAACTGAAGGCTGTGTTCACACTAGATGTTTCATACTATTAACCTGTTTACAGTTAGTTTCGTGTCATCAAACAAATTTTTGTGTTTTATCAGAGTCAAACACAATTGTAACTAAAACAAATAATGTTCTGTGCCTTACAATAACAGTTCTTTTGATTTTCGAGTACCTTAAGTGTGCTTAGGATTGCACGATTATGTAATCAGAACTTCGTAATGATAAAGGGAACAAGATCGAAAGGAATCAATATTTAGCGAGACAGAATTACGGCATTTGTCATATATCTGTCCTTTGTTAAAGGGGCACTAGCTACGAGATGCATAAAAAAATTAAAAGTATGATGTTTTTTTTGTTTAATTATCAATGAAGATAAAAAAAAAAGTGAAATCCAATTTACGATTAGCAGCCGGTATTGTTATTTTTTTTCAAATAAGCCAAGAAATATGGATGATGAGTGATTTTTTTCTAACCTTAAAATTGAAATCAAACAAACATAGTAAAATCCATTTACATCACGAGTTGGTTGACCGTTATGGAATAACCATTTCACAAATGATATCGGATATGTTCCTCACGTCGTAACTACAATCCCCTTCCCTTTCATGAATTTGACCTACCGAATTAGACTATTTACCGGATTTGTAATCACATAAGCAACACGACGGGTGCCGCATGTGGAGCAGGATCTGCTTACCCTTCCGGAGCACCTGAGATCACCCCTAGTTTTTGGTGGGGTTCGTGTTGTTTATTCTTTAGTTTCTATGTTGTGTCATGTGTACTATTGTTTTTCTGTTTGTCTTTTTCATTTTTAGCCATGGCGTTGTCAGTTTGTTTTAGATTTATGAGTTTGACTGTCCCTTTGGTATCTTTCGTCCCTCTTTTACACGAGGTCTTCTATCTATGCTGTCCATTCGTTTAATGTGTTTTATAATTTGATTTGATTTTCCAATTTGATAAGAGACTTTCCGTTTTGAATTCTTTTCTGAGTTCAGTATTTTTGGGATTTAACATTTTTATATATATTTATGTGTTAATGTTTGTATTGTTATATGTTACCGTCGGTTGTTTTCATTGGTAACTCTATAGTTAATTAGTTGGAATCTAGACAAAAATTCACATGAAACGATGCTACATATACCGGAGCCCCATACCCTGTAAATTGTTTCATTTGGACTTTTTATAATTTGGATAAAAGTTTTTAAATAGATATAAATCTAATATGATAATTTGAATGCCCTTTAGTACTGCACAAACTGTTTGACTATCTCTGAATATTGTGCATTTGTCAGTCCATATTGAGATTAATACCGCTTTTAGAATTAACATTTGTTTTAAAAACAGATCAGTTTGGTTGAGTTTTGGACTATGTCTTTGAAGTTATGACTGTATTCATTAACGTATAGAACCATGTTTATTCAATGGGCTTTTTCTTATGCATACTTTTAATCCTGGTACTTTTGATAACTATTAATACACTGCTCTTATAAAATCATATAAGTTTATAATTTAAAATCTTGGAAAATTTTATTTTTAGATTTATTATGGACACAAATCATACAAACCGGGAAAATGACGACAGACAACATATGTATAGCACAAGCAAAATTACATACTGGGAGAAATATGGCGTTAAACGTTTTCCTTACCGTGGAAAACGGAAATACACGCCATTGATTTACCAATCTGATGATGGAGGAATCATAATCTCAAACGATGTTTTCGGATTGACAATCAGACAGTTCGAACGAATGTATAAAGATTGTTTAGATAAAAGAAAAACACACGAAAGTTGGATAATGAATCTTAGATATCCTGACAAAGCTTCAAATGAATATCTGGAATACTTAAATAATTGTACAGACTGCAATAAAGGTAATTACTTTTTTTTGTCACAAAATAGAGAGTTGTGTCTTAAATTTTGATGTAGAACAAATATAGCAATAATCTTGAGATTTGATAAGATGAAAAAAACATGTGTTTAGAACCATAAGTCATAGCTATAGACAAACAGAGTCAGGACCGTATAATTCAGACGTTGTTTTTTGTTTTGTATATCATCATATTTATTTATTTGTGTTTGTTTATTTTTTCTTCACAAACAATCGATTGTTTCGCTTATTATGGCAAAGCCATTAAACACTTGCTTATTGTAATAGGTTCTGTTAATTTGGTGACTCATACTGCGACCTTTAGCTTTAAAACATCAACCTTAATTAATCTATGTTGGATAGTTGTCTCATTTATAATCATACAATATCTTCTTTTAAATTGACAACATCATGACCTGTTTCTCCTTTTTTTTTTCTTTTTTTTTTGTATAGATGGACTGTTGGTTTTCTTGTTTGAATGGTTTTACACTAATATGTGCTGGGGTCTTTTACGGCTTCCTCTTCGATGTGTTGAAGACCGTATTTTAAACTATAATAGTTTACTTTTACAAATTGTGACTTGAATTAAAAGTTGGCTCATTGGCACTAATGCCACATCTTCTTATATATGTGTACAAATAAAAAAAAAACATCCCATGAAAACTAATCTGAATATCACTAAAATTTGCGACTTGGAAGAAAACTGAAAACGAGATTTTCGTCTCCATAATACCTCTGCTAGGTAGTATTTTGATCAAAACAGTTGTTTGACATAAAACATAGTACTGCTTGAGACATGTTTATTCAATGATGTCAATAGAAGTACTAGTTCTTTGTGTAGAAAAACGTCCGTTTCAAATAACATTTACATTGTATCACATTGAAATTTTCTATAAACTACCGAATAGTAGTTCTTCATATTAAAATTAAGTAATAAACCGAGGGGTGAAATATCCAACAATACTGTTTTGTTCATTTTTTTCATTATGTAACCTATCTCGGGGTATGTTCTTATCTATAGCGAACGTCATTGATTCCTTTATTTTCGTGGATACCAATTTTCGTTGATTAAGGAAAACTTAAATGATCGATGATATTTAATTTCGTGGTTTTGACAAAGTCTGCATACAAGCCTATAGAAAACTTGTTATTCGTTGAACATTTAATTTCGTCGTTCACCTGTACCCACGAAAGCCACGAAAATTGTTATCCAACGAATAATAATTAATCCATAGTATATTTATATTTCTTTATTTATTTTATAGAGTATTTGTCTTGGACTGAAAATGGTTCTATAGAAAACCACTTGGTTAACCACCTTATAAGAACAATAGGTACTGAAATAGACATACGTAAAAGACAACTACTGTTTAGCTTACATGATAAAATATACAATAAAAGTGATGAAAATAAAACACAAATATCAAGTGGGAGTTTAGCAGAAGGATTGGATTTGCCAGGAAGTGACTTAGATATAATGTTTGTCGATGATATGGTAAACGTAACACGGACTGAAAGGAATATTAAACATCCGGTACAACGTACTGAAGTATTCATGGAGACAGATACTGATCATCCTGGATTTACTAGACTCAGATTAATAGCAGCAGGGAAAAGGGGAAATGTTTTTGTATCTAATGAATGTATTGTCAATACACAAACAGGTCAATATTTACCAACGTCTAACTTTGTAAATCGTATAAAGTTAGACGTCCAGGAGCAGAATTACTCAACACACGGTCCCTGCATATCAGATAAAAATCAAAATATAGATATTGCATTCTGCCTTAGAAGTAAATATTTGCCATATCAGGCCATGCCCTGGATATTGCGTTATCGACGGCAATGGCCCCCTAATGTCATTATTGACAGGATTATAAATTATGGTTGTTTAGTAGTACCTATAGGACCCAGGATTATGCTAAATTGTAATTTATTATGGAGAATATCTTTCTCAGTGGCAGATAAACAACTTGTACATTCGTTTAATTTCACCCAACTCTTGTGTTACGGTCTTCTTAAACTAACACTGAAACGTATCGTAAACAAAAACGACCATGTAAAAGATTTGCTGTGTTCTTACTTTTTGAAGACGGCTTTATTCTGGGTCTCAGAGGAAGTTGATATTGACACATTTCAATTACCTAAATTGTTTATTTGTTTTTCCCTCTGCCTGAATAAGCTGATATCATGGGTAAACAACTGTTACTGTCCGAACTATTTCATACCTGAACACAACATGTTCTTAGGAAAGATCAATAAATATAACAATAACTCACTACTCAGTGTACTCAGTAGTATAAGGTATAGTGGTATCAGTGGATTGATGCAGAATTTATTTCATTCTTATCCTTGTAAAAAAAGCTGTTATCCACCATATAGTGAAACCAGTGAACAATCAATACTAATGTTAGACTTCCTGTTTTACAGAATTTCTCATATGTTGATGGATGGTTCGGGAATGATATCAAATCTTACAAAAAAATATAGATTACTAAAATATATTGAATCTATACAAAATTCTGAATCGTCTACATTTAATATTGGTATTTGTAAGTTTCATTATGCGTCCATCAGTCAACAAGCTGCACAACTATTACCATCAGCAAATACAAATTATAACATACGCACAAGTTACCATAGACATTTACATGACGGTTTACAGAGGGATGCTCTGACAGGTTGGTTGTTATACGCGTCGTTTTATTATGTAACAGAACAGTACAATGTAACACTCAGACTTACAGAATACATTCTATCAATGAATTTACTCGATATGGTGCGTTTAGATCAATCCTACTACAATGAAGCAGATGTAGATAATTACAGACGTAATGTACATTCTTCAATGACACTGAATGCCAAGATGAAAAAAGCTGTTGTAGATAATGTCATATTCTTACAGCACTCATCATTAATACCACAAGAACTAGAGCTGGATGTAGAAGACGAATATTTCATAGTGTCACCCATTATAATGGCTCACTGTCTAAGCTTTCTATGCTATCATCATATTGGTGATACTTTCAACAGACAACAGGCGTTGCGTCATTTATGTTCACCACACATTGTGTCAACTACAGTATTATCTAATACATTTACACTAGTTGGAGTATGTTGTGAAATAGCCGGTTATAAGGACGTCGCTTTTCATTGTTATGAAGACGCTTTGCAAAGTGATGATTGTATATGTAGTTCAGCAGAAAAAAGGAAGTCAAGACTTTTAAACATTTAAATCAAAGTTGTATCGCTGCAATGCAAATGTATTCTCAAACAATACTATGATCTTTAAGGCCACAATTAATATGCTTATGTTATCGAACTTGACTATGTAAGGGGTGTTAGTCTTTTTTTAATTCACATTATATCGAGATACAAATAATGTATTGATACAATGTCGAAGAAACCTGATACATCTGTGTATGTACGTATGTATGCTGAAAATAAATGATATATAAATAATGTAATCTCTTAAAAAAGGAATGAAGGCGAAACAATATGCTAAACGGTTTATAGTCGGTACAATAATGTATTTGATTCGGGACTTTCCTTTTCTAATTTTCCTCGGAGTTCAGTATTTTAGTGATTTTACTTTTTGTTTCAATGTAGAGGAATTTTGATATGTACATATCAGGCTGGAAATAAATCATAAACTAATGTACTCTCTGCAAAACGACATGAAGGCGAAAGAATTTGATGAATGGTTTATATTTACTTATTATGTTTGTTTAACATACCATACAACATATATATATAAATGACGAGATATATTTGGATACATTCGCAAAGTGGAATTGGATAAATATAAGTTGCATTAACTTGTTTCCCAATCCACTATACATAAATATATGTTTTAACTTATCAACGGAAATGAAACAGTGATAATAATCGAAAGTAGTACTCGCTAAGCATGTGACATATGTACATGTCCGTTTCTAGACGTTACAAAACACTTTACATCATTCAAGTTTTTTTTTTATATTAATAAGTTGCAAATATGATACAAATGTTATTTAAACATAATGATACATGCCGATTTATCCGTATTTAAGATGATTTGATACAAATGTTATTTAAACATAATGATACATGCCGATTTATCCGTATTTAGGATGATTTGATACAAATGTTATTTAAACATAATGATACATGCCGATTTATCCGTATTTAAGATGATTTGATACAAATGTTATTTAAACATAATGATACATGCCGATTTATCCGTATTTAGGATGATTTGATACAAATGTTATTTAAACATAATGATACATGCCGATTTATCCGTATTTAGGATGATTTGATACAAATGTTATTTAAACATAATGATACATGCCGATTTATCCGTATTTAAGATGATTTGATACAAATGTTATTTAAACATAATGATACATGCCGATTTATCCGTATTTAGGATGATTTGATACAAATGTTATTTAAACATAATGATACATGCCGAGTTATCCGTATTTAAGATGATTTGATACAAATGTTATTTAAACATAATGATATATGCCGATTTATCCGTATTTAAGATGATTTGCTTATATCATTTGATAGATGAAGGTATGCTTCAATTTCCGTTAATGTAAATATGTAACACTGTTCAGCAGTATGTTTTCATCTCTTTAATTTATCAAAAGCACTAAAAGATATCATCTGAAAAAAGAGCTTAACAATTTGTTAACCCGGATAGCTTGTTTTACTCTTTTGTTTCAGCTTCTTTAAATGATTGCTCGTACTTATTCATGCGATATTGACTCTGTAATAAACAAATGTTCATCCATAATTCAAGGACGTTTTTTTTCTTTGATTTGTTTTCAATTTTTATTTTCGGGGCCTTTTATAACTAACACCCCATTCATACTTGTACGAAATTTAATCGACCTTTATTTGAATCGATCTCAAAAAGATTACTTCGCGTCTACATTTCATAATCTTATTTAATCCAGTGCGTTAACATCAATGTAAATATCACGGAAATTGATGAGACTGTCATCAAATTGAGAGGGTTAGCGTTATAAAACCAGGTTTAATCCACCATTTTCTTCATTTGAAAATGCTTGTACCAAGTCAGGAATATGACAGTTCTTGTTCATTCGTTTTTGATGCATTTTGTTATTTGATTTTGCCATGTGATTATGAACTTTCCGAATTGATTTTCCTCTAAGTTCAGTATTTTTGTGATTTTACTTTTTACACTACATCATAAAAAGAACCGGTCTGACCTTATTACCTTATATTTCGTAAACAAATAATCCTAAAAAAAAAGAATATTAAAGAAAGTTTTGCAGTCGCACATACTGCAAAGTGATGTAGAAAATAGTTTGCTCATTTGGATTTCGTATGGATTTATAAATCATTATTTTGGTTCATACATCACAAGTTATTGAAAAAGAAAAAAAAAGAACTACAAATGCGTTTGAAGATGGGGATTTGCAGCAAAGAAATATAACTTATCGATTTAGAGGATAATCCTTTAAACAGCAGAATCTATGTTTACTTTTCTTATTCCATCCATCGATTTGCGGCCGAACATTCGCTGATTTTCTTTATATCTAAATATAACGTTCAGGTATTTCACAACCAATAGTTTATGGTAATATTCTTAACAAAACACAAACATGTCAGTATTCAACTCAAAAGCTTACAAAACCTTTAAACAGACTTATTAAGAATTGATATAGTTACGATACTGTTGTCAGGTCATTAAAGATTGCATATTTTGGCTTTAATATTGATTCACTTATAGAGTCTTTGCATTGAAACTAAACACATTTATTTAAAAAAAAACAGTTATTGGCATGACACGGTTTATGTTCTTTTCATATATTTTATGATAGTAGTATAATAAACCCCTAACGAGAGGGATTCTGCCTGATATTCATATGATGAAGACATACTCTTTCAATCAGTTTAATTGAGGTCTGGAGCTGGCATGTTAGTTAACTGCTAGTAGTCTGTTGTTATTTATGTATTATTGTCATTTCATTTATTTTCTTTTGTTACATCTTTTGACATCGGACTCGGACTTCTCTTGAACTGAATTTTAATTTGCGTATTGTTATGCGTTTACTTTTCTACATTGGCTATAGGTATAGGGGGGGGTTGAGATCTCATTAATATGTTTAACCCCGCCGCAATTTTGCGCCTGTCCCAAGTCAGGAGCCTCTGGCCTTTGTTCGTCTTATATAATTTTTAATTTTAGTTTCTTGTGTATAATTCGGAGTTTAGTATGACGACCATTATCACTGTACTAGAATACATATTTTTAGGAGCCAGCTGAAGGACACGTACGGGTGCGGGAATTCTCGCTACATTGAAGACCCATTGATGGCATTCGGCTGGTGTCTGCTCTATGGTCGGGTTGTTGTCGCTTTGACACATTCCCCGTTTCCTTTCTCAATTTTATCTGAATAACGATCGATCTACTGGCATTGCATTGACTATAAATGCGAATATTAAAGTCTTACTTCAGCTTCACCTGTCTATATCACAACTAAACGTCAGTATTGGTATCATACGTGGTGTCCTTTCAATTCATATAGTGAGTCTTGTGTGGACGAGGCGCGTTTCTGGCGTTTTGACTGATGCCTTTTGTTAGCTATCATTCATGTATTTCTTTGTCTAATATGCTGTCTTATTTATTTGTATTGTAGTCCTGTAATATGTTGTTGTCACAAAACCAGGTTCAACCCACCATTTTTTTCTTTAAAATGTCCTGTACCAAGTCAGGAATATGGCCATTGTTATATTATAGTTCGTTTCTTTGTGTGTTACATTTCAACGTTGTGTTTCCGTTGTGCCGTTTAGTTTTTTTTATATTTGAGTGTGAATTGACATTACTATAAGACGTGCCACGGTACTTTTCTATCCCAAATTCATGTATTTGGTTTTGATGTGATAATTGTTATTCTCATCGGATTTTGTCTAATGCTCAGTCCGTTTCTTTGTGTGTTACATTTTGAAGGTGTGCCTCTTATATTGAATGCGTTTCGCTCAGTTTTAGTTTGTTGCCCCGATTTTGGTTTTTTGTTCATAGATTGACGAGTTTTGAACAGGGTATACTACTGTTGCCTTTATTTAGTATGAAATAAAATAACTAAATTACTGAACTGCGATGAAAATTCAAAACAAGCCAGTATATTTTTATAAGGTTTAGAAATCAGCTACTGCGGTTTTATTAAAAGGATAAGACCAGGGACAAATAATGATGATCATGCAACTCAAGGCATATAGTTGGTAAGTTATCTCAATATGACGTACATGTTTTAACTCATATTTCACTTTGAATTATTATAACGGCCTTTTACTGTTTGTCTCATATGCTAACTAAGCAAATCGCATTATTATTATTTATCCATTATTGGCTTGAACATGAACAAAATTTTATACAAAGTGTGTTACTAGAACACCTGTACATGTGTCATGTTTGTATCAAGTTTATTACGGTTGCGTTCAATATCGTAGTGGCTACAGATATTTTTGTCGACTGAATGAGTCGCTAGCCAAGCTTCTTTCAATATCTTAGCGAGCCTAGCTAAACGTTCAATTTTCATAAATCTACATAGCCCTATGTAGCCGCTACGATATTTAACGCAACCCAGGTACATTCAATAAGATATAAAGCATTCAATGGACTATTTCGTATGATTTTCTGGGAATAAATGTATAAAGTAAGAATTGAGTGGGATTTCGAAAGCTGATTCATGAATACATGTTTACGTTAAGTCTCTTGATTTGAGTGTTGTATACTGTTAATCAGGATTTGAATTGGTTTGTTTTAATAAAAACAATAAGTCTAAATAAGAAGATGTGGTATGATTGCCTATGAGACAACTGTCCACAAAACACAAAATGACACAGACATTAACAACTATAGGTCACCGTACGGCCTTCAACAATGAGCAAAGCCCATACCGCATAGTCAGCTATAAAAGGCCCCGATAAGACAATGTAAAACAATGCAAACGAGAAAACTAACGGCCTTATTTATGTAAAAAATGAATGAAAAACACATGTGTAACACATAAACAAAGGACAACCACTGAATTACAGGTTCCTGACTTGGGACAGGCACATACATAAATAATGTAGCGGGGTTAAACATGTTTGCGGGATCCCAATCCCCCCTAACTTGGGACAGTGGTATAACAGTACAACATAAGAACGAACTATAAAAATCAGTTGAAAAAGGCTTATCTCATCAGATGGACAATAATAAAAGTGGAAGGTATATCATATGAACAAGTGCTTTACAATTCTCTAACCAGGAAGTTTGTGTTCTCTCTCTTTGCTTAACTCCTTAAACGACAGCTATAAATATTTCAAGTGATGTAGAGGTAGACCGCAATAAATCCAAGACTCCAATGACTGTTTTCCTGTTGATTGTTTTACATGTTTCTTTTCGTGGCCTAATAGAGGTTTCCCGATTTACTACGTATCAGGTACGGTTGGTACGTAACGCAACCGTTTGTGCTGTTTTGGAGGTTTCATTTAATGCTAATATTCTTCATCATGATAAAACTAAAAGAATTGAAATGCGTGTTACAAAAAAACTAGTTTAACGATTTATTTGATAACGAGTTCCAAGTTTCTAGAACATATTGTTTATGATTCTTTATGGAATAACTAGGTAATGCATGAATAAAACAGACCCTAAACGAACACGGTGTTTAGATTCTAAAGATAGATTTGCGTTTCTGTTTGTTATAGTTATTGTTTATGTTTCATGTATTTATAGAAAACAAATATTGTTTTTTACCAGACTTTGGAATAATTAGAATAATAAACATAAACTACTTCAAAAATAAAAACGATACTGGTGTTGGTTATATTTGTTAACGTGTCAAAAGTGCGTAGTTCATGCATGGTTCTGAAACTAGTTTTTATTGTCCAAGTAATCTATTTCGATCATTGCAGTCAAAGAATTTTTTTCTGAGAAGATGAAGGAGCATAGATTTCATTTGAGTAAGAAAAGGGAATTCTTCGATATCTTTTTCTAGAAATGTATTTTAGAAAGTAAATTAAAAAAACAATCAGTATTCACTATTCGGTTGCCAATGGAAAAAAACCTCATTTCTGGATTTTAATTGACTCGAATATTTGTCATAAATATGAGCCAGCCCATGCGAAAAGGTACAAAAAGTCCTTTCGGTAAACTTTACAGGACACGTTATCAAAGTTTGTTATAGTATTTTTGAAAAACGATTTTATCTGAAAAAAAATTAAATTAATGTAAACATTCATAAGATTGTCAATTCTATCCCGAATTTGTCAACTAAAACAGAAAAAGACGTAGAAATATCTGAATTTTTGGTATTTGAGCAAGTGTAAAATCATTTGTTCCCAAGACTAATGCTATACCGACGAGAAATTCAAAAAAATTATGACACTACAGAGACAAAAGTCAGTAACTTCCGTCAGTTCTACAGGTTTAAAGAAAGTAAGACAACATTAAAACATGAGGGAAAATACAAAAACTATGACATCTTGTGTTTTAGAAATTGAAATTTAAGTTAAGTTAAGTTATTTAAGTTATTTAATATTATATAAATCAACCTTAGTTGCACGGGATTCGAACCGTTGCCCGGTTTGATTTCATTGATATCCGCATCGTAAGCGAGAGCCTTATCCCCACTGCTACCGGGGTTAACATTATCAATTGGCAAATCAAGCCATTTAAACTGTACTTTGAAAATGATTGAAATATATGAAATAATTCACTAAAAATCATGATAAAACTAAAGGGGGGGTCTCAACACTCGCAGGTGCGTGTAGCTCACAGCTTGATGATATGAGGGACAGTAAATGTGTTTTATAAATCACAAGTCTACTACCAATAATTATGCACAGTTTTTAGAATTTCGTAAATTTTTCGTTTTTGTACCTTTTCGCATGGACTGGCTCATACATAAAATACAATTGTACTGTGAGACACTTGTGTTCAATGAATATTTCACAAGTGTATATTTATTTGATCCTTTATTCGTACTTTTAACTTTGGTAAACTTTCTCATACATTGGCCATGTGAATGATGATTTTTGCCAAATTTCAGAAAAATATAAGAATGGTAATATAGATAGTGAATTTAAACAACTAAAATAATCTTCAATATTAAATTCCGACATAGAATAGAAAGATGTCCTTCTAATAAATAAGTAAACACAAGTTAGTTGTTTATCGTTCATCTATTTTATCATATATATTCATAAGGATTTATCAGGGCAGGTTTTGTATTAATCTTTAACATTATACATTTTCCATGGGGTAGGTTTTATATGTTAATATAGCTCTTATTCCTAATGTTTTCTAAAAGCCTATCCTAAAAAATGCCAACTTATCTATTATATACTATTATATCAATATGACAGGAAAAGATAAGATGAACTATGAATGTGCTTTATGTTTAGTCTTTTCTTTTGCCGGTGCCGTTTCAGAGGAAATAAGTCTTAATTACAAACCGTTCGCTGCAACGGTTACTAGCAACGGTTTGTAGAAAGCAGAATCGAGTACACACAATATCGTTTTTTTATGAATAGATATCATATCTACATGGAAGTAATACAAAGCTGTAGCTAAAAATCATCCAAATACTTTAGATATAGATCCATAAAACATTCATTGACACAAGGGCATATTCGAATTAATTTCAAAAGTTCAATGATGGCTGCCAGTTCGTACGATGCTTGGTACGGTACCAAATCGAGAAACCTCTATTACAACCTACTAACAGGGTATGTTTGCTGAATTTTAAAGGCCATATGGTTATATATTTTGCTAATGTGCAATGTCTTGTGGTCTCACTTATCTCATTAACTAGCATACTACATGTTTGTGTGTTTTTGAAAAATGTTAAAAAGCTGTTTAGTCCAATCTTATTTTTATCTTCATGCGTTTTGCCTATATTGATTTAATGAAAAGTATTATGCTGTTTGTTTCGTATCTGTATCAAACCGTTGTATAATCACAGCTCGAATAAAAATAACAATTATAAAAATATCCTTTAACCAGAATGAAAGTTTAAAACATCGTTTTTACTCGTATTTCACTTCATTTTTATTTCTTTTCTGTACATTTGAACAAGTATTAATCACTTATGTATCTTTCTATATATTTATCAAATTATAAGCCAATATAAATTTATCTAGGGTCAAGCATTGTAAATTTCCAGCAGGAAGTTTTTCTATTTTTGTTTTCATCTTCCTACAATTGCATCGTTAAATCATAGAAGTGTTGTGGAGGGTCTTTTTAACCAAGTTAAAGCTTACTGTCATTACATCAAAACAAAACGTTGAATATATCCAGTGGTAAATCTTTTTTTTTTTAAATGTTTCATTAAAACAAGTAAAGTCTGCATCCTCAGTCAGTAATGGTATCATACGTGTTTCCCCTTTCAATTGATATAGTGTTAAGTATTAGGTAAATTTACAGAAATACTGAACTCCGAGGAAAATTCAAACTGGAAAGTATGTGTGTATAACGTTTAGACAATTAGCCACTGTGGTTTCCGTAAAAGGACAACACCAAGAGCAAATCTTTGAATGATTTATGTTGGTGGTTCTGTAAAATGTTCCACCTGTAAATTGTGCATTTCTGTAAATATTGAAAATGCAATTTCCCCATAGGAACTCCTTTTACTGCTAAAACTGTACTACTTTTACTATGAAGTTTTGAACAAAATCTTATCCTACAATTGAAAGTTCATATGCACCACAATTTTTTTCAAAGGTCAAAATATAGGGCTGTGCGGCATATTTTCAACATTTATAAGCCCTGAACTTCTCAGAGTATAAACGTACACTAATTTTCTTATAAATGAAAGGTTACCACAGATTTTAATGTAACGATATGCACATGTAAATTTACTGGTAACTTTCCCAAGTTATGTCTCTGTGAGATGGAACACAGAGAGCATAACAAGGAACCAGTATAAATTAATTTTCTATGAATATTCAAGATCTCCCCAAAAGAGGCCTGTTTTGTGAAACAGTTGTATTTACAGAGTGCAACCTATACAAACATTTACTCAAACATAAAACTCTCTAAAATCAGTTTTTCTCACATTAACACTCATTTATCAGAATTTTAGCCTTACAGAAATCACTGTGTATACTCTAACTGTTTCCTTACTGTACATTTTATACCCCCTCCCCTGTTTCAATTTTTTAAAGAATTTGAAAACAAGACTTTACGTATTGATAGCTTACCCTATTTGCATATTTTATGATAAACAATGCCTAGAACCGGTTTAAAACTGTTTTGATAACATATTGAAAGCAAATCAGGATACTATAAATGTAATGTTTAGCAGTCAATCATTACAACATTCAAGTATTCAATCCAGCCTTTTTGTCCAGTCCACATCTTACTGTATGCCTATTTTTCAATTAAAGTACACATTTTTTGCCTCAAATGGTCAATTTATAATTCTTGTCACAACAGTATCATATGTAACCATATATCTGACACATTTTACATGATTTAGCTAATATATATATACTAGAAGTGTTCAAACAAAGCCATATTTGCAATAGTTGTATATATGAAGATACCAATCTGAGATTTAGATTCACTTAAAATGTTATAGAGATGACTGCTAACATCTGATTTTTGCATAAATTGCAAGCATAGTTATTGTTTTCTATATCAAGAATTTTAAAATCATAAAATCATCGCATTTACAACTTAAATTATTTGTTTCAGGACCCAGGGGGTAGACAATTTTCTCTGTTTTTGTCCCTGGGGCCTCAAATTTCCTAAACCATTCTGCTGTTTCTAGCAATTTGGAATATTTAGTACATATTCAGGATAGAACACACTATTGTAAGTTTTGTTGAGATATTTTTGTTTTTCTAGCTTGCATTTATTATGCCGTGGTGATAAAAAAGCAGATTTAGGTGTGGCGGCTTACTTTTGGGTTATTGGGAGGACACAAACACCCCACAAATAATATCCAGGAAGAATCTATGAGTTGCAATGACTGTGAAGAGTAAATATAAGCACTTCTTAACATTTTAACTAACAAATCTGCAAATATTATGAATACATTTTGTATCTAGGACTTTAAGTCAACTATGCATACTGTAAACTGTGAATTTATACTGAGTCATCATATTTAAGGCCTAGGATTCTATTAATCTTCATTAAATATTTATAAAACTTCATATAAGTGTTAATTTATTTAAAATCTGTGAAATAAAGCAAATTTGGTTTAATTCTGAATGTTCCCCTTTTTCACCCTATGTAGGTTGCATTTCTGTGAATATTGACAATGAAATTTCCCATAGCAACTCTTTTTAGGGCTAAAACTGTACCACTTTTACTATGAAGTTTTGAAAAAAAAATCGTATCTTACAATTGAAAGTTCATATGTACCACAATTTTTTTTAATGGTCAAAATATAGGGCTGTGCGGCACATTTTCAACGTTTTTATGCCCTGAACTTCTCAGAGTTTAAACTAACACTAATTTTCTTAACTATCCCTACCTCGAATGAAAGGCTACCACAGATTCCAATGTAAACAATATGCACATATAAATTTACTGGTAACATTCCCAAGTTATGGCTCTGTGAGATGTAACATAGAGAGCATATATAACTGGGAACTAGTATGTAAACAACATTAATTTTCTATGAATATTCAAGATCTCCCCAAAAAGAGGCGTGTTTTGTGAAACAGCTGTATTCACAAAGTGCAACCTTCAGTTATAACATAAAATGGTAAGTATCAACAATAATTTGTTTAGTTCCACCATATCTTGTTTATGTGTCTGGTTAGTACATGTGTTCTCTTTCAGTGGTCGTTTTTGTTGAGGAGCTAGAGGATGTAGGTTGTGCGTTATTTCAATAGTAGGTTCACTTTTCTAACTCATATTTCAAATTTACTTATCATGACGGCCATTTACTGTTTGTCTCATATGCTGACATACCACATTGCATTGTTTTTTATTTCTCCGTTATTGGTTTGATCAGGAACAAAATTTAATACAAAGTGTGTCACTATTACACGTGTACATTTGCATCAAGCTTATCAGGTACAATCGATACGATATAAAGCATTCAATGTACTACTTCGTATGATTTTCGGGAAATGTATGTATAAAGTAAGAACGAAGTGGGATTTCGAAGGATGATTTATCAAGCTATTTTTCCGTTAAGTCTCTTGGTTTAAGTGTTTTACACTGGTAATTAGGATTTTGATATGTTTGTTTTAATCAAAACAATAAAATATATCATCTGAACAAGTGCTTCACAATTCTCTAATCAGGAAGGTTTTTTCTCTCTTTGCTCAACTCCTTAAATGACAGCTATAAATATTTCAAGTGATATAGAGGTGGAACGCAACAAATGTTTTCCCATTGACTGTTTTCCTTTTAATTGTTTTATATATCTATTTTTGAGGCCTATTACATCTTACTAACAGGGTATGTTTGCTTATTTGTACAGGCCGTTCGGTTACCTTATTTGCTAATGTTCCATGTCATATGGTTTCAGGTGGTGAATTATCTCATTAACTATCATACTACATATGTGTATGTGTTTGAAAACTGTTAAAAAACTGTCCTATCTAATTTTTATCTTCCTGCATTTTTCCTAGATTGATTTGATAACAAGTATAATGCTGTGTTTCGTAACTGTATCAAACCGGTGTATATGCTTAACTCGAAGAAAAATAACATCAGCATATGAATACAATGAAAGTTAAAAACATCGCAAAATAAACTAATCATAATTGTAACTCGTTTTTTCACTTTATTTTATTTCCTTACTGTACAGTTGAACTGGTATGTAACACTTATGATAAGTATCTTTGCATCTATTCATTAAATTATAAACAAATGATAATTTCTCTAAGGATAAGAAATTGTAAGTTTCCAGCAGGGAGATTTTCTTATTTTGTTTTCATCTTCCTACAACTGCATCGTTAAATCATAGAAGTGGTGTGGTTGGTAGGGACTATTTTATCACGTTAAAGCTAACTGTCATTACATAAATAAAATATGAATAATTCAGTCTAACTCCACGTGTCAATCACAAATCAAATATAAATAAATTTGGTGTATTTACTGTCTTCTGATTGCTTAACAGAATTACTTTATTTTCAATGTTATCAATTTTGATGGAGACACGCCCACTCTAACGTTGTGTATTCATACGCAAACATCTGTGTACGTTGTTATTCGTTCTAACATATATTTTTTAGCCTTATTTTTGATAAAAATTTATTTTTAATGAATGGCAATAATTTATTTTGAATTTATTGAACCATAAAATTAATGTTTGACTCTTCACATTTAACATAATCCGCTTCGCGTATTATTCAATGTGAAGAGTCAGAAATTAATTTTATGGTTCAATAAATTCAAAATAAATAACAGCCATTCATTAAATAACAATTAAGACGGATATAACGTTGGATATTTCCAGTGGTAAATCCTTTTTTTAAATGTTTATAAAAACACATGTTAATAGATCTTCATTCAAACTAATGAATAATGGTATCATACGTGTTTGCACTTTTAAATGATATAGTGTTTAAATCATCCGTTGCAGTATCCTTAAAAAGTAAAATCACAAAAACACTGAACTTAGAGGAAAATCAATTCGGAAAGTCCATAATCACATGGCAAAATGAAAGAATTATGAAGGATTATGCTAAATTGTAATTTATTATGGAGAATATCTTTCTCCATGTCAGAAAAACAACTTGTCCATTCGTTTAATTTGACCCAGCTTTTATGTTACAGTCTTCTTAAATTAACATTAAAGCGTATCGTAAACACAAACGACGATGTCAAAGATTTGTTGTGTTCTTACATTCTGAAGACGGCTTTTTTCTGGGTCCCAGAAGAAATGGATATTGACACTTTTCAATTACCTAAAATGTTTTTTTGTTTTTCTCTCTGCCTGAATAAGCTGATATCATGGGTGAACAACGGTTACTGTCCGAACTATTTCATACCTGAACACAACATGTTCTTAGGAAAGATCAATAAATATAACAATAACTCACTACTCAGTGTACATAATAATATAAAGTATAATGGAATTAGTGGATTGATGCAGAATTTATTTCATTCTTATAATTGTAATATAAGTTGCTGTCCGTCATATGGTGAAACCAGGGAACACTCAACACTAAATTTAGACTTCCTGTTTTACAGAATTATCATTAGTATGAATACTTGGGAATTAATGGCATAGTATCATAAAGTTCTATCATTTATTGAATCTTTACAAAATTCTGAATCGTCAACATTTAATATCGGTGTTTGTAAGTTTCATTATGCTTCCGTCAGTCAATATGCAGCAAATTATACCATACGCACACATTATTATAGACATTTACAAAACGGTATACAGAGTGATCCTGTGACTGATTGGTTGTTTTACGCGTCGTAATTTTATGTAACAGAACAGTACAATGTAACACTCAAACTTACGGAGTATGTGCTATCAATTGTTTTTCCTAAGATGGGGAAGTCAGCTGTTGTAGATAATGTCACGTAAACACAACATTCCTCATTAATACCACACGACTTAAATCTTGAGGTAAAAGACACAGACTTCGATATATCACCTATTATAATGTCTCATTGTCTCAGATTGTTATGCTATCATCATATTGGTGATGCTTTCAACAGACAACAGGAATTACGTCAAATCTGTTTACCCCAATACATGACAGATAATGAAATATCTAATGCATATACAGTACTTGGAGTATGTTATGAAATATCCGGTTATATATATGAAGTTTATAAATGTTATGATAACGCTTTGCAGAAAAAAGAAAGTCATCACTTTTAAACCTTTATACCAAAGTTCTATCGCTGGAATGATAATGTTTAATTGAACCTTAATATGACCTTTAAGCCAAACTTAATATAATTGTGTTATCAGGCTGCAATATGGAATGAATGTTAGTCTTTTATGATTTAAATTATATCACGGTACCAAAATGTATTGATACAATGTCGACAAATATAATGTGAAGGTTTGCATTTTAATATGAGCGTCACTGATGAGTCTTATGTAGACGAAACGCAAGTCTGGCGTACTAAATTATAATCCTATTACCTTTGATAACTATTTACACCACTGGGTCGTTGCCACTGCTGGTGGACGTTTCGTCCCCGGGGGTATCACTATCCCAGTAGTCAACACTTCGGTGTTGACATAAATATCAATAATGTAGTCATTTTTATAAATTTCCGGTTTACAAAACTATGAATTTTTCGAAAAACTAAGGATTTTCTTATCCCAGGCATAGATTACCTTATCCGTATTTGGCCCAATGTTTTTGAATTTTGGATCCTCAAATATGCTTTTCAACTTTTTTCTTGTTTGGCTATATAAATATTTTGATATGAGTGTCACTGATGAGTCTTATGAAGACGAAACGTCTGGCATACCTAATTAAAATCCTGGTACCTTTGATAAAATTGAGAATGGAAATGGGGAATGTGTCAAAGAGACAACAACCCGACCATAGAAAAAACAACAGCAGATTTTCAATGTAGCGAGACATTCCCGCACCCGGAGGCGTCCTTCAGCTGGCACCTAAACAAATATATACTAGTTCAGTGATAATGAACGCCATACTAATTTCCGAATTGCACACAAGAAACTAAAATTAAAAAAAATACAAGACTAACAAAGGCCAGAGGCTCCTGACTTGGGACAGGCGCAAAAATGCGGCGGGGTTAAACATGTTTATGAGATCTCAATCCTCCCCCTATACCTCTAGCCAATGTAGAAAAGTAAATGCATAACAATACGCTCATTTAAAATTCAATTCAAGAGAAGTCCGAGTCTGATGACAGAAGATGTAACCAAAGAAAATAAACAAAATGACAATAATACATACATAACAACAGACTACTAGCAGTTAACTGACATGCCAGCTCCAGACTTCAATTAAACTGATTGAAAGATTATGATTTCATCATATGAATATCAGGCACAATCCTTCCCGTTAGGGGTTTAGTATCATACCATCATAACATATTTGAGAAGAACATAACCCGTGTCATGCCAACAACTGGTTTTTTAATAAATGTGTTTAGTTCCGATGCAAAGACCCTATAAGTGAATCAATATTAACGCCAAAATAAGCAATCTTTAGTGACCTGACAACAGTATCGTAACTATATCCCTTCTTGATAAGTCTATTTAAAGGTTTTGTTAGTTTCTGAGGTGAATACTGACATTTTTGTGCTTTATAAAGAATATTTCCATAAAAAATTGGATGTGAAATACCTGAACGTATAAGAAGTTTGCATGTTGAACTATATTTACGAATGATGTCCTTATACCGATGATAAAATTTAGTAAATGTTTTGACTAGTTTGTGATATCGAAAACCCTGGCGTAATAATTTTTCAGTAATACATAAATTTCTCTCGTTAAAATCTAAAACATTGTTACATACACGAGCGAATCGTACAAGTTGAGATATATAAACACCGTAAGATGGTGACAAAGGAACGTCACCATCTAAAACTGGATAATTAACGATAGCAAATGAAAAATCATCTCTTTTATCATAAATTTTAGTATTAAGCTTTCCGTTAGTGATATAGATATCAGGATCGAGGAAAGGGCAGTGGTCATTGTTAGTATTAGTTTTATTTAAAGTAAGTTCAACAGGATAAATTTCTTTAGTATACATACTGAAGTCGTCATTATTGAGAGCCAAAATGTCATCCAAATATCTAAAAGTATTATTAAATTTGTTAATGAGATGTTCTTTCGATGGGTCTTTGCTAATTTTTGTGATAAATTGTAACTCATAGCAATACAAAAACAGGTCCGCAATAAGTGGTGCACAGTTAGTCCCAATTGGTATTCCAATAACCTGACGATATACGGAATCTCCAAAGCGAACAAAAATGTTATCTAGTCAAAATTCAAGGGCATATATAGTATCAAAGCATGTCCAATTGACATAGTTTTTTTTGTTTATTGCTACTTAAAAATGACCTAAAAGAGTTTGAACATATATATTCACATTCTGACTTTTTAAATGCCCATTTAATTAGGTGGGTGAATTTTTTCTTAATGAGAATATGAGGCAATGTGGTATACAGGGTAGAAAAATCAAAACTTTGAACAGATTCAAAATCACCAATATAAGCATGTAATTTATCAAGTACTTCCAACGAGTTCTTGACACTCCAAAAGTAATTAATCCCATTATTTTCGAAGGCCTTATTTGAACAATTTATTATCAGATTTTTGATTGTACCAAGTGTACTGGTAAGAAGAATAGACAATTTAGTAGTGGAACAATGGCTTGAAGACGAAATAAATCTATATTTGTAAGGTGTTTTGTGTAGCTTCGGAAGCCAATGCATAGTAGGGACTTTCATTGTATTCGGTTCTGCTTGTAAAGCGGTAGCTAAAAGTTTATGTTTGTTACAGATGTCGATTTCTGAAAATGGAGTCAGTTGGAATGTTGGTGAATTGGTAGTTTCTTTTTTCAAAACCTCAATGTAAAATTTACGTCAAACAATAAAAATATTATTAGCAGCTTTATCGGCCGGGACAAAAACAAATTCCTTGGCTAGTTCTTTTAGTTTATGTTTGATACGAGAAATAGGTTTATTTTGGTTATTGTTAATAATAAAATGTTCGTTAAAATGTTGAATACGTATATCAACTATGTTCATTACTGAATTAAAGAAAGAGTCCAAAGATTTTTTGTCAGCTTATTCCCGTTTTATCCATTTCAAACAGTAACTATATTCATGCTGACAATAAACTATAAAATAATGTAATCTCTCAAAACAGATGATGACAGAATTTGCTGAATATCTTCTATTCACTTAGTATGTTTGTTTAACTTATCATACAACATATGAATATAATAACAAGATATATTTAATTACTTCTGTGGACTTGTTCATATCGTTATGTCTAGTGCATCAATGGTCATACATTTGTAATGTAGATATTTTCGAGGGTAGCAATTTTCGTGGTTTGATGAAAACTTGCATCTTCGTGGATATTTGATTTCGTGGTTTTGGCAAACATTCTTTAGAAAATTTGTAATTTGTTGAACATTTAACTTCGTGATTCAACAACGACGGAAATTTGTATCCAACGAATACTAATGAATTCACAGTACTTATTCCGCCAAACAAGATCATGTCTGGCGTCCTTAAAAGATACTTATACTTGAATGCATATGTTACATATAAAATCATATTGTAAAAATACATATATCTTTTACCCCCTAACCAGGACATCTGTTACAAAATATACTTATTTATCCTTTTAACTTCAAATTCCAACATTGTTATGTTTTTTTTTCATTCATTATAAAAGTTTTCCCCGGCTTTATACAAAAAGAGGATAACTGAATTATTAAAATCTGCTTACTAAATACTTAACGGGAAACCGAAAATGACTTAAAACAGTTGAAACATATGAAAATACCACAAGCATGTTGTACATTACTTATGTCTTAATATTCTCACAACTTTTAGACATTACATAGCCAATGGTAAACATTCTAAAACCCCAGACAACAAGCAACACATTGAAAGAATAACTTATGGACCATCACCCTTATACAAACACAGTCGAGGGGCATTTTTTTAGATATCTTTATTGTTGAAGTCTTTCATGCTTAAATGCAAAATGCTTATTATTTCGAAAGCCAATGCGAAAACAAGAAAACTCCTTCGAAAATGCGCGTAGATTTATCATTCTAGTTACAGAAAAGCGAACATTTTATCGTCTATACCATCAATACACAATGTGCAAGTTCTAGATACATTTTTCACAATATTACGGACAGCATCACGAGTTGGTTAAACGTTATCGAATATTCGTGATACAGATGATATCGGATATGTTCCTTATGTGGTAACTAATATCCCCTTCCCTTTTCACGAATGTGACCTGCTGAATTAGACTATTTACCGGCTTTGTAACAACTTGAGCAACACTACATGTGCCACATTGGGAGCAGGATCTCCTTCCCCTTCCGTAGCACCTGATATCATTCCTAGTTTTTGGTGGGGTCCGTGTTGTTATTCACTCCAATTGTGACATTTTGCTCATGTATTATTGTCAATATAATGGAAACTGTAGTACAGGTGAGAAAAATTCAAAAGGTAAGACCCCATTCGAAGTGCAAAATAAAAAGTTCAAACACATCAAACGAATGGACAAGAGAAGAACTAGAAGAATTGTCCAAAAATGTATTTGATAAAATCACAAAACCATTTGAAGAAGCTCTTAAATAAACCTGGTAAGTGTGGACCTTATATGTAAAACTAAACAGGTTGTTAGTGTTTAAACCAAAATTAATCTATCTGTCCATTTTACCCCAAGTTTTTATTTATTTGCCATTATGAATGTTAACATACTTAAAATAGAGAAAGGAAAAGGGGAATGTGTCAAAGCGACAACAACCCGACCATAGAGCAGTCAACAGCCGAAGGCCACCAATGGGTCTTCAATGTAGCGAGAATACCCGCACCCGTAGGTGTCCTTCAGCTGGCCCCTAAAAATATGTTTACTAGTACAGTGATAATGGACGTCATACTAAATTCAGAATTATACACAAGAAACTAAAGTTAAAAATCATACAAGACTAATATAGGCCAGAGGCTCCTGACTTGGGACAGGAGCAAAATTGCGGCGGAGTTAAACATGTATATATAAAATGCAGTTTATATGCTTTCAAAAAGGAAAATAAAAAATCAATGTATTTAGTTTTAATGCTGGAGCGTTTTCAACTTACTAAAGTGAACAATCATGAAATATCAAAGATTTTACAGTTATCCAGAAGTTGAGTACGGTGATTTTATCTTCCATTTCTACATTGTAATTATTTTCTGAAACAATAATTCAAAATTGCTTTTAGTGTCAAGAATTTGAAATAAAATTCCTGATCATTGTACATCTAGCTACATAGAAGGAGGATAGGATCAGGAATATTAAGAAAACAAAAATATAGTTGTGGTCAGAAACTCTGTTAAAAAGTACAGAATTATCCCAATATACAAAAAGAGTCACCAAATTTAAATGAAAAATCTGTAGGAAAAGTGTTTTGTTTTAAGTAATTTATGAGGTTTGTAATAACAGTAATCATTTCACATTTGAATAATATCGATTTTTGTTTTTGTAACACTTTCTCCTCGCAGTCAATACATACAAGTGAGTTAATTGGTGGACACACTAAATTTGTGGGCCTGAAATATGGACGTTTTTCGTGTAAAAAGTGCAAAATATTATAAAAACAATCTTGATATTGAGTTCACTTTAATCCTCAATTGACAGACCTGATCCGATCCAGTTAGTAATTAGTAATAATGATAGATATTATAGACAACTTTCGAGTGCGATGCATTTCCGTAAAAAACTTCGGTTTTAGTGAACATCAGTTGTGCGTTTAGGGGCATCGTCACTTTCGTTCCAATGTTGAGCAATTGGTTAAAAAACTTTAAAGCTATATTGCACGAAAGTTTCGGTAAATTGAATTCTAATAATTGTCTTAATGTTCTCTGTAATTAGATAATTGTGATTGAGTATCTACAGAACAAATAGTATTTCAAGTTTGTTCTGCACAATGACGATCACTAAGACGCTTGATGAACGTTGATAGTGCAGGGATAAAGGCGATCACCTCTTTCTGGTAAATGACGTCATAAAGGCGCGCATAAATGATGAGTTGTTTTTAGTGACGGACAAACTCGAAAGTAGTCTATTGTGCAATTATTGAAATGGAATCTCTATAAATGCAGTTGAGGATATGGAATATCACCTAATGTTTTTCAAGACTTGATTTTGAACTCGTGACTATCAAAGTTACATCTACTGAAAAAATGTGTGTATTCCTCATATTAGGTATGAACTAAAAAAAACTTTCACCTCATTTCCACATTAATGCATTTTATGTCAAGATGTCAGACCCTTGATTCTGACTATTGCAGATGCATCTACTGCCAAAACATTAGTTCTCCACGAATTGTATCTCAAACGTGGTTTCCAATGCAAACCTTAATCAGTCACTCATATGTGAAATGTAGGTCAAGATAATCGTAATTGTTATCAGGACCCCATAGTTTTTCAAGAGGCATCTATATACAAATTTTCATGGACAAAATCTCATGAGCTATAACTTATACTTTCTACAGAGAGATGGGGAGTCGTAGTGTCGTGGTTATTGCATCGGACAACTAACACAAAGGCTCCTGTTTCGATCCCCGTTCTGGATCTCCCTTGACACCATTGGCGTATGTGGTTTTGGGAAACAATGGAAATCCCTCGGAAGTGGACAACAAATTGTTGATTCGTGTTAAGACAGCCATATATCTTAAACGACGTAAAAGAAACCCTTGTAGATTTCGGTAAAAAAAAATGATAAAAGGAAGCACTCGCATCGCACAGTGGAAAGAGATTATCATAATTTGCAATAACTTGTTTCCCAATCTACTATTAATAAATATGTTTAAACTAGATAGATAGACTTCATGGTGGACAGATGAAACAATACATCCCTTCCCCAACTTCGTTTGATAAAAGATATAAACATCTTAAACATCTTAAGGCAAAGAAATATCAAACTATTCCTCTCTGTAAGGTTGAGAAATCCTAGACATTATATTTTCAATTATATTCGCTTCTGGTGAAATTTAAGAATATCAACAAAAAGTAATAAAAATTGGAATGTAGCTTTGTATACTATCTAACCATTAATTCTGTTCAAACCAATGGGAAGGGTCAATTTGAACTAACTACCGAGTATGAAAAATATTAATTATTGTTGAATACCTCATGAAACTTGAAGATGAAGGACAACAATAAAAACTTTCTATACTTGAGTTTTACCATGTATTGATATTAATATTGTCTCATGTGCATTTACATCATATCCCCATCATATTTTATTGGGTATGCGACATATTAAAGAACTGCGTCATGCTACAACTCAAAACCAGAAAGCTTCAGACAGTAAAGCAAAATATTCTTTTCGTTATAACTGACAAATCCTTCAAACTGTTAGGTTGCACATGTTGCAATTAAATTGCAAAGTATTAACAAAAACCCAGTGGATATCTAAGAGGTTTGAAATTCCCTTTCAGTTACTGAAACATGTTACATATAAAAACTCACGATATCGTTTACGTTGAAAGTAAGGATATCTTTAATATGATTATTTGTCTAAATGATGAAAACTGTATATACTATAATCAAAATAGAATATAAAATAAGAACATTACGCAAACTATAAATCAGTTCCCATGCTCCGACGACGAGTTTTTGTAGAAACATGATACCTTGTTTATATTTCTGAAAATAACCGTGTTTGGGAAATCTCCAAATACGGGTAATAAATTATGTGCATAAAAAAATTTGTTATACATATTTGGCATATTCTTCTTATATAAAATTTATAAAAAAAAAATGTATTTATTTCAATTACTAAAAGTAGTTCCTACGATATTGAATGAGAAACAAATGTTTATCCATAGTTCAAGGAAGATTTATATTTCATTTTTATTTTCGGAGCCTTTTATAGCTTACTTTCTCGGTATTTGTTTGCTTATTGCTCTCAGTGACATTTAGTTGTTTAAATTTGAAGGCATGTAGATACTTTTGGAGAGATGAATCATTGACAATCATACCACATCTGCAATCATTCTAAAAACTGTAAAAACTTCTTAATCTTTGTTTTTTATTTTTTATCTACATTGTACACGTGTTTTCCTTAAACAATGTTGAATAGCTTTATTTGACTGATGATAGATAAAGGCATCAGTAGTATACCGCTGTTCAAACTCATAAATCCATGGACAAAAAACAAAATCGGGGTAACAAACTAAAACTGAGGGAAACGCATTAAATATAAGAGGAGAACAACAACACAGCACTACAATGTAACACACACAGAAACGGGCCAAGCATCAGACAAAATCCCACGACAATATCAAATATAACATCAACACCAAATACATGAATTTTGGATAGACAAGTACCGTGACACGCCTTATCGCAATGTGAATTTACACTGGATTTTGCTGTTATATGTATCAGTAATAAACCGATTTGCGATTTCGACTGTCTACAAATAAAGTCATCCTATGACATGTACATGTATGAGTAAGAGGAAAAATCGAAAACATCGAAAAATTAAAAAATAAACTATAATTATCACATTTTGTTGACGGATTTTCCTTTATTGTATTTCCTAACAGTACAGGTCAACTAGTATCAAACACTTATGATGATTATCTTTGCATCCTTTTGTTAAACTTTGAATCAATGAAAATTTCTCTCAAGGACGAGTATTGTAAATTTTCAGCAGGAAGTTTTTCTTCTTTCGTTTTCATTTTCCTACAATTGAAGTGTTAAATCACATACGTTGTGTGATAGACAGAGGTTAGAACTGTAATGCATGTCTATTGAGCAAAAGGAAAGATTTCTCTCATTTCAGAAATAATTTCAAAATACTGAACTCAAGGGAAAAATCAAAACATAAAGTCTCTAAATAAATGGAAAAATCAAAAGCTGAAACATATCAAATGAATGGATAACAATTGTCATATTCCTGATTTGGTGTGGTCATTTTTTTACGTAAAAATGATGGATAGTCATTTAATCTCAGATAAAAAAAAATCATTTTATTTACAACTTTATTTACTTCTCTATCACGTCAAAACCCAATTACATTGCATTAATAAGAAAACATGGATATATTGGTCCTACTGTACGTGTCAATCACAACAAAACGTAATAATTAAGATATATGTATATAACGTTGATCATCTCCAGAGGTTTATCATTTTTTGGATTGGGTGATAAAAAAACAAAAGGCCTACATCTAAACTAAACATTAGTTATGGTTTTATATTTGTTTGTGTTTTCAATTGATAAAGTATTTATTATGTGTGTACAGCGTTTAGCTAATCACACAATGTGGATTACTTACTATTATATTATCAGAAACAGAGATTGATCAACTCCAACTTGCCTCATTAGCAAACATACCATATTGCATTATAGTTATTTCTCTGTTTGTGGTTTGAACATGAACAAAACGTACTACAAAGTGTGTCACTATTACACAATCATGTATAATCGCATAACGTTCATCAGGTACAACAGATAAGATATAACGCATTTAATGGACTGTTTCAATTTTGTGCAACGTCAATTTTTATGGAACACTTTTTCCACAATCATAGGTTCATTTAGTGTTACAATTAAAATATCCATCAATTGATCAATTCAAGTTGTACTTTAGAAAACATATTAGGTCAATGTCGTAAAGATATCAACTTTAGTATATTCCGCAAAACAATGGAGAAGGGATCGGCAGTACATTTGGATAACAATACGAATCTACCGGAGAAAGATAGAGAGCATTCATCGGCAAATAGAACATTTCCCCTTTAATCTTGCTGCCTAATATTTTAATATCATGGACAGGAAGAGATACATGTACTCAAAAATACAAGGCAATGACGTGATGTATCAGTGCAGTAACGTCACATGTTCCTGTCCATCCGATTTAAATTTATCAATGAAATGCACATGGCTTCATTCTTACAACCAAACAACGAACCAAACGTTTTGAACGCGTTAGAGTAGTTTTACTTATTATTTCATTGAACTTCTTATTCTTTACAAAAAACATAGAGTGTAAAAAGATTGCCGATACAAAGAAAAATAGTATTTTTTGGTTTGATACTGACTTCATCAGCTCTTATATCATCTCGCCCTAGCGAGCTCGCTTGATATTCTTGCCAGTAAAGTCAGTAACAAAAACAAATGCCATTATTCTCTATCTAATTCACCATTCTATTGTTTTCGGGAAATGTATAAAAGTAAAAATGGAGTGTGATTTCGAGGGATAACTTGCAAAGATGGGTTTTCGTTAAGTCCATTGATATAAGTGTTTTGCACTGTTAATCATAATTTCAATCTCTTTGTTTTAATAAAAACAATAAAAGATAGCATCGGAACAAGTGCTTTACAAATCGCTTACCAGGAAGTTTGACTTTCTGTTTTAGTTTCCGTAAAACATTTTTAATAATATCTTTGAATGTTTAACATTTCTATTTTCGGGACCTTTTATGGCTTACTAACGCTGTTTCTGTTTGCGAATTTTTGATTGCAGTACGGTGATCTTTAATTAATATTTGTTGCAGTTTTAAGTAATGGGTTGTGGTGGAGAGTTGTCTTATTGACCACCATACGGCATAATTTTTTATTGTTTCTAAAAACTGTAAAATGGTACCTTTGTTAACTATTTACATTACTGGGTCGATGCCAATGCTTTTCGAGGGTATCACCTACTGGGTAGTCAGCACTTCAGTGTTGACATACATATCAATTGTATGTTCATTTTAATAAATTTCCTATATTCAAAACTAAGGATTTTCTTATCTCAGGAATATATTACCTTAGCCGTTTTTGGAATTTTGTGTCCTCAGTGCTCTTCAACTTTATACTTGTTTGACTTTATAACTATTTTAATCTGAGCGTCACTGATGATTCTTATGTAGAGTAGTCAAGCGTCTGGCGTATTAAGTTATAATTCTGGTACCTTTGATAACTAATCCATATGAATTTTATCTTCATGCGTTTTCCCTAGATTAGTTAGTATTTTGCTTGTATTCGTAGCTATCTTAAAAAGAATAAAAATCAAAAACATCGCAAAATGACCAAAGCCATATTTAAGACTTAATCACTTATTTTTAGTTTCTGACAGTTGAACTAGTATTAAACATGTTAAACAATTAAGCTAATTATCTTTTCATCTCTTTGTTAAATTATTAGCTAAATCAAATTTTATCAAGACTGTACGTGCATGTATCTCCTTTGAAGGTAAGGTATGATTTACCCATTACAGTTATTATTGTCAGAAAACCCCATTCTATTTATAGCTGTATTCACTATTCTGTTACGACAAAGAATTTTGTTAGCATAATAATATTAGAATATGAATATTTTAGTCTAACATCAAATTTTAAAATTAAAAGCAATTAACGTTGATCAGCTTCAAATTTATGTCGTTTTTTGTTTGTTTTAATTATTTATTATGTGAGGCTTTGTAAGATATACCCCTCTAAATTTACACGACATTTGAGAGTAACAGGAAAATAGAAAAGTGCCTTGGTTAATTTAGTCAGGATATTAATCTGTTTGTTTGAATAAATGCAATACAAGATATCATCTAAACAAGTGCTTTATAATTCTTTAACCATGACTTTTTTCTTTCTGATTCAGCCTCCTTAAACAACAGCTGGTAGTAATTCATTCGATATTGAGGTAATAAGAAACACATGTTTAAAAAGGAATCCAAGGAAGTTTTTTCCCTTTAATTTGTTTAACATTTTTTTCAGGGACATTATTAGTTTAATCCGGTATATTTTTGCTGATTTTAAAAGAGGGACGAAAGATACCAAAGGGACAGTCAAACTCATAAATCGAAAATAAGCTGACAACTCCATGGCTAAAAATGAAAAACACAATTAGACAAACAATAGTGCACATGACACAACATAGAAAACTAAAGAAAAAACAACACGAACCCCTGTACGGTACAGTTTCCTGGTTGTGTTAATGATCTATGGCATGTGGGATCCGGTAGATAATTCTCTCATTAACTATCATACGACATTTTAGTATGTTTCTGAAAACTTAAATTATCAGCTAATGAAAATTTCTCTTGGACTAGAATTGTAAACTTCCTGCGGTAAGTATTTCTTCTTTCGTTTTTATTTTCATAGAACTACAGCTAAAAAATCATAGAAGTAGTGTGGTGGGCAGAGGTTACGACTGTTAATGTGTCTCCATTGTAGTAAATGTGTTTACATTGCAGAAAAGGTAAGGTTTATCTCATCGTTGTAAATGTATTTCCATTGAAGGAAAGGTTATATTTATCTCATTGCATTAATTATATCTCCTTTGAAGGAAAGGTAAGATTTATGTCATTGCAGTAAATGTATCTCCTTTAAAGGAAGGTATAGGTATGATTAATCTCATTGCAGTTAATGAATCTGCTTTGAAGGAAAAGTAAGATTTATGTCATTGCAGTAAATGTATCTCCTTTAAAGGAAGGTATAGGTATGATTAATCTCATTGCAGTTAATGAATCTGCTTTGAAGGGAATGCCAGGTTTAGATTATACCAATTAATGTATCTCTATTGAAGAAAAGGTAAGCTTTGTTTCATTACGGAAAATTGAACAAAATATACGGTGTATTTCATTGCAGTAAATGTATCTCCATAAAAGGAAGGTAAAGGTTAATATCATTGCAGTATATGTATCTCCATTGACGGAAAAGTAGGTTTATCTCATTGCAGTTAATGTATCTCCATTGAAGGACATGTCAAGTTTACCTCATTGCAGTACATGTATATCCATTGCAGTTAGATAATATTTATCTTGTTTCAGTAAATGTTATGAAAAAATCAAATACATTGCAACTATAATTTTGTCAATGGTTCTGAAGACTTAGTATTAAAGTAAATCAGACTGAATGCTGGTGAATGGGTGTGATTTTCCTGTTTAAAAAACTCGTCTAAGTTTCCTCTTAGATAAACTTTTCATACTGGTACTGTACAACTATTTTTATTCAACGAACGACAAATAGTACCACCAACTGCTGAGGGAGCTATATTTTTAATTGGTATACATAAAAAGTAGCTCGTTGCTGTCTTCAAGAAATTGATTTCCTAACTATTCTACCACAGACGCTACATCATGGATAAACGACATTTTGAGCACTCAGTTTCTCCTCAAGGTCAGTTATGTCCTCTTTATCAAGAAATCGATATATGACTGTCCCTCTGTCATCTTTCGCTCCTCTTCTAAAACTCATTACTCTGGTGTAAATTGTGTACCTTCAAATCGGTGTAGGCAAAACATTATAACTGAAAGGGTTATTGAGTTTAGATTCATTGTGTTTGAATTTCTTTCCCTCAATGATGTGCGTAGAGAAAGATGTATATAACCTTAATTTAAAATGCTTTATTAAATAAACAGAAAATACGTTTCTCTTTTCAATCTTTTACTCCCCCGCCCCACAAATTTCTTTTTATCTACTGTATTAATTCTTAAGCCACGTCCATCTAAATGAAGTCTGATTGATCCCCAGCTATTCCCCCCTGTTTTGAAACAAACTGAAAATTGATCCTAAAATAGTCACTTTATAGGAATTGATATTCAAATAGTCATTATAAGTTCCATTGAGTCTAAAACTAATCCAAATTAGATTTCTGTTATTCGGATATTCTTAGATACATTTCGTTTTTTGCAGAAATTACCAAATATGTTTTAACTATCTTTCTGACTTTAAAACCCCCATTTAAGATTTACGTTGTACATAAAATATGATGAAATATTTTATTTCCTAGCTTAGATAAAATAAAAAATGAATAAGAAACCTTTTGTTTTTCCTGTTTTGAAACTACGATGTTTGTTCAAAGTTCAACTTTGTCGTAATTTTAAGGCAGATGGCGGATTCGGGTTTGGGCGAATAGATCGTTCACCCTTGGATTGGACAAAGTATTATGTTCCTAGTCTCGCTTCAAACGGTGGTTTTTTGAAATTTATTTTATAGAATAACATCCCTTTCAAAATCCAGGAACTGCCCCTAAAGGTAAAAATAGATTTGAACTGTGCAGTATATTAGAGGTCGGTAATGCACACCTTTGCTGTGCATTATCCAGATTATTGTACAGTAAGAACAAAGAGATTGTACCCTTTTCATGTGTTATTCACTTCTGTTTTTCTTTCCGGTTTTTTTCTGTTGATATGTTGATGTTCGAAGTCCGTCATTTTTGTGTGTTCGATCTTCACAAATGCATTAATAAAAAAATATATATACAATATGATTCAGCATAAGGATGAAACATTACTTTGTTCAACTAATTCACTATCGAGTTTCCTAAATGTATTTGTATGATTCAATATGCAAGAAAAGAAATGCAATATACCAATGATTACATACACTTTAAGGTTGTAGATGGGAAACAGCTTGTACACATGTATTGAAAGCCATTCAAGCGTTTTAACATAGTGGTTATTTAAACACTGAGTAAGCATTCATGTTGTTTACATTTGGAGAAAAACCAATACATAATTGTGATATGTCCCAAGGGTACTCGTCCCATATTGAATATTACTGATTTTCCAATTATTATTGGGACAGTTCAATTTTGACGTATGCTCATTAAAAGAATGACACGACAGCCTGTAGACGGTTTTGTAGGTGGACAATGATTTTTTTACAAAAACTTCCTTTCTCTTGTGCCTTGTAAGCTGACTTGTTTAAAGATTTTGAAATGTTCAAACGTCCAATCCGATAACAATTTACAATTTTCAAGATTAATAACTAATGATTTTAAGCAATTTTCTGTAGGTATTAAACACTAACTTTTTTTCTGGAAATGGTTGGCTAAAATTTGTGTTACCTGAGCTGGCCAGAATTTTCGTCTTAATAATAATTAAATTATGTTTCTTTTGTATGCTTTAACTGTCATGGGTATTTCTAATGATGATAAAATGTGCAAAACACACAATCCTGTTATATATATATAAGTACGTCTGAGTCAGTGACAACTCTACAACAGATGTATCCATCGGATCGCCATCAATGATGGTGATACATGGCTGTGTACATAATGTATATACAACTCGTCTAAACATCAACCCAACAATGTTAGATCTGTAAATTTGCTTTCGCAAATTTTTAGTTCTTCCCTCGCAGGGATTCGAACCCATGCTACTGTGATATCGTGACACCAAATCGCCTGCACTGCAGCCGTTCCGCTAGACCACACGACCACCTGGGCTCTCAAAAAAAGAGCTTTCGCTGGCCGTGTGTTACCTTTCCTCGTCAATTTTAATCTAGCGGCGTACTACAGTACATGATATATAAGGCATGAAGATGTTATTGTTACAGATCAGCTAAATTATCTATAGCTAAGGATCCTACAAATTAATGTAATATACAGTCACGAGTTATATATATATATATATTTGCTAAAGCAAATTTACAGATCTAACATTGTTGGGTTGATGTTTAGACGAGTTGTATATATATAAAAATAATATGAGTCTGAAAGATCTTTCAGACTCATATATATATATATATATAAAAGTCTATAAAAACGACCAACCATACGAGTTGTATATATATAAAAATTATATGAGTCTGAAAGATCTTTCAGACTCATATATATATGAGTGGTCTAGCGGGTACCCCAAGACTGGTCATATTCAATATAACCTAAACATGAAAATCACCATGACTTCGGCATCTGATGCATGTACCCTACCCTTTCATTGATATAAATATAAGAAAAATTAAATGAAAGAAAAACATTGGTGTTACCTAGTTATACCCACTTAAGACCCAATTATCTTTTAAATGCCCCAAAGTCTGATTTAGTAAATTTGGATTACGAAAGTGGAAATTCCTGTTGGATTCGATCCAAGTGTTCATTTATTTTAAAGTTCCAGTAAACTTGTTTTATAGCAACGGTAGAATGTTTTTGTTATTGTATATTCTTCAGAAGATGAATATATTTTATATCGTAAATAATTAGTTTAAATTTTAATATATTTCACTACGTCATACCTAAACGAAATTAAAAGCAAAGTTAAACAAAAATATAAAAACCAAAGATAACTAAAATAAGAAAGGAACTATACAAACTTTCAAAACAAAACGTTACACTTTTTGATCCAGCGAAACGGATGAAAAAAAATGTAACAATCCTGAATGCTTCAGATTTATATGATAATGTTGAGGAAAACAATCCTTACTACTGCAAGACTCTTGCATTATGAAAGAGCATTTCTTTGTTTTGAATTAATCATTTGTTTAAAAAAAATCAACCGTTTTATACTAGTGTTATGTAAAGAAGATACAACATTGAGATGGAATACGAAATGTTCGTTCCAAGCAAAAATCTAAACCATCAAAATATTATATATATCATTAAAGATAAACTGGTATGATTCCTTCTGTCATACTCTTTTTTCCTGCTATTGTAAGTTATTCGTCGTCTGTTGCCGTTTCATATAAACTTTTCCTTAATTTTACTTATTCAAAGCATACATGCTTTTATATCGCCGAGTTTTCTATCTAAATATGTAAATGCTATTATCATGATTAGGCACGGACTGTTGTTTCTCTTTCTTTATTTTTACTGTTGTCATGTTGATGTGTGTTGTCCGCAATCTTGGTTTGGTTGATCTGAACGAATGCATAGATAACAGGCTAAAGAAAACGAGTCACTTTAGGATAAAAGAGTACTTTGCTTCAACAATATATTTTTGATTTCGGGTTTTTCCTTCTTAATTTATATGGATGATTCAATATCTAAAAATAGAAGTGTAACATAGCAATGATGATATAAACTTTAAACAATAATTAACTTTTAAAAACCTGACAGACTGGATGTGTAAATTTGGATAACGAAAGTGAAAATTCCTCTTGGATTTGATGCATGCGTTATTTTGTTTTTAAAAACCAGTACGATTAATTTGTGGCAAAGGTAAGTTATTTTTTTATACGATATTCTTCAACAAATAGACCTTGTTTACTAGTATATCTTAAACATTTAAATCTGACTTTTAGTATATCAAACTACGTCATACTAAAATGATTTAAAAAAGAATAGCAAAATATCGAACACTCAAGGTAACTTAGAAAAGGAGGACTATATAAACTGTTAAAATCAAAAGTAAAACAGTCCAGGCGATTATTGTTATTCGTAATATTCCTCAAACTTGTAATATTACGACAAATAGTAACATTTTAGCTTTGTGTAATATTTTCTCAGTCACGGTCACATATTATGTGACCGTGACTGAGAAAATGGGTCCAGATGAGATTTATACATATTTTCAGTTATTTGCATTTTTCAATGCTACTAATGTGCTTATGTTCCGGACCATGTGAGTATTTGGACCATACGCGTATGGTCATGACCATATGGGTATATACTCATATGGTCCAACCATACGCGTATGGTCCAACCGTACGGGTGTGGTCGGGGTAATTAACAGGTTTACTTCTAGTTGTCGCGTCATTAAAAAGACACTACCAAAGGTAACTTTATTATAGATCTATAAAAAAATAAAATATAACAAGATTAACAAAATGAAATAAGCAGTTTCACACAGTAAATTTCATCACTAGTCAAAACTACAGTAAAAACATTTTTTTTTTCATTTTTCGATATGTTATTACGAGTGAATGGCAAAACGTCAACCTGGGAAGATGACTTCTAAAAATATCTTAATGAACTCTGATACACAAGAAATCAATTGTTTTACTATAAACTGACAAAAAAAGTCGACAGGATAAAGAGTCTAATAATTTGCTTATTTTTGAAACTTTATTTAATTAGCATGTATTTAGCAGTGCAATATTCCGAATTTTTATACTAATACGTGCTTGGTTGTTAAAAATGACCCAAGAAAAGCTATGGTACCGTATGGAAGTAAATGTCACCCTACGCATACAAGCAAGAATACCATTAGCGATGGAAAGTAGCTTTGGCATAACTATTTAATGCTATTTGAATTGTAAATAATACAATTGCATGTAGAAATCATTGTTTTATATAAAGTTTTCTAATGCATATTATTGAAAAACAAATACCTATATGGTCCAAATACTCATATGGTCGGGCCCGTTAATAACCAAACGAGTATCATACTCATATGGTCCGACCATACGCGTACGGTGGGACCATACGCGTATGGTCGGACCATATGAGTATACGCATATGGTCATGACCATACGCGTATGGTCCAAATACTCATATGGTCCGGAACAGCTACATTGTAACATAAATGCAAAATTGTATGATGATATCTTAACTGGTTACGAAAATACAGCACATTCTAATAATGAATGCATTTGGGTACATCAATTTGAAAAAAAAAAAAGTAAACAAAAAATCTGACTCTATATTTTCTTTGGTACTTTGAATGTTCTAAATGAGTCCAACCTCAAAATTGCCATGCTAAGTAAATATGTGGTTTCTATGGAAACAAAAACATATATGATTTTTCAGTTTGTTAGCTTTTGTCTTTTATTTAACAAAAGTCATACTGTTTTTTTGTGTTGTTTCTATGGCATTGTAATATTTCATATCATTACCCCACATCGGTTATAAAATAAAGGAAAATGTATGTTGCCTTCCCAAGGCTAGAGCTAGTAGTGCAGTGGTTGACGTTGGTACATGTATGTCATATTTTATTTTTGTAAATTGATTTTCTTCAAATTATGTCTTTAGTTTTCTCGATTGAATTGATTTATATTTTTTTATATTGGGTCCTTTTAGCCAACTATGCAGTATGGAGTTCTGTTATTGTTGAAGACTGTACAATTGCCAATGCTTAAAATCCACAGCATTTGAACTTGCTGAAATCCGCAACATTAGACCTTTGAATGGTAGTTGGCAATCATACCACAGCTCTTATCTTTATATTGTTGACGATATCCATAATTTTGATATTGTTATTTAATGAGAAAAGAAGACAAAAATCTATTTGTGTTATTTTAATTAAGTAGATTCTGCTTCCTTGATGGACATTTGTGTGTATTGGTATCCACATCACTGGTCAAGTCAACCTCACTTTTGGCAAATGTTGGTTTTGGACAAATGACATCTTTATTAGCCTCGCTATAACAATATTCCCTGATTTGTTCGTACAAATACCACTGTCTGGCTGCATCTAATCCTTTTGATGTTAAAGTGTTTGGCATAGTAAATTTGAAATTCTAGTGTTCTTTTTAAACAAATTGATGGTTATAGGTACAGAGTCACATGACTCTTTAAAAACAACATATTCTGGTATAACTGAATCAACTATGAAGTGGTGATAAGTGCTTATATGCTTAAGTGTTTTAAAATACTGCTGAAGGTATTTCTCACAATCATAAAATATGACCGGTTTCTCCATAACTTTAACTAACTGAGAAATATTACGACCATTTCTGCTGGATGTATATATACTTTCTGCAATCTGCAAGATATTACAACAATTTTGATATTACACAATCAACATGTAGTGTGCATGTAGTTTGATTTAAATGTATTTAGATGAGACAAGAAATACAAAATGGGTGCGACATGACTTTTTTTTCCTCCAATGGATATACTAGAAATGTTGGCATGCATACATGTATCTATACTATTAAACGAGAAGACCTCATTTTGTGTGTCGCTTCTCTTTTTTCCACAACAAATTAATCATCATGCCTCTGTGTCTTATATGTACAGTGCATAGTTGCATTTGTTATTCATTCATATGAATATTCAGATTGAGTTATTTTGGGAGAAAAACGAGAAAAAAGGTATTCGGCTAAAGTGTCCGTCATAGGGCAACATTTTAAGTCAGGTTATACTTCAGGTTTGTGTTTATCTGTATATCTTGAACATAAATATACTTCGAATAAAGTGTATTTTCTATCTGATATCATAATTATATGGATCATTATGGAAAAAAACAATGAATGATAATTGCAACTAACCCATCAATGCAATTTCAAATTTAATATGATAAGAACTGACTGTCTCTATGAATACTTATAAAAACAACATTAAGAGGATTTTAAGACGGGTACTTTTTGAACTTATGAAAGTTAATGATTTTTCATTTTTAAGTTTAGAGGTGATTCATGATTTTTTTCCATTTAAAGAGAACTATAAATGTATTTTTCGACCTTGATAAATGTAAATTACAGGTCTTTCATGTTTAATGACGCACTTAAAAATTGTTTTGGTCACAATTTAGAACGTTAGCACGGATGACATATTTTCACATTTAATTTGAAATATAAATTCGGTGTTCTATTAATATAAGTTGCATCTTTGTTGAAAAATTCTCAGATTAAGAATGGTCATGGTATAACAAAATCACACGTATTTTCAATTCATGCTCTGTATCAGCATTGTATTACCCTTCCAAATAAAAAATAAAAAACAAAACAAAACAAATATAAACCAAAAATAAACCAAAAAATCGTCTGTATCTTAAAACGGAATGCTCAAATCATCAAAAAGAAAACAACAACGATACAATGTATGTATCGAAAAGGGACCTTACTGCTATTATTCTGTGGTTACATGTAGTAGCGACTTTTATGTTACTAATTTGTTCGTTTCACAGAAATGAGTGTTCTTGTGTTTGTCATGTTTGTTTGTGCTATATTTCTGTTATGTAATGTTGTTATTTAAGCGATGTTTTTTCATATTACTATATATGCAGTTTATTTAGCTAAGCATTATTCCTGATTCAACCACCATGTTTTTCTTTAAATGTACTGTCGTTTGCACTTTTTTTTTTTGTTGCACTTCAGTATTTTTGTTGTTCCTTTATTTTTTCTCGTGAGGTTGATTTGTTTCCCTCAGTTTTAGATTGTTAAAATGCTTCCCTTCTCAGTGATTATGAAGACAATTTTAATCAAACGTAAAAGGTGCTTTTCTGTATTCACTGCATGCGCTGAATATCCATGTCATCCTAGATAACTTTTCGAAATAAAATACCCAACATATTTGAAACAGTTGCCTAAATGTTTTCATTTGGAACGTCGCATAATATATTTATTAATAATTCATAAATCATACATCAAATACCTTATGCTTTCTTGGATAATGTACACCTAGCATGTTAACGACCGCCATAGTAGAGCTAAAAATGCGAGACTAAACCCACTTTGATAGTTGTCTCACCGTGAATCGTACCACATCTCTTTGTGTTTATACTGGAACCATTAAATTTAAAAACTGAGATACTTTATTATTTTTTGTTGGGGACAATGCATTTACAGAGCATGAGTTGCAAAGAAGTGTGATTTATTTTATCCATTACCAGTCTGAATATGAGAAGGTTATTTAGGCTAACCGTTTCATTTAACAAAGATGTAATTTAACAGAACACGGGATTTCTATTTTAAGTTAAATGTGAAAATATGTCAGGTATGCTAATGTTCTAAATTCTGATCGAAATATTTATCAAATGCGTCATTTCATACAACACATCTGCAAACTATTTACCAAGGACGAATATATTATACTGATGGCGTGATTATATACAAAAACATAATATCACTTTACAGCATTAACAATACAATATATTTATAGTTTCTCTAAATGGACAAAAACATATCACCATCAACCTTAAAAATGTCAAATCATTAACTTTTATAAGTTTAGCAAAATACAAAACTGCAAATCGTCTTCAGGTAGCTTAGATGTCTTCGTCCATCTTAAATTTTGAAATAAAAGATACCAATCGGTCCAAATCTTATAAAGTAATTGATATTAAATACTTTTTATTCTTATTAAGAACATAACAAATATTCCTTTTTTCGACTTTGTCTGTATAAGGAGAAAACTCAGATAAAGTAACTTTCATTATATAATGTGTTGTGTGAATTTAACTATTTTATTATATAGCGAAAAACGAGTCCGGTGACCCAATTTTGTTCATTTTTTTAACCGAAAACATGTTAATAGAGATATATTTTCATAGTTTATCAAACTTATATGGTGTAGTTTTCTTTTTATCAATAAAAGTAGGTTTTCCAGGTATATTATATACAAAATCAAACCTATATCTTGATAAAAAAAAACGGTGATCCATACTTTTTGATAACTTGTTTGTATGTATGTTGGCATTTGTTTTTGTAGAAGTTCAGTGTTTCTGTTGTTCCGTTGTTTCTCTTATAATTGGTGTATTCCCATCAGTATTTGGTTTGTTATCCGGATTTGTTTCAGTTAAATCGATTCATGACCATTGAACAGCGGTATACTACTGTTGCCTTTATACAATACTTTTTAACACAAATTATTAAAAATATCTTAATTTTGTATGTTTCCTGATTGTAAGTAGTTATAGAGACATTATGTTCTTATTACATGTATGTTACATTTGTAAGTGTTTTGATTTTGGTTGGTTGCATTTATTATCCTTAGATAAAAGAGAGGTATACGATCTGTCGTTCAATATGCAAGACATTTTAATTGAGTTTTCCTCTTGTTTAAAAGCGTTTTATAATATATTATTCTCTATTAGCTATTACCTTATGGAACTCCTTTTTTTTCCTTTTTTTCGTATGTTCTTTTGTTCTTTTTTTCTTTACTTCCATACTAGTATGTGGCAATATCTTACTGGTTAATTGCTTAACTCGCAAACACGTTATTTGAATCATGAAGAAGAAAAAAATGCCCGAGGCAGTGATAGGTCTTGAAGATACATGTAACTAGTTGATACTTAGGGGACAACCATTTGATATTCTGGGGGAAGGGGTGGCAGGATGATTTGGTTTTGATCCGTTATTTATTTTCGTAAACTAAGAGGACAGATTATTCATTTACTGCACTATTGAAACAAGATGTTTCCTATGCATTAAAGCAAGGGACTGATTATTAAATTTCACAACTATATTTATGATATTCGAAAACATACAATTTTTAAATGATTTGTTTATTATAAATAAAACATGTATAGTCAAGTCATTATGTACCATTTAATCAGAATTAATCATCATCCTGTGCAGAAATGAATCTTTTATGCCATCTTTTTGTTTTCAATATATTAAGTAGGAATTCGGTCCCTACTTTAAATTGAACATTCTGCTTTCAATCATATTATAAATATCACCGGGGGAAAACGAGAGTACATTCGGGGTGAAAGATACTTAAAGCTAAAGTCTACACATTTGCAGTTTTCATGTTGGACAGATATCCGTTCTCACATCATTGATTGGTATTTAAATGATTCGTTTCGTTGAAAACGGTCTCCGACATGATTCAAACTTAATAAAAAAAATAGCCGCGGATATCAACATAAAAATATCCGTCTCTGAATATTATACTGTCGTACAAGTGAAAAGTTTCTGTCTCAGAAACCAGATTTAACCCGACATGGCTACTGTACATATCTGTATCAAGTCCGGACTTTTCTAATCGTTTTCCAGTCGTTTGATTTTTTGATTTTGCCTTATTATAATGAATTATCCGTTTTAAATTGATTTGAAGTTTCGAATTTTGTTGTTTACTTTTGAATATCGAATATTGTATCAATATTTGTAGAACGTGGTGGATTAAAACTGGTTTTAACGCTAGCAAAAAACTCTCATCTGTATGTCAGTCACATCAAATGACTTTTTATTGACAACGATGTGGGAAAAAAACAAACAGTCATACAAATGTACTATTGCAAAGGCTCTTATTCTTATTTGTTTAATTGTCAGATTTTTAAAATGCCTAAACAAACTAAAGGCTGTGTTTACACTAGATGTTTCATACTCTTTACCTGTTTACAGTTAGTTTCATGTAATCAAACAAATGTCTGGTTCGTTTTTTTTTTATTATTTGTGTTTTAAAAATGTTTTATCAGAGTCAAACACAATTGTTAGTAAAACAAATAATGTTCTGTGCCTTACAAAACAGTTCTTCTGATTTTCGAGTACCTTTAGCGTGCTTAGGATGGCACGATTATGTAATCAGAAAAATAGTCAGCAACTTCGTAATGATAAGGGGAAAAAGATGGAAAGGAATAGATATTTAGCAACACAGAATTACAGCATTTGTCATATATATGTCCTTCGTTAAAGGGGCACTAGCTACGAGATGCATAACAAATTAAAAGTATGATGTTTTTTTTTTGTTTAATTATTATTGAAAGTGAAATAGTGAAATACAATTTACACTTAGCAGACGGTATTGTTATTTTTTTTCAAAAAAAGCCAAGAAATATGGTTGTTGAGTGAGTTTTTCTAACCTTAAAATTGAAATCAAACAGACAAAAAAGTCATAGTAAAATCCATTTGCACGAGGTCTTCTATCTATGCTGTCCATTCGTTTAATGTGATTTATCATTTGATTTGATTTTCCAATTTGATAAGAGACTTGCCGTTTTTAGTTCTTCTCTGAGTTCAGTATTTTTGTAATTTAACATTTTTATATATTTATGTGTTTATGTTTGTATCGTGTTATGTTACCCTCGGTTGTTTTCAGTGGCAACTCGAAAGTTCATTAGTTAGCGTCTAGCTTAAAATTCATTCGAAACAATTCTACATATACTGGAGCCCATACCCTGTAATTTGTTTCATTTGGACTTTTTATAATAAGTTTTACATTGTTATAAATCTAATATGATAAGTTACCTCCCTTTAATACTGCACAAACTGTTTGACTGTCTCTGCATATTGTTCAGTTGTCAGTCTATATTGAGATTAATAACGTTTTTAGAATTAACACTTGTTTTAAAAACGGATCAGTTTGGTTGAGTTTTGGACTATGTCTTTGAAGTTATGACTGTATTCATTAACGTACAGAACCATGTTTTTTCAATAGACTGTTTCTTACTGCTCTTATCAAATCATGTAAGTTAATAATTTAAAATCTTGCAAAATTTTATTTTTAGATTTATTATGGACACAAATCTCACAAACCGGAAAAATGACGACAGACAACATATGTATAGCAGAAGCAAAATTACATACTGGGAGAAATATGGGGTTAAACGTTTTCCTTACCGTGGAAAACGTAAATACACGCCATTGGTTTACCAATCGGATGATGGAGAAATCGTAATCTCAAATGATGTTTTCGGATTGACAATCAGCCAGTTTGAACGAGTGTATACAGATTGTTTAGATAAAAGAAAAACACACGAAAGCAGGATAATAAATCTTAGATATCCTGACAAAGCTTCAAATGAATATCTGGAATACTTAAATAATTGTACAGACTGCAATAAAGGTAATTACTGTTTTTTTATTTCTGTCACAAAATAGAGTTGGATTTGTGTCTTAAATTTTGATGTAGAACAAATATTGCAATATGTTTGAGATTGGATTCGATAAGATAGAAAAAAACATGTGTCTAGAACCATAAGTCATAGACACACAGTGTCAGTACCATATAATTTAGGCGTTGTCCTTTGTTTTGTATATCATCATATTTATTTATTTGTGTTTGTTTATTTTTCTATACAAGCAATCGATTGTTTCGCTTAACATTATTACGACAAAGCCATCAAACGCTTGCTTATTGTAATAGGTTCTGTTCATTTGGTGAGTCAACTGCGATCTATAGCTTCAAAGCATCAACCCCAATTAATCTATGATGGATAGTTGTCTCATTTATAAGCATACAACATCTTCTTTTAAATTGACAACACCATGACCTGTTTCTCCTTTTTCGTTTTTTTTTTTGGGGCATAGATGGACTGTTAGTTTTCTTGTTTGAATGGTTATACACTAATATGTGCTGGGGTCTTTGACAGCTTCCTGTTCGGGGTGTGCCTAGGCTCCGTGTTGAAGACCGTACTTTGAACTATAATAGTTTACTTTTACAAATTGTGACTTGAATTAAGAGTTGTCTCATTGGCACTTATGCCACATCTTCTTATATATATGGGCAAATAAAAAAACACCCCTAGAATACTAATCTGAAAACCACTGAAATTTTGACTTGGAAGGTTACTAAAAACGATATTTTAGTCTTCATTTTACCTCTACTAGGTAGTATTTGGATCAAAACAATTGTTTGACATAATACATTGTACTGCTTGAGACACGTTTATTCAATGCTGCCAATAGAAGTACATGTTCTTTGTGTAGAAAAGCGTCCATTCCAAATAGCATTTACATTGCATCACATTGAAATTTACTATAAACTACCGAATAGTAGTTCTTCATCTTGAAATTAAGTAATAAGCCGAGGGGGTGAAATATACAACAATACTGTTTTGTTCAAATGGTTGTAAGATGCAATTTTATTTCATTATGTACCTATCTCGGGGTATGTTCCTACATATTACGAACGTCATTATACGATTTAGATATGGAGTAGTATATTTATATTTCTTTTTTTATTTTATAGAGCTTTTGTCTTGGACTGAAAATGATTCGACAGAAAACCACTTGGTTAAACACCTTATAAGAACAGTAGGTACTGAAATAGACATACGTAAAAGACAACTTATGTTTATCTTACATGATAAAATATACAATGCAAATGACGAAAGTGTAACACACATATCAAGTGGGAGTTTAGCATAAGGAATGGATTTACCCGGAAGTGACGTAGATATAATGTTAGTCGATGATGCAGTAAAGGTAACACGAATTGTAAGGAATATCAAACATCCGGTACAACGCACTGTTTTTTTTATGGAGACAGATACTGATCATCCTGGATTTACTAGACTCAGATTGATAGCAGGATGGAAAAGAGGAAATAACTTTGTATCTAATGGAAATGAATGTTTAGTCAATACACAAACAGGTCAATTTTTATCAACGACCAATTTTGTAAGTCAGATAAAGCAGAATAACCACAATGATGATTTCTATACACATGGTCCCTGTTTTTCAGATAAAATTCAAACTAGGGATCTTGCATTCTGTCTTAGAAGTAAACATTTGCCATACCATGTCATGCCCTGGATATTGCGTTATCGACGGCAATGGCCCCCTAATGCCATTATTGACAGGATAATAAATTACGGTTGTTTGTTAGTGCCTATTGGACCCAGGAGTATGCCAAATTGTAATTTATTATGGAGAATATCTTTCTCAGTGGCAGAAAAACAACTTGTACATTCGTTTAATTTTACTCAACTCTTGTGTTATGGTCTTCTTAAACTAACACTGAAACGTATCGTAAACACAAACGACGATGTTAAAGATTTGTCGTGTTCTTACTTCTTGAAGACGGTTTTATTCTGGGTCTCAGAGGAAGTGGATATTGACACATTTCAATTACCTAAATTGTTTATTTGTTTTGATCTCTGCCTGAATAAGTTGATATCATGGGTAAACAACTGTTACTGTCCGAACTATTTCATACCTGAACACAACATGTTCTTAGGAAAGATCAATCAATATAACAATAAATCTCTACTCAGTGTACTCAGTAGTATAAAGTATAGTGGGATCAGTGGATTGATGCAGAATTTATTTCATTCTTATCCTTGTAAAAAAAGTTGTAATCCACCATATAGTGAAACCAGCGAACAATCAATACTAATGTTAGACTTCCTGATTTACAGAATTTACAGGTGGCAGAATTGGTCAAATCTTACAAAAAAATATAAATTACTAAAAGATATTGAATCTATACAAAATTCTGAATCGTTTTCATTTGTTATCGGTGTTTGTAAGTTTCATTATGCTACCATCAGTCAACAAGCTGCACAACTATTACCATCAGCAAATACAAATTATAACATACGCACAAGTTACCATAGACATTTACATGATGGTTTACAGAGGGATGCTGTGACAGGTTGGTTGTTATACGCGTCGTTTTATTATGTAACAGAACAGTACAATGTAACACTCAGACTTACAGAATACATTCTATCAATACATTTACCCGACATGGTGCAATTAAGAGAAGACTACTACAGTGAAGCAGATATAAATAATTACAGACATCGTGTACATTCATCAATGTCATTGAATGCAAAGATGACAAAAGCTGTTGTTGATGAAGTAATGTACGTACGGCACTCATCACTAATACCAAAAGAACTAGAGCTGGAGGTAGAAGACGAATATTTCATGGTGTCACCTATTATAATGGCTCACTGTCTAAGATTTCTATGCTATCATCATATTGGTGATACTTTCAACAGACAACAGGAATTACGTCAATTATTTTTACCACGTTACATGCCAATTAATATGCGTTCTTATACATATACACTTTATGGAGTATGTTGTGAAATATTCGGCGCTAAGGACGCAGCTTTTCATTGCTATGATGACGCTTTGCAATGTGCTAATTTTATATGTACCTCTGCAGAAAAAAGGAAGTCAAGACTTTTACACATCTAAACCAAAGTTGTATGGCTGCAATTTTAATGTCTTATTGAACCTAACTATTACCTTTTCGGCCAAACTTAATATAAGTGTTATATAACTGCACTATGGAATGGATGTTAGTCTTTTATAATTAAAATTTTATCACGGTACAATAATGTATTGATACAATGTCGATAAATTATAATATGAAGGTTTTCATGCTGCAAAAAAATTGTAACAAAATCTCTTAAAAACAAAAGACAGAATAATTTCAGGAAATGTTTTCATTCACTAATTTTGTGTGTAAACAAAACCTGATATGTACCTGATATGTAAGTGTTTTATGCGGCAAATAAAGTGTATATGTCGTGTACAAATTTCATAGTTCTAACCTGTACAAAAGTACCGCGTACATATATATGACATGAAGATTTTCATGCTGCAAATAAACTATGAAATAATGTAATATCTTAAGAACAGAATGAAGATGACACAATTTTTTGAATGATTTGTATTCACTTAGTATGTTTGTTTAACTTATCATGCAACATATAAATGAAATGACGAGATATATTCGAATACTTCTTTGTACTTGATCATACCTACATGTCTCGGGAATAAATGGTCAAACATTTCATTCATTCTGACAAACCAGATCGTTTATAGGAGTATGGCATCCTTAAAGGTGAAATACACTATTTATACTACTAATAATAATTCATTGAAATTTTGCATTTAGATAGATCATATATACTTACTACAAATTTTAGGCGAAAACAAAATAGGGGTCAACGATGTTGTTTTCGAGATATGACGTCATCAAAACTTCAAGAATCGTTTAACCAAAATATAAAAATAGCCCTTTTAGGTCCCTCTTGTGAAAGGGTATTCGACTCATAGAAAAAAAACAATGTATCCAGAGAGAACCAGCTACCTTTGTATAGAAAAACTGGTTTTCCTCTTCCGACATGATCGGATGCAACTATCTTAATTTATCTCTGTTGACAGGCAAGTGATCACAATGAGAGATCTGTACACGAACCTACATGTTAACTATTTAGTTTTGGGTTATTTTCGTTTTTTTCCTTTGTTTTTGATAAACTTTTAGCGGCAAAAAGTTCATGAATATAAACGCAAAAACATTTATCTATGAGTCGAATACCATTTCACAAGACGGACCTTAATGTTAAAAATATATAAGTAAATAGTTATAGGTCAAAGTACGGTCTTTGAAGGCCTATTGGTGACTTTCTGCTGTTGTCTGTTCTATGTTGTCTCTTTGACATATTCCCCTTTTCCCTTTTTCAATTTTAATTTACACGGAGCCTTGCCTAACACCTAACCACAAGCTATAAAGGACTACTCAAATGACAAATGTAAAATCATACAAACAGGAAACCCAACGGTCTAATATATATGAAAACCGGGAACGATAGACAACAACATCATAACCCACTTAACATCAGATTCCTCTCCATAAATGTATGCGTGTGTGTGTGTGTGTTAAATATTTGTCTTGCTGGAGGTTTGTAAAGCCAAATATGTGTGTTGTTGTTGAAGGCCGTAAGGTCTCCTCGAGATCCACGATACTAGTTAGGACAACCGTTATATAATTGACATGTAGTTTGAAGACATACCAGTGGCAAGTTAAATGCATATTCAGAACTAGAACATTTTGGAAAATGAATTATGACCCTACTTTTTACTAAATCGACAGACTGAGCCGAATAGATAATTATATGCAATTAAATTGTTGATGATTTTATTTATACATCTGTTATAGAAGACTACATAATTGACGTTTCAATGACGTTTCATGTGATGTGAGAAAACTGACAAGCTGAAATCATTGTTCTTATTTACATCTATCCGTTGGACAGACAACTACAGATTCCGGAAGCTATACGAGTGCATGCTGTTACCCTTGGTCATGGTAAAAAAAAAATCCAGGAAAAAAACCCGCTGAATCCCACAAACAGCATCGCAACGATACTCTGCTAACAGTTGGGCCATATCAAGACCACTGTCGGATATTTTTTGCCATACATTTTGTTATGATTTTTTTTTATCCAGAAGCCTTTGCAGTGTTGAATATATTTGGTTTGTCTGTTTGACAGAAACAATATTTCTGATTAGGGATTATGTACTAAAAGAATTTTCTGACATCTCTGATTCTGATGGTTGTGCATGGTTAAGAATATATTTTAATATTCTAACATCCTCAGAAGCATTGTGTGTCCGGTATTGTTTTTATAATAAATTGTCAGCCAACAATTCCTGTTTGTGGCACTTCAGATCGGGATAATTTTTCCTGAAAAAAATAATGCATCCTTAAAGCCGATTACTTTCTTTTAAATTGATTTGCTTAAATCATATTGTGACAGAGATCTTAATAGTCTTATGGCATCAAAACGACGACCATTATGTTCAACTAAAACTATCTGAGAGGGGAATTTCTCTAGCCAGCATATACAACTTTGAAATGCTTTTTCTGGAATGCATTTATATACCCGCTGACCATAATTTACAATTATGTTGTTCCATACTGATAGTCATGTAACCGATGAAGCCTGTCTACTTATACACTGCGATGTAGTTATGTACTGAGTAAAGTCTGAAGACTTTTCAATAGCTGAAATTAGAATGATGTTACAATCATTAGCTAGTGATGTTGTTTCAAAGTCAAAGTAAACAACTGACATTTTATCAATATTGACGTCAACTGTTTCTGACGTAGGGGTTGTAACGGGATCAGATATACAATCAATGTCTATTAGGGTTGGGTGTTCTAAATCTAAAGACTTTTTGCACGTGTCACCTTCCCTAATAGCCAATGTTTCTTTTTTTTCAAATTTGTTTTCGAAATAATATTCTCCGTTTATTTACTGCTGAATTCTTGTAATCATTTTGATACTTTCTTTTATCCGTAAGTTTTTGTGACGATTTTTCTGTTATTTTACCTGGTGAAAGACAACACTCTTCGCGTATACCTGTGAAATATATCCATATTTTTTTTAGCAATGTTACAGTCAACCCGACATTCCAAACTTGATGATGAGGACAACTGCTCCGCCTTTGATGCTTTGTTTTCTAGCATGATCTTAAAAGATTCTACCTATTTTGTTGACGTACAGGGGGATATTTTCTCAATATTGTCAATGAAAGTGTATAACCAAATGATTTCAGCAAAGGTTTTGGCGAAGCGGCAGGCTATTAAGAGATACAGTGGGTCATTTTCTTATTATGATTTCTTTTGTATGAACACCATTTTTTATTGCAGAGATTAAGTTCTTTATGAAGATGAGGTACAATAGCTTTAAAGTCATTACCGTATCATTTTTGTTGGAGTTAAGAGCATAACAAAACCACCTATTAAGATGGGTCATTGCAGGTTAAGTCAAATCATTTTTAAAGGTATTCTTTAAGTCCCACAATTTGTTGTTCAATTGTGATGTAAGAAGATTTGACGGTTACAATACTTGCATCTTTACCACTTGCACTACAAATTATTGAAAGACTCATAATCTTGACTATCAAAGATGTAAATAAAGGCAACAGTAGTATACCGCTGTTCAAAACTCGTATACCTATTGATAAAAACAGAATCGGGGTAACAAACTAAAACTGAGGGTAAATAAGAGGCCAAACATAAATACAACAATTAAAAAAAAAACACCCTGTCCCATGGTATGTTATATCATATTAATTGTTTTCTATGTATTTTTTTTTATTTCATCTAATAGTTACCAACGGTACCAGGATTATAATTTAGTACGCCAGATGTGCGTTTTGTCTACATAAGACAAATTAATGACGCTCAAATCAAAATATTTATAAAACCAAACAAGTACAAAGTTGAAGAGCATTGAGGATCCAAAATTCCAAAAAGTTGTGCCAAATACGGCTAAGGTAATCTATGCCTGGGATAAGAAAATCCTTAGTTTTTCGAAAAAATCTAAGTTTGGTAAACAGGAAATTTATAAAAATGACCACATTATTGATAGCATGGACCTTAAAAGAAAAGCAAACTGTAAGACATTTGTCTTTAATAAAATTTGAAGATGTGGTATGATTGCCAACGAGACATATCTGCATCCATCTCCAAGACAAAATGTAGTCGATGTAAGCAATTATATAGGCCAAGGTAATGCATCCAACGCGGAGCCCTGTCTCACACCGATTTGTAAGCTTTAAACAGACCCAAATTATTCTTAAAGCCGAAAACATGTTTGCCAGTGAAAGGGAAAGTTGAATGCAAAGAAGAACGAATGGGCGCTTGATTTTTAACCCACTTGAGTAAATCAATGTGGCATTTAGTGCAAAATACGAACAAATGAGCACAAATATTCCTGAGTTTTAACACATCTGAAAGTTTAATTATTTATCCTTATTCGGATTAGGCTATACTTAATGTCGCTTTTGTATTTGATTTTGTCGTCAACAGTTGTGATAGTGTTTTTGTTTTCAAATATTTAGATCTCGGCGAGCATGCGATGGGACACCACTTGTTAAAATCCGCATCTTATGCAATGAACTTGGTAACGTTTATGTCGTTACTTAGTTTGGTGTTTGACTGCATGTGGTTTTAAACTGGATACACATACATGCCCATCTTTTATTACTGGAGATTTGCTCTCCTCCTCCTCTAAAAAGGTATCTAGTGATTTTTGTGCAACTTTTCTTTTTCTCTTTTCTTGAAAGCTGATCGTGACATCCCATTTATATTTAAATTAGCTAAATATCTGACTTCTGTTGGTACAATAACAGTCTCATACATTACTATACAAGTAATTATTGGGTGTTAGATATACCGAGGAAATTTCGATATGATGTGCATTATTCGGTGAAATATATTTGCATTGATATTCTAGATTAATATATATCTATATTTATCATATTATACTTAGAGGAAATAATTTATAATTTTGACGTATGATACTAGCATTGAATTAACGTGCTTTTCATATTTTTCCAAAATGGTGTCTTGCTGGCTGATATGAAAAAAATATCACATGCTTCGATTATTATCACATGCATTTCCGTAACGTTATCACATAGCATTCCGGCGATCCTCGACAAATTCCGGAAAATACACCTGGATGGTACGTTTTCAGTGAAAAACATTACAATTAAAGTAGGTTAAAAAACAATTATTACGATACGGGATAATTGATACGTAAAATACCCCCCACCAAAAAAAAGAAAAAAGAATACAAACAGTTTTAAAATTCTCCTGCATTATTTACACGCGCATCTGGTGCAAGAAAATTGGTACCGTTAATGTTATTACTACCACTGGGTCGATGCCTCTGCTAGTGGACCGTTAGTCCCCAGGGTATCACCAGCCCAATACCCAGTACGTCGGTACTGTCGTGAAAATACGTTTTTTTTGTTTAAATAAAACATGTAAAATTTGCTGTAACAAAATGTTAGAAATTATTAAAAAAATAAGGGAATGTAACTCCCTAATGCAACGCTCTGATTCCTTTCACGGATTTGGCTATAATGTGTGTACGTTTTGGATTATAGTTTTTTTTATCTTTGATATAAACTTTGAATTTCTAATATCTTGGCCACAAGCATCTGGTTAAGAAAAATTGGTAGCGTTAATGTTATTACAAAGTTACTGTAAAATGTTAATTTTTCCAAAAACAGTCTTCGTGCATTATGTTTTGTTGATATTTATCGTCAATATAAAAATACATCATGATGTTGTTTTCCCTCTCTGCTAAAGGATATGTGAAGGAAAACAATCATATCGAATGCATTACCTTTGGTATCCAACTTCCGTAAACTTTTCACTTTTTAAACTTCTACTTGAGTAGCAGAATTTATATGAAAAACTGTTATTTTTTTCCTTTTTTTGATGCATATGATAAAAAATCAAAACATGTCACTGCAATCTTGGACTGATAATACGTCTGATATAAATAATGCCATGTAATAATCTTATTATATATGTGAATAACGAGCAGAAGCAAACCATCAATTATTTAAAACCCGATCAGATAACCCATATCAGCCCTATGCGACTTCGCATGGTGGAACTGTTATGTGTTTATTAGCCGCTTTCGCTAGTTCCTCGTTAGTATATTAAAAGAAATATTAAAACATGTCCATTTCCATACCATTTCGGATATCACCCCTCGATCAATATCTGCTAGCTCGAGACATATTCGAGGGTTAATATGGTGGGTTTTTTTTTTTGGGGGGGATGATACCTGTACCGATTTGGAAGACGCCCCTCATTGATCTTCATTTAAAACTTATCATCACAAAAGAAGGAATTATTGGTCTCGTGAAAATTAGGTACACAGACGCATGTTTCTTTTTTAGAAAAAAAAACAGATGTGCGTAACTTGCAAGGTTATCATGCTCATCAGACAGTTTTCACTTGACCTCGAACTCATTTCATGGCTCAGCAAACAGGGTTAAGTTTTGGTGGTCCAGTCCATATCTCAGATACTATAGATAATTGTTAAGTATATTTGATGTATTGAATAATTGTAAAGTGTACACGTCTAGCTGGTAGGTGTCATCGGACATTGACCTCGTTGTCATTGTTCAGTGGTCAAAGTTGAGTATTTGAGTTTTGGTCTTTTTTCTAATACTATATGCAAAAGATAAATTTGATGTATGGACATATTTTATGATTGTATGTGTGTTTCTCAGAAATTATTACCAATAGGTCAACTATACTTAGTGTATTGACTGATTGTAAGGTGTACAAGCATTTCATGTTTGATTCATATGACTATGACCTCATTTTCTTGGATCATTTTAAGATTATATGATAGTTAAACTAAAATTTAAAATTAGCACTATCATATTAATATCAAGGATTTCTAAATGAGGCAAACATTTCAGCGTGTGCAATCTTGTTTTTAAGAATTTCTTTCAAAGTATAATCAGTGAACAGAGGAAAACGTATTTTAAATGTCCAGGGAAATCGAATATTTTCAATTGTTACCTCACATATACTATTCAGAAAAAAATGTTATCCCTCTGCATAGCATAATCGGATAACTCAGATCGCAAATAGTACCAAAATCGTCTAGACAACTTCTTTCCAATATTTTATGGTTGGTTAATTAAGTACAAAAATAGCAAAAAGGATACGGTTTTTATTTTTGTTTTAAAAGTCTCACTCCGAAAATCAACGTTTGCATTCACTATATACATAAAATCTGTAGTAGTATAGTTTAGTTAAAAAGACATGTTTATACTGTCTGTTCAATGAACAAACACATATCATGTTGTCATGACATGTAAATACTGTTCATGGGTATGCTCCGACATTGTTATTGTATCAATTACAAAATGTTCAATGTTTTGATTTGTACATTCAATTATGCTACATAACCCAATACACAGAAAGGTAAGTAGCACCCGATTTTCCTTGGCAACGATACGGTGAAAAGGTTGTTGCAGTAACGTCAAAATGATAAAATGACGTTATATTGCACAACGAAGGATTTCCAATTATACTGGTGTCTGTGACAATGTAATATTTAGGGAAAACTATGTTATGCATAGGCCAATAATGTGATGGTCAGTTGTTTTATTAGGTATCATTGATACATACATGCAGTATGTGATTTATACATAAGCTGTTTGTTTGCACAAAGGAACAGCTAGTTTAAGTAGTAGTTGAGCTTTTTATTCTGATTTTTTTCTTCTTCACTTTTAGGTCTGGCATTAGTGACAATAAGACAACGGTTTTGTTTTTATTTATTACATCACAGGAACATGCCACATACATCCTAGACCACACTTTGTTTGATCGGTTGTGTTTGTAAACGGAAGTGGCAATTCGCAATCTATACAACTATATTTTGACTATTTTATTTAAGTCTGTTTAGTTCACTCATCATTGTTAATATAAAGGAATTTGACGAGACTGTCATCAACGTGGGAGGGTTAGCGATATAAAACCAGGTTTAATCCACCATTTTCTACATTTGAAAATACCTGTACCAAGTCAGGAATATGACAGTTCTTGTCCATTCGTTTTTGATGTGTTTTGTTATTCGATTTCGCAATGTGATTATGGACTTTCCGATTAGATTTTCCTCTAAGGTCAGTATTTTTGTAATTTTACCTTTTATCTGTTCGTCCATTTCATATGGTTCAAAGTTGGGCCTCTCTCCCGGTATCCAGATACATGAGTTTAACTGTCTTGGTTCATTTCTTTCAGCGTCAAATACATTGTCCGTTTCATATAGCATTTTCATTTTTACACTTAAATCAATACGTCATTTGCATTCTCCTGCTTTCGTGAAATGTCCATTCGAGCTGGCCGCTATTTTAAAAATCGGTGGACTCTAAAACGGCGACGTCATAATACGGTTACGAAACTATAGCGGCGGCGAGAGCGATGCGTATACACGATAGTGTGATTTCCCTTTAACAAATATATATCATTAAAATGATATGTGTCATCTAACAGCATATTGTAAAAAAACATATATCCTTTACCCCTCATTCAGGACATATTTTCCAAAAATAAAATTGAGAATGTAAATGGGGAAAATGTCCAAAAAGACTGCTTTCATATACTTTCTCATTTATTTGACTTTGAATTCAAAGATTGTTTTGGTCTATTTATTAATTTTTCTTATTCATTATAAAAGTTGACTCTGACTGTACACAACAAGGATTACTGAATTGTTAAACTTTGCTTTTCTAATACCTCGACAGTTGGAAATATTTATGTTACCACAAGCGAACATAAAACCCTGAAATGAAGAAATGGAATCAAAACTATCGTTACTACAAATGCAAGGACCTGCAAAGACAGATAATACGTCTGTACTCCAAACGTCGCAAAATGCAACACTTCATTTCAAAACATTCATGTTAAAATAAAGTTTTTTATTGACACTTTTCATACAAAGGCTCTAACTAACATGACAACTAGTTAATACGTTGCTCTGTATATATTTGAGAAAGTCTCAATATTTGTTATTATCTAATTTTATTTTTGAATTATAAAGAAAACTATTCTGATGGCTTAAATAATGGTTTTGATTATCATGTGTTACTATCAATACTAAATTTTTTACCTAACTACTGGATAAATATTCTCGTATATTTATATCCCCGCTTTGAAAAAAGGGTATACTGTTAAACCTCTGTCTGTACGTCAGTTCGTCCATCAGTCCGTTCGTCAGTCAGTCCGTCTGTCAGTCCGTCTGTCAGTCCGTCTGTGAGTCCGTCAGTCCGTCCGTACCATGATTTTTTTCGTCGCATTCTTCTCAAGAACTACAATGCCAGGATTTCTGAAATTTGGTTTATGGGTTTATATAAGTAAGCTATACCGTGTGATGCAATTTCAAATTCATCACTCGACAACTTCCTGTTTACCTCACACTTGTATCATTTTACACATGATGGTCAAGTTAAAACTTTTCGTCGCATTTTTCTCAGGAACTACAATGCCAGGATTTCTCTGCGCAAGGTATTTATGATACTTTAGCAAATACAAAAAAAGCGTACACATTTGGACATCACGTAGACAAAGCAAAACAAAATAAAACCTCAGAGAACAAAGATGAAAAAACTAAAACGCAAAACAAATTGTAAGAATAACTTGATACTTTTGACTAACACCCTAATACAAAAAAGTCGAGGGGACCTGTCTTAGATGTGTGCTGGTCAAAGTATGGAACGCCCCGACTGTCTTATGTAGAACTCTGAGATACCGGTTGAAGTATAGAACGCCACGACTGTCTTATGTGGAACTCTGATATAGGTTGCAGTCTTGTAATTGACTGCTCCATAGGCTTACATGATAAACAGCTGATCTATAAAAATAAAACAAATAAAAAATGCTACATAAAAAAAAAATCATGTTCATATCATGTATGTATTAATGTGAAATTATTATTTAATCGAAAAAAAAGTGGGTCATGCCATGAATAATAAAAAGTTATGTAACCCTGAAGTCAAATTGTTTGTTCTACTTTCTGTTTGCTGTTTTTACTAGGCCGCACCACTTCCAGTAAACATGATATCCTTCCACTTTCCTGGATTGATATCCCCAAAAAGATGCAAGATTTTTTTAAATCTATATATCTGTTTCAATTCAGCATAAATCTATAATCAAACAGAAAAAAATGAGTCCAGAAAAAAAGTCAGAAAAAAGGACTATTTTGTTTCCATGTTTTGATATGCACCGGAAACTTGAGTTGTATTACAACACTGGTACCTATAACAATAGTGACATGTCTTAAAAAAAATCATTCACTTCGTTTCATTAAGTAGTCATATTTGAACATAAAAATGCTATTACAAGAACTGTTTAATTGTATTAAGAAACATAACCCCACTATTATAGCAGTACCACTTTCTGAAAAGAGGCAACATTTGGAAATCAGTCATGTCTATTAAATGATCTGTTAATCTCATTCTAGTCTATCTTTATGATTGTTTTCTTATTATTTGGATACTGTGAAGCTAGAAGAGTATTCTTATCTATTATTTTTATTTTTATTCCTTCTCTTTCATTGAATCACATTCAATAGTTTACCCCTCCCCCTTTTTCCATGAAATCTACCCAAGTGGGCCTCTTGTTTAAGTCAAATTGAAAAACTACCCAAAACTTTTTCATAGTGCTATAATACAACTATCTAAACACAAAAAATACCATACCTTTCCCTTTTTTGACTATACAGGTATTTATACATGCCTACTATATCATGGTTTTTAGATTGTACTTGACACCCCAATGCATATAAAATTTGCATTAAAAATCAAGAAAAAACAAAATGAATACTCAAGTTTGTGTTTAAGGTAAGATTATTGATTACTTGTCACACCTAATCACAAACATCCTTGTCAGGATGGATAGTTTTAAGAGAAATTCTACTTTTTAAACAACTTTAACCCAAATAGGAAATTTTCAATTACCCATGCAGTGCCGCAGACAGGAAAAGAAGTATAGACTCATGCAAAGTGAACATTTTGTGAAAATCCTTTTACCAAAAGTTCAATTTATACATATTCTACCTAAATGTCAACAATTGAGCCATAAGAATAATAACCCTAAAGAAGAAAAAAAAAGTTTTTATGTAGCTGTCTCTTCAACTTTGCACCGATTTTCAATAAAATTGCTTAACTAGAAATTTCATCACCAGAAGAAGATCTCATAGAGAAAAAATCTTTCTATGTTCTTTTTAATTGAAAATCATGTATGTAATACCATCAAAATCTCAATTTGCCTCAAACTGTTGTGCTCTATATCTATTAATACTTTTGAATTGTGTCTAGTATAAAAAAGCATAATTATTACATAATTTCAGTTTTTTCAGTCTAACTTGATACCGCATGATTTTTTCTCTTACAAAGGCCTTAAATCATGATGTTTTGTCTTTATTGGCACACACAAGTCCACATGAGCTACTTCCTTGCAGTGAACATATGAAAAATTTACCCTATGCAGGTTGCAGTCTTGTAATTGACTGTTCCATAGGCTGACATGCTAAACAGCTGATCTATGAAAATAAAAAAATAAAAAATTTCATGTTCATGTCATGTATGTACTAATGTGAATTTGTGAATTAATCGAAAAAAAATGGGTCATGCCCCGAAGAATAAAAACTTATGTAACCCTGAAGTCAAAACATTTTTGTTTTCTACTTTCATATCTATATATATGTTTCACTTCAGCATAAACCAATAATCAAACAGAAAAAATTGAGTCCAGACAAAAATTCAGAAAAAAATGGACTATTTTGTTTCCCTTCATGTTTTGACATGCACCGGAAATTGGAGGTGTTTGCCGTATGAATGGTTTGTACACTAGTAGTTTTTGAGGCAATTTATAGCTTGTGTTCCGAATAAGCATAGGTTCCGTGTTGAAGACATTGACCTATAATGGTTTACTTTTATAAATAGGAATTAGATACCACATCTTCTTATATCTATCATAAGTCAAAAATAAACTGAGAAGGCCATGGCTTTAAACAAAATAGACTGACAGAGTAAAAAAAGTACACAAAACACAACATAGAAAACTAAGGAATGAGCAACATGAAACCACACCGAAAACTTGTGGTTATCTCAGGTGCTCCGGACGGGAAAGCAGATACATGTTGCACATGTTGTCTTGCTTATGATTATACAAATACGGTAATAGCATCTTGATTATGAATAAAAAGGAGGATATAAAGTAACAAACCGATTACAAAGGCATCGAGGTCTGTGATTGGATAACAACACAGAGATTTCTGTATATATTCAGGAAACTTCCGGAGTATATACGACATTTGTATCCCCAATTGGAACCTCAAAAACGAGACCATCACGTTTTAGCGTCCCTATTCCACTTTCGAGTCCTACAGATATGTTCATAATATATATGTGAAGTAAACTTTGTTAACAGCAATGTGTTTCGGAACCATTCATTTAAGTGACATTTAAATTTCGTTTTTCCTTTTAGGAAACTGACTTGGTACAGGCATTTTCTTATGTAGAAAATAATGCCTTAAACCAGATGTTAAGTTTTAGATGAACCTCTCATTGTATATCAGTCTAATGTTGACAACGATATTTGAACAAAGCTAACATACATAAAAGGGAAAAATGTTAAAAAAACATTGCGTTATAATCTCAATCACTATTAAAACAAGCAAATATGTCATAAAAATTACATACATGTATAGAAAAAGCGCATCCAAATGAAATACAGGAATACAAATCACAACCACAGAACGGCGGAATGTACTGGTACCAGGCCACGCATACATGCTATTTCCAAAACAGACAAAATAAGTTTGTCATAATTGCTTGTGTCAATTTTCAGAAATGTTTTTTGTAAACTTTGTTCTAAAATGATTCATAAAACATTTTAAAAACAATACCTTTGGTTCATTTCAACTATGATTAATGTTGTCCGGTTGTATCTAGACTTTAAAATTAATTTCATTTGTGTCACCCTCTAATTAAAAGTTTGAGTTTCCACATGCCCAGTTTAAATTGTCACTCTTTCCACCTGGCGGTTTGTTATATTACAGTTTGTAGTCATCCTTCCGTTTATAAGTTATTCTTTCAAAACTGCAGTTTGTTTCTATAACTGTCATACTTTGATCTCTCAATGTTACATCTTTACATGACTGCCTTTGTAAGTCGATTTGATTTTTTAAACGACTGCTAAAAGTAATTCATGCGACATTGAGTTAGCAAGAAACAAATGTTAATCCATAATTCAAGGAAGTTTTATTTCATTTTATTTTTTATTTTTCGGGGCCATTACTAGCTAACTTGAAGACCTTACAATGATCTAAACATGCTATAGTTGTTTAAATGTTATGTCATGTAGTTACTCTTGGAGAGTTGATTCATTGACAATCATACCACCTTAGTTTATTTTCTAAAAACTGTAACAACTGTTTAATTGAATATTATATGTATCGGCGTGCGTTTTCCTTAAAAAATACATTTATTTCACTGATGAAAAGCATAAACCGGTTTATAAGTTCAACTCTCTAAAAAACTTATTTGTGATGTATACCATGCAATAAAAATGAAAGCAAAATATAATTAAAATCAGCCTATGACATGTACAGTTTGAGTACGAGGAAAATAAAACCAAAAAAAGTAATTTTAACATATGTAAGTCTGAAGCCACGTTACTTGATTTCCTTACTGTACAGTTGAACTAGTATTAAACACTTATGACAATTATCTTTCAATCTATTTGTTAAAGTATGAATAAATGAAAATTTCACTACGACAAGTATTGACAAATTCCAGCAGGAAGTTTTTCTTCTGTCGTTTTCATCTTCCTCCAATTACAGCGATATATCATAGAAGTGTTGTGGTGGTCAGGGGTTACAACTGTAAAAGTGTCTCCATTGAACGGAAGGTAAGATTTATTTTATTCCAGGGCAAAAAAATCAAATTACTGAACTCAGGGGAAACCTCAAAACAGAAATTTTCTCATTAAATGCCAAGGTCAAAAGCTCAAACACATTAAATCAATGAAAAACAGTTGTCATATTCCTGATTTGATTTATGCATGTTCTTCGTAGAAAATGGTAGATTGTAATTGTATCGCAGAGACAAACAGATTTATTTGTAAACTTCATTTACTTTTTAAACACGTCAACACCTACTGGCATTGCATTAGTAATAAAATTTGGATACTTTAGTCTTACTTTACGTGTCAACCACAATCGAACGTGATAATTAAGATATAATTAATTATTAAATGTGGATACTTTAGTCTTACTTCACGTGTCAACCACAATCAAACGTAATAATTAAGATATATATCACATTGATCATCTCCAGGGATATATTGTTTTTTAAAATGTTTCATTAAAAAATAAAAAGTCTACATTAATTTAGTACGCCAGACGCCAAAACTTATCATCGGTCATGGTATAATACGTATTTGCTCTTCCAATTTATTCAGTGGGTCTTATGGGTATTATAGAGCTTATTTTCAATTGGTACACTGTGTTTCATGTGTTAACAACGTTTAGCTAATTAGTCACTGTGGTTTACTTACAAGGATAATCCTGGGAACAAACATTGATCAACTTAAAATGTGTATCCTTTTTTTTTACTGTTTATTATGTGAGGCTCTGTCAAATTTTCCACCTTATTTTCACGACATTTTGTTACTAGGAAGAACATCTGAAAGTGCCAACGTTAATTTTGTTAAATTCCGCCATATATGATTCAAAGAGATGTGTTTCCATTAAGTCTCTTGATTTAAAACCTAAAACAACAAAAAGAGCTTATAAAACAAAAGATGAAAAAGAAGATATTATTATTAACCAAAAGACAAGAATTCTCACATTAGAAAACGAAATAAATCAGCTCAAAAATGTAGTGAATAGTCAAAACGAGAGTCAACACAACCAAAATTCGTTTTGCCAACAAAATATTAGAGATGAACTTATGGATCAACGAATCAGAATGCTCGAAACTCAAATGGTACAAAATATGTGTATCAATACAGCTCTAACAACACAGCTCGCAATGCAAACAAGATCAACCTACCCAATGTCGGTACATACTCCAAATATGCATTGTGGTGCACCACCGTTTAACCATTTTCTTTATCCAGTTTCAACATCTAGCCATTTTCCACCTAGCCACATACCGTTGCACTCTATCCCATCTTTTCAAGCCTACAATCACCATCAATTTGTTCATCAATTTCAACCACTAGCTTATAACTATTCAAATGAACCTCACCGAAGCAACGTCTATATGGCTCATCCATCAACTAACCATATGGACACAAGTGGACTGCATGATCGGGTACAACACCTTAAACAGCACAACTATCCAAAATACGGGCCACCTATTAGACAATTTCCGGTTTCACACTCTGAAACTCAAACAAGACAACCTAGAACTCATTTGAATAATTTCCAACAACAATCTCATTCACAATCTTCACAAAAGAAGCCTTCTCATCTGCCAAACAATTCTCACATAATGGATTCTCATTCTCAAAGTATATTAATATATCACAGCTGGAATCTTTTCATAGAAAGAATTTAAGACATTTTCAAACTCTTCCTCAACGTACGGCTATAGCTGCAATATATCTTTTAATTGGTGGATTGCTAATAGAAGCTGAACTTCACAAAAAGCAACTCCATAACTTACTTTCCTCAAAGAAGGTGCTTGATTAAATTTTGCTCGATCAGAGTTCAGTATAAAAGCTCCTGAAACTATCCTAGCTTTAATAATAGCTTTCCGAACTTCGGCTTTTGTCTTGTCAAATATAGTCCATACTGAATTATTTTTGACAATAAGAAGATGTTTAGTTTCCATATATTTTAGAGATGATTTAGATTCGGCATCGTCCGTGAATGTATTTTGCCAGTATGTGTTCAGATGCTTCGTTATAAGAGATTTCCATTTCAATGTTGAGGGAAGAGTTTCTTGAAGAAGATGAATCGGAGGCAGTCCATACTTTAATAGGATTTCTCGAATAGTTTTTCTAGAAAAAGCTGTTCGGGTTATCATAGTTGACCGACATTTGTCTGATGATGATAGCATTAACTCTTTGAACATTTCTTATTTTCTCCTGGAGTGTCCACTCTTATCATATACAAGAATTACATACTTTGAACTCAACATACAACAGCTGAAGTTTGGCACAGTGTCTTTCAATCCAAATCAAGTATTACCAGGCATTTCTCACAAACACTAAGAGACGGCAAGATAATGAACACGATAGACACCAAAACTAGGGAGATGTGCTATAAACTGTATATAAAACGCTTAAAGTTGCTTGAGGCAATGGATGGTTGACGGTCTGCAACAAACAGTTTTTATTCCGTATAAGTTGTGTTTTAACGTTTATAAATGACACTCAGATTTTATGTGTAAATAGAAGAGTTGTACTGTATGTTTTAACAGTTGGATATTAACTTTTTAAATATATACACCATATATTTTAATATGTATATAGTACTTTTACTTGGAGATAATCATTGGTGTTCCTTAAAAAGGAAGCTTATACGGAGAGAAGAAGTTGCTTATCTTTGCCGTACAGTTACCTATTTTGCTAACATTCAATGTCATGTGGTCTCAGGTGGAGAAAAGTAAAATCACAAAAATACTGAACTCAGAGGAAAATCAATTCGGAAAGTCCATAATCACATGGCAAAATCAAATAACAAAACGCATCAGAACCTGGTTTTATAGCTAGATAAACCTCTCACTTGTATGACAGTCGCATCAAATTCCATTATATAGTCACCGAATTATCTCATTTACTATCATACTACAAATTTGTATGTTTTCGAAAACTGTTAGGAAACTGTTTAGTCCAATCTTTTTTTTTTTTTTATCTTGACGCGTTTTCCCTAGATTGATTTAATGAAAAGTAGTATGCTGTGTTTCGTAACTGTATCTAATCGGTGTATATGCACAACTCGAATAAAATAACATCATCCTATGAACACAATGAAAGTTTAAAACATCGCAAAAAAAACTAATCATTGTTGTAACTCGTATTTCATTTCAATTTATTTCCTTACTGAACAGTTGAACTAGTTTTAAACACTTATGATAAGTATCCTTCTATATATTTAAGAAATCATAAGCCAATGAAAATTTATGTAGGGACAAGAATTGTAAATTTCCAGCAGGAAGTTTTTCTTTGTTTTAATTTCCCTGTTACTGCACTGTTAAATCATAGAGGTACTGTGGTGGGCATGGACTATTTTGTCACGTTAAAGCTTACTGTCATTACATAAATAAAAAATGGATGATTCAGTGTAACTTCAAGTGTCAATCACAACTCAAATATAACAATTAACAATGATGAATACGAATATAACGTTGTATATCTCCAGTGGTAAATCTTTTGTTTTAAATGTTTAATAAAAACACATACAGTCTACATCCAAACTAATCATCAGTAAAGGTATCATACGTGTTTGCCCTTTCAATTGGTACACTGTTTATTATGTGTGTATAAAGTTAAGATAACCAGCCACTGCAGTTTACTTACTAGTATAATGCCAGGAAAATCAGCCACATCTGTTGGATTAGCATCATAACGCATTCTTAGGCTGGTATCCTCTCGACAATCCACAATGTTAAGGGGAACAAAGTCTGAAAAGTTTAATCTTAATTGACTAGGATTGTCAATTGTAATGCGGTCGATCGTTGGTTCTATTCGGACTCCGGAAGTTCTGTGGTTTTTGCTGGTTCCTTCAGCTGTGCGGTGGTTCTTTCAATGCCCTCCAGCGTCCTATGTTAATAAAACCTGAACCTCATGAAAAGCCAAAAGTACTGAAATTAATGTTAAAAACCAAGAAATAACGAAATCAAACAACAATATTTATATCGACTCTTTTATTTAGTAAAACCATGGTTTATCCAACCCTTGAATTACTTCGTTCGTTTTTGTCGAGTTTTGCACACTTTTGACATTCCTTAAATTTACAGCAACACAAATGCATTTCAGTTATAAAAAACAGAGTCTGTTTTATTGATTAAATCCTTAGGTTTTTAAGTTAAGTTTAATGTAGATATTTAGTTGTTTATATTATCCAAAAAAGGTTCTAAATATTGAAGCTTGTAGTCATCTTTCCATCTTAAAGTTTATCTTTCAATTCCACAGTCTTTATAATTTCATCTCTTTTATTCACATCCCTCAGTTTTGATTATAAGTGCTGATTTACATTGCCGCCATATTGAGAACATGTTTTTATTATATTTGTGGTGTTTTTTTTTGCAATGTAAATCTCTTTTGATTTGTTTACATTTTATCTACCCGGAAACTTTAGTTCATTGAAAACCTCTTAATTATTATATATACGTAATAGGATTATTCATGTTACTTTAAGTTAACGTCCGTTAATACAAGTGTTTTACAATTGTATTTAGTAGCTTCCTCGTCCTCGAAATTTAAGATCAACTACAACTGACAAGGCATGCAGTGCTGTGAAGACACTAACAACTGATTGTACTCCATGTAAAACATTTAATATAGCTCGATGAAAACACGGTCTAATTAAATGCAACAGTAGTATACCGCTGTTCAAAATTTATAATTCGATAGAAAAAAAAAACAAATCCTGGTTACAAACTAAAACTGAGTGAAAACGTATCAAATATAAGAAAACTATGACACAACAGAGACAAAACACCGAAACGTAACACACAGAGAAACGAACTGTCATGTAACAATGGCCATTTTCCTGACTTGGTACAGGGCATTTTATAAAAAGGTTAGGTTAATTCACGATGAAAAATATCGAACAGGGCTGTCACACCTCGAATACACTGCTCTTATAAAATAATGTTAGTTTATGATTTCAACTTTGATAATTTCTTTTTTTAGATTCATCATGGACACGAATCATAGTAACCAGGAAAATGACGACAAAAAGCGAATGAATGGAATAAGAAAATTTACATACTGGAAGAAATATGGGGTTAAACGTTTTCCTTATCGTGGAAAGCGCAAATACACTCCATTGGTTTACCAGGCTGATGATGGAGGAATCGTTATCTCAAATGACGTTTTCGGATTGACAATCAGACAGTTTGAACGAATGTATAAAGATTGTTTAGATAGAAGAAAAACACACGAAAGCTGGATAATGAATCTTAGATATCCCGACAAAGCTTCAAATGAATATCTGGAATACTTAGATAAGTGTACAGACTGTAATAAAGGTAATTACTTTTTTTTTTATTTCTGTCACAAAATAGAGAATTGGATTTGTGTCTAAAATTTTGATTTGGAACAAATCTAAAACTAATCTTGAAAGATGAAAAAAAACATGTGATAATTTAGAACCATAAGTCAGAGACAAACAGAGCCAGGACCTTTTAATTCAGACGTTGTCTTCTGTCTTTGTATAACATTATATTTTTTTTTTGTTTATTTTTTTTTGTCTCTATTTAAGCAATCGATTGTTTCGCGTAAATTTACTATGGCAATGCCATTAAACACTTGCTTATTGTAATTTAGGTTCTGTTTATATGGTGAGTCAAACTGCAACCAACAGCTCCAAAACATCAACCTCAATCAATCGCTGGTGGATAATTGTCTCATTTATAATCATACAACATCTTTTTTTTAAATTGACAACACCATAAACTGTTTTTCCTTTCTCGTTTTGTGTATTGCTTGGACTGTTGTTTTCCTTGTGTGAATGGTTTACACTAATATGTGCTGGGACCCTTTACAGCTTACTGTTCGATATGAACCAAGCCTCCGTGATGCTGACCGCTTTTTGACCTATATTCATGATAAGGGTTTACTTTTACAAATTGTGTCTGAAAGAGTTGTCTCATCGGCATTTATGCCACTTCTTCGTATTTACATGTACAAAGACATTACTTAACAGAAAACGATTGAAAAACCCGAAAATTTAGAAAACAATAAAATTTACTATAAACTACCGAATGATATTTCGTCATCTTAAGTAAAAGGACTATGATACTACAGAAGGCGATATATCCAACAATACTGTTTTGTGCAATTGGTGGTAAGACTTTTTTTGTCATTATGTAACGGATCTTGGGGCTATACCTATGTATTACGAACGTCATTATACGATTTAGATATGAAGAAGTATATTTAAATATTTTTTTTTTTTCATAGAGCATTTGTCTTGGACTGAAAATGATTATATAGAAAACCACTTGGTTAACCACCTTATAAGAACAATAGGTACTGAAATAGACATACGTAAAAGACAAATACTGTTTATCTTAAATGATAAAATAGTCAATGCACATGAAAACAATATAACACAAATATCAAGTGGGAGTTTAGCAGAAGGATTGGATTTACCAGGAAGTGACGTAGATATAATGATTGTCGATGAAGTGGTAAACGTAACACAGATTGAAAGGAATATCAAACATCCGGTACAACGTACTGAAGTATTTATGGAGACAGATACTGATTATCCTGGATTTACTAGACTCAGATTGATAGCAGCAAGGAAAAGAGCAAATGAAGTTGTATCTAATGAATGTATTGTAAATACACAAACAGGTCACTATTTATCATCTACCCACTTTGTAAATTATTTAAAGCAAAAAAACCAGGAGAATAATGTTTCTATACACGGTCCCTGCTTATCAGATACAAATCAAACTGTAGATATTGCATTCTGCCTAAGAAGTAAATATTTGCCATACCATGCTATGCCATGGAAATTGCGTTATCGACGGCAATGGCCCCCTAATGCAATAATTGACAGGATAATAAATTACGGTTGTTTATTAGTACCTATAGGACCCAGGATTATGGAAAATTGTAATTTATTATGGAGAATATCTTTCTCAGTGGCAGAAAAACAACTTGTACATTCGTTTAATTTTACTCAAGTCTTGTGTTATGGTCTTCTTAAATTAACATTAAAGCGTATCGTAAACACAAACGACGATGTTAAAGATTTGTTGTGTTCTTACTTTTTGAAGACGGCTTTATTCTGGGTCTCAGAAGAAGTGGATATTGACACATTTCAATTACCTAAATTGTTTATTTGTTTTGATCTCTGCCTGAATAAGCTGATAGCATGGGTAAACAACTGTTACTGTCCAAACTATTTCATACCTGAACACAACATGTTCTTGGGAAAGATCAATCAATATAACAATAAATCTCTACTCAGTGTACTCAACAGTATAAAGTATAGTGGTATCAGTGGATTGATGCAGAATTTATTTCATTCTTATCCTTGTAAAAACAGCTGTTACCCACCATACAGTGAAACCAGCGAACAATCAATACTAATGTTAGACTTCCTGTTTTACAGAATATCTGATGGGTTGATGAATAGTCCGGGAATGATGTCAAATCTTACAAAAACATATAAATTACTAAAATATATTGAATCTATACAAAATTCTGAATCGTCTTCATTTGCTATCGGTGTTTGTAAGTTTCATTATGCTACCATCAGTCAACAAGCTGCACAACTATTACCGACACTAAAACAAATTAATACAAATTATAACATACACACAAGTTATCATAGACATTTACATGACGGTTTACAGAGGGATGCTGTGACAGGTTGGTTGTTATACGCGTCGTTTTATTATGTAACAGAACAGTACAATGTAACACTCAGACTTACAGAATACATTCTATCAATGAATTTACTCGATATGGTGTGTTTAGGTCAAGACCACTACAGTGAAGCAGATATAGATAAATACAGACGTAATGTGCATTCTTCAATGACACTGAATGCCAAGATGAAAAACGCTGTTGCAGATAATGTCATATTCTTACAGCACTCATCCTTAATACCACAAGAACTAGAGCTGGAGGTAGAAGACACTTTCTTTGAAATACCACCTATTATAATGTCTCACTGTCTTAGATTTCTATGCTATCATCATATTGGTGATACTTTCAACAGACAACAGGCGTTGCGTCATTTATGTTCACCACATGTTATGAACACTAACGTAGTATCTAATACATTTACACTATTTGGAGTATGTTGTGAAATAGCCGGTTATAAGGACGTCGCTTTTCATTATTATGAAAACGCTTTGCAATGTGATTATTGTATATGTAGTTCAGCAGAAAAAAGGAAGTCAAGACTTTTAAACATCTAAATCAAAGTTGTATCGCTGCAATGCAAATGTATTCTCAAACAATACTATGATCTTTAAGGCCACAATTAATATGCTTATGTTATCGAACTTGACTATGTAAGGGGTGTTAGTCTTTTTTTAATTCACATTATATCGAGATACAAATAATGTATTGAAACGATGTCGAAGAAACCTGATACATCTGTGCATGTACGTATGTATGTTGAAAATAAATGATATATAAATATTGTAATCTCTTAAAAAAGGAATGAAGGCGAAACAATATGCTAAACGGTTTATAGTCGGTACAATTATGTATTTGATTAGGGACTTGTACATATCAGGCTGGAAATAAATCATAAAATAATGTACTCTCTGCAAAACGACATGAAGGCGAAAGAATTTGATGAATGGTTTATATTTACTTATTATGTTTGTTTAACATACCATACAACATATATATATAAATGACGAGATATATTTGGATACACCTGCAAAGTGGAGTTGGATAAATATAAGTTGCATTAACTTGTTTCCCAATCCACTATACATAAATATATGTTTTAACTTATCAACGGAAATGAAACAGTGATAATAATCGAAAGTAGTACTCGCTAAGCATGTGACATATGTACATATCCGTTTCTAATTTAATTTATCAAAAGCACTAAAAGATATCATCTGAAAAAAGAACTTAACAATTTGTTAACCCGGATAGTTCTCTTTTGTTTCAGCTTCTTCAAATGATTACTCGTACTAATTGATGCGATATTGACTTTGTTCAAATGTTCATCCATAATTCAAGGACGTTTTTTTTTCTTTGATTTTTTTTTTTTCAATTTTTATTTTCTGGGCCTTTTATAACGAACACCCCGTTTACACTTGTACGAAATTGAAATGATCTTTATTTGAATCGATCTTAAAAAGATCTGTTCGCGTTTACATTGCATAAGCAAGATCGATTGAGATCAATCTTATTTAATCCAGTGCGTTTACACTACATCATAAAAAACCCGTCTGACCTTATTACCTTATATTTTGTAAGGAAATAATCAAAAAAAAAAGAATATTAAAGGTAGTTTTGCTCTCGCACATACTGCAAAGTGATGTAGACAATAGTTGGCTCATTGGGATTTCGTATGGATTTATAAATTATTATTTTGGTTCATAAATCACAAGTTATTGAAAAAGATTTTTTAAAAAATGTAAATGCGTTTGAAGATGGGAATTTGCAGCAAAGAAATATAACTTATCGATTTAGAGGATAATCCTTAAAACAGCGGAATCTATGTTTAATTTTCTTATTCCATCCATCGATTTGAAAAACGTGCGTGTTTGCGGCCGAACATTCGCAGATTCTCTTCAAATCTAAATATAACATTTATCTGAATAAAGATCGATCGCGATCGATCTAAGCGTTTACACTAAAAGAAAGATCGATTAAAATAAGATCGAGATTTTTAAAACCACGTCTGGGGGTAGACTTTCTAAGTCCGATTGAAGATCGATCTTTCCAGTTTATATTAGACCAAAGATCGATCTCAGTTAAGTTCGTTTTTTTTTGTCATTGTAAACGGGGTCTTACTAACTCGGTTTTGGTTGAGTTCTGCCATAGTTCATAGTAAATAAAGGCAACAGTAGTATACCGCTGTTCAAAACTCATAAATCTATGGACAAGAAACAAAATCGGGGTAACAAACTAAAACTGAGGGAAACGCATTAAATATTAGAGGAGACCAACGACACAACATTAAAATGTAACACACACAGCAACGGACTCAGCATTAGACAACATCCGATGAGAATAACCAATATAACATCAAAACCAAATACATGAATTTGGGATAGAAAAGTACCGTGACACGTCTTATAGTAATGTGAATTCACACTCAAAAATAGGAGAAAACAAACGACATAACGGAAACAACGTAAAAATGTTACACACACAGAAACGAACTATGATATAACAATGGCCATAAGCCATAAGCCACAACAAGGTATAATAATTTATTCCGAAAACAATGACAGCATCTACGTTTTACATCAGTGTGATGTGATGTTGGTAAAACGCTACAAAAAACAAAAACGAAAACCTAAGCTAACGCATGACTACTAAAACATTAAAATAACAGCTAAATTATATGTATCATAATGAATTTTCAATCAAATTAATCGCAAATCATAACACTAAACGGTTGTCCATACATTTATAAATACCGTGCCTAAATTAAGAATAATCATACGTATTAACTACATACTTGTGGCAAATACAAACAACGCAAGCATAATCTTAGTTTGCCGACAGCCCGTCATGTTCGGTGGACGCCAACTTGTATTATAAATATTTACAAATATTATCATCATCATTATTACAATTACAATGCATATTCAAACATCATTGTTTCCTATGTACGTATTATCCCAAATACACCAAAACCAAACTTCCGGCTAAATGCACCCCTGCATCGACAGTCAGGGCCGGGCAGGAACAACTAGAGATAAAACGATATAATCGACCAAAATTCTCTAGAAACATGTGTCAGTGAATGCTAAGTGCGCAAACCCGTCTCCAGGGCAAGGTGCTCTGACCTACACCTTAAACATGTGTGTATTGGCAAATTGAGTGTTCACTCGTTGTACGACAGCTAGAAAGTGACCCGATGCTTTACTACTAGAAAAAGTTTACCCATTGGTTACTATGTGTGACCCTATTATATATTCATACGACCCGTACCCGTCAATACAATATTTTCCCTATACTAAATGAAAAGCGGGAAAACACAAGTATTTAAACTACATACTCGTGGCAAATATAAACAACGCAAACACAATCTTAGTTTGCCGACAGCCCGTAATGCTCGATAGAAAAACACAAAGAACGGGGTATCAGGAAAAAAGTAACGTTACAGTCCCAGTGTTTGTGACATTTTAAAAATCTTTTTACTGGAGTCCACAGCACTACTATCTTTACTTTTCTCAGTTTTCCATCTCCCGTGTCTTTTCAAACATCTACTATCGTTAGCAACATGATTTTAGGCTGCGGTTGCCACACCAGAACGACGAGAATGTAAACCTAAATTTAAATTACCAGAGACTGATTTAAGTCTAGTCATATTTCAACATATTCCAAATACATATTAAAAGGACAAGTCACTGAAAAACCTTTGGAAATGAACATTTCATTTCCTTGCCTATACTGGTCAGTCTTGCTTTTGTTTCAATACGAAACTAGAAAATCATCTTTAACTTTAACATTGCTAAAAAGTAAAGAGTGTAATTCATTACATCTTAGAAGACCTGCAAACCCTAATAAAGTCATAGTTAAATCCCTCACAATCAACATATCTTCTGAATCTGAATATTTTTCACAATGTTGTATCAACATATCAGTAGTAACCGGTTCTTTTTTAGTAACAGTTTTGTAAGCCGTATGTTTTGCAGCTTCCTGTATGGATGAAACAAATGAGTTTTCTGTAGGATCGGCCAAACCATTGACCTCGTGTGCCCATTTAATCCCGTACTAAACATTGTCAATAGGGGGAAAAGTCGAACCTTGATCAAGCAAATGAATGAAATAAAGTGCAATATGAATAGGTTAGGCTGGCCAAGCAGCAAACCTAGCTTAGTTTTATACTGTTCCCAACGTCTAAATGCGTAAAAATAAGATTTAATAGTATTGTCACTTCTGCTTTCTAGCAGTAACTTGCACAGCTTAGGATATAGCTGATATAAAGGACTGTCTGTTGTAACGTATTTGGCATATTGGTGATACTTTCAACAAACAACAGGCTTTACGTTATTTAGGTTCATTACAATATGTGACAACCAATGTATTTTCTAATACATTAACACTATTTGGAGTATGTTGTGAGATAGCCGGTGACAATGACGCAGCTTTTCATTATTATGAAGACGCTTTGCAATGTGATGATTGTATATGTAGTTCAGCAGAAAAAAGGAAGTCAAGACTTTTAAACATTTAAATCAAAGTTGTATCGCTGCAATGCAAATGCATTCCTAAAAAATACTATGAACTTTAAGGCCACAATTAATACGCTTATGTTATCGAACTTGACTATGTAAGGGGTGTTAGTCTTTTTTAATTCACATTGTATCGAGATACAAATAATATTTTGCTACAATGTCGAAGAAACCTGATACATCTGTGTATGTACGTTTTTATGCTGCAAAAAATTATATATATAAATAATGTAATTTCAAAAAACAGAATGAAGGCGGAACAATTTCCTGAATGGTTTGTATTCACTTAGTTTGTGTGTTTAACTTTGTGTATTAATTATACAACATATAAGTATAATCACGATATACATTTGGATACCTCTTTGTTCTTGTTTATATTTACATGTCAAGTGCATGTATACATGATCGACCATTTTATTTTCTTAAATAGCAAAGACCTGTTGGTGACCTTCTGCTGTTGTTTTTTATCTGGTCGGGTTGTTGTCTCTTTGGCACATTCCCCATTTCCATTCTCAATTTTAACCAGAGATAGTTTAACGAGGGTGGTGTCATTAAAAATAACTATACGTGTAACTGATATGATTCATTTAATAGTTTCTTGATACATGCGATTATTGAAAAAAAATATGTATATTAATAAGAAGAAGTGGGTGTTGAAAGATGATTCATAAATGTATGTTGATTTCCGTTAAATTCAATTGCTATAACTTAAGTGTTTTATACTCAGTCTGGTTATCTTTAGTTCATCATCTCTTTGTTTTAATAAAAACTATGAAAGATATCATCTGAACAAGTGCATTACAATCCGTTTAGTTCATTGATATAAGTGTTAAACACTGATAATCAGGATTTTACTATCTTTGTTTTGATGAAAACAATAAGAGATATCATCCCAAAAAGTGCTTTAAAATTCGTTAACCAGGAAGTTTTTTTCTGGTTTCTTCAACTTCCTTAAACGACTACTTTATATGAGGAACGAAATATACGAGAGGGACAGACACACTCATAAATCGAAAATAAACTGACAACGCCATGGCTGAAAAAACGAATAAGACTAACAGAAAAACAATAGTACATATGCCACAACATAGAAAGCTGAAGAATAAGCAACACAAACCCCATCAAAAACTAGGTGCTCCGGAAGGGTAAGCAGATCCTGCTCTACACACGGCTGTTATATTTAGGCTTAAGCACTAGTTGTTAATAGCATCACATGTTGCTATGTTAAATGTTTCTTGTGATATAGAGGTAGTAATCAACAAACTAGTATTCAGGGTTCCAATGCATTTCTTTTTCCGTTTGATTGACTATACATTTTATGTGCAAGGCCTTTTAAAGGTTATTGACAAAGAAGGGGTTTTCGAAGGCTGAACAGTTACACAAAGTATTGTAAATGTGAGCAGAATTTACGACTGTAAATGTTTCTCCAATAAAAGAAAGTCACAGTTTATCTCGTTGCAGTAAATGATATCAGAAATAAAAAACATATTTTATTTACAATTTCATTTGTAACCTTTCGGATATAATCTTATTTTCTTTGTAACCTTTCGGATATAATCTTATTTTCTTTGTAATCTTTCGGATATAACCTTATTTCCTTTGTAACATTTCGGATATAATCTTATTTCATTTGTAACCTTTCGGATATAACCTTATTCAATTTGTAACCTTTCGGATATAACCTTATTTCATTTGTAACCTTTCGGATATAACCTTATTTCCTTTGTAACCTTTCGGATATAACCTTATTTCCTTTGTAACCTTTTGCATGTTTTGGATAGAATCTTATTTCATTTGTAACCTTTCGGATATAATCTTATTTCATTTATAACCTTTCGGAAATAACCTTTTTTCATTTGTAACTTTTCGGATATAACCTTATTTCAGTTGTAGTGCAAAACAATTAACTCAATCATTCTATAATTTCGGTCTTGTCTATAATACTTATGAAGTTCGTAACACCTGATCCATGAACGCAATTTAACAAAATTTAAATGTGACGTTCTCCATTTAATAATGTTTTCGAGTTACGGACTTATAACTGAGTGTCACTACACAAAGACTCGTGTTCTGACATCATTTACAACATTGTAAAGTATTACGATACAATTGCAATAATTGTGAAATGTTTACAATGAATAAATAAAACGTTGCCTGTATTTCTAGACCTCTCAAACTCTATATCTGTTTACAATAAATTTTAAATTATTTTTTTCTTTTCTAATTACTAGGGAAGAGGCATTTCTGTTTTCTTCAATTTATTTTTTAAATGTTACGATAGAAAAGAAGAAGGTCGAAAAAGTTGTGTTTGCATTTTAAAGAGGGAACAATGAACACAAGTTTGAGTTTTAAAAACAAACGTTTGTTCCTTTTTATTCTTAAAAATATAATTTGTGTTTTATAAGAGTAGGACTCAACTGTTTCAATTAAAACAATTACTTTTCGATGTCTTACAAATACATTTAGAGTGCTTAGAATGGCAAAATTATGTTATCAGGAAAATAGTCAATTAATGCGTAATTATACAGGAAAAATAGATCGAAAGGTTCAAGTAATACAGCAGCGCATGATGACTGCATTTGTCATATTTATGTTCTTCGTTTATGTTTTAATTTATCCTGTACATACTGTTAAACTATTTCTGCAAATTGACCTACTGTCATTTTTTTATTTATGCCTTCGATTTTCAAATTTATCAAGTCAATTTTGGAGAAAAATGTCCGAATGAATGAGGTGTGTGAATTACTGAATATGGTTTTTAGACATATTCCAAAATCAACCAATCAAAATGCTGGATTTCATGTTTCGAGCGTAATTTTTGTGCTCCGAGCACTGAGCAAATATATTTTGAATTATGGACAGATACATCGGTTAAACTTTGTAACTTTGCTTATTAAAGATCTTGAATTCCTTGAATGTTATGCGCTCACTTGATCCCGTAAACGGCAGATTGCCCTACACATTTAGACGAGCCTTTATCCAGTAAATGAGTAAAGTATAACGCAACGTGAATTGGAGAAGCGGGATATAGATTTTCCTCCTTTTTTTTTAGATATAAACTGTTCCCAACGTTAAAAAGAATAAAAATATTTACTATTGGTGTTGCTGCTATGTGAATGTAACAAAAATTCCTCCTTTTTCCCGCCAAGTTGAGTGAAATTTTCTGAAATCGCTCCACACTGTGAAATCTCTTTCTGAATGGTACATTTGAACCCGATCCCTAACAAACAAATACAATATTATAATAAATATCTAAAATCTAATTTTAAGTGCCAACAAAGTGAAATTTGTGTCTGTCTTTCCAAATAATCCGTTCTTTCCTCTTCCTCTCATGACTACACTTGATGACAACAATCTGCTGTCTCCTACAAAACTCGCAAATTTTTGCGAACCTTCAATACCAACGTTTAAAATTGGCCAAAAAGGAGCTGACCTCAAGTGTGTAACAATTAGTGTACCGATAGATTTTTCTTGTTTCATTTTTTGAATACATCTTGAAACAAGTGATGTGGTGGTACAATCCAATTAATTTCGCTTTTCCAATCTTGATCGAAAGCATTAATACCTGAAGTATTCGGACACCAGTGCTTAGAGTTGAAATATTTTACAATGCATCTAACAATCTTAGTAAATATGTATCCTGCTGTACTAACACCAAAAGGTAATACGTTAAAAACGTAGTATTTTGTTACTTTTTCATGTTCATGAAACCAACTGAAACCTAAGTACGTTTTGTGATCTTCGAATAATTCAATATGATATCATGCCGATCGAAGATCGTATGTAAAAAGATAGTCCCCCTTTTTGAACATATGACTAGCTTCAACAGCATCTTCATATTTGAACCTAAATTTGTGTAAGTGGGGTTTATATGCCTGCAGTCAAGACAAGTTTGATTTTTTCTTTATTCTTCGCAACTGTGAGAGGATTGACTACTTTAGGTAACTCGGGTACTTGAGATATACAACCCCGACTAATTAACTTAGTGATCTCGGATCCAACAAACTCTGCATTATCAAATGCTGTCTTATTGTTCCTTAAACTACAGCTTTCAGGTTCTGTATAAAACGGAATTATGTAACCATCTCTAATAATACTTAGAATATAGTCGTTTGCATTAATACTTTGCCAATAAGTGTACGCGTTGCGTAACCTGTTTACCGGTGAATCGTTAGAGTTCACCTTTGTAACTGTACTTTTAAATGTGTTATCAAGCTTGACGAATTGTGAATGCGTATCTTTTGCAATTGTGCTTTTGTCAAAACTATCACAGTTTTCTACAGTTTTTACTTATCTGGTCAATCTTGTTTCTTTGCATTGTTGCACCAAAAGCACCAGCTTGAGGGTCGACCCTCCAGTGTCCGGGAATACCACACTCATAAAATTTCCCTGGACGTTGAACTGGAACAATATTTCTAGGTGCGTTGGAATTAAATCTCTACAATTGAGAGGTACTGTAAGGGGTTGATCTATGCTGTTTACTTTGTTTCTCGTTCTTGATTTTACGTGCAGCTTTGTTTTCGGGTCTGATGATTCGTTTTTCATCTTCAGAGTCGTCGGCCAGATTATGAGTTTCATATTCTGTCACTGTTTTCCAGCCACTCTCAAATTGGTCTGCCAATTTAACTAATTTTTGTCTATGACGTAATATATCCAAACCTTCACTGATACTTTGTGCTGCCTTTTGTGTCTGTTGGGTTTGCTCCGGGTCTTCCCTCAGAAAAAATCTAGCTTCCTTCATCGTGTTGGCAACTTTGGAATTTACTTTAAATTGTTCTTCATTCCCCTTTCTCTTAAACACGTAATTGTCCAAATTCATCTCTTCAATCTTGGCAAGTTGTGTTTCTGACAATTGTCGTTGATTTTCGTTCGTCGACTTTTGGAAAAAGTCAAAACTGCTTTTGATAATCCTGTCTATGTGATGTACAATATCATTATGTGCGGTTGAAACAGCTTCTTGCACACGTTGTTTAATCAAAGAATCTAGCTGCACCGGCTCCGAAATTTTAACTGTACGATGTCTACGGCTAGAATGACCACCTAAACAATTGTTCACGAACCCGCGAAAAACAAATTAACCTAACAAAACATTAGGTCACCTGACCCATACCCGTAGCCAGGGGGGGTTCGGGGGGTTCGGACGAACCCCCCCCTTGAAAACAAATAAGCACTGTTAAAGTCAATGTTCTGTTCGAATTGTGACTGTTAAAGTCGAGTTTTTGAGTCAAACGAACCCCCCTTTTGAAATTCCTGGCTACGGGCCTGTGACCTATCGAATCATACATCATTAACCCATACAAAATATTATAGAAACATTTAAGACAGTATTTTCCCCTATACTACAAAACGCTGAAAAAAATATTTATTGACAATCATACAACATTTTGTTTTTTTATACATCTGACTGAATATAAAGGTTTAAAGATAATTACGCCTAATGAAATGTACGGTGATTATCGACGGAAGATAATCAAATATGAGTATACTACATGTAACATTAAATGTAATATATTGTACGCGTTAAGGACACTGTCACCACATCAAGTTGTTCTCGATAAGAACACAGCTTAAGTAAACAACGTTTCCGGCATTAACAGGAATGTTCGAATTCACAGCTCTTTGAAAATCATTTTATTGTTTCATTAATAATTGATAATGATTTTTATTTTTAGATTCATCATGGACACAAATCATAGTTACAAGGAAAATGACGACAAAGAGAATATGCATGGCATGAGAAAAATCACATACTGGGAGAAATATGGGGTTAATAGTTATCAAAGGTACCAGGATTATAATTTAGAACGCCAGACGCGCGTTTCGTCTACATAAGACTCATCTGTGACACTCATATCAAAATATTTATAAAGCCAAACAAATACAAAGTTGAAGAGCATTGAGGATCCAAAATTCCAAAAAGTTGAAATTCCAAAAAATACGGCATTCCAAAAAATACGGCTAAGGTAATCTATGCCTGGGATAAAAAATCCTTAGTTTTTCGAAAAATTCAGTTTTGTAAACAGGAAATTTATAAAAATGACCACATTATTGATATTCATGTCAACACCGAAATGTTGACTTCTGGGCTGATGATACCCTCGGGGACGAAACGTCCACCAGCAGTGGCATCGACCCAGTGGTGTAAATAGTTATCAGGCAGGAATCAGAAGACGTTAAGAGGCTGTTATCCGTTTGAATGGAGACTGCGCACAAAGTACTTATTATTTGGCGTATAACGATCAGCCATGATGTGAACAATCAACTAAAGATTAATTTTGAAATGTCTGACATTGTAAAGTTCGACTACAGTAAAAGTTCAAAAAGCATTTTTTTGTACAAAAAACACTTCATTTTGTTATAAAAAGTTTGGTTTGATAAAACATTTTTTTGTCATACATTTTTTGTTTGTTTTAATGCCAATGTCAATATCACCAGCCCAGTAGCCAGTACTTCGGTACTGGCATGAAAATACGGATTTTTTGTGTTATTAAAATTTGCTGTTACAAAATGATAGAAATTATTATAAATTAAGGAATGTATCTCCCTCATGCAAAGCTCTGATTCCTTTCACGGTTTTGGCTATACTTTTTGGACCTTTTGGATTATAGCTCTTCATCTTTTATATAAGCTTTGGATTTCAAATATTTTGGCCACGAGCATCACTGAAGAGACATGTATTGTCGAAATGCGCATCTGGTGCAAGAAAATTGATACCGTTAATTTTATTACTATCACTGGGTCGATGCCTCTGCTGGTGGACTATTAGTCCCCGAGGGTATCACCAGCCCAGTAGCCAGTACTTCGGTACTGGCATGAAAATACGGATTTTTTGTGTTATTAAAATTTGCTGTTACAAAATGATAGAAATTATTATAAATTAAGGAATGTATCTCCCTCATGCAAAGCTCTGATTCCTTTCACGGTTTTGGCTATACTTTTTGGACCTTTTGGATTATAGCTCTTCATCTTTTATATAAGCTTTGGATTTCAAATATTTTGGCCACGAGCATCACTGAAGAGACATGTATTGTCGAAATGCGCATCTGGTGCAAGAAAATTGATACCGTTAATTTTATTAACTACGTTTTAATATTATTTTACAAATATTTATCGTATTCCATCCAAAATAAGAGGCTGATTTTCCAAGTTTTGAAAAATCAAGGTGTTGCAATACTTTTTTCCATGTGTATATATCATTAAGGGGAAGCTTAATACAAAAAGTTATGATAAAAGAGATGATTTTTCATTTCCTGACGTTAATTACTTTCGTATCTATTTTAGATGGTGACGTTCAAGATGGTGTTTGTGTGATTCCCTAGTGCAACAACATATAGATTTTAACGAGAGAATTTTATGTATTACTGAAAAATTATTACACAAGGGTTTTCGATATCACAAACTAGTCAAATTTTTTACTAAATTTTATCATCGGTATACGAACATCATTCAGGAATATAACTCGATATGCAGACATCTTATACATTCAGGTATTTCACATCCATATTCTTTACAAAGCACAAAAATTTCAGTTTTCACATAAAAAGCTAACAAAACCTTTAAACAGACTCATTGAGAAGGGATATAGTTACGATACTGTTGTCAGGTCATTAAAGATTGCATATTTTGGCTTTGATATTGATTAACTTATAAGGTCTTTGTATCGGAATTAAACACATTTATTCTAAAACCAGTTGTTGGCATGATACAGGTTATGTTCTTCTCATATATTTTATGATGGTATAATACAGGAGGGATTGTGCCTGATATTCATATGATGAAGACATAATCTTTCAATCAATTTAGTTGAGGTCTGGAGCTGGCATGTCAGTAACTGGTAGCAGTCTGTTGTTATTCATGTATTATTGTCATTTTGTTTATTTTCTTTTGTTACCTATTTTTTATGGTAATATTCTTTACAAAGCACAAAAATTTCAGTTTTCACATAAAAAGCTAACAAAACCTTTAAACAGACTCATTGAGAAGGGATATAGTTACGATACTGTTGTCAGGTCATTAAAGATTGCATATTTTGGCTTTGATATTGATTAACTTATAAGGTCTTTGTATCGGAATTAAACACATTTATTCTAAAACCAGTTGTTGGCATGATACAGGTTATGTTCTTCTCATATATTTTATGATGGTATAATACAGGAGGGATTGTGCCTGATATTCATATGATGAAGACATAATCTTTCAATCAATTTAGTTGAGGTCTGGAGCTGGCATGTCAGTAACTGGTAGCAGTCTGTTGTTATTCATGTATTATTGTCATTTTGTTTATTTTCTTTTGTTACCTATTCTGACATTGGACTCGGACTTCTTGTAAACTGACTTTTACTGTGCGTATTGTTGTGCATATGTTTTTCTACGTAGGCTAGAAGTATAGGGAGAGGGTTGAGATCTCAAAAAACATGTTTAACCCACTAATATTTTAGTGTTGTGACTGTCCCAAGTCAGGAGCCTCTGACCTTTGCCTAATAGTCTTGTATGATTTTTAATTTTAGTTTCTTGTATATAATTTGGAGTTTAGTATGATGTCCATCATCACTGAACTAGTATACATATTTGTTTAGGGGTCAGCTGAAGGACGCCTCCTGGTGCAGGAATTTCTCGCTGCATTTAAGACTCATTGGTGGGCTTTGCCTGTTGTCTGCCCTATGGTCCTGTTGTTGTCTCTTCGACAAATTCCTGACTTCCATTTTCAATTTTACTTTTATATACAAGAACTTACAAAAATAAATTGTGATCGCCAACTTTTCTGTGGAAAATTGACAATTGCATAAATATTGACCCCCTAACAGCTTTTAATTAACCAGAGGGGCTTCCTTAAATTACTTTTTTTGGACAATGACTCTATATGATTTTAGATGTCAACAGTAAATGTATTTCAAGAACATGTTTGCATGTTCCCTCAACCTTGGGCTATTTATTGTTATGTTTCTTTGTTTCAAGATGTAGTCTGATCTAAAATAGGAACTTTGAAAGTAAGAAAAAAAATCTTTTTTCCCCGCGGGATGCACTTCCCTCCTGTGTCTTACCCAAGCAGTTCATAGCCTAAAACTTCCAAAATACAACTGATGGATATCTAACTACATATATTTTTATTATAACAGCCAATAGCATGAGCGTGTATGTAAAGGTAAAATCTTGTTTGCTAGCTGAAACAAAAAGTCATCATTAGGTTAGGTAAACTACCCTCCTTTAAGAGTAGACTAGTGCTACAGATAACCAATCTATCTGTCTGTAGGACTTAGGATTTTTCAAGGATTTTCTTACCCCAGGAGTAGATTACCTTAGCCGTATTTGGCACAACTTTTAGGAATTTTGGATCCTCAATGCTCTTCAACTTTGTATTTATTTGGCTTTTGAACTATTTTGATATGAGCGTCACTGATGAGTCTTATGTAGACGAAACGCGCATCTGGCGTATAAAATTATAATCCTGGTACTTTTGATAACTATTTACACCACTGGGTCGATGCCACTGCTGGTGGACGTTTCGTCCCCGAGGGTATCACCAGCCCAGTAGTCAGCACTTCGGTGTTGATATGAATATCAATTATATGGTCATTTTTATAAATTTTTTGTTACAAAACTTTCGAAAAACTAAGGATATATAATCCTGGTACTTTTGATAACTAATTAGGCTACTTCGAATGGAGGGTTATTTACAATTAGGGAACAACTACTTCACCATCCAGGTCTTGGTTAATCCCAAAAATCTGAAATGCCCTTCTTTAGACTGCCCTACCCAGATCCATTTTAACTCGAACTTGATCACGGTCTTTGTAGGCATTGTGTTCATGGCAGTCCACTTAATTTGGTCCTGGTATCTATGATCAGTTTACTTAATATGCAGTCAACAATATATATAATACATCAATCAGCATCCAAAGGTCTTCCAGATCAAAAGATGAAATCTGTCAAGCATTATTTGCCCTACCGGTTAAAATATTCATTTGTTTGAAACAAAATTCTATCTTGATCTTCAATTTGGCATGGGGTATACTTAAGAACAAATAATAAGTCAGAATCTTCAAGCAAGACTGAAACAAGAGGCTGTCACAACGACAGCAAACCGGATTTATTAATATTTATTTGTGTCCTGGTAATATCACAAGAACCATTACTGATGAATGGTGAAAGTGAAAATCGTCAATATCAAATTTGACCTCCATTTCGTATCCACATCTTAAAATTTGAAAAGCTTAGATTGAATGGTTCATGAGTAAATGCAACAACGTAAATGGAAACGCCATTTCACAATCTTTCAAGAACCATAACTCCTGAACGGTAAAAGTCAACTCGTCATTAATGAACTTGACCTCTAATTTGCCATCAGTAACAACATATAAAAATTTCAAAAGCTTTGATTGAATGGTTCATGAGAAAATGCACGAACACGACTGGAAACACCATTTTTCAATCTTTCAAGAACCATAACTCCTGAACGGTAAAAGTCAAAATTGTCATTATTGAACTTGACCTCTATTTTGTCATCAGTAACAACATATTAAAATTTGGGAAGCTTTGGTAAAACAGTTCATGCGTAAATGCAGGGACACGACTGGAAACACCATTTTTCAATCTTTCAAGAACCACAACTCCAGAACGGTAGAAGTCAAAATCGTCATTAATGAACTTGACCTCCATTTTGTCATCAGTAACAACATATTAAAATTTGGGAAGCTTAGGTAGAACAGTTCATGCGTAAATGCACGGACACGACTGGAAACTCCATTTTTCAATCTTTCAAGAACCATAACTCCTGAAACGGTAAAAGTCAAAATCGCCATTATTGAACTTGACCTCCATTTTGTCATCAGTAACAACATATTAAAATTTGGGAAGCTTAGGTAGAACAGTTCATGCATAAATGCACGGACACGACTGGAAACTCCATTTTTCAATCTTTCAAGAACCATAACTCCTGAACGGTAAAAGTCAAAATCGCCATTATTTAACTTGACCTTCATTTAGTTGTCAGTAACAACATATTAAAATTTCAAAAGCTTTGGTTGAACGGTTCATGAGTTAATGCACAGACAACATTTGATTGCCGCCCGCCCGCCCGCCATACATCCCCAAATCAATAACCGACATTTTTGTTACAAAAATCCGTTAAAAAGTGTTGAAAACTTGTTGTTTGAGTGAATTTAAGTCCAAGGACCATAACTCTACACAAAATCATCAGACAGACAGACAGACTGAGTGCAAACCTTAAGAGGACTAATTAAAGTACTTCCACTGCACTTCTTCTGACAAAGTCATAAAACAACTATTATTTTGTAGAAAATGTTTTACTTGACATACAAAAGCTCTCACACAAACATCACAGTACAGTATAATGGATAAATGCCACAAATATGAAGAAATATGACCCCAAACAGACATGTTTAACATAACTGTTTAAATGTTTTCATGGTTTTGTAGTTATATGGCAGTACAGAAATACTGCAATAATTTAGATACTTTCAATATATGATAAGTACACCATTGTTAGATTTATTTAATAGCAGTGGGAATAAATTTTGTAATAATTCAACGCTCAGATTAAATGCTTCTCCCTTTCCTTCAAATTATAAATGTTTGCTATAAAATTTAAAGTTTTAATTGAAATATATCATTAAAGTTAACCATAACAGATTGAAGTGTCAGTAATGAAATTTTAATACAAATAATTACAGAGCCAACATTTATTGTGTTGTCTGTCTTTTACCCTTCCCCTTCCCACATAATCAGGTGTGACCCCAAAAACCCTTAAGTACAATAATAATAACTTATATATTACATTTTTTCTTCTGGGTCTTATCAGCACTTTGAAGAATTTGGAGTAACATAAGATTAGGAGATTTGAATATTACAATCATACTGTGTAAAATAATTGTCATAAATCTATAAATAAATAATTATCCGAGTTGTCCAGATCGTAGAGCCTGTTCATAAGCACTACCTCCACCTTGGCCACCTTCTTTCTCTAATTTGATCATATCATCGATTCTTAGAATGGTAATAGCAGCTTCTGTAGCAAACTTGAGAGATTTGATCTTAGAAATGGCGGGTTCTAAAACACCAGCTTTCTTGTTGTCACGGACAGTACCTTCATACAGATCTAAACCAACCCTGAAATAGGCAACATTATTTCTATAGAAATAGGCAACATTATTTATATAATTTTCTCAAATTTCACATCACACATAACATTAACATTTGTAAAGTAAGAGTCCATGTCGAAATATTTCTATCTGTCAACATAAGTCATGCAATTACTTCTGTAAAGTAATACTTTGGATTCATTATTATTTGTTGAATAACAATTTTGGTGGATCTTGTTGGTATGGGTCAACCACAAAATTAAATGTTCAACAAATGACTAATTTCCTATAGGATTATATGTAAACTTCTGCAAAAACAACAAAATCAAATGTTCAACAAATGACTAATGTCCTATAGGATTGTATGAAAAACAACAAAATTAAATATCAAAGAAAATATGCAAGTTTTCCTCAAACCACGAAATTAATGAATCCATAAATATCAGGCTTTTATCTCACAGTCAACCCTATGACACCAATCAGATATGTGTAATTAAACAAATTTCTGTTCATTACTTTAAATATTGTGTGAAATGGAGATGTTTATTTTCCACTGATTATACATGTATAAAGGAGTATATGTGAATAATTCAGACACAAAACTGCTGATAAATTCTGTCTCAGATTTAATTCACAATCTGTACCAATCAGTACAGACCATGGAATATATTCTGGTGTTTATATAACCAAATGTATAACTATAGGTATAATCATATGTATACCACAGCAAAGTTATGGGTACAAGTTCTTATCACAAAATGCATATCAAAATGGCCTTTTATACACCTCTCAGGAAATCCCCAATACACTACATTTCAAGTGGATATTATAATTTCAACCTGCATACAATAGGCACCCCTAATATGTTTACCTTAGATATTGTAAAAATATATACTCCAAAATATTAACTAAATTTGTCAAGGTACCATTAGTCATATGATAGAAAAGAAATGTATTTCACACAGTAAATATCTTCGTGATATAACCAATTTTTTTCAATGATAATGATTTCTGTTCCTAAAAAAAGTTGCCTACATTTTAGTACCTACACATCTAGCAAACAGCCTACCATAAAAAAAAAACTTTTAAAACAGATGGGATTACATTTTTTCTAAAGATAACGTGGATTTCTGGTCTAAAACATGTAACTGAAGTTGTTGGTCAAAAACAAAATTTCCTAAAACCTACCTACTTAACCCTACAAGTCATGGGTGGGCAAGAGCAAACACATTTTATTTTCTTATTTAATGAGGGTGGCCTTACACCCTGACTTATGTTCTTTAGTTGGTTCTGGTTTGTTGTGGAAGGCTCTGAGTTTATGTCTGTTGTTATATACTTTGACTTACCATCTGAGGTCTTTATGTTCTTTAGTTGTTTGTGATTTGTTGTGGAAGGCTCTGAGTTTATGTCTGTTGTTATATACTTTGACTTACCATCTGAGGTCTTTATGTTCTTTAGTTGTTTGTGATTTGTTGTGGAAGGCTGAGTTTATGTCTGTTGTTACATACTTTGACTTACCATCTGAGGTCTTAATGGTTCTTTAGTTGTTTGTGATTTGTTGTGGAAGGCTCTGAGTGTATGTCTGTTGTTATATACTTTTGACTTACCATCTGAGGTCTTTATGTTCTTTAGTTGTTTGTGATTTGTTGTGGAAGGCTTAGTTTATGTCTGTTGTTATATACTTTGACTTACCATCTGAGGTCTTTATGGTTCTTTAGTTGTTTGTGATTTGTTGTGGAAGGCTCTGAGTGTATGTCTGTTGTTATATACCTTGACTTACCATCTGAGGTCTTTATGTTCTTTAGTTGTTTGTGATTTGTTGTGGAAGGCTCTGAGTTTATGTCTGTTGTTATATACTTTGACTTACCATCTGAGGTCTTTATGTTCTTTAGTTGTTTGTGATTTGTTGTGGAAGGCTCTGAGTTTATGTCTGTTGTTATATACTTTGACTTACCATCTGAGGTCTTTATGTTCTTTAGTTGTTTCTGGTTTGTTGTGGAAGGCTCTGAGTTTATGTCTGTTGTTATATACTTTGACTTACCATCTGAGGTCTTTATGTTCTTTAGTTGTTTCTGGTTTGTTGTGGAAGGCTCTGAGTTTATGTCTGTTGTTATATACTTTGACTTACCATCTGAGGTCTTTATGTTCTTTAGTTGTTTCTGGTTTGTTGTGGAAGGCTCTGAGTTTATGTCTGTTGTTATATACTTTGACTTACCATCTGAGGTCTTTATGTTATTCAGTTGTTTGTGATTTGTTGTGGAAGGCTCTGAGTTTATGTCTGTTGTTATATACTTTGACTTACCATCTGAGGTCTTTATGTTCTTTAGTTGTTTATGATTTGTTGTGGAAGGCTCTGAGTTTATGTCTGTTGTTATATACTTTGACTTACCATCTGAGGTCTTTATGTTATCTAGTTGTTTGTGATTTGTTGTGGAAGGCTCTGAGTTTATGTCTGTTGTTATATACTTTGACTTACCATCTGAGGTCTTTATGTTCTTTAGTTGTTTGTGATTTGTTGTGAAAGGCTCTGAGTTTATGTCTGTTGTTATATACTTTGACTTACCATCTGAGGTCTTTATGTTCTTTAGTTGTTTCTGGTTTGTTGTGATAGGCTCTGAGTTTATGTCTGTTGTTATATACTTTGACTTACCATCTGAGGTCTTTATGTTCTTTAGTTGTTTCTGGTTTGTTGTGGAAGGCTCTGAGTTTATGTCTGTTGTTATATACTTTGACTTACCATCTGAGGTCTTTATGTTATTCAGTTGTTTGTGATTTGTTGTGAAAGGCTCTGAGTTTATGTCTGTTGTTATATACTTTGACTTACTATCTGAGGTCTTTATGTTCTTTAGTTGTTTGTGATTTGTTGTGGAAGGCTCTGAGTTTATGTCTGTTGTTATATACTTTGACTTACCATCTGAGGTCTTTATGTTATCTAGTTGTTTGTGATTTGTTGTGGAAGGCTCTGAGTTTATGTCTGTTGTTATATACTTTGACTTACTATCCGAGGTCTTTATGTTCTTAAGTTGTTTGTGATTTGTTGTGGAAGGCTCTGAGTTTATGTCTGTTGTTATCAGTGATATTGTTGTCTTTTTTCAAAACGACCTCTACCGTTTTTTATTGGGAAAAATGCATATTTTTTATTGAAATTGGGAAATTTGTATATTTTATTCTAAACACATCTCCAATTTTTTGCTGACCTTTGCTGTCTTTTTTGCACTGTTTTTTCATGTATATTTTGGCCGTATATTTTGGTTGTCAGACATTTTCAACCTGAAAGGTACTTTTCGGAGAGGGGAAAGAAACAGAAGCAATGATGGTACTTTATGCATTGAAAACTACATGTGTTACAAACATCATGATGATTCTGAACAGAAAACCGGATCTCAAAAGTGCTTTCTAATATCAAAATAATAGCATGAATACGATATTTACAAACATTACACCAATGCCATCACTGTTTGGGGAAAATTTGAAACTTTTTGGGAGGAATTTTAAGCCATTTTTTTTAGTAATTGGGAATTTTCTCTAGGGGAAAAGGCCGAATTTCGGCTGTAATTTGAGGCAAACAATATCACTGGTTATATACTTTGACTTACCATCTGAGGTCTTTATGTTCTTTAGTTGTTTCTGGTTTGTTGTGGAAGGCTCTGAGTTTATGTCTGTTGTTATATACTTTGACTTACCATCTGAGGTCTTTATGTTCTTTAGTTGTTTCTGGTTTGTTGTGGAAGGCTCTGAGTTTATGTCTGTTGTTATATACTTTGACTTACCATCTGAGGTCTTTATGTTATTCAGTTGTTTGTGATTTGTTGTGGAAGGCTCTGAGTTTATGTCTGTTGTTATATACTTTGACTTACCATCTGAGGTCTTTATGTTCTTTAGTTGTTTATGATTTGTTGTGGAAGGCTCTGAGTTTATGTCTGTTGTTATATACTTTGACTTACCATCTGAGGTCTTTATGTTCTTTAGTTGTTTGTGATTTGTTGTGGAAGGCTCTGAGTTTATGTCTGTTGTTATATACTTTGACTTACCATCTGAGGTCTTTATGTTCTTTAGTTGTTTGTGATTTGTAGTGGAAGGCTCTGAGTTTATGTCTGTTGTTATATACTTTTGACTTACCATCTGAGGTCTTTATGTTATCTAGTTGTTTGTGATTTGTTGTGGAAGGCTCTGAGTTTATGTCTGTTGTTATATACTTTGACTTACCATCTGAGGTCTTTATGTTATTCAGTTGTTTGTGATTTGTTGTGGAAGGCTCCGAGTTTATGTCTGTTGTTATATACTTTGACTTACCATCTGAGGTCTTTATATTTCTTTAGTTGTTTGTGATTTGTTGTGGAAGGCTCTGAGTTTATGTCTGTTGTTATATACTTTGACTTACCATCTGAGGTCTTTATGTTCTTTAGTTGTTTGTGATTTGTTGTGGAAGGCTCTGAGTTTATGTCTGTTGTTATATACTTTGACTCACCATCTGAGGTCTTTATGTTCTTTAGTTGTTTGTGATTTGTTGTGGAAGGCTCTGAGTTTATGTCTGTTGTTATATACTTTGACTTACCATCTGAAGTCTTTATGTTCTTTAGTTGTTTGTGATTTGTTGTGGAAGGCTCTGAGTTTATGTCTGTTGTTATATACTTTGACTTACCATCTGAGGTCTTTATGTTCTTTAGTTGTTTGTGATTTGTTGTGGAAGGCTCTGAGTTTATGTCTGTTGTTATATACTTTGACTTACCATCTGAGGTCTTTATGTTCTTTAGTTGTTTGTGATTTGTTGTGGAAGGCTCTGAGTTTATGTCTGTTGTTATATACTTTGACTTACCATCTGAGGTCTTTATGTTCTTTAGTTGTTTGTGATTTGTAGTGGAAGGCTCTGAGTTTATGTCTGTTGTTATATACTTTTGACTTACCATCTGAGGTCTTTATGTTATCTAGTTGTTTGTGATTTGTTGTGGAAGGCTCTGAGTTTATGTCTGTTGTTATATACTTTGACTTACCATCTGAGGTCTTTATGTTCTTTAGTTGTTTGTGATTTGTTGTGGAAGGCTCTGAGTTTATGTCTGTTGTTATATACTTTGACTTACCATCTGAGGTCTTTATGTTCTTTAGTTGTTTGTGATTTGTTGTGAAAGGCTCTGAGTTTATGTCTGTTGTTATATACTTTGACTTACCATCTGAGGTCTTTATGTTCTTTAGTTGTTTCTGGTTTGTTGTGATAGGCTCTGAGTTTATGTCTGTTGTTATATACTTTGACTTACCATCTGAGGTCTTTATGTTCTTTAGTTGTTTCTGGTTTGTTGTGGAAGGCTCTGAGTTTATGTCTGTTGTTATATACTTTGACTTACCATCTGAGGTCTTTATGTTATTCAGTTGGTTGTGATTTGTTGTGAAAGGCTCTGAGTTTATGTCTGTTGTTATATACTTTGACTTACCATCTGAGGTCTTTATGTTCTTTAGTTGTTTATGATTTGTTGTGGAAGGCTCTGAGTTTATGTCTGTTGTTATATACTTTGACTTACCATCTGAGGTCTTTATGTTATCTAGTTGTTTGTGATTTGTTGTGGAAGGCTCTGAGTTTATGTCTGTTGTTATATACTTTGACTTACCATCTGAGGTCTTTATGTTCTTTAGTTGTTTGTGATTTGTTGTGGAAGGCTCTGAGTTTATGTCTGTTGTTATATACTTTGACTTACCATCTGAGGTCTTTATGTTCTTTAGTTGTTTGTGATTTGTAGTGGAAGGCTCTGAGTTTATGTCTGTTGTTATATACTTTTGACTTACCATCTGAGGTCTTTATGTTATCTAGTTGTTTGTGATTTGTTGTGGAAGGCTCTGAGTTTATGTCTGTTGTTATATACTTTGACTTACCATCTGAGGTCTTTATGTTCTTTAGTTGTTTGTGATTTGTTGTGGAAGGCTCTGAGTTTATGTCTGTTGTTATATACTTTGACTTACCATCTGAGGTCTTTATGTTCTTTAGTTGTTTGTGATTTGTTGTGAAAGGCTCTGAGTTTATGTCTGTTGTTATATACTTTGACTTACCATCTGAGGTCTTTATGTTCTTTAGTTGTTTCTGGTTTGTTGTGATAGGCTCTGAGTTTATGTCTGTTGTTATATACTTTGACTTACCATCTGAGGTCTTTATGTTCTTTAGTTGTTTCTGGTTTGTTGTGGAAGGCTCTGAGTTTATGTCTGTTGTTATATACTTTGACTTACCATCTGAGGTCTTTATGTTATTCAGTTGGTTGTGATTTGTTGTGAAAGGCTCTGAGTTTATGTCTGTTGTTATATACTTTGACTTACCATCTGAGGTCTTTATGTTCTTTAGTTGTTTATGATTTGTTGTGGAAGGCTCTGAGTTTATGTCTGTTGTTATATACTTTGACTTACCATCTGAGGTCTTTATGTTATCTAGTTGTTTGTGATTTGTTGTGGAAGGCTCTGAGTTTATGTCTGTTGTTATATACTTTGACTTACTATCTGAGGTCTTTATGTTCTTTAGTTGTTTGTGATTTGTTGTGGAAGGCTCTGAGTTTATGTCTGTTGTTATATACTTTGACTTACCATCTGAGGTCTTTATGTTCTTTAGTTGTTTCTGGTTTGTTGTGGAAGGCTCTGAGTTTATGTCTGTTGTTATATACTTTGACTTACCATCTGAGGTCTTTATGTTCTTTAGTTGTTTCTGGTTTGTTGTGGAAGGCTCTGAGTTTATGTCTGTTGTTATATACTTTGACTTACCATCTGAGGTCTTTATGTTATTCAGTTGTTTGTGATTTGTTGTGGAAGGCTCTGAGTTTATGTCTGTTGTTATATACTTTGACTTACCATCTGAGGTCTTTATGTTCTTTAGTTGTTTATGATTTGTTGTGGAAGGCTCTGAGTTTATGTCTGTTGTTATATACTTTGACTTACCATCTGAGGTCTTTATGTTATCTAGTTGTTTGTGATTTGTTGTGGAAGGCTCTGAGTTTATGTCTGTTGTTATATACTTTGACTTACTATCTGAGGTCTTTATGTTCTTTAGTTGTTTGTGATTTGTTGTGAAAGGCTCTGAGTTTATGTCTGTTGTTATATACTTTGACTTACCATCTGAGGTCTTTATGTTCTTTAGTTGTTTCTGGTTTGTTGTGGAAGGCTCTGAGTTTATGTCTGTTGTTATATACTTTGACTTACCATCTGAGGTCTTTATGTTATTCAGTTGTTTGTGATTTGTTGTGGAAGGCTCTGAGTTTATGTCTGTTGTTATATACTTTGACTTACCATCTGAGGTCTTTATGTTCTTTAGTTGTTTCTGGTTTGTTGTGGAAGGCTCTGAGTTTATGTCTGTTGTTATATACTTTGACTTACCATCTGAGGTCTTTATGTTCTTTAGTTGTTTGTGATTTGTTGTGGAAGGCTCTGAGTTTATGTCTGTTGTTATATACTTTGACTTACCATCTGAGGTCTTTATGTTCTTTAGTTGTTTGTGATTTGTTGTGGAAGGCTCTGAGTTTATGTCTGTTGTTATATACTTTGACTTACCATCTGAGGTCTTTATGTTCTTTAGTTGTTTGTGATTTGTTGTGGAAGGCTCTGAGTTTATGTCTGTTGTTATATACTTTGACTTACCATCTGAGGTCTTTATGTTCTTTAGTTGTTTGTGATTTGTTGTGGAAGGCTCTAAGTTTAGCTACAAGATCTGTGGAGTCCTGGGCTGCATTAACTGCTAGCTGTTTAGGTATCACTAACAATGATCGAGCAAATTCTGCTATAGCTAACTGTTCCCTTGAACCCTACAATCATATAAATATATATATATTCTATTTGTATCTCTTTTTGTTTCAAAGTTAATTAAAGTATTATAAAGTACTATGTATATTTATTATTAATATATTCCATTTTAAAGTTGTTTTATTTATTTCTATGATTGTATTTGATTATATGTGATTGTACGCAATTGAATTGTGTATATGTTTATCTCTTGTTTCACATGATGTGAATGTGACAAAAGTGTTTATAAATATAGCATAGTGTATTGTATTGAATGGGCCTCCTCATGGGATTTTTTGATAGTTTGATAACTTCACCTTTTATATAGGGGCTATTCCAGAAAAAAATGTATGGGGGGGGTTGGAAGGCACATTGTATTAATAATACATGGGTGATGGGTATCAGAGCAACTTTTCACACAATAATGCACTATAATTCTCAATTACAATTGTCTGGGTAGCTGGTGCTGACAAAAACTGCCTTCCAACCCCCCCATACATTTTTTTTTGGAATAGCCCTAGTCCTTATTTGATTACCAGACCTAATATTTAATAATTATTTGATAATCTAGGACTGCCATTTGATTATTTGATTATCTTGTGTACAAAATAATTAATGATCATGTGATCATATTGGCAATTTGTTATCGGATTACTTGGACACCCCCATGAGGGGCCTCAAGAGTTGTCTCACTGCCAACCATACCACATTTTCTTTTGTTTATACTTAGACAGCAAACTTACTAAAGAAGTAGCAAAGTTTTCTAGATAGATAGACAGAGCAGCCTCTACAGCACCACCACCGGGGACTACAGTCTTGGACTCTAGGACACGCTTCACTACACACAGGGCATCATGAACAGATCGTTCCATCTCATCGCACATGAAGTCATTAGCTCCTCTCAGTATAATAGAAGCAGCTGATCTGGCCTTTGGTCTGTTGGAAAAAATATAAACAATTTAATACTGGAAACTTAACAATTTTTGCAAGCAATTCATTTTTACAACAGATAGTGTTTATTTTAGTGCTATATGTGGAATACCGATCATTTCTTAATATCAAAATGTAACAATTAAAAGATGAATGTATATCAGGACACAAATGTGAGAGTAAGAGAGTGGAAACCATAAAAACTTGTAACTTTCCAACCATGAAGGAGAATAACTTTAGAACGGTAAGTGATTCACTGCCCAAACTCTGTCATCATGTCTTCCATTAGTTCTTAGTATTATGTACATGTAGTATAAGTTTCATAAAATTTGAAAGAGGAAAGTGCAGAAACTGGTGGATAGTTGTTTAATTGGCAAACATACAAATGATTACGTTGTTTAATTGGCAAACATACAAATGATTACATTGACTGATTGGCAAACATACAAATGATTACATTGACTGATTGGCAAACATACAAATGATTACATTGGCTGATTGGCAAACATACAAATGATTACATTGACTGATTGGCAAACATACAAATGATTACATTGATTGATTGGCAAACATACAAATGATTACATTGACTGATTGGCAAACATACAAATGATTACATTGATTGACTGATTGGCAAACATACAAATGATTACATTGACTGATTGGCAAACATACAAATGATTACATTGACTGATTGGCAAACATACAAATGATTACATTGACTGATAGTTGATGTTATAACACCACTGATAAGAGCCATTTTTGGAGCTATTTTGTGGTGGCAAGTTTTTATTGGTGGAGAGAGCCAGTTGTTAACAATCCTATTGACTATTTATCTATACATTTAGATAACTATTACCTATCAAACTTGAAAGTTTTATACCCGTATTTGGTTGACTGTCCCAGATTTAATTCAAAGTCAGTACCAATAAGCAGTACTTGCCTATAGAACATTTTCTGGTATTTATATAACCCAAATGTATAACTGTGTGTACAACATATATACAACAGCAAAGTTATGGGTAGAAACCTGTTATTACTGTTAAAAAGGCATTTGCAATATATGCAATATAATTATAGACCAAATTAAATTTGAAGCCACATACCTCTTACCCCTTTCCTATTCCTGAGTGACTTATGTTGAGCAAATGTTTGATACTGGTCCAAGAATGTATTTTTAAAGCCATACAAAATTTGTGTTGGTTTTTTTTTTCCTTCAAATTTTGTAAACATGATTTTTTTTATATCAAGCAAAATCTTTTACTGAACATCTATCTGAAGTAAAATAGGAATTTTTTTTTAATGTGAGAAGTATATGAAATTTTTGACATATTAAAGGTTCCACTAACCCTTTAATGAGACATAATTCATCATCACAGACTCGTTCTTGACAAACTTCTTCAGCCTGACCCAGGAATGCAGCATCAAAGGATTCTTCTCCTTCTAAGTTAGCTAATGTTGATACTAACTGACCTGAAAAAAACCCAGATAAAGAGCATACTTCAGTTTATAATTCAGTCATTGGCTTATTGTTTACTGTTACTGTTTATTCATTATCATTCCATGGGTGCTATTTGGGGGGGGGGAGTGTTGTAGGAATATATGAAGGAACTAAGAATCAAATATAACATCAAAAACAAATTATATGCTTGTATTCATAATTCATTAAAACCATAAAGTGATATACATATATCCACTGAATACACTTTTTTCATTAATCTACAAAATAAAGTACCTTAAAATAGGCCATTAGTTTTCTTGTTTCAATTGTTTTACATTTGTCATTTTGCATTGTTTAGAGACTTTTTACAGCTGACTATGCAGCATGGGTTTTGCTCATTGTTGAAGGCCATATGGTGTCCTATAGTTTGTATGTCATTTGGTCTTTTGTGGAGAGTTGTCTTGTTGGCAATTATATCACATCTTATTTTTCTATTGGATAAACAAATTCACAATATGTGAAGCCATGATTCATTGACTGGATTAAACATTTGTTATTCAAATGTTCTCCTTGATTCAATACTGACCTCCTGTAGCTTTAGCTATTCTTTTTAAGTCAACCTTTTTACACCTCCTGACTGCCATTGCTCCAGCCTCGACAAAGTATTTAAGACAGAGGTCATCTATACCACCAGTTGTAAGGATAACATTGGCTCCCGATGATAAAATCTTATCTATTCTTTCCTTTGTTATATCAGATTCTCTAAAATTAAAGTAAAAAATTATTGTAAACATTATTTTTAAATTTAATTCAATAATCTACACAAATTTGTATGAAGACAATAGTACTATTGAAACAATCAGTTTGTAATCATTCAACTCATCATTGTCCCAGATATAATTCACTGTCAGTATCAAAGTTACTCATCATTGTCCCAGATATAATTCACTGTCAGTATCAAAGTTACTCATCATTGTCCCAGATATAATTCACTGTCAGTATCAAAGTTACTCATCATTGTCCCAGATATAATTTACTGTCAGTATCAAAGTTACTCATCATTGTCCCAGATATAATTCACTGTCAGTATCAAAATTACTCATCATTGTCCCAGATATAATTCACTGTCAGTATCAAAGTTACTCTTCATTGTCCCAGATATAATTCACTGTCAGTATCAAAGTTACTCATCATTGTCCCAGATATAATTCACTGTCAGTATCAAAGTTACTCATCATTGTCCCAGATTTAATTCACTGTCAGTATCAATAATTAGTACTAACTCTTGGTTACTCATCATTGTCCCAGATTTAATTCACAGTCAGTATCAAAGTTACTCATCATTGTCCCAGATTTAATTCATTGTCAGTATCAAAGTTACTCATCATTGTCCCAGATATAATTCACTGTCAGTATCAAAGTTACTCATCATTGTCCCAGATATAATTCACTGTCAGTATCAAAGTTACTCATCATTGTCCCAGATATAATTCACTGTCAGTATCAAAGTTACTCATCATTGTCCCAGATATAATTTACTGTCAGTATCAAAGTTACTCATCATTGTCCCAGATATAATTCACTGTCAGTATCAAAATTACTCATCATTGTCCCAGATATAATTCACTGTCAGTATCAAAGTTACTCTTCATTGTCCCAGATATAATTCACTGTCAGTATCAAAGTTACTCATCATTGTCCCAGATATAATTCACTGTCAGTATCAAAGTTACTCATCATTGTCCCAGATTTAATTCACTGTCAGTATCAATAATTAGTACTAACTCTTGGTTACTCATCATTGTCCCAGATTTAATTCACAGTCAGTATCAAAGTTACTCATCATTGTCCCAGATTTAATTCATTGTCAGTATCAAAGTTACTCATCATTGTCCCAGATTTAATTCACTGTCAGTATCAAAGTTACTCATCATTGTCCAAGATTTAATTCACCGTCAGTATCAATAATTAGTACTAACTCTTGGTTACTCATCATTGTCCCAGATTTAATTTACAGTCAGTATCAAAGTTACTCATCATTGTCCCAGATTTAATTCACTGTCAGTATCAAAGTTACTCATCATTGTCCCAGATATAATTCACTGTCAGTATCAAAGTTACTCATCATTGTCCCAGATTCAATTCACTGTCAGTATCAATAATTAGTACTAACTCTTGGTTACTCATCATTGTCCCAGATTTAATTCACAGTCAGTATCAAAGTTACTCATCATTGTCCCAGATTTAATTCACTGTCAGTATCAAAGTTACTCATCATTGTCCCAGATATAATTCACTGTCAGTATCAAAGTTACTCATCATTGTCCCAGGTTTAATTCACAGTCAGTATCAAAGTTACTCATCATTGTCCCAGATTTAATTCACCGTCAGTATCAATAATTAGTACTAAGTCTTGGTTACTCATCATTGTCCCAGATTTAATTCACCGTCAGTATCAATAATTAGTACTAACTCTTGGTTACTCATCATTGTCCCAGATTTAATTCACCGTCAGTATCAATAAGTAGTACTAACTCTTGGTTAATTCTGGTGTTTATATAACCCAAATGTATAACTAGAGGTACAATAGTGTTTATACCACAGCAAAGTTATGGGTTTTGTCTTCTACAGTCAGACAATAGTCCACATCTTTGACCCAGAAGCATTGATGTGAAAGATAAATGCGTCAGAACAGCAATTAGTGTTTCAGAAAGAGTAGATTTAATATTTCATGGGAAAAATAACCAGATGACTGTGAAAATTTGTTAAAGCTAGTAAAATCTGTATAATTGGACACCTATAAAAAATAATATTAAGAAAAGTTACTTATATAAGTAAAATTAAAGATAGCATCGTTTTCAACATTATTTAAAGGTAATTTTAAAAGTTATTGGTTAAATAATTTGAAGAAAAATTAAATACAAAATTTCATTAATTGATTCAAGATTTTGATAACACCACTTTGAGCTCTCTTCAACTTGGCTTTGTCGATCAGTATTTATTGGCATAGTACTTTGAGAAAACAAAAGACTATTGGCAGGAAAACTGGCATTCCTTGTCAGTTAAGATAGTAGTTGAATGCATAATGAAGGATTTGAACTGACAACCTCAGTGTTGACAGGCTAATGATCGCTGTAGATAAACTACTAAGACCACTAAGCAACAAAATCACCTTAAGGCTTTGATGTTCCCTTCTTATAATCATGATACAGTAGATCTTAATGACCTGCTTCACCAGGAGAACCATGATATGCCCTTCTTTGCTAATTGCATATTGAAGTTTTTGTAAGAATCAAATTGATTATTTACAAGGTTATAATCAGAAGTCATTAAAATAGACATATAGAAAAAGTTATTTGAGGATATCCTAAATCCTATAAAGATAACCTAAAATCTGACAGTTAAGTTAGTCCTACAACTCTCGAATGAAAACCATAAAATATTCAAAATCAAAAGGTAGTTTCCTTTTATCAATCCCAATAAAAGCATAGTGTTTTAAGTAAATCAATCTAGGCATATACTATACTTAAACACATTTTGTTTGGAATAAATAGATTAAAGCAAAGTTGAGTTAGCCATAAATTTAACACTGAAATGACAAAACAAAATAATTTCAAAATTCCAAGGGAAAACATAATGACCAATTATCATCCTTTTTCATTCATAAAAATCTTAGCCTTCCCTTTCATGAATGTGACCTACCGAATTAGACTATTTACCGGATTTGTTATCACATAAGCAACACGACGGGTGCCACATGAGGAGCAGGATCTGCTTACCCTTCCGGAGCACCTGAGATAACCCCTAGTTTTTTGGTGGGGTTCGTGTTGTTTATTCTTTAGTTTTCTATGTTGTGTCATGTGTGCTGTTGTTTGTTTGTCTTTTTCATTTTAGCCATGGTGTTGTCAGTTTGTTTAAGATTTACGAGTTTGACTGTCTCTTTGGTATCTTTCGTCCCTCTTTTAGCATTATCCCAGATTTGATAGACCATTAGTACCAATAAGAAGCACTAACCTTGGTTCATATTCTGGTGTTTATATAACCCAAATGTATAACTATAGGTACAATCATATGTATACCACAGCAAAGTTATGGGTAAAGTCTTCATTTGACATTGATTATTTGAGAGCTATTCCAGGTAAATTTCATTGTGCAGGTATTGTTGAATAATTTGTCATGACCCATTCCTTAGAAAAAGTCATAGGAAAATATATACTTTAACATTGGATACAGAGATTTCCAAGTGAAATGAAATATATAATTGCCTGTAGAATTTTGGTTTTGTTGTCATTTTTTGGCAGAGAAAATGAAAGACATCTGTCCAACATCCAAAAGAAGAAATACTGTTCAGACAAGTATATTGACTGATTGATATTCTAAGGATGAACTAGTACATGTAGGATATTGATATTTTAAACTGGGATTGAAGGTCCAATAAAACATTTGGGATTCACACACAACTAGTACATGTAGGATATTGATATTTTAAACTGGGATTGAAGGTCCAATAAAACATTTGGGATTCACACATAACTAGTACATGTAGGATATTGATATTTTAAACTGGGATTAAAGGTCCAATAAAACATTTGGGATTCACACATGAACTGAAAGACATCCAATGTAATTGGCGGTAAAAACTACAAGCCAGATAAGCTAGTTTCTGGACAAAAACATATTATTTCATCAAGGGATTAATAAATCTGTGTAGACATTACCTCTGACGAACACCATCTAGCTGATCTGGATTTTCTATTAATACTTGAATACCCATCTTCATCTTGGCTTTCATTAAACTGAAGTCTAAACACGCAATTTTTGCTCCAGATATTTTCTTTACCATTGCTGCAATAAAAATAAAACTTCTAATTTAACTTGTATATATATATCAGAGTTTTTTCTTACAAAAATAATTTATTTGCGTTTAAATCCCCACCTTTTTGCCATGTATCTCTTCATGTTATAGGGTATTTATATCAATCTGTGCCAAACTCTGTAGGTTTCTGTCAGATAGTGTTGTAGATTGTCTGACCGAACCAATTTTTGTCTGTCTAAAAAAATTCAATTAATTTAGCTTTTTGTGTTGGGTATATTTTAAATGTTCTGATTGGTCTATGATGATATTCATGGTGAAAAATGCATTACAGGAAAGCCAATACAATATTTGCGCTTTTTGTCATGATTGCTTCCTTTGTCAGTCACGTTACATTTCAAGACTAACTGGGGATAGCCCCTTGAACATACTTCAGAGTAAACATTTTACCCGGAAGTTTTCATTTCTATCGATCTGTGCGCAAGCATATCAAAATACAATAAGTCACAGAACCGAGACGGTGTCACAACAGACATACGATTTAAGTCTATTTCATCGGTCAGGACAGTCGGTGTTTGTCACACTGTTGTGTTAAGATGGCATACAATTTTTAAGATATGAGCCTTCCTGATGGGGATGATGTAGCAGATCATAATTATCAGGAAAGGATTTTTAAGACTGTAAATATACCTTGACAGGTCGTTCTCAAGTTTAATGTGCTGTAAAAAAATCTTTACTTACCTTGTGAGGCTACTGTACAATTTAAAGCATATCCATGAACAAGTGTGCTTTCTTTCAAACTCTTCCCATGAGCCTTCAGTACATTGACTGCCTTGATTGGATATCTGTAACCCCCTTTGCCATCAGATGTTTTAATTGCCATGGCAGCATCAACAACCATGTTGGAAAAGAATTCCATTTCACTGTCTTAAGTCAAGGTTGTATAATTCTCAAGGCATTCTTAAATTCAAATGAGTTTTGATCATTCAAAATTGTATTCATGACCCCTTAAGGATCTACCTAGGTCAAGTTTAGGAATTTGTGACAGATGTTCTGACTCCTTGAAGTTGTATTTTTTCCTACGAAGTGTTTTGATTCCGAATAATTTTCAGTAGAAACCTATGCTGTACCATTGCTGCAAAGAACACTATAGCTCATGTAATACAAAACTTAACAGATGATGGGGGTTATTAAGGACCTTGACTGGCTGTTCAGTCATTAGACTTAACAGTAAGACTAATGGTCCAAACAATACTAAAAGTCTCCTTATAATAATAATAATAATATTTTTTTTATTTAAAGAGGGTAAACACAGTTAGTTACAATTACTAATCTTTCCTGAGGCCCTCATATACATGTATACAATACAAGTAAAAAAAATAATATTAATAATAAGAGAAATAAGCTGCAACTGAGAATATTTCCTTCAATTTTTAAAGGTTTATGTTATACTACAGACATAAAAGTGTTCAGTACCTTGTAAGAAGTACTTCCAAAAATACAGAAGTATTTGGATCAAAGTACTGACATACTGTACCCCACTGTATATACTATCAATCTACATAGATTGAAAGCAAGTTGAATGGGAATGGCTAAATTGTAGAAATCATTAACCATATAGGTTTCTCATTTACTATATTTTCTTAATTATGAATTTTTGTGTTGGGTATAAACGTATTTTCACTTTTGGTATATAGCTGAAATTTGATACAAAATGACCTTAAATCTGTGCTGATACAAAATGACCTTAAGTCTGTGCTGATACAAAATGACCTTAAGTCTGCGCCGATACAAAATGACCTTAAGTCTCCGCCGATACAAAATGACCTTAAATCTGAGCTGAAACAAAATGACCTTAAATCTGCGCCGATACAAAATGACCTTAAATCTGCGCCGATACAAAATGACCTTAAATCTGCGCCGATACAAAATGACCTTAAATCTGCGCCGATACAAAATGACCTTAAATCTGCGCCGATACAAAATGACCTTAAATCTGCGCTGATACAAAATGACCTTAAATCTGCGCCGATACAAAATGACCTTAAATCTGCGCCGATACAAAATGACCTTAAATCTGCGCCAATACAAAATGACCTTAAATCTGTGCTGATACAAAATGACCTTAAATCTGTGACGATACAAAATGACCTTAAATCTGCGCCAATACAAAATGACGTTAAATCTGTGCCGATACAAAATGACCTTAAATCTGAGCCAATACAAAAGGTGCAGAGAATAACGGTATTCTGATGATTCAACTGCATGGTTGCCTAATAATTGTTATATTGCATTCTTCCGTGTAGATACCCCCCTTTACGCCCCTCCCTAATAATTGTTATATCCACTTCATTTGAACTTAGGAAGATACTTCATTTAAATTGTGTTGTTTTATTTATTTTTGTCTCATTGACTATCATACCCTATCTCCTTATTTTAATATGACTGTGACAACTATTTGAATACATTCATCATGTTCATTACAGATATAAAATGACGATAAACATCAGCTATAAGTAAAGGATACGGTCCAATGATTTTACTTGACATGCTGGTTTTTGACGCACTAATGATACATTCTCTTCCCAACTCCTCTACATTTATTGTCATGTGTTCCTGGATGTATTTACAAGCTTCTCTAAAAATAGAATTCTCATAATAGATTATAATCATCAATCTTAAATGATTAGTTACTGTTTTATCCTCATACATACTTGTAAAGTGCAAGTTACTTGTACCAAACCCTTCAAATGTCGCAGCAAATATGATTTTACTTAAAAATGTGTGCAAGATCAAATATTTAACACCTCAATAAAATAACAAAAATAATGATTGCGTTACTGGCACTATCACTTTCTATGTTCAGTGGACCATGAAATTGGGGTAAAAACTGTAATATGGCATTAAAATTAGAAGGATCATATCATAGGGAATGAGTGTACTAAGTTTCAAGTTGTTTGGACTTCAACTTCATCAAAAACTACCTTGACCAAAAACTTTAACTTGAAGCGGAACAGACGGACGAACGGGCGAACAAACAGATGCACAGACCAGAAAACACAATGCCTCTCAACTGTATAACCTAATGGATTCTCGTCAAACATACTCACATTTCTTCACATTTTATGTTTTGAAATGGAAATAACTATTCAAGGGAGGTAACTAACCTGCATGCCAGTCTATAAAGGGATGTAACTAACCTGCATGCCCGTCTATAAAGGGAGGCTACTTACTTGCATGCCAGTCTATAAAGGGAGGTAACTAACCTGCATGTCAAGTCTATAAAGGGCCCGTCTATAAAGGGAGGCTACTTACTTGCATGCCAGTCTATAAAGGGAGGTAACTAACCTGCATGTCGTCTATAAAGGGAGGTAACTAACCTGCATGCCAGTCTATAAAGGGAGGCTTCTTACTTGCATGCCAGTCTATAAAGGGAGGTAACTAACCTGCATGCCCGTCTATAAAGGGAGGCTACTTACTTGCATGCCAGTCTGTATCCACTGATGATGGAGGTAGGATGGATTTTACAGTTAACAAGTTCATCAGCATTCTTCAACAACTCAGCAGCAATAATTACCTACAGAGAAAAAAGTGTAAACTAAGGTTACAGCTTAATAAATTTTTAATAACAAATGTATGACTCTAAAAAGTTGTAAAATGTATGAGGGAAAGGGAAAAAAATTAACTGCCAAAGTCACTGTTACTGAATACAAACAATGTAGTGTACAGTACCTTGTAAGAAGTACTTCCAACATGACAGAAGTATTCGGATCAAAGTACTGACTTACTGTTCCCCACTGTATATACTATCAATCTACATAGATTGTAAGCAAGTTGAATGGGATTTTAAATATATCATTGAAACAGTGTAAAAGAATAACTCTTTTACCAATTTCACAATTCGATGTATCAGTATTTTAGGAATTATGGGTAATTTCATACATAGTATGCTTAGTACCCTCATTGAGATTTATATGACTAGTTATGTCTTCAGAATAATTGATACTGGCCTGATATAATTTCTATTTGTCTTGGCTGAATTTTTGTGTCTTAAATTGAACAAGAAAATTTGGTGTGCATTTGGTTTTAAAGACACTCTTTAGCTGGAAAGAACAAGAGGATTTCAGATGCTAACAACACTCACTTGACATTTCTAGTAAATTTTAAAAGGTGTGTGGTGCTTTGACAGTTTTTAATCCTAACTTTATTAAATAAACTTATAAATGCATCAATATTTAAACATTAATGTAATTGCCAAAGTAACAGCTACTGAATATTAAAAATATACTTAATAATATGATAGTGTACAGCACCTTGTAAGAAGTACTTCCAACAATACAGAAGTATTCGGATCAAAGTACTGACTCACTGTTCCCCACTGTATATACTATCAATCTACATAGATTGTAAGCAAGTTGAATGGGATTTTAAGATTTATCATTGGAACAGTATAAACAAGAATGTGTCCAAAGTACACAGGTGCCCCATTCGCACTATCATTTTCCATGTTCAGTGGACCGTGAAATTGGGGTAAAAAATAAAATTTGGCATAAAAATTAGAAAAATTGTACAATATATTAAGTTTCAAGTTGATTGCACTTCAACTTCAAAATCTACCCTGACCAAAAACTTTAACCTGAAACTTACATATCATTTTCTATGTTCAGTGGACCGTGAAAAGGGGGTTCAAAAATCTAATTTAGCATTAAAATTAGAAAGATCATATCAGAGGGAACATGTGACTAAGTTTCAAGTTGATTGAACTTCAACTTCATAAACCAGATGCTCCGCAGGGCGTAGCTTTATACGACCGCAGAGGTTGAACCCTGAACGGTTAGGGCAAGTATGGACACAACATTCAAGCTGGATTCAGCTCTAAATTTGGATTGTGATTAAATAGTTGACACAGCATAGGTTTCTGACACAGAATGAATGTGTTCTAATGAACTTAAAATTTTTGTTTCTCTTAGAGCAATTCACTATGCTGTTGAATATTAATCCTCTCAAAAAAATGTTTGAAGAAATTTTCTTTTTTATTTATGAAATTTCAAATGAGAAAAATTGAACCCAATTTTTTTAATCACATCCCCCTTTCCCTTATTCCAAAACTAATCTCAATTAAAATTTCTAAAGGAGTTTGCAACAATAACTACTCATTTAAATACATCATAAAATATTAAGATGTAAAAAAACTGCTTGTTATCACTGAATGGTAAAGATTATTTTAATTTATCAGTTGGTAGTAAAAAGTGAATATACATTGTATATTGTATATAACAAAGATTTAAGTTGATTCTGGACAAAGAAAGATAACTCCAATTAAAAAAAAATCTTGCTATTGCACAATATTTTGCAATTAGATATTTCTTGCTTACTATTCTGGACAAAGAAAGATAACTCTAATTAAAAAAAAATTTGATATTTCACAATATTGTGCAATTAGATATTTCTTGCCATTGCGCAATACTGTGCAATTGAAAAGACTTGCTATTGCACAATACTTAATATAATAATTTTAGATCCTGATTTGGACCAACTTGAAAACTGGGCCCATAATAAAAAATCTAAGTACATTTTTGAATTCAGCATATCAAAGAACTTCAAGATTTCAATTTTTGTTAAAATCAGACTAAGTTTAATTTTGGACCCTTTGGACTTTAGTGTAGACCAATTTGAAAACAGTACCAAAAATGAAGAATCTACATACACAGTTAGATTTGGTATATCAAAGAACCCCATTTATTCAATTTTTGATGAAATCAAACAAAGTTTAATTTTGGACCCCGATTTGGACCAACTTGAAAACTGGGCCAATAATCAAGAATCTAAGTACATTTTTAGATTCAGCATATCAAAGAACCTAACTGATTCATTTTTTGTCAAAATCAAACTAAGTTTAATTTTGGACCCTTTGGACCTTAATGTAGACCAATTTGAAAACGGGACCAAAAGTTAAGAATCTACATACACAGTCATGACAGTTAGATTCAGCATATCAAAGAACCCCAATTATTCAATTTTGATGAAATCAAACAAAAGTTTAATTTTGGACTCTTTGGGCCCCTTATTATGTTGGGACCAAAAGTCCCAAAATCAAACCCAACCTTTCTTTTATGGTCATAAACCTTGTGTTTAAATTTCATAGATTTCTATTTACTTATACTAACGTTATGGTGCGAAAACCAAGAAAAATGCTTATTTGGGTCCCTTTTTGGCCCCTAATTCCTAAACTGTTGGGACCTAAACTCCCAAAATCAATACCAACCTTCCTTTTGTAGTCATTAACATTGTGTTTAAATTTCATTGATTTCTATTTACTTAAACTAATGTTATTGTGCGAAAACCAAGAATAATGCTTATTTGGGCCCTTTTTTGGCCCCTAATTCCTAAACTGTTGAGACCAAAACTCCCAAAATCAATCCCAACCGTTCTTTTGTGGTCATAAACCTTGTGTCAAAATTTCATAGATTTCTATTAACTTAAACTAAAGTTATAGTGCGAAAACCAAGAAAATGCTTATTTGGGCCCTTTTTGGCCCCTAATTCCTAAAATGTTGGGACCAAAACTCCCAAAATCAATACCAACCTTCCTTTTGTGGGCATAAACCTTGTGTTAAAATTTCATAGATTTCCATTCACTTTTACTAAAGTTAGAGTGCGAAAACTAAAAGTATTCGGACGCCAGACGACGACGCCGACGCCAACGTGATAGCAATATACGACGAAAATTTTTTCAAAATTTGCGGTCGTATAAAAACTATCGTGACCAAAAACCTGAAGTTGCACAGATGAACAAACGAACAGACCAGAAAACTTAATGCCCCACTATTATTGTAGGTTGGGCATAAAAAGAATGTTGTTTTGTAGTCTCACAATTCGAACATTTTTCGATGTATTAGGTTCTCAAGAATTATGGATAATTTCATACTCAGTGAGTACTGTGATCAAGATTGATATGGCTAGATAAGTCTTCAAAATAATTTATACTGGCCCAGTATAATTTTTAATGACCTTGGCTGAGGACCAACCAGTATATTTTTAATTGTGAAATCAAAGGGAACAAAGAAACAACAATTTTTTTTAATAAATCAAACAAAAAGATTTAGTTTAATTATTATGGCCTAAAAGAAAAGCTTTAGCCAGAAGGGACAAGACGCTATCAGGTGCTAATGACTCCCTTGACATGCATACTAATGTCAGCCAGAAGGGACAAGAAGCTATCAGGTGCTAATGACTCACTTGACATGCATACTAATGTCAGCCAGAAGGAACAAGACGCTATCAGGTGCTAATGACTCCCTTGACATGCATACTAATGTCAGCCAGAAGGGACAAGACGCTACCAGGTGCTAATGACTCACTTGACATGCATACTAATGTCAGCCAGAAGGAACAAGACGCTATCAGGTGCTAATGACTCCCTTGACATGCATACTTATGTCAGCCAGAAGGGACAAGACGCTATCAGGTGCTAATGACTCCCTTGACATGCATACTTATGTCAGCCAGAAGGGACAAGACGCTATCAGGTGCTAATGACTCCCTTGACATGCATACTAATGTCAGCCAGAAGGAACAAGAGGCTATCAGGTGCTAATGACTCACTTGACATGCATACTAATGTCAGCCAGAAGGAACAAGACGCTATCAGGTGCTAATGACTCACTTGACATGCATACTAATGTCAGCCAGAAGGAACAAGACGCTATCAGGTGCTAATGACTCCCTTGACATGCATACTTATGTCAGCCAGAAGGGACAAGACACTATCAGGTGCTAATGACTCCCTTGACATGCATACTTATGTCAGCCAGAAGGAACAAGACGCTATCAGGTGCTAATGACTCACTTGACATGCATACTAATGTCTATCATTTCTAGTAGGCTTTAAAGGGGCAAGGTGCTTTGACCGTTTCAATTCCTTTACTTAATAAATCAATCAATGCATCAATATTAAAATATTTCTGTAACTTACAGCTACTGATTATAAAGAATGTAGTGTACAGAACCTTGTAAGAATTACTTCCAACATGACAGAAGTATTCGGATCAAAGTACTGACTTACTGTACCCCACTGTATATACTATCAATCTACATAGATTGTAAGCAAGTTGAATGGGATATCTAATAAATACAAAAGAGATTGTGATTGGATAAATTTTTGAACTACACCCTGGGAAATTGGTGTCAACCTACCACAGAGGTTGTACCGTCTCCTACTTCCTGGTCCTGTAGATCAGCCAACTCTACTAGAACTTTGGCTGCTGGGTGTTCTACCTCTAATAACTTTAATATTGTAGCTCCATCATTTGTAATGGTCACATCCTGTAAATATATAAATCATTAAATGATCTTTGAGAGTGTATCTAATGATTGGCCAACAATATTTCAAATGGTGCAGTTTTAAACATTGATTATTTTCATTTCAGTATATGATTCCCTTTCATTATAATTTATAAGACATTTCTGGAATTGCATAACATTACAGGTTTCACAACATAATTCAAAGACTACACGAGTTTGTAAAAATTGTAGGATTTATTACTTATATAAACATTTTCTTTTCAAATTTTGAATAACATGTTCTTCATTATGATGTACTTAATTTAAATGATACTGCCTAAATCCCTGAAATTAATTGGTGACTAAAATAATTCTAAATTATGAACCTTCACCTAACACCAAGTCTCAATTACCTTTGACAAATTGGCACTAAATATGAATTGTACATACCCCAATATCGTCCACTAACATTTTGTCCAGACCCACTGGTCCTAAACTGGACTTCACAATGTTGGCTATGGCACATGCTGCATTTACTGAAATATAACAAAGAATATTATTAGGATGGAGACCAATACTGTTTCTTTTTTACAGACTTTTTAAAAAATGTCAGAAAGTGGTCCAGGAGTTACTTATTTCTAACAACAAGTATGATTTACATCAACAAACAAATTCAAACATTAATTAATAAAGTGTATTTGAGAACTTTGAAGACATTAATTTTTTCATTTTTTCTTGAGGACCACAGAGTTAAGGCCAAAGAAAAATATATGTGGGGTTCCAGTAACCCGACCGACCCATGTTAAAACCCCCGACCCTAGAATTTTTTTTTTCATTTCTGAAAAATAAATTTTCAAAAGATCAAATTTTGAGGATTGTGAATTAAAATAATTAAATTCATAGATTTCTGTCATCTGAATTTCCATCACAAGTATCTGTTATGGCTAAAATGCAAGAATTCATAACAGAATGCAACAAAATTAACTAATAAGCGTATCATGACTGTTTATTTTACAATCAAACACATGTAAAAATGGCTGACGTCCGGTTGGGGCGTGTATAATACTGGAAACAATTTTGGTAAACACAATTTTTTTTCCGGATTTTGACATTCAAAAAAAAAAAATTCAAAAAAAAATTAAAATTTGCCGACCTACAGACCATTTTTCATTTTTTTAAAAGTATGCAACTGGAACCACACATATATTGAAAATTTGAACATATTGAACCAATTGTAACTTGTTTACATTTATAAGAAGAAAATTGACAACCGCTGCTTGCTAAATTTATTTTTCTTTCCATTTAGAGTCAATAAGAGAAGAGTTTACACTTTGATTTAGAAAGATTGCACAATTGGGCATTAGCACTGGTTTTACAACTATAGGCAACTGGAGTTTAATGAATCGAAATAGGAAAATTGTGTTGGTTTTTTTTTATTTACCCTTGGTTATCATGGTTATGACCAAAAGTCTTTAATTCAAAGTCTCATCCTGTTTTTAATGTCAACGAGTTTCAAATATACAGTAAGCCCAAGGAGTTTGTAATCCCAAACTCCATACTCCGATATTTTTCCTGGTGTAACACCAGGAAACTCCGACATCCCTCCCAAAATTCTCGGAGAAATTTGGGAGTATTCCCTCCGACTTCCGCGTAAATCCGCTACCTTTTGTTTATTGTATTAGCGACATCTCTCCCAGTCTGGTGTGACGCGGTGTGACACCAGGTAATTAATTGCCCTAATCCGTCTGATCTATGCCGGCACGCGACAGTCAAGGTATGTGAGATTTCTAATGTAATTAAACAATTATATTTCCTGTCTATTGATTATCAGGTTATATCTGATTGCTTGAAACAAATGAAAGATTAAAATAAAAAGCAAAACGTTGTTGTTAATTCTTTCAATTACTCTGTACATTTTAATCAAGTTTTTAAACAACTATATTTGATTTTGACTTCCGTTTTTTTTATCAGTAAATAAATATTTAATTCACTAAAAGAGATATAATTGTGCAACAATAAACGGAGACTAACGCTGAATGAATGAAGGCAGTTTAAAGAAAAATTACACGTCTCAAAGTTTTTTATACTACAAGTAAAAAAGAAAATATTATTCCTTATCTGTTATGCTAATAATTCTACGCCATTTCCATTTTACGATTACAAAATAAAAGTTTTAAAATCCAAAACGTTGTTGTTAATGCTTTCAATTGCATTAAAGTTTTATAAAAAAAATCTATACTTGATTATGACCTCGTTTTTTATTTATCGGTAATTGATATAACTTACGAAAAGAGACATACTTGCGTGAAAATAAACGGAAACTAACGCTGAAGGTATAAAATGTGAGCAGTGAGTTTAAAGAAAATTACGTGTCTTAAAACTTGTATATGCAAGTAAAAAAGAAAATACTATTCACCATTCGTTATGCTTAATAAGTCTACGGCATTTTCTCTTTACGATTAGCATTACTTTAGGATATAATACATTTCGGCTACAACAGGAATACTTCTATAGCTGCATCAACTCGTCGTTGCATAATATTCATTTACGCACAATGAATGTAAACCTTTGTGTTGTATTTAGAACAGTTATCTTTTAATATTTTTAAAACAATTAATTGCCGTGGGAAGACGACACGCATCTCAGTGATCAACAGTGCGTGATTGAACTTGAACTTGACTTCGCTCACAATATTGAATACTAAAAATAGTGACATCAATTTTGTCCACGAGATTTTTATTTGGCGGGAAATAGTATCATGTAACAGTAAACTCAGGTGACCTTTCTGGATAACCGTGGGAAAATTCATGTAATGATTGACATTTGTGTGCGTTAAGATTGAGGCTCTAGAAAGTCCTTTTACAATTGATTAACCGGATTCTAAATTTTATTCCTTTTCTGAATAAACGAACATCAGCCTTTTATTTATACGTTTCTCAGTCAACAGAGGACATAAACCTGGACATTATTTATACTTCCATAGTCAACACTATACATTAATGGTAGATGAAAACAGGATGCATGTCGTTCAGTTCCTGATGGGCGTTGGTAGAGATCCTCTGTGAAAATGTGTCGATCGTAAAAATCCGATCCACATTTTTTTTTACATATTTCTTTCTTGTACGATATAATTTCATTTTAATATTCTATAGTATAAATTGTTGAAATACTTCTTTTTATATTTCGCCGAGGACTTTTAACGAGCAGTAAAGTACGGATTGAGCCAATCCAATTTTATTTTAAATAATAAAAGATCAATAACAGATCGTAACAGATAAAAAACACATGATTTTATTTCTTCATATAATTAAATAAGGTTGTGATGATTGTGTTGTGTCTGGGCGGGGAATTATCTCAGTATTTATGAATATAGGGCTGCCACATTGCATACAAAACTATTTGTCACTTTACAGTTTCTTTTTTAAATTCAAATATTTCAAGTCGGTAATCTACCGAGGTAGTGAAACATAATATTTTACATTTCAAAATAAATTGAAAGTAACAGAGTTCACTTGTTGGTCCGATAAATTAACTCTAGGGTTTGATTTAGATTGGACAAATTACCGTAAAAACATCATTTTGTTTTAAGCCAGTTGATATTAATTATATAATATTGAACTATTAATGAACCGGATATTCACTGAGTAGGTCATAAAAGGTTCTAATTGTGTGTAAAATCATCTTTGTTGAAACTTTGTTGAAAAAACAAAAATTATGACCTGATCGGACTATAATGAAAATACTAAATAAGTGTTTTATTCGTATTTTTATACGTTTTTACGTTTTATTTAATATGACAATGACATGGGCATATACATACAAGAATAATTATCTTATTTTAAATAAAAATGTCACACTTTTATCTGACAATGAATGGACATTTAAATAACGTACATTTTAAAGCACACAGGTGCAATCAAGATTGATTAAATGTACAAAGGTTATAAATCTGCCTAATCCGATTATGTTGTCACGCGTCATTAATTTTCAGTTTATCCGATGGGCAATAAACCAATTAACAGCCACGCGGTGTTGGGAGAGAATCTTTGGAGGAAATTGGGAGTAGAATCCGTGATTCGCGGTGTCACACCGCTACACTCGGAAATCGGTGATAAAAGTTCGCGATTAAAAACTCTCTGGGCGTACTGTATTAAATCAAGGGGGACAGAAATTTTGCAGTGTGTATTTCCCTGTCTTCACACTTAATCATAGGACCACTAGTCCAATAATTATGACGTCTTGAAAGGCTATTTATATTTTTTGCTTTTAACATCATATTAACATGGTTTTAATTTTTTTTCAGTTAGACTTTGCAAAGTTCTACATCTACATTTACATCAACTTCTATGTCGTCACACGAAAAAGATATGTTGATCCATCACTCAAGTGTAAGTTTCCTGCTTTATTAAGACGTTTGGCCTATATCTAGTCAACACGCTTCAATTTAGGAGTATGTAGAAAATTCCTTCTAAAATCGAAAACAAAAGAAATGGCTTCTGCTATATGACGTCAAAAGTAAATAAGAAAATAGTCTTTCAAGACCTCACAATTATTTGGACTTTGCTGGTCACAACAACATGACTGATACATTAGGAACCCATTGGATATGAAAATACCAGTTTAATCTTTGGTCTTTTTTTTTTTTTTTAAAGATTAAGCAATGACATGAATGAGGAGAAGCTTGCAAAAATTAAAACATGGATATGGGCTATTTCAAAAAAAATGATGCCAAAGTGTGACAAACATGGTAAAAAATTAAGTCATTGCTAATCTTTTTTCTATCATTTTTCTTTAATCCAGAGACATTCAAGTTTACAAAACTACCAAGGGTTTATGCAAAATAATAAAAACAAAAATTTTAACAACATTTTACTCATAAGAATTCATCCACTTTTCAAAGGAAACAACAAAATAATAATATCAACTGACAAAAATAAATAAGAATATAAATGTCAATGTAATTATTTTGTTTGTTGCAATAAAGGTACTAAATGATTTTCCTGCAATTTTTTTTTACTTATAAACAGTTTTTTTTTTTAATTATGTAAATTTCACCAATTTTTAGTGTATTCTTTAATATCTTATTTCAAAAGTTTTTATATCTCTTTGCAAAAGCTTTAATTTTATATAAAAAGTATAAGGAAGCAAACATATATGATCTAATTACATCCTCTGAAAATTTCACAACAATTGCTTCAGTCAATTCTAAGTTTTCTTCATTTAAAAAAACAAACATGTGTTTTTTATCCTTTTGTTACACTCCTGACATATTTTTTCAGTAACTGTAAGACTGTTTTTTAATGGAATGTTTAGAAAATCAGTAATGATATCTATTTTAAATTTACAATCTCACAAATAAATAAATTTATTAGATATTTGATTACATATTTTTTTAATTTCTGAGCAAAGAGCAAACTTTTAACATGTTTAATGAGAATTACACTTTAATTTTTAAGAATCTTTGGTGAATAGTGTGCAGAAAAATCACTTTTACAAGACAGATCGGCTTTCTCATTACATTGTAAAGATGTTACAATTATTTTAATAAAGAATCATGTTGAATTTTGTTATAGATAAGCTACATCAGAAACTTGTCAGGAGTGTAACAAATGTTACACTCCTGACCATAATTTATTGCTACCATATTTTAACCTGAAACTGACCTGAAATCATGTAGAGTCTTTATATTTCACATATTATTTTAGTTCAAATTAAGAACAGGTTAAAAAAAATTATATACTTCTTACATATTTACAAATTTTGCTAATTGTCTATTTAAAAAAAAAAGATGGCTTTCCTTTAAACCTTGTTCAGTCTCCTGTTTGATACTATATATATGCTGTTTTTATGTCAGATAATGTATTATGATAAGTTTGTTCGTACTACCAAAGATGGTAGCAGTATGTGCTCTGTATATTAAAAATTGTCCAAAAATGTACCCCAAAATGTCAGGAGTGTAACGCTTTAAAATGTTTAAGTGTAACATTCATGTTATTTTTTATAGAAACAATGTTGTTATTATTGGTTTTCTTTTCTGGAATTTGAGTGTGAACACCATCTGTTGCATATTTTCAGTAACAAACATGCCATTATTATGGCCTTTATTGCTTGTTTATGCTCAATACTTTTATGTCAGGACTGTAACACATTTAAACAAGCTAGTTCAATTGCAATTTTAGTTCAAAAATTTCAAAAGTAATGATGTAGACTTGTATTCTGTGTTAAGCTGAGGTGTAGTAATGTCATTTTATAATAATTGTCAGCTTGTTTTTCTTCCAATAACTAACCTTTGCTAATAAGATTGAAATAAGGCATTTTTTGTGTTACACTCCTGACATTGAAGTATTGAGCATACAAAAGCAATGAAGGCCATAATAATGGCATGTTTGTTACTGATAAACTGTAACAGGTAATGGTCACTGAAATTCAAGAAAAAACAAAAACTATAACAACATTGTTTCTAAAAAAAAATACATCTTAACCCAGTTGTTACACTCCTGACAGACCTGGGTAGTCCTCTTATTGTAACCATAATATTCCAGTAGTAGAACTTCAGGGTCAACTGGATGCACCTGTGCCAAGCTATGATACTAAACAAAAAAATAAACCGTGCAAGATGTACAGAAACATGTTATTTCACCTACAAAGACATTTTCTGGCAGCATATTGACTTTTACTAACATTTTTTTTTTTTACACAAACTTATTTGACTTACCTTATGAGGCTCATAAAAATGTAAATATATGGAAGAATTGAACAAGAAATCATAGTCAAGATATAATAGTTGGATGAAAGATATTGTTTGGTATTGTATCTGCCCTTATTTATTCTATATCATCAATGAATGCACATGCTTTCTTCTAAATGTCACACTAAAAGCGTTACACTCCTGACATTTTGAGGTACAATTTTGGACAATATTTTTTAAACAGAGCACATACTGCTATTATCTTTGGTAGTTAGGACCAACTAATCATAATACATTATCTGACCTAAAAACATTACAGATATAGTATCATACAAGAGACTGACAAAGGTTTAAAGGAAAGGCATCATTTTTTTTGAAATAGCCCATATATGTGTCCCTTCAGCACAGTCGGTGTGGACACGTGTTCCTACAGCAGCAAGAGGGTTAATGCTGATTTCACATTTTAGTCAGGATTCAATTTATAACAAAATAATTAGTCTGAGATTATTCTGACGTCTAATGGCTGTTTTGCCGGACAAAGCTGAGGCCGTCCCATATCAAAAAGTGGATATTGGCCCATCCAAAATAAAAGTAAAAATGTCTGATTCGATGGTTCACTGTGAAAACTGATTAAATATGGAAAAATAAAGGGTGGCGAGTACAAATGTAGGTGAAGCTTACATAAATAAAGAGATAAATGAAAGGTGAACAAATTGATACCCGATTTATAAAATTCCAATCCCATTACTATTGGCACTAGAAGCGACAAAGCAGCGCATCTATTTTGGATGGGCAAATATCCACTTTTTGATATGGGATGACCTCTGTATCGCACGGCCCCAGCATGTCTGGCAAAACAGCCGTTGGACATCAGAGTAATCTCAGATTACAAAATAATATGCAGCGACACAATTCTTTCTGTCAATGCAGTGTGTTCTTTCCACACCAGTATGAAAAATAGTACAGGTGTGGATAGTAAACCCCACATAGACCGATACAAGTGCCTGTCACTCGACACTGTGTCGGTGTGGTACTATAGCTAGGATTTTGTTTGATAATTAACAGTAATCATTTTAATATGCCGAATGGAAAATATGATCTGATTTCAAACCAATAAATGTTTCCAAAATAATACACAGCCTTGTTAAAGTCATTTAAAATAATCTTCATTGCGTGCAATAAGAAATTATAGGATCTTTCTGGAATGTTCGAAAGCCATGTGCGACTCATGCCTTGAGTTTGACGAGCGATTTTGGTTGATTTATGACGAAAAGCAGTAAAAAATAGAGATAATGATAAAGAATTTTAAATTCTATAATGTTTCAACTTTACAAACACACCATTTTGTGTTCTGACTGACTGTCCTGTTGTTCGGTTTCCACCGACGGTGAGAGCTGTTGTGGTGTCGGCCATGTTTGTTTGTGAATGCACATGTTCAATCTCGTAGATCCCGATTAAAAAATGTATATAAATTACGGGATATTTTTAGAGTTTCGTTTTCTTTCATACACTAAAATATGTAAAAAAAAATATGAAAAGATAAGCAACATAAATTTTAAAAACACCAAAAATAAAATTATTAAAAAAAGTATTTTGGCGGGAAAGTTCAAATATTTTCGTTTTCAGCGAAGATCAGCGAAGTTTGCATCTTATTACATATTTTTTTTTTTTTTTTTAATTTTGCACGAATCTGATCATGGGTCACATTATGTTACAGATTATCGGAAAAATAAATGTCATTCAATCACCAAAATTATGGGCTATGTATTTAGCCCAATATCCAAAGTAATGCCAGTAATTGTTTTCAAATTTATAGAGCTGTAGAAAATCTGTATCTTACTTTTATTTAAGGTGAAAAATATTTTTTATGTTCATAACCAGTGTCCTTATTTACTTCAAAATACCGATACCAGGTCAAATTGAGTAGCTAGAATAATTGGTGTGTATACTGTTTACAAGAACAGCCTTGTTAACACACTATTATCGACTTTGTAGAGTACTGTCGGGTATTTTCGACCAGAGGCAGTTTTCGACCACCGAACATTTCGGGAGCGATTTCATGCACGCCAGGCGTTGTTTCCGCATCCTTTCAGCGTGCAGATCTGCAGAACTAAATATTTGTCATGAAAGGTTAGGTTAGCTGCAACTCACGGAAAGAAGTAGTAAGTTACATAATTGGTAACGGTTGTCGTGGAAAATCTCGCCATGATAAAAACAAGTATTATGTCATGTGTTAAAAAATATCTGTCTTTCAACAAATGATTTCAGTAAAAAACACCTACTGTTCAAGCATGAAATCCTAATGACAATGTTCGCTAAATTCCTGGGAATAAAAATGAACACATAAATGAATAAATCAGACGCATTTTAAAAAATATTTTACCGATTATCAACTTATATCCCTTTCACACGTATTTCGCCTATTTTCGACCAGTCTTGTATATTTTGTGTTACTATGGACGCTTTGTTTACGTTTTTCAAGGCTACAGTGACGTCACAATATGAATGACGTAACGAAATCGGGCACCTTGTATAGACAATGTCATAGTCAGAAGGACAATGTTATGCAATTGGAATGTCGAATACACTGTGATTGTAATTTTTTTTACTAGCTGAAAATAAGAAAATCAAAACTTTATCTGAGCAACAAGATCAAAATGCAGTCTGCTTTTGAAGGATTACAAAACTTTGAATTATCGAAAATTAAGGATTTTCTTATCCCAGGCATAGATTACCTTAGCCGTATTTGGCACAACTTTTTGGAATTTTGGATCCTCAATGCTCTTCAACTTTGTACTTGTTTGGCTTTATGAATATTTTGATATGAGCGTCACTGATGAGTCTTATGTAGACGAAACGCGCGTCTGGCGTACTAAATTATAATCCTGGTACCTTTGATAACTATTTACACCACTGGGTCGATGCCACTGCTGGTGGACGTTTCGTCCCCGAGGGTATCACCAGCCCAGTAGTCAACACTTCGGTGTTGACATGAATATCAATAATGTGGTCATTTTAATAAATTTCCTGTTACAAAACTTTGAATTATCGAAAAACTAAGGATTTTCTTATCCCAGGCATAGATTACCTTAGCCGTATTTGGCACAACTTTTTGGAATTTTGGATCCTCAATGCTCTTCAACTTTGTACTTGTTTGGCTTTATGAATATTTTGATATGAGCGTCACTGATGAGTCTTATGTAGACGAAACGCGCGTCTGGCGTACTAAATTATAATCCTGGTACCTTTGATAACTATTTTAGTCCAAACTTATTTTTTCTCCCCTGCGAAATCAAAGCAATTTGTCTACGTGTCAATAGAAAACTCGAAGACGTTTATAAAATACTCCCTAAAAGAGGGTGGACGGGAGGGGTTTGACAAGGAGTAGCAATCACCACTTCCTTTCTTTTAATATCAACTTGAGCTAACAATCCCTCCCCTTTACTCCCTGTTCTCATTCCCCTTAACCCGATCCCCTTATTTTACTCCCAGTTACTCCCGAATATAGCCTCCCTTATCCCAGGGACCCCATGTCCACCAACTCCTACCTGTTTTCTCTGTTGTGTTTGTTTTTCTCGTGGTGCACTTAGTTCTGGGACCTACAATCTAGATCAAGAACCCGTACAAATTGTTGATGAGGCGGATACAGAATTGCTTTAATGCCATCTGAAATTTTTGACTCTGTCTCATGTGAAACATCACATACAATAGTTGAAGAATTGCATGATCAGCCTCCTTGTCTTTATCCAGAAACCATCATACAAGTTAATCCATGAAATGTCAATGTAACACCACACAAAGACGAAAACAAACAATCGTGTGAAAAAGCACCTTCATCATCTTTTGGACTCCTACTTGTTACTCCAAGTGAACAAAAGACTCTCAAGAAAAAGAAAACTCGCACTGTACTACCAAAAGCCGTATCGGGATCGGAAATGATAAAAATTTTAAAGAATAGATAACAGCAGAAAGAAGATGAACAGGAAATGAAAGAAAAGCGTAAGATTGATAGAGAATTAATTCGCAAACTAAAGGAAGAGGAAAATGCTAAAAAGGAAGAGAAAAAAAAACGAGAAAAAGAAAAGAATGGAAGAAAATAAGAAACGTAAATTATCCAAAAAACAAAAGAAATCGGAGAAATCGACTACTTCCAGGCTTTGTTCCAAGTGTTTACTTGAAACAGACGATGTTTATATATGTTGCGAGATTTGCTCCTCCTTTTATCATGCAAAATGCTCTGGTGTTGACTTTTCTTGTGTGCATATTGACGACACCGTTAGCTTTCCATATGAGTGTGATGATTGCCTCTAAAAACCGTCAGATATATTATGTGACAAAATTTTCAAAATGAATGTATGACTTGTTACAAATTCTATATATTTATTACTACAGTGCAATGATTTAAAAGAAATAATTTTGCTACATGTATACTGTGATGCATTATCTGTTGTTATCTTCGATAGTTGGAACACATTTTTTTGGGGAGTCATTAGTCTTTGGTACAGGTATGTGTTGCACAGTCTTTAGTTTTTTGTGTGGTTCTTGTTGCAGTCTAGTTTTTTGTGGGGCTAGTGTTGATCAATCTTTAGTTTTTTGTGGGATTCGTGTTGCAGTCTTATGTTTTTGTGGGGTTCGTGTTGCACAGTCTAGTTTTTTGTGGGTTTCGTGTTGCACAATTTCTTTAGTTTTTGTAGGGTTAGTGATGCCCAGTCTTTAGTTTGTTGTGGGGTTTGTGTTGCTCACTCTTAGTTTTCTGTGTTGGGTATGTGTGGACTGTCGTCGTATTTTTTTTAGTTTAATTGTCCTTTTGGTATCTGCCCCCCCCCCCCCCCCCCCCCCCCCGTATTTTATCTTAGAATACAGAACATTTTGAAAAATGATAAATTCAGCGTGGCTTCGGCAATTTGTTATACCGTTTTTCTGATAAATACATTTTTGTCATAAATAATTACTTGCCGTAACTTTAGGGAGAAACTATTTTATTATTATTTGTTTGAGGGGGATATCATAATGTTAGTCCTATAATATAAGCCTTCTTGTGTTCAATGCATATTCAAGCCCGTGTTCTTTATCAATCAATTATATGGACCGTAAAAGGGCACACTGAATGAACAATATCACGTGCACCACTATAATTATTCTCACAAAGAAACACTTACTTTATTCATCTGACAATGTGATCTTATCAATACAGGTCACGACAATTAATTTAAATTCGCACAAGTATTCACAAGCCCCGTGCAAGCAGTTGTAGAGGTTCATTTTTTCTTGTGAAATCCGCTTAAAACAGGTCATTCGAAATTTTCAGAAACACAACATTGATTTTTTTTAAAGCCTGCATGCCTGAATAATATCAGTTGCGGATCAAAACTTGTAACGTTCGTGTGAATACCGAAACGGTATCACTTTGAGAAGTTAAATGGCCGTTTATCTCCACTTACGATGGCAAAATAATTATCAATTAAACACTTCATGAACAATTGATTCTGGGGTCGAACCATAATATAATGTTATCACATGATCAGTGATATGACAGAAGGAAATTAGAAAGTGGTCGAAAATGTCCGACCGTGGTCGAAAATACCCGAACATGGTCGAAAATACCCGAATATTTAACAACGTCAAAATAGTCATTACTAATGCAATTATCAAAAATTAAGTATTGTTTCTTCGACGAAAATAATGTTCAATATGTAAAGATGTTCACTTGTAACGTGGAGATGACCATTGTTTTTTCTCTGACGTCACAATCGAATTTACAGTTAAGTGGTCGAAAACTGCCGACGTTGCCCTAATTGTTTTTTGCAAACAGTAATAAATAAAATACATAAAATGTTTGGACACCGTTATGAACAGAAATATTGTTCTCAAATCTATCATTATGTTCCCTGTGTGAATAAATAAACATTTCAGTCGCTTTATATGTGAACTCATTGTATCAAACAATACCAAATACTAGCTTAAGGTCTTAAAAAAAGTTACATTCTGTTAATAAAACCATGATTATAGACATTTTTAAAACGTTCATAACAATATTTCAAAACTGTGCTTCCGTCGTTAGCATGGTTATGAACAATAACATTTTCCCAAAATTCAAATGAAAGTCGAAAATTGCTAGCAATTTCAACAACTCCTCTTTTAAAGACAACATAAGATTTCTTGAACATACAACTAATTTATCATTTATTGCTCAAAATCATATAAAAATAATCAAATAATAATCGTTCATAACAACAGACACAAAAATAGTGTGTCTTCAAATTATTAACAATGCTGATATCGAAAATTTAATCTTCATGCCAAAAGTTATAAATGTGTGACGTGATAAAATAAAATCAGACATCAAATGTTTTCGATTATGTTTAAAACAAGCACCAGTTATTCATTTTATTTATTAAAAAACAGATTTATAACATTTGTTCATAACTCCAATACTGTAAGCTAGTGTTAGAGTTATGAACGGCATAATTTACTCTATTTAAAGTTTATTATACATCCTAGATTTACAATTTTGACATTAAAATATTATGTTGTGTTTTCGATTTCAATGTTGAACAAGTTTCATTTCAAGTTTGAATTTTAATATATGTCATGTTCAAAACTATGGAAATCATGACCCTTTCCGCCAAGTCGGTATAAAAAACTGAATTTTTGCAAACTGCAAAGACTATATAACACTGATAATTACATTAATTTTATTTAATAGTTACTATACTTTGATAAAAAGTTCATTCGACACTGATACTGTTCACAAAAACCTAGAAAATTCATTAAAACTAGCTGCTCTTTCTTTTCTAGCGTTCATAACTTACGCATTTTATGGACGGACACCGACGTTGTGTAGTTGGTCACATCTCTGTGTGTAGTCACATCAATATGATAACTATGTCATAACCTTGTGTGTACTGGAATGTTCCATTCCATATTTTGGTGGAGCACATTGTATTGCTAACAACGGATTTATTACGTATTTTTACGTTCATAATAACTGGACACCTCGAAAACCTGATTGACAATTTGGTCAATGATAATTGTTCTATTAGGACTACGTGTTTAATTTCAACTGCTTGCTCGATAATATTCGATTAACAATGATTTTTTTTAGTTAAAGCTCTAATAAGAATGTATAAACATTAAGATAATTTTGACATTTTCTTCCAACGTTTTATTGGACACCACTGTTATGAACATGATTAGTTTTTTTGACGATATATTCTGACTTAACTAAATGATAGAATATGAATGTAGTACAAGAAATGGCCATTCATGTGTCAGTTTTATTCATTTTCATAAAGCGCTGTTCATTATTCACAAACATATTTAATACAGAACCTTCTAAAAATCTAAGATGGTGGAATGTAACATTTCCGGTTCGAAATTTAGCCATTTTTTTGGAAAAAAATGTTCAAATAAAAAAACATAGAAGAATTATATCTCCCATCTAAAGTATTATCAGATTCCTTGGTTTCTAATCTTTATTGACATGTACAGTTATCCAGGTTATCACATATGGAACAAATAGAAATTGACAGATTTTTAGTCACATGTAGTGATGTACCCATGATCAGATTCGTGAAAGATAAAAGATGTTTTGCCTTTGGTACAAATAAAAACGTAACACACGGATATCCATTATCTACATTCTTGACACTCAATATCTAGTCTTTAAAATCCGATGTTAGTTGGTAATGTTTTCCCAACCCCTCTTCCTTTCTTTGAAGATCTATCAGGTTGAATGGCCGTCCCCTAAAAATCTGTCAAACTGATTCATTTTAGTAACTTACACCGATTTGACTCAAATTATCACATTTCATTTATAACCTGCTAACACCAGAGACATATACACATGTCTCTGCTCATGCAGATGTATATCAAAGTGTCTATAAGTCTGAAACAAACAATTTTCAATGCATGGACCCCTCCCTTAAACTTTTGTCATTTTGTAATAACACGAGCAACACGACGGGTTACACACGTGGAGCAAGATCCTTCTGGAGCACCTGAGATCACCAGGGGTGGGGTTTGTGTTGCTTAATTAGTCTTTAGTTCTTTGTTTTATGTCTTGTGTACTATCATTTGACTGTTCCGTGGCGAATTCAGGGGGGATTTCCGGGGGTTGAAACCCCCCCTTTTTTGGACGAACAAAGCATTTGAATGGGAGCATATAATTGGAATCCCCCCTTTACTCTGGGTTGGGACCCTAGTGATCTCAGGTGCTCCGGAAGGATCTTGCTCCACGTGTGTCCCAAATGTCATGTTGGTGTGACCAGCAAAGTCCAAATAATTGTGAGGTCTTGAAAAACTATTTTCTTATTTACTTTTGACGTCATATAGCAGAAGCCATTTCTTTTGTTTTCGATTTTTAGAAGGAATTTTCTACATACTCCTAAGTTGAAGCGTGTTGACTAGAAATAGGCCAAACGTCTTAATAAAGCAGGAAACTTACACTTGAGTGATGGATCAATATATCTTTTTCGTGTGACGACATAGAAATTGATGTAAATGTAGATGTAGAACTTTGCAAGGTCTAAGGGGGAAAAAATTAAAACCATGTTAATATGATGTTAACAGCAAAAAATATAAATAGCCTTTCCAGCAAACCAACTCAAAATATATGTAGATCTTGAGTAGTTAGAGGAAAACCAGCATCATATTCAGGATGCAAGTTCTCTGAAAAGAGAAAAAAGAATAATTATAGTAAACAATATACATGTATGAAGTAAATAAAAAACACAATTGTAACACATTACAATTTATATACTCTGATGCTTAATAATATTGATTATCTTTTTTCTGAAAAGTTCTGTACCAGCAAAATTTAAACGAAGCCCATCTCTCGGAGCAAATAAGGAAGAATCTGGAATATTGTCCAGTAAGAAACTCCTATACAAATTACAATATAATAAATTATTTCTTTTACACAATCTTTTTAACTCAGTATTAACTTTATTAACTTTAGCTCCAGTTTTCATGTGATCAACTGGTCTAGGAAGAATAGAAGTAAATATCAACTTAGCAAATGTCATCTTTTAACTTGTGAATTAAATCTCCGAAATATGACATAATAGTATCTACGAATTTAGATTTCCTAACATTAGAAAAAAGGCATGTAAAAATAAACACCATATAGTAGCATCATATGCACTATTCATATCCAGGTTCTTATAAATTTGAAGTAAAATGTGAGGAGTAATTGGCAAGGCCTGTTTTAGACAATCTGCCTTAATTCTACATAAAACTCTTAATACTAATCTAAAATGAAAAGCTTCAAACTGTGGATATTCTAAATCTAATAATAAATGCAGATATCTTAAAGATAAAGAAAACACTTTGCAATAGTATAAATAAACAATTAACAACAAAGGAAAAGTTTATATCCAATAAAAAGAGCGAAAGAGTAAATTTAATGCAAGAGTTTATACTAACGAAAATCTAGTTTGAACCAGTGTGATTACTGAGGTGTAAAATATAAATTTCACTGTTTTGCTAATTAAATAATTTAAATCTTAAATTAAACCTTCACTTGCAGGTGGATATTTATCATCTTATTTTGGCAAAAATGGAACTAAAAAAGGGACGAAAGATACCAAAGGGACAGTCAAACTCATAAAACCAAAACAAACTGACAACGCCATGGCCAAAAATGAAAAAGACAAACAGAAAAACAATAGTACACACGACACAACATAGAAAACTAAAGAATAAACAACACGAACCCCTCCAAAAACTAGGGGTGATCTCAGGTGCTCCGGAAGGGTAAACAGATCCTGCTCCACATGTGGCACCCGTCGTGTTGCTTATGTGATTACAAATCCGGTAAATAGTCTAATTCGGTAGGTCACATTCATGAAAGGGAAGGGGATTGTAGTTACGACGTAAGGAACATATCCGATATCATTTGTGAAACGGTTATTCCATAACGGTCAACCAACTCGTGATGGCGTCCGTAAAATTTACGAAGGGATGATTCCAACTTCACCATTGGGAACTCTTGGTTTAATAGCTTCCTTGTGAGCAGTAACCCTCTTTCATGAAAATCATGATAGGAAATGCAAGCACGGGAATATCGTATCAATTGGGAGATATATACCCCGTATGCAGGTGCTGCTGGAATGTTGCTACTTAGAAATGGAAAGTTCACAATTGGAAAGCTGAAATCATCTCTTTTGTCGTAAAGTTTTGTTTTCAACCGACCCTTATTGTCAATTTCTAGATGTAAGTCAAGATATGAAGCCGACTTAACTGTATCTGTAGTATCCTTTATCTCCAATTCGATGGGATAGATGCGTTCCACATAGTCACCAAATTTTGAATTGTTTAGTGAAAGAACGTCATCTATATAGCGGAAAGTAGAGTTAAAGGATATTGCTAACTTCTTATCTTTCTTCCTAAGAAGTTCCTGCATGAAGTCAGCCTCATAATAATAAAGAAACAAGTCGGCAAGTAGAGGGGCACAGTTTTTTCCCATTGGGATGCCGACAGTCTGTTGAAAAACACGTCCTCCGAACGTTACAAATATGTTGTCAATCAAGAAATCAAGCATCTTGATAATATCGGTTTCAGAGAATTTTTTGTTTGAATCAGAGTGATTCTTTACAAAGTATGATTTATCCCTCCCTAAGACAAGATACTTGTATCTACGTTGGCCATTCTTTTTTATGAAGCAAAGTAATACCAACTCTTTCAATTTGTCTTTTAGTTTGGAATGTGAAATACTTGTGTAAAGAGTAGAAAAGTCAAATGTTTTAATACTGTTACAAGATGAAAGAGAGTTAGATTGTATGTACTCTAAAAGATCTTTGGAATTTTTAAGTATCCACATCTGATTCACGCCACCTCTAGAATAGGCAGTTTCACAATAACTTTGAAGCCCGTCTTTGATTGCTGATAAAATAGATGTTAATAATTTAGAAAGAGGTTTCGTGTAGCACTTGGAAGACCCAGCAATATACCGTTGTTTGTAAGGACACTTATGTAGTTTAGGTATCCAATACAGTGATGGAAGATCCAGTTCTTCATGATATCTTTGGTTGAAATACCAAAGGAACAAAGAACAGACCTATGATTATCCAGGATTTCCTCTTTGGTAAGTGTCGTGAGGGTATATGTTGAGTTTCCAAGTGAATTGTCTATACCTAATTCGTTTATCAAGCAATTAATGTAGTGACTTTTACAGACAAAAACGATGTTATTTGGGGCTTTGTCTGCGGGAACAACAACATATTTATCATGGAGGTCGGATAAGTGTTTAGCAACATTTGGGTGTTTAAAGATTGACGTAGCATGGGCATTGATGGACCCATTCAGTTTCTTAATTCTGATTTGTATTAACGACCTCACTGCCTTAATCCATTCTGATAGAGTGTCTACGTCCTCCTTTTCACGTTTAGCCCATTGCCTGGCATAATCCTCGACTGAGTCCATCAAAATTTTAAAGTTGTATTTCCAATTGATGGATTTAGGCTCACGATATTTCGGACCTTTCGATAACACATTTCGTAGAGAAGTGTTATTAACAATGTTAAGGTCACCGGTAATAACGTGGCCAGCAGGATTATATGTGAATTGGGAACTAGCACAAGTGCAATCAGGAGGTTTAGACTTGAAGTCGTCAATATCGAGATTCTGCAAAACGCGTTTGTAATTGAAAATTTTAGTTGCAATAGGTTTGGTATAGGTATAAGAAATTATTGGTACAGACTGGTCTTTGAAATAAGGAGGTATTTTCGATTGAACTAATTTATGATGAAGGATATTGCCTAGGTTGACGCCATCGAGACCTTTGTTGGCAAAGGAAAGATTTAGAAAAGATCTTTTCTCTTTTTCATCTTTCCCAATGCGAACTGGCTTGAAAAGTCTGTGACTAGCAATATCCGAAATTATAGCTTGACGTTTGTATTGGTTTGAATGAGGGTTTGTAAAAGAGGGACGAAAGATACCAAAGGGACAGTCAAACTCATAAATCTAAAACAAACTGACAACGCCATGGCTAAAAATAAAAAAGACAAACAGAAAAACAATAGTACACACGACACAACATAGAAAACTAAAGAATAAACAACACGAACCCCACCAAAAACTAGGGGTGATCTCAGGTGCTCCGGAAGGGTAAGCAGATCCTGCTCCACATGTGGCACCCGTCGTGTTGCTTAAGTGATTACAAATCCGGTAAATAGTCTAATTCGGTAGGTCATATTCATGAAAGGGAAGGGGATTGTAGTTACGACGTAAGGAACATATCCGATATCATTTGTGAAACGGTTATTCCATAACGGTCAACCAACTGGTGATGGCGTCCGTAAAATTTACGAAGGGATGATTTCAACTTCACCACTTGGAACTCTTGGTTTAATAGCTTCCTTGTGAGCAGCAAACCTCTATCAAGAAAATCATGATAGGAAATGCAAGCACGGGAATATCGTATCAATTGGGAGATATATACCCGTATACAGGTGCTGCTGGAATGTTGCTACTTAGAAATGGAAAGTTCACAATTGGAAAGCTGAAATCATCTCTTTTGTCGTAAAGTTTTGTTTTCAACCGACCCTCATTGTCAATTTCTAGATGTAAGTCAAGATATGAAGCCGACTTAACTGTATGTGTAGTATCCTTTATCTCTAGTTCGATTGGATAGATGCGTTCCACATAGTCACCAAATTTTGAATTGTTTAGTGAAAGAACATCATCTATATAGCGGAAAGTAGAGTTAAAGGATATTGCTAACTTTGTAACAGTGGATTCCAAACATAAACTGAACAGAGAATGAAGTTTTGAAAGGGGTAATGAATAAAGTTTCGTGCGAATGTGATGAATACCTAACGGCTTTTGTATGAATGACAAAGTAATTAATAGAGACATCATGCAGAGAAGGTGATGTATAATGACGATGACCATGACTGCGTCTACGTCGAGGAGTCGAGTTGAAAATATTCATCACATTCACCGAGTTACACGAAGGACTAGATAGAATACCTATACCATCAATTTTGTCATTGCAGCCATACGGTGTTGCAGTTCCCAATTGTCTAATCCAGTAGTCTTCTTTTTGTCTACGGAGAGTCGTTGGAAGATTAGGATTGTTAGAGCTATGGTAAAGTGACTGCTTAAAGCTTATTTCGCTATTTCATTTTCATTAATGATTGAAAAAAATGAAGCTATGGTAACCTTGTGATAACGGTTGCTCCTGGTTAAAAAGTGCATCCCCACGAATCTGTTACCAAGTCAGGAATATGGCAATTGTTATATTATAGTTCGTTTCTGTGTGTATTACATTATAACGTTGTGTCGTTTGTTTTCTCTTATTTTTTAGTGTAAATTCACATTGCGATAAGACGTGTCACGGTACTTGTCTATCCCAAATTCATGTATTTGGTTTTGATGTTATATATATATGTTATATTTGTTATTCTCGTGAGATTTTGTCTATGTGTGTTACATTTTAGTGTTATGTCGTTGTTCTCCTCTTATATTTAATGCGTTTCCCTCGGTTTTAGTGTGTTACCGGTACCCGATTTAGTTTTTCTTGTCTATGGATTTATGAGTTTTGAACAGCGGTATACTACTGTTGCCTTTATTTATCAGAAAAACGACAATGATGTGTTTAAATCCAATTAACGATGCAAAGGAAAAGAACAGTTCCTACTCGGATACCTAAAGTGATTACATAATTTTCAAAAACTCCGTTATAGCGGTACTCGCAGATGATCCATATTATGAGTACTACTTGCTGAAAGAAACGGGTGAGTAATTGTTATTCTAAGCTTCATATATTTTTTTGAACACTACCTTAACCTCTACGTGCATGAGACAACAGCAAGTATTTCTATCTTTAAGGCGAACTTAAGATACAAAGAATGGCTTGTAACTTTGACACTTTGTAACTTCTGGGTATTTATTCTTAAATGCTAAATAAGTCTCCTATGTGTTTTTTCTAAAATTTGGATAGAATGGGAAACATACTCTTTAGGTGCTATATTCATGTGTTTAATGTCACTTTTGTTTCTAGTCGTCCTGGAATTCTCCGGAGATATCCAAAAGAGGAGCGAAAGATACCAGAGAGACTTTCAAACTCATAGATCGAAAGTAAAATGAAAATGCCATGGCTGAAAGAAAGAAAGAGACAAACAGACAAATAAAAGTACACAAGACACAACATATAAAAAAACTAAAGACTAAGCAATACAAACCCGCTAACAACTGGGGGAAAGGGGAGGGGTCTTGGTTGCTCCATAAGGAACAAAATTCGTACGCCAGTTTCCTTGTATCATCAGATGTACATGTAGCATCTGTTCTGGTGCGCCGTTTTGTAAAAGTTCAAAGCACATTTTTCCGGCTTTAAAAACACTTGTACGAATTATCTCATGTACCTGATAATCTATGAGCTTGTAAACTAAGCTTTCTTGCTGCTTTACTTTTCTCATTGTCACAAGAAATATTTTACTATACTTACAGAGACTAATAGAATATGCATTACAGTTAAAGATACTGTACTTCTTGTATACTCGTTTCTTAAATACATTTTTTTTTATGTAATATAAAATTTGTTCCGATACGCAGCTATTTTTTCTCCTTTGATTAGTAATTTTCTGGACAGTCTGTGAATATGAAGACATTTAATGACCCAATACTACACGATCACCCGGAGTATTTGGCAGCGCTTTTCTGATGTATCTATTGGGCTCGATTCTTTAATTCTACGCATGTGCACCGTAGTTTTATTTTGGATATGTTTGTCTTATCAGGTAACCAGGATTCTGTTACGGTACATCTGTTTGTATTGTCGCTGTTTTTCTCTTTTCTGATCAAGTTTTGACCTTTGTTAGCGTTTATAGATAGCATGGGTTGAGGGAGAGTTGTTGCCTTTTGCATTGCGTTCGGCTGTCTTATTTTGTTATACTTTTCAGAATTCGTATGGTAGCAATCTATTTTTTTGTGATTTTCTACGTATTTCTTTTTTTTTTGTGTAAAATTAAGCCTTTTCGGCATTTGACATTTTGCAAACTTTAACCATGACTGAAAACAGAAAAAAAAAGAAATGACTTAAATGTCTCATTGTAATGTTTATTTGTGAATTCTCTGTCATGAATGTTCTTGCATTTATTTGTATACTGTAGTCCTGTCATGTAATGCTGTTATTTTAGTGTTATATTTAACATTGCCATTAAAGCACGAAACAAATAAACAAACATTAAAAGCACATGTATGTTGTTTTTGTTGTGTTTAGAAGGCTGTTACACTACTTATACTTACTCCATCAGGTAATCAACACTTCAAAAAATAAAATTAACATAGAGACCTAATGGGAAACTTTTTTAATTATTGACCAAAAATTATGAAATTAATAGTCAGAGTTCGTATATACCATATAATAATATACATCAAGGAAAAAAATATTAATTCATAAAAATGATTTTTTAAGAATTTTTTTCTGCAAATATATAGAAGTCAAATGGACAATAACACACACAGAAACGGACTAAGCATTAGACAAAATAAACTAAACAAAATGATAATGTTACATAAATTAACAAAAGACTACTAGCAGTTACTGACATTATTCTGTTACGCCGCTCCTCAATTTTAATATATAGTTAGTTTTATTATATTCTTAATCTGTTTCTGCGTTCCAGTCTATGAGGATTATATAAGAACGTTAAAACATCGTATTTTCGCTACCTTTTCCTCTCTTATACGTATCCGTTACAGGAAAATTGCAAGGTTTTTACGACCACGAGGAACATTTCGTTGAGACGTCACCTTGGACACAGTTCGTGGCTAACCACAGAGTGAGTTAATTATATAACATTGTATTTAAAGCCTTCAAATTGCCTTTCGTAAAATTGAACCTTTTCTCCGTGAAATACTGGAAATGTAACCGTTCTAGAAAGTACAACATTTTCTCGAATTCAACGGGACTGTGCAATCAATTGATTTGGACATTTCATACACTAGAAACATTAATTCAACACATTGTAATTTTATTTGTTTTTCAGCTTTTTACCATAAATTTGTTAGATTGGTTTGAGAATAAATTGTCAGCACCTGATATTCTTATTGCTTGAGCCCAATCGTCGGTTATATTTAATGGTCAGGCCCTTACAGACATTCTATACACGAAAATCTTCCGGGTTCAACTGAGGTAGTTTTGCCTATATATATGTGACACACTGACGTTATTTAAAAATTTTGAATGTGATGATTTGATTTGAATTTCCTAGGCTATGAATGCCATCAATGCTGTGGACCTTTGATTTCGTAAAACGATCAAAACGAGAGTTTATTCACCATTATGAAATATCTACGACCAATAAAGCACGTATCAAGGTAAACTGTGATCATATATACGAAACAGGAAGAAATTATCAAAGTCAAAACAAAATCTAAAATGGCCACACCTTCAAAATACAAGGAACAGTTCGATGATTTATTGACGTGTACTATCTGTCTAGAAACAACTGCGACCCATATAGAACGTATCAAGGTAAATTGTGATCATATATACGAAACAGGAAGAAATTATCATAGTCAAAACAAAATCTAAAATTGCCACACCTTCAAAAGACACGGAACAGTTCGATGATTTATTAACGTGTAAACTTTGTTTAGAAACTTTTAAAGTTCAAAAATATCTACCATGTCTTCATACCTTCTGTGAAACATGTATTGACACCTACATTGTGTCATCAAAGGAAAAGGACAATACTTTCGGAGGGGTTTAGATGTCCAGTATGCCGAATGTTTGTTGTGTCATTCAAAGGAATATATGAGAAACCAGAGGCTTGGGCCTCAAAGCTACCAAGGAACAATTTTGTTACGTCATTGACTCAATGTTGGACGAGAGTGCGAGTCAAAGGTCTGAAAAAATGTGTAATTCGTGTCATGTAAAAAATAAGACAAAGGAAGCCATTTCTTGGTGTACCACCTATGAGTAGGGTTTTTGTGGTCAGTGTGAAGAATATCACAAATCATTCAAGATTACTTCAAAACATACAGTAATTAATGTTCAAAAAATTCAGCTGGATATTTCTGGCTTTCAGTTAACTGGGGCAGTGAATTTCGAAGATCATGCAGGAAAGATCGTAGAAGTTTTCTGTGTGCATCATTCTAAGCCTTGCTGTACATTGTGCGCAACACTTTCTCACAAGAAATATGAAAACGTCATACCGATTCAAAAAGCTGCAAGTGATATTAAACAGTCCAAACAAACAACCGAATTGATTGAAGGAAAAGGGTAAGAAAATCCATGAAATAGTACAAAATAGAAAGTAGAACTTGGAAAATATTCCAACTGAATATGCAAATATTTTCAAGCAAGCCGACATACAATTGACCGATGAAATTGACAAATTTTCCTACAATGTATTATATAAGCATGGTAAATAATTGGGAACGATTGCTCAAGGTTCTATTGGACACGGATCCGACCAACATTGTCTATTGGAAGTGAACAAAATTGGTTTAAAATTATCTGCACTTGAGGAAGAAATGAATGATGCTGTCAAAAGCTTAACAAATATTTCGTTCAGTTTCTTATCATCCGATTTATGACAAATGTTTTGAAAAGTACAGAGTAGCTAGGAAGTTTTGAAATGGTTGAACAGTGCCTAGAAAGAACAAGCATTACTTTAGTGAATAAAACTGTAAATTTTCGTTCTGGAGTATTTAAAGTAGTACGAACCATTGCTGACAATTTAGGACAGCCAAGCGCAATATTCGTTGGTGATTTCATAGTTACAACATGCAATCTGAGCAAACTTGCAGTTATAAAATGAACATTGAAGACCTGTTGGTGACCTTCTGTTGTTGTCTGCTCTATGGTCGGGTTGTCTCTTTGACACATTCCCCATTTCCATTCTCCATTTTATTAAAATACTTATGAAGGGTTATATCTCGTCTCTCTATTTAAAATAATTTCTAATTTTAATAAGTGTTTGGTATGATTACAAATGTTTACTTCTAGCTGTTCTTGTGCTATGACCAACAAAATCCTTTATTTTGTAAAAACACATTTTCGTTCTCCATTTAAACTGTATACCTTACAACAAAATTATTTTTATTTATCTGTGTATATCATTCTATTTGGCGGCTTTTTGTTAAAGGTCTGACATTGTGTGATTTCACACATTCACGAGTTATCCGATTGCAACACGATCTTACCACGCTTCTACTGCGCTTATGGCACCTTCTTACCACGATTATACTACGTTTATACCGATCTACTATGTTCTCAGCAATGACGTCAAAATCGTGTTCCATATCCATACATTTCCATTCCTTCTATTTCTGATTAATAGTAAGTAAGTAAGTAAGTAAGTATATCATTTATTATAGTGACATGTGTAGTATATATAATATTACATAATAAGAATACAGTAATTAAATAAATTTACACCCGGCCCGTTGGACCTATAAGTCACTTTAAACCTAATGTTCAAATTTGTAATACGCAATGTGATTGTTACTTATAAAGAAGTTCCTTTCTTTTACAGAAAAATAAATTTAAATATTTAGCAGTTATATACGTAGATGTCTCGGAAACAATACAGCCATGCCACTAAAATCAACTAGAACACGTAGGGGTTGATGTAGAGACAGAGGGAGCTATGATAGTTACAAACCCTGTTCCAGCAGAGATTGTGGACCGACCAATCCAACCTGACTTACAACCTATTTCTGGTCCATCAAGCTCAAATGACGATATTTTAGTGAACGATTGTAAAGATGATACAGATGTGTGAATAAAAAAAGTGATATGATTGCCAATAAGACAACTCTCCACAAGAGACCAGAATGACATAGACATTAACAACTATAGGTCACCGTACGGCCTTCAACAATGAACAAAGCCCATACCGCATAGTCAACTATAAAAAGCCCCGAAATATGACAATGTAAAACAATTCAAACGAGAAAACTAAGAGCTTTATCTATATACAAAACAAATGATCGAAAACCAAATGTGTAACAAATAAACAAACGACAATCACATAATTACAGGCTCTAAACTTGGGACAGACATAAACATACATTATGTAGCACGGTTGAGCAGTTAGTGAAAATGGACAAGAAGTCATAATTACATACAGACAAACAAAACCTAGAGAGATTTGATATATTTTATGTGAAAATGACAATAAGAATAATGGTTAATGGTCGTAGTATGAACGTAGTCAGGTCGTATGAAGAGCGCGATGAGGGCGGCAAGGGCGTGCTAGAATCGTACTATGGTCTTGAACAGCGTGGTGCAAACGTGGTATAGTTATAGTGGAGGCATAGTTGGGTCGCGATGAGAACGTGATGGTCGTAGTTAGGTCATAATTACGTCGCTGTGAGATCGTAGCGCAGTTTTCGAAAAGATTCACGCTTTCGATACAATGGTACGGCGACCTTTACGATCTTGCCACGATCTTACTGCGCTCTCACTACGCTTCTACTACGACCTGCTTTCGCCACGACCGCACCACGATTGTTTTCAACATGTTCAAATTTGGCCACACTCATCACGATCATCAAGACCTCACCACGACCGTACTACGACCTTACTGCGATCTTCACGATCGCACTACGATCGTCATTTTTTCATTTTTTTTCACAGATCGTTGTGCAATCGTGGCCTAGTGGGACTGCAGTATAACAAAACTTTGAATTTTTGAAATACTAAGGCTTTTCTACCTCAGGAATAGATTACCTTAGCTGTATTTGGAAAACTTTTAGGAATTTTTGGTCCTCAATGCTCTTCAACTTTGTACTTTATTTGGCCTTTTTTTTTTTTTTTTTTAACTTTTTTGGACTCGAGCGTCACTGATGAGTCTTTTGTAGACGAAACGCGCATCTGCCGTACATATAAAATTTCAGTCCTGGTATCTATGATGAGTTTATTCCTTACGTCTTAACTACAATCCCCATCCCTTTCATGAATGTGACCTACCGAATTAGACTATTTACCGGATTTGTTATCACATAAGCAACACGACAGGTGCCACATATGGAGCAAGATCTGCTTAGCCTGCCGGAGCACCTGAGATCACCCCATGTTTTTTATGGGGATTTGTGTTGTTTATTCTTAAGTTTTCTATGTTGTGTCATGTGTGCTGTTGTTTGTTCGTCTTTTTCATTTTTAGCCATGGCGTTGTCAGTTTGTTTTAGATTTATGAGTTTGACTGTTCTTTTAGTATCTTTCGTCCCTCTTTTATTGTTGTTATTAGCGTTTACATTTAATTCATTTAAAGTAAATTCCTTTGGTTAAAATTTTGGCAGTATATTTAGAAAATTCCTGATTATTTAACGAAAAAATATCACCAAGATAACAATAGGTGTTGTTGAATATATTAATTCAAACAGAAATTTAGACCGTTCTTTGCTGAGTTTGGTCATACTCTGTGATTCATAACAGTAAAAAAACAAGTCTGATATAAAAGGGGTGCAATTAGTGCCCGTAAGAGTACCTAAAATCTGTCGATAAACTTTGTTGCCGAAACCTACATGAATACTATCAGGTAGATAATTAACAACTTCAACCATCTCATTACCCCTCCTGTAAGTATATATAGAAATAAAAAGATGTGGTATGAGTGCCAAAGAGACAGACAACTCTCCATCTATAAAGGGCCCAAAAAATGACTAGTGTAAAACCATATAAACGGGAACACAAACAGTCTAATCTATATAAAAAAAAGAGAAATGAGAAACCCATATGAACCACATTAACTAACGACAAATCCTGAACATCAGGTTCCTGACTTACGACAGATGCAACCAAATGCAGCGTATTTAAACGTTTAAATAGGTACCAACCGTCACCATTACCCAAAACAATAGTGTAACATCACAATATAGAAAGGCACACTATAAGATATCAATTGAAATAGCTCAACTCAACCAAAAGACATGTTAAAACAAGTGCACATACCCTGAACCAATAAATTTGATTTATGACCCAATGGTAATACAAAATCAAAGTAAGGGGTTAATAAATAAACGCAACATTAGTATACCGCTGTGAGATGTTAAATATTTTCAGAAAGTTAACAAATAACGTTGCCGTCGAATAGAATAATGTACATACTAGGTAAAAGAAAATAATTTTGTTGTAAGGTATGCAGTATAAATGGAGAACGGAAATATTGTTTACAAAATAAATTATTATAGCATATTTACATTTCTCATTAGAAAAGAAGGCTTTAACTGAGTTGCAGCAAATATACAGATTTACCAAACGACCATTTAGTTAAATAAGAAAGGGTAGTTTAGGTAACTAATACCTAGTAGGGACTTTCAAATGTTCAGAAGAGGCCTAAAGCTGTTATCGACGTGGTTATAATATGCTTGTTTACTATAGTACTATCTGTAAAGTGCACGGACTTCAATATAGATTAATTTATTTGTAAGATATACGATGACTGATGTCATGATATTTGTCCTGACCGATATAAAAATGCAAATTTTTTAATTTATTTTTTAAAGGATTCACTTATCAAATTCAATAAGCAGGATAATACCATTTATGTAAATAAAATGCTAGAAATATTTTTGATAGTCAGAGAACTAAACAGTTTTCATTTTTTCTGACAAATGTCCTGACCAATATGAAACTGCTAATAGATAATTTTTGTTGTTGAAAGGATTAAAAACTTTTTTAAACGAGTTTAGGAAATAGTTGATGTTAAACAGGACCAAGTCACTCAAAAAAATATCATAGAAACCAATAAAATTATTCTTTTTTCAATCAGCATGCGTGTGCACCATACTCCTCGATACGTTGTCATAAATCATGCATGCCGGGCTAATTTGATAAACCACCGCTTTAGAAAGTCAAATCAAGCTCTGTCAGACTGAGTTCCGATCGAGACTGTTATTAGACTACTTATCAAAGGTACCAGGCGTACAATTTGATACGCAAGACACTCGTTTTGTCAACATTAGACTTATCAGTGACGCTCAGATCAAAAATAGTTATAAAGCCAAACAAGTATAAAGTAGAAAAGCATATTATATATATATAGGGACCCAAAATTCCAAAAAATGTACCGAATAGTGTACGGCAAAAGTAATTTATACCAGGGTACAATGCTATTTAAAGTGTAACGGTTATTTTATTGTGGCAATTTTAATAGTGATGGGGAAAAGCTATAAAAGTTTATTTCAAGATTAAACGAGAGTGCACACGCTGAAATGTCTCGTCTTGTTTACTTACTATTGATTTTATGTTGATAGTTCTAAATATAAAGCTTTACTTCAATTAACACATACACTTAGCATGATACAAGAAAATGAGGTAAAGGTCAGATACACCAAACAAGATATATATATATACCTTAAAATCATTAAACAAACCGAACATAGTTAACCTATTGGTTATAGTTTTTAAGAAACAGTCTTAACCAGGAAAACTTGAATTTGGACCAATGAACAATGAAAATGAGGTCAAGGTTAAATAAACCATGCCAGGCAGACATGTACACCTTACAATCAATCTATGCATTACATATAGTTGCCCTATTGCTTAAAGTATCGAAGAAACAAACTTAACCATGAAAACTTAACATTGACCAATGAACCATGAAAATTAGGTCAAAGTCGAGGATACCTGCCAGAAAGATATACATCTTACAGTCTTTCCATACAACAAATATAGTTGATATGTTAGTTATAGTAGAAAAGGACCAAAAACACATAAAACATGACTGAGAGATGAACCGTGAAAATGAGGTCAAGGTAAAATAATATCTGCGAGACTGGTATGTACATTATAAATATTTCCATACACCAAATGTAATTGACCGATTGCATATAGTATTAGAAAAAAAGACCAAAACTCAAAAACTTATCTTTGAACACTGAACTATGAAAGTGAGGTTTATGTCAAATGACACCTACCAGTTGGACATGTACACCTTACAATGATTCCATATATCAAATATAGTAGACCTATATTGTTTACAGTATCTGATAAATGGACCACAAACACTTAAAATGGTCACATGGAATGAGGTCGAGGTCAAGTGAAAACTGTCTGCCGGGTGTGATGATCTTGCAAGGTACGCACATACTAAATATAGTTTTTCTATTTCTCATAATAAGAAGGCAAAATCTTAAATTTTTGTTCATGTAGTCATTGCATCATGAAAATGAGATTAAGGACAATAGACATATGACAGACTGACAACATAAGACATATATATATACAGAGTATGAATCCTCGTTGTCTTCTAGATTCTAAAACATGAAGCTTTTAACAAGTTAGCTCATGTCGCCGCCTGATGATTTTTCCTATGTCGAGCGTTCTGTAACAAAAGTCCAAGGGTCGACAAAAACAATAGTTTCACTTACTAATCCTGGTAAATCCTTGATAAAAGTTTTTAATTCGTTTATCATATAACACATGAAATGTTTAACTTAATAATTTTGACGTCTGTGGCTGCAGTATGCGTTAAGAAGCCGGGAATCTGCTTATTACGAGCTGCTGCACATTAATTTTTTTAAAAGAAATTCTAGGAACACACGTAGAACCCTTATCGATGCGTGTAGACCGTGACAGACGCCCTCTACGCACACACATTATCAAATCATCAATTGAATATTTGAACCATTTGGTCAGTTTTATTTCTGAACATACTTCAGCATAAGTTTCACTCAAAGATCCGTTTTAGGAAAACCATTTTGTTATTAATATAGTTTCATGTCTTTAAAGCTTGGCGAACGGTTTCCCCTTTCGACACAAAATTCATATTTACCTTTTGAATCATAGTTTACCAATCACATCAGCGTACGTATTATAGAACCAGTCCTACTATCTGCAAGACATTTGATTGTCAATATTTAGAGAAGACAATTCAATAAATGCACAATTATAAATTCTATTGACGTATTTAGAGTAGTACACGCTTATATAACTCTGATTATCGAAATGAGTTTTTTCGATAATTGTATCAACTTTCTATATGAAACGTTAATTACAATATTGTTCTTGATTGTCTCAGTTAATATAGGAAGGATATAACAGGAGTCGCCAAAAATACTGCACAGTACAATTTACAGACCAACCACCAACACTACTCCAGAAAAAAATCTGACACACAAAGGAGTAAGAACAAAAAATAATTTAAGGCATAAACACACCGTACAGTGATATACAAATTTTGTACATCTCATGTGTTTATAACGATAACAACTTAACTCACTAAATCTCACAATAATTCCAAAGTTCTTGATCGAACAATACCTGACCAAACACACCATTATACCTCAGTAACGACTGGAAAAGTAAAATCACAAAAATACTGAACTCCAAGGAAAATTCAAAAAGGAAAGTCCCCAATCAAATGGCAAAATGAAAAGTTCAAACACATCAAACGAATGGATAACAACTGTCATATTCCTAACTTGGTACAGGAATTTTCTTATGTAAAAAATGGTGGATTGAACCTGGTTTAATAGCTAGCTAAACCTTTCACTTGTATGACAGTCACATCAAATTCCATTAAAATGTCACCGATGCGTGAACAAACCAAACAGACACAATAGGTAAAAATGTCAAAAGTAGGGGTACAGCAGTCAACTCTGTTATCATCTTAATCACTATAAAAACAACAAATGTAACGAAGAAGCACAAAAAGGCATACATCAAATTTAACATCCTAATTTTGCTTATATTATACGATTTTATTTATCTATGTAAAATGCACCCATAAAGGATGGAAGGTTTTAAGTACTGGTGTAAAGTTGCGCGTTTGAAATTCGCACAGGTAGACATAAAATAGAACATACACAGTGGGAAAACTTTCATGCGTATTAAATCGTAATCCTGGAACCTTTGATAATCATCATGCACCATGAGATTCAGTTTGTCGTCATTCATATATTGCATATTCTTTAAAGGGGCACTAGCTACGAGATATATAAAGATATATAAAAAATCTAAAATATGATTTTTTTTATGGTTCAATCATCATTGAAAGTGAAATAGTAAAATATTTTTTTTCGTTTTATCAGCTAGTATGGTTCAATTTTGTCAAAATAAACTGAGAAACATTGATGATCAATTATTCATTTGCCAATGAATAATTCGACCTCATTGATTCCGTATTTACTGTGGATTCATTTTTTTTTCGTGAGTATCAATTATCGTGGATTACTGAAAACTTGCATATTCGTGCATATTTGATTTCGTAGTTTTGACAATCTCTCTGTATACTAAGCCTATTTAAATTATGTATTTCGTTGAACATTTGATTTCGTGGTTAACCTGTACCCACGAAACCCACGAAAATTGGTATTCAACGAAAAAAAAATGAATGCACAGTATGTTAACTTCATTTTAACCCCTTCGGAAGGGATGGATAACGCATGAATTGTTCGTGTAAAGTTATGTAAAAGAAAATAATGTCAACAATGAAAGTGAAACAAGGGTTATTCATTTGATTGACGTATTCGATCCACAAATCTTATAAAGGTAAAACCGAAAATACACAGCTAGTTCCCATTTAAACGTGTTATCATAGTTTGTTATCTTTCTTTATTTTTCCGGTTTTGTTGACAATGGTCTTTATCATTTTTCATACCTAACCATTGAAATGCTTCGCCAATTTTGTTTTGTTCTAAAGTATTTCAATCCATTTTTCTAATTGTAGTCATTAAATACGGAACAATCTCATTTAGAGTTTGTTAAAAGTACGCATTTGATCGGTTCAAATGCTGAATTATTACCTTGTTCATTATTTTTAGTAATAAGGTATGACTGACATAAACGTCGAGTCGGAAACCAGGTTGAAATAGAACAAAAGAATCGAAGCTCTTTGTTAGAGAAGGCGATAAATGTTTACTGTATTGTTTACTACAGTGACAAATTTTTAAAAAGTTAATAGAAACAAACAAAATTGCAATTTTCTTCTCAATTACGAGGTGTTTATTTTAAAAACACCATTTGCATAAGTTTTTAATTTATCTAGTACATAGTTAAGCAGAACAATTAGATATCGAGTCGACGACATGGGTATCTTTCAAGTTGGATGAAGAAAATGCATAACCTCCGATTTTTTTGAAAAAAAAATACCACGGACGAAAAACATATCAATCTTTTAGTTCAGTAATTTTCGTGTCTGCCCTTCCATTATGTGACTGAAGAAAAAGATCCAAAAAAAGGTAACAATTGTATCGAAAAGAGAAAATCGAGTGTACCTTTTTATGTTAGGGCGTGTTTGAGTTGAGTATTTTGTCTTGATATCGTACAAAGTAAGAATATTTCATACATCGTCTCGCTTCAGATTCTATCATTCTTATATATTAAAGCTACAGGTTGACTTTATAACACAAAAAAATAACAAAAAGTACTGAAAGATGAAATATATGGGTCAAGTGAAATACCTATCTCATGAGTCACAAAAACAGGGAAGGTGTGTTCGAATAGCTATTTTTTTTTATTGAAAGTGCTTGACAGTCTTTCAAGTTGGATGATGAAAGTGTATATCTTCGAAAAATTCTTATTTTTTGTGTGTGATAACTAGGGTTTATAGTCTTCATACACTAAAAAAATCTAGTCTGCCCTTCCACGAAATATTTAATTAGAAATTTTTTTAAATGTTTTTGAATTTTCAAAAATTCCACCTGACAACCGATCAGAAAATAGTTTTAAGTTGAATCAATGCAGACTAGATCATTAACTGATGCTCATTAGCTAGTTTATACATTTGTCTTTTAAAATATAACTGACATATAAGGATCGTAATGGTGCAATGTGGATTTCATCGGTTTCCATGAGCAAAATTGGTAGCGCGTCATCCCTACAATGGCTTCCATTTCTACGATTGTGAAAATGAACTGGCGTAATGGGGAGATAATTTTAACGAAGTAGAATCCTGACTGCGTTGTAGTCCTTTGATTCGATAAAACGATTCAAACGACAGTATATACACACAGTTCAGCTATTTATATAACTAAAAACCTAGGTAAACTGTGATTATATATACGAACCAGGAAGAAAAATATCAAAGTCCAAAAAACTTAAAATGGCCACAACTTCAAAGATCGAAAACTTCGATGATTTATTGAAGTGTTTAATCTGTTTAGAAACTTTCAAAGTTCCGAAGTATCTTCCATGTCTTCATACCTTCAGTGAAACATGTATTGACACCTACATTGTATCATCAAAGGAAAAGGACAATACGTCCGAGGGATTCAAATGTCCCGTATGTCGAATGTCGAATTTTTATTTCATGTAAAGGAACACAGGAAAAAACAGAAAATTGGGCATCCCAGCTACCAATGAATCACTTTGTAACGTCGATGTTGGACAAGCGAGCGATTCAAAGGTCTGAAAAAATGTGTAATTCATGTCATGTAAAAAATAAGACAAAGGAAGCCGTTTCTTGGTGTACCACGTGTCAGGAGGCGTTCTGTGGACAGTGTGAAGAATATCACAAATCATTTAAGATTACATCAAAACATACAGTAATTAATGTTAAAAAAATTCAGTCGGACCAATCTAGTTACCAGTTAACTGGGGCATTGAGTTGCGAAGATCATGCAGACAAGATCGTAGAAGTTTTCTGCGTGGATCATTCGAAGCCTTGTTGTACCTTATGCGCAACACTTACATCGGAAATGTGAAAACGTTATATCGATTCAAAATGCTGCAATTGATATTAAGCAATCCAATCAAACCAATGAATTGGTTAGAAAGCTGAAGGAAAAGGGTATGGGAATAAATGAAATTGTTCAAAATCAAAAGCAGACCGTGGACAGTATTCAAACTCAATATGAAAATATTCTCCAAGATATATCAAAACTAAAAGAAAGGGCAATTGAACACCTAAATAAAATAGAAGAACAAATAAAATCTGAAATGTCTTCATCTAAAAAGCAAGTCGATCTTAAACTGACCGATGAAATTGACAAATTTTCCAATTATAAAAGCATGGTAAATAATTGGGAACGAATGCTCCTTGGCACTATAAGAGGTGGATCTGACCAACACTGTCTATTGGAAGTGAACAAAATTGGTTTAAAATTCACTGCACTCGAAGAAGAAATGAATGAGGCTGTCAAAAGGATAAAATACGTTTCATTTCGTTTCGTACCATCTGACCAGATGACAAAAGTAACAAGCAGTATAGGGTCATTAGGGAGTTTTAAGATTCATGAACAGTGTCTGGAAAGAACTAGTACTAGTAGTACGTTACTGAATAAAATTGTCAATTTTCGCACTGGAGTTATAAAGGTAGTACGAACTATCGCTGACAATTTTGGACAGGTAAGCGCAATATTCGTTCGTGATTATGTAATTACAGCAAATAAGCACAAGAACGCGGTTGAAAAATATAGCATCAATGGAAACTTTCTCGCCTCGTTAGCAATCGAGTGCGGTCCTACTGATGTTACCCACGTTAATCAGAGTCAAGTTGCTATTTCATCATCATCAATAAACGGGAAAGTGCTGATAGTCGACGGTACAGACTTGAAGTTATTACAGTCATTAAATTTGCAGGATACACCTGTTTATGGATTATGTTTTGTTGATAATGATCAATTTATTGTAGCTTGTTCATCAACATTGACTTGGACAAGTTCATCATCGGGTCAGAAAATAAAAGCGATGCAAACCCATGGCTCTTCGTTTTTTGTATCAACATCAGACAAGGAAGGCTGTATTTGTGGTGATGGTGATAATTCAGTGTCACGTGTAGTTGGACAAACAAGAAGTTTTACATACTCAAGTTCGCAGTTAAATAGTCCTAGAGGAATTGGAATAGACTGTGAGGGTAATATATACATCGCTGGATTTGTTTCTAAAAATATTCATCAAATTACAAACGATGGTAAATTAATCCGTGTGATACCGAGTGAGACTTTGGGAGTACAATCTCCATGGACAATACGATTTCATCATGTCACTAATCAATTTCTTGTCACGTGTTACGCGTCCGGAAAAGTGCTACTGTGTGAAATAGATTGACATTAGTTGTATAGCTCCACTGAATTTTTATTTGTGTCACTAAGAGTGGTCGGGTATGCATATTCCTTACTATGTCGAAGCAGCATCAACATTCAATAAATGATTTGATAATGAAGTCTATCCAGCCTAAGGTAAAGCGTACATTCCATGTTCACCTCGTCATTGCACGGATTTAAGACATTGAGACAAATGTTATATGCACATTCAACTGAGTTTCTCTGTGTCGATTTGTAAAATCGGTGCTTCAAAGAGAAAATCGCATTTATTACTAGGTAATAAAACAGTTACACGATTAAACAGTTAAAGAGAATAACAAATATATTGAGTTCAAAGTGAAATATGTTTAAAATCGAATAAATGTTCAACAGTATCAACAATTTGAACAACTTGGTTCAGGCAAATATAAGTATCTGTCACATCTCTGACTAATCTAACAATCAGTTCTGATCAATTCCAAATATATTATACTAGTATATGAACGAAACAATTTTTAACAATTAAAATTACATATCATGCAATTGTTGTTCACAGATTTGAAACAAACCGGTTCCCTTGTGTACAATATTGTCCGACAGGGAAACAACCTTCTAAATATGTTATTTTATGTCTTTATTAATGACTTTTATAAAAAAAAAAAAAAAAAAAAAAAAAAAAATAGAGGCTCTAAAGAGCCTGTGTCGCTCACCTTGGTATATGTGAATATTAAACAAAAGCACTAGAAGGATTCATGACACAATTGTGTTTTGGTGATGGTGATGTGTTTGTACATCTTACTTTACTGAACATTCTTGCTGCTTACAATTATCGCTATCTATAATGAACTTGGCCCAGTAGTTTCAGTGGAAAATTCTTTAAAATTGACTGTAAAGGACAATAACTCCTTAGGGGGTCAATTGACCATTTTGGTCATGTTGACTTATTTTTAGGTCTTACTTTGCTGTACATTATTTCTGTTTACAGTTTATCTCTATCTATAATAATATTCAAGATAAAAACAAAAAACGGCAAAATTTCCTTAAAATTACCAATTTAGGGGCAGCAACCCAACAACCGGTTGTCCGATCCATCTTAGAGTTATAAGCCAAAAACTGCATTTTACCCCTATGTTCTATTTTTAGTCCTGGCGGCCATTTGGTTGGATGGCCGGGTCACAAGACACATTTTTGAAACTACATACCCCAAAGACGATTGTGGCCAAGTTTGGATTAATTTGGCCAAGTAGTTTCAGAGGAGAAGATTTTTGTAAAAGATAGCTAAGATTTACGAAAAATGGTTAATAATTGACTATAAAGGGCAATTACTCCTAAAGGGGTCAACTGACCATTTTGGTCCTGTTGACTTATTTGTAAATCTTACTTTGCTGAACATTTTTGCTGTATATATTTTATCTCTATCTATAATAATATTCAAGATAATAACCAAAAACAGCAAAATTTCCTTAAAATTACCAATTCAGGGGCAGCAACCCTACAACCAGTTGTCTGATTCATCTGAAAATTTCAGGGCAGATAGATCCTGACCTGATAAACACTTTTACTCCATGTCAGATTTGCTTTAGATGCTTTTGTTTTTGAGTTATAAGCCAAAAACTGCATTTTACCCCTATGTTCTATTTTTAGCCATGGCAGCCATCGTGGTGGGTTGGCCAGGTCACGCCACACATTTTTTAAACTAGGTACCCCAAAGATGATTGTGGCCAAGTTTGGATTAATTTGGCCCAATAGATTCAGAGGAGAAGATTTTTGTAAAAGATTACTAAGATTTACGAAAAATGGTTAAAAAATGACTATAAAGGTCAATAACTCCTAAAGGGGTCAACTATTTTGATCTGAGAGTCACTGAGGAGTCTTATGTAGACGAAACGCGCGTCTGGCGTATTACATTATAATCCTGGTACATTTGATAATAAAAGAACCTTAGTGAGCACGCTCACATACCCCATGTCCCCACATTGTCATTGGAGAAATTAAATAAGTATAAGAAAAAAAATTGTATAAGAAAAAATATTGAATAATAATTTCCTGTCAATATACATAGTATGTCCTTATTATCTACAAAATTTCATGAAATTCTGTTGTGTGTTTTCAGAGGAGTTGAGAAGACAAACTGTTGCAGAAGTACATTGAAGCAAATAAGTTCAAAGGGGCATAACTCCTAGAAAAAAAAATTGAACCGTAATTTCCTGTCGATATGCACATCTACATAGTATGTCCTTATTATCTGAAAAGGTTTCGTGAAATTCTGTTGTGTGGTTTGAGAGGAGTTGCGATGACAAACTGTTGCAGTAGTACATTAAAGTAAATAAGTTCAAAGGGGAGTAACTCCTAGAAAAAAAATTGAATCGCAATTTCCCGTCGATATGCACAACTACATAGTATGTCCTTATTATCTGAAAAGGTTTCGTGAAATTCTGTTGTGTGGTTTGAGAGGAGTTGCGATGACAAACTGTTGCAGTAGTACATTAAAGTAAATAAGTTCAAAGGGGCGTAACTCCTAGAAAAAAAATTGAATCGCAATTTCCCGTCGATATGCACAACTACATATTATGTCCTTATTATCTGAAAAGGTTTCGTGAAATTCTGTTGTGTGGTTTGAGAGGAGTTGCGATGACAAACTGTTGCAGTAGTACATTAAAGTAAATAAGTTCAAAGGGGCGTAACTCCTAGAAAAAAAATTGAATCGCAATTTCCCGTCGATATGCACAACTACATAGTATGTCCTTATTATCTGAAAAGGTTTCGTGAAATTCTGTTGTGTGGTTTGAGAGGAGTTGCGATGACAAACTGTTGCAGTAGTACATTAAAGTAAATAAGTTCAAAGGGGCGTAACTCCTAGAAAAAAAATTGAATCGCAATTTCCCGTCGATATGCACAACTACATAGTATGTCCTTATTATCTGAAAAGGTTTCGTGAAATTCTGTTGTGTGGTTTGAGAGGAGTTGCGATGACAAACTGTTGCAGTAGTACATTAAAGTAAATAAGTTCAAAGGGGCGTAACTCCTAGAAAAAAAATTGAATAGCAATTTCCCGTCGATATGCACAACTACATAGTATGTCCTTATTATCTGAAAAGGTTTCGTGAAATTCTGTTGTGTGGTTTGAGAGGAGTTGCGATGACAAGAAACAGGACTGACGGACTGACGGACGGACGGACTGACGGACGGACGGACGGGTCAAAAACATTATACCCTCCGCAACTTCGTTGCATGGGGTACAACTATTGACTAACTGGTTACTCGGATAATCGTTCGACCGATTAACCGGTTAACCGATAGTTTAAGTTGATGTTTGAAGACCTTATGGAAGGTACCTTACAAATGTACGTTTTTAGTAATACGATTAATTGAAGTTAGTCCTTTGGCCTTATAAGACTTGTCTATGAGGATTCCTGGCGAAGTTTGGCTGTAATAAATATAATACTACCGTATCCTATCATAGTGTTTTAAATAACTTCTGATTGAGGATATTCAACGATCTTCTTGAAAATGTCTGAAACCGAAGATTCTCTCATTTTTCTTGATGTCACAAAAATAATGTGGAGTGTTTCAATTTGAAATAATAAAGAGTGTCAAAATGTTTAAGTTGTCATTTCGTTTAAAGTATGACAAAGCCCTTCACGAGCGATGTTGTACATTCAGATGTACCGTAGGTCTCTACAATATTACATAAAAAAAAAAAGTATATTGTAAAAATCGGATTTATACTGATTGAAAGTTACTGTTAAAAAAAACATGTATACTAATTATGTTTAATTAAGATCCTGTCCGAACTGATAGACAAGTTGTCCAAGTTCAAATTAATTTTATGCTTTTTGGATTTCAAAGTTTGATAGGTTGTTTTAAAAAATAGTTTGTTCTGGCGATGAAGTCAAAAGGATAATTCAAGTTGTTCAATATTTAAGGATATTTAAGTCAGACTTTTTATAGTTATTTTGCATGTTACAGTTCAGTAAGATAAATAACAGTGGTTTCGTCTGCACCAAGTCAGTAAGTTATATATAACATTTTATTTGCTTGTTTGGAGTCGTAGGTTTCTTTGAATTATAACGAGAGGCTCTAAATAGACTGTGTCGCTCACCTTGGTCTATGTGAATATTAAACAAAGGAAGCAGATGGATTCATGACAAAATTGTGTTTTGGTGATGGTGATGTGTTTGTACATCTTACTTTACTGAACATTCTTGCTGCTTACAATTATCTCTATCTATAATGAACTTGGCCCAGTAGTGTCAGTGGAAAATGTTAGTAAAAATTTATAAATTTTATGAAAATTGTTAAAAATTGGCTATAAAGGGCAATAACTCCTAAAGGGGTCAACTGACCATTTTGGTCATGTTGACTTATTTGTAAATCTTACTTTGCTGAACATTATTGCTGTTTACAGTTTATCTCTATCTATAATAATATTCAAGATAATAACTAAAAACAGTAAAATTTCCTTAAAATTACCAATTCAGGGGCAGCAACCCTACAACCAGTTGTCTGATTCATCTGAAAATTTCAGGGCAGATAGATCCTGACCTGATAAACACTTTTACTCCATGTCAGATTTGCTTTAGATGCTTTTGTTTTTGAGTTATAAGCCAAAAACTGCATTTTACCCCTATGTTCTATTTTTAGCCATGGCAGCCATCGTGGTGGGTTGGCCAGGTCACGCCACACATTTTTAAACTAGGTACCCCAAAGATGATTGTGGCCAAGTTTGGATTAATTTGGCCCAATAGATTCAGAGGAGAAGATTTTTGTAAAAGATTACTAAGATTTACGAAAAATGGTTAAAAAATGACTATAAAGGTCAATAACTCCTAAAGGGGTCAACTATTTTGATCTGAGAGTCACTGAGGAGTCTTATGTAGACGAAACGCGCGTCTGGCGTATTACATTATAATCCTGGTACATTTGATAATAAAAGAACCTTAGTGAGCACGCTCACATACCCCATGTCCCCACATTGTCATTGGAGAAATTAAATAAGTATAAGAAAAAAAATTGTATAAGAAAAAATATTGAATAATAATTTCCTGTCAATATACATAGTATGTCCTTATTATCTACAAAATTTCATGAAATTCTGTTGTGTGTTTTCAGAGGAGTTGAGAAGACAAACTGTTGCAGAAGTACATTGAAGCAAATAAGTTCAAAGGGGCATAACTCCTAGAAAAAAAAATTGAACCGTAATTTCCTGTCGATATGCACAACTACATAGTATGTCCTTATTATCTGAAAAGGTTTCGTGAAATTCTGTTGTGTGGTTTGAGAGGAGTTGCGATGACAAACTGTTGCAGTAGTACATTAAAGTAAATAAGTTCAAAGGGGCGTAACTCCTAGAAAAAAAATTGAATCGCAATTTCCCGTCGATATGCACAACTACATAGTATGTCCTTATTATCTGAAAAGGTTTCGTGAAATTCTGTTGTGTGGTTTGAGAGGAGTTGCGATGACAAACTGTTGCAGTAGTACATTAAAGTAAATAAGTTCAAAGGGGCGTAACTCCTAGAAAAAAAATTGAATCGCAATTTCCCGTCGATATGCACAACTACATAGTATGTCCTTATTATCTGAAAAGGTTTCGTGAAATTCTGTTGTGTGGTTTGAGAGGAGTTGCGATGACAAACTGTTGCAGTAGTACATTAAAGTAAATAAGTTCAAAGGGGCGTAACTCCTAGAAAAAAAATTGAATCGCAATTTCCCGTCGATATGCACAACTACATAGTATGTCCTTATTATCTGAAAAGGTTTCGTGAAATTCTGTTGTGTGGTTTGAGAGGAGTTGCGATGACAAGAAACAGGACTGACGGACTGACGGACGGACGGACTGACGGACGGACGGACGGACGGGTCAAAAACATTATACCCTCCGCATCTTCGTTGCATGGGGTACAACTATTGACTAACTGGTTACTCGGATAATCGTTCGACCGATTAACCGGTTAACCGATAGTTTAAGTTGATGTTTGAAGACCTTATGGAAGGTACCTTACAAATCTATGAGGATTCCTGGCGAAGTTTGGCTGTAATAAATATAATACTACCGTATCCTATCATAGTGTTTTAAATAACTTCTGATTGAGGATATTCAACGATCTTCTTGAAAATGTCTGAAACCGAAGATTCTCTCATTTTTCTTGATGTCACAAAAATAATGTGGAGTGTTTCAATTTGAAATAATAAAGAGTGTCAAAATGTTTAAGTTGTCATTTCGTTTAAAGTATGACAAAGCCCTTCACGAGCGAGGTTGTACATTCAGATGTACCGTAGGTCTCTACAATATTACATTAAAAAAAGTATATTGTAAAAATCGGATTTATACTGATTGAAAGTTACTGTTAAAAAAAACATGTATACTAATTATGTTTAATTAAGATCCTGTCCGAACTGATAGACAAGTTGTCCAAGTTCAAATTAATTTTATGCTTTTTGGATTTCAAAGTTTGATAGGTTGTTTTAAAAAATAGTTTGTTCTGGCGATGAAGTCAAAAGGATAATTCAAGTTGTTCAATATTTAAGGATATTTAAGTCAGACTTTTTATAGTTATTTTGCATGTTACAGTTCAGTAAGATAAATAACAGTGGTTTCGTCTGCACCAAGTCAGTAAGTTATATATAACATTTTATTTGCTTGTTTGGAGTCGTAGGTTTCTTTGAATTATAACGAGAGGCTCTAAATAGACTGTGTCGCTCACCTTGGTCTATGTGAATATTAAACAAAGGAAGCAGATGGATTCATGACAAAATTGTGTTTTGGTGATGGTGATGTGTTTGTACATCTTACTTTACTGAACATTCTTGCTGCTTACAGTTATCTCTATCTATAATGAACTTGGCCCAGTAGTGTCAGTGGAAAATGTTAGTAAAAATTTATAAATTTTATGAAAATTGTTAAAAATTGGCTATAAAGGGCAATAACTCCTAAAGGGGTCAACTGACCATTTTGGTCATGTTGACTTATTTGTAAATCTTACTTTGCTGAACATTATTGCTGTTTACAGTTTATCTCTATCTATAATAATATTCAAGATAATAACTAAAAACAGCAAAATTTCCTTAAAATCACAAATTCAGGGGCAGCAACCCAACAACAGGTTGTCCGATTCATCTGAAAATTTCAGGGCAGATAGATCTTGACCTGATTAACAACTTTACCCCCATGTAAGATTTGCTCTAAATGATTTGATTTTTGTGTTATAAGCCAAAAAACGCATTTTACCCCTATGTTCTATTTTTAGCCATGGCGGCCATCTTGGTTGGTTGACCAGGTCACCGGACACATTTTTTAAACTAGATACCCCAATGATGATTGTGGCCAATTTTGGATTAATTTGGCCCAGTAGTTTCAGAGGAGAAGATTTTTGTAAAAGATTACTAAGATTTACGAAAAATGGTTAAAAATTGACTATAAAGGGCAATAACTCCTAAAGGGGTCAACTGACCATTTCGGTCATGTTGACTTATTTGTAGATCTTACTTTGCTGAACATTATTGCTGTTTACAGTTTATCTCTATCTATAATAATATTCAAGATAATAAACCAAAACAGTAAAATTTCCATAAAATTACTAGTTCAGGGGCAGCAACCCAACAACAGGTTGTCCGATTCATCTGAAAATTTCAGGGCAGATAGATCTTGACCTGATGAACAATTTGACCCCCATGTCAGATTTGCTCTAAATGCTTTGGTTTTTGAGTTATAAGCCAGAAACGCATTTTACACCTATGTTCTATTTTTAGCCATGGCGGCCATCTTGGTTGGTTGACCAGGTCACCGGACACATTTTTTAAACTAGATACCCCAATGATGATTGTGGCCAATTTTGGATTAATTTGGCCCAGTAGTTTCAGAGGAGAAGATTTTTGTAAAAGATTACTAAGATTTACGAAAAATGGTTAAAAATTGACTATAAAGGGCAATAACTCCTAAAGGGGTCAACTGACCATTTCGGTCATGTTGACTTATTTGTAGATCTTACTTTGCTGAACATTATTGCTGTTTACAGTTTATCTCTATCTATAATAATATTCAAGATAATAAACCAAAACAGTAAAATTTCCATAAAATTACTAGTTCAGGGGCAGCAACCCAACAACAGGTTGTCCGATTCATCTAAAAATTTCAGGGCAGATAGATCTTGACCTGATGAACAATTTGACCCCCATGTCAGATTTGCTCTAAATGCTTTGGTTTTTGAGTTATAAGCCAAAAACCGCATTTTACCCCTATGTTCTATTTTTAGCCATGACGGCCATCTTGGTTGGTTGACCGGGTCACTGGACACATTTTTTAAACTAGATACCCCAATGATGATTGTGGCCAAGTTTGGTAAAATTTGGCCTGGTAGTTTCAGAGGAGAAGATTTTTGTAACGACGACTGACGCAGGACGACGACGGACGCCGGACGCCAAGTGATGGGAAAAATCAGGGATATGAAAGTCATTAACTTATACCAAGTAGCAGATAATAGTTCCACTTTTATTGTCTCAAATCATCAATCGAGTCGACAGCCAATGTTTCCTCAGTAATAGTAGAGGCCAAAATATTTATAAAATCCAGAACATAATGCAAACGTTGAAGAGCTCATAACAATTTAAGTACATAAAGTATAAAGGGACATGGATTGTAGAATTGAAAATGACAAATATATTTTTTTATTATTAAATTCATTAGAGACAATAACTATCTTTAAAAAGGCGTATTTAAATTTGAGTATATGTTTAAAACTATCATTTTGATAACCTTCAGAAGCACAATGACTTAATGATGCAGGACCTCTTTAATTAAATCTCCATCTGAATGTAACTACAAGAAATTCTTTACTAAGTCTGGTTATATTAAGGCAATAATATATAAGAATGTTGTGATGACACCTAAAAGATTTATTTGCCAAAAAAGTCAGCGCAAATAACAAGAAACAAATATACATTTACTACGGTTTACATTAAACTTAATTCATGGTTAACAAAGCTAGAAACTATTGGTAGTATACGTAGAAGCTTCCAAGATGCTGAAGCACTCAACTATAATATTTTGATTTGCTTTCAGTCATTGTTCTTACAAAAACTAAAATATATTGTACATATCAAATAAGATGAATGTTTACATTCACCAAAACCCTGCGGACATCTCACATGCGTAGGTGCGTTCTTAAAGTCATGTACGTTTGTACAACAAAGTTTACATTAAAAATTATATAATTGTCCCGAATAAACAGCTGTCATGGATGCAAGGAGCTCTTGGAGAAACAATTATTTTAATAAAAATATAAATCTTTGTAAGATCTAGTTCAAAAATTTATAGTTTTTCAACTGCTTTCCATCACAATATAATTAACGAGAAGTTTTTTTCAAACACAACCAAATCACCCACCATGACAGCATTTTGTCCAATCACAGAAAGGATTTTCGAGCATGCGTATTCTGTTGCCATAGTTAAGCGTCCTCAAGTTCAAAGGGCACAAACCGAAACTATACCGACTACGTCGGAAAAACCAACCATGCAATTAGTAAGGTCAGCAGATCAAATATTGTTCAACTTGAACAACTTAAATTATACTATACTGGTGATGTTTCATACTAGCCTAACCAGTTTCGGTCCAAAATGGACCATCATCAGAGGCAGAATGATGGATTAATGTTTATATGCTTTTACATTTCCCCCGCTGATACACATCATTAATATGGCTTCTACTAACGAAAGCTCTATTTGGAGCTAATGTGTTAAGAGACAATTAAGCACAATTCACATGATCTGGATCTACTTCTGATACCATTGTAAGAAGAGTAACTAATACCTCCTTAATTGTAAAAAAGGCTGACTTTTTAAAAGACATGTTGGTTTGAATTGGTTTATCATTTAATAGAAACAAGAATTACACTGGCTGATAAATTTCATGGAAGATTTTTCTTTCAATATTTTTCTGTGGCAATTGAAACCTTGTCTGTGCCCATTGTATAACAAAATTTAACCCATACTTTGATACCAATTATCTAAGAAATAATTGGAAGAGTTTACAGGTCATAACTTTTATTAGCACATTGAATGATTCAAAATGTGCTTACAGTTGTTAATGAAATTGACAACCTTTTGGATAGTGGAAGACAATTGAACCTATTTGCCTCTTAAAAAATTAACTAGAGGCTCTAAAGAGCCTGTGTCGCTCACCTTGGTCTATGTGCATATTAAACAAAGGACACAAATGGATTCATGACAAAATTGTATTTTGGTGATGGTGATGTGTTTGAAGTTCTTACTTTACTGAAAGATTTTGCTTCTTACAATTATATCTATAATGAACTTTGCCCATTAGTAACAGAGAACTATATTTGGTAAAAATTTACATAAATTTACCAAATTAATGAAAATTGTTAAAAATTGACTATAAAGGGCAATAACTCCTTAAGGGGTCAATTGACCATTTAGGTCATGATGACTTATTTGTAGATCTTACTTTGCTGAACATTATTGCTGTTTACAGTTTATCGCTATCTATAATAGTATTCAAGATAACCAAAAACGGCAAAATTTCTTTAAAAATTACCAATTGGAGGGCAGCAACCCAACAACCAGTTGTCCAATTCATCAGAAAAATTCAGGGCAGATAGATATTGACTTGATTAACAATTAAACTTCTTGTCAGATTTGCTCTAGATGCTTTGGTTTCATAGTTATAAGCCAAAAACTGCATTTTACCCCTATGTTCTATTTTTAGCCGTGGCGGCCATCTTGGTTGAATGGCCAGGTCATCGGACACATTTTTCAAACTAGATACCCCAAAGATGATTGTGGCCTAGTAGTTTCAGTGGATATTTTGTAAAAGATTACTTAGATTTATGAAAAATGGTTAAAGATTGACTATAAAGGGCAATAACTCCTAAAGGGGTCAACTGACCATTTTGGTCATGTTGACTTATTTGTAGATCTTCCTTTGCTGAACATTATTGCTGTTTACAATTCATCTCTATCTATAATAATATTCAAGATAATAACCAAAAACAGCAAAATTTCCTCAAAACTACCAATTCAGGGGCAGCAACCCAACAACCGATTGACCGACTCATCTGAAAATTTCAGGGCAGATAGATCTTGACCTGATAAACATTTTTATCCCATGTCAGATTTCCTCAAAATGCTTTGGTTTTTGAGTTATAAGCCAAAAACTGCATTTTACCCCTATGTTCTATTTTTAGCGGTGGCGGCCATCTTGGTTGGTTGACCAGGTCACGCCACACATTTTTTAAACTAGATACCCCAAAGATGATTGTGGCCAAGTTTGGATTAATTTGGCCCAGTAGTTTCAGAGGAGAAGATTTTTGTAAAAGATTACTTTAATTTACGAAAAATGGTTAAAAATTGACTATAAAGGGCAATAACTCCTAAACGGGTCAACTGACCATTTTGGTCATGTTGACTTATTTGTAGATCTTACTTTGCTGAACATTATTGCTGTTTACAGTTTATCTCTATCTATAATAATATTCAAGATAATAACCAAAAACAGCAAAATTTCCTCAAAATTACCAATTCAGGGGCAGCAACCCAACAACCGATTGACCGATTCATCTGAAAATTTCAGGGCAGATAGATCTTGACCTGATAAACATTTTTATCCCACACCAGATTTCCTCAAAATGCTTTGGTTTTTGAGTTATAAGCCAAAAACTGCATTTTACCCCTTTGTTCTATTTTTAGCCGTGGCGGCCATCTTGGTTGGTTGACCAGGTCACGCCACACATTTTTTAAACTAGATACCCCAAAGATGATTGTGGCCAAGTTTGGATTAATTTGGACCAGTAGTTTCAGAGGAGAAGATTTTTGTAAAAGATTACTTTAATTAACGAAAAATGGTTAAAAATTGACTATAAAGGGCAATAACTCCTAAACGGGTCAACTGACCATTTTGGTCATGTTGACTTATTTGTAGATCTTACTTTGCTGAACATTATTGCTGTTTACAGTTTATCTCTATCTATAATAATATTCAAGATAATAACCAAAAACAGCAAAATTTCCTCAAAATTACCAATTCAGGGGCAGCAACCCAACAACCGATTGACCGATTCATCTGAAAATTTCAGGGCAGATAGATCTTGACCTGATGAACAATTTGACCCCCATGTCAGATTTGCTCTAAATGCTTTGGTTTTTGAGTTATAAGCCAAAAACTGCATTTTACCCCTATGTTCTATTTTTAGCCGTGGCGGCCATCTTGGTCGGTTGACCGGGTCACGCCACACATTTTTTAAACTAGATACCCCAATGATGATTGTGGCCAAGTTTGGTTTGATTTGGCCCAGTAGTTTCAGAGGAGAAGATTTTTGTAAAAGTTAACGACGACGGACGACGACGGACGACGGAGGACGACGGACGACGACGCCGGACGCCGGACGCCAAGTGATGAGAAAAGCTCACTTGGCCCTTCGGGCCAGGTGAGCTAAAAAGGGAAACATATTTTACATAGTAACTATTTTTACATAGTAACTTGGAAGCTGAATTACTTTTTTAAAGTCATTGCCGAGGCCCTGACTTTAAAATTCGATAGTTTAACTATCTTGATTCGATAAATTCAATAACCCACTGGTACCAATATAGAATCTATATATAGACATACACACATGATGGAGTCAAATTATAACAGTAACAGTCATCAAATGACTAGATTAAAAGCATGTGGACTTCTCAAATTCATAATAAACAACAGTTCGAAGGACACAAATGGTCCAGCTCCCAAAAAAAGGTTGATATAATTATAACGGTATAACTATCATTCTAACAAGATTTTTTTAAGTCCAGAACCTGTAAATTCAGAAAAAAACCAGCATAGCGCAGAACCAACTCTATCTTTAACTGATCATGAAATTGAAAGGCTCACATATTGACTAAAAAACAGCTCAATATGTGGGTCTGTATATAACTGTTTGTTCAGAATGACAGAACGACAGATACGGTAAAACACTTTATGGTTGTGTACCTATTTGCTGGGTCAAACTAACAAAACATCAACTCAAAGCCATTTCTACATTTGACTTTGAAAGAAATTGACCATACAATGTTTGTTTCTTAAAAATTTATTATTTCAGAATAAATAAAATGTTTATAAATGTTTTCTGGTTAAGGTATTTCCTCAGTATGTTTCTCTCTTTCTTGTGATGACACCCATCTTGATATAACCACTTCCTGTGAAGAAAATATGATGTTTTTACAATCCTTATTGAAAAATGCAGTTCTGCCAACTTGTCATGAACCAATTGCGTGATTTAGCCAAAATTGTAACGATCAAAGGGAAAAAACAATAGATCAAAGGAAAATGCCATGAAACTGACCATTTTCAGGAAGACTGTCAATCTAGACAACTATTCTTGGCAATTTGTATTAGCAATATTATGTGTTTTCGGTTTAGATTTATAGATTATCATTGGTAATCACAACGAGATAGATTTTCTTGTTTGAGCTGGTACAATAAAATTGAGAAAAGCAATTGAGATGCAATAACCAATGGTAATCTGTTTATTGATATTTTAACTATGATGACGTTGTTAATTTGATTGACAACGGCACATATGCCCTTAGTTTCTAGCAATAATTTGTTATAGGAAAATCAGTCAAAGGAAAGTTTTCGTAAAATAGCAGTAATATGATATTACATGAAATAGTAAGTAAAACAAATTTATGCATGTAAAGCATTGTGATAGTATATCAGCTGTAAGAACAACATTGCATGCATTTCATTGATAACTTGAAGATGAGTGAGATGAAAGCACATTGTTGCTACATTGTCATGTTACATCAAGAATCATGTCCTGTCCTTGAACTTTAAAATAAAAGACAGTAGAATCAAAGAGAAAATGTACAAATTAACAATTAAAAATAAATATTATGGAATATGATATTGCATCATATTTATAAACTGCATTGTATAATGAAAATATGCAGCTGTATTCTAAAAAACTCTTTGATGTTTGATTTCTCTTTTGACTTCACGGTCCCCTTGTTTTACATACAGTGTGGACACATGTCTTAATGTCTAGATGTCTTTTGAATAAAATAAAAGGGTATCGAGAATTTTCAATATTTAAGTTCTAAAACCAATTAACTTCAAAGGGGTGTATGGTTTTTTTTCTGAGTGAGAAATTATTAATTTAGTTTTTTTCTACACTATCAATCAAATTACTGTATTTTTTTCTCAATTTAACCAGGTTTGCGGGAAATCTGCATTCAGAATATTTTTTTTGTAATCTGCTTGACCAGAATATTTTTTTTCATCAAATTGGGGATCAGAATATTTTTTTATAGAGAAAAAAACATAACCCCTCCCCCCTTGAAGTTAAATGGTTGTTCCCTTATACTGATTTTTTTAATTAGTTTTGAATTATAAATTCTAAATGTCTACTCTCTTCAAATCTAAACTAATTATCTGATAAACAAAATATCTAATTGAATGTCAATGGCAGTACAAACCTTAACTTTGAATTGTGGGATACATTTAGGTGACAACAGATCTTCCTCTGTTAAACTGTTTGGTCTAATCACATGACATATCAAGACTTCCTGTTGAATAAAGAAAATGTACAAATAAGGAGGTTTACTTAATTATTCTGCAAAAACCCAAAAATTAGCTACTTTTCTGTTTAACATAGGGTATGCATAATTCTTGTTAAAAAGTAAGCTCAAGTAGACATATTTAAGCTTGTAGTCAAATTTGTACGCTGTTACATAAAATCACACAAGTTCACGTAAACTTTGATATCCCAATTTTAAAAATTTGACGTCACAATCAAAAATTGATAGTTGTTTGACGTCAGAAGGTTATTCTGAGCAGATCTAAGGTCATTCAGAGAACAAAATTCAGCAAAATACCAAAAGTGTGAATACATTTGTTATAAATCTGAGTATTGATCCTTTACTGGTAACTTTCAACATTTTGAAATTAAAACGATTTGACACAGGCCTACTTTTTCACATTATCAAGAGGCATAACACCAGAAAGAAATGAATGGAGACCCAGATGGTGCCCCAAGTTACATAAAACATTATAAAGAGGCATAACTCAACATAGTGATGCAACCCAAACAGTCCTTTTCAGGGCCATCAATATTTTACAAAAAGATTCTACCTTTTTCGTACATATGAGAAATTGTAAAAGATAAATGTGTTTTCAAACATCAACTTCTGGCTTGTGTTTGTTACTAAAGAGTAAAGTCTAAAGTGAAGTATGTGTTTTTCAATGCTTAAAACAGTTCTTCCACTGTTAGTTCGGTATAATAAAACAATTGTGGTACCTTAGAAGCAACGACTATCCAAAATTGTCAAGCCTCATTGAAATAACCTTCTTAGGAAATCAATGTACTCAATTGCAACCAATGTAATAATAATAACTTTTTTCTCCTTTCCGTCAGGTACTTACCTTAGATACTTGTTCAGTAAGTCTGTTAAGCCCTGCCAGATTGGTCCAGGTGAGGTCTCTAGTGTGGTATTGAGGGACTACATACCTTAGATACTTGTTCAGTAAGTCTGTTAAGCCCTGCCAGATTGGTCCATGTCAGGTCTCTAGTGTGGTATTGAGGGACTTCCTCTAAAGAATCTTCCCATACCATCTTAACTATCACTGAGTAACTACCATGATAAAAAGCTGGTCCTTCTTTGTATATTACTGAAAAAAATATATGCTCCTTGATGAAAAACTTTCCCTTGTGTCAAATCTGGTATAATTTCATACCAGAAACTCAAATGTGTCCTTAGTAAATGGTATCAGTTTCTATGTTCAGTGGACCATGAAATTGGGGTCAGATAGAAATAACTTTTTCTAAACCAAATTAATCAATGATGTTCTGTCAGTTCAAAGATAAGGGCAACATACATAATAAAGATTTGTTTATTGACAACTTTCAGGAGAAGTCTGAATATTGGATTTGAGAAATTTAACATAATCCTGAAACAAGCAGTAAAATATTCTAATTTTCTGATTTTCAATCAATAATTCTTTTGTACATGTTGTACACATTGGTAGTGGCATGGGCAAGTTACATTAATATCACAAAATAGTACTTTTTTCTTAACTGAACATTTGCCATTCTTTATGTTATTTCACAAATCATGATAATGATAAAGGAAAAAAGTTGAGCAGGGTCATTTTCAAAAGGGGGGGAATAAAGGGTAAAATGCATTGATCATCCCAAAAAAAGGGGGTCTCCACCTCTCTGGATCCTCTACTGTTGAGTACTTACAAAACTAATTCTAATCTGCAAGATCATGTACCATGTTCAATGGTTGTCGCTTCCCAATATATCTTTTGTACATCGATTATGATGGTAGATCTTTAATGGACTCTTTTGAATTAATTTAGAACTAGTATTGAATTTTGACAATCGGAAAATGGTTTGGTATGGACACAAGTTCCAGATTGAAGATTGAATGCTGATCGCCAGGCTTCAGTTTTGTTTTATTGTCTAAGTTGCTGTCTTATTCATTTATGGAAGACATTACAACAGTATGAAATCAAGTTATTGAGTTACTGTGGACTAATCATTATTCGTTAGAAACCAATTTTCGTGGGTTTCCTGGATAAAGGAGAACCACAAACTTCAATGTTCAACTAATAACACCTTTACTATGAGATTTTTAAGCAGAAAACCATGAAATCAAATATCCATGAAAATGCAAGTTTTCCTCAATCCACGAAAATAAATGAATCCACAGTAAAAGTTGTAAGGTAAAAATATTCTTTCCCCAAAAGAGTAACACAAAACTTACTGAAATCTGAGCCGAATTTAAGTCCAGTTTTTGATCTTTTCCAAAAGAGTAACACAAAACTTACTGAAATCTGAGCCGAATTTAAGTCCAGTTTTTGATCTTTTCCAAAAGAGTAACACAAAACTTACTGAAATCTGAGCCGAATTTAAGTCCAGTTTTTGATCTTTTCCAAAAGAGTAACACAAAACTTACTGAAATCTGAGCCGAATTTAAGTCCAGTTTTTGATCTTTTCCAAAAGAGTAACACAAAACTTACTGAAATCTGAGCCGAATTTAAGTCCAGTTTTTGATCTTTTCCAAAAGAGTAACACAAAACTTACTGAAATCTGAGCCGAATTTAAGTCCAGTTTTTGATCTTTTCCAAAAGAGTAACACAAAACTTACTGAAATCTGAGCCGAATTTAAGTCCAGTTTTTGATCTTTTCCAAAAGAGTAACACAAAACTTACTGAAATCTGAGCCGAATTTAAGTCCAGTTTTTGATCTTTTCCAAAAGAGTAACACAAAACTTACTGAAATCTGAGCCGAATTTAAGTCCAGTTTTTGATCTTTTCCAAAAGAGTAACACAAAACTTACTGTAATCTGAGCCGAATTTAAGTCCAGTTTTTGATCTTTTCCAAAAGAGTAACACAAAACTTACTGAAATCTGAGCCGAATTTGAGTCCAGTTTTGGGTACCCATCCTTTACTCCTGTAGTAATGATAAGCTATATAATTAGGTATGAATGTTTGTTGTTTACTGCTGAACGTCTCCCACATCTCTGTTAAATCTGGAGTTCTCTGAAACACAGAAAGTATAATAAGGTAATACTGTGGATTCCATTGGTTTGTATGGGAACCAATTTTCACGGATTGAGGGAAAATCATATTTTCATGGATATTTAATTTCATTGTATTGCAAAAATCTCCACACCAGCTCAAAGATGATTTGTACTTTGTTACACATTTAATTTTTGGTTCACCCTTTAATACCCATGAAATCCACGAAAATTGGTATCCCTCGAATAATAATGTTACACATAAAATCTGAAGAAGGTTGAAATTTATATCTACATGCATTATTTAGTTGATTTATTTCCTCATGCTTTTTAATAATGACAGGACCATGACAATAAAAGGCCAAAAGACAAACAATTTTATACAAAAAAAGACAGAAAAATAAAAACTGAGCAACACATACCCCATCTAAAACCTTGGGGTCATCTATAGGTTATCTGGGATGGTAAGCACATCCTGCTCCTCATGTAACTATAAAAATGTTTAAATGAGTTTTTGACCTTGACCTTCATTGAATGGTTTTCTTCCTTATAAGAGACATGCCTTCTTATAGTGGTAAATAATTATGTCAAGTATCATTACCAACTCTAAGGCATATAAAAGTTGGAAAGCTGAGAGGATTTGTGACAGATACACAAGCTGATAATTCTGCCATTCAATCTGTGTCGTTGTAATAACCACACCAAATAAACTTATTTTCAATCTCTGAGGCAACTCAAATGTTGCAAAATTATAAAATAATTAGGACTTTCAGTAAAAAACATTAATTTCTAAATGTCTTTTACTGATAATATTATAAAGTTGTTTGGTTGCTGTTCCATTATACTCCCTACAAAAGATTCTATTTTAGTAAAAACTTACTTCGTTATCATCTTTTACAACTAGACAACCAAGGCCATAGGACAGGAAAAATGCCTGAAATACATAGATTAGACTGTTGGTATTCATGTTTGAATGGTTTTACACTAGTCAATTTTTGGGACCTTTATAGCTTGCTGTTTTGTGTGAGCTATAATATAAGGTTTTGTGTAAAAAAGCTTTGACCTACAATGGTTTACTTTTTACAAATTGAGACTTGGATGGATGGTTGTTTCATTGGCAATCATACCACATCTTCTTACAATGTATATCTACATGTAATCAAGAAATTGATGAAATTTTGTCAAGTGGTTTAAGACATTTTTTGGATGATTTAAATCAATATGTTTGGTTGGTGTGTATTGCATACAATTACTAACAAATTAATCTTAAAAACATCTCTTTCAAAGGATAAACATGTGAAAACAAAGAATAAATATTGCTGAACAATTTTCTCAAGTATTCTGAAAAAACCCATGGCAAGTACACATAATTTTTCTCTGTTCTCTTTTATGTGTTCTTTTACATTTTTTCAGAGTGGTTTAATTTTTGTTTCTTTGACATGTTAAATTGAATACCGTGGATTCATTTATTTTTTCGTAAATACTAATTTGCATGGATGAAAGAAAAAAACATGAGTTCGTGGAAAGCTAATTTCGTGATTTTGTCAAAATCTGCATACAAACCTATAGACAATTTGTCATTCCTTGAACATTTAATTTTGTGGTTCACCTGTACCCACAAAATTGAAAAAAAATTGGTATCCAACGAATAATAATGAATCCACAGTATAAGTTTTCCCAATGCCATGGCTAATATGCTGTTAATTTTACCTCCTCAAAAGACAAATGAAGATTTTCTTTAACAAAGAATGGATCCTTTTTTAAAACAGGTCTCCATTTCTTTTTCTTCCTAGATAATTTTCTTCTCTTCCAAACTTCTGCTTCACTGTCAGAATCATCAACTATAAATAATTCACCCTCAGTATCATCTGACTTACACAGAGAGTCGAAATCACTATCTGTACTTTCTGTATTCAACAATTTAGATTTTTCAGTTTTTAATGGTAAAACATTATCCAACATATTTGTTTGGGAACTTTGGAAATCGTTTTGTTTGCTGTCAGTCTCAACACTCATTTTCATTTCAGGATTGTCAATTGAAATGGCTTCTCTTTGATTAAATTGTGTTTCTTTGGTCAATTTATTTACATCTCCATGATTTTCATGTCCTGAAATGGATTCTTTCTCAGAATACTTGTCCAATTGAGATATAACATTCTTTCTTTTTGAAGAATCATTGTCCATAACCTCAGTAACCTCTAGTAATTCAGACTTCTTTTTAGAATCATCATTCCAAATATCCTCAGATTTATACATTGCAATGTTTTGAGTTTTATTTATTCCAGATACTGAGGCAGATGAAGACTCATCTCCCCAGAAATCAGCATCCTCTTCCCATAAGTCCTCTTTACTTCCTGTGTTACTGGTTTCCCATTGGCTTACTGGTTCTGCCCACAAGTCTGTAGGCATTGCCTTCAAGGGTTTTGTTTGTGAATGAAATAATTTATTGCCATCATCAATATTTGGATTTGATGTGTTTTCTTCGTCTTTTGTTACTGTAACAGAAAATTTTAATTCAGAATTCCCTGCAAAATATTAATGTAGATGTGATCTATCAATAATTGATATATATAATAACAAATACTCATATGGGGGAAACTTTTCCAGGAAAAGTTTCCACATTTATTGAAAAGGAAATAAACCCTTTCCCAAAAATCAGTTGGTGTTTACCTTACTTACAAACTTTTTTCAAAGCAAAATGTTCCATTAATTTATATACAATAGTTATGTGGTATCACTATGATTGCCAATAAGACAACTTTTTCCTAAAAACCAAAATTTGAGGTTCTCCAGCAGGTTAAGCAGATCCTGTTCCGCATGTAGCACCAATTGTGTTTTTTTTTGTATTTTTTGTATTTTTCAAGACGAAACATGTGAAACTACATAACACAGTATTAGACACAAATTATAAAAATTTATGTCACACATGTAAGTTCGATCAAATCATAATGGTATAAGAAGATATAAATATTACAATTGATCTTGTTAATTAAATGCTGCTTCTAACATGTACAATTGCCAATTCTGATCCATATTTTCGTGTGCAGGGGTTAGAAACATACAGAGTATTTCTATATTAATATTGAATATTTTAAATATTCTATCCCACCATGTTTTGTGGAAATAAGCTCTTATATCTACATTTGTATATATAGTATTTGAATAAAAACAAGATATTATTTACGGTTTTACTGTTGTCAAAATCCTAAGACACACCTAAAAGGACTTCTTTTGCGCTGAAAGGCACCCATTGTGTTGCCCAAGTACAAACCTGGTGATACATGTAAGTCTTATTTGGAAGGTCAAATGTACGAGAAAAAATATGTATTAGATAAATAAAAAATCTCAAGTTTATAAGACTTTAATAAGTTCCTGAGATGGCAAATACTATATTAGTTAAAGATTTCAAGATCAAATGAAAGTTCACTAAACAAAACAAAATCAAAGGAGAAAATATAAATGGTCTACAATAAGATTAACAGTTTACAGCAAAATGACTTGAGTCTGTAGGTAAAAGTAATATTGTTGGCTAGCTTGTTTGTTAGGTGAACCTTGTTATCATTATAAGGTTAACTATACTACCCTCTTTTCAGAGTAGTCTAGTCCTACAGACAAATAGATTGGTTATCTGTTAGACTAGTCTACTCTTAAAGGAGGGTAGTATACCAGACCTAATAATGACTTCACAGTTAAGCTAGCAAGCAAGCTAACCAAATATATTACCTATACTTACACACTCAAGTCATATTGCTGTAAGAAATAACACATGAAGTATATCTACATACCATCCTTAGATATTTCTGTATCTGAGTCCTCTTTGAGTTCTTCAGAACTATCATATTCTGTATTGCATCCTGATGTCCCCTTTATTTGTTCTAAGTACCAGTTTAGTCTGTGTACATAACTGAAAAGAAACAAGCATTCTGTGAGTATTGCATGGCAATACATAGTCCCCTACCGGTTAAAATTAATTTTAATGGAACCAATTTCTAACTTGATCAAAAAACAAACCTACCACTTAACTCTGAGTCTTCAAACAATGTCTTTTACAAATCTTTTAAAAATGAGTTTATTTCCCTTTTGAACAGAAATCTAGTAATTAATAAGTATTTCATCAAAAATTAAATTCTAGGGAAAGGGCTTTAACTGACCAAGGAGAAAAGCAAAAATTGTGAAAATTGAACTTGACCTGTAATGTCATGATAAAACAATACACTAAATATCAAATCAATATCTTCAAGCATGAAGAAAAAAAGTCTGGAAAACTGAATTGCTGGACTGATGCGTGGACAGACAGACTGACAGAGTGCAAACCTTAAGTCCCCTTCAACTTCATCAGCAGGGGACTAATAAATAATTAGCTTTCTCTGTTAAAAGAGTCTTCATGGGAGACAATTCATCAAAATTCACTCAAAGGTTAATTCCTTAAAATAACAGAATTTTCCATTACAAAAATCAACAGTTTTGGAACTATAAACTACTACAATAATAGGTCCTTCTCTGATATTTCTGAGTAATTGACATTTACTTACCTTCTCCTACTCATAATTCTTGCAATGATTGTCTCCCCTTTTTTGTTTGGAATGGCCAATGTTTTGAAGCGCTGATTAAACTCTGGCTTACTTCTGGATAAAGTACCTTTTCCAAAAAATCCCTAAAAGTAAAGATTCAAATCCTTTGAACAAAACTTGTAAAAAAATTCAAGAATAAGAAAGGGAGACAATTGTACATAAATTGTCAATTGAAAAAGAATGTACACGAGACATTTTAAAAAATGACATTAATTAAATGTATGCAATAAATCAATTAGTAACCAAATAAGGTAGAGAGTGTTTAAGTCTTTGAAGATTATGGAAAGTTCTTCAAAGCTAAATTTAAGATATTTAAATTATTTTAGTTGCCCGACTGTTTACAGTATTTAAACAGTTTACCTATGTTTAAACATAGAAAATGACTTTGACCAGTTGGTCAAGTTAAGAAGGAACATCTCTAAATTCTGTTGAATAATAAACCTTAATTACCTGAAAAAAAAAATAAAAAAATAGTGAAGCTGATTTTTAAGGGATGCTGTATAACAACTTTATGCCATAAACAATTATTATTAATACAAGTGTTATATGTAGATGTACATGTATATAAATTTTACATAAATAAGGCCGTTAGTTTTCTCGTTTGAATTGTTTTACATTGTCTTATCGGGGCCTTTTATAACTGACTATGTGGTATGGGCTTTGCTCATTGTTGAAGGCCGTACGGTGACCTATAGTTGTTAATGTCTGTGTCATTTTGGTCTTTTGTGGATAGTTGTCTCATTGGCAATCATACCACATCTTCTTTTTTATATGTACATTGTTTTTGTACTTATAAAAAGATTTCTCATTTATTTGTATTGATACACATTTTCCATATCGAAACCCTTGAGCAGCCATCACTTTGGTTTTTTTTCTCTGTTGATGTCTGTACAGTGGCCAATTAATAGAGAATAATACATGGCAAAATCAGAATCATATGTCGTATCATCCCGGGACACCAATATCAGCCCAAGGGCCTTTAGGCCCGAGGGATGGTATTGGTCAAAGGTGATACGGCATGTGATACAGATTTTGCAATGTTTTATACGCTTTATCATATATTTCAACAGGAGAGTTATATTATATGAACTGATTTTTGATCCATAGCACTGGGTTACCTTCAATATTCTACTTTTGTCTTGTTTTAGAAGCCTTAAAAGAACTGCTCAATACACCTGGGTTACCTTACAATTTGCGTGCTGTGGTTTTAAAAATATTTTGTTTATTATTGTATTTTTTTGTGTGTTTTGTAATTTTTTTATAGTTTCATTTAGAGTGCCAAAAAATATGAAAACTTAACGTTCGTGACGTCACATGTACATACCAAACAATGACGTCATTCAATAAATTGGGTCACGCCAGATTGACTGTTCTATTTGACCTATATTGAGGAAAAATATTTCTTAAGTTTACATTATAAAAAGTGACTTTATGTAAAAAAAAAAAGTAGGGGTGTGATAAAGGGTAAAGGTGTGATAAAGGGTATGCGATAAAGGGTAGGGGTGTGATAAAGGGTAAGCCATAAAGGTTGCGCATCAAAGTTGCGCGATATGGATTAAACAGCAGGCCATTTATCAAATATTCAAAACTACTGTATTTACTACTCAAACCTATGATAAAAGTTTATATCTACTTCCAATACACTCAGGTGGATAGTTGTCATATTGGCAACCATACCACATCTCCTTATTTGAATATAAAGGTCCTTCAAGGACCTTTCATGGAACAAATCTTGCACAATATATTTATGCAGCTTGAACACACAATAAGTGTAAAACTTTTACTTAGGATCTCACCATTTTGTACAGTCTGTCAATATCTCCACTATGTTTGATTTCTATGTGGTTGTCATGGAGATAGCCTGTGTAGTAGAACCATGTGTTCTCATACTGTTCTGTTGCTATGGGAACTGGAAATGGTGACTCTTTGGCTGCATGTACTCTTTTCTTCTTTTTTGGATTAACCAGCTTAGAGAATGCCATACCAACAAATAGAAACTTTTTTTTTACCTGAATAGAAAGCAATAGTTACTATGCTTGGAAAATTATTGTTTGTCTTTTTATCATGTGGTATGATTGCCAATGAGACAACTCTCCACAAGAGACCAAAATGACACAGAAATTAACAACTATAGGTCACTGTATGGCCTTCAACAATGAGCAAAGCCCATATCCCATGGATGTCAGCTATAAAAGGCCCCGAAATGACAATGTAAAACAATTCAAACAAGAAAACTAACAGCCTTATTAAACATGTTAGCTGGATCCCAACCTTCTCCTTACCTAAAACAGTGGTGTAACAGTACAACATAAGAATAAACTATAAAATCAGTTGAAAATGCTTAACTCATCATTTCAATACAAATAGAAATACATATTACAAAAACAAAGTCATCATAGTCTAATTGGTACTTCAACTACTTGTACATCCCAATAACAAAAGATACTATATAAAGTACACCTGACGTGTTTAGATGGTAAACTCATGAAGAGCATGTCATCATGTAACATTGTAGATTTTCCTTTAATTTTTTTCTGTACTTGGCTTTTCTTCTTTTTTTTTTTAATATGTACATAGCCCTTCCCCTTTTATTAATAAGCACTATTTGTTTGTTAAATGTATCAAAAATCATAATTATATTGAAAAGTTTGTCTCTATTACTTAATTGATCTCCTTGTTTTTATTTAGAACGCTTTCTTTAGCCATATGTTTATCAAACCAATATTTCTCATTGCACATGTAGAGGTTAATATTGAGAACGGATGTCAGCATTGTCACGTGATCAATGGATTAATTTAGGTCAGGTAAGAACACAGGTTGTTGGCTACTTATCAACATTTTATTGACTTATTTACATAGTCAAAGTGTTTAACAGATTATCGATTACAATCAATATTATCTTATGTTAGTAAATGGCGGGTAGTTTGATTTGAAAGCGAGTACAAAGTAGAGAAACTGACCAAAAATGTATGGTTGACCTCACCTTGGTCTTTGTTGATTTTCACACAACTTCAAAAATCTAGAAGCTATGACTACTATTGTGTATTGCTTGATGCAAATATGAGTTGAAAAGAGACATTTAAAAACACAAAAGAAACTGACAGTTCTTTATGTTAATAGGGTGTTATCACATGTCATGCATGTGAAGTTATTCAATTAAAAAAATTAAAAAATAGAAAATAAGGGTATACTCTTCTTAGTCTCTATCGATAGTCTACTGTATCACTAGTCTGTCAATATTGAGGTTGTGAGTTTGGCTCTAAAACAGGGTTAGTAATTTTACCTACGAATGTTCATAATACAATGACTCTCTGTACCCTGGTTTTCTCCAAGGATGAAAACTGACCCCATGAAATAGCTAGCACAATATAGAATTATATTAAGGCACTGGCTACGGTTACATGGAAATGTAACAATAATAAAAATATTATTGTTACATCGGAGACTAATTGCCGGAGTGCAAAGTTGGGCAAGGAACCAAATAATTACGAATGTAACAATAATTATTGAGGCTACGGTTACATTGTGTTATTGTTACATGAAAAACAGCAATGTACGCTAAATTTATTAAATTTAAATCTTCTTTAGCTGTGTTGCTTAATTCTTTCATATGTACTAATTAATACTTGTAATAATGATAATTAATAAGTATTATTATTATACAAATGATGTTTAAGTAGTTTTACATATTAATCTTAAAGTTAATAAAAATACCTCAGATTAGCAGTGTCAAAATGAATGCGAAAAATATAGTTTGTTGTTGAGAACTGGGGCTGATAAAGTGTTCACTTTTTGAAGTATTTAACTGCACACCTTCTCTTATTACTGTCATTATATACTTTGAACAAATTGGATGCAGAGATTTATTTTACCAATTTAGTTTTGGATGAAAAACTTGGGATGCGTTTGAAACGAAAATGAAACAATATCAAGACACAAATTTCATACAGCCAGTGGCGTAGCTAGGTAATTTTCAAGTGTACGCCCGAACCTCGGTCAGGGCCTAAAGGCCCCTATTGGATCCAGGCCAATGAACCAGCTGGTAGTAGATGGGCGGGTGCTAAGCCTTCGGAAGTTTTAAAGTTATTGAGAATGACATACCATTTCTGTTACTGAAAACTCATATCAATAACAACATTCTGTAGATTGAAAATGGTTATTTTTTTATGTTTAATCTATTCATTGTATATTTAGAATCGTAAATGAACATGCAATGATTAATTTTCTGAGTTGTTCAGGTGCAATATTAAAATGTGTAGATAGAAACCTGGTTCTTGCCTGAAATTTTTAATTTCAGTGATATTTATTTATCAGTCCATTACAGGATTTAAACAAATGAAATATTTTCATTTAATTTCTGCACAGGTTTTATGACAAAATATGGAGGTTTATAAATTAATCATGTAAATTAACTCGACATCATAATTACCAGGATGGAAATTTATTCTTGTGCTATACGTGTTTTCCTCCAAGAAAGTTTCATTAACTTTGACCACGGTTTTACAAATAATTTATATGCACCAAATTTTAACCTCAGAATGTAAATCAAGTTCAAGAAATTCCTTTTAAACATCCATAAATTACAGAAAACTCATCTTATATAATTTCGTCATGATGCGCTGGATACTCTTTTGACCATAAACAGTTTTTGTTCAGCTATCGCAAAATCATGCGATAGTTTGACATAAATAGCTATTGATATATTAAAATTTTAACCACATACTGAACCACACAGTTATAATAAAAACAAATGCAAACCCCATGTACATAAGGACATTCTTTTAAAAAAGGAAAGCGAGTATAGAAATCACGGAAGATTTAGACTTTGACAGAAAATGAATAAATATACAAATATGACACCAATTTTGTCATTTTTATTCGAAATTACAAGCTGAGACTACTATATACTATGTTATAGTAGTCTCAATTACAAGCAATTGAAGAAAGACTTAGAAGGTTGATGTACTGTTAACCAATTCTTTTAATAATATCTAGATGAAAATATTTTGTTTTACCAAATTCAAGTGTACGCCCGGGCGTTTTGACGTAAACGTAGCTACGCGCATGACAGCTCTATAGCTATAGCTCTATACAAAAGCAACTCTAAAAAATTGATACATCAACTGAAGCAAAGTTTGTTAACTGCTAAGTTGGATACTGAAATCTGAGGTAAACCTAACATCTGTAATGGACGGCAATGCAATCATATTGAAAGACAACATGAAACTACACCACATGCTTTCAACCAAAAGATCGGATGAGAATATCAACATTGCGAGAGTAAAATAGTATTTCTCACCGAAAGCATGGCAAACATTAAAGACCGACCGTGCAAGGGCTGTATAGCCAGTCAAGGTCGTTAAAAACTTCCATTTGTAACATTAAAGATTTCCTTATCTTCTAAAAGAAATATCGCAGAATTGAATTGCATGGTATGCGATACAGACGTTCACAGCGGAGGGTAGGAGGGGTCCTGATCTCGAAATCCCGGGCTTAAAAACATGAAGTCCCGAGGTCCCGAATTAAAAAAATAAATAAATCCCGACATCCCGAAAGATCAATCTCGATATCCCGAGCTTAAAAAAACACCCGATCCCGCATCCCGAAAAAGGTCCTGCCCCCTTATTACTGGTGTGTGATGGCTGCTTGGAGTGGATTCGTCAAAATGATGTGTCGGACTTAAACATGCTCCAAAAACCACTTACTGGATATTTATAAACTGTCATTGTAAATAAAAAAAATAAAGACATTGTATGTATTGTAAATATAAAATAAATGTCTTAAACTTTTATTATTTAGTACATATTACAAGTCCCCATCGTACATTGCTGTTTTTCATGTAACAATAACGCTATGTAACCGTAGCCTCAATAGTTATTGTTACATTCGTAATTAATCAGGTCCTCATCCAACCATGCATTCCGGCATTTAGTCTCCAATGTAACAATAATATTTTTATTATTGTTACATTTCCATGTAACCGTAGCCAGTGCCTTATATTATCAGTCAAGGGTCTAATTAGAGAAAAATAACATACATGTTGTTATTGTGAGCTAAAATATCAAAAAACTGTGATAACATATGTATGTTACATGTTTCAAAGGGGAAATTCAATATACAACCTTTATTTTGTTAAATTTTTCTCCAGTTCTATTGATATTATAATTTTCTTTAAGTATACTTAAACCTTTGCAAAGATATAACAGCTCATAGTTTAGAAATCATGCATAGTACACCTATGTTATTACAGAAAATATATTCCTGCAATAACCAAAGGGTGTTATTACAGCTTCTCTATCATGTCTGTATCTCTTTACAGGCTTGCATAACAATGTATTTCAATTCATTGTAAGAAATGATGATAGAGCTTGTAATGAGGCACTGTGCAAGTTTCCAAGTGTCTCATTTACTCTCATATACAATGTTGTAAGTTTTATGCTTGTAATAACTAAGCCTTGTTATTACAGCTTAGTTTTCCCTTAAAGGCCTTGTCTCATTGATTCACCATGGTTGATCAAAATTGTATTAATGGAATTAAAAAATTAGTTATCAAGGAAATATATTAAACTACTGTGCAAAGTTTTAAGAATTCCCAAGTGCCCATTAAAGATAAAATATTTATGATATATTTAACTGATAACAAACATAATTATGTTATTACAGATTAAGGAAAAAAGAGTAGACAACTCATGAAAGTGTCTGTAATAACACATGCATATTATTTTTCTCTGATAACTCAGTCTGTGCCAAAAACTTTTTCATCTACTAGTCCGTAAATTAAATATAAAAAATTGTCCCTATCAGACTATATAAAATTTGGAAAATTTTCACTAGTCCAAATCAATATTTACTAGTCTGGGGCATCGGACTAGTGGCTAACGGTGCAGACTGATAACTTATTTAAGTTAGACCCTTGACTGGTTAATGACTAATTATAAACTTCTTTTTTTGCTATTAATCCTCCCTGCAGAGCACAGTGCTCAGTATGGATTTCCACTGCAGATCAATAGTATAAATGTAGATGTATGGACATCAAAACAAAAGAATAAAATAGCATTTCAAGACATCATATTTATTTGGACTAAGCATAATAGCACTTAAAGTGGTGTTAAACATCAATCAATAAATATGATTAATAAATATATATATACCAAAGGTTGATAATTAGATATGACATAATTTTAATTTTGCAGTGTGGCCCTCTTACGATGTCGTAATATTATTATTGCCCTCTTACGATGTCGTAATATAATTATTGCCCTCTTACGATGTCATAATATTATTATTTTCAGATAAACATTAATAGAAATTTTGTTCTTAATTTTGCAATGTAATAATCATCAGTGAATGATTAAAGAAAAATTAGAATATTTAAAAATTCTATACCTACATGTATTGTGTTCTTGTATTTTTAGAAATATCCAAAAGTAGTGATAAAATAAGTTAGAGTTCCATTAGTGAGGACAATAACCATGATAACCTACTTCTTTTTTCAAATGGTTTCACTTAGGGAGTATTCTAAGGCCTAAAAAAAATAATGTTGTGTTTCCGATCACCCCCTTGAAATTTTGAAGGGACGGTAGGTAGGGATTTTTTTTTTTTTTTTTTTTTTATAATATTATGAAATAAGCTTAAGTTATATAAACTCAATTTCCAGTTACCAAACAAAAGTTTGGGATTTAATAGAAAGAGATTGATTACCCACTTTAAAAATATCCCTGAGATAACTTTTAGTTTACCCCTTTTAAAATCCCCCTGAAATAACTTTTAGTTTACCCCCTTTTAAAATACCCCTGAAAAAAAAAAAGTCCAAACCTAAAAAAAAATTGGGCAGCACTTCCCCTAGGAAATTAGCTTTTTAAACCCAATTCCCCTATTTCAGGACCAAAAGTTTGGGATTGTCAGAGAGAGAAATTGAGAAGATGTGGGGCAGATTCATTTATAGGAACATGAACCAAACATCATCCCAAACCTACAGATAGACAAATATAATATATACACTGTTCCCTGGCAGGACACTTTCTTTTGGCAAAGCATCTGCGGCTTTTCATCAGAATGTCTATAAAGCGTTGATTGTCTGACCAGTTTCAGATGGATTAATATCAGGTTTATTTTGAAGAAGGGTCTGGCATGAAAATTTGATAAATTTAATTCCAAAAGATTGCATTGTTCCAACAGTTGTGTTATTGTCAACAATCTCGGTCCAGTCATTTTTGCCGGTGGCCGAGCACAAAATTTGTGTTGTGTATTTTTTTTCATCGATGTTAGACATTGGATGAATTTCATTGCTAACGTCAAAAAAGGTGTTACTTTCTGTAAAATTTAGAAATATTTTTTTCTCCGCGAAATGGTCACACAATGTCCGCGTTGAACATTGAATAGGACGCGTTGTGCTGCCAGGTTCAAACACTGACAAACGAAAATAACTACTGCGCATGCTCCCGCATATATAATTAGCCAAGAAGATTCCACTTTCCAGTACATTCTAAAAATAAGCCTCGAGTTTAAAATTAGCGTTGTTTTCTTTTGGGGCAATAAAAAGATCGAGGGACTTAAAAATTTTTATTTTCTTTCAGAAAAAACGGTCGGTAGGTATACAAATTATTTTTTCCCCACATCAGCTTTAAAAACTTTTGAGTCGGGGGTCTGAAGGACGGTCGGTCGGGTGACCCGAAACACAACATTTTTTTTTTAGGCCTAAACTAAATTTACAAACCAAACTCTTAAAAAACATTTGAACCCAAATTTCCAGGATCTTTGATTTTATATTACCATGATTACAAAAAAATATATCTGAGAATTGAGATTTGTCAAATTTTATGGAGTTCAGTGTATATCTAGATTTTTTTGTAGGAAACTATTAGCCAGTCAGGGGTACTACTTGTACAAGTAATCTGTATTTACTTGAAGAAGTAGAAATAAATAATAATTTATAAACTGATATAAGTTAATTATAATGTTTGAATTATCTCCCTTTAATTTTCTCAAAATTTTACTTTTGTAAGTTTTGAGGTGTAAGAACATGCATTAAACAATTTTTCTCAAGTTAGCTCATAATTTTTTATAAGAGTTCAATGTTTCATTTCATTAATTCAAAATAAATATTCCAATGGTAAGTCTGGCATTGCTCCCCTTAGTCATGTTAGTCAAGAATGATCACAAGCTGTCCTTTGGATTCATACATGTACTTCGTTTTCTTGTTATTTTGGTAATTGTGTAGGACTTAAAAATCGGTTGAATATTTTTTTCACTGTCAAAGACAGAAGTCGTGAACTGCAGCATCAGCTTATTAATGTATGTGTGTTTTCATTTCTAATTTAGTCAGTTTGAAGACTTGAAATTCTCAGTTATATCTATTCTTTAACAATTGAAACAATTTGAATTGATGTCCTGATGACAATTTTTTTTTAAGTGCCCAAAAGGTCATAACGTAGAGGCACCCAGTATTTGGCAATCAGTCAATCAGTAATTATATCTATTTAAGTGTCATATTCAAGGGTCAAAGTTTAAAGAGAAGTTCATTCATAAAATCTGTCATATTTTGCATTATAGATATGATAGTTGATTAAAGCCTGTTTTTGGATGAACGACTTGTCAATTTTTTGGCCTCTTTGAACATGTTGAATATTTTTTACGTTTTTGAAATTTGATATTTTAGTGGGTGTTTTAGCATTTAAAATTGTTTGAATATGTTCTTCTCTTTATTGCTACAAATCCAACAGATACATTTGAATTAAACTTACTGAAGATTAACCAGAATTTGTTTGCTTTGTAATTTAAAATGATAGCACAGTTACATTGTACAAATATAGTTTAAAAAGCGTATCACATGACTTTTCTGTGGATTTGAAATTTGATTTCTTTATATTTTATATTTTAAAATTAAAGGTAAGAAATTTATAAGAAAAAAATGATACAATTAAAGATTTTACCCTTAGATGTTGTAGTAACTTAATTTTATCTCATGATCATCTGTAACATTGACTTCAATTGATCAGATCTAGAGCTGCATTTAAATATTACAAACTAAAAATTTTACTTTGAATTTCCAATTTATATTTTAACTTCATTTTATTGTTTTTGAGTCAAGGAACCAAATTGAATCTTTAAGTGCGTTATAATCATAAAAGTGAAACAATTATTCTATTTAAGGAATGACTGTAATATTATTTCTGTCTACAAAGAAATAACAATTAAAAATTTGGTGCACACTGAATAACGCGCGTAGCGAGTTATTTAACAGTGTGTACCACATTTTTTATGTTATTTCGAATAGACCAAAAAAATATCATTTCTTATAATTTAATTCTAAATTCCATTTTAAACCGTAGAAAACCATGAAAAAACGTCACAGTCACATGACTAAATTATGTCTATGGGCTGAGAACAAAATAACGTCAGCCAATCAGAAGAAGCTTTACATCCAAAATTAAATTATTATCATTTGTCACAGTTTAAATTTTTGTTCTGTATTTTTAAGCTTAATTTAATAGAATAAAGGATAGACATCTGCATCCAATTTGATACACTTAATGTATAAATAAGGAGATGTTTTATGATTGCAACCAATGGGTCAACTATCAACAAGAGACCAAAGAATGAGACTAACTTATCACAAAACAGCCTTCAACACTGAGCAAAACAATGGAACCCATTTTATGTAGTAAGCTGTTAAAGACCCTGGTATGTCAAAATGTGAGACAATTCATAAGAGAAAGTCGACATCTGGATTCGAGATATAAATGTGGTACATTGTAAATATTTGTTACCTATAGAATTTAGATCTTCCATTTACCTTATAATAATACAATAATTTCAATTACAGGTTAGAGAATTTCTGAAGGATGGGAGAACGAATGGTGCCTGTTTCATCCCAACGTGTTTCAAACATACATGGTACATGTACAGAGAAGATGTTGGGTTAAAAGTTCACATTGTATTTAGTTGTCACAGCGTTTAGATGAAGAACTACAATAACAATTTTGCAAGATAATATGGAAAAGTTCAACAACTGTTCCATCATCATTTATATGAACACATCATTTAACTGGAACCAACATTGACCAATGATATTCTTGTTAGTATGGAAATGTGGCACAAACATTAATATACTTGGATACTCAAATAAACCTCTAGATACATTCTATGAAAAGCCAGTTTTAAAACAATTAACAGTGTTTTGACACCTTTTAGTTAAAGTGATTCTTTTAAACATGATAAAGCTTAAATGTTTTGGTTTCATATTGTTGTGTCTTTGAATTTTCACTTCAATGTTTTCCAAAATGGTGTTAAGAGAGGCAGCATTATTATTACTTTTGATAGTAGGTATTTCATCTGGTAAGACTTGTTACAAAAATACAACGTGCCAGTCACTCGGAACTACAACCACATGTCTTGGTGTTACCTTGACCTTCACTAATACATCGCTGGAATTCATAGATTCTTCAACATTAAGTTCAGTAAACGAGAAATTAAAACTCTGGGAGGGTTTGAAATATGTTCCCGAATGCTGGTCATTGGTTCAACCCTTTCTTTGTTCAGTGTACTTGCCTAAATGTGATGGTGGGCAGGTGGAGTTGCCTAGTAAAGAATTATGTAAGAAGATAAAATCACCATGTAAAATTGTTGAGATTTACCATGGAGCCTGGCCTGATTTCTTAGACTGTGATGAAAGCCATTTTGAGACGGGCTGTCCAGTAAGTTTATATGTTACATACTGTAAAATTCAGAAATTATTGTGTGAATTTATTATTGCCGTCTTTATAGAATGGACAAAAATGCGAGATCAAATATTGCGATTTTCAGAACATCTTCATACAGATATATGTATCAGGCAACAAAATGCGAGTTCTTATTATTTGTCATACATCACCATTCGCAATATTCGCATTAATAAAAACCTCGCAATGATTTCTGAATTTACAGTTTGCAAAATGATATGTGTTAATGTATATATATGCAGAAATCTAAGTTTTTAAGATTTTATCATGCATATCATGATTTAGCCAAAGAGTGCTATATATTTTATGATGAATTTATAAGTTACATGTTGTAATATTCATGATATTAGTAAAAGTTATTACATAAAACAATAACTTAATAAATGAGTTACATTTTTTGTACTGAACATAAAACATTAACACAACACCTTATAAATGTGTCCTTAATAGCATATTTTTGTGATGGATAAATAAAATATTAATATTCAGAATTATTCAAAAATTTTAAATTGATTTATGAAACACTAACTTAAAATCTGTGTATTATAGTTTTATTTAAACATTGTTAAATGAGAAATCAATACGAAAATAGTTTTCCTTCCTATTATAAAATGTCTAATCCTTCACAATTTCAGGTGCTATATAATCCGTCACAATTTCAGTAGCTAAGAACTTTTCTAAACACACCTGTGAAACCTATCCTATCTTTATACTAAACATTTATTTCATAAATCATGTGGTTATAATTTTGCCATCAGCTGATACATTGTATAACAATTACTGTACGCTGGAATATTAAGAATAGGAAGTATGAGAAAGAACAAAATCACACATGGTTTAAATTAATACTGAGTAACTTTTGATGTAATTCATGCTTAGTGTTTTGATTATAAACATTATGGTTTAAAGGTGAAGAAAATTCTTCAACACACAAAGAAAAACCGAAATGTCCTAATAAAGTATTATGTTTTCAAGTGCATTTTAAAATGTCTTTTTCCAAAGATTTAAATGCCAGTTAGGAAGATGACTCATATTTTTACAATGGTGTGTTTGGTTCAGTGCTTCATATACACATTATAGTTACTAACATGGCTATTTTTAAACACAATAATACCAATATTTTGTGGTCTTAAAAGACATTTAAATTTATGATATTTATAGGTAAATTATTATTTTTGAAATTTACCTGTAAATATAGATTCAGATTGAAAAGAGATTGATGGAAATTGAATTTTTATAACACTCACAGTCACAACAGAAACCAAATTTGCATAGATAAAATTCTCTTTTTAAAGGTCTATTATTTAGCAATATTAATGAGCAATTCTTTAAAGTCTCTTATAAAGTTTATATTACAACTTTTTAGATTAAAATTTAGACCGTTGTTTTTACTTGAGGACTACATGAGGGTCTGGATGGAGTATACTTAATAGAGAATAAGGGTCATAAAGAACAGAGCCCAAATGAAACATTGTAATAATGATACAGAAAAATAGGCAGAAAAAAAAAGAATTGATAAAAATAGCACCAAAAAATTAGGAATAGAGAATAAGCAGGTTGCTTTATTATAAAGAATAGCAAATTCAAGATTAAACTATGTGTTGTTCAGAACGTCTTGACCTTCATGACTTGGTACAATATAAAAATAAGATGATGTGGTATTATTGCCAAAGAGGAAACTCTCAACTAGCCATATATATGGAGAACAACTGATGTAGAAGTCATGCAAGCACACATTGTATGAAATAAATCAATATAGAATAGGGAGATGTGGTATGATTGCCAAGGAGAAAATTCTCTACCAGAGGTCAAATGTTGTATAATTAATACAAGCACACATTATATGGGATAAATCAATATAAAAATATGAAGATGTGGTATGATTGCCAAGGAGAAAATTCTCTACCAGAGACTGAATGATGTATAATTAATACAAGCACACATTATCATGATTATATGGGATAAATCAATATAAAAATATGAAGATGTGGTATGATTGCAAAGGAGAAAATTCTCTACCAGAGACTGAATGATGTATAATTAATACAAGCACACATTGTATGAAATAAATCCATCAATATAAAAGTAAGAAGGTGTGTTATGATTGCCAATGAAACAACTCTTCACCAGAGACCAAATAATGTAAATGTAGAAGCACACATCGTATGGGACAAATCCATCAATATAAAAATAAAAAGGTGTGTTATGATTGCCAATGAAACAACTCTCCACCAGAGACCATGCAAATGATGTAGAAGCAATACAAGCACACATTAACTAGGGTCAAATCATCAAGATTTTATTTTTATTTGCCATAATTTATAATTCAGACTTACTATTTTATTTTTATTTGCCATAATTTATAATTCAGACTTACTATTTTATTTTTATTTGCCATAATTTATAATTCAGACTTACTATTTTATTTTCATTTGCCATAATTTATAATTCAGACTTACTATTTTATTTGCCATAATTTATAATTCAGACTTACTATTTTATTTTTATTTATTTGCCATAATTTATAATTCAGACTTACTATTTTATTTTTATTTGCCATAATTTATAATTCAGACTTACTATTTTATTTTTATTTGCCATAATTTATAATTCAGACTTACTATTTTATTTGCCATAATTTATAATTCAGACTTACTATTTTATTTTTATTTGTCATAATTTATAATTCAGACTTACTATTTTATTTGCCATAATTTATAATTCAGACTTACTATTTTATTTTTATTTGCCATAATTTATAATTCAGACTTACTATTTTATTTTTATTTGCCATAATTTATAATTCAGACTTACTATTTTATTTGCCATAATTTATAATTCAGACTTACTATTTTATTTGCCATAATTTATAATTCAGACTTACTATTTTTTTTTTTTGCCATAATTTATAATTCAGACTTACTATTTTATTTTTATTTGCCATAATTTATAATTCAGACTTACTTTTTTATTTTTATTTGCCATAATTTATAATTCAGACTTACTATTTTATTTTTATTTGCCATACTTTATAATTCAGACTTACTATTTTATTCCATAATTTATAATTCAGACTTACTATTTTATTCCATTTCAGTCACAAGCATATGATTCCTTAGATTTCAACACAGAAGGATCCTGTATATCTCCTTTGGTCAGGACAGAGGACCCAGAGAGCTGGTATGATTACGCTGAGGGATGTGGTGTCCAGTGTCAAAATCCATTATACACAGACTCAGAACACGACCAAGTTCATGCTATCATTGCTGTGTTTGGTTCTATATGTTTAGTCTGTACACTGTTTACTGTGGTAGGTTTATAATGTTTATAGGAAATATATATCCGTTATTTACAAATTAATTGTCAGGTTGAGACAAATGAAGGAGCGATTTTAAAGAATTATATCCGTTATGTCATTGTTGTTACAAATTAACTATTGATTTAAGAGAGTTATCTCCCTTATGTCATGGTTGACACATATGAACCATTGATTTTGAAGACTTATGTCCCTTACGTCATTGTTGACACAAATAAACTATTAATTTAAAAGAGTTATCTCCCTTATGTCATGGTTGACACATGAACCATTAATTTTGAAGACTTATGTCCCTTACGTCATTGTTGACACAAATAAATAAAGGCAACAGTAGTATACCGCTGTTCAAAACTCATAAATCCATGGACAAAAAACAAAATCGGGATAACAAACTAAAACCGAGGGAAACGCATTAAATATAAGAGGAGAACAACGACATAACACTAAAATGTAACACATATAGACAAAATCCCACGAGAATAACAAATATAACATATATATATAACATCAAAACCAAATACATGAATTTGGGATAGACAAGTACCGTGACACGTCTTATCGCAATGTGAATTTACACTCAAAAATAAGAGAAAACAAACGACACAACGTTATAATGTAATACACACAGAAACGAACTATAATATAACAATGACCATATTCCTGACTTGGTACAGGGCATTTTTAAAGGAAAAAATGGTGGGTTGAACCTGGTTTTGTGGCATGCCAAACCTCGCACTTTTATGGCCATATGAAATATAACATCAAAATGACAACACAGGACTACAATATAAATAAATTGGAGAACACAATTGACAAAGAATCACACGAACAACAGCCAACAAAAGGCAACAAGTTTAAAATTTTAATACGCCAGAAGTGTATTTTGTCCACACAAGACCTATGTGTGACGCACAGATACAAAAGTTTGAAAGCCGAAACGAGTACAAAGTTGAACAGCATCGAGGACCAAAAGATCAAAAAGGTTGTGCCAAAAACGGCAAGGGTTTTCCGTTAAGTTACCAGAAAATCCCTATAATTTAGAGTAATTTATACTTTTGCAAACAGTAAATTTAATAAAATGAATATTCAAAAGATGTACATGATAAAGCTGAAGTATTAACTAATTACAGGAAACAACTGAAATACATTTACATAACCAGACATTTGAAACACAAAAGTAGACACATCCGAATACGTTTAAACCTCTACGCCAAGTGACGTCCTATTTGAAACTGAAAAATGACGAAAAAATGACGTCATTAGAATTAGTAAAACAGAGCATCAAAAAATGAAAAATGACGAAAAAATGACGTCATTAGAATTAGGATTAATTTAAGATTATATATTTGAACTAAATACTGATATTGCATTTAATAACAAAGCACATTTTAATTCTTATTAATATAAAACTGAGGTAGCAATTAACTATATTATAAAACTATGTCAGGTTTGTTATGAATCTAACTTCAAACGTAAAATATCGTACTGATTACTTTGAACGAAATCAAATCTGATAAATGAAGGCGGTGATTAATTTTCTTTACCATAACACAGAAATATAATAGAAAAGACGTCAACACATTTGACAAAATCCGATGAGAATTACAAATATAACATTAAACATTTAAACTAAATACATGAATTTGGGATGTATAAGTACCGTACCACGTCTTATAGTAATGTGAGTTCACACTCGGCAAAACAGTCACAATCGGGAATAAGTCACGTTTGGTAATTAAAAGATTAGACGACATTATGACAAAACACAATCTACCATGTGGTAAAAATGTCCTTAGCTAGTTTGGTCAACGAAACATCGTATGGATCCACCAAATCGTGATGGTGTCCATAAAATTTACGGAGTGTCAATTTTAATCTGTCCTCCTCATAACTTTGTTGGAGCAGTTTCTGCGTAAGGAGCACACTCCTGTATATGAAGTCCGTATAGTGTGAACAAGCACGTGAATAACGTATCAATTGTGATATGTAAACACCATACGAAGGGGCAGAGGGTATGTTACTGCTAAGAAATGGGAAATTGATAATTGGGAAGTTGAAATCGTCCCGTTTATCATAGATTTTCGTGTGAAGTCGTCCATCTACGTCAATATTGAGGAAAAGATCAAGGTATGAAGCAGTCCTTCTAGTATCAGTGGTATCCTTAATTTCAAGTTCACTTGGATATATGAGATGTAAGTATTGGCTGAAATATGGGTTATTCAATGATAGAACATCATCAATATATCGGAAAGTAAAATTAAAGAATTTCGCAAGGTGCTTTTTCTTTTTGTCTTTTAGAAGGTTCTGAATGAATTCTGCTTCATACGAGTACAAAAACAAATCAGCCAGCAGGGGTGCACAATTAGTACCCATTGGAATACCGACTGTCTGTTGAAATATAAATCCTCCAAACTCAACAAATATATTGTCGATCAAAAAGTCCAGCATTTTGATAATATCATCTTCTGTATATTTTCTGGGAGATTCAGTGTGATTTTTCACAAAATATGAATTATTGTAACCCAAAACAAGAAATTTGTATCTACTATTAATTTTAAAGAGTTATCTCCCTTTTGTCTTAGTTTACACAAATGAACCAATGATTTTGAAGAGTTATGTCCCTTACGTCATTATTGACACAAAAAGTAAAATCACAAAAATACTGAACTTAGAGGAAGATCAATTGGGAAAGTCCATAATCACATGGCAAAATCAAATAACAAAACGCATCAAAAACGAATGGACAAAAACTGTCATATTCCTGACTTGGTACAGGCATTTTCAAATGTAGAAAATGGTGGATTAAACCTGGTTCTATAGCGCTAAATTAGCTATTGATTTTAAAGAGTTATCTCCCTTATGTCATGGGTGAGACAAATGAACCAGTGATTTTAAAGAATTATACATGTCCCTTACATCATGGTTGAGACAAAATAACCAGTGATTTTAAAGAATTATTTCCCTTGAGACAATTGAACATGTGGTTTTAAAGAATTATGTCCCTTACATCATTGTTGAGACAAATAAACCAGTTGTTTTAAAGAGTTATCTCCACATCGCAAATTTTCAAAATTATAGAACCATTGTAAAAATTCTGAATTTTAAGTTGTATTTGTGTACAAAATGCTTTAGAATCATATATATTATATCTTTACCATGCACACAGGATAATAAAAGCAGGTATGTACTTCCCATTCCCTATCTTGTTTCTATCACTTTGTAAACTTGAACATTTTCAGACCCTTTTACGACTACATTTTAATCGTTATTCAAATAAAAAAAGCATGAACAGAATATTTCTGAAGGTAAAGGATATAATAACTATATTGTAGTTTAAAATAAACTTTTGAGAAGACAGCAATAAAAGCACCTTAAGTTTTCTTTGCGTGTTTGTAATCAAAAACTTTTAAGGCCAAAAATTTAACTTTAATTTATACCTCTGTACTGAGACTCTTTAGTAATTTTTGTAACAAAACCTTAATCACAAATCGTTTAGCGAGGACCGGTTGCTTTGGTTTTAAACATTTGTTAAATGTAAAATACAAGTGATGAGACATTTTACTGGAAAGATCTGTTCATTTTTTCCCTGAATACAATATAGTTTTTATTTCTAACTATTACTTTGATTCTCACTTTGTTATTGATGTTTTGTGCACAATTCCATGGCAATACTTTTTAATTGACCTTTTGCACATTTTCTGGTGTATTTAATATTCAGAAAGTGAAGACAACAGTTTCTATGAAATAACTAATAACGATATAAGTAGATGTGGTATGAACGCTAATGAGACAACTCTCCATCCAAGTCACAATGTGTAAAAGTAAACCATTATAGGTCAAAGTGCGGTCTTTATCACAGAACATTTCAGCCAATGTTTAAAATTCTATTGGTTGTTACTGAAGACAAGATGGAGGTGAAGTTATATTTTGACTAATTTTATTTTTGTTGTTGACAGGACTAATGCAGGTCTTTGATATATTTGAACAGGCACTTAAAGCTTATGTTGTTTCAATGCAGTTACTTGCATACTTGTGAACAACAGAAATCCACTATGGCTTTTCAAATTTAAATATGTTATTATTGACAAAATGGATTTTAATATAAAAAAAGAATATGGGGTATGATTGCCAATGAGACAACTCTCCATAAGAGACCATTAATCATGATAATGGAATAAGTAGACAACTCTCTCACAAGCAAAAAAACCCTAACTGTAAAAATATAAGGGCATACACAACAGGCACGGGACACATTCTACTAAATCCACACAGCACGAGTAACAAACCCCGCAGTAAAGTTTAATATATATGTTTATAACCTTTACTGATTAGGAGTTAAGGTCCTGGATGTATTGGAAAATAGGCACAGAATGTAGCAGGTCCAACAAGCCTGAAAGGTCCTTCAAAATACAGAAAATTCTGAAACAATACAGGGGTTAAGAAATATTGTTACAGCTCACTAGCACTTGAGGTTTAAATACTTCAATAGTCCCAAGTGTCAGGCTTGTGGATTTCTTTACCACTGCAATATTTACTGGTTTTTTTTAACAGAGAAAGAACAAGGCTGAAATACAACTAGAAACATGCAATAAAATAATAACATAATTACTATAGTGACATTTCTGTATATATTTCAGTTAACTTTTTTGATTGATTGGAAAAATTCTAAGAAGTATCCAGCTCTGATCCTATTCTTCATCAACATATGTTTCTTCCTGTCCAGTATTGGTTGGATGGCCCAGTTCTCTGGTGGGGCTAGAACTGACATCGTCTGTAAGAGTGATGGCACCATTCGTGAAGGTGGACCACTGTAAGTTAGTCTTTATCAATTTGCTCATTGTTGAAGGCTGTATTATTTCTCATAATTTTAAGCTTCTGTTATTTTGTCTCTTGTGGAGAGTTGTCTCCTTGGCAATCATACCACATTTTCTTGTTTTATATTTACAAAGTTATCTTTCAACTCTACAATCATAAAAATAGATATTGAAGATTGAACCAGAGAAATGTGTAAAAAATAAAGAAAATAGAACAATGGAATACAAAAATAAAAAAAAATGAAAAAAAAACTATTTTAAACACAATGTTAAAGAATATATTATACAGAAATGAAATCACCCATCCAGAATTTTATTTGTTATTAATGATGCACTAAAGTCAGTTATACTTTGTTCCATTTCTTTTGGTTAGCAGGGTACAACATTATCTTTATGATATATATAGAAATAAATGTAGGATAAATATCTATATTACTGAGATCCTAACTTGAACACATTCACCACCAAAAGACATCTAGATGTCAACATACATGTACAATGTTCAATAATATTCAAAGGCAAGATTTAAATTTTCCTAAGTGTGAGTCTGGACTATCAATTTAATAATTCTTTTATTTATTTCCATACTACTATAATTTGTTTTATTTAAAGACAGAAAAGGCTGGATAGTGTCCCTTTGTTTCACCTATCAACAACTTATTCTTCATTTTCAGGACCATAGAACCTGTCTTATGTCCTTTGTATTACCTAGTTACCAACTTTTCCTCATTTTCAGAACAAGAGGAACTGCATTATGCCCCTTTGTTTCCCTTTAACCATTGTTTTAGGAGCAACTGCATTATGCCCCTTTGATTTCCGTTTAACTAACATTTTCTTCTTCCTTTACAGGACAGGAGAAACAGCATCCTGTACATTTGTTTTTATACTAGTCTACTATTTCTTCATGGCTGGTGCTGTTTGGTTTGTCATGTTGGCCTATGCCTGGCATCTGACATTCAAAGCTCTGGGTACTCCACGTGATGATCTCTCCAATAAAACGTCCTACTTCCATCTTGCCAGCTGGAGCATACCCCTAGTTTTAACTATTGTTAGTTTAGCTGTCTCTGAGGTAAGGCCAAGCCTAATCTATTTTTAGGTGATGATTTTTTGTCGAGCCTGCGACAAAAAGAAAGCTCAACATAGAAATAAGGATCCGACAGCAGCGGCAGCGTTAGCTAACTTCTTAAAAGCTTTATATTTTAGAAGGTGGAAGACCTGGATGCTTCATACTTTGTATATGAATGCCTCATGTTACGAACTTTCCGTCAGTCACATGTCCAATGTCCTTGACCTCATTTTCATTGTTCAGTAACTACTTGAAAAAAAAGTTAAAGATTTGTTGTAATGTTAAATTCTCTCTTATTATTAGTAATAGGATAACTATATTTGGTATGTGCATACCTTGCAAGGTCCTCATGCCCATTATATAAAAAGACAGTTTTCACTTGACCTCAACCTTTTTATAAAATAAATGACACCTTATTAGATTTATTACCCTCAAATCTTTTGAGCATTTCTTGTAATAATAGTTAAATAGATAGAATGAAACTATCTGCAAAAATAATCAGGAAATAACTTCCACCAAAAGATCAATATGACTGAAAACGTTATTAACTTCTTAAAGGAGTTACTGCCCTTTAATTATATTTTTGACACATTAAAATGTGTTTGCCTTCTGTCTTTGAAACTGTAAATGATAGACATAACCTATTAGGAATGCTTTTTAGAATGTTTTTCATAAATGCTGATATAAATGATACGACAAGTGCTTAACAAAACAACGTACACAGAATGAGCATTTATGACATCATATGATGAATTGTATATAAAGTAGTATGTACATGCTTCGTTTAGCATTCATAAAAGATTGAGCAGCATTTTGATTGTCTTCGTACATAAATTGTTAGCACATGATTTGGTCAGTAGACAGTAGTATAATGGAAAAAGTTTGTACTATGAACCTTAGAGGGGAAATTCAAGAAATTTGACTGGGCAAGGAGTTGTAAATATATTCTCTCACTTATCCATTGTCACTTAATGATGAAAACTAATAATTTCTGTTCCTATATTTCAATGTCTTATTTTCTCCAGATTGATGGTGATTCTGTCAGTGGTATTTGTATGATTGGTTATCAGAATAAAGGATACAGAGCTGGTTTCCTGTTAGTTCCTATTATACTGGTTCTCATATCAGGCATGATATTTCTTGTAAAAGGTAAGATTTTATTTGACCTTCTTTAGATATATGTAATACTATGGATAGGTAGGGGACCAGTTTGAATTCATTGTGGAATAAAGGTCTAAAGATAGAAATGGACTAGTCTATTCCTTATTTAAGGTAATTTCAAACTGGAATGAAGAGAAAATAATGTTATAATAATAAAAATAATGTGTGTTCATTATCATTAATGGGTTACTTACTTTCAGGAACTTGTGGTTATTTGTGAACTGCAAATTAATGTGTTCTAAAAAATAAAAATGTCCCATGGGCTCATGAACAAAATTAATCAAAACCAGAAACTGTGGATTCATTTATTTTTCGTGGATTGAGGAAATTTTCCATTTTTAACCAGGATTTTTATGACAAAAATGTCGGTTATTGATTTGGCGGGCAGTCGGGTGGGTGGTCGGGCGGGCAGCAGCCAAATGTTGTCTGAGCATTTATTCATGAACCGTTCAACCGAAGCTTTTAAAATTTGAATATATTGTTACTGACAACAAAATGGAGATCAAGTTCAATAATGACAATTTTGATTTTTACGTTTCTGGAGTTATGGTTCTTGAAAGATTGAAAAATGGTGTTTTCAGTCCTGTCCAATAGTGTCCCTGCATTAACTCATGAACCGTTTAACAGAAACTTTTAAAATTTTAACTAACAACAAAACAGAGGTCAAGTTCAATAACGACTTTTACGGTTTTGAAGTTATGGTTCTTGAAACATTGAAAAATGGTGTTGCCAGTCCTGTCCGTGCATTTACTCATGAACCGTTCAACCAAAGCTTTTAAAATTTTAATATGTTGTTACTTATGACAAAATGGAGGTCAAATTCAATAATGACGATTTTGACTTGTACCATTCAGGAGTTATGGTTCTTGAAAGATTGAAAAATGGTGTTTTCAGTTGTGTCCGTGTATTTACTCACGAACTGATCAACCAAAGCTTTTAAAATTCAAATATGTTGTTACTGATGACAAAATTGAGGTCAAGTTCAATAATGGCGATTTTCACTTTTTCTGTTCAGGAGTTATGGTTCTTGAAAGATTGAAAAATTATGTTACCAGTCATGTTGATGCATTTACTTATGAACCATTCAACCAAAGCTTTTCAAATTTTAATATGTTGTTACTGATGACAAAATTGAGGTCAAGTCTGATATTGAATATTTTCACTTTCCCCGTTCATCAGTTATGGTTCTTGTGATATCGAAAAATGCCAGTACACAAATAAATATGAATAAATCTGGTTTGCTGTTGCTCTGACAGCCTCTTGTTGTGGATATGTTGATTCGTTGTTTTGCTTTAGGCAGTATATCTTTCTATGAAACATTTGTTATTCATTGACCATTTAAATTGGTGGTTTCCCTGTTCCAACTGATCCACGAAAATTGGAATCCAACAAAAAATCAATGAATCCACAGTCTCAATACAAATTTAGACTTTTCTCACTTCACTAAAATTGGTACCCTTTAATATGAACACATCTGCAGTATAAGAAGTGTTGTTTATTTGCTTTTATAAAGAAGTAGATGAGTGCATTCTATATATATGTTTGTATAAAATGATTGGTTCTTTCAAGGAGACCTCAGTAGAAGTATTGTTTATTATACCCACGCAACAAGTTGCAGAGGGTAGAATGTTTTTGGTCCGTCCGTCCGTCCGTCAGTCTGTCCTTCCGTCAGTCCTGTTTCTTGTCATCGCAACTCCTCTCAAACCACACAACAGAATTTCATGAAACCTTTTCAGATAATAAGGACATTCTATGTAGTTGTGCATATTGACAGGAAATTAAAATTCAATATTTTTTCTAGAAGTTATGCCCCTTTGAAATTATTTACTTTAATGAACTACTACAACAGTTTGTCATCGCAACTCCTCTCAAACCACATAACAGAATTTCATGAAACCTTTTAAGATAATAAGGACATACTATGTAGTTGTGCATATCGACAGGAAATTATGATTCAATTTTTTTTCTAGGAGTTATGCACCTTTGAACTTATTTGCTTTAAGGTACTACTTCAACAGTTTGTCATCTCAACTCCTCTGAAACCATACAACAGAATTTCATGAAATTTTGTAGATAATAAGGACATACTACGTAGCTGTGCATATCAACAGGAAATTGACTATAAGAGTTACGCCGCTTTGAACTTATTTGCTTCAATGTATTTCTGCAACAGTTTATCATCTCAACTTCTCCGAAACCACACAACAGAATTTCATGAAATTTTGTAGATAATAAGGACATACTATGTAGATGTGCATATTTACAGGAAATTATGATTCATTTTTTTTCTTACACTTATTTAATTTCTCCAATGACAATGTGGGGACATGGCGTATGTGAGCGCGCTCACTAAGGTTCTTTAATTATTTCAGCATTTAAGACATTATGGGCACTGAAGGTAGATACACCAGATTTTATCAGTGACAAAGCCAAGGCCAAAATCAAGGAGACTATATACAGATTAGGTAAGTAAATATGTAGAAGTAATGCATGTAAATATCACCAGAATATGTATCAGTGTGATAGAGTGTCTGTACATGTGTCACATGTCTGGCAGGATCTTCTAATTCTTCTGGAGCACCTGTGTTCACCCTCTGGTTTGTAATCTTATTATCATGTCTGGGTAGTTTGATATGAGCTCCGGTGGACATATGAATGATTCTCTAAGAAAAATGTTGCTGTATATATGTTTTAATGGTATTAGTATTATATATATGACAAATTTAAACATCCCTTTACATACTATATTCCTATTATTCGAAATAAAGTTATTTAAAGACTTTATGTAATTTTAATTTGAATTTTTATTTGCAGCCATCTTTACAGCATTAGCCTGTGTGTTTGTGGTTATAACATTCAGTGTACATCTATATACCTTTACAAATGAAACTGAATGGGAAAAGCATTTAAAAGACTATATATTGTAAGTATAGTACTCTATAATACCTAAATGGCAATCTTTATTTTAGAGAGAGACAAAATGCAGCCAATACACATCTGAATTTCGGTATATCTGCCAGTGATATTGTCAAATCTATTTCGGTATATCTGCCAGTGATATTGTCAAATCTATTTCGGTATATCTGCCAGTGATATTGTCAAATCTATTTAACTGTAATGCATAACATGCATACACTGCATATATATAAATATTGGTATGTCATTTAGGACAATCTCTTTTATGTTGAAAATGTATAAAACATTTACAAAACAGAGAGTACTCTGTGATAAGTAATCTATTACTCTCCTGGTTATGAGTGAAGTGGCATGGAGGTATATATTGAAAGGAGACTGAAATTCTACTATTGACAATAAGTTTAGTTCATTATGATTATATACCTATTGATGCTGTGGATTCATTTATTTTAGTGGGTATCAATTTTCCTGGATTGAGGAAAACTTGCATTTTCATGGAGATTTAATTTCGTTATTTTGCCTATTTCTACATACAAAGCCCATACAAATTTTGAAATATGTTGATTATTTGAATTCTTGGTTCAAGTGTACCAATGAAACCCATGGTAATATGTATCCAACGAAAAATAATGAATCTACAGTATGAGTTGTCAGTGCTAAAAGAAAGACATTGTTTTTGTTTCAGTTGCCAAGCAAATGTTACCGTGACAACCAGTGTATACAATACATCTAATAGAGTATGTTCCCTAGGAGACAGACCCAGTGTGGCTGCTGTTAATTTCCACATCCTGGCATTTTTTGGTGCTGGTATATTGATGAGCAGTTGGTCGTGGACCAAAGCTTCTCTGTTGTCATGGGAACGGTTTGTCAGGAAGTAAGTTTCAAATTAAAAAGAATGATTTAGGAGAGTTTACACCAAAGTGTTACTGATCATTGCTGATTACCATCTTGTTTTCATGGATACTTTATTTCACATTTAGCGCTTTCTAACCTGAATCACTGTATGCAAATATGAAAACTTGGGATTTTTTTCTTATTACACATCAAGTTAATTTGAAAATCACAAAATTAAATTATTTATATTCACGTTATATTTTTCTACCAGTGAAAGTCATGAATCGCTCAGGAAAATTATTTGGTTTACAGTATAAACTTTTATTTTGTATGTGAAACATTATTTCAACTAAATTGAAAGGACATGGAGAAGTTCTGCAAGAATTTTAGGTTAAAAAAAAAAAAATCATGAAAGGATCTAATACCTAAATATATTGCAATTGTTCTATTATCATAATTCCAAGAAAATATAAGACAGCTTACACTTCTGCATCAAAGGTATTGCTTGATTGTGTTGATATTTAGTGATATCAGGTAAAGATATGAAAATATAGCAGGCTCGTAGCTAGGAATTTCCAAAGGGGGTCGATACAATCATACTCAACTTCAACAGTTACAATTTAAACAGATTGTTGACTTTAACAGTGCTTATTTGTTTTCAAGCGGGGTTCTTACAACCCCTCAAACCCCCTAGCAACGGGATTTTAAACGGAGCATTTAAATGAATAACAAATTAATACATTAACTGGTGAAGTATTATGAAAATACTGTTGTGAGTTGCCTGGCAGTAAGTGCTATTATATGACCTGACTTTATATTTGACTTTTATTTTTCAGAATTTTCAACAGACCTTCCAGCAAGCCAGTAAAATTAAAGAAACACAAGATGATAGCAAGGGCTTTTGAAAGGAGAAAGGACATTAACAATGGCCGACTGTCTATAAGTTTTGGGAGTACACATGATGATCCTTTAGGTAAGGGTTTACTTTTGAGAGGAGAAAGGACATTAACAATGGCTGACTGTCTATAAGTTTTGGGAGTACACATGATGATCCATTGGGTAAGGCTTGACTTTTGATAGGATGACAGACATTAACAATGGCTGACTGTCTATAAGTTTTGGGAGTACACATGATGATCCATTGGGTAAGGCTTGACTTTTGATAGGATGACGGACATTAACAATGGCTGACTGTCTATAAGTTTTGGGAGTACACATGATGATCCATTGGGTAAGGCTTGACTTTTGATAGGATGACAGACATTAACAATGGCTGACTGTCTATAAGTTTTGGGAGTACACATGATGATCCATTGGGTAAGGCTTGACTTTTGATAGGATGACGGACATTAACAATGGCTGATTGTCTATAAGTTTTGGGAGTACACATGATGATCCATTGGGTAAGGGTTAAGGGTGGAGTGATTTCTATTTATAGGGTCAAAATTATCTTGGCTTTTGTTGGTATAAGAATTTATTAAAATATTTAAAACAAAATTTTTGATTTGTGGAAGTAATTATGCATGAAGAAATTGTAGAAATCTTGTTTCCAAGAATGCACAAATTTCTGTCAGTCCATAAAAATTGGTACTAATAGAAATACTGTGGATTAATTTATTTTAGTGGATTACTTAAAACTTGCATATTCCTGGATATTTGATTTTGTGGTTTAGACAATCTCTGTTATATAAAGCCTATCGAACAATATGATATTCGTTGAACATTTGAATTCATGGTTCACCTGTACCCATGAAACCCACGAAAATTGGTATCCAACGAATAATAATGAATCCCCAGTATATGAACCCACGTTATTCTAATCAAATAAGTTTTAGAGCTAATTTCCAATTATTGTAGATTAGGACTTTGGTGGGCTTGCTTGCCATGTTTGTATTCAAGTTTGCTCAAGCATTGTACTTAAGATTGACATCTGCAAACAATATAAAATAGGTGGATTTAAACCTGTATACATTATACATAAATTGTATTGGAGGTTCGGAACAACCAAGTGTACATATAAACATTACAAGACAATGCTAGTAAGGTTTAACTCTGCCCGATTTGTATTGTTTGCAGATGGCAATCTTATTTACAATGCTTGAGCAAACGCTTATGCATTTGTTCAAACAAAGCAAGTAATCCAACCAAAGTCTTAATCTACAAGAATTATGAAATTAGCTCTAATGCATTTTTACTAACTGTATCATGTGTTTAACTTTGTATTTGATATTTTTGTAGGTATGAAGTTTGACTTGAACAGTGTAAGCTCACATGAGATGTCGTCAACATTTGCTAATGCCATGCCTAAGTTAGTGAGGAGGAGAGGAGGCATGTTTGCACCAACAGCAGGAACTAATCGTAGATATTCAGACTCAGGTAAGTTAGTTAGGAGGAGGGGAGGAATGTTAGCGCCAACAGCAGGAACTAATCGTAGATATTCAGACTCGGGTAAGGCCTTCTTGTTCATCACAGACAGATAAAACAATACAAGTTTTATAAAAAACACAACAGAATGTTATTTTTCATCATCCTACACAAATTGGTGTTCCTATGATATTGTCATTGTAATAAGATATAATTCTTGAAACTAGAAAAAAAAAAATAACAAAATATATAAAAGATTATACAAATCTGACATACAATGTTTTATTGGCTTTGCATTCTTAGCAAAACAAATGTTTCATGCTGCCATGTAAATAACTTTAACTGGTTAAATTAGGAGTTACTATACCAAATATAACAGGTAGCACTGGAATCTAGTTCCTAATGATTTTACTAACTATAATAAGAAGTTGTGGTATGATTGCCAATGAGACATCTCTTCAAAGTAGACTAAATGACACAAAAATTAACAGCTATAGATCACTGTACAGCCTTCAACCATGACCAAAGCCCATACCACATAGTCATAGATAACTGTAAGTTTAATACTGCAATATAAAATATAAGAAAAATAATATTGACTTATTGTAGATGTTGGGTCTATTGCCTCTAATATATGATAATATTGACTTATTGTAGATGTTGGGTCTATTGCCTCTAAGATGGCCTCTAGACGTCAGTCCTTAGATTCCCAATTGAGTGAAGCACAAGGACAGTTCCAATACAGTGATGATGAGGATGCTGATCAGGAGTACGTAGATCTACCGAACATGATCGGGGGTGGCGTAGGTGGGGCTGGAGTCGGTGATGGCCGGGGTAAGAGGAGGAGAAAGAGGAAGAAGAAACGTAAAAGTCACAAAAATAGAGTTCTTCCTGTTTTAAATCCTGTTACTAGGGAAATGGCTGCAGCAGCTTATGGTGGGAGGAGACGTGGAAAGAGGAGGAGTAGTAAAAGTTCCCTTGGGAGTCGTGCTTCTGCTCAAGGTGTTGATATAAACCTTGAGAGAAACAGCATTGAGGCTATGTCCATAGCCTCTTATTCTCACCAAGAGAGCTGTGACAACGCAACCATGCCTATGCCGCCAAAAAGTCTCACCACAAACTTTGCTATTTTTACCGCTAGCGCTTATGCTGGAGAATTAAAAACAAAGATTAATGATGATAGTGATAATAATTCAGTCCGACATAACGGCAGCATGAGAAACAATAGAAGTAGCAGACGAACTAGGAATAATAGTGGATCTGTGCAAGCAGGCGGGAGAAAGAGAGTCCACAGTAATAGCAATAACTCTAGGCAGGGCAGTGCTGGCATGAACTCTAGGCAAGGTAGTGCTAACATGAATTCTAGACAGGGTAGTGCTGGCATGAATTCTAGGCAAGGCAGTGCTTCTAGCATGCAGCATAGAAACCCTGCCATTGATATGCGTTCTATAAATTCAAGACATGCGAGTGCTTCTAGTTTCAGCCAAAGAGCTGTATCATTAGAAATGACCAGAAATCAACGTCAAGGCAGCGCATCAAGTTCTCGTCATATGAACAACACATTTGAAATGAATGATTCAAGGACAAATAGAAAAGCAAATTCTGCAAGTAGTCGTTCAAGCAGAGGGACCCGCCAGTCATCTGCTACATCAAATAGATCCATTTTGTCAGCTAACAGACAACTGCCAGGGGAAACAACTGTGGTTCAGATAGATGAAGATTACATTTCTCAAGGGTCATTAGATTAAATGTTAAGTCAACACTCATTGTCTCTATGGAAACCAGATGCCCTCTGTCTACGATACTAGGGGCATTTTTTTTCTTCAAAATGTGTGTTTTCTTGTGTCATCCTGTATCAGGTTAAAGATTGCCTAATACAATGTATATATTTTAAAGCTAAAAATGTTAGGCAGATTCAAAATTGTCAAATAAATGAGTACTTTCTAAACTTACCATTTTAATAAGTAAAAAAATAACCTTACATGCAATGTTTCCGTACATGTACTTCAAATGTACTTTGAGGGCCAGCTGGCTGAGGACCACCTCCGGGTGTGGGATTTTCTCGCTATGTTGAAGACCCATTGGTGGCAATCAGCTTTTGTCTGCTCTTTGGTCGGGTTTTTGTTGCTTTGAAATATTCCCCATTTTCATTCTCTGTTTTATTGCTTTATATAAAAAACCAGTATGGTTCATACATCTAAATTTTTTTTTTTCATCCTCAACAAGCTTCATTTGTATGCATAGGAGTCCTAGTTTTCAGTAGATAATTGTTTTTATAATTATCTTGTTAAGATTGCATTTTACCTACATGATTTTTTTTTAAATCTGTCATATGATATTAAGTGAAAAAAATGTTAAGCATAATTGGTGTAAGAATCTCATTTATTTTTATCCTACCTTTAAAAGGGGCATTTTGTTTTCAGACTGCATTAATTTTAATGCAGGCATTACACATTATAGTTTAGCTGTAATATTGTTAGGTATTTTTATTGATTGTAAATTAAAGTGCTGTATGATAAAGTGCTAATATTTTTCATGTGTTAGAACATTTGTTTTATTTTTAATTGTTAGTCTTTTATAAGATATTTTATCGTTGTGAAAAGTACAAAACATGTTTCATTCATGTTTAATAGGTTGATATTGTTACTTTTTACAAGTTTGATATTTTGTGGTTTATAAAATGAGATTTTTTTTGTATTTCTTAACTCATTAAAGGGGTTACATCTTTGATGAAATCATGTCTGTTTGAAGCTGTAGAGAATTATTCAATATTTTTTTTAGATATAATGCATGTAAAACTGTTGCTTGAAATAATGCATTGATGGCCTTTGGTTGATCAATTATTTAGCCAATCAATGAAGAGAATTTCATTTACGATCAATTATTTAGCCAATCAATGAAGAGAATTTCATTTACGATCAATTATTTAGCCAATCAATGAAGAGAATTTCATATCTGATCAATTATTTAGCCAATCAATTAAGAGAATTTCATCATATCAATAATATTAGTTGTGTACCTACATTATGGTAAAGTGCTACCTCAAAATGTTTTTATTTTTATGTTTACAATCTGTATTTCTCAATTACAGAGCGAATTTTTAAGCAATAATAAATGCATAATATGCAATGAGATTTGAGCTTTCTAAAAGCATTATGAAATTATATGCATATCAAGATTTTACTTGTATTAAATATTTTACTTCAATTTTGTTCATTATTTGTGCCATTTATTTTACATATGGTGCTGAGATTTTACTGTATGTGTTAATCTGTAAATAGATATTCTCCATCAACATACTATTTCATTGTCTTTATATGTTAGATTTGTATCGTATGGTTTACTGTATGTGTAAATCTGTAAATAGATATTCTCCATCAACACACTATTTCATTGTCTTTATATGTTAGATTTATATCATATGAAAGAAAAAAATCGAATTTATTGATTATTATTTAATTTTAATTTTCTATGTCTTAATGTTATTTTTTACCCAATTTCTGTCATTAAAGTCATCTTTTCTTCTAATTGTTACCTATAGATGACTAAGTTTGTATACTGGTACTATATACACCTATCTCAGGATGTTTCTTTCCAATGATAAAGACATTGCAAACATTTGAATTACAAACAGCTGATGTTTCTCAATTTACAGTATACATTTTCTGGAAGATAATGTCCATCAAATACACTAATTCATTTTATGTTAAGTTTTGTATCCTATGGGTTGTACTTTTTTTTTTTAGAATTTGAGGATAATATTTTTTTTTTTTTAATTGTTCATGTCTTAATTTGATTTTTTACCTGTTTGCTGTTTTTAGAGTCTTCTCTCTATTCTTTGAGTGTCTATATTTGTGTAAGGCAGTATAATGTAAATTGTGAAACAATGGTGTGCATTTATAATTCTCCCTCATTTCAGGATGGATCCAGCCATTTTTGAAAGGGGAGTTCCAAACCCAGGATAAAAAGTGGGTTCCAACCATATGTCCCCATTGAAGAGCATTTTGACCCCCTGGATACATAATTTACATTAGTTATATATTTTATTGGTTGTAATTTTTGAAGATCTTCAGGATTATTATTTTATTTTAAATTCATGTAAAAGTGCTAATTATAACCCATTCTCTATTATTAAAGTCTTCTCTTTTCTTCTGAGTAACCTCATTTATTTGTCTATATACTGTATATATTTTCAAATTCTTGATCAGACATATGCATAAAAATATATTTTACATTAGTATTGTATTTGTTGTAGTTTTTGCAAGAACTTATTGTACAGAAAAAGTGCATTGGTAGGAAGCTGTATTTATATAATATACTTCATGCTTTGTCATTAATATTATTACTTTGTGTTAACTTGTTTTACATATGATAAATGTTAGTTGTAGTAGTGTGTCTTTTTTCCTCCGTCTAAATGTATTTGGTCACATATCATTTTAATTATATGGTTGATTTGTTATTATAAGTTCAGATACAAGTAATTGCACTTTTGCTGTCCATCGGATTGTCTTTTCTGAATTTTATACTGATAGGTACAATATCTCTCTGTGTCAACAGTTTATTTTTCTGTCAGTTCTGAGTTGAGGTTTGAGTTATAATTATCCTTTGGTATGGTGCTTCTACAGTTAGTTTTCAATTGACTTAGTTTGAAGAGTTAATTGCTTTTTCCACTTTAGACAACAACAAAATTTCTGGAGAAATTTTACTTGCTTTAAGACTTAACAATCTATTCAGAATCTTTTATCCAACATGCTTGTACTTTTAGTTACACAGTGTGCAATTGTCCTGGGCGCATTGCATTTGCGCCAATTTTTGAAAATTACAATCTTTCATTTGCGCCACAAGGTTATATTTCATTTGCGCCAAAAAATAAAAACTTCATTTAGGCCATTTTACAAGCAATAATGGAAGCGTTAAATATTCATTGCTCTAAAAGGTTTTTCTCTACAGTATTTCTCTGGATAATGGGACGAGTTCAATGCCACATTAGGTGTCTAGATGGAAATTTTCAATTTAGACATAAAACAGGAGAATTAAGTTAGTAATATTTGATGACCACACTTTTAGTTTATTATCAGATCCTACGTTCTGAAAAATGGGGACCAAGTCGTTTATTGGTACCCCAAATAAATAAAACCTTGCAAAGCCAGTATAGAAACTGAAATGGACTGCAGTTCATGAAAAAACGGACTATCTTTTTTTATCAATATGTATGCACTTGAGAGGAGGAATGATCCAGAGATGAATACATCAGGATCGTCGCTTACAAGTTTGGTGCCAGGGTAGACGTATAACTTTACAATAGTGTATCATGTTTAGAATAACTCCAGTGTCAACTGTTTTCTTTCATGTTTAATATTAGGTGTTATGATCACGTTTATTTATAACAGAACTGTGTTTCATTAAAGTTTTAACATTACTTGTGTGGTTTAATGTCGACGGATTTCTAAATAATATATTTTATTTTGCAAACAAAATCTTTTATTATCAAGTCTTTTTTATAATATATGTTTTAAACTATTCACCTGTATTTACCTTTAATATTGGCGCAATTGAAAGGTTTTATTTTGGCGCAAATGAAATATTGTTTGTGGCGCAAATGAAAGATTTTTTTGGCGGAAATGAAATGCTAATTGGCGCAAAAGCAAAGCACCGATTGTCCTAATACGAGAATTTATTGACCCAATAAATTCAGTATTTAAGACAATTGAACACTGTGTAACAAATTTATCCTGATTTTGTTATATTGCATATTATTATATTCAAATTCAATATTAGGACAATATCAACCAAATTATTTTAGATATTTAATCTAAAACTGTGAAAAATTAAAAATATTGGGAATACTAAGCAACTCAAATTGATTCTTTTTTTATTAGGTCAATGATATAATGGTTATAATTCCAATTGATGTGATAAATAAGGGAGATAATTTCAATTGATGTGATAAATAAGGGAGATAATTTCAATTGATGTGATAAATAAGGGAGATAATTTCAATTGACGTAATAAAAAATTGTACTAAAATTTATTAGGACATTATCAGCCAATCAAATTACTCTAAATCAAGATAAAATGTTTTAATTTGATTAGTCAAATGAGAAAATAAACCATTTTGCTTTAAATCAAGACAACCAGGGAAAATAACTCTGAATTTGTTCATTGATAGCTAAGTCTATATCAGGAGACAATAGTTAACTAGTGTAAATTCAGAAAATCGTTGTGTGTATTGATTAACAAGGGACAGAAAATGCTGCATATAACAATGCTTTTAAATTTAAAATGTGATTTTGCAACTAATATCAATTCAAGAAACTATTGGGTGCATTTATTATGGTGATTTTTCACAAATGGACCAAATTGCGAGTTTAACTAATGTGATTTAAAAAAATCTACATATAGATTTATGTTTCAGTTATCAAAATGCCAGTTCTTATTATTGCAAAACTCGCCCAGTCACATTATTAGCATGAATAAAAACTTAGCAATAATTTCTGAATTTACCAAATTGCAATTATAAGGAATAATGTTACTTTTTATGAATTTACAGTATAAAATGATAACCACTGTCCAAATCTTTATGTTTCATTGCTATTATTGAAAACTATGGTTGTATAATTTTAGTTTATACTTTTATGTAGTTTATTTTTGTAAGCATGATATATATAGATTTAAAAATGAAACTATGCAAAAACAGATTTAAAATAAAATAAAATTTGAATAAACCTTCTTTAGTTTTTATATTCCAATAGTATTATCTGGAAATAGTCAACTATTTTGTGCTAAAAAGTTATTTATTGTGTAATGAAATGGAAATCAAGTGTTTGTATGTTTGAAAATACATATATGTATATTGTTGAAGGCCACATGGTTATAGGTGTTTACATCAATGTCATTTGGTTTCTTGTGGATTGTTGTCTCATAGCCTATCATACCACATATACTTTGGAAAGTGTAAAGGTACATTTGTATCTGTCAATTTTTACAATCATATTTAAGTATTTCTTTATTAAAATTTATAAAACTGGTTTCACTCTCCCTTGTAATTAGATGTGATGTTCTGGTTACCATTAGTATCCACGTCTCCATAGTTACAATTGTTTTCTTCTGTTCATTTGACAATGTCTTTACTTATGAATATCTCTATATTGCCAATGTTAGAACCGGTTTCACTTTCCCTGTCACTGAAATCATCTTTGATGTGCTTGTTACCGACTGGATTTACTTTCCTATGGTAACAATTGACTTGACTGTATCCCTGTCAATGTATATTCTGTGTACCTTCTGTGTCCAAGTCATTCTGGATAATTTAGTTTCTAGTGCTTCCACGCTATTTCCTTCAGTATCCTTTTTCAGGGATGTGCTCCATTTTTATGCTCGACACTATATTGCTAATTTTTAACTGATTTCACCTTCCATGTCAATTTATTTCATGGTAACGATTGATTTAGACTGCATCCCTGTCATTGTTTCTTCTGTTCCTTCTGTGTCCAAATTATCCAGGTTACCCTTAGTTTCTATTGCTTCCATTATGTTTCCTTCAGGTTCCATTATCAACAGAGGTGCTCCATTTTTGTCCATTTCCTTAACCTGATCAAACCCTTTGCCAGTTTTGATCATGTTATTAAACATTGAGGCTCTGGTAACAACTTTCAGTTTGTGAGCATGTTTTAAGTGTTTATGCACATTCTCTCTTACTTTACATGTGTAGGAACATAAATGGCAACCAAATGGTCTTTCATCCTGTAAAATAACAAGTGTTTACAAGTTGAGCAGTTTTAACCGTAAGATTAGGATCATGAAAAATTGCTGACTATAATCCACTCTCTATTATTAAAGTCTTCTCTTTTCGTCTGAGTGTTTACTACATGCATTTACAATAACAGCAACCTTTAATTCACTCAACCGTGAAATTCCCGTTATTTTAACTTTTTAAATATATGTGATGCTATAAGGAGTTGCATACATGCAAAATAAGTTCTACCCTAACAATAGTTTCTGAGATATATGATGTCAACACAATCATTTTAGTAAATTGTAAAATTGAGAATGGAAATGGGGAATGTGTCTGAGACAACAACCTGACCAAAGAGTAGACAACAGCCAAAGGCCACCAATGGGTCTTCAATGCAGCGAGAAACTTGCACACCTGGAGGCAAGCTTCAGCATACTTACTTCAGCATACTTTTACCAAGAAGGGAAGCAGTTGAGCAGTTCTCACCACAAAATTATGGCTGCAGCTTGGATTTACAAATTGTGAGGTTATTGATAAGACTGCAATTTCTGTGGCAGAAAGTTTGACATAGGGATAGTGATCTGACGCTTGCTAACTTTTTAAAAGCTTAATATTTTAGAGGGTGAAATACTTGAATGCTTTATACATTGTATACAGATGCCTTATGTTATGAAGTTTTAGTCTGTCATATGTCAAATGTCTATGGTCTGGTTGTTATCTAACTGACACATTCCCCAATTCCATTCTTAATTTTATTGTCCATGACCTCATTTTCAAGGTTCAGTGACTACTTGAAAAAATAAATAAGATTTGTTGTAATGTTAATTTCTTTCTAATTATGAGTAAGGATAACTATATTTAGTTTGGGCGAACCTTGCAAGGTCCTCATGCCCGACAGACAGTTTTCATTTGACCCCAACCTCATTTAATGGATCTGTGAACAAGGTTAAGATTTCATTGTCAAGTCCATATATCAGATACTATAAGCAATATGTATACTATATTTGGTGTATGGTATGATTGTAAGGTGTACGGTACCTGTCCAACTGGCAGGTGTCATATGACCTTGACCTCATTTTCATAATTCAGTGGTCAAAGCCGACATGTAGATAATACTCACAGAATGTCTGTTGCTCATGTGTCTTTTTAAAGCTATCTTGGTTTTCCCTTCATAGTCACAAAGTGTGCATTTATATCTTTTGGCTACAAATATAAACCATTCCGTGTTCAAAACATGTCAATGTACAATTTCAACATTTCTATTTACCCTGAATTCATTTATATATATCGATAATGGATTTAGGTAAGTTTGTAAATTTGTGGAGTTGTTGTGGCAAGTGAAAGCCATGAACACCCCTGTCCATTGCTGTAGATTAGTTTTTGTGGCAAGTGAAAATCCTGAACACAATTGTCTATTGATAAAAGACCTCTTGTAACTTTTTAGTGTGTTGGTTGGATGTTACATTGACATATACCCTTTTCTTTTTATATCCAAACATAAAAATTCTACATAGTCAGTACTTCAATACTTTGTCTTTAAACTTAAAGACATAAAATCTAGGGGCCTCGTAGGCCGAGTGGTCTAAATAGTTACTACTGTAATCACTAGCCAGTCAACACTGAGGTTGTGAGTTCGAACTTCGAGCGTGCATGTGCACTGGACTTCAATCTTAATTGACTAGGAGTGTCAGTTTTCCTATCTAAGGTTAGTGGTTTTCTTTAGGTACACAACCTCCCTCCACCAATAAAAACTGACTGCTAGTGCCACGAAATAGCCTTGATGCGTTGCTCAAAAGTGGTGTTAAAACACCAAAAATCAAATCATAAAATCTATTAACTTACCTGAATGCACAGTATGTATGTGTTGGAGACTCACCTGAATGTACAGTATGTATGTGTTGACTCACCTGAATGTACAGTATGTATGTGTTCTAAAGACTCACCTGAATGTACAGTATGTATGTGTTGACTCACCTGAATGTACAGTATGTATGTGTTGACTCACCTAAATGCACAGTATGTATGTGTTGACTCACCTGAATGTACAGTATGTATGTGTTGACTCACCTGAATGTACAGTATGTATGTGTTGACTCACCTAAATGCACAGTATGTATGTGTTGACTCACCTGAATGCACAGTATGTATGTGTTGACTCACTTAAATGCACAATATGTATGTGTTGGAGACTCACCTAAATGTACAGTATGTATGTGTTGACTCACCGGAATGCACAGTATGTATGTGTTGACTCACCTGAATGCACAATATGTATGTGTTGGAGACTCACCTAAATGCACAGTATGTATGTGTTGGAGACTCACCTAAATGTACAGTATGTATGTGTTGACTCACCTAAATGTACAGTATGTATGTGTTAACTCACCTAAATGCACAGTATGTATGTGTTGACTCACCTAAATGCACAGTATGTATGTGTTGACTCACCTGAATGCACAGTATGTATGTGTTGGAGACTCACCTAAATGTACAGTATGTATGTGTTGACTCAACATAAAAATTCTACATTGTCAGTACTTTCAATACTTTGTCTTTAAACTTAAAGTCATAAAATCTAGGGGCCAAAGTAGTTACTACTGTAATCACTAGCCAGTCAACACTGAGGTTGTGAGTTCGAACCTCGCTCATGCAGATGCACTCAACTCCAATCCTAATTGACTAGGATTGTCAGTTTTCCTAACGAAGGTCAGTGGTTTTCTACGTGTACACAAACTTCCTCCACCAATAAAAACTCCAAAAAAAAATCAAATGGTAAAATCTATCTACTCACCTGAATGCACAGTATGTATGTGTTGATGTAAACTAGAACTACTTTTACATGTCTTCTCACATTGTGAACATTTGTACTGTTCCACTGCAAAAACAAAAAAAGGTTGCAATGAATTTCTTATAATCAATTCCCTAAAAGAATACGTATAATTCTGAAAGAAAACTCTCATGCAACTTGACATTTTTTTAATGTTCTTCTTAACCCAGATGGCTGAAACTTTGATAGTTTATGAAGAAATATGGTATATTAAAAGCTAAAATTTTTAATAATATACATGTTTGACATTGTCATTTTGAGGCCTTTTATATATAGCCGACTATGCGGTGTGGGCTTTGCTCATTGTTGAAGGTCGTACGTTGACCTATAATTATTAATTTCTGTGTCATTTGGTCTCTTGTGGAGAGTTTTCTCATTTGCAATCATGCCACATCTTCTTTTTTTTATGTTAATAAACTATTAGTGAGGATCAATATTAAACATATGTACTGTTTGTGTGTAGATCAATTTCGTACATTTTGTAAACAGTTTTGTCAATGATGAAAAAGAGGACCACAAGCAAAGTGTGTATTAATTACACACATGCAGTGGCGGATCCAGGGGGGGTTCTGGAGGTTGGAACCCCCCCTTTTTTTTGGCCGATCAATGCATTTGAATGGGTGCATATAGTTGGAACCCCCCCCTTTTTAAAATGGCTGGATCAGCCACTGCACATGTGTATGAACTGTGTGTTTGTATCAATTACACACATGTTCAATGTACTGTGTGTGTGTGTGTATTTTAAAATTACGTACATTCTAATGTACTGGTATTGTGTATCAACTTGTGGTCATTTAGCTGCTTTGTTATGAAGCAATAAAAATCACACTGGTCACAAACCAACCTAAAAAAGAAAATATGATATCAATTTAAACTGGCTTAACTAAGACAGACATTTAAAACTGAATAACCTAAAACAGACAACAAAATATGATATCAATTTAAGCAGATTTTACTAAGACAGACATATACAATATTAGGTCTATGAAAGAAAAATATATACATTTTTGTATGAGGCTAAGAAACTTGGGAAGGACGAGGTTTTTAACGAGCCCTTCCCCAGTTTCATGCCAAATACAAAAAAGTTTATATTTTTATGACATTGACCTAATATTGTTTTTATACTGCAAATCAAATTAATACTTTAATACTGTGAAAGTTCTTTAATTCGTGGGTATCAATTTTCGTGGTTTGCGAAATATTAACATGTTCGTGGGTTTTTAAATTCGTGGATTTTAGTTTTCTAATAAAACAAAAATTGAAAAATTAAAGCCTTTAGAAACCAAGGTTTCTAATAGTCTTGATTGAAGGAAATTGCAAAGTAAACATTGACTACCGTGTAAATCGTAGTGATAACACTTATTAACCCATGATAAAGTGATCAACAGATTTAAGACCATCAAAGGTGTTAATTAGGCCATAAACATGTCACCTAAGAAAAACAGTTAAATAAACATATTCTTTAAACGTATCTTGAATTGTCAAATAATTCTTATCAAAATCAAGCCCGGCATGAAATTATTATTTCCCATATGTACGAGAACTATGAGGATATAAAATTAACACTTTATCATACTGGCATATCAATACCGGAAATTTAACTTTCATTGATCAAAAATATTTTTTATGAGAATTAAAAGATCAAAAGTTGTACAGTTTAGGTTATAAAAGATTAAATGGCTATAATCCTGCATGCGGTTGTAGTTCTGTGACTGCTATTAAAGTATTCTCAGATTTGGCGTTATTCAATATATTCTCTAGATCATATCAGTAGTCAAACCTACCATTGGGGATATTTTCATGTCTTGATTTGGACAATGGTTGTTTTATTTCGTTGGACACTTAAATTCGTGGATAAAGTCATACACGAAAATTGGTACCCCACGAATAAAAGTACTTTCACAGTACCTTTTTAAATCGTAGCACAAGTGATCCATGATGAAATTGACGTTGCACAAAATATAGCTGTGTCACTATATTTAGGAAATAAACACAACTAGTTGCAGTATAAAACATAATATAATTTAAAACTGACTAAACTAAAACACAACAATATATGATATCAATTTAAACAGATTTTAATTTTAACTAAGACAGCATATAATATCATTGAAAACGGACTTCATTTTGGTCTTTTGTGGATAGTTGTCTCATTGGCAATCATACCACATCCTTTTTTTTATTAACTTAAACAGACAACATGATATCAATATAAACGGAACGTAACTTAAACAGACAACATGATATCAATATAAATGGACTGTAACTTAAACAGTCAACAACATGCTATTAATTCTAACTGACTTCCCCTAATGAAGTTGTGTGTTTTTATTGATTGATTGATGCAAATAAACCTAAACACACAATGTTCCTACTCTGTTACATGACATGATTGCCTAACATTTCCAAGTATCAAGACTTGTTCATGATCTAATCAAATATTAGGCTGTAGGATCAAACAATAAAATGCAGTGGTCAATCCCTGAACAGTACCCCATCACATCCAGTGGCAATCTAAATGCATATTTAAGACAAAAATAATTATGCTAACATGAAATGGAACTCTGCTTTTTACTAGACTGGCAAGCAGATTTTTAATGAGGGTTGAGATCTCGTAAACCCCGCAGCAATTTTGTGCCTGTCCCAAGTCAGGAGCCTCTGGCCTTTGTTAGTCTTGTATGATTTTTAATTTTAGTTTCTTGTGTATAATTTGGAGTTTAGTATGAAGTCCATTATCACTGAACTAGTACATATTTGTTTAGGGACCAGTTGAAGGACACCTCAGGGTGCGGGAATTTCTCGCTGCATTGAAGACCTATTGGTGACCTTTTGCTGTTGTCTGTTCTATGGACGGGTTGTTGTACATGTCTCTTTGACACATTCCCCATTTCCATCCTCAATTTTATTTTCTCCAAAATGCTGCATGCTTAACAAACCACAGATGCATTTTACAGTTACTGTAGAAATTTTACACCAAAAGGCACTCTCACGTCATAATTCACATTTCAATTATTTTTCTATTATCTTTAAATAATTTGACTTACTTTTTCTGTTTTATTTCAATACCATGTTTCTTGTGTAGATGTAAATCCAAATGGAAAGATGAATCTGTTTTGTAAGGACATAAGTGGCAAACAAAAGGACTTCCATGTGTAGATATCATATGTTTCTGAAATGTATCGAAGATGGATTCCATTTCATCTTAGTGTGTCAAAATATGAGGAACTTAGATCAACAATTACAAAGAAATATTACTGGTCCAGACCAAGTGTGTTCCAATTCATTGAACTTTTAAGTTTAAAAAACAACAAACAGTTAACCAATCTAGGAAAATACATTTTTACTGCATTTAAAGTCAGAGACAATATCATAACATGCATAACACGAACATACTCTGTCTGTTTACTTTTTGACTTTGAAATTTTGTATTGACACCGATGAACTTCAAGGTAATAAAGAATTTGAATTTGAAATAAATTTCTATGGATATAATAATTAGTGATAAAACATAAATTAGGCTATTATTTTTTTCTTTGAACTGTTTTACCTTTGTCATTTCGAGGCCTTTCACAGCTCACTTTGTCATATAGGCTTTGATCATTGTTGAAGGCCATACAGTGACTTATAAATGTTAATTACTTTGTCATTAGTCTCTTTAGAGAACCAAGAATTCAGGCACGAGTGAAAAGAACATTCAAGAAAGTAGTAAATATTTAAAATAAAATATCTTTGTCATTATGGTGAAATAATTTGTTAGTCCTATTTGATTGTTTTACACTCGTCATTTTGGCCTCTTTATAGAATGCTGTTTGATGTGAGCCAAGGGTCTGTGGTGAAGGCCATACTTTGACCTATTGTAAGGTGTAATGAGACGAGGACGTTTTAATATTTTTATCCTCAAGTATGTTTCAGTTTTCTGGGGTTTGAAGAGCTACGCAGAATTTCTAAAGTCAAAAAGTTTATGCAATACTAACAAATATTAAACAAATACTACAAATAATGAATTTCAACACTAATCAACCTAACCCAAACCTGGAAGCTTAAAAACCATTTACAACCCTTTCAGTCTGATACTTGTCAAAACGAAATGTTTAGAGCTATAGGCTGAAACCTAAAGGTATGGAACTGGGCTGAAACTAAATGTATGGAACCTATTAGAAAACTAATATATGAAACAAATTTAAACTATGTAAACATTTCGTATGAAACCTTGTTGAAAAAAATGTACATGTATATAACTGTCAGAACAACAGGGTAGCACTAAGGCATGGTGTGTCGGCAAACACTCAGTGCAATAGTGAGAGATGTGTAATGCAAAACCCTAGCACCAGCCCTGTTTGGACAATTTCAGCCTTTCAATATTCTGACAGCAGGTTTCAAACACTTCATTCCACTGAAATTACACCTTCTGCCTGCTTTAAACTATTTCCTATCCAACAATGTTGATCTGGTTTGACGGATGTCTGGATCTGCTTACCCTTCTGGAGTACCTGAGATCACCCCTAGCTTTTGGTGGGGTTAGTGTTGCTTATTTTTAGTTTTCCATGTTGTGTTATGTGTACTATTGATTGTGACTGTTTGTCTTTTTCATTTTTAGCCATGGCGTTGTCAGTTTATTTTCAATTTATGAGTTTGACTATCCCTCTGGTATCTTTCGTCCCTCTTTGATACAATTTATGACAACTTTACCTGAATAGCTACCCACTATTTATACTAGTAACTAGGAAGAGAGCACCCTAGCAACAACTGTACAGGTAATGATTCTTATAGCAACCAAGGATAAAAGGATGATTTCAACCATAAAAAGATCGAAATGGGAAAATTCATACAGAAATCAGAAAAATTATAACATTCTTGTAACTTCGTAACACTATAATCCCAAACTTTTTATGCATTGTGACTTGGATGAATAGTTGCCTCACTGGCATACATAGCACATCTTATTAATATTCAATCTACTATGGAATTCTTATGGTTTCGATGGTAACATAAAAAATTGAAAATAACACGTTTAATAATTTCTTGGGTCCGAAGCGCTTTTCTGGATTTACCTTCATCAGGAACGCTCAAAGCCAAACATTTGAAATCCGAGGATGAATAAGTATCGAAAATCGTTGAAAAGCTATGTGAGGATCGATATAACAAAAATACCTAAAATAAATAGCCAAATTCATCTTAAGTAAACTTTACCTGAAGGAGTTGAAACCTTAGTTTCTTAATAATTTCAATAAAATACACTTACCCGTAATTCCATTTTGCATTCAAATATCTTATTACAAATGCTGCATGTTTTGACTTTAGAACCTGAATGTTGTAATCTGATATGTCTCTGTAATGAATGCTCGCCAGCCAACGATGCTCCACAAATCTCACACATTCTTTGTATCTCTTTCTTTCCAACATGCCCTCTGACATGAATATACATAAATAAACAAAGAGTTGTATAATTGCAGCCCTGTTAACAAAAATATCTGACATGAATATACATAAATAAACAAAGAGTTGTATAATTGCAGGCCTGTTCAAAAATAATAATATCATTTTCACACAAAAATCCAATTTGCTGTTTATACATTGTAATAAAGAAAAAAACTGCTGTTGTCAACACTTGGGATAATGAGGGCTGTTCCAAAAAATACTATGTCCCCCCCCCCCCACACACACACACACACTAGGGATGACACTTTTGTAACCCCCAGATTTTTTTTTAGAACAAACTGTCTTTATCGGGCCTTTTATAGCTGACTATGCGGTATGGGCTTTGCTCATTGTTGAAGGCCATACAGTGACCTAAAGTTGTTAATGTCTGTGTCATTTTGGTTTCTAGTGGACAGTTGTCTCATTGGCAATCATACCACATCTTCTTTTTTATATTTGCATGTTGGTATTTCAAATACAACCACCCACATACCAATTTCAAAAATAAAAAGCTTTCCCTGGGGGAACATAGTATATTCTGGGACAGCCCTGGCAGTAAAGATATATGCTATAAATTCAGAAATAATAAGTGCATTTCTTATTAAAATTGTAAGAAGGGAAGGGTTGGTGGCTTCTAACCAATTAAACCCAGCCACATTCTACGTGTTCTATATGTGCCCGTCCCAAGTCAGGAGCCTGTAGTTTAGTGGTTGTTGTTGTTTTATGTCTGTAATATTTGTTTTTCATAAATTGTTTTGTTATAAATTTGGCTGTTAGTTTTCTCTAGTGATTTGTTTCATATTCTTCATGTCAGAGACTTTTACACCGACTATATGGTAGATTTTTTTCTTGTTGAAGGCCGTATGGTTGTCTATAGTTTCTAACATCCAATTCATTTCAACTTTAGTGGAAAGTTGTCTCATTGGTAATGAAACCACATTTCCTTTTTTTATAACAACCTCAGCACAGTCGAGGCTGGAGTGCCTGGACAAAACAACTGACATTTGAGTGGAAAACTGACGATTCTTATCAAATAAGATTGAAGTGGACCACACTTAATATCATGTGACTTTTGTGTGGGATTGGAACTCACAACCTTAATGTTGACAAGCTAGTCAAACGTTAACAGTCATTGACTATTTAAACCACTCTGCTACCAACTTGATGATAACAATAAATTCAGAAATTATTGCAATATTTTTAATTATTATGGAAAATGTGACAGATTTATAAACACAATAACTTAAACTCACATTTTAGTCTAAACAAATAATAAACAGGATTTTTCTCAATATCGCAAAAATTAAAATTGCGTTTTAGTCTAAAAAATTAAAATGGCAATAATAAATTGATGCAATACTTTCTGAATTTATAGTACCTAAAAAGTAACAGATAACGTGTTTGTAACTTAGTGTAAATACAGATTTTTATAAGAATTTAGTGTAAATATAGAGTTTTAAAAGTGTCTCATAAGTAAGTTTTATGGCTGGGTATTGATTGAATGTTTTATGTGATGATATGTATATTGTGTACTTTATTATGTCAATCAATATATATATGACACTATAATAAAATAAATTTATTATTATTAAATATTTATAAGGTTATTTTCTTTAAATGAAAACTTATCATTTTTCACCATTTGAAGGGTTTTACAGAACCGGTTTTACACAAGTCATTTTTGGGGCACTTTATAGCTTACGGTTCGGTGTGAGCCAAGGCTCTGTGTCAAAGACGTACTTTGACCTATTATTGTTTACTTTTACAAATTGTGACTTGGATGAGAGAGTAGTCTCATTGGCACTCATACCACATTTTTTTATATTTATTAACACATTATACCTGAAATGTACATTTCTGCAATGGATATCTATCAGGACAAGCTACTGCTTCATCATGTTTTCTGTACATATGTTTAGCCAGATCTCGTTTCCATGGTCCCACCCAATCACAAAGTTCACATTGTTGTTGATTTTGGTGGTTTTCCAGCCAGTGTTGTTTATAAGATTGGTCTCCAGAAGTATAACGAAAGTCACATTTTCTACATTTCTGTTTTCTTATCTTTATCTGTCCTGCTAGATCTATATTATCAATGTTTTCAGAATGATCAGTTAACTCCAGGGAGATCTTACTTGTATCATCCATTTTGATAGCTGATTCAGTAGGATCACAGGTAGCCTTTTCTACTTTCTTTTTAGTTTTTCTTCTCTTTACAGATTCCTCTTTTTTACCATTAGTTGTAATTCTTCTTTTTCTTATGAGGTTTTTCTGTATATTTGCTCCATCTTTTAATTTTTTATTGTTTTCTTCAAGTTTTGTGTTATTTTTTCCGTCTTTTTGGTTCATAACACTTATGTTATTGTCTGACACAAAAGCTAGGTCACCCCCATCAACAATATACATGTTTTGATCTGGAATATCTTGAGCCTCCTCTTTAATATGATTTAAACTATATGGATTTTCAATAATCTGGTCTTGATCCTGATTAGAATTTGAAGTATTTAAATCATCAATGACTGGTTTCTGGTCCAGGATGTGACTTGATTCATACCAGTTGTCTGTGTTAACTGTCATTTGCTCAGCCTGTTTTTGAATATCATTTTTCTGTAGCATTATTTCCTTCAGAGTAAATTCCTTTTCTAAGCAGTTATCTCCCTTTAGGCATTTATCTTCCTTTGTGTGAACTAATGGTGAATTTGAAGAGTATCCTGGACAATGTTCTTCATCCATGTTCACAAATGGTTCATGATCTTTCATGTTCACAAATGGTTCATCTTCTTCACATTGTAATTGTAAAAGAGGTGAATTTGGTGAACTTACAGTTGATTCATCAGAGTTTAATTGTTCAGTACAAATAGGTTCTCCTAGAGGAATTTTTATATCTGAAGGTATATTACATTGTTCCGATTCGTGACAAACTGTGTGTATTGGAGAAACATCTGTAAATATATTTGTAGCACTGTGATTGTACTGTACTTGAGCATGATTGTTTGTATTGAGATGGGTACCATCTTTCTTTAGTACTGAAGGTTTACCGTACTGATCCAAAGTCTCAACTGACTGTAAACCATCCTTCAGAGGAAGGGGCCACTCCTGAGGCATCTGTGTTGACAAAGGTCCATTATAAGACACTTGGTTTGTACAGGAAGCAACCTTTGGTTTTATATATGTGAAGGATCCTCTGTCCACCATTGTTTCATTGGAAGTTAAATGTTGTAAATGACTGTTTGTGGTCTGCAGCTGTGATGTTCCATTTGTTGATCCTCTTAGTCTTGGGTCAATTAAATTTGGTTTTACACCTAGTGATGCAGAAACATTACAACTGACTCCTGATTGGCTGTTGTTTGTAGACAGTTGATTGGTTGAAATATATGGCCTAGATAAATCAATACAGTTTTGCTTCAAATAATATTCCAACATTGAAGCAGCCACCTGTAGTTGCCATGCTGAACATAAAGCTAAAAAGCCTGGTACCTGTTCTATATCTATGTTAATTACACCGAGGTAAAGAAATTGTAATACAGAATTTACATCCCGTCTTGTGAACTCAGGGCAGTTAATATAGACGATAGAATTCATACCATTGTTTCTTTGAGTGAATACTTGATTGCATAATACTGTACTTGCACCTGATGCCAGAATTACAGAGTGGCCTTTAACGTGTCCATCTTTTGCTATAATAGTGACATCACATAGAGTTTCTTTTTGTTGGAAGGATTGTAGTGTAATTAAAACTGTATCTCTATGTCCACCTACTTGTATATTTATTCTGGACATTATCAAAGATCATTGGATTCAGGTGTAAGAGACTTACATTCTACTTGCAACTGAAATGAATAAATATAAATTAATTCTTAAACAAGAATGTATCCATTGATAGAATATGGATGCCCTAATTGTACTGTTTTGCTATGTTCAGTGGACAATTAAATTGGAGTGAAAACTCTTAATTTTGCATTAAAATTAGAAAGATCATATCATATATATATACATCTTCGCTAGCCAAGGGTTACGATCCACTCTCGCTCGAGAGTGGATCGTAACCCTTGGCTAGCAAAGATGATATATATATAGGAAACATATATATATGCTAAGTTTCCAGTTGATTGGACTTCAAAAATTTTTTTCCATTTGCACAGGTTTGTCTGTACACTAAGAGTAAAATGTGTGACGTTAATACGGTCATATCAATAATATTAGCTGAAAGGTTATAATGATCAACCTTAACAAAAATGGGTGTATTTACACCTCAATATATAATACTCATCTGAGTAAAGAATAAAACCTGAGCATTTGGGAAAGGTTTAAGATACAATGTATGACACATCCAATAAATATTTAAAAGTTACAGATGCACTTTGTGTTTCAGAAAGATGAAATCCTTTTTGTGGTATTTTGATGGGAATTATTTTCTGTTCCTTCAGAAGGTGTAAAATAAACAAAGTTCAATGGCTTGAACCTTTGAGATGCTCCCTTTCACTCTCAGGTAACTTGAACCTTTGAGATGCTCCCTTTCACTCTCAGGTAACAACTGTATTGTATTTTATCATATATTTAGTACAAAATACAGCAATTTTGTATATCTAAAGGTTCTTTTTTCCAGTCTGTATCACCTACCCTGTATGGCATATATACCCTTTATTATATATACTTAATAGTAAATACAGATAATTTGTATGTGTAATACAATTAATGGCAAGCGTGCTGTATCAGTCACCCGTGATGATATCGATATCAGCACGGTTGCAAAAGCTTTATCACACCTTTAATCTGTATGACGTCACGTCATCAATTGCAGTCACTGTTGCAAAGCTTTATCAAATCCCTAATCTGTATGACGTCATGTCAAACCTATAATCTGTATGACGTCATTTCAATCCTCCTTATCTGTATGACGTCATTTCAAAACTCCTTATCTATATGACGTCATGTCACATAAAAAACATCTACTTGAGGTAAATGTATATAATAAAGTGTATATGATATGGCTTTTTCAATATCACACACCGTATCAACCCTCAACCAATATAATCCCTCGAGCAGAGCTCTTGGGATTATATTGGTGTCTCGGGTTGATACGGATGCGATATTGAAAAAGCCATATGATATTCTCTATGTATTGCATAGCTAAACCCGTATCACATACAGAATGTGGCCATAAGTATTTGTCACTTGAGATTTTTCACTATATACATGTACATGTATTGTATATACATGTAATACTACATTTTTTCAAAAAAATATTTTGGGGTCATTTTTTGTTTGATTTTAAGCAACTTGCAATTGGTACCAATAGACAATGGTAGAAGCAGAATTGTCACAGGTTTATTTGTTTATAATTTTTTGGGGGAATCATTTTAATTTTTACAAGATAAACACAAATATTATTTTCTTTTCAGAAATTCACTATATATATATTCAACCAAATTAAATTATAAAATTTTATTGTATGTGTTCACATCAAGAGAAAACAAAAACAAATGAAGACAAAACTATAACCAAATAAACAAACATACTTTACACAATTCTGCGTCTTTTAAGGCCTTCTTAATAAAATCCAACCATAGATGCCTTCAAAATATTTTTTTGAAAAAATGTGTTTCTATTTGTAATATACATAGCAAAAAATTGCAGGTGACAAATACATTTGGCCAGGTACTGTACCTGGCATGATGTCATAAATCGAATGATGTCAATGTTTGACCTATGACGCCCAGTAGCTGTATTTGCTGGCATAGGAAAAAAATGTCCTATCATTTCAACTTAAATTGCAATTTTTCAAAAAATTATTACCCAGCAATTAACTTTACAATGTACAACCGATTTTCATAAAATCGATGCAATAAGATGTTATACTGCCCGTACTGATCATACTTTTTTAATTTGGTTAAATTATATACATAGCAAACTTTTCTAGAATTTTTTTTTTTGGTGTTAACCTCGTCAGAAAATTAAAATGACCATGAATAATATCATCACCAAATAAACAATAAAACTTTAAACATTTCTACATCTTATGATATTTATTTGATATTAATCAGTCATGCTGTTATATGGTAATATTTTTTTGAAAAATATTAATTTTCGTTGAAATGTTAGCCTTGGACATTATTGTTAGTGAATGTATTTAAATACAGTGTCTTTAAAGTATATTGAGAATGTAATATACTAATAAAGTTATAGGGGACAGAACCATGTGGATATTAAGCAAATAAGGAAGTATATTGACGATCAACTGGCAAAATACAGGAAAATCATGTTTTTTTCTTGCTTACATACAGTATATTATATCTTCTGCTTCTTCCTCCATATACTAGTACTGCCCCCATAAACTTTCTGACAACTTTTCAGACAATTTGAAAAAAACAGATATCCCAATCCCATGAATCTGGTTCTACTAAAATGTATGATAAACAGAATAATACATGGCAAAATCTGTATTGCATGCTGTATCACCTCTCGACCAAAAGCAGCCCTTGGGACCTTCAGCCCTCAGACAGATATTGGTTTCTTGTGGTGATACATCAAGTGATACAGATTTTGCAATGTATTAATCTATATGAATTGTATTGAATTATCATCATTGACTTGGACAATAGAAGAACAATATTTACATGAATCATATATTTAGTAAAAAATACAGTAATTTTGTATCTAATAAAGGTTTCTTTTCCCAGTCTGTATCACCTACCCTGTATCGCATAGCTAAACCTGTATCCCATACCCCATATATCTCATGGCAAAACCTGTATCGCATACCTGGGATGACCTCATAATTCGAATAACATCAACGTTGAATTACGAAGTCAACGTTTTACCTATTTGCAGTGGCTGTATTGTCTGGCATAAAAAATAAAATGAGTTCTCACTAAAAAAATATCCTATCATTTCAGCTAAAATTGATATTTTTCAAAAAATTGTTACCCAATAATTTACGAAAAAAGACACAAAAGATGTAGAAATATCAAAAGTTTATTTAGTCATAATTTTCATGAAGTTTGTTTTCATTACCTGATGGGTAAAACAGAAATGCATTTTTTTACGATTGTAATTGGGTAAAAATAAATAGCAAACTTTTCAAAAAATATTTTTCTTGGTTTTCACCTTGTCAGAAAATTAAAACGATCATGAATATATAATTTCCAGTCAGAGCTCAGACATAAACAAGTAGATTTTTGTTTTTGAGATAAAGAAGTCAAAACATGTATTTATCATAAAAATGTGTTTTCAATTTTAGACTTATCGAAGTCAGAAAATGACAGACTTGTTAAGGTCTATTTATGTTGATGAAAAAACTTAATTTCACTTATTGGCCAAACTACACCACCAATTTCAGCAAAAACCTGTCTGAGAGTTCACAAGGACTTGAGCTATCTATATTTAATTGTCTAATTGAACATCTTTACTAAACACAGATGTTTTACCTCATTAAGTGTGGTTCCAGGTGGTTGCATTGTAAGGTTAATTAACATTATCTTCGATTCTTTAGAAACTCATTCATATTTAGTAGACAAAGCATTGTCTTTCAATGTTGTCATTATTTGATTTAGATGCATGACCTCCTTATAAATATGCGTGGGTCTTGAAGTTAACCAATTTTGATCACTTATCGACTTGTAGGAGTCTATATTTGCAACTTTTTGATTCTGGTCAAATATTTCTTGAATCAAGAATCTTGATTAACAATATTTGACCTAATTTTTGTTTGTGTTCTTTTTTTAATTGTTCATGAACATTAAAAATGTGTTAACTGTTGATATTTATAGCCTTTTTCTTCCTCGCTGTGAATACCACTGTCACTCTAATATAATTATAATCAATTTAACTATTGTCAGTTTATTGTCTTAATTTTGTATGCCATAACCATTTAATGTAAATGTGTTTGTGCGAATAAAATATTGTCTATTGTCTTATTAAAGTCGTATTTTGTCTTGCATTAAAAAGGGAGACAAATCCTAAAACTTACAAATTTAGACCTCTATGAGTGAAAGTTATTTACGTCTGAGCTCTGACTGATATCATTGCCAAATAAACAATAAAACTTTAATCATTTCTACATCTTGCGATATTTATTTGATAAATATTAATTTTAGCTGAAAAAATAGGACAGTATACTATCGTTAGTGGATGCATTTTAATACGTGGTCTTAAACGTATATTGATAATGCAATAAAGTAATAGGGGACGATGTGGATATTAAGCAAATAAGGAAGTCTATAAAAAAAACGAGTTAGCTGGAAAAAAACAGGAAAATCCTAAACTTCTTTTCTTGCTTATAATTTCGGACAATTAAAAAATGAATATCCCATGAATTTGATTCTATTTAAAATACATGATAAACAGAATAATACATGGCAAGATCCGTATCGCATGCTGTATCACCACTCGACCAATATCAGTCCTGAGGGCCGAAGGTTTCTTCTGATGATACAGCATGCGATACAGATTTGGCCATGTATTATTCTATATATATACAAAACAATAACTCAGAGGTCAGAGTCAAAGGTAATTCTGGTGTTTGTTTAGCATGTTCAGTGAATAATGGCACTGGCTATGGTTACAATACACAAACGTATTTGAAAATGTTACACTTCTGACATTTTGAGGTGCATTTTTGGACATTTATACAGAGCACATACTGCTGTCATCTTTAGTAGTCAGAAACATGTATAGTATCATACAAAAGACGGTCCACAAAAGACTGACAAAGGTTTGAAGGAAAGTCATCATTTTTTTGGTAAATAGGTTAATTATCCGGGGAGGTGTGCAATTAAAATGTATAGAAATGAAAACCTTTCTTCTGAATATTGTACCATAGGACTATATGTTTGGCCTTCGGCACATCTAAACTGTAGTATTATCTTGAAGAAAATTAACTTTCAATGTTTACTTTGCTTTTTTTTACCTTTCAATAACTCGGAAGTTAATGCTGCATGGTAAATTCGTTACAAATGACGGTTTGGTATGTAGATCCGTATTTGTAGATAATTTTTTTAAATATAAACTATGGGTGCTTCATTCAAGTTTTCTTCTTTGACTGGTGACCAATGATTGGTTTTGTTACTACTTAAATATATTGGCTAAATCAAATAAGGGTTTTACATCCAAAAAACATAAAATGAATGTAGACCTATGCATTATGGGAATGAAAAAACTGAATTAAAAAAAAAACAGGATCAAATAGAGTGAAAAATTAAAAGGCCGGACAGAGATTAAAACTAAAAAATAATGCAGAACAACATTTTTTAACCTAGACTAGCACCTCTCTAAAAATCAAATTAAATGGTAGCTAACTTGTGAATCAATGGTCTTAAATTTTGTATTTTTTTTTTTATAAAATGTCAGGTCGTAATATATCTCAAACAGGCTGGCCAGGGACTTTCTGTAAAGTCCTTGTAAATAGTCCCTGTATATAGAAAGTCCCTGCAGAGACATATAGATATAGAACTAAATTGTTTTGTTATATGTCTGTCTAAAGTTATTTTTTAAAACCTGAGGTTCTGGTCTAGTGTGCCCATATCCTGAGACCATATTATAGCACATACTTCATATGTCACGGTTAAAGTAGTCTCAGCAAGTTCTCATGAGAGTTCTGATCCAGTGTTCCACTTGAGATTCTGATCCAGTATGCCTTCTCATGAGGTTCTGATCCAGTATGCCTTCTCATGAGGTTCTGATCCAGTATGCCTTCTCATGAGATTCTGATCCAGTGTGCCTTCTCATGCGATTCTGATCCAGTGTGCCTTCTCATGAGATTATAATCCAGTGTGTATTGTCATGAATTTGTGATCCAGTGTGTATTCTCGTGAGGTTTTGATCCAGGGTGTATTCTCACGAGGTTCTGATCCAGTGTGCCTTCACATGATGTTTTGATCTAGTGTGCCTTCTCATGAGGTTCTGATCTAGTGTGCCTTCTCATGAGATTCTGATCCAGTGTGCCTTCTCATGAGGTTCTGATCCAGTGTGCCTTCTCATGAGGTTCTGATCCAGTGTGTATTGTCATGAAGTTCTAATTTAGTGTGTAGTCTCATGAGGTTCTGATTTAGTGTGCATTCTAATGAGGTTCTGATCCAGTGTGCATTCTCATGAGGTTCTGATTTAGTGTGCATTCTCACGAGGTTCTGATCTAGTGTGTATTCTCATGAGGTTCTGATTCAGTGTGAATTTTCATGAGATTCTGATACAGTGTACATTCTCATGAGGTTCTGATCCAGTGTGCATACTCATGAGGTTCTGATCCAGTGTGCATTCTCACGAGGTTCTGATCCGTCGTGTATTCTCATGAGGTTCTGATCCAGTATGTATACTCATGAGGTTGTGATTCAGTGTGTATTCTTATGAGGTTCTGATCCAGTGTACATTCTCATGAGGATCTGATCCAGCGTACATTCTCATGAGGTTCTGATCCAGTGTGCATTTTCATGGTGGTTCTGATCCAGCGTGCATTCTCACGAGGTTCTGATCCAGTGTGTATTCTAATGAGGTTCTGATCCAGTGTGTATTCTCATGAGGTTTTAATTCAGTGTGTAGTATCATGAGGTTCTGATTCAATGTGCATTCTGATGAAGTTCTGATCCAGTGTGCATACTCATGAGGTTCTGATCCAGTGTGCATTCTCATGAGGTTCTGATCCGATGTGTATTCTCATGAGGTTCTGATCCAGTATGTATACTCATGAGGTTGTGATTCAGTGTGTATTCTTATGAGGTTCTGATCCAGTGTACATTCTCATGAGGATCTGATCCAGCGTACATTCTCATGAGGTTCTAATCCAGTGTGCATTCTCATGGTTGTTCTGATCCAGCGTGCATTCTCATGAGGTTCTGATCCAGTGTTTATTCTAATGAGGTTCTGATCCAGTGTTTATTCTCATGAGGTTCTGGTCCAGTGTGCATTCTCATGAGGTTCTGATCTATTGTGCCTCTTCATGATGTTCTGATTCAGTGTGCATTTTCATGAGGTTCTGATCCAGTGTGCATTCTTATGAGGTTCTGATCCAGTGTGCATTCCCATGAGGTTCTGATCCAGCGTGCATTCTCATGAGGTTCTGATCCATTGTGCATTATCATGAAGTTCTGATCCAGTGCGATTCTCATGAGGTTCAAATTCAGTGTGTAGTATCATGAGGTTCTGATTCAGTGTACATTCTCATGAGGTTTTGATTCAGTGTGCATTGTCATGAGTTTCTGATCCAGTGTGTATTCTCATAAGGTTTTGATTCAGTGTGTAGTATGACGAGGTTCTGATTCAGTGTGCATTTTCATGACGTTCTGATCCAGTGTGCATTCTCATAAGGTTCTTACCCAGTGTGAATTCTCATGAGGTTTTGATTAATTGTGTATTCTCATGAGGTTCTGATTCAGTGTGTATTTCTCATGAGGATCTGATCCAGTGTGTATTCTCATGAGATTTTAATTCAGTGTGTAGTATCTTGAGGTTCTGATCTATTGTGCATTCTCATGAGGTTCTGATCCAGTGTGTATTCTCATGAGGTTTTGATTCAGTGTGTCGTATTACGAAGTTCTGATTCAGTGTGCATTCTCATGAGGTTCTGATCTAGTGTGCATTCTCATGAGGTTCTGATCCAGTGTGCATTCTCATAAGGTACTTATCCAGTGTGTATTCTCATGAGGTTTTGATTCTGTGTGTATTCTCATGAGGTTCTGATTTAGTGTGGATTCTCATGAGGTTCTGATCCAGTGTGTATTCTCATGAAATTTTAATTCAGTGTGTAGTATCATGAGGTTCTGATCTATTGTTCATTCTTACGAGGTTCTGATCCAGTGTGCTTTCTCATAAGGTTCTTTCCCAGTGTGTATTCTCATGAGGTTTTGATTGAGTGTGTAGTATCATGAGGTTCTGGTTCAGTGTGCATTTTCATGAGGTTATGATCCAGTGTGCATTCTCATGAGGTTCTGATCCAGTGTGCATTCTAATGAGGTTCTGATCCAGTGTGCATTCTCAAGAGGTTTTGATCCAGTATGTTATCTCATGAGGTTCTGATTCAGTGTGTATTCTAATGAGGTTCTGATTCAGTGTGTATTCTCATGAGGTTCTGATCCAGTGTGTATTCTCACTAGGTTCTGATCAAGTGTGTATTCTCATAAGGTTTTGATTCAGTGTGTAGTATCATGAGGTTCTGATTCAGTTTGCATTCTCATGAGGTTCTGATCCAGTGTGCATTCTAATGAAGTTGTGATCCAGTGTGCATTCTCATGAGGTTCTGATCCAATGTGTCTTATCATGAGGTTCTGGTCCAGTGTGCATTCTCATGAGGTTCTGATCCGATGTGTATTCTCATGAGAATTTGATCCAGTGTACATTCTCATGAGGATCTGATCCCGTGTACATTCTCATGAGGTTCTGATCCAGTGTGCATACTCATGAAGTTCTGATTTAGCGTGCATTCTCATGAGGTTCTGATCCAGTTTGCCTTCTCATGAGGTTCTGTCTGATCCAGTGTGCATTCTCATGAGGTTCTGATCCAGTGTGTATTCTCATGAGGTTATAATTCAGTGTGCATTCTCAAGAGGTTTTGATCCAGTATGTTATCTCATGAGGTTCTGATTCAGTGTAGTATCATGAGGTTCTGATCCAGTGTGCATTCTAATGAGGTTGTGATCCAGTGTGCATTCTCATGAGGTTCTGATCCAATGTGTATTATCATGAGGTTCTGGTCCAGTGTGCATTCTCATGAGGTTCTGATCCGGTGTGTATTCTCATGAGAATTTGATCCAGTGTACATTCTCATGAGGATCTGATCCTGTGTACATTCTCATGAGGTTCTGATCCAGTGTGCATACTCATGAAGTTCTGATTTAGCGTGCATTCTCATGAGGTTCTGATCCAGTTTGCCTTCTCATGAGGTTCTGTCTGATCCAGTGTGCATTCTCATGAGGTTCTGATCCAGTGTGTATTCTCATGAGGTTATAATTCCTTGTGTAGTGTCATGAGGTTCTGATTCAGTGTGCATTCTCATGAGGTTCTGATCCAGTGTGTATTCTCATGAGGTTCTGATTCAGTGTGTATTCTCATGAGGTCTTGATCCGGTGTGTATTCTCATGAGGTTCTGATCCGGTGTGTATTCTCATGAGGTTCTGATCCAGTATGTATACTCATGAGGGTCTGATCCAGTGTACATTCTCAGGAGGATCTGATCCAGCGTACATTCTCATGAGGTTCTGATCCAGTGTGCATACTCATGAGGTTCTGAACTAGCATGTATTCTCATGAGGTTCTGATTCAGTGTGCATTCATGAGGTTCTGATCCAGTGTGTATTCTCATGAGGTTTTAATTCAGTGTGTAGTATCATGAGGTTCTGATTCAGTGTGCATTCTCTGTCCAAAGTAACCAGTCGACAAATTATATAATCCAGAGTCAAAAGTCAGTAATATGAAAATACTAATGTAGTTTATTGCATAAACTCCAAATAGAGCAAGACCAAGCAAGTTAGCAGGATAAGTGCCTCCTTCTATGCAGACATCTGTGTGTGTCTGTCCCAAGTCAGGAGTCTGTAGTCCAATGGTTCATGTCTGTCATATTTGTTTTCCTCAAATTGTTTTGTTATATATAAGATTGTTAGTTTTTTCCAATTGAATGGTTTCATATTTTATTTCATGTTGGAGCCCTTCATAGCTGACTGTGTAAGGTATGGGTTTTTCTCATTGTTAAAGGCCTTACAGTGGCCTATAATTGCTAACATGCTCTTTATTTGAACTTTTGTGGATTGTTGTCTCATTGGCAATCATACCACATCTCCTTATTTTTGTATCATCCTGAAATATCCATATAAGTAAAACAGAAGCCATAATTGAAAATAAGACATTTATTTCATGTTATTTATGTACAGTTTATGAAAATGAGGTAACTATATTTGGAAGAACAGAATGGTCGTCAGAACAGATGAAGTTTGAAGATCAACATAGTTATTCTCAATTGGTAAGAGGTAGATTATAATGCTATAATTTATACACTGCAAATTTTGGTAAATATTTCAAATGTCTTGCTTATAACTCTTTATTTTTAAGTAAAATGGTTTTAGTGACAAGTCTTCACTAATTGTAATTTTTTTTAAAAGCATTAACCGATAAAGTAGGAGTAGATTTTTACTTAAAGGAAATTGCAAATTTAAGTAGATATTTTAAGTTTATGCATTAATGTAGAAATGTGACATCATAGTAAAAATAAGTATCATAGAAAACTACATTGTTGGTAAACATTTTTTTTTTTACAGAAACATTAGTATATTTATACGCCATAACTCATGGTGGTGCTCCTAATTAAAGGAGGCTCATATGGAGACAAGCTAAACTGGTGTTCTATTATTATTTAAACAGCATATTTTAAGTTATTTTACTGAAAAGACATAAGTCCTGGAAATTAATTGTGACTGTCAGACTTATAAAAAACACCAACTTTGACCTTGGACCATGTTGACCTTCGTTGGACCTGATTTTCTATGGAAAGTTATGGTAACCTTATAGAAGGTTTTTGTCTTTGTTCTAAAAGTAACTCAACAACACAAATAATATCACAAAATAAAATATTGGTATTTAGAAAATTTGTATTTATAACTCACATTTTTCATAAGGTTTTTCACTAAAAACAATTATGGTTGATGTGTGAAATGAAATTATAAAACCACCCAACTGTTAAAAAAATGCTGCTTTTGTTCATCTTTTAAAAAACAAGACATGATTATTGGAAGATATATTTCCCTATAATCCTATGTATTCCTTGAAAAAATCTTCTTCAAAATTACAGGCTCAAAAAATATTATAGGTCATCAAAAATTATTATTTGAGGATTTTTTTTTTTATTGTTTTGAAAGTCTATTCCTTGATGTCTTTAGATAAGCTGTTAATTTTTCTTCTCTTTTGTAAATCATATTATCATTTTCATGTACAGGATATGTTGTGGTTATAGGAAAAAATATCTCCAATAATTTTCGGTGGGATTATCAATATATATACATACAAATCTTTTAAGTTTACTCTTTTTGAAATATTATTAAACAATGGTTCATTTGGTAAAATATAGCAGAATTAAAACAACAATACATAAAAATTATTTGCCCTAATTAAAATTATTTATATGTTGACATTTTTCAGATTTTTCAAGATTTTTTGTTTTTAAGATTTCGTTATTATAGCAAAAATTTTGTTTAACACAAGTATTATATATCAATTTGTTGCAATCTAGATTCCAAAAAGTTATGAGTGTCAATTGTCTGACAAAAGGTTACTATATCAAAGTACAAAATGATAAACAACTGAAATTTTCTCTTCTACAAGAAATAAATATAATCTGGTCCTTTCTATTCTTCACTATTGTTCTGATACAAGTGAAAAACTGTCAACATATAAATCAAACGAAATTACAATATTACTTCCCTGTTCTATAAATAGATCTAACTATGGGTACATTCTATGTTTGTATCAAATATTTTAAGCACTATCATAAAAACTTGTGTCAAATCACAAATAAAAACAACGATTTAGTTTGTTTTGCTTCATTTCAGAACTCTTCTAAGTCTTTTTCTGAAAATTTTGATAATTCTGTATTCATTTGAACCCCTAAGATCTTTAAGGTAAAGAAGAAAAGAGAGATTTTTTTTTACAGATATTCATAAAGTGACATAATTGTCTATATATGACTAACAAGCAGATTAAAATCCTGTGGTTTACCTCAAAGGAAGTTCAAAGTTCATACAGCAACCACATGTACATCAAATATTTATTGCTGTATGACAAATAATTATCACCTATGTTATTTATAAGTGATATCATGAAGTATTTTTTTATCTGGAGAAAAAATTATATTGATAAATGAATTTTAGAATTTCAAGATTCTTGTGATCTTTCACATCTTCAAAGTATCACAGCTGAGATTATTTTAAAGCAGGCACAAAGTAACTTATAAAAAATACATTAAGTGCATTAAAAAAATCTTTAAGAATTCTTTCGACTTTTCTGAATAAAGATTGTTTAGATAGTCTGCTATTTATATTGTATTTTTACTTTGTATCCAAACGAAAATAAATGAATCAAATTAAATGTTTTCTTTTTTGGAATGTTGCTAAAAATGAAAAAAAAGAAAACAAGTTAAAATTTTATTCTACAATTGTTAAAATACATATTCTTATGGTTTTTTTTGTATGCTTGTATAATATTACATCAAAGTTAAACAAATAAGTGTGTCTAAAAAGAAACAATGATGGTAAAAATTTCATTCATTTTAAAAAATACTCAATAAAAATATAACTAATTTGGTACAACCTTAAACCACAAAAAATGTTTTAAAGATACAAACCACATTGCATACTTTTACAACCAAATTAAAACATCATTTTTTAACTTAAAAAGTCGTCTTGTAAAATATATCAACATTTGTGTAAAATTCAATTGTTTTGTAAAAGGAGTTTGTAAAAAAAATTCTAAAAGCTATAAATTTTTGTTCATGAATTTTTTGTTTAAACCGTTACCACCTTGACAGAGGAAATAGGGATTCCTATGTTATTCATACATTATAATAACAATATAAAAAATTGAAATTCATTGCATATTTTCACACATTAAAGCTATTTTGCCATCATGATGGTTAAACTGTTTCAATATATAGCTATCTTGTCTTCTGTTCCTCATAAGCTGATTTGATGTAAGAGGTCTGAGTTTTTTCAAAGACAGAATTTTAATTTTTAAAGACATTTGCTTTTCTGGAATTTTTTTTGTAAAATTTAAAAGTTTAAAGTAGCTGGTTGATTCATTGCATTGAATTTCAATTTTCCAATAATACATTACATACAATGACATACATGATCAATATTGTACATTTTCAATGTCTACATGATGAAAAAACATATAAATATAAAACTAAAACAAATACAATTTAAAAATCTTACTCTCTTGTTACATATTTACAAAAATTTTCAAGTAAAAATTGTTTTTCTATTGAGATACACAAAAATTGTCTTTCTAAAAAAAATCACTTTTTTTCTTGAGCTTTCATCATGGTTTGATGAAGGCGTCATTTTCCATAATTTTTTCTAAAACTTTTCCCTTTGTTCAATCTTGTGTATTTCCAATCTACTAAAATCACACATATATCTAATATGGGTATTATCACTAGCACGTCCATGCATATCTTTACAGCATATCTAGAATGAAATAAAGGTTTATCTTTCTTTCTGATGAATCTCCCTGATAGTTATTATAGTTCCTACTCCTGAAACTACTACACACATTGTGACCAAATAAAATGGCATTACAAAACATATCATATCATTAATATATATTGAAAATATTAAAGGACCTATAATTCAACCCTTACTTACAACATTTTATGGAGTGCAACTGTTGATTTGATTTGATTAACTACTACATGTGAAATCTTGTAAAATTATATCCACTATTCATTCTACATCAACATACAGTTTGTTTAATAAAGTTGTTATGCTGCATAAAAAAAAGCAACTTCACTTTTTTGAGTAACGAAATACTGTAGAATGAATAACATACATTTATATGTATCGAAAAAAAACAGAAGATATATTTAATATTAGTACACATAGCTACATCATCTGAATATACAATGTACCAATATAAATATTACATTAGTTTTAAACACTAATTTTCTCTTTGTTAGTATGTAAACTCAGTTTTAAATTCAAACTATTTAAAGCTCAAATGATCACATTAGCAACATTTTCCCCTTTATACGAATTACGTCCCCTTTCCCGTAAAACAGATCTATATTTAGAACATATTGTTTTTAAGTGCACCAAGTTGAGTGTGTACAGTTTATGCATAAAATTCCTTCTCAGGAGCCTTCATATATGAATAGTTTGTGTATCTTTGTTCTTCCAATGGATAGCTTCCTTCGTCCTTCTTTCTCATTCTGTAGATTATGAACATGACCAGTAAGATGGCACATAATAATCCTACCACTGATCCACCAATCACAGCTGGAATACAAATCATGAATACTCATAAGAGAATGGAAATTTCAGTGTTGATTAGACTTCATGAATATCAGTAATGTGTTTGAAGAATTGCCACCGTCAGTGATTTGATGGCTGTCAATGCAGTTTTACTGGCAAAGCAGAGCCTATCCATTATAACATTATTAGCAACTATTAAATCATAAATTGACCAAACCCAGATGATGTCCCCACTTTTTTAGAACAATAAAAGTGACGACACTTTCAAACTTGATCTGTGTTTTATCATGTTTATGGTAATACACACTGTGTACAAGTTTCATAACATTTGGTTGAGGCAAACTTAAGTATGAAAACAGTAACGTAAAATTTGTAATTATAGAACGGTAAAAGTGTTGCTACTGAAATTCAAAACTTGATCAGTGTTTTGTGGTTATATACATTATGTTTAAGTTTTATAACATTAGTTTGAGACAAACTTAAAGTTAGAGAACAGAAACCAAATTAGGGACATGTATACATACTGACAGACTGAAAAAGGTAACATTAAATGCCCCCTTCACCAAGTTAAAGTGGTGGGGCATAAAAAAATTTGCTTAACTACCAAATTTTTTTCAAGCATGTTTGCAGAAAGGCAGGTATCTATTATCATTTTTGTTACAAGTTCACACATACCTGCTAATATTCCTGGACTAGCCATAATCTGTAAAAATGTAGTTTTTTGAGCCTCTGGTCTATCTGGCCTTATATTTTCTGATTTATCAATATTAGTGTTGTCCTCAGATTCAGTATCAAATTTACCACCTGTAAAAGATATCAACAATATTGGTGTCTGGAAAAGTCATTTATATAGCGTACTAACTCACCAGAAATTTGACAAAAGGATTGTGGTATATAAATGATTCATCTGCCCAACCATAATTCAACAGCACTGAAAATTAGGGTAAAATAAGGAAACATAACAGAGATCTTATTTCAATCCAAATGAAACCTTCCTTACAACGATTTCCTCTATGTATAGGTATTTTATGTCTGAAAGTTGTTATCTAATTTCTGAAGTCATTTCTATCTATTTGTTTTAAAGTCACTGCGATTTTTCAACCATACTTGAGATAATTCTTCTGCCAGTTTTTGAGGTGGACAACTATGGAATTTTAGAAGGATAAACAATCCAACAATATACTTTTTGTGTAATGATTCTTCCTCATGCATGGGTTCACCTTGCTTGAAATGATGAAAGGTTATAACCATTTGAATTTTAAGTCAAAGGTCATCTATAAGAAAGTTAAATGTCAAAGCATCAATGTAATGAATGGAAGGTCCTTGACCTCTGCTATATAAAAATTCAAAGACTTCATCCAGAAAAGTTAGGTCCTTGACATCTGACCCATTTATTTGAACCCCTGACCTGCAAACCACAGATACAAATTTCATAATATATGCGACTTACCTCCAATATTGACATCAACAGAAGTTGGTGTTCTGTCATCAGTATCCTGGAGAAAAAGAGGGTAAACAAATTATTACAAGTTAATTAAGATTTCAAATTGGAAATTATTTTTTGTTATCATTTATAAAAACAATTTATGAGCTTACAATACAAAACTATAATAAGTGCAAAACAGAAATTGTGAGAGAAAAAAAAAAAAACCAATTTAAATTATTCTGAAGAAAAAGTAATTCTAATTTCCTAATTGCTAGACATAGAAGTAGAATCAGATAAATAAAACTCATCAAATTTCCTTTTTTTGGGTATAAAATGTGTTTTGAGAATGTTTAATTGAATTTGAATTTGCATTATTTTTGCTAATATGCTTGGTCTATATGCCATTTTGTGCTTCTTTGTTACATATTTGTATGTTTTTTTAGTGATTAAAATTATAACATGATGTTGACTGCTGTATTTTTGATTTTTAACCTATAATGTTGGTTTGTTTAGTTCAGGCATTGTTGTCAATATAATGGAATTTGATGTGACTGTCATACAAGTGAGAGGTTCAGCTAGCTATAAAACCAGGTTCAATCCATGATTTCTACACAGGAGAAAATGTCTGTACCAAATCAGGAATATGACAGTTCTTGTCCATATGTTTGATGTGTTTGAGCTTTTGATTTTGCCATTTGATTAAGGACTTTCCATTTTGAATTTTCCTCGGAGTTCAGTGTTTTTGTGATTTTACTTTTTTTTATAACCAATGGTAAGAATGATCAAGGTGTTATGCTTTGACTTACTGTTTCGTCACTTTTGTCACCATGATTGTATATTGGTTTATCATCAATGACTTTTTTGGTAGTTTCTGGATTATATGGGAAGGGTGTCTCTGGGGCCTTTGTCATTTCCAGTAATGGGGGAGCCATTGTTCCCTTTATTGTTTCTAAAAATAGAAATTATATAATCATTGTTAAAAATCTTTAACATATAAAGAATTTGCAAGAAAATAGTAAAATCTATCTGTTTGGTCTAAACAAAATTTACTATCCTTTAAAATTGACACTAAACACAATAAATATTTCAGATGTATATAATGGAATACAAACAACATTTTGTTTTCTTTCTGAATTGTAGAATATTTAAAATTGCATATAATCTAGAGCATGGATGACACATAATTGTTAATCAGTTACAGTGATAATGTGTCATTTCTTAAATTAGTTTGTGGTGTGAACCTGACTTAGACACTTGAAATTTGTTGAATGAAATCTTAAACAAAAGCAATAATATACTGTTGTAATGATTATACAATATGCATACATATCTTGCTGTATTTTTTTTATTTTGGTTCAAAATTTAATTTTTCAAAGTAAAGTGTGACATCCATTTCTGCTGAACTAGAAAACATTATTGTGTAAGGACAGCTCCATTCTTAATTGACTAGGATTGTAAGTTTTCCTAACGAAGGTCAGTGGTCTTCTCCAGCCACTCAGGCTTCCTCCACTAATATAAACTGGCTGCCACAAAGTAGCCAAAAAGCAGTGCTTAAAAATGGTTTTAAAACACCCTAAATCTAAAATCAATGTGGTCCAAAGTATACTCAACCAAGAAGTACCAATGTAGGAAATATTCTTTCTTATAATAATAAATAAATAATACCTTCACAAGCAAGAGATTTCTGCCAGGTTGTCATGGATACTCGTGTTCCCATTCTTTCAATTCCATTTTTGTCAACACACCAACATTCTCTAACATGACACTGAACCTTTTCATATTCCCCGTTAAATGTACAGCGTGCTTGTCGTGCTCCTAATAATCCACTACTCGTCTTTAATAGTTCGAAAACACAAGGTTTCAAATTTTTTCCTGGAAAAGAAGGAAAATAATTTGTAATAATTTCTTAAATTTTGTACAAAGTAATAAAACAAATTCATGAGATCCTAAATTTGTTAAAGAGCAATAAACTAATCCATGAGATGAAAAACTTTTGTGTATTTTAACCATTGGCTATTTCTTGGCTTTATAACTATTCATTTGTTAAAACATGTCAAATTGCAAGAATTGGAAATAATTTCTCTAATGGTTTCATTGACAGTTAGATGAAGGCAATTATATGATATGTGTAAAAGGTCTACCTTTCTTGAATTTTTTTTTCATATTAGAGAAAGAAAAAAAAACCCACATAATGAGAATGATGAGTTCTCAATTTTACTTGGTATGTATGCATTTTCCTGTTTGAATGGTTTTACACTAGTAATTTTTGGGGCCCTTTATAGCTTGCTGTTCAGTGTGAGTCAAGGCTCCGTGTTGAAGGCTATACTTTGACCTATAATGGTTTACTTTTATAAATTGTGACTTGGATGGACAGTTGTCTCATTGGCACTCATACTACATCTTCTTATTTCTATATGTACATAAATAATACTTTGTGTCCCCCTACCTTCATGACAATCTGGGACCTCTGGTTCTGTCATTTGTGAGCCTGGTATTTCTCTTCCCTTAGAATCCACACACCAACATTTTTTAGACCCAACTTTCCCTTCACACTGCCGTTTTTCATATTCACCAGTTATCGTACATTCAGGAATATAGAAATCAGAAGAGAAAGTTTTTGTTGATGATCGTAGCTGTTGACAGGCTGTCATCTTAATTGTTGTTGGAGCTTTTGTTGTGATAAGATCGACTAAAATAAAAAAAAGATTTTATTTATAGATAATTTACAATGGAAACAAAGTGCATTTATTAGACATAGTGAGGTATCATTTTAACCGCCATCTTGATTAAATTGATCAACTTGTTTTTTGGAAGTCAAATCAAAACATATCAATGCACACAAAAAATATATACTGTGTATTCATTATTATTCTGGTATACCAATTTTTTGTGGGTTTTATGGGTTCAAGTAAACCACTAATTCAAATATATCTATTAACACCTGTGGTTTAGCATCTAATAATTAGCACCTTGTTAACAAATTGTAAGCCTACATGTAATTGTAACGCTTCAGAAAATATCTCTCAAAATTCTTTTCAAAGTCTGAAGTGGCAAATTGCTTAATGCAAAATTCTCTATTCTTCACATCAACATACTAGTCTCCAAAATGTATCATAAAATTACAATAAAATAAAAATAAACTCGACTTATCCATAAAATATCTATCATTGGTACTCCCTCCGACTTCTCATTCTAACACTATAATGGTAGTAAGTAATTACATGATAAGGATAAATGTGTGTTTTATGTAATTAATGTTTTCTGTGGATACTAGTATTTAAAAATAAGGAGGATTATGGGTAATTTAATTTTTTGTACAACCAAGGTTACTCTATAATGGTAGAAAGTTTGTCACATGATAAGTATAAATGTGTGTTTTATGTAATTAATGTTTTCTGTGGATTTTTTCTGGGATGATATTGGTTTTACTCTGATGGTTTTCAGTCATACCATAGATTAGCACTCTCTAGAGACTTATGTTTTCTGAGGGTGGTAAAGGGTTATTTTCGTGCAACGTGATCGCTGTTTTTTATTTCACGTTCAACATGTTTTTACTTTTTTATTTGACGTTCAGTCGTGCAAGACGGGTGCCTCGTTCAACGTGTTCTGCTTATTTAATTTTACGTGCATTGTGATTTTCAAAGTCTTATTTTGCGTGCTCGGTATTTTTCAAATAAAATTCAAACACTTGGCAGGGATAGTCAAGAAATACTTTTTTAAAAGCCGTTAACCAATTATAGTATAAATGTGTATACTAAATCGGGAATATCAAGTAAAACAAAGAGTTCATATATAGAAGAAGACAGTGACTCAGTCACCAAAGGTACAAATAAAAGTATTTATTTTTCGTGCAACGTTCATAACAGAAATTATTTCACGTTCAACGTGAAATTATGTCTTATTTCTATGTTTTTTTTCGTGCAAGAACCCCCCCTTTACCACCCTCTTTTCTTAATGATTCTCTCTCAGCCTTCAAAGCAATTAACCTGTCAGACCAAGGACTGTACACTAATATACTTTTTAAGCTTGTCCTTAACAATTAGAAATGTATAGCTCCAGACAAGGTTGTAAAAAACTTCCACTATCAGAAATGAACCGATCTTTAGAAGTTTGGTGAAAATGAAATAAACAGATACTTAGAAAATGAAATAAAGAGATACTTAACGTATCACAATAATAAAAAGTCACAATCTGATATATGATACACATATCTGTATGAAGTATTTTTGTTTATTCTTCAAAAATTGCAATAAAAAATGCACAAAATAACTTCTTTCAATTTAACCTTAATTTATAGAGCAGCAATATAAGCAATATTATTGAACTGTGCACAATTTTTAGACTTTTAATTGTTATGTATGTATATGTATGGTCATATGTAATCCGTCTCTTCTAAATAAAATGTGCCATGGCAATGGATATGTTTTTGTTGCTCTCAAGCAAATATAAGTTTAGCGGCATGGGCAGGCAAGTATATATTCCCCCCATGTACGTAATATTGTACAGTACATTTAAGCTAATTTTGTTCAAATTAAACCTTGCTCTTGTTGTGTGATGAGCTGTACATGTGATCTAAGGTGAATCTGATTGCTGGTAATTTACCGTGATTGACAGTTTCCTGATATTTACGATCTTTATATAACTATATTATCTGAATATACATGTCCTTGTACAACCTATATAGGTCCATTAAAATACAATTTAGTCCATGGCTTTTGTATAGCATTTAAAATCGATTATGGCGTGTTGCATGATGATTGTGTGGAAGTGTCATACATGATGCAGTCTGAATGAGCACAATTATACACTATTTTTTAAGAATTATTCCTACTTTGGTGTAATTTATAATTATAAGCGTGTACAAGATTATTGGTTGTGTGGGCTTAAGAGTCATGATAATTACTTTAATATGTTATATAATCTTAATTTCATGTCTTTATAGTTTATACCGTGTATTTAGCTGTGAGTATAGCCTTGTAAATGCACTTAACAAAACTCCATTAAAGTCAGTCAAATTTTGTTTACTTCTTTGTTCATCCAAAAACATAAATTATTAATATACATGTCTTAAGAAATTAAAACTTAATAACCCGACACTTTAATAATAAGTTTTAACCCACCTCATAACTAATTGTAGTACCTTACAGACTATTTTTATTTGATCGCTAGTGCACATTCTTTTTCGTTTTTTTAAATAATTGACACTATAACAATTTAGGATTTTGCCCTAATATGGCATAAAGAATCACTAACCAATCAAAATAATACAAAACAGCCACAACATAAATGAATCAAAATCTAACACAAAAAAGTTTCAAATATAAAATTCATTTCTTCTTAATTCAATGGTTTTGAATGAAAATCGCCCCCACCACACAAGTACACTTAGATCAGGGATTATACAGTTAAAATTGAGCAGCCAACTTTATCTTTATTTAAAGTCGTAGTAATATTGAATTGAAAGTTTTAATCCCGAAATACTTGGATGAATAAACTTGTCACGGTTCAAATGAATTCTTTACAATTGAGGACAAGAATTTTTATTTATTTTGATATAAAAACACGCTGTTGTTGCTGTAAGGATATATGTTTTAGGGTAGTAACTTTATCAATTTAGATGTACAATGAGGGTTTAAAGTTTTAATGGTCAGATTTTGACGTCAAAGTTTAAAGTTTTAATGGTCAGCGACTACAAATGAAAACAATAAACAAGAATTTAAATATTAAAAGATTTATAACTTAACAGTATAAACACTTATGATACACATTAAATAGATCTCTTAAAATTGTTCTCTTTTGTGAAAATTCATTTTTCCCGTGTATGTATGCATTTCCCTGATCATGACCTGGACTTAGACAAAGGAAGGGAACAAATAAAGGCCATAGATTAACAGAGCTGCTGGTGTATGTAGCTGTATATATTTTCAAAAAAAAAAAAACATTTAAAGATTTTACAGTTAACTGACCACTCCCCTATGTAAGTGTAACTATATGTACTTTGTGAAACACTAGATCCATCTCTTGAAGATTCTTCAGATTTCAACACATCTTGACAACTCCACCCAAACACACATATTTTAAGTGTATATTTATAGATACTTTGTTACACATAAAATCCATCTATATATGAAAAGGCTTACTCCAACAATCTTAAACCTCTCCCCATACATTGCCATACATCCAAACTCATGATTTAAGTGAACTTTCAACTAATTTCCATAGTTTGATGTATATGTTACAACACTGCCCAAGGTTAGGGAAGACCTCAAAAAATTTTTACTCTGCCACAGATTAGAACCCCCCTAAAAGCACACACATTTTATGGTGTACTAAACTTACTCTTTCCCACACCAGATCCATCTCCAGACCCTGACCCAAAGTCTATCAGATTATTTTATGGTGTACTAAACTTACTCTTTCCCACACCAGACCCATCTCCAAACCCTGACCCAAAGTCTATCTGATTATTTTATGGTGTACTAAACTTACTCTTTCCCACACCAGACCCATCTCCAGACCCTGACCCAAAGTCTATCAGATTATTTTATGGTGTACTAAACTTACTCTTTCCCACACCAGACCCATCTCCAGACCCTGACCCAAAGTCTATCAGATTATTTTATTGTGTACAGTACTTACTCTTTCCCACACCAGATCCATCTCCAGACCCTGACCCAAAGTCTATCAGATTATTTTATTGTGTACAGTACTTACTCTTTCCCACACCAGATCCATCTCCAGACCCTGACCCAAAGTCTATCAGATTATTTTATTGTGTACAGTACTTACTCTTTCCCACACCAGATCCATCTCCAGACCCTGACCCAAAGTCTATCAGATTATTTTATTGTGTACAGTACTTACTCTTTCCCACACCAGATCCATCTCCAGACCCTGACCCAAAGTCTATCAGATTATTTTATTGTGTACAGTACTTACTCTTTCCCACACCAGATCCATCTCCAGACCCTGACCCAAAGTCTATCAGATTATTTTATTGTGTACAGTACTTACTCTTTCCCACACCAGATCCATCTCCAGACCCTGACCCAAAGTCTATCAGATTATTTTATTGTGTACAGTACTTACTCTTTCCCACACCAGATCCATCTCCAGACCCTGACCCAAAGTCTATCAGATTATTTTATTGTGTACAGTACTTACTCTTTCCCACACCAGATCCATCTCCAGACCCTGACCCAAAGTCTATCAGATTATTTTATTGTGTACAGTACTTACTCTTTCCCACACCAGATCCATCTCCAGACCCTGACCCAAAGTCTATCAGATTATTTTATTGTGTACAGTACTTACTCTTTCCCACACCAGATCCATCTCCAGACCCTGACCCAAAGTCTATCAGATTATTTTATGGTGTACTAAACTTACTCTTTCCCACACCAGACCCATCTCCAAACCCTGACCCAAAGTCTATCTGATTATTTTATGGTGTACTAAACTTACTCTTTCCCACACCAGACCCATCTCCAGACCCTGACCCAAAGTCTATCAGATTATTTTATGGTGTACTAAACTTACTCTTTCCCACACCAGACCCATCTCCAGACCCTGACCCAAAGTCTATCAGATTATTTTATTGTGTACAGTACTTACTCTTTCCCACACCAGATCCATCTCCAGACCCTGACCCAAAGTCTATCAGATTATTTTATTGTGTACAGTACTTACTCTTTCCCACACCAGATCCATCTCCAGACCCTGACCCAAAGTCTATCAGATTATTTTATTGTGTACAGTACTTACTCTTTCCCACACCAGATCCATCTCCAGACCCTGACCCAAAGTCTATCAGATTATTTTATTGTGTACAGTACTTACTCTTTCCCACACCAGATCCATCTCCAGACCCTGACCCAAAGTCTATCAGATTATTTTATTATGTACAGTACTTACTCTTTCCCACACCAGATCCATCTCCAGACCCTGACCCAAAGTCTATCAGATTATTTTATTGTGTACAGTACTTACTCTTTCCCACACCAGATCCATCTCCAGACCCTGACCCAAAGTCTATCAGATTATTTTATTGTGTACAGTACTTACTCTTTCCCACACCAGATCCATCTCCAGACCCTGACCCAAAGTCTATCAGATTATTTTATTGTGTACAGTACTTACTCTTTCCCACACCAGATCCATCTCCAGACCCTGACCCAAAGTCTATCAGATTATTTTATTGTGTACAGTACTTACTCTTTCCCACACCAGATCCATCTCCAGACCCTGACCCAAAGTCTATCAGATTATTTTATTGTGTACAGTACTTACTCTTTCCCACACCAGATCCATCTCCAGACCCTGACCCAAAGTCTATCAGATTATTTTATTGTGTACAGTACTTACTCTTTCCCACACCAGATCCATCTCCAGACCCTGACCCAAAGTCTATCAGATTATTTTATTGTGTACAGTACTTACTCTTTCCCACACCAGATCCATCTCCAGACCCTGACCCAAAGTCTATCAGATTATTTTATTGTGTACAGTACTTACTCTTTCCCACACCAGATCCATCTCCAGACCCTGACCCAAAGTCTATCAGATTATTTTATTGTGTACAGTACTTACTCTTTCCCACACCAGATCCATCTCCAGACCCTGACCCAAAGTCTATCAGATTATTTTATGGTGTACAGTACTTACTCTTTCCCACACCAGATCCATCTCCAGACCCTGACCCAAAGTCTATCAGATTATTTTATGGTGTACAGTACTTACTCTTTCCCACACCAGATCCATCTCCAGACCCTGACCCAAAGTCTATCAGATTATTTTATTGTGTACAGTACTTACTCTTTCCCACACCAGATCCATCTCCAGACCCTGACCCAAAGTCTATCAGATTATTTTATTGTGTACAGTACTTACTCTTTCCCACACCAGATCCATCTCCAGACCCTGACCCAAAGTCTATCAGATTATTTTATTGTGTACAGTACTTACTCTTTCCCACACCAGATCCATCTCCAGACCCTGACCCAAAGTCTATCAGATTATTTTATTGTGTACAGTACTTACTCTTTCCCACACCAGATCCATCTCCAGACCCTGACCCAAAGTCTATCAGATTATTTTATTATGTACAGTACTTACTCTTTCCCACACCAGATCCATCTCCAGACCCTGACCCAAAGTCTATCAGATTATTTTATTGTGTACAGTACTTACTCTTTCCCACACCAGATCCATCTCCAGACCCTGACCCAAAGTCTATCAGATTATTTCATTGTGTACAGTACTTACTCTTTCCCACACCAGATCCATCTCCAGACCCTGACCCAAAGTCTATCAGATTATTTTATGGTGTACAGTACTTACTCTTTCCCACACCAGATCCATCTCCAGACCCTGACCCAAAGTCTATCAGATTATTTTATTGTGTACAGTACTTACTCTTTCCCACACCAGATCCATCTCCAGACCCTGACCCAAAGTCTATCAGATTATTTTATTGTGTACAGTACTTACTCTTTCCCACACCAGATCCATCTCCAGACCCTGACCCAAAGTCTATCAGATTATTTTATTATGTACAGTACTTACTCTTTCCCACACCAGATCCATCTCCAGACCCTGACCCAAAGTCTATCAGATTATTTTATTGTGTACAGTACTTACTCTTTCCCACACCAGATCCATCTCCAGACCCTGACCCAAAGTCTATCAGATTATTTTATTGTGTACAGTACTTACTCTTTCCCACACCAGATCCATCTCCAGACCCTGACCCAAAGTCTATCAGATTATTTTATTGTGTACAGTACTTACTCTTTCCCACACCAGATCCATCTCCAGACCCTGACCCAAAGTCTATCAGATTATTTTATTGTGTACAGTACTTACTCTTTCCCACACCAGATCCATCTCCAGACCCTGACCCAAAGTCTATCAGATTATTTTATTGTGTACAGTACTTACTCTTTCCCACACCAGATCCATCTCCAGACCCTGACCCAAAGTCTATCAGATTATTTTATGGTGTACAGTACTTACTCTTTCCCACACCAGATCCATCTCCAGACCCTGACCCAAAGTCTATCAGATCTTCATCGTCTGTGGTGTCATCTTTTGTTGTACTTTCATGACCACTGCCTGAATCTTCTAAAAAGTCCTGTAATCACAAAATTTATTATTGGTTCAAATTAAAAAGGATTGAATGCAATAAGAACAAAAACAAATCGATCATGGCCATATGGCCTGGTCTGGCAATATTATAACTACCCACAAAACGTTCTGCTTTTCAAAACAGTAACTTCTATTTTATTAATCTTCACAGGAATGTTTAGTTTTGGACTTACAACAGAAAAAATAGTCTAATATAATTATAGCTTGTGAGTTCTCTTTTCCAAGAAATTCTATGGTTTAAGGGCTGTAGAGTTTAATTGGGGTTGATCATGAAGACTGCATTATTCCCTTAATTTAAAAGAAAACACACAAGACATCAACAACAACCGCATCACCCTACGATGTATTTTGGCACAAGAGCAGAACAACGTAGTACAATGCACTAGCTTACATTTTTTGTACACAATTTTTCCTAGTAGTAAACCCTTCAAATTATCATACCAAACTTCAACCATGATATATTATGATACATGTTATCTTGTAGACTAAGCAGTCATTACATACAAGTACATGCCTGCACCAGGTCACTAATCAGGATCCATAATTAGGAGATCAATCTCTCTTGTATTGATGAGATACGACTATAATGAATACGATAAAATAACAACAGTATCTAAAACCGTAATTAACATAATAACAATATAATTATATCAACTTGTTAATCTGTATCTGTATCTGTATGTATACGTTGAAGATACCAATTACCAATTCTGGCTTTTACTCAACGGGAGAGAGAGACACCTATTGGCGGTGTTGGAGAGCAGCCTTGGAGCTCTCAACTGTATCTGCGCATACAATACGGTCTTCCAGTTGGTTCCAGTGTAGAATACTCTTGACGAAAAAAGAGTTCTTATATGGATCGGTGTCGCTAGGAATAGTTTCTAGGGCCTTAGAATTGTTCTTCACTGAATTTGTCACTATATTGGCACTTACAAAATTGTCAAATGTTTTGGGTTTGATTTTCCTCTTAGGTTTACTTTTAACAAGAAAATTAAATGTATCAATAAGTTTCCTGAACTCTTAAGTTCGTGAATCTGTACCATGCAGTAATTATCATTGAAATTTTGGACATTCTAGAAATGGATACAAAAAATAAGACTCGACACAGAACCATGTTATTTTTATGAAAAATTTGCATATAAACATTTTGGACATAATGAAATGATAATGTCAGAAAAAATGCAATGGAAACAGTTCAACTGACTAAAGAAATACAAACAATGCTGCTTCAAAAGTGCCCCAATTTTAAGGTCACACTTTTTCTTGAAGGTGTATAAGTAACATATATACCTATATATTTTCAATCTGAAATCAAAAGGTAACCTCCCACAAAAGGTAAATTCTCTCTTCTCCCAATGGTGACCTATATATTTTGGTTAATAAATGTATACCTTTGTTTAAACAGCATTTACCATATCAGTAATTATTCACATCAAAATTGAAGATAATTCTTAAACTAATGATTCAATCAATGTTACAGGTTTTAAAAGTAAATTAGAACCTTACATTGCTAAATTGCCTATCAAATCTATTTATGTTCAATAAACATGCATTAAGGCATACAACAAATCTTAATTCACTTGTACAGGCTTATCAATACTTTCAACATTTAAGAGAAAAGGTTTTAGAATTTAGTACAAAATCCATTAAATAAGAGAAAAAGCTACTAGTGGCACTTTGTGCAGTGTTAAAGTAATTGATTATTGTTTGAACTCTGTCACCTTTTTCTAAAACATTTCATAGATTTCTCCACGATTCTATTTCATCTTGATTGTAATGGTGCCAAAAGTTATGGAAGAAAATATGCAACAGAGATAAATTCCACCTTTAAAATATTCATACTCCTTAATTTGTTGGCATCTCTTAACATGCTTAACACAACCACCTGAGCACCAGAAATAAACAACAGGCTATTATTTCAACTTGGAATTATTTTTAATTATCATCATTATGGAATTTGCATAATTCCTTGGGCTTGAAATTTTTAATAAATTCCAAGTTAAATCAGTATTTTAATGTTCTATTACTTTCTATTACAACTAAAATAGTATAATTACAATAGAATGTACTGTGACGTGCACAACACTATCTATACAAAATACATGGTATGGAAAGTGTTATGGAAGATAATATACAGCAGCGGAGAGTTCTGAGATAAATTCCACCTTTAAAATATTGATACTCCTTAATTTATTGGCATCCTAAGTAACCACCTGAGCACCAGAAATAAACGTTAATTGTTTGACGATAATGATATTGACAGAGTCTTAACACATTTACATCATCGGTAGAATTGGCTGTGTTATGTCTGATGAAACATATTTTCTAAATGGTTAATCCTCTTCTGATCTCTTGATATGAGTCGTGGATTAAATCGATACTTTGCCTTTTGGGAATATTTCCGTTTCTATCGCTGAATAGATTAGGCTTATGTGAATGTACTGTTCTACTCAATTGTTCGTTTTATCATCAATTTAATGCTGTATCAAAAGAAATCAGCAGTAATTAAAGGAAATCGTTTCCCCGTCTTTTTGCCTGCTTTACTTAAATTGACCATAAGCACTCTGAATGAGTCTGAAGTAAATGGCAGAGTATTTCCCAATTAGTGACAAATATCATTGCAAAAGTATTGAAGATTATCTTTAATTACTTGAAAGGCAAACTTTACAATTATGCTTCATCATCTATTTCCATATGAATTGGTGCAGGAAAACGGGGATTGTTCTATCATAGAATGATACTACATATTTTGTTGAGGAAACACAGAAAGTCTTTGAATGAAGCTAAATTTGGTTGAGGAAACCCAGGTGTGGGGTTTTCAATCCTAGCAGTAAACCTCTTGCCCTTTTCACAACATAATTGAACAATTAAAACTTGTTCTTAAGCTTTACTGAAATGTTTAAATTTTCAACAATATTGTCAGATTTTATAAATGTAAGTTAAAGACTTCAATCTGTCGAAATTAGGTTGTTTTTATCAAAGACTTATACATTTTGATATAAACTGTTCTCCTTATGTAAACATGTTAACAAGATCAAGTCATACATGTATTTATTTTTCAGAAATTTTGGGGAATCACCTTAAATCAACATTAAACATTGTTAAAAGTACATCATACTTCTGCTGAATCCACAAAAAGTACTGTAAAAGAAGAAAGTTGCTGAACTTTCAGTTAGTAAGAGAAATGTATACTGGTATCATACATATTACCAATGAACTTTAGTGAAACATGATAGAAGTTCATTTTCTTTTCTGCTTTAAAAACTCATCTGAACGTCTGACCTAATTATTTTCTAAAGAAATTGAGAAGAGTTAATTTACAAAGGAATTTGTTGTACATGTACTTTAAAATGAGATGTAATGAAGTCACATGACTATCACATGACCTTATAATCTTACATTATGTGCAGTATCTATATCTATATATGTCTTTTTCTCTGTGCCCCATGATGTACCAGGAAACTGAAAATATAAAAGAAATAAAATGTAAATACAATGTTCTAGCAAAGGATATACATGTAAGGCTACATGTATATGTGTCAAAACTCTAATTGGCAAATATTTCTTTAAGCTAACAACATGCATTAAAGTGTATTATGTTTAAAATTGATGTAGTCATCACTGCAATTTAATGTTCAAAGTAATGTCATCATCATACAGCTAGCAACTAATTCCAGGGGCTACTTTCATTATACATGCCGTGGCCAGTGAGACTCCACTGTGAGTTGAAGGCCTCACTTTGATTTTGAGATGAACAAAAATGGCAATAAAGAAAATTATTTTATTTGTTATGGGTTTTCAAATATGTGCTTTGTCAGATTTTTTTCATGAGTTTGATTGGTTTTAACCTTTCTTCTCAGTTGTAATTTAGTCAGTGAATGAAAACTTTCCCATGTAAATTATAATGTATATTATGAGGGTTGATTGTAAATATATAGTACTTCCTCTTCCTATTTCTCATTTCCCCTTTATAATCTCATTCATGAAAAGTTTATAATTGAAAAATAACATGATCACAGAAGTGTTTTATCTAAATTTTCCATATGTTCATGAACGTTTTACACCTTCTATCTATAATTTACATGAAACACAGAAGGAGTTGATCGCGATCTAAGAACAGTGTAAAAACACAGTAACACACTGTACCACTGTCTGATGTGATTTATCTGCCTCCATTATTTAACAACAGAAGGCTTTTAAAGACAAACTTAGAAGATCAATGTCTTCATTACTCTTTAAGTTTAAAACATCGATTAAATCCATTATATTAAAATTAAATAGGTGGTCCAAATGAACGGGACACGTAAATGAACAATTTGACAAGCTTCAAGATAAATCCTTGATTTACAATTCCGGTGATTATGTTAATCATTTTACTTGGAGAAGATAAGGAATCCTATAATTTTGTTCAATTATTTTCATCATGTTCACAATAGAAGGAATATTGTACATTTCAATGTTCTTTAGATGCTAAATTAAATGTGTGCCATAGGAAATCAAATTTCAATAAAATATGTATAGAAGTAAATATATCTTCACATGGTGTCATATATTATATCAGACTGTTGGTATTTTAATTAGAATTGATTCACATTTTCATGTGTCAGGTTTATTAGAATAATCAATTGATTCATTTTTTCATGTGTCAGGTTCATTAGAATTGATTCACATTTTCATGTGTCAGGTTCATTAGAATTGATTCACATTTTCATGTGTTAGGTTCATTAGAATTGATTCACATTTTCATATGTCAGGGCCATTAGAATTGATACACATTTATTTATATAAAACTATAAAGTTTCACTCATTGTAGAAGGCCAAACTATCACATAAAGTTGCATTTGTCACATTGGTGAACCATATCACCCATTCAAATGCATTGATCGTCCAAAAAAAAGGGGGGTGCAACCCCAAGAACCCTCCCCTGGATCAGCCACTGCTTAAAGTAAAAATACAAAAAAAGAATTCCTATCTACCGAACTATTTCTATTACTGCTGAACCAGTTATATATATTCAGTAAAACACATACTTTTTATCAATGGCCTTAGTATAATGATGTTTATTGATTAGAAATAAACAAGTCAAAAACATTACCATAATCAGCACGACAATAATTAAAAACATTCCGTGTTTCTCTGTACATCCCATCCTTGTAAAGTTCATCTTACTTTATATAGCCTGTTTATATAGAAGTGACAGTAGGGGGTACAAAGTCCAATGAACATCAAAACAATTTTGCATATTAAAGGCGTTATTTATTAAAGTACTTAACTAAAAGATGATGGCAGATGCAGTCATACCACAGTGAAAGTACTTTATTTTAAGTTGTTAAGGTACCCTTGTCACTGATACTTGTATTTCTTACTCATTACTACTTAGAATTTAAAATCTTTATTTTCCTGTATTAAATTAAATGGTAAAACATAATATCTACTATCATGACTATAGCTATCATTTAAGAAAAAAACTTGAGGAAAAAAAAAGAATTGTCAAACTCATCCTATAAAACTGCAAAATTGTCACTTAATATAAGTACATGAGGTTAAGTTTGATCAAAAAATGTTCACAATTATCTTAATGTTTTGGTGATTTGGAGTATTTGGTATGGGTAGATCTTTGAGTAAGTAGTTAGTGTTATTTAATCATTCTAATCATTTTCTGTGCTTTATTTTGTAATTCATTTGATTGTATAGCTCAAATTTTGGGCACCATGATTGGTTAATAAAATTATCTATCTATCTATCTAGTGTTTTAATTCATTGACAACCATTTTGAGACTCAGGCCAACTTGTTATTAAAAGCTCGACATTAGGAAGATGAGGAGGTAAATTATATTTTTCCATTGTGACAACTACATAATGTAACCAACATATTCCAAATGATGTGGATGTAAGCAACTATAGACAGCCTTTAAAAATCTTCAGTTTTTCAACCATTTAAGAGTGATGAAAATTTAGAGCTTTACATATTTTTCCATTGAGTTTTACTCAGATCATTTTATCCTATATTGTGATAAAGTTTTTGGTCAATATATTTCCCTGTAATGTCCAAAGAGATGCACAGACAAAATGACATGCAGTGTATTATAATACAAGGTTTCATAAACAATTGTTTGTAATAATTCAATGAAGTTTGAAAGAATAGAGGGAAAACCTGAGAAAATTCCCCTTCGTAATAATAAACAACTAGTACCATATGATATGATGTGCCCTAATTATACATGTTATAAGTGGGAAACACTTCCATCACCTACATCATTTTACATGTCATCATGAACTCAAGTTTCCTAAACAATCAACACATACTTGTCACTTTACAAATATATAGAAAAATTTATTTTATAAATATGTGGTACATTTCACTATCTTAATGATAGTTCTCTTGCAACACTCTGGTTTCTGCCACCAACAAAAATTGGCTGCCATGAAATACCTAAATGTGTTGATGTCAGGTGTTCAACACCAATCAATCAATTATAATTTTTGTTTATCATTTGATCTGACTTTAAAAATAACAATAATGTGCATGTTGCTGCACTTAGCATCAACTACTCCTAATTTCAAGTACATTTTATCTGTACCTGAGTAATTGTAATCAGGAAATAAGAACATGTATGTGACAAATCCTTAAAGTGCTCACACTTTACCACTTGATACTTGTTGATCTTTTGACCAAGTATGAGGTAAATCTGTCTATTGAGTAGTTTCTGTGAAAAGTGGGATGAAAATATTTATATGATGAGCAAGAGAACTTGGTGACAAGGTGATTGAAAGGTACTAGTCATGCTAGTAGAGTGAGGGTATAGCAAGATCATTGGAATTATGTGACAGAAAAGAGTTGTTTTTATTATTTCCTTTAAATTGAAAAAACTTGTAATGACACCATTAGTCACAATTATATATTCCTGGAAAACTTCAAGTGTTTAGATTGTTTGAATTTTCTAAGTTATTTTGCTCAACATACAAAAAACAGACTTTAATGCATGCAAATACATAGAACATATGAACTCTACATCTTGACTGTGTATCAAACACATCCAGCCTTGTAAATATGGATGGTATTTGCCTGAGTGCCCTTTAAATAAAATGGTTTACCATCCAGATCAGAATTGAAGCTAGTCAGTTATAAACTTATTGGAAATCATTTATTTGAAGTTTGTTCCATTTTATTGAATAATTACAGGTAAATTCATGTTTGTATCCCAACTATATTCTTTTTAATCATTAACTTGTTCATTATGTACCAATATTCTTTAGGGAGTCTGTGCAAGTTCATTCTATCAACTTTGACGTAAACAGAAGGAAAATTCAATTAAAACAAACTAAGCAAACTGTGGCAAAAATATTCTTCTAACGGAAACACTGTTCTCACTTCCTTCATTAAAACATTGAGGTTTTAATTAAAATCATAAACATCTACTTGTCAGGTAAAACTATATTCTACACCTAAAACCTAACAGGTGTTCACACATTCTTATTTTTACAATTAGTCAATTTTTTTTTCTTAATTATGAGCTACATATTTAGGACAGTACTATCAGACATAGATCCCAAACTTGAAAGGTCATCTGGAAAAGAGCTCGAGTTTTCAGATACATATATATGCAATCTGTTTTAAAGAGCTGATGACCATGGCCTGCAGTCTCATGAGCATATGGTACATTAAAGTAACATTATACAATGTTTAAAATTTGGAATGGAAATGGGGAATGTGTCAAAGAAACAACAACCTGACCACAGAGCAGAAAGCAGCTGAATGCCTAATGGGTGTTCAATACAGCGAGAAAATCTAGCAATTGGAGGTGTCCTTCAGCCCCAAACACAGGTGTATACTACCTCAGTGATAAGGGACGTCATACTGAATTGTACTACTAAAATTGTCTATATTGTAAAGTTTCTATATATAAACCAATGATCAGGAATAAAGACCAAAGCTTTTGAAGTTATTATAAATATTGGCTTGATGAAACATTGATGCAGCCAGAGAGGTCAATTGGAAAAAAATCAATGAGGATATGTTTCCCTAATGGGATCAAGGTCAATAAGTCTATAGAGCTATGCGAGTTAATTGGGGAAGACGTTTTAATGATTTCTGAAGAAAACATTTTGTAAAGACAGCTGCACAAGAATAAAAGCTGGAAAAACAGTGCCTACACTATTTGCAGCCAATAAAATCTGTTTAAGAAGGAACTTCCTATCAGACATTATATATATATAATAGAAACGTAGTTTTCAATTTAGACTCGTATATATATATATAATATATATACAACTCGTCTAAACATCAACCCAACAATGTTAGATCTGTAAATTTGCTTTCGCTTTAAAATTTTTTGCTATATATATAGATCTGTCTTCTTCACCTCTCTTCTAATAACCATGGCCAGTGCTACTGGCCATGGTTATTAGAAGAGAGGTGAAGAAGACATATATATATATATATGTACATGTAGCACTGGCCATGGTTATTAGAAGAGGTGAAGAAGATGTTGGTCTGACTCAATACGTGTTTATAGATTGGACTCAAAAATCTGAGATCCTGAAAAAGTATTTATTAATTCCAGAGTCCTGATAATCTAAACCCAAATTCCCACAAAAAGAATAGCCAAATCCTGTTGTCCTGGAATAGTCAACCACTTTTTACAGTAAATTGGCATGACTCCTGTTTCTTGGAATAGCTACCCATTAAATTTTGTAAAGGCCACTTGTATGGAAAAAAGAGTTATTATATGGATATTTGTTGATCAGGAAATATTCTATGGGATAAGTCCCTAGAAGTGGTCACAAGTACTTCCAGGAAAAACAAATATTTTCGTAACTTTTGTAGTTCAGGTTATATTAAAGCTCTCAAAAGATTAAGATTCACTACCAATCCGAAATATCCTGTCACCCATTCATAAATATTTTTCCTGTTATGCAATTTGCCAATAAATTTTCACACAATAAAAATGTGGTAAAGTAAATTAGTCAACAGTTTTATCCTTAACCATTAATACCCTTATTGACAAAGTGAATGGTGTGACCTACAAATGACATAACTTCCTTTTAACATAAATCTACCCATACAGAACTGTCAACAAACCTCTATACCGTGTACCCAAATACTTCAAAACGAGAATGTTTTAAAATCTTTACATACAAAACTGTCAACAAAAATATACCATGTACCCCAATACTCACTCCTAAACAAGTACGATTTAAAATCAATATATATACAAAACTATATCATGTACCCAAATACTTCAAAACGAGGACAGTTTTAAATCTTTACAACAACAATATCTAAATAACAGATTTTCTTTATTGGTTTAGAAATTCTTCAATTTGAATTTTTTTTAATTTGCACTAAGAGCTTTTAGGAACAATGTTAAGCATAACATACTCTTGAGTCTATGTACTTAAATATATATAAATATACGAATTACAAAACATTGTCCTGGGATGGCGTTAAGGACACAACAAGACCAAAAGAACACAAGTCTTACAAAGGTCAGAGGTTACCAACTGGGATTTACAAATATATAATTAGTTGATATGAAATAGCACTGGTATTGTTTCTTTAGAATTATAGCACCATATTTATAACACATTCAATTATCAAATATATTCTGTTAGCACCCTGATAATACTATATACATTTATATAAGCATAATGGTACCATGGTGCATGGCTGGTGACCGAGTGCTATATGAGGCCCTGTGGAGCACATGGCTGCAATAAGTTATTAATATTATCTATATGTCATTCTTTATAACTACCCTAATAACCTTTGACATGTGGACCTATATAGTATATACATGTACCTACTTGACTTGTTGTCAAGATACTTCCTATATCACATGCAATCCAATTGAACAACTTGTAACAGATCGTCCTAAGATAAACTTCAAGTAATTGTATAATGTTAGTATGAGAAATAATACAGCTATTGTCAAAATATAACAAATCAATGGCTTGTAAAGTCAACGCCTAGCTTAAATTCTCTTCACTTTAAAAAAAATTTTTTTTTTGCTTTTGCGAAATGGACTTTTTTTAGTAAATTTTTATCTATTGTGTACAGAAAATCAAGGGAATTATTTAAACCTAGAAAAAAATTGGAATCTGGATAATATAGCCCCATTTCATTGATTTATCTCTGAAACTAATACACGAACTAAGTAGGGTTAGCCAAACTTTTATACGCATTTCTATGTTAAAAATTCAAAGACTGTACAAATTTATGGCATGTACTTAAGTTTAGTTACACAAACTGTACAATGGGCGTTGCTCATTGTTGAAGGCCGTACAGTGAACTATAGTTGTTAATGTCTGTGTCATTTTGGTCTTTTGAGGACAGTTGTCTAATTGGCAATCATACCACATCTTCTTTTTTATATGTACACATGGTAAACACATTGTCTATTTTTCAAAATTATTCCCATTCAAAACAAATATTAATTTCCAGTCATAACACTTTTTTTTATTGTTCTCCCTAATTATAAATTAGTCTCTTAAAACAGGTTTCACTGTATACACACTAAACAGTCAAACCACTCAAAAAAGGGTTATACATCATAAACAATATAAGACCTCTATAATTCACTTTTTATCTATTTCTAAAATCTAAACATTAACTGGTACATTTACCCCATCTTTATTTTAACAAGTCTACCCTAAACTATAAAATAAAATGACATTAAAACGATTACAACTATTAACCTCCTATACACAAGCAAACAATCCCATTTAAACCCTGCGACAAGTCTTCAAAACAGCGATCCCTATCTATATTTAACTATAAAACCTATCTCTATCGATAAAACCTATCTGTCGGGCAATAAAACAACACCGCTTCATCTAACTCTATGTTCTCCTTGTTAAATATGCAAACATTGCATGTACTTGTAAACAATATCATAATGTGATTCTAGGGGACAAAAACAATGTTACAATTCATCAGCTACAGTTTTTGTAATAAAAGATCCACCATGTTATAAAAGCCATCAAGTCTATCCTTGAAAATTTACTTTGGGTAGCCAACCGTTTATGAAGTTATTTGAACAAAGAACTCGTGGCTGCCTTTGTAAAGTTGTAACCTAAATAGTCCTCTCAGGTAAAAACTTTACAGGTATATCATTTCAATGTATAGACATCAATAATTTGACACTTTAGCCAAGTGTACGTTATTGTCCAACCAAACTTCAATAAAGCTCATATTAAATCTTATTGACGTACAATATATAAACTCTATTTAAAACTTTTTATTTTTAAATTCATGCATACTCATGATCAGTGAAAAGTAAAATATCATAGATCAACTATACATGTATATATATATATATATGTACTGTGGATTTACTTGTTTCATACATGTTAAAATTTAGATTTTATGGAAACGTTATTTAGTTATGCCCAAAGACCTTAACTGTACACTACTTTCAAATATCTTTCTTATTATATATGTGTCTTAACAAAGTTTTACAAATTCTTACTACTTCAAATAAAATTTTACTTAATACTAGTCTGGGGCATAGGATGCAGACTGATACATATTTTGTTAAACACTTTAATTCTGGGACTGATTCACCTAAAGCTACGAAATCTCCAGAAATTAGTTAATCACGATTATAAATGAATCAACTGTCTTTATTAAATGTGTCAACTTAAATGTTAAGGACAGCATGGACGGCACATATCAAAAAATCTATATATTCATATATAGCAGTTGTGATTATAAATACATAGGGAACTTCGTGATATTCTGTAAGTGATAATGTGAATATCGTGATAAGTGTACTAATTAAACAATACATGTAAAATACATTACACTGATTACAGATTTAATTTGTTTTTAAATAATGATTCCTATTTTTTGTCTACCATAATAATTTTCAATAAGCACAATACTTATGAATCGAGTTTAGATTCCGATTTTCAGAAAAGTCCAATGTTTTTCAAAAAATTTTAAAAAGGAAAAACACAATTCTGGTACATTTGTAATTTGCAACAGAAATGGGACCAACAGATGTATAGAGTACTTGACCATTTTTGCTTTACTGTGTGACAAGCATTGCCAGGAAAATAAAAGAAATTACTAGAACTATTTTTTAGGGGAGAAGGAGTGTAGTCAATAGTTTTGAATTATCAATGTGAAAAGAGTATACATGTATGTTTGGCAAGGACAACAGATCACCTATGGATATACAATAAATAATGTAAACAGATAGGATCATCTTATCTAATTGTCAACAAATATTTCACCCACTCCATCCTCCAGTGTCTTCAGGACAAATACTGTACATAGTCATTATAGCAAGAGCTTTATTTTTACAATTAGTTCAAATTACTCAATACATTTTTATACTACCCCTTCAGTTCTTGAACTGATCATGCATGATCTTTAAGAGATAAGAATCAAAGATTTGAAAACATCAAAATAAATCCTCTTCAAGACTTGGAATTAACTTGTGAAATTTTAACTAAAAAATAATCAACTTTGCAAATCAAAATACCGGGAAGTAACAAAGTGAAACTGTCAAATCAGAGTATCTCTTTTCCTTATAACCTAATTGTTTCACTAGGTCAGAGTACATGTATAGGTAATGAAATGTAATAGGAACAAATAAAATAAACTTTAAATAAATCAGCTTAAAATAAAGGGAAACTACATGTATGTGTTTCCATGAAAATTAACATGATTGCTTAGAGAAACTTTCAAGGAAATCAAGCAATTCCAAGTCCTTCAAGGCTTGGTCAGCCAGTTAATACCAGATTTCACAAAATGAACTTTATAATCAAACTTTTTACAAAACAATCCATATATGGTAATGTTTAAATTATCTAACATATTATGAAATCATTTACATGTATGTTATAAAGTAACGTTTGACAGCTAAACTATCAACACATCACATTTCTCATGGCCTTTCAACACCCTGACAAAAAAAAACAAAGAGGGGCACGCTGAAGGATAAAATCATGTACAAATTTGTTAACATTCTTGAAGTTTTAAACTCCAGAGGGCAATCTTTCCAACATGTTCAGTATAAAATCTTGCATGTTATACATTCTTAACCACCATACCATGTGAGCTTAGAAATTTTGATTCAGTGTGAATTAATTTGATTAAGAACATGGAATATTCTTAATACCTGTACTATTTCATGAAAATATATAGATCAAAGGAGTACTTTTAAACTAAAATCAGTTGGTTATAAAATTGTCAGTGAACAAGTACCTTATAAATTTGAAATGCACTCATTTCAATTTAGGATGGGTATTCATTATGAATATATCTGGTCAGCTTGAACGCTCAATATTGAAAAATTGACAAATATAATGCCAACCAATGTTGAAATGAGCATAAAGCATTGCATGAAAGAAATATTTCTTATAAAGTATAAAACAGAAATACAGCAGCTTTTTTTTAGGCAGAGGTGGAGCTTTCTCTTGTTTTAGGCAGAGGTGGAGCTTTCTCCAAGATGATTTTTTTTAGGCAGAGGTGGAGCTTTCTCCAAGATGATTTTTTTAGGCAGAGGTGGAGCTTTCTCAAAGATGATTTTTTTAGGCAGAGGTGGAGCTTTCTCAAAGATGATTTTTTTCTTCTTTGTGTTTAACACCACTTTCATAAGCACGGCTTTTTTTTATTTCTTTACAGCGTTTTTTTTTGGTGGAGGAAGCCAGAGTGCCAAGAGAAAACCACAAACCTTCGATAGGATAACTGACAATGCTTGTCGATTAAGATTGGAGTCGAGTGCACCCACACAAGCGGGGTTCAAAACTCACAACCTCAGTGTTGACTGGCTAGTGATTACAGTAGTTACTACATGTACTTAAACTACTCGGCTACTGAGGCTGCTTCTGAAAGATGAGTATGACACAATACCAGAAAACAATCATATAGTGGTCTAAGACCTCATAATTTCAGTATTGCTTTTTTTTTAATTTTGGAAAATGCAGTAACATTATAACAAATAATATCATAGAAAGCACAGACATTGAAGTAATATAATTGTATTTTTTCACAATGAATGTTACAATATCATGGGTTAATTAAATAACCTTGAACCACTACATACAGCATGAACCATCAGACAGACACAACATAAATATTATGATTCATATCAGAACTGGACAAGATCATTCTAATTTGACCTTACTCACAAATCAATATAGAGATCATACAATCCATTTATGTATGAAAATTTAAACATACAGCGGTCAGTATCAGAATACAAATCGTCTTTCCTTAAACCATACTAATATGTATACATATATATATATACATGTATATGCGTCATTTGAAGTGTTAAAGTAAATGGATTTAACAAAGAAAAATTTCCTGGATTTTGGAATGATTTTTATGCACTTTGATCAGAGTAATCGAAAAGTGGTTGTTCGAGGGATTTGACCACCAAAATGTGTAAAGGACTGGCACAATTTTAGTATTTTGCAATACGCCAATAGAAATAATAGTGAGGACTATGATATTTTCCTCAAGGACCACCAGAGGAAAAAAGATTTTAAGAACTCTTTTTGATAGATAAATATGTATCAGATCATTTCTAAATCTTGATAAGACTAACTTGTCCAAGAGGCACAACAGAGACTAGAAGAAGATAAATCACATCTTCAATAAATAGGTTCTTGTATTAGACTCCTCTCTAACAGAAAATAAAATCAACAGAGACGCTCAAGAACTTCCTCAGTAACATTTCAAATCAAAACAATTAAGATTCTTTAAAGTGCATTTACATGAAAAAATCAAGAAAATTCCATTCATAAACAAAAGTTAAATGATTTATAGAAACAGTTGTTTTAGTATTAAAACATCCTTTTATTTCTGGTTTACACCTTTAATAACACAGTATTAAAACAGTAAGACTCTTATGAAGATGAACCTTCGTGGATGATATATTTACAATAAGAAAGTCACATGACACTTCAAAGCAATGATGAGATAGATCATATGTAACTCAATATCCTATTGAAACACTTAAGACTGGTAATTACCTCATCAAGAAGTGATTATGTATCTATCTACATGTATCAAAACATCAGATGACAAATGATTTGATTGTTTAATTTAGGTATAAAGGGGGAGATGGGGGTATGAGAAGGCACAACCATAAGACGAATGGGGGATGGGTCTGTAGTTGCAGAGAAGAAGATTTCTGTAAAAGTTTACAATGATAGCAGGCAATGACAGATGCCAATTTATTAGAAAAGCTCATTGAAGACTCTTCCAGATGAGTTGAAAAGTTGATAAAAAGATTGGTTAACAGTTCTGTCTTGCAACAGTCAAATAACAGTCACAGAACTGTAGAATGTGAAAGTGACTAAGGTAACATTTATAGGAAGTAGAATATCATGTTTTGGACAGATACATTTTTTTTTATATTATCTTATAAATGTATAACATTTTCTATGAATGGCTAATATAATTTACTATCGATATTACATCAAAGTAAGTCCCACCTACAACTATTCTATCCTCAGGGCATAGACATATATTTATTGCTATATATACAAATTACATTCCAAAAGAAAATATGACTTTTACCTTCATAAAGGTTGAGACAAGGTCAATACCATAACTTCATTTAGAACCTTAAATTTGAAGGAGGAGCAGAAAATCTGTCCAATAATTTGTCATGTAGGGGCCTTTTATGTTTTTGACTACACTGTATGGACCTTGATCATTGTTGAAGGTTTTACATTGACCTAGAGTTCTTTCTTCATATGCATCAATTTTTCTCTAGTAGATGAAGATTTGAAGGAGGATCGAGGTCAGGTGGAACACAAAATCTGAGCAATATTTTGTCATGTAGAGGCCTTTTATGTTTTTGACTACACTGTATGGACCTTGATCATTGTTGAAGGTCTTACATTGACCTAGATTTCTTTCTTCATATGCATCAATTGGTCTCTAGTAGATGAAGATTTGTAGGAGGAGGTCAGGTGGAACACAAAATCTGCAATAATTTGTCATGTAGGGGCCTTTTATGGTACATTTGTACCTGACTATACAGTATGGACTTTGATCATTGTTGAAGGTCTTACATTGACCTTAAGTTGCTTCTTCATCTACATTAATTGATCTCATTTGTAATCATACCACATCTTGTGTCGTGACTTCTTCACATTCAATACACAACCATACAAATCTGAACTCTTTTATAAAAACATAAATATACATAACAAGATAGTTATACTCAAATTCCAAAATATTTCATTCGAAAATGAAAGAGAAATAAAAACTATAATCACATAAAGTCGGACCTAAGAATTCTCATTATTTATAGAGAACCAACTTATAGATTATATCATGGCCCCCAGTACAAAGGTGTACCTGTAATTAGATCTAGGTAAACATCTGCAAAACATATATAACACACCTGGGCATTATAATAATCTGACTATCTACATGGAAAACATGTACACAGAAATGTTACCTGAATTCTAACTGAAATCGGCCACTTAAATACTTTCACTTTGATCATAATTATGTATGATTTCTTTAATTAATTTTAAGATGAATTCATTTTGTTTTTTATGACTTCAGGTAAAGAATTAGTACACTAAATGAATGGACAATATTTCAAAAATAATTTGTTAAAAAAAAACAAAATTTGAAGTGAAGATTTCTGTTTAACTTAAATTCAAAACCTTTTGAGACCCTATGAGCATTTGATCTTGTAGATCATGGCATTCTTTGCTCAAAGCTTGCTATTTACGGATTCAGTGAGTCTGCAGTAGGTTTTTTTAGGTCATACCTAAGTAATAGAACACAGCAAGTAAACATTTGCAATGTTAATTCTGATAAAAAAGATGTGAAATTTGGTGTCCCCCAAGGATCTATACTAGGTCCTCTATTATTTTTCTTATTTATAAATGACCTTCCCCTTTGCATTAAAAATTGTAAAACAGACTTGTATGCTGATGATACTACTCTTCATAAATCCGGGAAAAGTATAGAAAATTTACATGATGATGTTCAAGAAGATTTATGCAAAGTTGAAGAATGGTGCAAAATGAATAATATGTTCATCAATACCAAAAAAACTAAATGTTTGGTTACTGGAACAATTCAGAAGTTATCAACCCAATCTTTTCAACCAAATTTAGTAATAAATTCAGAAACACTACAAAATTCATCATGTGAGAAATTATTAGGTGTTAAAATTGACAGCACACTTAGCTGGAAAAATCAGATTGATCAAATTTGCGCTAACATTTCATCAAGAATATACCTTCTTTCTAAATTAAAGAAATTTTTGGATATTAATGCCAGGAAAGCATGTTATAATGGGTATATTCTGCCTCTCATCGATTACTGCTGTATTGTTTTGGGAGAATGTAAAAATGAAGGGATAGTAAGAATATTAAAACTTCAAAAAAGAGCAGCAAGATTAATTCTTGATGCAGACCCATTATCCCCATCAGCCCCCTTTTTTAAACAACTTGGATGGATGACAGTAGAAAACAGAATCAAATACCACAAATATTTATTGCTATTTAAATGTATGCGGAAAGAAGCACTGCAGTACCTATCTCAAAAGTTTCAACTTATATCTGTTAATAATCCTTATGCCTTAATTAAGGGGTGTTACTCAAGGTAATTTGATAGTTCCAAAGCCAAAAACTGAACTGTTTAAAAAATCTTTTGCTTATTCTGGATCAGTTTTATGGAACAGACTACCATATGAAATGCGTAAAGTGCAAAACACTTATTCTTTTAAACAAATTATAAAACAATACTTGAGACAGTCCCAATATTCAGTCTGAAATGATTGCAACTATTACTCTTTGAATGTATGATTTTAATGATTTGTATATTATATCTACTTACTACATGCAATCTGTAACTGTTTTATATCTTTTAATCATGATACATGTACATTGAACTATTATGTCTATACAATTGTGCTTATATGTTGTATGTTTGCTTTTTTTCTCTTATTATTATTATTTTTTTTTTGTATTGTATACATGTATATGAGGGCCTCAGGGAAGATTAGTATTTGTAACTAACTGTGTTTACCCTCTTTAAATAAAGAATTTATTATTATTAGTATTATTGCTAATTAATACAAATTATCAATTAGTGAAAACTTTATTCATTGTTAGTTTGTGTTTAATGCCCCTTTTAGTATTATTGGCTATATTGTGATGGTCAGTTTCTATTTGTGGAGAGACCACCAACATTCAGAAGACAAACTTTCATCCAAATTAGAAGAAGATCTGGCAAAAAAATTAATTTGAGATAGCTATAGAGGGACTGAATGACAAAAACATTAATTCCTTGTGTGGATTTTAATATTTATTATAAGGACGATGTCTCAATGCCTTTAACGACCTTGACTAGTACTTCTCGACTATGAAGTAATTTAAAAGTAAATGAATAATTAAAACAAATACTACATTGTAGATGATCTTATGTTCATGTTTACATCTCTTCAATTCTCTATACAGTTAATTAACCAAATTAGAAGTCTGTAAAAACAATCATCAACAAACGGTTTCATTTATTATCCGCCTCCCTCCAATGCACTACATCAGTGACCTTGAATGACCTTTACCATTGCACCATTAACAACATGGGATATTGTTTGCAGTATTTTCCCCGTTTTATCTCCAATACTTACATACATTGTATGCAATTTAGATAATGGTTGATAAAGTATGATACACAAACTAACATGTGGCAATCATTATAGTTCTTCTGAAGAATTACGCAACTAGGAGGGAAATTCTTTCCCGTCATAAATTCAACATAATCTTTCAAATGAGCATGGCTCTCACTTAAGGGATGCACTTTTCTAGCATTCTGCAGTAAAAAAGATGGGGGAAAATTAAAACAAAGATTCATTCAAAACTCATAAGTCAAAGAGAGACTGCAGGCAATATAATAATGGCAAAATAGGAATATGGTAAAAACTCAAAAAAGGTAAACAAGTCCATCAAACACTACGTACATGAAAAACAAAAGACTGAAATACATTAACCATATATGTATACCAAAATCGGCTGTGATTTCATGATCTGGTCCATCAAAGTATTGCAATAATATAAATGTCTAGGATGATGATTTTCTAAAGCCAGTCTGCACGGTTAGCCACTAGTCCGATGCCCCAGACTAGTAAAATTTCATTCGGACTAGTAAGTTTTTGCAAAATTTTGTTTGGACCAATAAGAAAAATGTCAGAATATTGGTCTTCGGACTAGTAGTTGAAAAAGTTTTTGGTGCAGACTGTAAAGCGCAAAAAAAGATCCTGTGCCTTGATCTTTCAAAGAAAAACAAAGGTCCAAAAACCTGATATAACATGTACAGTTACATGTTTACAATGTAGCACTAACTAAAAAAGTCAAATGTTTTAATTAAATGTAACATAAAATGTAACATTTATAAGGGTCAAACTTTGATCTAACATATTTGATTCTTCTGGTGTTATAGTTGAAATTCACATGTTCTCGTATCATACTGAGAAACAACATTGTATCTGCTAAGCAGCTTATAGTATATATAATCCGCCAAATGTTTTATCACCTTTATAATCTAAACAACAAATATTTTATCTTCATACTTATCTTTTTCAAAAATACTATTTGTTTTTTGTTCTTTTGACTGATTTCAAGCAAGTGTAAATAAGACTATCACACCTATTTGATGCACACACTTCAACCCATCTGTTTTTATCATAAACAAATAAACACTTAACAGTCATAAAATATACAAAGCACTTCTCTTTTACCAGCAGTGTTATGGCTCAGTGTAATGGTATATCAATTTGGGTCAATCACACATGTGTGACTTATGAATATGTAAATCAGTTTTTCATATCAACAAAGAAAATCAGGATACAGGGAAAGTTAGGATACAGGGCAAGTCATCAGGGGTCAGGGCAATCAGGGTACAGGACAAGTCAGAGCAATTCAGGGTACAGCTTGTACAGGGCAAGTTAGGATACATGTAGGACAAGCCTGGGTACATGACAATCAGGGTACATGACAATCAGGGTACAGGATAAGTCAGGGCAAGTCAAGGTACAGTTAGAGTTAAAGAAGGGTTTACATCTCATGGATGCTATAAAAATTAAGAAGTGGTGTACATGCATCAAAAATAGCATATACCTTGTGTTGTGGAACTAAAGTCCAAAAGGTTGTTGTACAATATTAATCATGTCACTAAAATTAGTTAAGAGATTGCTGGGTCTATCAAAACTGTTTAAAAGACTGTCAGCCGGTCATTGTTTACTAAAAAATAAACTGATACAATGTACAAATGTATACCACCTTCTTGCTGTAATTTGATTTTCAAACACAAAAGTAATTTTCCCTCCCTCTTGACACTAAATAACCATGAGATTTTCTGTGACACCACGTTCAGCTTTTCAGATTATTTCCACTTATTATAATACAGGTTCACGTCTGACAACATGACAATACCGTCGACAATCTCTTCAAAACAAATCAATTTATTTTTAAAATGACTGTTTGAAGACCGAACCAATTCAATTATATCTAAATTAACATTGAAAACCCACGGAATGTGATTGTATTTCAACTCTGCTGGGCTTTAATCCTGAATGCTCTCCACATTCTATGACATTAAAACTCATAATTAACACGAGTTTGAGAGTACAATGAATAAGATACGATTCAGATTCAGGCCGAAATAATTTAATGAAATTAGCACAAAAGACAATAGTGATGTAACAATTTTTCAATTTAGAGGCCATGTAGAAAAAAATATGCTTCATTTTTTTTAAGTTACTAATTGCTTTGAATAGACTTAAGTAGCAGTGAAGCGACCATTTATTAGATGCATTAGTGCGCATAAGAAGTACATATATATACGTTGCACTGCCTGAACTTAAATCATATGTAGTTGTCGACGGAATTTCCTTTATTAAATATTCTAAGGAATAAGGATCAAGCATCCTCTAATTTAAAGTTGTGGTTAAAAACATAAAAAAATTTTCTATCAATATACATGTTGTAGTTTTTAGGTTTGAAAATAACTTTTATTATCAATAATTTTACATGCGTTTACATTTAAGTGCTATATCATTAGCACTTTTAAACAAAAAGTTCTTTTCTTTCATAAGCCATTTTAAAACATGACAGAAAAAATATTGTATTATATAACAAAGGATGTCTGTTTCTACAAGACAAATTAAAATGTTATTTATGTTTCAGTTATCTGAGAATACCTCACTGTTAATAATGTTAAAAATTCATATCAAAAATTTGAATTGAGATAAATGTCTCCAAGACAGCGTTTTCCAGAGCAATTCAATTGTAATTAGGCTAAATAATTAAAAGATAATAGTTGGAATCATTTCTGAGGGGGGAATGGACCTTTATAGGGACTCTGGGATAAGGTGTTTTTAAGCTGGAATTTCGGGATTGATCCTTTCGGGATACAGGAATTCCTTTTTCGAATTTCAGGATGTCAGGATTTAAATTTCTTTAAATTTGGGACCTCAGGATTTCATGTTTTTAAGCCTGGGATTTCGGTACCGGGACTCCTCCGACTCCCCCTCATTTCTTACATTTAAGGTCGTTCATACACTTTAGAATACTATTTTAATATGGTGGACATAAACATCATTTTTCATAATACTGTAAATTCAGAAATTATTGCGTGCATTTATTATTGCAATTTTGTCATTTTAGTCTTAAAATGTGATTTTTTAATAAGTCTGACATATTAAAAATTTCAAAATGCAAGTTTAAATTATAGCGATTATAATCCTGTCGCATTTTTTGCAATAATTTCTGAATTTTACAATATATAATTTAACATCAGATCAACTGGTTCCCCTTGGAACATGTTCCAGTATATTAAATAACTTGCAAGAAACCCCCTCTTGACAAAACACTGTGAAAAGATCATAAATTTTGATAATTACAGAGCCATGTGCACCTGCATTGTACAAAGTAAAAAATTTCTCCCTGACTAGTCACATACACAAAGATCTACCATACAGTGTTCTCCCTGACATCTTATAACACCAACGTACTTTATTTTTTACAGTTGTGCTTACCCAAGAGATTTTTGTTTTATAATTTTATAGATGTTGGCCCAGGCTATCTATAATATTTGAAAACTTTAACCTTTGATATATCTTAAACTTACTGGTACAGTTTGAAATATTTGAAATAGTGTTTGTGTGTGTGACAGGGGGAGGGGAATAAACTATATATTTAGATTAACTACATCAACCCATTTTTAGGCGGTTAATCCAATATTTGAATTCAAAAATTGTCATGGGTATTGCATTTTTTTTTCCCCAAGCGAACCATTCTTGGAAATAAAGCAAAACAAAGCATTTGCGAGATAACACATCATTTATCCTTGAAGTACAAAAAATGTAGATATCTATATGTATATCTATGTATCCTTTAAGAAGAGGCAGAAAACACAGGGGAATGGTTGAACCTATATGAGACTACAATATATAACACAGTGCATTATAGTAGTCTCAGAACCAATATAAATAAAACTGATCAATCGTTCGAAAATTATCTGTTGTCTCTTCAAATAGTGAGAAATCACTGAAGACACCAGAAATAACTTTGTAAACAATTGAAGAGATCAATAACATATGGCTTCAATATGAACCAAAAAAAACAGCTAAAAAACATTATATCAAAAGATCAGAAATTAATTAACTTGAAACAATGTCTTAATGGTTTATTAAATCATGTTCCTCCAAAACATCAAAGAAAAAGCAGGCTTAAACAATTTATGAAAGTTATGTAATTTTCACAGGTTGCAAAGCAGTTTTTTGGAAGTTTAATGACTTTAACACTACTTTAATTTCTGCATTGCTTTATTTAACGCCCAAAGTATCATAAAGAATGCTTGGGCAGCTTCTGGTTTTCAAATTATCTTAATTAGATGAAAACACATGTATGTATAGTACATGTACATGTATCAAAATATGAATGCTCTCCTAACAGCCATAGAAGTTCACATCTGCAGGTCGCTATATGGCCTTCAATAATGAGGAACAGAATTTATATATGTACAAACAATGCTGTTACTCCTTGTTAAAGTTCAATGAATTTCATGAGGGGCCTCTGCCAGGGAAGATTAGTTTTATAGCTGTGTAACTAACCCTCTTTACATAAAGAATTATTATTATTGCATATAAACACACCTATGTATATGTATATATGTATATGTATATATGTATATATGTTTCTTATGTATACAGCATTTATTACAGTACTGCCGCTCCCTAGTTTTTATCTGACTTATTTAAATACTTTGATTTTATAAATCTTTTTAATCTTAAACATTTCATTTAAACAAAGATGTATTCTTTAGTCATTTAATAACAATATTTACATTACATGTTTAAACACCAAACAAATCTTACATGTATCTAAAATGTAAAATTACAGTGTACAAATGTACATTTCATGTTTTATGTGTTGAATAGGGAGAATTTGAAATATTACATTCTACATATATCACCCCTTGGGTTTTGTGTAAGATGAAACAATGTGTTTAAGGTGTTTGGGGGCATGTAAACATCTTATTTTACAACACAAGACTGATCTCGTAGAGCTATTATACATTACACAATTACCAATAAACACCATAACCTTATAAGACAAGCAAGGTTAATTGGAGTTTTATACCAATCTAATTGTCTTTATTATCGTATAATTAAAATCTTTATACAATTATTTCACAAGATTATTAAGTATAATATTACTTGGGTGTAATAAAATTTATATCTAAATTGAGTCATTTAAGTTTTGTTCAGGGTCAATAGGAAAATGTTTTCAAATCACTTTAAATGATTGGTTTAAAAAAAAAACCATTGGGATGCTCAAGACTTTTGTATCTGACCAGATATAACTGGTAAGGATATCCTTTATGTGTAGTAAAATCAATCTGGAATCAGAAATCCTTATTTTAAATCTACTTTTGATCTAATTTTACATATATCTATATAAATATATATGTAATCTTCCATTTTTTAGCACATACTTGGGTGTAATCAAATCTATACCTAAATTGAGACATTTAAGTATTGTTTAGGGTCAATAGGAAAATGTTTTTAAATATATTTATTTGATTGGTTTTTAAAAAACCTTGGGGTGTTCAATACTTTTGTTTCTGACCGGATATATCTGGTAACAATGGAATTTATGGGGTATTTCTTTGAATTGAATTTATGTCTGTGTGAAATATAGTGTATAATAGGTTTCTCCTGTATGTGTAGGAAAATCATTTGTGAATCAGAATTCCAATATATTTTAAATCTACCTTTCATTTAATCTTACAAATGTAATCAATCATTTAGAGATTTTATTTCATTTTCATTTAAATTGTGATCGATATATTACTCTAAACTTGATAAAATGAAAAGACAATTAATAATTTTGCAAAATGTTGAATATCATTATATACTAGTTTAAGTGCAAATGCATCTTCAAGATTTTCAAACCAATAAAGTATACAAAATGGTATACAACTGAATATAAATCTGTCATTAATAAAATGCCTATAAATTTTTAAACTAAAGGAACTTTTTAGTGAGTGCTATAAAAAAATATATATACATTGTAAATATATACATCTGCAAGATTACTTTTCTTTTCTTCATCCTAGAAATCTATGACTGACTAACATTAAACAAGTTGCACATAGCATTGGTTCCTAATATAAGCCGTTAATATGTTTTATGTTTCTATATTGATTCTGGAAAAACACTTAAATCATGTTTTGTACTGGCTTACAGAATAAAAGCATAATTATTTTTTATCATTAGGGAGAGAAAATCTCAGAATTGCATTTATGAATAAAGACAAAAATTATTTTATGTATATATATATACAAAATGTATACTGTCTTAAACTTTTTATGAATGGGATGAAGGATAGCCAACCTTAAGAACATTTCACAAACAACTTGTGTGCCTTTTAGTTCAAATACATGTATAGAGTGAGAGACAGAAAATGTTCCCCTGCTTCATGTGCTTATCTACTTCATTTAAACACTAGTACTATACTAATAACATACACTATAGACACTATAGAAAAGACAAAAATACAAAACTTAAATTATAAATATTCCTTAAAAAGAGATAGAAACGCAATTATGTTGAATATGTAAATAAACTCATCATAGACACCAGGACTAAATTTTATATATGTCAGAAGCGCGTTTTGTCTATAAAAGACTCATCAGTGATGCTCGAAACCCAAAAAAGTTATAAAAAAAAATGCCAAATAAAGTACAAAGTTGGAGAGCAAATGAGATTGAAAAAAGAAGAATAGATTTCCTTTAAACATCACATCCAATTGTATCAATATTTAGAACATATTAAAGAAATTGAAATCTGGCAATTACAGCAGGCCATTCATTAGGAGGTGGTACCTGGTACTTTTACCCTCCTATGCTATTGTTTACACAAGTACCGCCTAAATGTAGGAATTTTTATATAAGATATTCATGGAAAAAATTGAAAAGTACCACCTAGAAACGTGGAAAGTACCAGTCAACATGTAAGATAATGAAACCCCTGTACAGTTAAATAAGTAAGTACATGTTTGTTATTGGTTTATTTTGGCTTCACAAAGGTTTCACTTTCAGCAACTGTAACTGAAAATTTTCAACTTTAAACACCCACCCACTCATCAAAAGGCAGTTTCCCCAAGTATATGAAAATCAAATAAATAACCAACAAGATGAAGAGTGGTCTTTGTTTTTTAAGATTTACAGTTCTTATCTTATTCTAATTTCTACATTTCTGTTCCTTTTACAAATGATCATCATTTAGTCCACCTGTGTATTAAATTCTCTATGTACATTTCATCCTTCAAAGCATGGTTATAATGAGAGCACAATGCACCTATCCCTGTTGTTTTCAGGGTACATGGACACTGAGTAGTCCTAAATCATATACCACCCCATGGGTGACTCATCTAAAAATGCTTTGTTTACAGAGTGCTTGTATTTGTGCGTTTATTGGACTAGTATAATAAACAAAAAGACCCTTCTTGTTACAGTATTTTCAAATATATTCAGTAGAATTTTAAATAAACGATCTGTCGATCGTAGTGTTTTATCTACACGTGTGTATTACATTCGTCAACATTTTTGTGTATTACCTGTTCAGAATTTGATATGGACACAAATAAAAACAGTCCAAAAATTGTAATCCACAACGAACTGTGTAACTTCATCACAACGTTTATCAATAGTCAGAATAAAATGATGATCCCTTGTGTCTATCTCACGTAAGTATATTCCTAAACAAATCGGAAATAAACACTTATTGTTACTTGTATAAATCCCCTCGACACTTCCCCCAATGGCTTCCGGAACTATTAATATTTGGTATATATTCCTCCGCGTAGATATTTTTAGAACTGCACGATTTACTGTCATGTGATTCCAATTTTCTAAAATAATTAAGTTAAAATAACTTTGTCGTGCACACGATTATAAAATTAGAAATGAATGTTCAATTCTTGCTTTAGTTTAAATAGCTACATTATAGCGGATTAAACAAAGATATATTGTGAAAAACCGAATCGGCACTTCCGATGGAATGTCATTCATGAAAAAGTTACAACTAAAGGGAATCCCAATTTTAATATTTTTTAAGCTACCCGTCAGCCAATAATAATCAAATAAACTCTTTATTGGACAAACGTTTATGAACGAATTTGTATTGAACTGAAGTATGTGAAAATTAATGAATAAATTGTATTTGGAGTGAACAAAACCTGGACCACGGCTTAGTTCACAAACTGTTACAGGATAGTATCCCAGAAAAAAAAACTGAAATTAAAAATGAACCAACAGATACCAAACAGACATTCTACTACATAGCATCTTTAGGATAGTTCGTTCCAAGTCCAATCTGTTCCAAGTCAATTCGTCCATTTCCAAGATTTGGTCAATTCGGTCCAAGTCAATGGTTAACTTCGTTCAAATAGAGTTTTTATGATTTCGTTATATATATAACTGAAATTAAACCATGTGTCAATGATATTTTTCTTTATGTAGGGTATATGTCTACGGATATTAACAGATATCAGTGTCCAGTGCAAAAGTTATTTTCACTTCCAATGTTTTGCAGTTTATTACATATAAACTGAGACTACTTATAGTAGTCTCAGATATAAAGCTACGTTTTTGCAATAACCAATTTCAAGTTTCTTTAAAAAAAAAAACGTATAAATTGTGTGATCTGTTTTTTCACTTATAATTTAAAATAATCTGTCTTGTGCATTTGAAACGACGACAAATAACACAAAAAGATTCCATGATGGAATGTAATAATATTTGGAATTTGATAATATAGCCTTTATTTCATTTCAAAATTGATTTTTCATTGATTTTATTATCAATTAATATATTTATATATAATACACACATTTTATTTACATCATGTTTACGTATAGCACTAAAATAAATGTTATAAGGTAATTTTGATAGTCATATGGTTAAACAATATTCTTTTAAAAGTTGGAACGAATTAACCAAGCAACTTGGCACGAATTGGTTGCATGTCCAACGAATCATCCAGGTACGCGTCTTTCACATAGACATAGACATGCAGGATGGCTTTGGTTCGAACTTTCTACTGTTTTCTTTTGTAGTCTATTTACTGTCGTGTGATAAAATCCCTGGAGTCCACAATACATGTACCGTCAAAGTGTCACGTTTGGAATTAAGTTTAAATACGTTCCTTATTGCAGTTTTATTTATTTTTTAGTTTTTGTAATGTTTTGTTTTCCATACTTTAAATTTTGTTTAAAACTTGGGGTCTCAGGTCCCGATTCGTCAGGTGCTCTTGAAGGATAAGCAGATCCTGCTCCACATGTGGCACCCGTCATATTGCTCATGTTATTTCAAACCGGGTAGAAGTCTGATTCGGTAGGTCAAATTCGGAAAGAGGGGACGGGATTGTAGTTATAACGACATTAGGTGCATGAAACGGATAGTTCACTTGATATTCCAGTAATAGTTATCCCATACTGACACACCAAGCCCGATTGGGATAACTATTTTACATCCAACCTATTTTAGATCAGTTAAATAAACATTTCGTCTTATATGCATGATTTTTTTATTAGTCGTTAGTGGCATTTAACTAGTTGTTAGTAACTGAGAGTACTCAAGACTTTTAGCATGGTTGAACAAAGAATCTTGGATGTAATAACAGTCAACCAACCCGTCTTGGTTAAATAGCTTCCTTGTTAACAGCAACCCTATTGCCCTATTAACCCCTAAGATAATTATGATAGGAAAATTAATATACTCCGTATGCAGGAGCTGCAGAAATATTGCGACAAAGAAATGGAAAGTTCACAATAATGAATCTACAATCATTTGTTTTTACTTAAATTTTTGTTTTTGTTGTAGACCCTCGATCGTTGTCAATTTCTAGATGTAAGTCAAGATATGAGGCAGACTCAACTGTATCTGTTGTTTCTTTTTATCCCAAGTTCGCTGGGATATATATGTTCAACATAGTCAACATTAACTAATGATAAAGTGGACAGTAAAGTTAAATGATACTGCTTACTTCTTTTCTTCTTTGGGGTTTTCTCATTGTTGAAGGCAACACAGTGAACTATAATTGTAAACTTTTATGTCAATAGATCTCTGCATACGAGTTGTCTCACTAGCAATCATACCACATCTCCTTATCTTCATATCAAAATCAACGTTTAACGTGTGATCCTATTTTCAAGTTGCCTGATTTCTTGATTGACAACATTTTTGTTTAACTTCTGGAGGACGTGTTTTTCAACAAACAATCAGCATTGCCATGAGAATCAACTGTGCTCCTCTTCTTGCCGACCGGTTTCTTTGTTCGAGGCTGATTTCATACGGAACATCTTGGTAATGATGCAAAGAAGAAGCAATATCATTGAACTTCACTTTCCGCTATACTTTAGAGTTGGTTTAAAACAAAACTTTACAAAAAAAAAAGAGATGATTTCAATTTCTCAATTGATTGCAAACGTTCCATTTTTATGTTTCAACATTGCAACAGAAGCTGCATATGGAGTATATATATATCTCCCAGTTGATACGCTATCCAAGTGATTGCATTTCCTTTCAAGATTTGCTTGCTATACTTTTGCTGCTCGTAAGAAGCAATCAAACCAAATGCTCAATGTGTTGAAGTTAATGAAGTCACCCTCTCGAAATTCTATATACAGAAGTAATTAAGTCATTACAAGTTTGTATAACATGCCGGTGCACCATGTGTAGTAGGATCTGCTACCCCTTCTGGAGCCCCTGAGATCCTCCTAGTTTTTGGCGGGGTTTATGATGCTCAGTCTTTAGATTTCTATTTTGTGTTTTGTTGTTATCATCTTTGTCTAGCGCTCTTTTTTTTTTTTTGCCAATGGCATGGCGTTGTCAGTTTATTATCGACTTACGAGTTTGAATGTCCGTCTGGTATCCTTAGCCTCTCTTTTTTTAATTCCACCGTAATTATTCAATCTGAGGGTAAAACAATCTAAATAAATAAAACGTGGGTCATATTTCCACTTGTTAGCAACCTAATGACGTAAACTAAATTTCGTTCTACAAGGAACATGTTTTTCTTAAAACTACTGATTTTTGAAAATATAGCGCCATGCAGCCGGTTTTTATTTTGTTATTTCTGAAGACAAATATTATACTGAAAATTACATAAATATATGAAAAACATGATGTTTTTTAATTTCTTGGCGATCAAGAGGCGTACGTAGGTCTACGCCCCTGGATTCGTAACTGTATGGTGTATGTCCTACAGACCACCACATATACCATACACCAAAGTAAAAGTTTCAAGATGGTTCTAAATCTAAAATTAGACCAATTAAATCATATACCAATACCATACCATTCCCGAAATACATATACACATATAGAGTTTGTATAAAAAAGTGGTATGTTTGCCAATGAGACAACTCTTCACAAGAGACCTCAATGACACAGAAATTAATAACTATAGATCACCGTACGGAATTCAATAATTAGCAAAGCCTGAAACTACTATAACACACATTGTGTTATAGTAGTCTCAGGCAAAAACCCACACCGCATAGTCTGCTATAAAAGACACTGAAATGACAAATATAACAATTCAAACATACGGCCTAATTTATGTACACAAAAATGAACAAAAGACAAATAACACAGCAAAAACGACAACCACCGAATTATAGGCTCCTAACTTGGGACAGGCAGATACAGAATATGACAGGGTTAAACATACATGTTAGCATAGTTACCAATGAGACAATCATCTACCAAAACGGTTTTAGATGTAAACAGCTGCAGGGTATCCTACGACAGACAACAAGTTTAGAGCTAATTTCCTACTGCATGTAGAGCAAGACTTTGGTTAACTTGATTGCTTGTTTGTATATTGTACAATAATTTGAATAACTTTCAATAAAATGCAAATATATTATATAGGCTTATATATATTTTTTCAAGATGGCAATCTTAATTAAACGTTTATACAAACAAAGCAAGCAAGACAATCAAAGTTTTACTCTACAAGCATTAGGAAATTAGCTCTAATTCTCAGTCATTTTTTTTTACTGACGTTCCCGTTTGTGTAACCTTTCTAATGTTTATCACAACTTTATGTATGTCAAGAATTTTTACTATTTATTATATTGCAAACTGTATAGATATAATCTTTGATTTAACAGTTACGTTTATTTTCATCAATGACATCTAGCGGATTAAAATATGCAAAAAATAACTGACGGAACAATACGTTCATTTATTCGAGTTGGTTTTTTTTATGAATGAGGAATTGTGTTTTATTACATGTAATAATATGCATATTTCATGTAACAAGTCGAACAATTTTGCACGTAGTCACAACTTTAATACTATATTAGTTAAACGATTAAAAAAGAGGCGGAGATACCAAAGGAACGATTAAAATGTTTTAACTAAAACTAATAGAAATAAAACCATGGCAAACAAATGAGGAAAACGACGAATAAATAACAGTCTACTAAATAAAATTAAGAATGGAACTGGGGAATGTGTCAAAGGGACAGAAACCTGAACAAACAGTAGAAAATACTACAGGGGGGTTTTGAGAATAACGAGGGACCCACAACTAATTTATACTGAACATCTCATCAAACCTTACTAGGGTTTAAGACCCCACTAACAGAACATGTACGATAATATGGCAAGCCGTTCTCGTCAAAACTATGTTTAAACCCTTTTTTCGAAAAAAAATACACACTGAGAATTAAAAACCTAAAATAACACACTGAGAAATCAAAATTACACACTGAGATTTAAAAAAATAAAAAACACACACTGAGAATTCAAAATTACACACTGAGATTTTAAAAAGACACACTGAGATGAAATAAACTGAAAAACACACACTGAGAATTGTTAATTACACACTGAGATTTTAAAAATACACACTGAGATTAATATGCAAATTACTAATGAATATTCATGAGATGAATCATTCAACAGATGCATATCTTGATCTCAAGAACTCTTGTCATTATAATGAAATGCGATTCCTTCAACCAACATTCGTTATAAATTTCAAGACTTAACATCGCTCATATTCATATGTTTGTTGCCTATAATTCAGATCATTACTACCAGTAATTAAACATGTGTCCCTTTTCAAAAGTCTTCCAACTGTTTCCCTGATTTCGCTAGTTAATCTTTCATATTTTTGTTACGTTTATATAGACAATTAAGTAAAAATTTCACTGCATTCTTTTGCAGATTTTTACAATGTTTTCTTATAATTTTAATAAAGTTTTTCACCATTTGGTTATATTTTGTAATAAGAGTAAGTGGGTATTTTTCTTGTTCTTGTATTTCTAGTTTTTTTTATTAATAATTTGGAACCAAATCGAAGGACTAACGAGTTATGTCCCCTTGTTGTTTTAAGCTTGTAATAGATTCAGATTAAGTATGCTAATTAGATATGTGCGCATAAAAAGTGCGCACAAATCTCAATGTGTAATTTTAAATTCTCAGTGTGTAATTTCAAATTCTCAGTGTGTGTTTTCAGTTTATTTATTCTCATTGTGTCTTTTTGAAATCTCAGTGTGTAATTTTCAATTCTCAGTGTGTAATTTTCAATTCTCAGTGTGCGTTTTTCATTTTTGTAATCTCAGTGCGTCTTTATGAAATCTCAGTGTGTGATTTTTAATTCTCAGTGTGTAATCTTCAATTCTCAGTGTGTAATTTTCAATTCTCAGTGTGTAATTTTCAATTCTCAGTGTGCGTTTTGAAGTTTTTAAATCTCAGTGTGCTTTGTTGTAATTCTCAGTGTGTAAATTTTTCGAAAAATGGTTTAAACATAGTTTTGACGAGAACGGCTTGCTTAGTATCGATCTGATGAGTTAATCCCTTTTTAATAGATTTGTATAGTGTGTTCTTATGTTGTACTGTTACACCACTGTCAAAGGTTAGTGGAAATGGGGAACGTGTCAAAAGAGACAAAAATCAAACGACCAAAGAGACTAAAAAGGTCGCATCATTTAAAAAAATACTCAGTTTGTTCTTGGCCAAATATTTATTACCAGTAACTAGAAAATTTGTTAAATGCTGCTTATAAAACTCCGACTATAAAATTATGTAATTATCTTTTATAAATGCAATATGGAAAATGAGATTTCAAATTCTTACTTAACATTGTATGATGTGTGTTGTTTCTGCTGTTTATCATTGTGTCATACATGTGTAATATATGTTTTGATTACCATAGCATGCATGTGCTTTTTGCAAATACATTAATTAGACTAGACTGCTACTTGAAAAGAGGGCATAGATGAAATGTTAATTGGTACAGAAATTTTGCCTTGAAACATAAAGAGAGTGTGGCACACACCCAACAAAAGACACCAAAAGTAAAAAAGCGAGACATAGGTATGCTGTTTCCGACGTCGGCAACGGCGGTTACGGCGGCGTCAACAATGTACGTGTTTGTGATTAGGTCTAGTTTATGGTGAACCACTTGTAGTAAGTCAAAGATATTTGGTATGCAGTTGTATCAGTATTTGCACATCTCACTACCATGGAGATTGTTTGGCCCTGACACTCAGTTATTTTCTGTTGACTTTGAAACTTAGGCTTTAAAACTAAGCCTAAGTTTCAAAGGCACTGGCTACGATTACATGGAAATGTAACAATAATAAAAATATTATTGTTACATAGGAGACTAAATGCCAGAATGCAAAGGCGGATAAGGAACCGATTAATTACGAATGTAACAATAATTACTGAGGCTACGGTTACATGGCGTTATTGTTACATGAAAAACAGCAATCATTAAACTTAGTTGGATACTGAAATCCGAGATAAACCTTACATCCGTTATGGACGGCAATGTGACCATACTGAAAGATGACATAAAACTACATCACATGCTTCCAACCAAACTATTAGATGAGAACATAAACATTGCTCGAGTGAAAAAATATTTCTCACCGGAAGCATGGCAAACATTAAAGGTTGCATTATCATCAAAAAGGGATATCGCAGAATGGAACTGTACAGTATGTGATACGGACATTCACAGTGCGGCATCATTCACTGGTGTGTGATGGCTGCTTGGAGTGGTTTCACCAAAAATGTGTCGGACTCAGAAATGCTCCAAAAACCACTTACTGGATATGTAGAAAATGTCATTGCAAATAAATAATTAAAGAATTAATATTTAATAATTGTATGTATTGTAAATATAAAATAAATGTCTTTAATTTTTATTATCTAGTACATTTTAATAGACCCATCGTATATTGCTGTTTTTCATGTAACAATAACGCCATGTACCCGTAGCCTCAGTAATTATTGTTACATTCGTAATTAATCAGTTCCTTACCCGACTTTGCATTCCGGCATTTAGTCTCTTATGTAACAATAATATTTTTATTATTGTTACATTTCCATGTAACCGTAGCCAGTGTCTAGTTTTAATGTATTAGTTTGTGATTAGTTCAGTTTATGAGGAACCACTAGTGGTAAGTTAATGATAATTGGTATGCAGTTGTATAAGCATTAGCATATCTCATTTCAATGGAGATTATTTGGCCCCGATCCCTTAGTCCTGGTCTATTGACTTTGAAACTTTGGCTTAGTTTTAATGTATTAGTTTGTGATTAGTTCAGTTTATGAGGAACCACTAGTGGTAAGTTAATGATAATTGGTATGCAGTTGTATAAGCATTAGCATATCTCATTTCAATGGAGATTATTTGGCCCCGATCCCTTAGTCCTGGTCTATTGACTTTGAAACTTTGGCTTAGTTTTAATGTATTAGTTTGTGATTAGTTCAGTTTATGAGGAATCACTAGTGGTAAGTTAATGATATTTGATATGCAGTTGTATTAGCATTGTCACATCTTATTACCATGGAAATTATTTTACCCGCCCCCCTCAGTTATGGATTATTGACTTTGAAATTCTGCTTGGTTTTAATGTATCAGTTTGTGTTTAGGTTTAGTCAAAGCGAACTTCTTATGATAAGTCAATGCTATTTGATATGCAGCTGTAAAATATTTGTTTGTTTGTATAGGCATTGGCAAATCTCATTTCCAACGAGATTGTTTAGCCATGTACCTTCAGTCATGGTTCATTGACTTTGAATATTTGCTAAACTCGCATGTTAAAGTGTTGCTATTTTTATTTCAACATTTGAATTATCAAAATTTCAAAAAAGTGAGACATATCTTTGTGATAACACTTATTTAATCCCCATCATTCCAAGTTTAACCGATGGTCTCAGAGCAGATTTCCACCAAAAAGGCTAAACTATTTGTCACATTAGATAACAGAGTTAATATGGTAGTTAGAAGCCAGTGAATTCAACAAAGACTAAATAAATTGTAATTACTTAAACAGCAGTATACTAAAAATGTTTTTACAGGAAAGGGTATTATTATCACTATATTTATATCACACTGCAGTCATCAAAGTCATCAAAGTGCGTTACTGGTGTGACAGATTTGCTTCCCTTAGAATGTGTAGTAGATACTTGGCCAGCGGTAAGCGGTTGAGCTAGGGAAGCACTTCTTTAGCTCATAGATATAAAAAGATGTGGAATGAGTGCCAATGAGACACTCCCATTAGAGTAACCCCTTGTAGCACAGAGGTTCTGGTGAAGACATTGTGACTGCTGCATAAGGCCAAATAAAATAGTATGTGTGGTTCCAGTTACATCTGTAAAAAAGTTAGGGTAGGTAGGTAGGGATTTTTTTTTTTATTCTATGTTTTTTATTTACCTTGAGTCTATAGGAGCAACATTCTGACTTTAACAGTGCTTAATGGAAAATGACAAATGCTGATATTAGGACAAAAAAGAAGGGTAGATAGGGTAACTGGAACCACACATATTTTTTTATTTGGTCTAAGAATCATGCTCTCCTGTTACAATAGAATACATTACTACTGGGAGGTGGATTTTATTGATTGGAAATGTATTGTATACTTTCATGATAGCAATATTTACAATCGCATCCATCACTAATTCAGATTTTAGTATTCTCTAAAATTCAGTTAACAAATATGCATGTCTTGTAGCTGTCTCAATGCCAAAACATCTACAAGTTTATACCAATCATTACAAAAGGTTTCCCACTTAGTACAATAAAAAAACAAAAAATTGCCATGTAGTTTATAGACGAATTTATACATTTAGAATCAAATAGTATTTGTAATTTAAATAAATGGCCATCCAAACATTATTCTTACATAAAGATTACCATTACAAATTTAATAAGATATTAATGATGTCTGGATAAAAAAACACAAGTGCAAGAATATTTGTCAACTAGATTGATACACTTGGTTTACTGTTCAGTGGCAAATATGTCATGGAAATTTTTCTTAATTCGTTAAAATCTTGCATCTAAATTTAGATTTTTTAATTAACAAAATATCCATTATATTCAAATATTTGGCTTTGAGCATTTCTAATGAAGTCAAATGCATTATAGCGTGTAGGACTGTTTTTAAAAGAGGTAAAAGTCTGCCAAAAAAACTTTTGAACATTCTTTGACTTAAATGTCCGACTATGAGTCAACCAGTCATTGTTTGTTATCCTGACAGATACTAGTCTCTTGGAAAAGTAACAAATACAAATTTTAAAATATCTTTTCTTATGTTCGATCCAGTAATGGTTGGAAATTGCAACAATTAAACATTCCAGTGGCAGATCAAGAAATTTCCATAGAGCTACCTTATTACATAGGTCATTCCATCCCCCCCCAAAAAAAACCCAACTAAAATGCAAATCTGTAATGCTCTAGAATTAAATCACTAGTGACACCATTGTGGGTTTTAATAGAGAAGAATCTACTGACCCTTTTAAAGCTTTAACTGGGTCACCAACTGCTTTTAAGAGGGTTTTTGTTGGCCAATCTTTAGTATTTGTGTGGTATTGTGGGTTGCTGTCCTTTAAATCTTTCTTTGTTTATTTTGGCATGGTGTAGTTTAATTGTATTGCCCCCTTCCCCATTTTGTCTCTTCTTCTTTTTCTCTTTGTATTTACAAAATTATATGAAATATGATAAACATGCCCTCGTGTTGTTCAGCTATTTAATACAGGGTCTCTGTTTTAATTCCTATATTATGTAAAGTTTCCATGCATTTCTTTTTCAGCTAATACAGTTTTGGTGACTTTTGTGACCCTTTCTTTTGTGGCCTTGGGCTGTTCCTGCTCTTTGGTCAAGCTTTTGACCCTTTTGACTAGTGTTGTCAACGATTAACCGGTTAACCGGTCGAACGACCAAATACCGAATACCAAAAGCGCTAACCGGTTAACCAGACTTATTTTCAATTTTGATAGATTTGATATAAATTTGTATTGAAATCAATAAATAGTTATGTTTTATTTAAAAAATGTGGTCGTGGTAATTAATTTGACAGATCAATTGCCCAGTATATTGATTGCTATAGTTAATCCTTAAAACATAAAGTTGGTTAGAGCTCGGGCAGGATCTTAAAGAAACATAATTAGTATACATGTTTTTTTAACCGTAACTTTAAATCAGTGATGCGATTAAATTTGACTAATTACTTCATTGTTTCGTTTTTGATTTAATATTGTGTAAACCTACATCTAAATGTGCAACCTCCGTAGTGCTAGGCTTAGTCTTATTTTAAACGAAATACTAACTCAAAAATTGTAAAATGCAAACAAATGTGAATGTACTCAATGTATACGTGATAGTACGGGTAACGCACTTAAAGAAACAAGTAAACAAAGTTAAGAAACATGTTGTACGGTGACCTATAGTTGTTCATTTCTGTGTCATTTTGGTCTCTTGTGGAGAATTGTCTCATTGGCAATCATACCACATCTTCTTTTTATTTTAATAATTAATCATTTCAAATTGAAACACTCCACATTATTTTCGGAGACAACAAGAGAAAAGGAAAGAATAATCGGTTTCAGATATATTCAATTCTACGAGATCAAGAAGTTTATTTTTTATTTTTCAATCTGAAGTTGGTACAATCGCTATATAGTTGATACGGTGTATTCGATTATTAGAAGTCAAACTTCGCCATGCAGGAATCCTCACAGACAAGCCTTATAATGCCATAGGACAAACTTCAATTCCATAAGCGTAAATTTATGACTTGGATGAAAGGTTGTCAAATTGACTCTCATACCTCATCTTATATAAGGGTAGGTTACTATTGATAAAGCTTTCAAACACCAACTTAAACTACCGGTTAACCGGTTAATCGGTCGAAAGTTTATCCGAGTAACCGGTTAGGAAAAAGTGTACAATTTGACAACACTACTTTTGACACATTCTGGTTTCCATTCTCAATTTTATAACAAAATGATGGTTTTCTATACTTTTTTACTCATATTTCATTCAAAATAAGCTTTGTAGATCTTTTTATTATTCTGTAGCCTTACCGATTATATATTGCATGTTTGTTTCTAAGAAACAACAGGAAAAATAAACTGCATTCTTCATTGTTATCCTTACATTGAATATGAGACAGAAGATGTGGTATGATTGTCAAGAGACTACTCTCCACAACAGACCAAATGACACAGGAATTAAAAGCTATAGGTCACCATACGTCCTTCACCAATGAGCAAAACTTGACCGCATAGAATAACTCTATGTTAAATGTGTACTAAAATAGATTTTATTGAAAATATCTGAATAACTTGGCACAATTCAGTGTCACTACTAAGAGAATTCATCAAGTTTATTAAACAAGTACATTCAATATCAGCTTATCAAAGTCATGATAGATAGAATCAACTTTCAAGTTCAATAAATGCTGTAATCTCTCCCAAAAACAGTTGGGGGAATTGATATTCTGCATCAATTTTCTTCTTATGCCTAATTATGCTTAACAGCTTTTAGAAATACTGGTCATCAACTGATTTTCTAACCAGTACACTAGTGAGATGTTATCAAATCTGACTTTAAACTTAGATCTCAAATCCAGCACTTCCTTCTCAGAACATGTTTATTATACTGCCAGGACTTAGCTGCTGTACCACCAGTGGTTTGTTTGCTAGAACCTGATTGAGAAGTGTACCTAATTATAAATGGATTCTCAGCTCTGGACCCTGTAATGGTGAGTCCTCTTGGCTGTAACTCTGACCCTATGATGACAAGGCCTTTCGCTTGGATTATAATGCAATACTGTATCTCTGACAACATCATGGTGAGCCTTCCACTTTTATTATAATGCACTATCTAGTCAACCTAGTGAATTTTAACACAGACAGTAACTCAGGACCAGTTCTCCTTGTAAGGATGTTTTCCATTTTAAAGCCTTCATTCAACATTATCTTCTCTATGTCATCTGTAAAAAGAAAAATACAATATATACTTCATTTAGAAATAGCAAGAACACAGATTAACGTATATGATTTTATTTCAGGGGGTCAATAAGAAGGCTCATACTGTGGATTCATTAATATTCGTTGGATATCAATGTTCGTGGATTTTGTGGACACAGTGTGACAGGTGAACCACGAAATTAAATGTTCCAACGAATTCCAAATTATCGATATGCCTATATATGCAGACTTTGGCAAAACCAAGAAATTAAATATCTAAGAAATTGTAAGTTTTCCTTGATCCGCGAAAAATTGGTATGCACAAATGAATGCACAGTAAAACAAAATACTAGCTTAAAAATCAGCACAAAGTGCAATCAGACAAAATGCAAAAAATATACAAGTTTTATTGTTACAGTCGACTCTCGTTATCTCGAAGTCAGCCAGACCAGAGAAATATTTTGAGATACACATAGTTCGACTCAAACAATAAAGGGCTGCGCTTTAGCGCATGATACGCCCTTTGCTCTTTTAACTTGTCTTTTATGCTTTAAATGAATTTATATGATCAACTAGAAATATATATACAAATCAAAAGGGATGTTACATTAATATATTCACCAAAGTTTCATAAAATCCCCCTTTTTTTAAGTATAAAAATTCATTACTTAAGAAAACGTAAAATCTAAAATTTATAAAGATGGAAAGGGAGCGTATGTCAATAAATATAAACAATTTATCAAAGTTGCATAAAATTTTGTGAAAGTGTTAGTTATTGTCCCAAAATTGGAAAATCCTCCCTTTTTTAAGCATAAAAATTCATAACACAGAAATGTAAAATCTGAAATTTATAAAAATTGAAAGGGAGCTTACATCAATAGATATAAACAATTCACCAAAGTTTCATGGACATTGGTGAAAGCCTTTTTGAGTTATTGTCCAAAGTGTTGAAAATCCCCCTTTTTTTTATGAATAAAGCCCCATAAATCCAAAACTTAAAATCTGAAATTTATATAAATAGAAAGGGAGCTTACATCAATAGATATAAACAATTCACCAAAGTTTCATGGACATTGGTGAAAGCCTTTTTGAGTTATTGTCCGAAGTGTTAAAAATCCCCCCTTTTTTTTATAAATAAAGCCCCATAAATCCAAAACTTAAAATCTGAAATTTATAAAAATTGAAAAGGAGCTTACTTCAATAGATATAAACAATTCACCAAAGTTTCATGGACATTGGTGAAAGCCTTTTTGAGTTATTGTCCGAAGTGTTGAAAAAATCCCCCCTTTTTTATGAATAAAGCCCCATAAATCCAAAACTTAAAATCTGAAATTAAAAAAAAACCAAAGGGAGCTTACGTCAATAGATATAAACAATTCACTTAAGTTTCATGGAAATTGGTGAAAGTGTTTTTGAGTTATTGTCCGAAGTGTGGACGACGGACAGACGGACAGACGGACAACGGTATACCATAATATGTCCCGTCTAAAAGACAACGGGCGTATAAAAACCGGAAATTTGACAAACCAAGGGACACAACTCTTGCTTAGCTTGGTAAAGCTAAAATAAATCGAGGTGAATATGAGAAGGGGATCGATATTCTGGTATTAGATTGATAGTCTTTCATTATTATAATAAATCTATTTTTACTTATTCAATTGTTTCAGTTACAATTTTTTCCGATGGCTTTTATCCGAGAAAGTAATTTCCAATCGATAGTTTCGTTATTCAGGTTGTTTATAGTTGACAAAATTGTTTATTCTGGGATACAAGAGATTTTAGAAAATTTAGATTTCTCTTCATTTTGTTTTATCTCACTCTTTCTTTTTGAAAGAAAATACAACAAGACGTCGATTGAGTTGATCAATCATCAACGGAAGTCATAATCCTTACTTTATACACACCCAAGCTCCTTAGTGTAAATGACAATTAATTGCTTTGTAAACATTTTAAATACATTTTCATACGTTTCATGTTTTTGACATATGTGTATTCGTTCGAGATAGATAATGAATTTTGAATGCTTTTGTTAACCTTGGGACTGTAAATTTAGTTTGACTCAACCAAAATTTCAACTCATCAGGAGTTGAATTACTTACATTTATATGAAACAAATTTCGGGACCATGTGAAAACTTCAACTCATCTGAAATTTCGAGTCAACCGAGTTCAAGTCAACGAGAGTTAACTGTATTTATTTTTTGTATATCAATTTTTTCAAAGATATTTACTTTCCAGATCAGTAAACAAAGTTTTAAAAAATATTTGTGACTTTTAAAGTTCAGTATTTTTGGAATCACAAAAAATATATCATTTGCAACAATCCCATTCACTTGTATTTAAACAATGCAAGCACCTTGATTATTCTCTTTAACTATAACCAGATAGAAGACTCCCTTTGGTGATAAGATGTCCTTGACCTTGGGAAATAATCTGTTCATTACTTGTCTGCCGTCAGTGCCACCTGCCCATGATGCTTCTATAGAGTAACTACCAACCTATCAAACAAACAAACAAACATACAATCATATATATAGGAAGATGTGGTATGAGTGCCAATGAGATATCTATCCATCTAAAGTCACAATTTATAAAAGTAAATCATTATAGGTCAATGTACGGCCTTCAACACATAGCCTTGACTGAACAACAGGCTATAAAGAGCCCAAAACTTTAAAATCATACCACATCCTCTTTTATATAATGTTACTATTCTTGTATATAAAATCTGAATCAGATCATCAGGAGTAAGACTGTATAAGGGTTCATTACATATAGAGAGGTACATTTGGCAAGGGGGTGCTTAGCCCTCAATGGAGCTAAATTTATGGTAAATCTTGTTTGAGGGTCATACTGCATCAAAGTTGCCCCAACCTCTTCCAGAATCCTGGATCTGCATTTGAAAGATAATTTGATTTATTTTATACGTTTGATGGCGATGTATAGTTAATCAACCATAAAATAACAAATTTTAACTTGCCAATAAGCACAAATCAGAATACACTAATTTTAAACACTCAACCACTAAAGTAAATCAATAAAAATTCCCTATAATTTTGTTGAATAACAATAGAATTACTTGAGGTCATTTTTCAATGTTTTTATTAGGCCAGTCTGTACAAAATTGATATCAGTCGTGCTAACTTGTATTAACTCAATTCAATTTAAAGTTTTATTAACCTTATAGTTGATATTCAATTAACTACATAAACACAAGTGCTAGTAAGCTTTTCAAATCGACTAAGTGATATATTGAAATAAACCAATTCATAAATTTGTAGAGGAATAATTTAAGTTTTAATTACCTCTTCAGGAGGGGTCACAACATAGGGAGGGTTAAACAGTAGTACATCTACACTCTTATATAGCCTTGGTAGTAATCCTGTAACCTGAAAACGTAAAATAAGACTGTTTAAATATAGTCATGAATGAGCATCAAAAAGTAAAAAAAAACATGCTTGGTCTACAAGACACTACCGGTACATGGAAAACAACCTCAAATTTAGAAATTATCCATTGGTTAACAAGATATTGTAAATCAGGTCAGACAGGTGCTATAGAAGGGAAATTGCTTACAATGGGAGGCAACTCTCATATTGTACTTAATTGATAACCCCTTGTAATAGATTGTCCCCCTCCCTCATTAATTCATTTTAATTTTTTTTTAATTATCTTTATCATTACCCAAATTAGGTTCAGGTGCTTCATATTGTTCCTTTCCGCTTATTGATACATTTGTCCCATGTTTGGTTTAACTATACAATGGCATTGTTATAATAAAGCACCTTTCGCTAAACATTATTAGGTGTCAATTCTGCATTTTTTAGTACTTTTTATCAGTTGCAATTGATGCTTCTAATCTAGCTTACTGTAAATTCAAAAAAATAATTACATGTATTTATTATTTTGAGTTTTTATTTGTGAAACACCTATCTCATTGCAATTTTTACAATAATATAAACATACGCTCAATTTCTTAATTTACATGCAATATAAATGAAAGAAAGATTGGACAAAGCTGTCACAAATAGAAATATTCAGCTAAAAGACATATATATATATGTACCACAGACATGATCTGCTAGAATATCAATACAAAAGTTGTCCTCAACATCCATGAAATATTTGCAACTAAATGTCAAGCAAACAACAACCAAACAATGAAAAATTATTACCTTACATGTGAGGAGATGGATAAATGTAAATATTTAATACAATTTCTTCCTTATAGATTAGACTGTAGGTTTTGCTGTTTGAATGGTTTTTACACTAGTAATTTTTTGGGGCCCTTTATAGCTTGCTGTTTGGTGTGAGCCAAGGCTCTGTGTTGAAGATGGAACTTTGACCTATAATGGTTTACTTTTATGAATTGTGACTTGGATGGAGAGTTGTCTCCTTTGCACTCATACCACATCTTCTTATGTCTACTAACAAATTTAAGTTTACCAAATCTGTGATGACTGGTTCCACCTGTACATTGTTACTCTCTGCTGTCTTTCTAGTTACTCTAGCAGCCACTGGGTTAATATCTGTTGACCTACAATGTTCATTGACATATTACTTATATATGTTAATCTGCTTTATACATGTACATGTATATACTATATTTTATTAAAACTGAATGGCAAATGATTTTCCTTTTCTGTTATTAATTTACATATATATATAATTCTTCTTTTCTTGGATTTTATTGGAACCAAATAAAATTCAATATTGAGAGAATGAGAGTATACTCAATATGAAGTCTGGAGCTGTCATGTCAGTTAACTGGTAGTAGTCTGTTGTTATTTATGTATTATTGTCATTTTGTTTATTTTCTTTTGTTACATCTTCTTATACCAGACACGGACTTCTCTTGAACTGAATTTAAATGTGCGTATTGTTATGCATTTACTTTTCTACATTGGCTAGAGGTATGGGGGAGGGCCTTTGTAAGTCTTGTATTATTTTTAATTTTAGTTTCTTGTGTATAACTTGGAGTTTAGTATGGCATTCATTATCACTGAGCTAGTGTATGTGTTTGTTTGGGGGCCAGCTGAAAGATGCCACTGGATGCAGGAATTTTTCACTGCATTGAAGACCTATTGGTGACCTTCTGCTGTTGTCTGTTTTATGGTCGGGTGGTTGTTTCCAGGGTTTAAGCTAGGATTTTGAGGACTTAAGTCACTTTTGCGCACTATTAAAAAATTTTGTGCAACAGAAAAGACCAACGGATGTATATTACTAGCTTGATCTTTAACTTTGTCAGATTTTAAAGGGGTCTTTACAGGACTTAGGCATGATTGGCAGTTATTGTATGATTTGGCTGTATTGGCTCTTATTAGGAAAGATTCTGACATGGGATCTGGAAATTTAGTTCACAATTTCTCTACAGTTTGTTCCAGAGGACATTCCTGATCAACAAAAGTTAGATTCCATTTTTTTTAAACAAGAAATCACAGCAGAAATTAACTTGCAATGATTATCTCACTGCATAACCATTACCCTTATTAAACGTCTAAATCGATATTTGGAAATCATTTCTATTACAATGGAAATGAATAAAATCCTTTTTGGAACGATTATAATTACTGTAACTTAGTGTAAGGAGGTTGTACACAAATCAAGAATAGATCACGTTTTCTACTTTCAGTTTTAAAAATAAATGAAAACGGGAAGTGACACGATATCCTTTTATATTTCTGTCAAGAAATAAATAAACTCAACTGAGTACTTTTATTTCTTACTATTATATCTATTCCACTCCTTTTAAATCTGTGCGTTTTAAGATATCTTGACTAACAATATTTTATGCTTAATGAACATAAAATAGTAGGTGTAAATATTTTTATGATAGATTTTACATTACTACATGATTTTAGGACAACAATATTTCTGTAAGGATTGTATTTATTCTAATCTAGTCTGTTCCATGTTTTTAAACAATTTTAAATAAAAATAAGGGCTTTTTTTTTTACCATGTGACAAAGGTGCTCCGTTGCAGAGGAATTTTCCTAGAGAAGAAGAAGACACGTGGATAATAAATTCAAAACAAGTCTGGATTGATTCATCAGGAAATTATCATTTTTTGATTTAAATTCCTTTAGTTAGAGATATATATTCGTTTCATTTAATTCATACTAAATTATTTCGTATTTTACATTTTAGCTGTCTATAAATAGTCAAAGGAATACTTTCACGCATGCATAGCACACAGTACAGGAAGCACCTGTTTGACTCGTGAAAACATTTCTGATTGTTTTGAATAAAGTTTTATATTTTAAATGGAATTTGTCGAAAGTTTTTGATAAAAATTTATATCAAGTATGACGAAAATGCGTTCAAATGACGAATCTACGACAAACGAACATCAAATTGTTATCGTTTGAGAGAAATTGAAATGCGAATGGCTGGCGGAATCGATTTTGATCAAATGACGAAACTTTTTTTTATAGTCCTAGTTGATTAAATGCCGACTGACTGATATTCCTTGGGAAAATAATTATGATGGTCAATTATGAGGTTTAATTAACGGATTAGTGACCCATCCAATGGCGATAAGCTGATTAGTTGAAATGACAACTTGTCACACCTGTTGCAAATGTTAATTACCTGGGGATCATAAACTTGTCAAAAACATAAAGACAGGTAGATTAATAGTATTTTAATACGAAAATATTTTTTCAACTTTCAAAATTTAAGTCACGAAATTGATTTGAAATACTTTTGTCAATGCGAAGATCGTTTCGTAAATTACAAAAGTGACAAGCGCTAGCAAAATCACTGGTTGTCTTTTTGACACATTCCCCATTTCCATTCTCAATTATTGTACCTAATTGATAATGCCTTGTTGTAGATTTGCCCCCCTTCTAACTTCATCTGGGTTTCAAGCAAGAGAGGCAGGTTCCAGTCACATTTAATCATGTATTTGATATTTTTTCATTTGTTTTATTATCTTTGTTTCTGGTTCAGGTAATTCATATTGACACTTTATTCATTGCACCTTATTGATACTATGTTTGTTATAACTATGTATGACTGCATTATTATGACAAGGCACCTTTCTATTCAAATTAAATAAAATTCAATATATAGAAACAAATTCAAGTGACATTTTTATAAGAAGAATCATTTCAAGGCAAAAAAAGATTGGGACAAAGTTATGATAAACAAGAATTTGTCTGTAGTACACGGATGCCCTGCTTGCACTATCATTTTATATGTTCAGTGGACTGTGCAATTGGGGTAAAAACTCTTATTTGGCATTAACATCAGAGAGATCATATATCATAAATCATAAGGAACATTATTATTATGGTTGATTGGACTTCAACTTCATCAAAAACTACCTTGACCAAAAACTTTAACCTGACGTGGGATGGACAGACAGACAGACAAACAAACAAACTAACGCAAGGCTAGTGGACACATAGACCAGATAACATATAGAATACCCATAAAATGGGACATAAAAATGTCTCTTGACCAGGACACGGAAGGCAAGTGATGAAAAACATCAATTTGCCCTTTGGGCCAAGGGAGCTAAAAAAAAGAGGATGGATTTTCAAGTTCAAGTAGAATCCAGTAATGAATCATACAAACCAATAAACTGCAGACTCTCCAAGTACCCTAGCTAGGAATGTAATACAAACACCTGATCCACTCCCTACTTCCACACAAATACTTGGTCTACAATGAAAAACAGTGCGATTAATGAATTTCATTGTTTAAAAAAAATATATTTACCATCTACACCTATAAGAAACTTTAACCTCATCTATTACTATTATACAATGTTATACCATGTACTACCAAGGGTTAGTTGGAGTTTTACTTTCTCCAAAGATATCACTGTTTTATTAAAATTTGTCAAATAATGGTAACACATGTAATATCTATCACCTTGTAGATATCAAACTGTTGCATTATAGTTGTAAAATAATTGAGTAATATGCTTCATACAGCAGCATTCATGGTTTATCAGTACAGTTAATAAAATATTAGTTTTTATGTTTCTATTTTCCTATATATATTTGTACGAGTTTTTATTATAGCTGTCACACTATATAAGTATGAACATTGTTTTGTTATAGTTGACACAATAATTGTGTAAATAGTATTCTAGAATTCTAAAAGTTAAAATATAAGCTATCAACATGAACATTTTTAATTTTTTGTTGCTTGTTGTTACTGTTCTAATTTTGTGGTCATTTGTTATATCTATATAGTAAGATATTTACTCTTGTTTTCTTAGATACTCGTAATCGTTTTCTATAGCATCGAGGAGTAAAAATGAATCTTCTGCTGGTTCATAAACATGTTTCAAGTCTTCATCTGTTAGATGAGAAAAGTTTGGGGTAGCAAAACGTGACATTTGTTGTGATTCTATATTTTAAAGGGGAACAACTCTGCCTGGTCTACCTAAAATTAGGTATTAAAATTCGTACCTAGTCCTGTTTGTCCCTTTTTCTCTTTAAGGATAAACTTTTTCTGAGCGTAAATAAACAATGTCATATAATCAAGGTTTAGAGTTACATATTTTATAAGTTGTTTTAATCTAATAATGATTTGATCATTGTTAGTTCAAAAAAGTCAACAAAATTCTTTTCATATTTTCCAAAAAAACCAACATATTTTCCAAATTAAAAAAATAAGTCCTTACCATAATAATTAAATGCTTAATTTTATTGCTTTTTACTCATTATTTGTAAGGTGTACATTTTATTATTTGCCAAATATTTGTTTATATATTACAGAATAAAATTTAAACATTTTATCATGTTTATTGAATAAATGCACATGTGTACCCCAATAGGGTTGAAGGCATACACAAATCAACGAAATAATGTTACAATACATCATAAAAGACAATAAAAGAACAAACATTATATACATATATGTATCTATCATGCTGTTGTTGAGTCCACCCTCCTCAGTGACCATGACTCTTTAAGAAATGGAGCAGCATACTGCATAATATTGACGGACCTGAAAGACATGAAACCATTTTATCAAAGTCATCTATATTATCTATATCGGAATAGATATTTTTAACATTCTGTAAAAATTCAAATCTCAAATATTCATTTTTTCTTACATGTAAATAAAAAATGTTCTTTATCATCTAATTTTTATAGACAACAACGTTGACATAAACGTGTTTTCTCTTTTTATATTTTTGTATCTGCCCCTTTCAATTTCCAAAATATGGTCACTTACCCTTAATTTAGTAAATTGTTTCCTTGTTTCAAAGTTATTTTCTTTCAGTAAATAATGCTCAATTTCATATTTTTTGGTTTTTTTTTGTTTTTTGTTTATTTTTTTAAAGAACAACATTTTATAATTTATTTGCACAATCTCATTTGTTTATTCATTTTATATTTTTCTTTTATCAATATTTTCAATATCAGGTATGTTTAAATTATTTTCATATGGTTGTAATTTTTACAAAGGTATACCAAGAATAGGTTCCTGCTTCATCCAATAGTTTAGTTGTGCAATATACATCATATAACAACGGATTAATTTCTTGCCATATATTTTAGTGGATATTGTGCTAACTCTGCCCTTGATGCAATGTTTACTGCTTTTTTCACTAAAACCTTTTCAAAATGTTAAATTCACCTTTTCAATAAAGCTATCAATGGATGTTAGTAAATCAAAATCTTTATCATTATTTACTGCTCTATTCTGATATCTTATTATGCTATAGTTATTGACCAAGCAAGTCGGTATATTGGATTTAATTTGCACAGCTTGTGTGACCCTGATTAACCCGAACGACGTAGACAAGACAAGACAAGACAAGACAAGACAATATTTTATTTAAGTCTCACCTCTTCATTATATAAAACATACAAACAGTTGATAAAACAACATCATAAAACATACAAGAGCCACTCTAAAAAGAGTAATGAGAGACTATCTAAAATGTATATACAATATTTACACTAAAATTAGCTATATAAAATACATTTTCTTTTCAATAAAATGTCATTGCAGATTTTGGCAGTATAAAAGTACATATTTTCATTTGTGAATAAAAATATAAATTTATCGTCATCATACAATTGCATAAAATTAACATTAAATAGAGATGCTTGATAAAACAAATAACAACGCAAATCTTCATACACAGGACAATTCATTAAAACATGTTTTTCATCTTCAATTAAAAGATTTTCATTACAAATACTGTTATAACAAATTCTATTTTCAACTAAAAGACCTTCATACCTTCCGGTCTCAAAGGAGCCGTACCACTTCTAAATTTGGCATATGCACTCCTATATTTACCAGGTATAATTTTTAATAAGTAATTTTCTTCACCAAATTCATTTTTGAACAGTCTGTAAGTACGTAGTTTACTACGCTCGTTTGACATTAAATCAATATACCACGTATGAGAACTGTGCAGTTATCTGAGGTAGTTAATGCACACCTTAGCTGTGCATTATTAAGATTATAGCACAGTAAGAACGAAGAGATTTTATCCATGTCATGTGTTAATTTTTCATAGTAGTCACCATATACCAAATTTCTGAGTTATACATTAACATTGGTTTTATTAAAGATTCAAATAGTTTTTTATGTATATTTATAGGTATATTTTCTATATTATTCAAATATTTAAACAAACTGAATAGAACTTTTGTGCTTTTTTTGATAGTTCCATATGGGATGTATGGCATATATATATATATACATAAACGAGTCTAAATTGAAAACTACGTTCAAACCTATGATTGCGTTGGATAAAAACCGCAATTTTTATACGTGTGCTTAAGATACTTTTAAGAATGTTTTTACTCTTTTGAAATTCATCATCTATTTTTGCAGTTGCTTACACTCATTTTACCCATTTTACTGTGGTATTTTTTTATTCTTGTGTTTCTCTGTCCTATATGTTCTCCCATTAATTTGTATTGTAGTCCTGTCATATAATGATGTCATTTTAATGTTATAATTAACATTGCCATAAAAGCGGGAGGCTTGGCTAGCCACAAAACCAGGTTCAACCCACCATTTGTTTTCTTAAACTGTCCTGTACCAAATTATAGGAAAATATCCATTGTTATATCATAGTTTGCTTCTGTGTGTGTTACATTTTAATGATGTGTTTCTGTTGTGTCGTGGTTCTCCTCTTGTATTTGATGTGTTGGCTATGGCAAGCCGTTCTCGTCAAAACTATGTTTAAACCATTTTTCGAAAAAATTACACACTGAGAATTACAACAAAGCACACTGAGATTTAAAAACTTCAAAACGCACACTGAGAATTGAGAATTACACACTGAGAATTGAAAATTACACACTGAGAATTAAAAATTACACACTGAGATTTCATAAAGACGAACTGAGATTACAAAAATGAAAAACGCACACTGAGAATTGAAAATTACACACTGAGAATTGAAAATTACACACTGAGTTTTTAAAAAGACACACTGAGAATAAATAAACTGAAAACACACACTGAGAATTTGAAATTACACACTGAGAATTTAAAATTACACACTGAGAATTTAAAATTACACACTGAGATTTGTGCGCACTTTTTATGCGCACATATCTAATTAGCATACTTAATCTGAATCTATTACAAGCTTAAAACAACAAGGGGACATAACTCGTTAGTCCTTCGATTTGGTTCCAAATTATTAATAAAAAAAACTTTAGAAATACAAGAACAAGAAAAATACCCACTTACTCTTATTACAAAATATAACCAAATGGTGAAAAACTTTATTAAAATTATAAGAAAACATTGGAACAATCTGCAAAAGAATGCAGTGAAATTTTTACTCAAGTGTCTATTATAGCATATAAACGTAACAAAAATATAAAAGATTAACTAGCGAAATCAGGGAAACAGTTGGAAGACTTTGAAAAGGGACACATGTTTAATTACTGGTAGTAATGATCTGAATTATAAGCAACAGACTTATGAATATGAGCGATGTTAAGTCTTGAAATTTATTACGAATGTTAGTTGAAGGAATTGCATTTCATTATAATGACAAGAGTTCTTGAGATCAAGATATAAATCTATTGAATTATTCATCTCATGAATATTCATTAGTAATTTGCATATTAATCTCAGTGCGTATTTTTGAAATCTCAGTGTGTAATTAACAATTCTCAGTGTGTGTTTTTTATTTTTTTAAATCTCAGTGTGTAATTTCGATTTCTCAGTGTGTTATTTTAGGTTTTTAATTCTCAGTGTGTATTTTTTTCGAAAAAAGGGTTTAAACATAGTTTTGACGAGAACGGCTTGCCATAGTTGGCCTCAGTTTTGGTTTGGAGCCCGGATTTTTCTCAGTCGATTTGTGAATTTCGAACAGCGGTATACTGCTGTTGCCTTTATTAACATCCATAAGTTGAAGTTGAAATAGTAATACAATTTACTAAATATACACCGAAAAGAAAATGAAAACCCCCCGAAAAGTTGCAAATAAACTCATCACAGATACCAGGACTAAAATTTTACACTTACGCCAGACGCGTGTTTCGTCTACAAAAGACTCATCAGTGACGCTCAAATCAAAAATCTTTAAAAGGCCAAATGAATTACAAACTAAGTTGAAGACCATTGAGGACCAAAAATTCCAAAAAGTTTTGCCAAATACAGCTAAGGTAATCTATGCCTGAGGTAGAAAAACCTTAGTATTTCAAAAATTCAAAGTTTTGTTAACAGTTGATTTATTATTATGAACATATCAATGATAACTCAAATCAACACAGTCTTGACTACTGGACAAATGGAGCATAAAGCTAGCCTCAATCATTGACGTTACCTTGGAATATCTATATATTTACGCACACGGACGCTGTTCCAAATCTTTTATCTGTTTGTGTTGTTCACGCATCGGTATAAATATAATGGAATTTGATGCGACTGTCATACAAGTGGGAGGTTTAGCTAACTATAAAACCAGGTTCAATCCACCATTTTCTACATAAGAAAATGCCTGTACCAAGTTGTTATCCATTCGTTTGATGTGTTTGAACTTTTGATTTTGACATTTGATTGGGGACTTTCCTTTTTATACGACCGCAAAAATTTTAATTTTTTGGTCGTATATTGCTATCACGTTGGCGTCGTCGTCGTCGTCGTCCGAATACTTTTAGTTTTCGCACTCTAACTTTAGTAAAAGTGAATAGAAATCAATGAAATTTTAACACAAGGTTTATGACCACAAAAGGAAGGTTGGGATTGATTTTGGGAGTTTTTGTCCCAATATTTTAGGAATTAGGGGCCAAAAAGGGCCCAAATAAGCATTTTCTTGGTTGTCGCACTATAACTTTAGTTTAAGTGAATAGAAATCTATGAAATTTTGACACAAGGTTTATGACCACAAAAGAACGGTTGGGATTGATTTTGGGAGTTTTGGTTCCAACAGTTTAGGAATTAAGGGCCAAAAAAGGGCCCAAATAAGCATTATTCTTGGTTTTCGCACAATAACTTTAGTATAAGTAAATAGAAATCAATGAAATTTAAACACAAGGTTTATGACCACAAAAGGAAGGTTGGGATTGATGTTTGGAGTTGAGGTCACAACAGTTTATGAATTAGGGGCCAAAAAGGGGCCCAAATAAGCATTATTTTTGGTTTTTGCACCATAACTTTAGTATAAGTAAATAGAAATCTATGAAATTTAAACACAAGGTTTATGACCATAAAAGAAGGTTGGGTTTGATTTTGGGAGTTTTGGTCCCAACAGTTTAGGAATAAGGGGCCCAAAGGGTCCAAAATTGAACTTTGTGTGATTTCATCAAAAATTGAATAATTGGGGTTCTTTGATATGCCGAATCTAACTATGTATGTATATTCTTAATTTTTGGTCCCGTTTTCAAATTGGTCTACATTAAGGTCCAAAGGGTCCAAAATTAAACTTAGTTTGATTTTAACAAAAATTGAATCTTTGGGGTTCTTTGATATGCTGAATTTAAAAATGTACTTAGATTTTTAATTATTAGCCTAGTTTTCAAGTTGGTCCAAATGGGGGTCCAAAATTAAACTTTGTTTGATTTCATCAAAAATTGAATAAATGGGTTCTTTGATATGCCAAATCTAACTCTGTGGATGTAGATTCTTAATTTTTGGTCCAGTTTTCAAATTGGTCTACATTAAGGTCCAAAGGGTCCAAAATTAAACTAAGTTTGATTTTAGCAACAATTAAATTCTTGGGCTTATTTGATATGCTTTATCTAAACATGTACTTTGATTTTTGATTATGGGCCCAGTTTTCAAGTTGGTCCAAATCAGGATTCCATATCAAGTATTGTGCAATAGCAAGAAATTTTCAATTGCACAGTATTGCACAATAGCAAGAAATATCTAATTGCACAATATTGTGCAATAGCAATTAATTTTCAATTGGAGTTATCTTTCTTTGTATAGAATAGTAGTTGATGATATATGTTGGAAATTTGCCAGACATGACTATGATGTCATTTTCTATTTTTATTTGCCAATAACTTTATGTAAATAACTTCATTGGAAATTTGCCAATATAAAATGTTGCTGATGAAGCTTTTTTTCCTTATCTTATCTAAAATGTTTTTAGATAATGTATGTTGGACATTTGCCAGACATGACTATGATGTCATTTTCTATTTTTATTTGCCAATAACTTTATGTAAATAACTTCATTGGAAATTTGCCAATATTAAATGTTGCTGATGAAGTTTTTTTTATTGTTTTATACAATAAACAATGTATATTCACTTTTACTACCAACCAATCTTTACCATTCAGTGATAACAAGCACTTTATTTTACATTTTAATATTTTATGATGTATTTAAAAGAGTAGTTATTGTTGCAAACTCCATTAGAAATTTGAATTGATATCAGTTTTGGAAAAAGGGAAACGGGGATGTGAAAAAAAAAATGGGGGGGGGGGTTAAATTTTTCTCATTTCAGATTTCATACATAAAAAGAAAATTTCTTCAAACATTTTTTTTAGAGGATTAATATTTAACAGCATAGTGAATTGCTCAAAGGCAAAAAAAAATTTTTAAGTTCATAAGACCACATTCTTTCTGTGTCAGAAACCTATGCTGTGTCAACTATTTAATTTTAGATTTAAATAAGTTTGAAGAAGAAATCTTTAATTGATTTGCAAAATCTTGACATTTGTTTTGTGTAAAAAAAACCCATGTAATGTCAAAAATTTGATCACAATCCAAATTCAGAGCTGTATCACGCTTGAATGTTTTGTCCATACTTGCCCCAACTGTTCAGGGTTCGACCTCTGCGGTCGTATAAAGCTGCGCCCTGCGGAGCACCTGGTTGAATTTTCCTTGGAGTTCAGTATTTTTGTGATTTTACTTTTTATAAACCTCTGGTGATTTTTTTCCCGCGGTGAATATAAAAAAAAATACTGAACTCCGAGACTGAAAATTCAAAAAGGAAAGTCAGTAATGAAATGACAAAATGTTTAATATAGGTGGATTGGGAATTTCCCTATGATTTTAGCCAATGATAAAGCAGAAAAGTTATATAGAAAATAACTGTTTAGTGTCTTTAAATATCAGCTGTATTTGTACTCGGCTCGAAACAGGATCGAGTAATAGCTCGCTAAAGCTCGCATTACACATGTTTCTTAACCCTGTACAAATACAGCTGATATTTAAAGACACTTAACAGTTATTGTCTTTATCCTGCAATTGATATTGTTTGTGTTTTGAAAGACACAAAAAAATCACATTTTTTGCATTTGTTTTCGATTTGAAATTACTTGAGGTCCGCGTAGTAATATTAAAATCACATATTCAGCTGAAGACGGGTTCGCAAAAACAAAAAAATTAGAATCTCAAATGGTCAACGATAATACATCTCTGAAGGTGAATTATTATCTATTTTAACATAACAACTAATTTCAACAGTAAAAACAAAAAAATAAAACATTGTCCAATTTGAAACATAAGTGCACCAGTTGTCCTACGCTTCCGACTTGACATTCACTAAACCTGCATGCTGAAATTGACATGGTTGATTTTGTTACACAATCATACACATCCAAGTTTTGAAATCGACAATTGTCGTGGTAGAAAAGACTGCTGTTCGTATGTTATCAGAACATTGATGTAATTCTTATTGCTCTAAAGAAATGATTGAAAACAAACAGAAAGTATAAAAGTAATCGTTAATTCGCATAAGGCCAACTAAAATTAATTAGTAGATTTTCATCCAAATTTTTTTTAAAAATGGGGCGGGTGGGAGGATTTTATTTTTTAAATTTTATTTCATAAGAAACCCTCTAGTGACGAGTTCTTTATACCGCAGGGGTATAAACAAGTGTAAAATAAGCTAATATATCATGTATATTGTATATACATGTATATATATATAAGGAATCGTTCATAAATTTTCAAACTCTTTAAAAATAAATATCTCTGATAGGTAACCACAATTGACTGTTTTACATGTAATTGCTACTTTAAAAACCTATTTATAGTAAACATCAAAAACATGGAGAAAATTAATGCTCTCTTCAGTTGGACTATTCCTACACCAAATTTATTTTGCTTTCTAAGCGATGGTTTGAAGTTCCCATAAAATTAAGTAAACTTGTACAAATATATGCAATACAAGTATTATGAGTACAGAATTAAATGAAAACTCCAACAATGTTGAAAGCAATAGGGTTGGTGCTAATTGCATTACAATTATGATGTAAAACATGAACTGAACTAAAAAGAAGTTGTTGTTTAATGACTATATTGAGGGTATTGGGACAGAGGGTGTTTGCAGTTTGTCAACAAAAAACAACAGCCATGGGTATTAAAGTCTAAGGAATTGCTATAATATTAATGTTTTTCGACCCTTGTTTTAGCTCAATATACGGTCATCAATCTAACAAATTCGTGCTGGTGTCAATTCCTTATAATTTCTATAATCCTGACATGTTTTTTGTACCAATGTGTTCAACGATTCTTGCGCTTTCGATATCCTTGAATTCATAGTCCAAATTTCCTGACACAAAGTCATTGTATAAATGATCATAAATAAAAAAAAAACGGTTTTAGCTTTTAGGTTTAGCTAGCTATAACACCAGGTTCAATCCACCATTTTCTACATTAGAAAATGCCTGTACCAAGTCAGGAATATGACAGTTATTATCCATTCGTTTGATGTGTTTGGACTTTTGATTTTGCCTTTTGATTTTTGATTTTCCTTTTTGAATTTTCCTCGGAGTTCAGTATTTTTGTGTTTTTACTTTTTTCTAATGTGACATATCGCGATTTGCGTTCTTGGACACAGCGTTCAACTCGTATAAACCTGAATATTTCATGCCCTTCTCGTAAACTATATCTATTCTCGGTACATGATGTTGACATCATAGAGCTGCAGAATATGTCGACTTAATCATTTTCGTTAGATAACTCGAAGAAATACAAAACCGAAATATGAAACAGGAAGTTTTGAATGAAACGAACATATCGATGTTTACCGGTAACAGACATGAACAAAATCCGGAAATCGTAATTTTTCCCCAAAAAAAAAAAAAATCGGGGCGGGACGATTTCAGAGGGGCGGGCGGGGATGAAAATCTATCAATTAATTTTAATTGGCCTAAGGTCTAACAATATGTCCACGATTGGAATGCGACTGCAATACACGTTCTGAGGTCACGCAGGTTCATACAATACTCAGTCCGGCAGTGAGCGGGGCTTTAAATCAATATCTGTATAGTATACAGATACAGCATAGCGATATCTGTAGGGCTGTATCTGTAAAGTAGGACACCCAATTGCAGGATAAAGTCATATAACATATAATATGAACATTGTAGTAGTGATTACAACATAATGATACAATTTTCGTCATAACTCATGTGATCACATCTTAAAATGCCCAGTGAAATATTTACATAATGTGATCACATCCTAAAGTGGCGATCACTCAGTGAAATATTTACATCTTATTATCGCATTCTGAAGTACCACATCCTGAATTGTCGAGTGATATATTTACATCCAGAGACATCAGAAAAGTGTTTCCGATCTAAATTGTGATCTACCAGAGACCAAACGACATGGATGGAAGTAGCAAAATAACTGTAAGTCACTGTAAAGCCTTCAATACATAATAATACTCCGAAATGCTGAAATATGATGGGTTGACGCTATTTGAATTGCCTCTTTGATCACACTGATGTGTGATAGTGGCAATGTGCCGCTATACTATTGATAGCTATACCGATGTCAGTTGGTGGTAACACTGTATAGTAGTGCGATGGATTAAATAAACTATATTTTTATTGCTTTTTATGCATGTTCTCTGGAAGACGTAGAAGTCAATATGTTTGTTAGAAGCAGGTCTTTAGGTTTATCGAAATAAGTGAATCATTTATGATTAGAGTATACAGCAGGATAAAGTTGGTCAATCTCTCATTTAGTATGAAACTGCATGCAACTCATTATATGATTATGCGCCAGTCGCATTTTAACTGTACAATTTGAAGGACTCATTAAAATCGAAGTTCAAGATCCTCAGTAAAAAAACACGAATTTTTACAGAAGAATTTCCATCATGCACTTGCACTGCACTATCATTAGAATATTAGAATAGAATGATATATAAAAGGATGAGAATAATATATTACATCAAACCAGAGTATACTGATAAAAATAATTAATATCACTACAATATTATAATTATTACGATTAGGTTGAATTCCCTGCCATTTGTTCATCATTTACACTCGAATTTGTCTATGATTTTTGTATTGTAAGAAGGCCTTATAACTATACAAATCCTTATTGCGATCTTCCACCAGAACATGAGGTCATCCGATGTTCAGTACCTCAGTACTTTGATTTAAGTAATCAACGTCACAACCAGGTAAATCAATATTATTAACTGTCTCTTTTCACACACAAGGAAGTATTAAAGTCCTAGTTTAAACTGATAATGGCGACGCCCACTAAGGATACGGAACATTTCGATGATTTGTTAACTTGCACGATTTGTTTGGAAACTTTTAAAGTTCCGAAATATCTACCATGTCTTCATACGTTCTGTGAATCGTGTATTAATACCTACATTGTGTCATCTGTCGAAAAGGGAAAGATAACCGAGGGATTTACATGTCCTGTATGTCGAAAAATCGTATCAGGAGGTGACAAACTAGAAAAGCCAGAATTATGGGCGCCATCGCTCCCAACCAATCATTTTGTTACCTCAATGTTGGACAAACGAGCAATAAAAAAGGCCGAAAAAATGTGCGATTCTTGTCTATTGAACAAAGAAAAAACAAAAGCGAAAAGCTGGTGTACAATTTGTGAGGAAGCATTCTGTAAAGAGTGCGAAAAATGTCACAAAAATTTTAAGATGTCAGCAAGACATAAACTTCTAAACCTTCAAGAAATGGAGTCAGGTAGAACACCTTTCGAAGTATGCGAGGTACAAAGCTGTGACGAGCATCCAGGAAAGATCATAGAATTTTATTGTTTGGATCATTCTCAACCTTGTTGTACGTCGTGCGCTACACTTTCACACCGTAAATGTGAAAATGTTACTTCAATCCAAAAAGCTGCTTCCGGTATCAAACAGTCAACCAAAGCGTCTGGTTTATCACAAAAACTAAGAGAGCACGTGATTCAGTTAGGTGAAATTATTGATGATCGAAATAAGAATTTAGCTGGTGTTGCGAATTCAACAGGAGAGATTAAGACAAGAGTGGCTGATATAAAAACTAAAATTTTAAAGCATTTAGATCGAATAGAAGAAACCCTGTTAACCGAGTTGACCTCAATCAAGAAGCAAGTTGGAATAGAATTAAAAGACGAAGTCGGTATGATTTCGTCTTATAGTAGCGCTGTTAAAAAATGGAAAACAGTGATAGACAGTGTTCTTGAACATGGATCCGAGCAGCAATGTCTGATGGAAATTAATAAAATCGAACCTAAAATCTCAGAACTTGAACAAGAAATTGAAGATTTGGTGAAAAATATAAAGAGTGTAAAAGTTGTTTTTAGTCCTTCCTCACCTATTACAGATTTTATCAGGAATACCAAGAGTTTTGGAAACATTAAAATTGATAAATCCTCTGTTAGTTCTTTAAGTTGTAACCTTGAGATAGACAAAGTCGACTTCCGCACTGGAAGTATTAACATTCTACAAGTTATCGACGTGTGTAATGGTGCCGGATCAACGTCTGGAATATTCGTACAAAATCTTCTACTTTTTACAGTTTGTGAGAAGAACAAAGTAGTGAAGTATAACAATGACGGACAAAGTTTGCTATCAGAATTGGCACTTTCAGGTGCACCTGCGGATATTGCTGTTGTGACACAATTCAAAGTTGCAGTATCGTCTCGTGGGCAAGGAGTATGTGTAGTAGATAGTGATAAGATGACATTGTTACAAACCTTGAATTTACCAGGTATACCAGTGTATGGAATAAGCTTTGTCAATGAAGAACTATTTATTACTTGTGATAGTTACACACTTACATGGATAAACCTTTCATCGGGAAAAACAATTAACCAAAAGAGGGCTGGTAATAATTCGTACTTTGTGTTATCATTATCGCAGACCGATTACATGTATGCCGATAGTCTCACTTCTGTCGATTATGTAGTCGGCAACACGAAAAAGTTTACTTATACAAACTCTGATTTATCTTATCCTAGAGGGATAGGAATAGACTGTATGGGAAATTTATATATTGCAGCAAATGGTTCTAGAAATATCCACCAAATAACGAATGGAGGTGAATTAATAAGAAAAATTCCGGCTTCAACCGTAGGAATCAAAAAACCATGGACAATACGTTTTGCACCAAGAAGCAACAAATTTATCGTCACATGCAATAGTTCTGGAAAAGCAGCATTGTGTGAAATTGTTAGCAAGTAATTTTACTCGAAGACAAAATATCAAATTTGCCGATATAACATGTCAATGGCGAAACTGAGGTTCGGTTCTGCAATTAATGATGGACAGTTCGTTTGCAACGACCATAAACGCTTGAGTTCTGGCAAAACAACAGTATGTGAATATGTTTAAAAACCATTTATAGATTAAAAAAGTCTTTTTTTTTTCAACTTATCACCTTTAGTACCAAACGTGTATTATATATGTGATTGACCAATAAAACGATTCAAACACATAGTTTAATGGGAACAGTCAAGTAAATCATCACATTAAGAAACGACATTAAAATAAAAACACTTTACGAACGTTTATGATAAACATATATTTACCTGAAGTGTCTTGTGAAACACTGCGGGTAAATTTTAATTAAGTTTGTTAAAGATCAAAAGAGCTGTTTATAAATATCATTTGATTATTTTTGACCTTGAATTGTCGTATTCCCACATTGCCATTTCTTCATACCCATTTTAGGGGCGTCGGTTGACGAGTTGTACAATGTACATCCACTGTATCAATATCATGTCAGTACTGAGGTTGTGAGTTAGTGACCGCAAGTGTCAGATGCGTTCGACTTCCATCTTAAATTACTAGGATTGTCAGTTTTCCTCCCGACTGTCGACAGTTCACCCTGAACATTTTAGCTTCTTCCACCTATAAAAGCTGACCACCACAATATAGTCCATAATGTTTGAATTGACGTTTAAAATAAACAATCAAGTGTTAGTTTTGATGTTATGAAGTAGAGTGCAGAGCGGAGTTTTTCTCTAGCCTCCTCATAATTTTCAAATTCCAGTAGGTAATGGTCAACTGTTTCTATTTGTCCACAGCTGCATTTGGCGATGAGTGCTGGGCATATCATTGATTTGTACGAGTTTAAATTACCATATCCTGTTCTTAAACTAGTAGTTATTCGATATATTTCAGTTGACGGCTTGTCTTTTGGAAGTGTATTTTTCACATTTTGTTGAAATGCATAATATCTTCTTCCTTTATCACTGGTGTCCCATCGGTTTTGCCATTTTAACATAACACTGTCTTGCTCCTTTTTGTATATCTTGTTTTGTAAATATTGGAATGCTTTGTATTTTTTCTGCCTCCTGTGCTGCTTTTTTAGCTAGTTGGTCTGCTAGTTCATTACCTTGTATGTCAGCGTGTCAAGGGTCCATTCAATGGAAACAATGATTCCTTCAGATTTTAGTGCCAATATACCGATTTTAATATCATGAATAGTTTTGCCGTAATTATCTGATTTCCAATTTAAAGTTAAAATTCCAATTGTTGATTGGCTGTCTGAGAAAATTTTGATGGATTCAGTGTTTTTTCTGTTGTTTGGAATTATAAGAAAATCTATTACTAGCTTGATAGCTACTAGTTCCCCTAATAAAATTGATCCTCTATTGGAAACTGGCTGTGTTAACTCCACATGTTCTGTGCTGTTTGATATTAAAATAGCTGCCTCAGCCCCGCATGGACCTGGATTTCCTTTGCAGGAGCCATCAGTGAAAGCTAATGTTGTATTCTTTTTAAGTTGATGTATTTTATCCAAAATAATCGTCTTTCCCTGAAATGCTTGTTCCTCTGATCTAGACTTTGAACTTCCGAGATTTTTCCAATACTCTGGTGGTGATTTTGAGGCTGCTTACCCTCGGAATTCAAATTGAGACTCTATACAATCAGAATCAATATGTGTTGAGCTCTTCATGTCTTCAGACTGTAATACCATTTTTCCAATTGGTGAGATTATTTTTTCAGGTTCATTTATATTTTTCCAATCTTTAAAAATTTGTTTAATAGCACGGCCGACACTCGGCTAACCGAGAGATTGGTCGGTTAATCTATATTGAGTATGAGGCTATATCGGCGGTTGGTCTGTTAATCGGGTTGGCTAAAGTCTGTTAATCAGGTGTTATCGAGAAAATCATTGAAAGTTCAGCATGTTTCATTGTATAACTTTCTAAATATATTTTCATCATAAAAAGTATTCATGTCTAACAAAACAATTCAATGTACTGAATTCAGTGGTGTAATTATTATTTTTCTAGCTTCGATGTACGATCTATAAAATGAAAAGGCGGGTTACTCATCAATAAATTTAAACACATTTTACACACATAAAATGTACACAAAATGACACATTGGTTAAATTTACTTGCATTCAACATTTTGAACATCGAAAAAACAAAGGCATTATGTTTGTTAACCATATTGATATCATTGTGTGAAAAATCTACACGAAAATCTATATTTTGGTGACATAAATCAATCTTTATTTCAAACCTGGTCTGTTAATGGGTCGGATGTATAAAACCCGGTCTGTTAATTGGTCTGTTAAGAGTTATGAATGGTAATACAAGTATAATTTTATTGCTACATGGGGTGTCATTGGATCAAATGAGTAGACTCAAGACTAAAATATACGAAAACAACACATGAGCAATGAAACAACACATGGTTAAAAATGGTTTCAAAAAGTGTAATATTAAAGTAATATTAATTTTATCCAAGAATGATCGCATATATCATGTTGATTCTGTTTAATTGTCATGGATTGACACAAATGTGTCAACTTCTTTGGTAACCAGTATATAAATCAGAGATAAACGTCGTAATGTAACTAAACACCAGTAAGTAAAATATATTGGGATGATAAAATATGAAAAATAAAGAAAGAATAAGGAGTAAGATAAATAAAATGTAGAAAAAAATGACATAACAATTTAAAGAATAAAAAAATAAATAATACCCCCAATCCGGACCCTCATAGTATACACGAGAATCTGGATGGAAACGCAGAATATAGAATAATATATAAGGACAGTAGATAGTGATACATTGCGAAAAACGAGAGAAAAATAATACGTGTTTAGGAATACACACATGAAACACCGATGGCTGTTGAAACAGTAACGGATTGCGATGTACTTATATTGGTGACAAATTTTAGAAGTTTATATGCAGACAACTATGGTGGCAGGTTAATGCCATTTTCCGTTTTAGCGCTTTAGCGTTTTCGTCATACATATTCTATATGGCGAAAACGCGAAATTGTGAAGTCGAAAACGCGAAAACGCGAAACCGATTTCTCGTTTTCGACTTCGCGATTTCGCCTTTTCGAGATGTCGCGTTTTCGCCCTGTAGAACATGAAAGGCGAAATCGCGAAAAAGCGAAATGGACTTCACCGGCCACCATAGAAAACTGTAGTTCTCCTCTGCACTTGTGTGGAAAGGAACTAAACGGAATAAAATGAATTGAAACTTAAAATAACCAAATGTAGCTGCATTCGCTCCTTTCCGTCTACTTCTTTAGAGTGATTTGTAAACAACATATGATTAAGTAATAGAAGAAAAGAACCAATTGAATGATGCTGACGAATTAGGGTTTAACGTCCAGTGACAAATATCATGTTTATATGTGAACGAGAACACGTTATATGTACCCTGTGTTGTATTAGGAAGACACTTTCAGTCGGAATTGAGAACGTACTACTTCGAACAGACACAAAAATTAAGGCTAATTGAAAACGTCAATAAAATATTCATGCATATTCCAAAGGCCAATCCATATCACGTTATATTGAAGTGACACACCCTTCAATAAAATTCAAAGAAAGTCAAAATTAAAATGCTCTTTCTAGGATAATGTGGCACCGTATTGTCATTTTTGTTTACTCAGGAACATCTCATCCTTAAATTTTTCAAAGGGAAAATATAAAGGTAGCAAAATTATTGTCGTGGCTAAATAACTCTTAACTGACATAATTTCAATTGTCCAACCCATTAACAGACTTTATTCCCATAATTTTCACTAAAACGTGGTATTATTCACGTTATTTTACAATTATGAAATATTTACTGATGTCAATTTATTTTTTAGAACCACAGTACTTTTTTTTGTCCTTTAAATGATATCTAAATTTGTTTGTTTCGCCTTTTATTAAAAATATTGCATTGCGTATAAGCATAAATACTACATACTTGCGCGACACCTTTTAGTTTTACTGAAAACTGCGCAGACTAAAAAATGTTTTTACAAGTGCAAAATGTTCTATGATAGATATCATTTTGTCAGACACTTTTCTTTTTTTGATTTGGTTCTTATAACATGCCAAAAATCTGTATATTTAATAGAGTTTAACATTAAATTAAGCGTTTTACTCTTAACAGACGTATAACCAACCCGATTAACAGACCAATCGCCCATATAGCCGCATACTCAGTATAGATTAACCGACCAATCTCTCGGTTAGCCGAGTGTCGGCCGTGAATAGGGATAGTGATTTTATATGATTTTGCAATTTGTCTTATACCGGCTTCTTCTCTTTTGAGGTTCAGTGGTAGTATTCCAGCCACTACTTCTAAGGCTTCTATACTAGCTGTTGTTGGTTGGTTGAGACATAAGGCTAGTCCTTTCCTTTGAATAGCATTTAATTTATTTATATGCGTGTTGTTGTTGATTTGCCATACACTGGTAGCAGATAACATTGTAAACAGCACTATACTTTGATATTTGTATTAAAATTTTTGTAGATACCTTTGCTATTCCCTTGATGTTTCTGATTATACCTAAGGATTTTTGGTGCTTTTTGCTCAACAGTGTCTATGTGTTTATTGAAATTACATTTTTCATCTTAAGTAAGGCCTACAATTTTGGGGTTTGGATTGTATTTTAATTCCTCTCCTTGTAACATTATCTTGATGTGCTCCTTTGTCATACCATTTCTGGAAAATACACAAAATTCTGTTTTTTCTATACTGAGGTTTATTCTCCATTTTGTTGACCATTCATGGATAGAGTTAAAATTGAGAATGGAAATGGGGAATGTGCCAAAGAGACAACAACCCGACCATAGAAAAAAACAGCAGAAGGTCACCAACAGGTCTTCAATGTAGCGAGAAATTCCCGCACCCGGAGGCGTCCTTCAACCGGCCCCTAAACAAATATATACTAGTTCAGTGATAATGAACGCCATACTAATTTCCAAATTGTACACAAGAAACTAAAATTAAAATAATACAAGACTAACAAAGGCCAGAGGCTCCTGACTTGGGACAGGCGCAAAAATGCGGCGGGGTTAAACATGTTTGTGAGATCTATTTTTGTAACTCCTTCACTAATTCATGTTTGTCTTTGCCTGTTTTCCAGATTGTCCCATCATCAGCAAATTTACATTTGTTAGAGGAAATTTTAGCAAAAATATCAATAATAAAGATGTTGAAAAGTAAGTGGGCTATTACTGATCCATGTGGAAGCCCAATTTGAGTTTTAAACCATTGTCCCTGATGCTTGTTTATATTACATCTTGCTTCTCTGTCTTTTAAAAAATTCTCTATCCATTTCCAGATGTTACCTTTAATTCCATATCCATGTAGTTTTGTTAAAAGTCCTTCTCTCCAAACACTATCATAGGCTTTTTCTAGGTTAATCATGGACTTTTTGAGAGATATTTGACCTTGAAAAAAATGGATGGAAAAGGCTGACGCGGACCGGTCTCAAATTGAAAGAAAATAAATCTATAATCTGCGTAAATTTTAGAAAATGACTTTTGATGAACTATTGAAGTCTTGTATGAAAAAAAGGGTTATGGGACAATCTATTTGACCCTCTATCGTAGGAAAAAAAAACAAGGAGCCCGAACTTCTAACACAAATTCCAAAACTTCACCTAATTATGACGGCGTCACACATTGGCGTATAGACCGGCGTGCACCAAAACGTACAGAGAAAATTGACAAAGTCGGTATACGTTAGTTGCATGCCAGAGGAACGCTTAGCAATAGTTAAACGCGCGTTGCATAAGTTTGAAGTACGTCGAAATAATAGGTATACGCTTGGTGAACGCTACAACTCGAAGTATTTTTTATGCAGCATAAAAATTTTCATCAAACTCAAGCGTGTGTCTAGCGTATACATGTACGCTACACGCACGTTATACATACGCTACAAGCGCGTTTAACGCGCTACAGATAAATTTGTGACACGTTTAAGGCACGTTGTATACGCCAGATACGTTCAAGAAACTTTTATCACTGGGTCGATGCCACTGCTGGTGGACGTTTCGTCCCCGAGGGTATCACCAGCCCAGTAGTTAGCACTTCGGTGTTGACATGAATATCAATTATATGGTCATTTCTATAAATTTTCTGTTTACCAAACTTTTAATTTTTCGAAAAACTAAGGATTTTCTTACGCCCAGGAGTAGATTACCTTAGCCGTATTTGGCACAACTTTTAGGAATTTTTAGGTCCTCAATGCTCTTCAACTTTGTATTTGTTTGACATTTTAACTGTTTTGATCTGAGCGTCACTGATGAGTCTTATGTAGACGAAACGCACGTCTGGCGTATCAAATTATAATCCTGGTACCTTTGATAACTATTTACACCACTGGGTCGATGCCACTGCTGGTGGACGTTTCGTCCCCGAGGGTATCACCAGCCCAGTAGTTAGCACTTTGGTGTTGACATGAATATCAATTATATGGTCATTTCTATAAATTTTCTGTTTACCAAACTTTTAATTTTTCGAAAAACTAAGGATTTTCTTACGCCCAGGAGTAGATTACCTTAGCCGTATTTGGCACAACTTTTAGGAATTTTTAGGTCCTCAATGCTCTTCTACTTTGTATTTGTTTGACATTTTAACTGTTTTGATCTGAGCGTCACTGATGAGTCTTATGTAGACGAAACGCACGTCTGGCCAATACACGCTTAAAGCTCGTTGTGCACACATTACAGATATGAATGACAGGTTGAATGCATCCAAAATTACTAGCGTATTGGCAGCGAACATGTTTTTTTAACACGCCCGGCGTATGCCAGAGCTATACACTGATGTGTGACGCCGGTATAAGTACATCCTTAAATACACCAATGTTTAGTCAAATGCAACATTGACAAAAAAGAGAATTTACATCTCCCTTGAAGTTGGGCAAGGGGGGTTCCCATAACAACAAAACAGTAAATTGATTTGGCTTAAAACAGATAACAAGGAATTGAAAAGGGACAATAACAGATAACAGTAAATGAAAATTTAAAATCGGCACGGTCCAGGACCAATACAGTATATCTGATTGTATAACTGGTTGTATGGATCTATCTCGGCCTTAACAGAGACATAGTTATATATATATATATATATATATATATATATATATATATATATATATATATATATATATATATATATATATATACATTTTTATTATGAATATACAGTCGTGTATATATAATGATCCTCATCAGGAATCCCTTGCCATAAGTTTCCTTTTTGTAAAATATATAAATAACTGATATGAATTTTATATGTATATAGGCATGAGGATACAAGGAATATTATCCCCATATATTCGTAAAATTAAAATTCGAACAAGTCTTAATAATACAGAAAAAGGAACATATGGATACCTGATGAGTATAAGCCTATGTCCATATGACCTGAACATACACAACTTTGATATGTTGTGTACAAGTTATAATTTTGTAAAACTTATGATTTGCACAAAAAAATATATAATGTACAATTCGACTTAAATTTACTTAAACTTGTACAATAATTTAAAGTATGGATGATGTTGAATTTCACTAAGAAAATTACAAGTTTCTGTTTTTGTTAAATGAATATTTTTAAATCAAGGGTATTGGATAAATAAGATTTTGTGGTTTTGCATTGTTTTCTAATTTTTCCAAAACAATGAAGCCAGTGGCACCTTATATTAATTTGATTTTTACAACTTTTTTTTCCACAAAAGCAATTTATAGTATTGATTTTGTTATAAAAAAAACCATTGATGCACGCTATAGAACTTTTATCCAATGACCACATAAAAAACCTTAGTTTTAAAATACAAAAAATGAAGACAGAAATCGATACATGCATGCCAGTTACATGTACAATTAATTCTGATAGTATAATATAAATTGGCTCATAGTATAATATAAATTGGCTCATAGTATAATATAAATTGGCTCAAGTGACAATTTGGATGACACCAAGTGAAACATAAATCATGTATCTTCTGTGAAGTTATTTAATATGGAGAATTTCGATACCATTACGGCATATTGGAACATCTGTAGGATTTTAAAAAGGATATTTATAAAATTGAGAATGGAAATGGGGTATGTGTCAAAGGGACAACAACCCGACCATAGAACAGACAACAGCAGAAGGTCACCAACAGGTCTTCAATGCAGCGAAAAATTCCCACACTCGGAGGCGTGCTTCAGCTGGCCCCTAAACAATTATATATACTAGTTCAGTGATAATGAACGCCATACTAAACTCCAAATTGTACACAAGAAATTAAAATTAAAAATAGTACAAGACTAACAAAGGCTAAAGGCTCCTGACTTGGGACAGGCGCAAAAAAATGCGGCGGTATTAAACATGTTTATGAGATCTCAACCCTCCCCCTATACCTCTAGCTAATGTAGAAAAGTACTCGACAATTATTTGGCGAGAAATTAAATTGAAGTTGTTCAATGATATAAATTACTTTATTGCAATATAAATCAAAACATGATCAACATATATACAAATCAAACTATCTTAAAAAATAAACAATACAACATTAAGATAACACTCTTTGCAGCAACTGTTTCTGAACTTAAACTTTCGCTATTTGAAGCAGTTAAAAAGCTTTAAGATACTGGTGGTCAGGGTTCTCTTTCATTTTTGTATTTTGTAAATAAGTATAAAAGGAGAAGTGGTATGATTGCCAATGAAACAACTCTGAAAATGAGAACAAATGATAAAGACATTTACAAATATAGCTCATCATACGGCCTTCATCAATGAATGAGCAAAGTTCACACACTCAGCAAACCCATACCGCATAATAATCTATACAAGGATCTGAAATGACAGATGTAAAACAAGATTCAAACAAGAAAACTAAAGGCCCAATTTAACTTCAAAACAATGAACACAAAACAATAGTTACACAGCCACAAACGACAACCACTGAATTACAGGCTCCTGACTTGGGACAGGCACATACAAACAGAATTTGGTTTGGTTAAACTATTTTAATTGGCGTCCAATCCTCTCCTAACATTGGATAGTGGTCGTAACAGTACAACATAAGGTCGGAGAACACCGTTATTTCGTAGTGCAGTTCTTTTCGACAATAAATGAAAATCGGGAAAAAAATCGCTCCTGCGCTTTCTGTAAAATTCTGGAAAGACCCCAATAGATGTATGAAGGTGTGATACGAGTGCTAATGAGACAACTCTCCGTCCAAGTCAAAATGTTAAACTATCTTCAATTTCTAGTGACGATTGGCTGTCAAAAATTTGTAATATTCCAATTTTCAATAACAGTTAACAGGAAATACATACTCACAATAAACAGATAACAAAAAATATAATAGTCCTATAACAGCTAATTACAAGGAATAAGACAACAACCATGACAACAGTTGACAGCAAATACATTTTCAGAATAAGAGATAACAAAGAATTAATTTAAAATTACCTCAAAATAGCATAACAGTTAAACCCTTTGCCCCCTTTCCTTTAGTAAAAACTTGTGTGGCTGTTTATCTTGTTTACCTGTCACAACTAGGTAAATACACCAAGTCAATAACTATAAATACACGCACACAAGGAAGTATATATATATAAACGGTCAAAGTTTATTTTGATAATGGCGACACCCACTAAGGATAGAGAAAACTTCGATGATTTATTAACTTGTACGATTTGTTTGGAAACTTTCAAAGTTCCGAAGTATCTACCATGTCTTCATACCTTCTGTGAATCGTGTATTAATACCTACATTGTGTCATCTGTGGAAAAGGGAAAGATAACCGAAGGATTTACATGTCCTGTTTGTCGAAAAATTGTATCAGCAGTTGAAACATTAGAAAGGCCAGAATTATGGGCGACCACGTTGCCTACAAATCATTTTGTAACATCAATGTTAGATAAACGAGCAATACAAAAGGCAGAGAAAATATGCAATTCGTGTCAGTTAAACAAAGAAAGTACAAAAGCAAAATCTTGGTGTACTATTTGCGAGGAAGCATTCTGTGAACAGTGCGAAAAATGTCACAAAACCTTTAAGATGACAGCAAGACATAAACTTCTAAAAATTCAAGAAATGCAGTCCGGTAATACACCTTTTGAAGTATGTGAGGTACAAAGCTGTGACGAGCATCCAGGAAAGATCATAGAATTTTATTGTTTGGATCATTCTCAACCTTGTTGCACGTCGTGCGCTACACTGTCACACCGTAAATGTGAAAATGTTACTTCAATCCAAAAAGCCGCTTCCGGTATCAAACAGTCAACGAAAGCGTCTGGTTTATCACAAAAACTAAGAGAGCACGTGATTCAGTTAGGTGAAATTATTGATGATCGAAGTAAGAATTTAGCTGATGTTGAGAATTCAACAGGAGAGATTAAGACAAGAGTGGCTGATATAAAAACTAAAATTTTAAAGCATTTAGATCGAATAGAAGAAACCCTGTTAACCGAGTTGACCTCAACCAAGAAGCAAGTTGGAATAGAATTAAAAGACGAAGTAGGTATTCTTTCGTCTTATAGTAGCGCTGTTAAAAAGTGGAAAACAGTGATAGACAGTGTTCTTGAACATGGATCCGAGCAGCAATGCCTGTTGCAAATTCATAAAATCGAACCTAAAATCTCAGAACTTGAACAAGAAATTGAAGATTTGGTGAAAAATATAAAGAGTGTAAAAGTTGTTTTTAGTCCTTCCTCACCTATTACAGATTTTATCAGGAATACCAAGAGTTTTGGAAACATTAAAATTGATAAATCCTCTGTTAGTTCTTTAAGTTGTAACCTTGAGATAGACAAAGTCGACTTCCGCACTGGAAGAATTAACATTCTACAAGTTTTCGACGTGTGTAATGGTGCCGGATCAACGTCTGGAATATTTGTACAAAATCTTCTACTTTTTACAGTTCGTGATAAGAACAAAGTAGTGAAGTATAACAATGACGGACAAAGTTTGCTATCAGAATTGGCACTTCCAGGTTCACCGGCGGATATTGCTGTTGTGACACAATTCAAAGTTGCAGTATCGTCTCCTGGGCAGGGAGTATATGTAGTTGATAGTGATAAGATGACATTGTTACAAACCTTGAATTTACCAGGTATACCAGTGTATGGATTATGCTTTGTGAATGAAGAAGTATTTATTACTTGTCATGGTTCCACACTTACATGGATAAACCTATCATCAGGACAACAAGTAAAACAAAAGAGGACTAGAGGTCATTCGTTCTTTGTGTCATCATTATCACAGACTGATTATATGTATGCCGGGAGTTTCAATTCTGTCGATTATGTAGTCGGCAACACGAAAAAGTTTACTTATACCAACTCTGATTTTGATTATCCTAGAGGGATAGGAGTAGACTGTATGGGCAATCTATACATTGCAGCATTTAGTTATAGCAACATCCACCAAATAACGAATGGAGGAGAATTAATAAGAAAAATTCCGGCTTCAACCGTAGGAATTGAGTATCCATGGACAATTCGTTTTGCAACAAATAGAAACAAAATGGTTGTCACATGTGGGAGTTCTGGCAAAGCAACAATATGTGAATTTGTTTAAAACCTCATTGATACAGCATCCATTTTTTCAACTTATCATCCTAACTACCATACTTGTATCATTTATGAGATTTACTTAAACTATACAAACACATCGTATCATAGGAAAAGTCAAGGAAATCAACATATGCATTCAAATTAAGAAACGACATAATAAAATATATACGGACATTTAAAGAATTATATGCTTACTCAAATTGATTTTGATTAAAATTCTTTTTCTTTATTCTATATCGCATATATATACTTTACGAATGTTTATAATAAAAAAGTTAACTACCTGATTCTTGGGGTGACACTGTAACCTGTGTGTAAGTAAAGTTATGTTATGTTTGGTAAAGTAGCGTTCAGATAGTGCCGAATATGACCCCCATTTAAGATCAGATAGCGCTAAGAAACTATATGAAGGCCTCAATATGTGAAATTATTTGAATACTATATTATTGAAAATAAATTAATATGAGAAAACTGACATGAGACATGAAGATATACATTAGGAGCTTTATAAGTTAAGAACTACTCTACAGAAAGGAAGTCACATTATGATGGTATGTGTCCTTAAGATATAAGACAATAACAATCAAAACCAAGGAGTAAACAAAGACTCACAAAACCAAAAGTCATTTACATCAACAGTTACAAATAATAAATAAGAAACAAATAAATATAATAAAAAAGAATTTTAATTTTCTAAAAAATAAGTAATGAAAATTATTTAACATGAACTGTCATGTATAGATCATTTATTACATGCATAGAGGACGCAACATACATAAAAAATGTTTCTGTTGTAGCAATTGAGAAAAGTGACTGTATTTGATACTAAATAATAATAATAAAACTGTACCAAGTAGGTGTGTCTAAAGCGTTTTTCTTTGATTAACCTTCACCAGGAACGCTAAAAACCATATATTTGAAAACCAAGGATACATAATACTTGAGGATCTACGTGACCAAACAGGAATTAATCGAACGTAAACTTGACCTAGTACCTTAGATGATTCGTAATTTATATTTTCGACAAAAAAAGAGGAGTGTGTTATAAGCAATACTCTTCTAGGACTAACAGTGAACACCAGCATCGGTTAAATCACGGTGATAAATAATTCTTGAAAATCTGACCGTCGGAAACGCTTTACCAAATTAAAATACATTTAACAGGAACTCTCGACACATATATTTACAGCCAGAGATGTATTATAACTTGAGGTACAGGATAACAAATATTTTAATAAAAACAAACCACAGAACACCGAATTATTGATTTATGGTTGCTTGACGTCTAACGACTAAGCTAAAATGCATATTCAGGATGATAACCTGTTCATGAAATATGAATTATCTTGCCTTGCTCTAGATATAGACCGTCATACCAAGTCGACTTTTAAACATGCCAATTCACAAGGCAACATCGTATTAATATCAAAAGTTTAACTGCGGTCCAATCAATCCCTAACACTGTGTGCTTGTGGGAGGAGTAGATGAGAATCGAAGGATACATTCAAACTAGAACCACCAATGCAGTAACTGCAAGAACACAATCTCTATCCATTAACGAGATTATATAGTTCACATATTTAGTATTGAAGTATACATAGCAAACTATTCATAAAAGGGTTAAAACTATTTAAAACAACGAGTCAGTATTAGTCCTCTACAAGTTTTTGATAGAACGATGACTTAGATGAGTTGTCGATTGTACTTTTGAAATTAATTCTCCTGAGAAGATCGCTAATTCGTTGTTCAATATTCTTACATTATGTTTTAAGTAAATTACAAGAAGCATTGTTTGTTTAAACATATTTATTCGTCATCATCACACATTGATTTTTCATAATACAAAACACACTGTACTAATATAATTCAGAAACATGCTGCATCTAGCTTATATTTATATGTTTCCTTACAGTAATAACTCCAATTTAAAACTTTCATAAACATAGCATGATATGTTACAAAGAAATGGAACAGGAATGAATTGAATAATTACATAACAAAGAAAGATGGAAAAATAATAAAAAAAAATTGAGAATGACAAAGATAAAAAATAACCTACTTAAAGATGTTAAGGTGGTATGGGTGTCTTGTCCTCAATCTTGGATTGTAAAAAACAGAGAACCAAAGGTCCAGATTTTCTATCAAGTTAGCAAAATTGATGCAGGAATGCAAATTTTAAATGTGAATGTTCATTTAAAAGAACCAATTTATAAGAATATAACTTATAATTATTAAATATTTTTGCAAATATTGATTATTGTTGGTTGTTGTTAATTTTTTTTTAAATTGGCATTTTAAGGGGAAGTAACTCTGAAACTGCATTTTCTGAAGGATTCTACATGAAATTTTCCTATTTTGTATTTTAGCCGGAAAAAACGTACGGTGACCCTATCTTTTTTTTGATATTCTCAAAGCATTGTCTGAAAGCTATCTTTTCCTTAAGTATTTAACAATTCTATCATTTTGTTTAGTTTCTAATAACAAAATGGTGTTTTTCCCTGTATAATCCATACTAAATGTGTCATTTTGTTACGTCCGGTAGCTTGAGAAAATGTGCGGTAACCTATCATTTTTATTATATTTTTCAACATATATCAATAGATACTACGTTTTGGCAAAGTATGAACAAATTCTATCATTTTTATTTTAGACTCCCATACCACCTTAAATACGCACAAATGTTCAGATGAAATGTAGCATTGACAAAATATAACATTTAACTTGTAAATCTCCTTTAGAAAGAAGTTTTTGTACTTTAAATTAAGTTTATCGATGTTATATTTTTAAATACTGTTTATCTAATCTACCTTTTGCAACAAGGTAAATACACCATAAATCAATAACTATGTCTACACGCACACAAGGAAGTATACATGGTATTAACGGTCACAGTTTATTTTGATAATGGCGACACCCACTAAGGATACAGAAAACTTCGATGATTTGTTAACTTGCACGATTTGTTTGGAAACTTTCAAAGTTCCGAAGTACCTACCATGTCTTCATACCTTCTGTGAATCGTGTATTAATACCTACATTGTGTCATCTGTGGAAAAGGGAAAGATAACCGAAGGATTTACATGTCCTGTTTGTCGAAAAATTGTATCAGCAGTGGAAACATTAGAAAGGCCAGAATTATGGGCGACCACGTTGCCTACAAATCATTTTGTAACATCAATGTTAGATAAACGAGCAATACAGAAGGCAGAGAAAATGTGCAATTCGTGTCATTTAAACAAAGAAAGTACAAAAGCAAAATCTTGGTGTACTATTTGCGAGGAAGCATTCTGTGAACAGTGCGAAAAATGTCACAAAAACTTTAAGATGACAGCAAGACATAAACTTCTAAACATTCAAGAAATGCAGTCCGGTAATACACCTTTTGAAGTATGTGAGGTACAAAGCTGTGACGAACACCCAGGAAAGATCATAGAATTTTATTGTTTGGATCATTCGCAACCTTGTTGTACGTCGTGCGCTACACTTTCACACCGTAAATGTGAAAATGTTACTTCAATCCAAAAAGCCGCTTCCGGTATCAAACAGTCAACGAAAGCGTCTGGTTTATCACAAAAACTACGAGAGCACGTGATTCAGATAGGTGAAATTATTGATGATCGAAATAAGAATTTAGCTGATGTTGAGAATTCAACAGAAGAGATTAAGACAAAAGTGAGTGATATAAAGACTGGAATTTTAAAGCAATTAGACCGAATAGAAGAAACTCTGATGACCGAGCTGACCTCAACCAAGAAGCAAGTTGAAATAGAAGTAAAAGACGAAGTACGCATGCTTTCGTCCCATAGTAGCGCCGTTAAAAAATGGAAAACAGTGATAGACAGTGTTCTAGAACATGGATCCGAGGAGCAATGTCTGATGGAAATTAATAAAATCGAACCTAAAATCTCAGAACTTGAACAAGAAATTGAAGATTTGGTGAAAAATATAAAGAGTGTAAAAGTTGTTTTTAGTCCTTCCTCACCTATTACAAATTTTACCAGGAATGTCCAGACTTTAGGAAGTATCAAAGTTGATAAATCCTCTGTTATTTCTTTGAGTGGTAACATTGAGATAGACAAAGTCGACTTCCGCACTGGAAGAATTAACATTCTACAAATTATTGACGTGTGTAATGGTGCCGGAACTACGTCTGGTATATTTATACAAAACCTTCTACTTTTCACAATTTGTGGGAAGAACAAGATAGTGAAGTATAACAGTGACGGACAAAGTTTGCTATCAGAATTGGCACTTCCAGGTGCACCTGCGGATATTGCTGTTGTGACACAATTCAAAGTTGCAGTATCGTCTCCTGGGCAGGGAGTATGTGTAGTTGATAGTAATAAGATGACATTGTTACAAACCTTGAATTTACCAGGTATACCAGTGTGTGGAATAAGCTTTGTCAACGAAGAACTATTTATTACTTGTCATACTTCCACACTTACATGGATAAACCTTTCATCAGGTCAACAAATTAACCAAAAGACGACTTATGGTGATTCGTTCTTTGTGTCATCATTATCACAGACCGATTATATGTATGCTAACAGTACAACATCTGTCGATTATGTAGTCGGCAACAAGAAAAAGTTTACTTATACACACTCTGAATTTTGTAATCCTAGAGGGATAGGAATTGACTGTTTAGGCAATTTATACATTGCAGCATATAGTTCTAGAAACATTCACCAAATAACGGACGAAGGAGAATTCATAAGAAAAATTCCGGCTTCAACCGTAGGAATTGTGAATCCATGGACAATTCGTTTTGCAACAAATAGTAACAAAATGGTTGTCACATGTTTGAGTACTGGTAAAGCAACAATATGTGAATTTGTTTAAAAAACACATTTATGGATAAAAAAAAAATCAATGTCTCAACTTATCACCCTAAGTACCACACGTGTATCATATATGTGATTTATTTAAACTTGGTATAATGGGAAAAGTCAAGGAAATCAACATATTCATTCACATTTTAGAAACGACATAATAAAATATATATGGACATTTAAAGAATTGTATGATATTAAATGAGTTGTCAGTTTATTTTCAATCTATGAGTTTGACTGTCCCTCTGGTATCTTTCGCCTCTCATTTGAATTGATTTTAATTAAAAATTCTTCTTCTTCTATAACATGTATAACGCAGAATACTTTACGAACGTTTATAATAAAAAGTTATCTACCTGAAGTGTTTTGTGTGACACTGTAAATAAAGTTATCTTATGTTTGGTAACGCAGCGTTCAGATAGTGCCGAATATGGCCGAGCATGGCTCCCTTTTTAGAGCAGACAGCGCTTTCATTAATGATCTTGAATGTCCTATCATTGTCTGAACGCAGTATAGTATGTTCGTAAAGGTTCCTACGGATTAGTTATTGTCTGTAAAGGTGGACCAAGAAGGGTTGCTGCTCACAAGGAAGCGTTTGAACCATGAGTTACAAGTGGTGCAATTGAAATCAACCCTTCGTAAATTTAACGGATACCATCAGGAGTTGGTTGACCGTTCTGGAATATATAAATGTTACCTCCAAAGTCCGTCCATTACGTGAATAAAAACATATCAAAAAATGTTTGACAAACTTATTGATGTCTAAAACGTTAAACCATAGACTGTATACTATAAAATACAAAGTTCATTTATCATTAAAGGAAAATATTTTTTTAGATTGCTTAAAACTGCAAAAACAAAATAACTTCTTAATTGTATCCCAGGCTTGCGTTTCACAATCAGTTGTACGATTAAAATCGACCTGTTATGAACAAATCGACACTTTCCCGTTCAAATTTAGTAGTTCGATTATTTTTGTGAAATTTAGTCCGGATCTGTCCAAGTTTTTATATATGCGATGAATGTTTGTCAAAGCAATTGATGTAAAAAAGACGTGAATCCTCAGACTTAACCTAAATATTGATAACACCGAACACAAAAGGAATCTATGACAGCTTTGTAACACCTTCAAGACTTACAAAACCGACGAAACCTTGGGGGGTCGGGGGGGGGGGGGGGGTCACTCACTATATAATGCGTTGTAGGGATGAGCCGCTGGAAAATGTCACTATTTCATGCTCCATGATATATGAAAAGTGTGAGACATTCAGATTAAATAATTATATCAATAGGTTGATATTACCACTTGATTGATTATATCATAAGTATCTGAAACTAATCGGTTGTCAGTATTTATGTTTGATACGGTTAAACCACAGTCGTAAATGCATCAGTTATTTGTCAAACCATTAAGATTAAGACAAGAGTGGCTGATATAAAAAATGAAATATCAAAGCAAATAGATCGAACAGAAGAAACCTTGATAACCGAGTTGACCTCAACCAAGAAGCAAGCTGAAATAGAAGTAAAAGACGAAGTAGGTGTTCTTTCTTCTTACAGGAGCGCCGTTAAAATATGGAAAACAGTGATAGACAATGTTCTGGAACATGGGTCCGAGGAGCAATGTCTAATGGAAATAAAAAAAATCGAACCTTAAATCTCAGAGCTTGAACAAGAAATTGAAGATTTGGTGAAAAATATAAAGAGTGTAAAAGTTGTTTTTAGTCCTTCCTCACCTATTACAGATTTAACCAGGAATGCCCAGACTTTTGGAAGTATCAAAGTTGATAAATCCTCTGTTATTTCTTTGAGTGGTAACCTTGATATAGACAAAGTCGACTTCGGCACTGGAAAAATTAACATTCTACAAATTATTGACGTGTATAATGGTGCCGGAACTACGTCTGGTATATTTATACAAAACCTTTTACTTTTCACAAATCGTGGGAAGAACAAAATAGTGAAGTATAACAGTGACGGACGAAGTTTACTATCAGAATTGGCAGTTCTATGTGCACCGGAGGACATCGCTGTAGTAAAACAATACAAAGTTGCAGTATCCATTCCCTAGCAAGGAATATGTATAATAGATAGTGATATGATGATTTTGTTACAAACTTTGATGTTACCAGGTATACCAGTGTATGGAATAAGCTTTGTCAATTAAGAACTATTTATTACTTGTCATGGTTCCATGGATAAACCTTTCGGCCGGACAAATAATTAACCAAAGGACGACTAGAGGTGATTCGTACTTTGTGTCATCATTATCACAGACCGATTATATGTATGCTAACAGTTACACTTCACTCGATTATGTAGTCGGCAACACGAAAAAATTTACTTATACAAACTCTGAATTTTATTATCCTAGAGGGATAGGAATAGACTGTATGGGCAATCTATATATTGCATCAGTTAGTTCTAGAAATATCCATCAAATAACGAACGAAGGAGAATTAATAAGGAAAATTCCGGCTTCAACCGTAGGAATTGAAAAACCATGGACAATACGTTTTGCACCAAGAAGCAACAAATTTATCGTCACATGCAATAGGTCTGGAAAAGCAGCATTGTGTGAAATTGTTAGCAAGTAATTTTTGCTCGAAGACAAAATATCACATTTGCCGATATAGCATGTCAATGGCGAAACTGCAATTAATGATGGACAGTTCGTTTGCAACGATCATAAATGTTTGAGTTCTGGTAAAACAACAGTATGTGATTATGTTTAAAAATATTTTTTTTCAACTTATCATTCTTAGTACCAAACGTGTACCATATATGTTATTTATCAATAAAACGATTCAAACATATAGTTCATGTAGTTTAATGGGAACAGTCAACTATTCATTTACATTAAGAAGCGACACTTTACGATCGTTTATGATAACAAGATATTTACCTGAAGTGTCTTGTGTAACACTGTGGGTAAATTTTAATCATGTTTGTTAAAGATTAAAAGAGCTATAGATATCATTTGATTATTTTTGACCTTGAATAGTCGTATTCCCACATTGCCACTTCTTCATACCCATTATAGGGGCGTCGGTTGACGAGTAGACTAAGGTGTACAATGTACATCCATTGTATTAATCGTGTTAATATCATGTCAGCAATGAGGTTGTGAGTTAGTAACCGCTAGTGTCAGATGCGTTCGACTTCCATCTTAATTGACTAGGATTGTCAGTTTTCCTCCCGACCGTCGACGGTTCTCCCTGCACATTTTGCTTCAATCTTAATTGACTAGGATTGCTAATTTTCTACAGATAGTCGATGGTTCTCTCCGCTCACTTTGCTTTTGCTCCACCAAAAGAAAAAGAGGGACAAAAGATACCCGATGGACGGCTAAACTCATAAATCGAAAATAAACCGACAGCGCCATGGTTACCTATCTTTTCCAAGGGTATTTCTTAACAAAATTGGGTAAAATGAAATGTAAATGAAATGAAAATAATTGTAGTTGTTTCCAACATTTGTCTTTACCTTTTTCTTATTTTAAAATTCCTCTACCCTTTAAAAAAAGTTGAGGCAATTTTCCTAGAAAAAACACCCCGAAAATTGACTACTGTTTAATCCCTAAAAATTGTGACTTTCTCAGTTTTAAATGAAAGTGGTTAACGAATGATTTATTATGACATCACTTAGGCTTCTGTTAGTAAATAGTCTATCAGTTTTGGGTAGAACGGTTATTAAGATGTGTTGTTGATCGTAGTTAATTCGGTCTGCTTAGACGACCAATATTTTGTTTTTTATATTCATTGATGGTGTTCTACGTAAAATAGCGTAACACATTCTGGTATTATCTAGTATTGTCTATTTATATAAACTGTTTATTAACGTTACATAAATAGCTGTTACTTAACGTTTCAGCTTTAACAAATGATTGTTGAATAACAGTCATTTAATTCTGTTTTTCCCGCAATGTAGAATGTTTAACTTGAATTATTACACTATTCTTTGGTTGACAAGATGTGAAATTTATACTTGCAGAATTCACTTATGCAATGCGTTTTTGTTTTGTTTCAGTTCAGTGTTTCTTATGTTTCGTTGTTTCCCTCGACTTTAATTTATAACCCGGCTTTTTGTTTCTCATTGATAAATGACTTGGTCCGTGTTGGTGAATTTTTATTTTGCATGTTGTATTTTATATACTTATGTTCGTATTCTTGTCTTTTTTGTTTCTTGTCATTGAGTTTTCAATTGATTGACTTAATCGATTAACGAGATTTGATCATTGGTTGAATACTATGGGATGCATTTGTATATTTAATTCTTACGAAATGAAGCACAAATAACACAAGTATATGAACTTGGTTAACAAGTGACATAATAACGTAACTTGTACTTGATCAGAAAAAACAGAACTGTTTTTTTCCAAAATATAAACAATACTGTATCAAGATTAAGTTAATTATATAAAGCCAGCTACTTGTACCAGGATGTTAATTTAGTACGCCAGACGCGCGTTTCGTCTACATAAGACTCATCAGTGAAGCTCATATCAAAATATTTAGAAAGCAAAACAAGTACAAAGTTGAAGAGCATTGAGGATCAAAATTCTTAAACGTTGTACCAAATACGGCTAAGGTAATCTATGCCTGGGATAAGAAAATCCTTAGTTTTTCGAAAAATTTAAAGTATTGTAAACAGGAAATTTATTAAAAATGACCACATAATTGATATTCATGTCAACACCGAAGTGTTGACTACTGGGCTGGTGATTTCCTCGGTGACGAATCGTCCACTGGCAGTGACATCGACCCAGTGGTGTAAATAGTTATAAAAGGTACCAGGATTATAGTTTAGTACGCTAGACGAGCGTTTCGTCTACATAAGACTCATCAGTGACGCTCATATGAAAATATTTATAAAGCCAAGCAAGTACAAAGTTGAAGAGCATTGATGATCAAAATTCCAAAAAAGTTGTACCAAATACGGCTACGGTAATCTATGCCTGGGATAAGAAAATCTTTAGTTTTTCGAAAAATTTAAAGTTTTGTAAACAGGCAATTTATTAAAAATAACCACATTATTGATATTCATGTCAACACCGAATTGTTGACTACTAGGCTGTCGATGCCCTCGGGGACGAATCGTCCACCAGCAGTGGCATCGACCCAGTGGGTAAATAGTTATCAAAGGTACCAGGATTATAATTTAGTACGCGTTTCGTCTACATAAGACTCATCAGTGACTCATTAATTGTCTATTAATTATTTTTCGTTTTTACTGATGACAGATATCCCAGGAAAGCCTTTTAGACTGGCATTGCTCTTATTCCTAAAAGTTTCATGCTTAACAGAGAAACAAGCAACACAAATCATTTCTAGGTCAATCAATTGACCAAGCCAGGGATCCAACCAACGAACTCCAACACTCTAGACGAAACCATTGAATAGACAACCGTGGCGGGTAATCTGAACTGTATTTGTATAGATTTAGTATTCAAATAATTATCTTTCATTCTTCGGTAAAATTATAAGTCTAGCAAAACAGTTTTTTGTATTTTGATAATTATATTCGAGACGACTAATATTATTTATTCCAAAACCAAGCGCAAATATTATGACCGCAAGATTTATTACAGTATAAATCATATTGTTTTGTTTATTATAATAGCTTATAATTTTACCTCGGTAAGCTTTAGAATTCTATTTTCCTTCGTCTAAAGTTATGTGTATATTATATCAAATTAGTCGTCGGTATACAAAACAGATATGATAAAAATATATAACTCTAGGGCAAATATAAAACCCAGGGAATTTCTAACAACCTGAAAACTGTCCTAGCTATATCTGATTTAGTCAGCACTTCTGTGTTGCCATGAGTTATCATTGTAATGATCAATATCATAAGTTAACTGTTTACAAAACTTTGTATTTTTGAAATAATTAGGCATTTTCACATCAAGATTAGACTACCTTAGCTGTATTTGGCAAAATAGTTAGAATTTTTTAGTCCACAATGCTCTCCAACTTCGTACTGTATTCGGCCTTTTTACCTTTTTGATCGAGCGTCAGTGATGAGTCTTTTGTAGAATAGCGCAAATACAAAATTTCAATCCAGGTAACCTGGTAACAATGATGAGTTTATTTTGTGCAGGCGTTGCGGAAGAAAATTGTGGATTAAACCACAGACTGTTTACAACTATTAAAAGCAAAAAACACTTAAGGTGTTAACTACGGATTTGGGAAACATCTTAAAAAGACAGTTAATAGTACTAGTACCCTAGGTTATGAATTTTTTCTTCAAAAATCCATGTACGTTTGAAAATGGTTATTGCTTTTTACAAATGTTTTACTTACCCCTTCGCTGTATTAAAATGTTAATTCCAAAGTCCATCTATCACGTACATACAAAAAAATAACAATAAATGTTTGACAAACCAGAGACTGTAGAATACAAAATACAACGCTCGTTTGTCATTAAAAGAAAATAAACTCATCATAGATACACTATGTAGATTACACTATTTAGATTATTTAAACTGCAAAAACAAAATACTTTCCAAATTGTGTTCTAGGCTTTCGTTTCACAAAAACATTGTACGACTAAAATTGACCTCAGCATGCTCAGTCATGAAAAAAAAAGATATTTCCCGGATAACCTTTAGTCGTAAACATAGGCCAAGTCTGTCCAAGTTTTGATAAATGCGACGAATGTTTGGCAATGCAACTGATGTAGATAATACGTTACTTCTCAGACTAAACCTATATGTTGATAACGTCGTAGACTCCAAAGGAATTGATGACAGCTATCTTACAGCTTTGAATTAAGACTTACGGAACCGAAGAAACATGTATATTTAATTTCGTGTATTTGTTAGTCACTTGAACATGTTGAACATCGACAATGTAACTCAATTACTAATTTTACTCCATATGACATAACAATTTTGAATAGAGTTTTTTTTATAATGTTATACATACATATGGAAAATTCAAAAAATTCAACAGAATCTAGAAAAAATATGCATTGTGTCGCTCAATTTCCATGTGTGACTTTCAATAACATATATTTCAATATTCCACTGATATCTCCTTGCCTTTTTGAGAACAAACTTAATTTGATTAACTATATTTACCTGTTTCAACCAACCTAGTAAATACAATGCAAATCTATAATTAGATAAACTAGAAGAGCACGTAATTCATCTACATGAAATTATTGATTATCGAAATAAGAATTTAGCTGATGTTGAGAATTCAACAGAAGAGATTAAGACAAGAGTGGCTGATTAAAAAACTGAAATTTTAAAGCATTTTGATCGATTAGAAGAAACCCTGATAACCGAGTTGACCTCAAAGAAGCAGCAAGTTGGAATAGAATTAAAAGATGAAGTAGGTATGCCTTCCTCTTATATTAACGCCGTTAAAATATTGAAACCAGTGATAGACCATGTTCTTGAACATGGATCCGAGCAGCAATGCCTGTTGGAAATTAACAAAATCAAACCTAAAATCTCAGAACTTGAACTAGAAATCAAAGATGTGGTGAAAAATATAAAGCATATATCAGTTGTTTTTAGTCCTTCTTCCCCTATTATTGATTTTATCAGAAATGTTCAGACTTTTGGAAGTATTCAAGTTGATAAATCCTCTATTAATGCTTTGAGTGGTAACCTTGAGATAGACAAAGTCGACTTCCGTACTAGCAATATTAACATTGTACAGTTTATCGACGTGTGTAAAGGTGCGGGAACTAGTTCTGGAATATTTATACAGAATCTTCTACTTTTTACAATTCGTACGAAGAAAAAGTAGTGACATATAACAGCGATGGACAAAATTTGCTATTAGAATTAGCACTTCAAGGTGCACCTGAGGATATTGCGGAAGTAACACAATTCAAAGTTGCAGTTTCGTCACCTAGGAACGGAATATATATACTAGATAGCGATAAGATGATATTGGTTCAAACCTTGAATTTATCAGGAATACAAGTGTATGAGATAAGCTTTGTCAATGAAGATCTATTCATTACTTGTCATAGTTCAACACTAACATGGATAAACCTTTCATCAGGACAAACAATATGAATTTGTTCATCCTAGAGGGCTAGGAGTAGACTGTATGGACAATCTATACATAGCATCACATACTTCAAAAAACATCCACCAAATAACGAAGGGAGGAGATTTCATAAGAAATATTCTGGCTTCAACCATAGGAATTGTGAATCCATGGACAATTTGTTTTGCAACGAATAGTAACAAAATGGTTGTCACATGTTCGAGTACTGGCAAAGCAACAATATGTTAATTTGTTTAAAACCTCATGGATACAGCATCTATTTTTTCAACTTACCACCCTAACTACCATACTTGTATCATTTATGAGATTTATTTAACCGATACAAACACATCGTATCATAGGAAAAGTCAAGGAAATCAACATATGCATTCACATTAAGAAACGACACATTAAAAGATATACATACATTCAAAGAATTATATGCTTACTTAAATTGATTTTGATTAAAATTCTTCTTCTTTATTCTATATCGCAAAGTACATTACGAATGTTTATAATAAAAAAGTTAACTACCTGATTGTTTGGCGTGACACTGTAACCTGTGTGAGTAAAGTTATGTTATGTTTGGTAAACAGCGTTCAGATAGTGCCGATTATGACTCCCATTTGAGATCAGATAGCGATAAAAAACTAAAACTGAAAAAGAGTGATTACTATCCTCAATAATCTTGAATGTCATATTACTATCACAATTGTCGCGTCCAAATGCACCCGAGGATATTTCTACGATAATACAATCCAAACTTGCCGTTTCGTCTACCAATATATATTGTGGATAGTGATGAAATGACATTGTTACAAACTTTGACATTTCCATTTATACAAGTATACGGATTATCCTGTTTTTACGAAACACAATTAATAATTGGTTCTAGTAACAAACTTACATGGATAATCATTCCGTCTGGAGAACAAATGGACGAAAGACAGACTAGTAGTAACTCGAACTTTGTTTTATCACTATACACACATATATATTGGACCAGTATGAATTCAGTCAATTATTCAGTCGGTTATGTGACAAAATTTACCTATACAAACAACAATCTTTCAGGTCCAAGAGGGATTGGAGTAGATATTGTTGATAATATATACATCGCTGGATATAATTCTGCAAACATCCACCAAAAAACAAACGAAGGAAATCTAATTAGAATAATTCCGGCTTTAACCGTATGAATTGAATGTCCATGGACAATACTTTTTGCACCAAGCAGCAACAAATTTATCATTACCTGTTTGACTTCTGGGAAGGCCTCAATTTGTGAAATTATTTAAATACTATTTTTTGGAAAATAAATCACAAATTTCAATGTGGGGACACTTACATGAGACATGTAAATATACATCAGGAGCTATATAAGTTAATAACTACTCTACAGAAAGGAAGTTACATTATGATGTTACGTGACGGTGTCCTTAAGATATAAGACAATAACAATCAAAACCAAGGAGTAAACAAAGACTCACAAAACCAAAAGTCATTTACATCAACTGTTACAAATAATAAATAAGAAACAAATAAATATATTAAAAAAGGATTTTAATTTTCTAAAAAATAAGTGATTATGATTATTTAACATCAACTGTCATGTATAGATTTATTACAAGATAGAAAACGCAACATATAAAAAAAATGTTTCTGTTGTAGCAATTGAGAAAAGTGACTGTATTTGATACTAGATAATAATAATAAAACTGTACCAATAAGGTGCATCTAAAACGTTGTTCTTGGATTAACCTTCACTAGGAACGCTCAAAACCATATATTTGAAAACCAAGGATACATAATACTTGAGGATCTACGTGACCAAACAGGAATTAATCGAATGTAAATTTGTCTGAGGGAGCTAGTATCTTAGATGATTCGTTATTTATATTTTTACTGAAAAAAAGAGGAGTGTTATAAACAATACTCTTCTAAGACTAACAGTGCACACCAGCATTGGTTAAAACACGGTGCTAAAAAATATCCGTTGAAAATTTGACCTTCGGAAACGCTTTTCCAAATTAACGATTATTCAACAGGAACGCTCGAAACATATATTTACAGTCAAAGATGTATTATAACTTGAGGTACATGAGATAACAAATATTTAAGTAAAAACCAGACCACAGAGTACCGAATTATTGGTTTATCGTTGCTTGACGTCCAATAACAAAGCTAAAATGAATATTGAGGATGATAACCTGTTCATGAAATATGAATGATCCTTCCTTGCTCTAGATATACGCCGTCATACTAAGTCGACCTTTTAACATACCAATTCACAAGGCAACATCGTATTAATATCAAAAGTTTTTCTACGGTCCAATCAATCTCTAACACTGTGTGCTTGTGGGAGGAGTAGATGAAAATCGAAGACTACATTCAAACTAGAACCACCAAATTGCAGTAACTGTAAGAACACAATCTCTATCCATTAACGAGATTATATAGTTCACAGATTTAGTATTGAAGTATACATAGCAAACTATACATAAAAGGTTTAAAACAATTTAAAACAACGAGTCAGAATTAGTCCTCTACCAGTTTTTGATAGAACGATGACTTAGATGAGTTGTCGATTGTACTTTTGAAATTAATTCTCTTGAGAAGATCGCTAATTTGTTTTGCAATATTCTTACATTATGTTTTTAAGTAAATTACAAGAAGCATTGTTTTTAAACATATTTATTCGTCATCATCACACATTGATTTTTCATAATACAAAACACACTGTACTAATATAATTCAGAAACATGCTGCATCTAGCTTATATTTATATGTTTCCTCACAGTAATAACTCCGATTTAAAACTTTCATAAACATAGCATGGTATGTTACAAAGACATGGAACAGGAATGAATTAAATAATTACATTACAAAGAAAGATGGAAAATATAATTTAAAAAATTTGAGAACCATGAGAATGATAAAGAAAATCCAACGAAAAACATAACCCACTTAAAGATGTTAAATACACACAAATCATTTGCAAATGTACAGATGAAATGCAGCATTGACAAAATAGAAATTATAACTTGTAAATCTCCTTTAAAGAAGTTTTTGTACTTTAAATAAGTTTGCCGATGGTATATTTTTAAATACTGTTTATTTAATCTACCTTTTGCAACAAGGTAAATACATCAAGTCAATAACTATAAATACACGCACACAAGGAAGTATATTAACGGTCAAAGTTTATTTTAATAATGGCGACACCCACTAAGGATATTGAACATTTTGATGATTTGTTAACTTGCACGATTTGTTTGGAAACTTTCAAAGTTCCGAAGTACCTACCATGTCTTCATACCTTCTGTGAATCGTGTATTAATACCTACATTGTGTCTTCTGTAGGAAAGGGAAAGATTACAGAAGGATTTACATGTCCTGTGTGTCGAAAAATGGTATCAGCAGTAGCAACATTAGAAAGGCCAGAATTATGGGCGACCACGTTGCCTACAAATCATTTTGTAACATCAATGTTAGATAAACGAGCAATACAAAAGGCAGAGAAAATGTGCGATTCGTGTCAGTTTAACGAAGAAAGTAAAAAAGCTAAATCTTGGTGTCCGATTTGTGAGGAGGCTTTCTGTGACCAATGTGAGAAATATCACAAAACTTTTAAGATGTTAGCAAGGCATAAACTTTTCAGTATTCAAGAAATGCAGTCCGGTGATACACATTTCGAAATATGTGAGGTACAAAGCTGTGACGAGCATCCAGGAAAGATCATAGAATTTTATTGTTTGGATCATTCTCAACCTTGTTGTACGTCGTGCGCTACACTTTCACACCGTAAATGTGAAAATGTTACTTCAATCCAAAAAGCCGCTTCCGGTATCAAAGAATCAACGAAAGCGTCTGGTTTATCACAAAAATTAAGAGAGCACGTGATTCAGTTAGGTAAAATTATTGATGATCGAAATAAGAATTTAGCTGATGTTGAGAATTCAACAGAAGAGATTAAGACAAGAGTGACTGATATAAAAACTGAAATTTTAAAGCATTTAGATCGAATAGAAGAAACCCTGATAGCCGAGTTGACATCAAACAAGAAGCATGTCGGAATAGAATTAAAAGACGAAGTAGGCATGCTTTCGTCTTATAGTAGCGCTGTTAAAAAATGGAAAACAGTGATAGACAGTGTTCTAGAACATGGGTCCGAGGAGCAATGCCTGATGGAAATTAATAAAATCGAACCTAAAATCTCAGAACTTGAACAAGAAATTGAAGATTTGGTGAAAAATATAAAGAGTGTAAAAGTTGTTTTTAGTCCTTCCTCACCTATTACAGATTTTATCAGGAATACCAAGAGTTTTGGAAACATTAAAATTGATAAATCCTCTGTTAGTTCTTTAAGTTGTAACCTTGAGATAGACAAAGTCGACTTTCGCACTGGAAGTATTAACATTCTACAAGTTATCGACGTGTGTAATGGTGCCGGATCAACGTCTGGAATATTTGTACAAAATCTTCTACTTTTTACAGTTTTACAGAAAAACAAAGTAGTGAAGTATAATAATGACGGACAAAGTTTGCTATCAGAATTGGCACTTCCAGGTCCACCGGCGGACATTGCTGTTGTGACACAATTCAAAGTTGCAGTATCGTCTCCTGGGCAAGTAGTATGTGTAGTAGATAGTAATAAGATGACATTGTTACAAACCTTGAATTTACCAGGTATACCAGTGTATGGGTTATGCTTTGTGAATAAAGAACTATTTATTACTTGTCATGGTTCCACACTTACATGGATAAACCTTTCATCAGGACAACAAGTAAAACAAAGAACTACCAGTGGGGAATCGTACTTTGTGTTATCATTATCACAGACGGATTATGTGTATGCTGATAGTCCAACTTCAGTCGATTATGTAGTCGGCAACACGAAAAAATTTACTTATACAAACTCTGATTTTTTTAACCCTAGAGGGCTAGGAATAGACTGTATGGGCAATTTATACATAGCAGCATATATGTCTAGCAACATCCACCAAATAACGAACGAAGGAGAATTTATAAGAATAATTTCGGCTTTAGCCGTAGGAATTGAGTATCCTTTGACAATACGTTTTGCACCTGGAAGCAACAAATTTATCGTCACATGCACTAGTTCTGGAAAAGCAGCATTATGTGAAATTGTTAGCAAGTAATTTTTGCTCGAAGACAAACTATCACATTTGCCGATATAGCATGTCAATGGCGTAACAGAGGTTCGGTTCTTCAATTAATAATGGACAGTTCGTTTGCAACGATCATAAATGTTTGAGTTCTGGTAAAAAAAACAGTATGTGATTATGTTTAAAAATAATATAGATTAAAAATTCTTTTTTGTTCAACTTATCACCCTTAGTACCAAACGTGTATCATATATGTGATTTATCAATTAAACGATTCAAACATATAGTTTATGTAGTTTAATGGGAACAGTCAACTATTCATTTACATTAAGAAGCGACAATAATAAAACACTTTACGATCGTTTATGATAATCAGATATTTACCTGAAGTGTCTTGTGTAACACTGTGGGTAAATTTTAATGTTTGTTAAAGATTAAAAGAGCTGTTTCCTATAGATATCATTTGATTATTTTTGACCTTGAATAGTCGTATTCCCACATTGCCATTTCTTCATACCCATTTTAGGGGCGTCGGTTGACGAGTAGACTAAGTTGTACATCCACTGTATTGATAGCATGTCAGCACTGAGGTTGTGAGTTAGTAACCGATAGTGTCAGATACGTTCGACTTCCATCTTAATTGACTAGGATTGTCAGTCTTCCTCCCGACCGTCGACGTTTCTCCCTGCACATTTTAGCTTCTTCCACCTCTGTTTCACTAGTATGTTAGCACTAAGGTTGTGTGTACAAAATCGCACGTGTCATGTGCGTAAAGCTTCAAACTTAATTGACTAGGATTGCTCATTTTCTACCGATAGTCGATGGTTCTCTCCGCTCACTTTGCTTTTGCTCCGCCAAAAGAAAAAGAGGGACGAATGATACCAGATGGACGGCTAAACTCATAAATAAAAATTATACCGACAGCGCCAAGGTTACCTATCTTTTCCAAGGGTATTTCTTAACAAAATTTGGTAAAATGAAATGAAAATGAAATGAAAATAATTGTAGTTGTTTCCAAACATTTGTCTTTACCTTTTTCTTATTTTAAAATTACTCTACCCTTTAAAAAAGTGTTGTGGCAATTTTCCGAAAAACACCCCGAAAATTGACTACTGTTTAATCCCTAAACATTGTGACTTTCTCATTTTTAAATGAAAGTGGTTAACGAATGATTTATTTTGACATCACTTAGGCTTCTGTTAGTAAATAGTCTATCAGTTTTGGGTAGAACGGTTATTCAGATGTGTTGTTGATCGTCGTTAATTCGGTCTGTTTAGAAGACCAATACTTTGTTTTTTATATTCATTGATGGTGTTCTACGTAAAATAGCGTAACACATTCTGGTATTATACATGCAGAATTTACTCATGTTATGCGTTTTTATTTTGTTTCAGTTCAGTGTTTCTGATGTTCCGTTGTTTCCCTCGACTATAGTTTATAACCCGGATTTTTTTCTCTCTTAATCTATTTATGACTTTTTGAAAAGCTTTATACTTCTTTTGCCTGTTAACTACATCAAATACAGATTTGTCATCTTAAATGCCATTTATCGTACCAGTCGAATCTGTAGCTCTTTGCATTCATGATCCGGAACAATAAAGCTGAAATAAGTAACGAAGAAAACTTGGTCCGTGTTGGTCAGTTTTTATTATACATGTTGTATTTTGTATACTGATCTTTGTCTTCTTGTCCTTTCGTTTCTTGCCATTGAGTTTTCAGTTGATTTATTCCTAATCGATTAACGAGATTTGAACATCGATTAACGAGATTTGAACATCGATTAACGAGATTTGAACATCGATTAACGAGATTTGAACATCGATTAACGAGATTTGAACATCGGTTAAGAGCTCTTGTATATATTTATTTTTCACGAAATTAAGCATAAACAAAACAAGTACATGCACTAGGTTAGGAAGTGACATTAAATCGTAACTTGTACTTTAGAAGAAAATATAACAGAGCTGACCTGCTTACAAAATATTGACAATACTGCTTTTTATCTGAACTGAAGATAATGAATTATTGTTTAAGCTCCAGTGTAAATTTAACATGTTGAAGGCCTTATATGGACCTATAATGGTTTACTTTTATAAATTGTTATTTGGATGGAGAGTTGTCTCATTGGCACTCACACCACAGCGTCCTATATCTATTATCAATACGAGAATAAGTTAATCTGATATGTTTATACAACTTGATATAACTCTTTACTTGTTTCATTACTCAAACATCCTTGCCTTTTAGTTATTTTGCCTTTTTCCAGATGAAGGAAATCACAGGAAAGCGATTCCGACGCATAAAATGTCAAAAGTATCATTTTCAATTTTGTTTACTTTACCGATTCAAAGAACCGATTTTAAACGCACTGGCTCATAAGGTAAAATCACACAGAAAGACGTAACACCTTATCCGGACGATAGGACGGACATATTATTACATCTCTGAACCGACCGGGGTTTGCTTTAATTCCTGGATGTCTCATTATCATGCTTAGCGGAGAAACAAGCAACACAGATAATTTCTAGGTCAATTCATTGACCCAGCCAGGGATCAAACAAACGAACTCCAACACTCTTGACGAAACCCTCAATAGATTACCGTGGCGAGTAATATAGATTTAGTATTCACAGAATTATCATATTCTTCGGTAAAAATAGAAGTCCAGCAAAACAAAAATAGGATTTCAATATGTTTGATATTTTAAAATACACACTATTTTTCCTTATTGATAAAATTTTAGTAGGTCTTCTTATATGAATGGGATTTTGAATAGATAAGCATATTCACCTGCGGAAAAGTATATTCATCGCGCAATACGTCGCGTGCCTTTACGTGCATAATGTTGGTAAAACAACTGATTGATGTACAATTGGTTTGGGTAAATAGTTGCCATTACATACATTTCTCTTGGAGTATGGAATAAAAAAATTATTGTCTTTTGCTTCGGTAAATGTATGGTTTAATTGACTTTTGAAAAACTGATAGTTGCACGTCGTGCGCTACACTTTTACACCGTAAATGTGAAAATGTCACAAAAATTAAGAGAGCACGTGATTCAATTAGGTGAAATTATTGATGATCGAAATAAGAATTTTGCTGATGTTGAGAATTCAACAGAGGAGATTAAGACAAGAGTGACTGAAATAAAAACTGGAATTTCAAAGCCTTTAGATCGAATAGAAGAAATTCTTATCACCGAGTTGACCTCAACCAAGAAGCAAGTTGAAATAGAATTAAAAGATGAAGTAGGTATTATTTCTTCTTACAGCAGCGCCGTTAAAAAAATGGAAAACAGTTATAGACAGTGTTCTGGAACACGGGTCCGAGGAGCTATGTCTGATGGAAATTAATAAAATCACACCTAAAATCTCAGAACTTGAACAAGAAATTGAAGATGTGGTGAAAAATATAAAGCATGTATCAGTTGTTTTCAGTCCTTCCTCCCCTATCACAGGTGTTATCAGGAATGTCCAGACTTTTGGAAGCATTAAAGTTGATAAATCCTCTGTTAGTTCTTTGAGTGGTAACCTTGAAATACTAGTAGACAAAGTCGACTTTTGCACAGGAAATATCAATATTCTACAAGTTATCGATTGTGTAATGGTACCGGAACTACGTCTGGAATATTTATACAAAACCTTCTACTTTTTACGATTCGTGGGATGAATAAAGTAGTGAAATATAACAGTGAAGGACATATTTTGCTATCAGAATTAGCACTTGCAGGTGCACCCACCCGAGGATATTGCTGTGGTAACCCACTTCAAAGTTGCTGTATCCATTCCTGGGCAAGGAGTATGTGTAGTTGATTGCAATAAGATGACATTGTTACAAACCTTGCATTTACCAGGTATATCAGAGTATGGGATAAGCTTTGTCAATAAAGAAGTATTTATTACTTGTCATACTTCCACACTTACATGGATAAACATTTCATCGGGACAACAAGTAAATCAAAAGAAGACTAGAGGTCAATCGTTCTTCGTGTCATCATTATCACAGACCGATTATATTTTTGCTAACAGTACACCATCTGTCGATTATGTAGTCGGCAATACGAAAAAATTTACTTATACAAACTCTGATTGTGAGTATCCTAGAGGGATAGGAATAGACTGTATGGGCAATTTATATATTGCATCATATGGTTCTAGAAACGAACGAAGGAGAATTAATAAGACAAATTCCGGTTTCAACCGTAGGAATTGAGAATCCATGGACAATTCGTTTTGCAACGAAAAGTAACAAAATGGTTGTAACGTGTGGGAATTCTGGCAAAGCAACAATATGGGAATTTGTTTAAAACCTATTTATGGATAAAACATTCATTTGTGTTTCAACTTACCTCCCTAAGTACGACACGTGTATCATATATGTGATTTATTTAACCGATACAAAACCATGGTATGATAGAAAAAGTCACGGACATTTACATATGCATTCATATTAAGAAACGACACATTAAAATATATACGGACATTTAAAGAATTATATGCTTACTTAAATTGATTTTAATTAAAATTCTTCTTCTTTATTCTATATCGCATAATACTTTACGAATTTTTATAATAAAAAGTTATCTATCTGAAGTATTTGGTGTGACACTGTAACATGTGTAAGTAAAGTTATGTTATGTTTGGTAAAGCAGCGGTCAGATAGTGCCGAATATGACTCCCATTTGAGATCAGATAGCGCTAAGAAACTAAAACTGAACAAAAGTGATTACTATCCAGACTTGGGGTAATTGTAATTGAAATCGTTAATCAGCTGTAATTAATTACAATTTTTCAAGTATTCATTGTAATCATTAATCAGCCAAAATTCTGATTACATGTAATTTGATTTAATCAAAACTTTTCAGAATACCCTGTAATCCTGATTACTTTTTGATTACATTCTGATTACAATGAAAAAAATCTAAAACTCTGTGTATGGTCAATTAATGAATCTTTAATATAATTTATTCATATAAATAAATATTTAAAATGTTAAAACAGCTTTGTTTAGTTAAAGCATGTTAATTGATTTGTATAATGCATTAAAAAAAAATGGTGTTACAGTATTAAAAGGTTATATTTAGCCTAAGCAGAGACATATAAAACAATTATGTCTCTGGCCTTAGTAAAATATATTGTACATATATTTACAATTCAAAGATGTACATACATATATTTGATAGTTACTGTTATATTCAAGTATTTTTTTCTCTTTAACCCTTAATTATAATCTTTTGTTAATATTGTATTTTTTTCATCTTTGAATTGATAGGTAAGGGACCAATTAAGGTTTGTTTTTATTGCAATTGTCAATTGTGTATAGCTGTAGGGCAATATAGATGAGAAAAGATAAATCAGACATGTGAAAATTTATCTAATGAGCACAATCTAAATAAAAAGATGGACAAATATGATGTTTAAAATAAACAAATGCTGGTATGTTTTTGGACTGGACATGTAAAATGCATTGATTTAAAAGTTTGACTGCGGTCCAATCAATCCGTAACGGGAGGAGTATATTATGAGAATCGGAGGATACCAAAGAGACATTCAAACTAGAACCACCAATGCGTTCACTGCAGGAATCTATTCTATTTTCATTTACGAGATTGTACAGTTCACATATTTAGCTATTGAAGTATTCATAGCAAACTTTACATAAAAGGTTTAAAACAATTTAAAATAACGATTCTAATCTGACGTGCTTCTTTATCTTTGTAAAGAAACCATACTTTATTATCCAATAAAATTAGTTTGCACATGCGTATATTGACTACGGCAGAAAAATTAATTTTATCAAATTGGTATGCATTTAATGTATTCCATTAATTAAGGGGGTACCCAACACTATACCCCAAAAAATTCCTGTCGTTTAATTTTTCTTAATTTTTTTTCATTGATAAACTAGGCCAACCTAAACATCTTGTTAAAATTTTAAAAGATTTGATCCATAGGTTTAAAAGATTTGGCAACTCAAATATAGCATCTTTTACATACTAGTATCGGCCAAAATTGGAAGTTTCTGAAATATGGGTATGGGGTTAAATATGTTAAAAATTTTAAAACTTAATCCTAAATTGACAATAGCATAGCTAATAATGATAGCTGAGGTGAATATTAGTTCACTGATATCCTTTTCTTGTAAGTTTTTTATTCTAGATTTAAAATTTTGCCCGAAATTTAATAGGGGGTGTCAGAATCAGCCCCGAAAAGTGAATGCTGTGCTTCTAGTATTTGAAGAAGAATTTTTTTTTTGGAAAAAAAATGTGTCGTTTAATTTTTTTTTAAAACTAAGCATTTGGAGTGCTATACTAGTCGGTTGTTCTTGCAAATTTTTTTTAAAATTTAACCGTTAGATTTTTTGGTATTTAAGTTTAAAGTACCCCCCACCCTCAAATTGGTTCATTAAATAAGGGCAAAATCTATTCAAAAAGTGCATCATGGCCATATTTGTTTTCGTCTATTGAACTAGGCCTTAGATATCTAGCATGTGGATGTATCATCACGGGGTTAAGTGTCTTGCATCATGATGACCTTATTGTGACCTTCAAATGTGACCTCAAGGTCAACGTTATGTTGTCTTTTTCTTGAAAAACACAACCATGTAGGCCATAACTTCTTCGCTCTTGACCTAGGTCTTACATCTTTGGCATGTGGATGTATCATCATGAAGTAGTGTGCCTTCTTAAAATTTTGACCTTAATGTGACCTTGAAGGTTGACCCCGATGATGATAATTGTGTTTTTTTGTAAGAAACACTTGTACGGGCCATGACTTTTATGTAGTTATGAATTTAAAACAATCATATTACACCAGCTTTAATCGACCATACAACAATATAGACACATTTTATGACATGTCAACCCATTTTATGAACACGGAATACATAATGGACATGTAGTCACATAAAATTGCATGAAAAAGGAATAGTTTCTATTGAAGCGCGCACTGTACGTACTTAACTACTCAACAGACAGCAAGGTGAAAACATCCTAGGAATCAGTAGGAGGAGTTATGCCAAATATATTCCAATAATGGGACGGATGGAAGGACAGACGGACAGGGGTAAAACAATACCCCCCCGACATTCAGTTGCAGAGGCAAAAAAAGGATGTAACTGATTTTTGATTTGACACGTCAAAAAACATATGATACATATATGTACTGTACATAGGGAAAAGTTTTTAAGTTGGCAGATGCTTTACATGATCAAGATTTTCAATTTATTGGTCTACAGATTCAAAAATATACGATTCAAATCTTAAGAACAAAACTATTCGTGCAAAGAATGACGGCTCATGAGAGATGAAATAAAGCTGACTGTGCAAAATTCTTATACTGTGAAATCAAGTTCGTTAAACATAGAACTTTTTTAGTATTTCTGCAGAGGTTATGAAAATAAGATACAACTGGTTTTTAGTTAAAAGCACGGCAGTCACAAGTTTCCCATTATTTTTTGGGCCCCTTGTTATTATAGAGAACGATTACTCTATTCAGTAATAATCTTGAATTGAGACTTGAGAAGAAAAAAATTCACTTGTCACTTGCAATAAAACAGCACACTTTCTTTTTTATATTTATTTCAAAATTGTATTTGATAAAAAAAAATCGGAAAGATACACAAACATGACAAAAGCACAATAAAAGAAAAATAAAAATTTTTGCTATCCCTACGAAATTCAAATTGATAATGCAAAAATAACATGTTCTATTTATATGATACATGTGTAGTTTCAGTTTCAACCATGATTCTAAATATAGACTTTTCTTTCCCTAAAATTGCGGACGGAATAGAAGACACCCGTTTATTTTCTTCACCTGTCAGGATAAAGGTTGAAAAAAGATACTAGAAAGATGTAGTATTTTTTTTATTCAGATGAATATGAAAGTGCATACATGTGTGTATTGTCATGTGGACTGAATCGGATGTTTTTTTTCTTCTTGTCTTTGTTCCATGACATGTTAATGATGCACTGGTGGTTGATTATCCCCCTCGGTATCTTCTTACTTTTTACATGAATATAAATCATGTAATAAAATATTCAATTGCACTTCAAAAATATATGCCAGAAATTTTAAAATTATAAATTATTCATAACCTATTTAACATTACTACGTATATTAATTACTAAGCCCATATTTTATTAAAAACTCACATGTATGGTTTTAAAAAAAGTTTACAATTTATGTAAACAATTTTAGGATAAACTTATGAAAATTGCAGGTCCCTAAAGAATAAAAATTAAAATTCAGGACAATGATGTCAGATGAGGGAGGTTAGAAGGGGTCCTGATCCCGAAATCCCGGGCTTAAAAACACGAAATCCCGAGTTTAAATAAATTTAAATCCCGCTATTCCGAAGTTCAAAAAAAGAATTCCCTTATCCCGAAATCCCGAGCTTAAAAAAAGATCATGGTGCAACCCCCCTCCCCCTTTTCCAATGATTAAAAAAATGCAAGACAACATTTTTAATTCTAGCCCCCCCCCCCCCCCCTAAAATCCAATGGTATCATCCTTAGACTTTTTTTTTACTTTTTGTGCTTTATTTTATTTTATGAAAGACCAAGGCATTGGCAAGTAAAAAACGAAAACAGTTATGGTCCTTTCTGTTTCCCTACTTTTCTAACGTCCTGGTTTTCTTTTGGTAATTTTTCTCGCTCTGAAATTTCCCTTTTATGTCTCTTTAAAGATTCATTTATTGAAAATGAGTAACTTTAAATGGATTAAAAGATTGAATGAATAACACTAGGTATACAGCTGCCTTAGCAATAATGTAAACATTCTGATCATCATCTTTTAAAAGCTTGCATATTGCACATGATTTTAAAACGTAGCAATGAATCAGACTATGAGTAAGAGTTATCTTATCTTAGGTGTTATGTACCCCCTTAAAACACTTTCAAACTCTAAAATGATACACATTTTGTTACTAATATTTTTACAAAGACAACAATGTGTTACAATTCGAAATTGACATATTTGACCTAGATACCGCAACGTCCATGTTGGCTGTTCCAACTTCAAAACACCTCCCTCTGAAAAACACGTTTCATCTATCGTCTGCTTGTTTACAAAATAAAATGGAGTATGCGAGAACAATCCCCTTAAAAATTGGACTTAAGGTAGAACATAAAGGACAGAACTACAGCATTATTGACCACTATAAACATGAACAATCTGTTTTACAGTATATTATTAGGAGTATCTCAACAGGACAAACAAAAAAGAGTCTTCAGACATCCAATTTGTGATGCATCAGTTACGTCAATGTTTTCCAGACTAACTGATGCCACAATATACCAGTTCGGGCTTGAGAGCTCGCAATCAGACGACGAACGTTTTGCTGAAGGAGTTTCTGAACCAGTAAAATAACCACAACCAAGGTTAGAACCAGAACAAGCTTTAGAACCAGAACAAGCTTCAGAACCTGAACTAGCTTTAGAACCAGAACCAGCTTTAGAACCAGAACCACCCCTTAAGAAACCAAGGGTCAAAGAAATGCCAAGCAGAGAGCACATAGATATGTTGGCTCAGGCCAGAGTGGAAGAGACAACTAAGCAACAAACTGATTGAGGAGTGCGCCTTTTCAGAGGTAAATAAACTGACTCACATCACAACAATTAACTATCATTTAACGATAAAATATAAAATATATTATAGGTTATTATTACTGTTGAAGAGGCATGTATATAATAATTTCATTGAAACATATGATCTAACGATAAAATATAAAATAAATTATAAGTTATTATTAGGCTACTGTTGTACTGAAATGACAAAATTGTTTCATATTTATGATAAAATGGATTGACCCTAGCAGGGAATCGAACCCCATTCTCCTATAAAAAAAATAGGCGTAATTACCAATATACCACCAAGGTTTCCAATCCATTTACAAATGCAACAAGATTGTCACTCAGTTTGAATTTTAATCATCATGAGAAAAGCAAAATTCATCAGCAAAAAATGTACGGTATGCATTTCGTGTGACGTACATGTATGATGAACTGCGAGTCGCGACAAGACTATTTACAAATTAGTAAACCAATAAAATAAAGAATAAATGCCTTAAAACATCATATTGTGACATATACATTTCCAAATTTGCATATATTACAAAAGTGAACAATTACTTATACAACTTTAAAATTTTGATGGATTCAGTCGAGGATTATGCCAGGCAATGGGCTAAACGTGAAAAGGAAGACGTAGACACTCTATCCGAATGGATTAAGGCAGTGAGGTCGTTAATACAAATCAGAATTAAGAAACTGAATGGGTCCATCAATGCCCATGCTACGTCAATCTTTAAAGACCCAAATGTTGCTAAACAATTATCCGACCTCCATGATAAATATGTTGTTGTCCCCGCAAACAAAGCCCCAAATAACATCGTTTTTGTCTGTAAAAGTCACTACATTAATTGCTTGATAAACGAATTAGGTATAGACAATTCACTTGGAAACTCAACATATACCCTCACGACACTTACCAAAGAGGAAATCCTGGATAATCATAGGTCTGTTCTGTGTTCCTTTGGTATTTCAACCAAAGATGAAGAACTGGATCTTCCATCACTGTATTGGATACCAAACTACATAAGTGTCCTTACAAACAACGGTATATTGCTGGGTCTTCCAAGTGCTCCACGAAACCTCTTTCTAAATTATTAACATCTATTTTATCAGCAATCAAAGACGGGCTTCAAAGTTATTGTGAAACTGCCTATTCTAGAGGTGGCGTGAATCAGATGTGGATACTTAAAAATTCCAAAGATCTTTTAGAGTACATACAATCTAACTCTCTTTCATCTTGTAACAGTATTAAAACATTTGACTTTTCTACTCTTTACACAAGTATTCCACATTCCAAACTAAAAGACAAATTGAAAGAGTTGGTATTACTTTGCTTCATAAAAAAGAATGGCCAACGTAGATACAAGTATCTTGTCTTAGGGAGGGATAAATCATACTTTGTAAAGATTCACTCTGATTCAAACAAAAAATTCTCTGAAACCGATATTATCAAGATGCTAGATTTCTTGATTGACAACATATTTGTAACGTTCGGAGGACGTGTTTTTCAACAGACTGTCGGCATCCCAATGGGAACAAACTGTGCCCCTCTACTTGCCGACTTGTTTCTTTATTATTATGAGGCTGACTTCATGCAGGAACTTCTTAGGAAGAAAGATAAGAAGTTAGCAATATCCTTTAACTCTACTTTCCGCTATATAGATGACGTTCTTTCACTACACAATTCAAAATTTGGTGACTATGTGGAACGCATCTATCCCATCGAATTGGAGATAAAGGATACTACAGATACAGTTAAGTCGGCTTCATATCTTGACTTACATCTAAAAATTGACAATGAGGGTCGGTTGAAAACAAAACTTTACGACAAAAGAGATGATTTCAGCTTTCCAATTGTGAACTTTCCATTTCTAAGTAGCAACATTCCAGCAGCACCTGCATACGGGGTATATATCTCCCAATTTATACGATATTCCCGTGCTTGCATTTCCTATCATGATTTTCTAGATAAAGGATTACTGCTCACAAGGAAGCTATTAAACCAAGAGTTCCAAATGGTGAAGTTGAAATCATCCCTTCGTAAATTTCACGGACGCCATCACGAGTTGGTTGACCGTTATGGAATAACCGTTTCACCAATGATATCGGATATGTTCCTTACGTCGTAACTACAATTCCATTCCCTTTCATGAATGTGACCTACCGAATTAAACTTTTTACCGGATTTGTAATCACATAAGCAACACGACGGGTGCCACATGTGGGGCAGGATCTGCTTACCCTTCCGGAGCACCTGAGATCACCCCTAGTTTTTGGTGGGGTTTGTGTTGTTTATTCTTTAGTTTTCCATGTTGTGTCATGTGTACTATTGTTTGTCTGTTTGTCTTTTTCATTTTTAGCCATGGAGTTGTCAGTTTGTTTTAGATTTATGAGTTTGACTGTCCCTTTTGTATCTTTCGTCCCTCTTTTAAACTTGATAACATAATTTAAAAATATTAATTTAAATTTCAGGATGGTTGACGGAAAACCAATACAGTGATAAGTTTGAGGAACTTGAAAGTCTTCCATATTAAACGACAGATTATGCTTTTTCTATCCAAGCCTGCAAACAAAGAAAGGAACAGAATACTCTAAATCAGCATTAGTTGGAATACGTGCAGCAATATCCCGTCATCTCATATCTCCACCATACAACCGTAATGTTAATTTAATGAAAGATAATGCTTTCATGACATCAAATCATGTTATAACGGGAATGATAAAAACCCTCAAGAGAGCCGGCAAAGATGTTACGGTACACAAAAAATCTGTAGCTGAAGGAGACATACAGCGTTTATATTCAAGTGGGTTTTTTAACACAGATTCACCAGCAACACTACAAAACAAAGCATTCTGGGACTTAATGTTGAATTTTGGAAGACGAGGCCAGGAAGGGTTAAATAGTTTGACAAAGTCATCTTTTGGTAAGTTCAAAGATGACAGGGACCATACATATTATAAAATGACAGACATGATGCCAAGGATTTCAAATGAAGCAGGCCTTTCCTACAGATACACCAACCTTTGTATAAAAGCTACCGTTGGTACTGGGCTGAAACGCGCCGTCGCTGACGTCGATGATTTAACTATCATATCAGTATCAGAAATATTAAATCGTTAGAAAGTTACGTTGCTGGACCGTCAGATGCACAAAGGCGTGCCCTTTCATCAACTTTACAGGGTGTAGCTACCGCAAGTAACAGTAATGAATCTGTGTTAACTTTACAGGGTGTAGCTACCGCAAGTAACAGTAATGAATCTGTGTCAAAGGGCCCTCCTGCCAAGTCTCCAATGTCAGCACAACTTTATCGAGGAATCCTCTATCAGATATGAGCATATTTACCAATGCTACAATAACCGGTGGAACATTTACGATCAATTTAGTAAATAAAGACTTACCCGATTCTCCTTGTGCGTCCACCGCCATTGACAACTAACTTGAAAATGTGCGTGTCAGAAATTGACCTCAAACATGTCAAAGGAAAAGACGTTGAAATATAACTTTTCTGTTATATTGTGACACAAATATTGTTTTAGTTAATAAATTTGTTTATTTCTGTTTCAATTAAGAATTTTGAAATTAATACAACTTTGTGAAATTAAACTGGTTTGAACTAGTTGGATAAAAATCAACAGGGAGGTTGATGGAACAGCATACACAAATACCGTACTCTTATACACAGCGAACATAGAAATTACCGTAATTGTCCTTATCAGAATCGAAATAATTGATGCCAGCTATACTTTATTGTAGTTTTAACATGGGTAGGCATTATTCGTATTATTTTAGCCCTCGCTATCGTTCTGGCAAAAATAACCACGAATATAATGCCTACCCATGTTGAAACTACAATAAAGTATAGCTGGCATTAATTATTTCTTAAGTCACAATTAGTCCTCTACAAGTTTTGGATAGAGCGATTATTTAGATGAGTTGTCAATTGTACTTTTGAAATTCATTCTCTTGAGAAGATCATTTATTTGTTGTCTTACATTCTTGGAATATGTTTTAAGAAAAGGATTAGAACAGTAAAACTACAACTCCGAGGTTAATTAAAAACGGAAAGTCCCTAATCAAATGGCAAAATCATAGGATGGTTTGTGAAAACATATATATTCGTCATCATTACACATTTATCATAATATAAAACCGTTTTATACTATTAGGATTCAGAAACACGCTGTACATAGTTAATAAATCAAATTAACTCATTTATTAACATAGCATGCTATGTTACAAAGACATCGAACATGAATAAAATTGAAAATGGAAATGGGGAATGTGTCAAAGAGACAACAACCCGACCATAGAGCATGCAATAGCCGAAGGCCATAGTGGGTCTTCAATACATCGAAAAACTCCTGCACCCTGATGCATGCTTCAGCTGACACCTAAACACATGTTTACTAGTTCAGAGATAATTGATGGACGTTATACTAAACTCTGAATTACTCCGAAATATACACAAGAAACTACAAATAAAAATCATACAAGACTAACAAAGGTCGTAGTACCTGACCTTGGACAAAAATGCGGCGGGGTTAAACATATTTTTGGAGATTGTAACCCTCCCCCTAATCCTCTAACCAATGTAGAAAAAACAAACGCATAACAATACGCACAGTAAAATTCAGTTTAAGAGAAGTCAGAGTCCGATGTCAGAATAGATAACAAAAGGAAAATAAATAAAATGACAGTAATACACAAATAACACCAGACTACTAGCAGTTACTGACATGCAAGCTCCAGACCTAAATTAAACTGATTGAAAGGCATATATTATGAATGAACGATAAGCAAAAAAGAATTAAAAAAAAAAATGAAAGAGAAAGCACAACGAAAAAAATAACCCCCTTAAATACTTCCAAATGTTCAGATAAATTGCAGAAATAGCACAATGGAGAATTCAACTTGTAAATCTTCTCATTGTTACAACTTTTGTACGTTAAAAATAAGTTTGCCGATTGTATCTTTTTAAATACTGTTTATCTAATCTACCTGTTGTAACTAAGTAAATACACTTTAAATCAATAACTACACAAAGAAGTATTAATAGTCACAGTTTATTTTGATAATGGCGACACCCACTAAGGATACTGAAAATTTCGATGATTTGTTAACTTGCACGATTTGTTTGGAAACATTCAAAGTTCCGAAGTATTTACCATGTCTTCATACCTTCTGTGAAACATGTATTAATACCTACATTGTGTCTTCTGTAGAAAAGGGAAAGATAACCGAAGGATTTACATGTCCTGTTTGTCGAAAAATTGTATCAGCAGGAGCAACATTAGAAAGGCCAGAATTATGGGCGCCATCGCTCCCAAGCAATCATTTTGTTACCTCAATGTTAGATAAACGAGCAATACAAAAGGCAGAAAAAATGTGCAATTCGTGTCTATTGAACAAAGAAAAAACAAAAGCGAAAAGCTGGTGTACGATATGTGAAGAGGCTTTCTGTGAACAATGCGAAAAATGTCACAAAAATTTTAAGATGTCAGCAAGACATAAACTTCTAAACATTGAAGAAATGCAGTCGGGTGTTACTCCATTCAAAGTATGTGAGGTACAAAGCTGTGAAGAGCATCCAGGGAAGACCGTCGAATTTTATTGTTTGGATCATTCTCAATCTTGTTGCACGTCGTGCGCTACACTTTCACACCGTAAATGTGAAAATGTCACTTCAATACAAGAAGCCGCTTCCGGTAGCAAACAGTCAAAAGCGGCTAATGACTTATCCGAGAAACTGACAGAACACTTTGGTCAGCTTAATGAAATTATTGAAAATCGGAACACAAATTTAGCCAATGTAGAGAATTCAATAGAAGAGATTGAGATAAGAGTCTCTAATATGAAAACGGAAATATTAAAGCATATTGACAAATTGGAAGAAACCATGAAAGTAGAGTTGACTTCAACCAAGAAGCAAGTTGGTATCAAATTAAAAGACGAAATAGACGTTTGTGTATCGTACAAAAGTGCCGTTAAAAATTGGAAAGACATGTTCGATAGTGTTCTTAACCACGGATCCGAACAGCAATGTCTGATGGAAATCAACAAAATCGAACCGAAAATATCTGACCTAGAACGAGAAATGATAGATTTAAAGAAAAATATTAAAAAAATATCGGTTGTTTTCAGTCCATCATCACCAATTGCTGATTTGAAGACCTTTGGATGTATCAAAGTTGACGAGTCACCTGATAGTAAGGTGACAGGTATGCTTGAGATATCCAACATAGACTTCCGAACCGGAAATATCAAAATTCTGCAAGTTATCGACGTATGCAAAAGTAGCGGTACTTCCAGTGGCATTTTCATACAAAACTATTTACTATTTACAATTCGTCAACAGAACAAAGTAGTAAAATACAACTTCGATGGGAAAAGCTTACTGTCACAATTGTTGCTTCCAAATGCACCTGAGGATATTGCCACGCTAGTACAATTCAAAGTTGCCGTTTCGTCTACCAGGAAGGAAGTATATATTGTGGATAGTGATAAAATGACATTGTTACAAACTTTTACTTTTAAATTTATACAAGTATATGGATTATCCTGTGTCAACGAAAAACAATTTATAATTGGTTCTAGTGACAAACTTACATGGATAAACATTCCATCTGGAGAAAAAATGGACGAAAGAAAGACAAGTAGTGACTCGAACTTTGTTTTATCACTAGGCAAACATGACTACATATATGGTACCAATAGGAATTCAGTTAATTATTCAGTCGGTTGTAGTACAAAGTTTACCTATACAAACAACAAACTTGCACTTCCACGAGGAATAGGAGTCGACATTGTTGGCAATTTATACATCGCTGGATGTAATTCTGCAAATATCCACCAAATAACAAACGAAGGGAATCTAATAAGAATAATTCCGGCTACAACCGTGGGTATTGAGAATCCATGGACAATACGTTTTGCACCAAGCAGCAACAAATTTATCGTTACAAGTTTGATTTCTGGGAAGGCCTCAATATGTGAAATTATTTGAATACTATATTATTGAAAATAAATTAATATGAGGAAACTTACATACACGAGACATGAAAACATACATTTGGAGCTATACAAGTTAAGAATTACTCTACAGTAAGGAAGTCACATTATGATGTCATGTGTCCTTAAAATATAAAAAGGATCTTATTTTTTTTTAAATAAATGATGATAATTGTCAAGTTGTACTGTCATGTCTAGATAAAGGCAACAGTAGTACACCGCTGTTCGAAAGAAAGTCATAAATCGATTAAGAGAAAACAAATCCATGATACAAACTTATACCGAGTGAAACACATCAACTAAAGAGGAAAACAACGAAACAACAGAAACACTAAAGTGCAACAAAAAACCAAGATAATTTATTACATTGAGAACGCAAGATATAAAAAACTTGTTTCTCTTATAGCATTTGAGAAAAGTCAATGTATTTGATACTAAATAATTATAATAAAACTCTGTACTACATTAGGTGTGTTTAGAGCGCTTTTCTGGATGAACCCTTACCAGGAACGCTCAAAACCATATTTATTTGAATCCATAAATACATTATACTTGAGGATCTACGTGACCAAACAGGAATTAATCGAAGGTAAACTTGTCTAAGGGAGCTAGTACCTTAGATGATTCGTTATTTATATTTTTACAGAAAAAAAGAGGAGTGTGTTATCAACATTACTCTTCTGAGACTAACAGTGAACACCAGCATCGGTTATAACACGATGCTAAAAAATATTCGTTGAAAATTTGACCGTCGGAAACGCTTTCCCAAATTAATGTATATTCAACAGGAACTCTCAATACATATATTTACAGCCATAGATTTATATCAACTTGAGGTACATGATGACAAATATTTCAGTAAAAACAAACCACAGAACACCGAATTATTGATTTATGGTTGCTTGACGTCACGTCTAACGACTAAGCTAAAATGCATATTGAGGATGATAACATGTTCATAAAATATGAATGATATATCCTTCCTTGCTCTAGATACAGACCGTCATACTAAGTCGACCTTTTAACATACCAATCAATTCACAAGGCAACATCGTATTTATATCAAAAGTTTTACTGTGGTCCAATCAATCCCTAACACTGTGTGCTTATGGGAGGAGTAGATGAGAATCGAAGGAGACATTCAAACTAGAACCACCAATGCGTTAACTGCAAGAACACAATCTCTATCCATTAACGAGATTGTACAGTTCACATATTTAGCTATTGAAGTATACATAGCAAACTTTACATAAAGGTTTAAAACAATTTAAAATAACGAATCACAATTAGTCCTCTACAAATTTTGGATAGAGCGATTATTTAGATGAGTTGTCAATTGTACTTTTGAAATTCATTCTCTTGAGAAGATCACTTATTTGTTGTCTTACATTCTTGGAATATGTTTTAAGAACAGGATTAAGAAAGTAAAACTACAACTCCGAGGAAAATTAAAAACGGAAAGTCCCTAATCAAATGGCAAAATCATAGGATGGTTTGTTAAACATATATATTCGTCATCATCACACATTTATAATAATACAAAACCGTTTTATACTATTAGGATTCAGAAACACGCTGTACATAGCTAATATTATATGTTTCTTTACAGTAATAAATCAAATTAACTCATTTATTAACATAGCATGCTATGTTACAAAGACATCGAACATGAATAAAATTGAAAATGGAAATGGGGAATGTGTCAAGGAGACAACAACCCGATCATAGAGCAAGCAATAGCCGAAGGCCACAGTGGGTCTTCAATACATCGAAAAACTCCTGCACCCGGAGGCATCCTTCAGGTAACACCTAAACACATGTTTATTAGTTCAGAGATAATGGATGGACATCATACTAAACTCTGAATTACTCCGAAATATACACATGAAACTACAATTAAAAATCACACAAGACTAACAAAGGTCGTAGTACCTGACTTTGGACAAAAATGCGGCGGGGTTAAACATTTTTTTGGAGATCGTAACCCTTCCCCTATTCTTCTAACCAATGTAGAAAAAACAAACGCATAACAATACGCACAGTAAAACTCAGTTTAAGAAAAGTCAGAGTCCGATGTCAGAATAGATAACAAAAGGAAAATAAATAAAATGACAGTAATACACGAATAACACCAGACTACTACAAAAACAGAACAATGCAATTGAAGGGAGATATTGGTGCCATAGGATTAACCAAAGATCACTTTTAGACAAATTGATGGTAGCTGGACCAGGAGTCAGTATACTAGAATATGAATTTGAAAGATCTAGTGGTTTGGGTCATTCTACAACAGACGAACGACATAATGAAGACTCTACGAAAACACAAAAAGATTTCTTTAAACAGCTTCAAAGGATTTGCAAAGTGATGAACGAGTCTGGAAATTATTTCTAGAAGAGTCGTCAGATTTGTCAAAAAATATATTTAGGAAATTGTTGATTCGTAAACAGGAAAGATATGTAAATAAACTCCAAGATATTGGTTCAAACAATACGAAGATCTTTTGAAGTAAATGCAAAACGTCTTTGTCAAAAACAAAGCTAGAGAACCTTTAAAATGATTGCGATATCTTTTCTAGACTTTTCATTTCTTGTCACAGTAAACAGTTTTACTTGGAATATTTCTTTATCCATAAAAAAACTGCTCCTCCGTCTTTATCTCAGGATTTCACTTGAAATAGTGGTATTAAATCGCTGCAAATGGGTTTACTTGAAACATTCTGCGATTTGCTGATCCATTTCGGACGCATTTATCGTTGGTGGGGTAGCAATGGTTAATTCCAGGTCACAAAGTTGGGCAAAATATTTGATGATTATACTAATGATGTCATACTGCCTTATATAACATCTTGCATCGATAAATATTCAAAAGTAGACATGATGTTTACTAAAGGTTCTTGTGGAAGATGGAAAGGTGTTGGTTCTGGTAGAACACCAAGGGTTTGTAGTAGTGAAGATGACAATGAAACAAAATTGTTCAAGTTTCTTGATGACAAAATTGCTTCTTAAGAAACTAAAACAAATATGTATGTTACTCATGGTGAAAATATTCTTTGCAATTTCAATAAAGATACTTCATATCTATCCCCTTGTTATCATGAAGAAGCAGATACACGAATGTTTGTCCATGTTCGACATGATTAGGAAAATTGTTGTAAAATGTCATTTTAGGTAGTACTGACACATATGTAATAGTATCAATAATTGCAGCAATCGGAAAACTAGGTAGAACAAATTGTGGATAGGTTATGGAAGGAATAACGACTTTTGATGGTTTTCTGTACGTGACATATTAAATGCGTTTGGTCCTTGTGAAGCTGCTCTTACTGTCGTCCATGCATTCAGTGGATGTGGCACTTTGTCGAATTGTCGTGAGAAAGGGAAGAGGTCAGCTTGGTTAACAATGAATTTTTTTCAGATGTAAAGGACTTTTTTTTTGGCTTAAGTATGAAGCGAAGCACGATGTGAATTGTTTGCCAGGAGGCAGCGGCATTGTGATAGAATTCCGTCTGCAAGAGGTTCTTTTCCAGAACATACCAAAAAGAGAAGTATATCAAGAAGAAGTTCTTTGGTCTTAGTCTGATTCATGTATTCGACAGGTACATGTACCAAGTCATAAACATTGGTATTGGATGAAAGAAAGAATCAATGACATTTGGAAACCAAAAATGGACTTCTTTGACTGCCGTTGCATCCTCGTGTTATGAAATTTGGAAATGCGGAGGCGAAAATCCAGCTGTGTTGGTAACTGTACATTCTAAAATGATTTTTTTTTCTGGCAAGCAGCGGATTTTTTTTAAGTATAATTTAGTCAACCTTTATACCAAATTTCATGCTTGTATCACGATTTGCACAATTATGTCCATAATATCTCCCACTATATACTAGCAGTTACTGACATGCAAGCTCCAGACCTAAATTAAACTGATTGAAAGGCATAGATTATGAATGAACGAAAAGCAAAGAAAGAATAAAAAAAAATGATAAAGAAAGTACAACGGAAAAAAATAACCCCCTTAAATACTTCCAAATGCTCAGATAAATTGCAACATTAACACAATAGAGAATTTAACTTGTAAATCTTCTCATTGTTACAACTTTAAGTTTGCCGATTGTATCTTTTTAGATACTGTTTATCTAATCTACCGGTTGTAACTAAGTAAATACACTTTAAATCAATAACTATTTCTATACGTACACAAAGAAGTATTAATAGTCACAGTTTATTTTGATAATGGCGACACCCATTAAGGATACTGAACATTTCGATGATTTGTTAACTTCCACGATTTGTTTGGAAACATTCAAAGTTCCTAAGTATTTGCCATGTCTTCATACCTTCTGTGAATCGTGTATTAATACCTTCATTGTGTCATCTGTAGAAAAGGGAAAGATGACAGAAGGATTTACATGTCCTGTTTGTCGAAAAATTGTATCAGCAGGAGCAACATTAGAAAGGCCAGAATTATGGGCGTCATCGCTCCCAACCAATCATTTTGTTTCCTTAATGTTAGATAAACGAGCGAGAAGGTTATTTCGATGAAACAAGCTGCATCCGGTATCAAACAGTCACGGAAAGCATTAGGTTTATCAGAAAAACTAAAAGACCACTTTTAAGTGAAATGATTGAAAATCGTAATACAAATTTAGCTGATGTTGATAATTCAATAGAAATGATTGCAACACGAGAGACTGCTATCAAAACGGAACATTTACATCATATAGAAAGAATAGAAGAAACACTGAAAGATGAGTTAACATCAACCAAGAAGCAAGTTAACATTAAAATAAAAGATGAAGTAGATATATTATCTTCCTATAAAAACGCTGTTAAAAACTGGAAAGCAGTGATTGATAATGTTCTTGAACATGGGTCCGAGCAGCAGTGCCTGATTGAAATCGATAAAATCGAACCCGAAGTCTCTAAACTAGAAGGAAAAAAATATAAAGACAGTATCAGTATTATTTAGTCCGTCGTCTAGCATAGATGATTTTATCGAGAATACCAAGACCTTAGGAGGCTTTAAAGTTGACGAAGCACCAAATAATTTATTTGGTAGTAATGTCGACTTCCGGACCGGAAATATCAGGATAGTAAAAATTATCGACGTTTGTAATGGTGGAGGCTGTAGTAGTGGGATTTTTGCGGGAAATGTTTACTCTTCACAGTTCGTTCAAAGAAAAATGGCGATGGTAAAAGCTTGCTTTCAGAATTGGCTCTTCAGTGTGAACCTCAGGATATTGCTATGCTAACGATAATAAAAGTTGCAGTATCATCTTCGAAGAATGTTGTATATATAGTGGACAAAGATAAGATGACATTGTTACAAACTTTGACATTACCAGAGCTACCAGTATATGGATTATGTGTTGTGAATGAAGACCAATTCATAACTGGTAGTGGTTAAACGTATCATCGGGACAAAAAGTGAATCAAAGAAAGACAAATGGTCAATCGTTTTTTGTGTTATCAATTAAGCAGTATGATTATATTCATGCTGACAGTGCAAAAATAAATTATGTAGTTGGTAATACAACAAAATTTACATATAAACACGATAAACGTGTATCCCCAAGAGGAATTGGAATGGATTTTGTAGGAAATATATACATTGCTGGATATAGTTCTAAGAACATCCACCAAATTACGAACGAGGGACAGTTAATAAGAATAATTCCGGCAAAGACCGTGGGGTTAGTAAATCCGTGGACAATTCGTTTTGCTCCGCACAGTTACAAGTTCATCGTTACATGTAACCCATCTGGTAAAGCTGTTCTTTGTGAAATTGCTGAATTACATTGGCGAAAAGGGAAAGACAGAATCTGCATCTAACAATTGTTGTCAGTAGATCAACATCAGGACATATTAACACAAACTCAATCAAATGCCGGTGGTGAATTTAATACCCGAAATGGAGTTCAGTCCTCCTCCTCATGTGCCAACCGTCGTGTTTCATTATGGAGGTAAAACTAAGAGAAGTCTCATCCAGTGATGTCATAGACGAGATGTTGGTGACGAGAATTAGAACATAACCGATGCCACCTGTGATACCATAACATAATTGTCAACAAACTCGTGGTGGCGTTCGTAAAGCTTCTGAAAGGACATCTTTAACTCTACCACGTGAAATTCTTAGTTTCTTTGTTATCATTCATCCTCTATCAAAGAAATCATGATGAGAAATGCAATCTTTAGAATACAGTATCAACATAGAGATATGTACTCCTTATTCAATTGATTGGAGTATATATTAATTGAAAGTTCCCAATTGGGAAATCGAAATAATCCCTTTCTCGTACATGTTTATTCCAACCGACTTCATTGTCAATTCCTATATGTAATTAAAAAATAAGAAGATATGGTATGATTGCCAATGACAACTATCCACACAAACCAAATCACATATCTTTATCAACTGAAGTTCACTTTAAAGTAGAATATGAGACAGACGTGATACGTTGTATTATTTTTGTCAAGGTCGATTAGATGTGTTCAGCATAGTAACCAAATTTTGTATTATGCAGATAGAGCATCCGTATAGTGGAGGTGAAGTTGAAGGATTTGAAATTTTATTTTGGTAGGACTTGAATGTATATCTTTTTTTTCAAATTCTCTAGTGATCCTCCATGCCAAAATGGATGACTTACCTCTCTATGCCACTGAAATTGATGGGTTTAAAACGGACAAACGCATAGACACATTCAGACCTTAGATTTTGCTACATAAAATTCAAAACGGAAAGTCCTTAATCAAATGGCAAAATCATAAGCTCAAACACATCAAACGAATAGATAACAACTGTCATATTCCTGACTTGGTACGGGCATTTTTGTATGCAGAAAATGGTTGATTGAACCTGGTTTTATAGCGCTACACCTCTCACTAGTATGACAGTTGCATCAAATTCCCCATTATATTGACAATGTGTTTCAAACAAATAAGGAGAAAAACATGGATAGATGTGAAATTTTAAAACACCAATTTTATGAAAAATACACATGAAGTAGTCATGTATTGATTGTGCTTTGATTGTGCAATAACCCATGATCAATGCATTACACATTTTATAAATAATGTGCATTCGAAGGGCTTGTCTGAATTCGCCATATTACGTATGTTATATATGATCGTAAGATACCAGCATAGCCGTCTGACCTAACTATGACCATTTGTCTCCTAGTACTGGTTGTGATTATTCTGATCAAAGTACATGTGTAATAACAAAAATACCAAATTCCATGCAAAACTCAAAGCGGAAAGTCCATAATAAAATAGAAAAATCAAGAGCTCAAAAGCAATAAACGAATGAAAAACAAATGTCAAATTCCTGACTTGGTACAGGCATTTCTTATAATCTAGATAAACATTGTGTGTTATGTAATAGATAAATGGCCTACATGATTTTTTAGTTCATGTGATTACCGAGGGTTTAGTTGTTTTACTAGTTTATATAATCATTTAGACACTATCACTTCTAAAATGTTTTCGAGTTAGAAAAACTCTATCGGTGGAAATATTACAATGATAAAAGACATGACGTATTATTTGATGAATAGATTGTAATGGAATAATTATGCAGAAGTTTTTCTTTATTTCAACATTTTGATAATTGTGTCATTAAAAAACTGATTAATTCAAGTAAAGTTGCACAATGAAGTCTCTATTCTAATCAATGTGTGAAGAAAGATGAAATGAAACATTAATGACATTATCCACAAGAGACTAAACGACTTGAAATTTAACAACTTTAGGTCATCGTATAAAATTATCAGGTATATTCAGAATCCTTCTTTAAAATGCTGTATTTCATGACGAAACAACCTCCCTAGTTTAGGGGGATTTTGTGTTTTTAAGCCCGGGATTCGGGATCAGGATTCCTCCTACCCCCTCCTAGTTACAACAATTCTAGAAAGGTTAGACAAATTTATCAATGTCTTAAATTTGCAACTGATAATATGATTGGCTTCAAGCTACCCATATATCGTAATTTCTTCTTCTTGCTATGTTTTGTTTAGTTTAAAAGCAAGCAAATACGAATACACTCATAAAACTTAGCTACCTGAAGGAATAAATATATACGACCGTCTGATGTCCGCTCTCTGTCAATATTGCCATAGTAAGTGTGAATAAATAATCTTTAGAAGAAAATGATACGTTTATTAAACTTCTAGAACAGCCAATATATTTCCATACATGAGCAATATTCTTACAAAAATATAAATTACATACGCGGAGGAGCTACTAAAATAACATTCTTGTATTTTTTGTATGGACCGAATGGTATTGTCTTAACTTCAACGACCCTTACTCATAAAATATATCCCCGGGATCCTGGCTGTAAGCCACATGTAAACACAGCAAAGACTGACGAACTTGATGTTGCACTGGTATCTATTTTAAATTACCGGAAATAAACATTCTGAGCAGGAAGAAGAACACACCGTCAAAAATTACAGAAAAATATAGGAGTCCTCGAAAATGCTTATAATAATACAATATTGTGACTAAACCGATCTAGACATATTAATTCTTCCAGATAAGAACTCATACGTGTACACTTTTTGCCATTTGATTAGGGACTTTCCGGTTTGAATTTTCCTCGGCGTTTAGTATTTTTGTGATTTTAAGTTTTGTTTTCGCGTTTAGAATTAGACCCAACGGTAACGTTCTGAACAATTCATGAAAGGTATATGATTGTTAACACCCCACTCATGCCCATCCGGATATATAAACCCTGAATCGGTCAGCATATTTTGATGCAAATTTAGTGGTGCCATCAGACCCTACAGCTATATTACCACCTGATGATTGTATCTCTGCCTTCAAATGAACGAGCGCTACGCTCCTAGCCTCCAACAACATGTACTTGGCAAATATAGAAGATAGAGAGAACGTAAACAGACTAAATGATCAGCAATACAAGATCAACGAAAAAAGAGATTTTTGTCATGAATTTTATTTTCGTCTACGATGTTTGAGGGTGTCCTTTGTTGCATATGCACATAGACCAACAGTTATCAAAGGTACTAGGCTTATAATTTTATATGCCAGACGCGCGTTTCGTATACATAAGACTCATCACTGACGCTCAGATAAAAATATTTAGAAAGCCAATTAAGTACAAAGTTGAAGAGCATTGAGGACCCATAATTCCAAAAAGTTGTGCCAAATACGGCTAAGGTAATCTATGCCAAGGATGAGAAAATCCTTAGTATTTCGAATAATTCATATTTTGCAAACAGTAAATTTATAAAAATGATATATACTTGATATTCATGTGAACATCGAAGTGCTAACAACTAGGCTGGTGATACCCATGGTGAGCGGCACAGGCTCTCTAGATGGAATAATCAGAACAATAAGTTAAATAACTTAAACCTCTCACTTGTTTGACACATGCATCAAATACACTCAAGCCCTTCATTATGTTACAAAAGGGAAATTTTATTATTATATATATTCATAGATATGTAATTTTGCAATCAATTAAAACAAAAATGCTGAAACTATATGCATTTTGTACTAAAACAGAGAAAAATCACTAATTTACAAAATTTATTGACAGCATGGGAAATATGACATGAAAAAGCCTCAAAATATGAATAAACTTATTTATATTAACACTTACCTACAGTTTTCTTAAGTTAAATCTGGTCCCCTTTATCTTTATTGAAAATACGAAAAAAAAATGTTGGATAGTGATTTTGTTACGATAATAGCCCAAAAATATGTAAAAATTGATGAAAATTGTAAAATAATCTAAATTGGTTACTTTCAAAGGGCCGTTGCAAAAGAGAAGTGTGCCACTATAAGAGATCATAAGATTTTTTTCACCACAAAATCAGGTTAAGAAAAAAGTTTAATTCTAGAAAATGGTTTGCTCCTCAGAGGTGTACATCCTTAACTCATATACTTTTTTGTGATATTACAAAAAATAAAAAAAAAGATTTTAATAAAATGTTAGTATCCAAAAAAGGGTGTGCGGGAGATTCTATAAAAAAAAGCTATGACAATTATTTGAATTTTTTACCCATCACTAGTCGAGAAAATTTAGAGATGATCTTTTGCTTACACCATTTTCCATTTTTTTTTAATTGGATAAGTAAACTTTCTTTGTTAACAGTTCCACAACTTGTGATAACAAATGATTTTAACACAAACTTTTATCTAGTTTTCATATTTTCTCAAGTATTATTTGATGACTTTTGATCTAAATAACATATTTTAAAAGTGATTTTATTTCCAGTAGATGACATTTTAAAATTCAGTTATTATGTAACAAATTTATTTTTATTTAAATGAGTAAATGTCTTTTATTTACTCGCATTTATATTTCAGGCATTAAGCTTAATGCCTGTACACATTTTTCAGGATTTAAGCTTAAATCCTAGGATTTAAGACTAATGCCTAACATTATTTAGGCAATAGACTTACTGCCTAGGCGTTAGCTTATTGCCTAGGATTTAAGCTTAATGCCTAATTTCACTTATTGCCACTAACATATATACTAGTATATAATAATAATTTTCCTTATTGATACATATTGAATTACAAATTTGTTTTAATCATAGTAAATCTTGGGAAATGAATGAAATATCCGGACTCAAGAGAAAACTACTTGTTAATTTCCGAGTGTTTAATATAGTTTGAAGAAATATAGTTATAAACATCAAATGTTTATTGATTAGTTGAAAAGTTGGAGTTTAGATTGGAAGAGAATAATACGTGTATATGATGGCCAAATTATGCTCTAACCTTGATGGAAATATCTGTTCATCAGAAACAATTGTTGATAAAAACCAAACGTATGAACCTTTGTTGCCAGAGAACTTGGTAATATCGAAGAGCAATTATGATATCTTGCAAAACGTTCAAAATACTAACAACACTTATAAAAACACGACCAGGGGAAGAATAGAACAAAGGGATTGTACAAAGGAGCACAATCAAACTTCTGAAAGATTTACTAGTTTGGACAATAACCAAGCGAAAGTGGAACAGGATGATTATTATACGGAAATACAAACCCAGACGTCTTGTAACTCTGATGTATATGAGAGTATAGATGCCAAAGAACTGAACCCTACTCATTGCGCTTCAACACATTTGACCAGAAGTTGTAACAAACGTTTTACTTTCAAAGGCCGGCGAAGAAAATGTTTGGCTTGTTTTATATTTTGGGTTCTTTTGGCGCTTGTCATAGCCGGTGTGACTGTGTTTCTGTTACTGAAAAACAATTCGCTGGATCCCGACAAGCAAAACACCCAGGCTCAAGGTATTTATCAATTTTGATAACATATTTTTTTTTAATCATTCTCTACTTACATACATATTTTATAGATCTTTAGAGAAATGTATTCCCATAACCATCTATTACTTGCCTTTCGTACTCTTACAAGGTTAAATGAAAAAACTACATTATTAAAAATAAAAACAATTTACTTGATTGCTTAATCTATACTGATTCGTTTTCTTTGTATATACCCTAATACTCTTTGGAGTAACTATTCACCATATACAGTCGGCAATAAATTACGTCTCCCGAAAACAATGTTCTGATATCAAATTTCTTAATTTTTACACTGATAATTTAACAATTAAACAAAACTAAGTCTTTCTGAGCAGAACAATTTCTACAGGAATAATATATATATATATATATATATATATATATATAGTTTAACAATATAATATAGATAGACAAACTACCGGTGACAAGTACAAAGTTAAGAAACAAAAGTTGTGCTAAATATGGCTAAGTTAATCTATGCCTGGGATAAGAAAATATATCTATCTTTGAACGCGGTTACTGCAAATACTTCTTCAAAAATGTTTTTTTTTCAAAAGGTGTATAAGAATTCAAGGAACCAACACATCTATTAACGATATATCCTAGGATTTTAATCTTATGATTGTACTCCAATAATACTATTTTATTATTTCTAGAAACAGCATGCAACAGTTCACCTTGTTTGAATAGGGGAACATGCAAGCCCACTGGTAGTAGTTTTGTTTGTTCCTGTCCAACTGGATACAGTGGAAAACAATGTCAAAGTGTGTATGCTTAACATATAGGTTAACTTCATGGTTTTGTTTTAATTAATGATGGCACAATACATAATTTTTTTTTTAAATAAATGAAATTTTATGACTGCTTTACACAATTTCATTGTTTCCATTGAAAAAAAGAATAAGTTTGTTATTAAAAAAAATCTTTTCATTTACCTCTACATATAACAACAATCGGAAAAAGTTACAACCAGTACGTAAAAAATGAAATATTAATACAAAGTTTCATGTGCAAGACATTTAAAAAACATCAGAAAAACGTAGAAAGAAACCAGGCGGAAATACCAAACGAAAATCGACGAAAGACAGAAAATATAAACTAATTAAAACAAAAAATGTATAACAAACAATACAACTTACAACTTATATTACCTGGATAACAACATACTTTTGAACAACTAAAACTAGTTGGGTGACATACGTTATGTTAGCATGCTAGGGAATATTACTTAAACGAACAGTTCAACAGAAAAAAAATAATAAAATAAAACTGGTTGTGTCTACATTGACACATGCCTATCAATGTTTCATTCCACAAATGAACACACAGAAATTTAATAACGTAGAGCATTACGAAATCATTGCGTTTGACACAAAATAGCTTTGTGATATCTCTTATTGTTGATAAAAACTACGTTCTCTGAATCATTCTCTGATTCGTCGATAATCCCGTTTTTTCGGTCTTAATTCTTAATTAATCATATTTTACAGGTCGAAATTTATGTCCATCTGGCTGGAAGATGAATGAAAACATTTGTTACTATTTCAGCAGTACGAGCATAGATTGGTTAAGTGCCAAGGTTGCAAAGATTTGTCTACTTTAAGTATTTACAATTTGTCTTACAACTTGTGTATGATAATGGCAAACTATTCAATAATCATAATAAAAAACAACACTAAATAAAATTGAAGTTTGGCAAATGTCAACGAACTAGTATTCATTGAAACTGAATCAATTTTTTCAAATATGAAAACATTGAAGGGCAAGCAGCATATAAATTCTCAAAACGACAATTTGGCTAACCATATAATAATGATAAATTATGCAACACACAGCAAATCGTTTTTCTCATGGTTAGATAGTGTTTTTGTGTTCTTTTAGTTCAAGTCAATCAATGAACAACTCACAAAAAGCATTTGATTGTATATCATTCAATTATAGGCGTGACTGCCAATAATACAACACAAAAATTTAAACGTAATTCGCTCATGTCTTTAAAAATCAAAGTAAGTTAACTCTTGTTTTGTAATTAATACTCTCAATTAATTGAATTTCTTCGATACTTAATGGTGACATTAAGTAGATAAAGAGTAGAATTTAGGAATCCATAAATTACAGTAGGCTCTGGACTTTTTAAAGAAACATTTATTATATTATAATATCAAAGGTACCAAAGCTAATAATTTGATACACAAGATGACCGTTTTGTCTACATAAGTCGACTCATCAGTGATGCTCCGATTAAAATAATTAGAAAGCTTAACAAGTATAAAGTTGACGAGCATTGAAGACCCAAAACTATCCAAACTATGTGCCAAACACGGCTAAAGTAATTATACCACGCAAACCTTTTGATATTTGTCCTATAGAGAAAGTTAAGAAAAAAAAATATTTTAAAAAGCGCAATTTCCTAACGGGGTTTCAACTCTCTCAGGAAATGTCGATCTTAAACGAACTTGCTTTACTCTTATGTTCCTTTAATTGTAAAGTAATCCAATATTCGATGTAGTTCTTTATCTATTCATCTGGCTTTGAAATAGTTGGCTTTAGCGAGCATTTTTAAATTTAAAAAATTTACTGTTGAGAGTCGAGTAAGGATTTTCGCTACTCTGTTTTAAAATAACGAGCTTTTTAAAAGGCTGTTATACAGTAATAGTTTATAGATATAGAAACTTAAAAAGCAGAGGAAAAAAAAATGGTTAATCAATATATATATATACATATTATTTTCTGTGACTGTATCTTACATTAATTTGTAGGATCCTTTACTATAGATAATTTAGCTGGTCTGTAACAATAACATCTTCATGCCTTATATATCATGTACTGCAGTACACCGCTAGATTAAAACTGACGTGGAAAGGTAACACATGGCTAGCGAAAGCTCTTTTTTAAGAGCCCAGGTGGTCGTGTGGTCTACCGGGACGGCTGCAGTGCAGGCGATTTGGTGTCACGATATCACAGTAGCATGGGTTCGAATCCCGGCGAGGGAAGAACCAAAAATTTGCGAAAGCAAAAACCTTTCCACGTCAGTTTTAATCTAGCGGCGTACTGCAGTACATGATATATAAGGCATGAAGATGTTATTGTTACAGACCAGCTAAATTATCTATAGTAAAGGATCCTACAAATTAATGTAAGATACAGTCACAGAAAATAATTATATTTATAAGTACGTCTGAGTCAGTGACAACCCTACAACAGATGTATCCATCGGATCGCCATCAATGATGGTGATACATGGCTGTGTACATAATGTATATACAACTCGTCTAAACATCAACCCAACAATGTTAGATCTGTAAATTTGCTTTCGCAAATTTTTGGTTCTTCCCTCGCCGGGATTCGAACCCATGCTACTGTGATATCGTGACACCAAATCGCCTGCACTGCAGCCGTCCCGCTAGACCACACGACCACCTGGGCTCTTAAAAAAGAGCTTTCGCTGGCTATGTGTTACCTTTCCACGTCAGTTTTAATCTAGCGGCGTACTGCAGTACATGATATATAAGGCATAAAGATGTTATTGTTACAGACCAGCTAAATTATTTATAGTAAAGGATCCTACAAATTAATGTAAGATACAGTCACAGAAAATAATTATATTTATAAGTACGTCGGAGTCAGTGACAACCCTACAACAGATGTATCCATCGGATCGCCATCAATGATGGTGATACATGGCTGTGTACATAATGTATATAAAACTCGTCTAAACATCAACCCAACAATGTTAGATCTGTAAATTTGCTTTCGCAAATTTTTGGTTCTTCCCTCGCCGGGATTCGAACCCATGCTACTGTGATATCGTGACACCAAATCGCCTGCACTGTAGCCGTCCCGCTATATATATATATATATATATATCACTGGTCACAACCGGATTAAATGCATAAATATTTAGCAAAAATTAGAACTAAACTGGTGAAGATCTATACGATGCAAGTTTTTAAAGGGTTTTCGTTTATTATCACTCTGTCTTTTGTTTATTAGCATTTAACTCTTCTCAATTTTATGGCCATGTTTATTTGAAAGAGGGTTGGACAATGGCAATCTCTGAAATGTTGTTTAGATAAAAAAAAATGGTGGTATAAAGTTCTGATGTTTTCAACAATTTTCGTTCCTTTATGAACCAGGCTTATTTCTGCTATGCACATTCATGGAACGGTCATTGCCCATTAAATGATTTTAAGGAATTATGATTATGTGATCAGTATTTCAAATGTCCATTTTAATCGCATATTATATTTGTCCTCCGACAATTGTATTATATGGATACAGTTTCTGGTTGAATGCTACGAATTTACAAAAATTATTTAACATAACGCTAAAGTGTTCATATTTAATTTAATTCATAATTTCCCATTTCCATTCTTAATTTTATTGAATTGCCTTTAAAATATTCGTATATTAAATTATATTTTCAGATTGCTTGTAGCAACTCTGGTAGTATGCTTGCAGAAGTACGATCAAGAAGTGAGATGACATATCTTAGAACAAGTGCAAAAAAATATGGGAAAAGTATGTATCTGCCATCGGAAAATTACATGTTTTAGATATTTAGTTATAATAACATCTGTTAATAGCCAGCAAGAAACATTGCAAGACATCAATACATCAACATTTACAAAATTACAAAAATACTTTTAGAACGCATGATAAGTTTATACTGAATGTGTCTTATGTTCTAACGAATTTCGTTTAAAAGAATGTAAAATGAATACTCCAAATGACAAACAGTTTTAAGATAGAGGCTAAGAGTGCTTATTCACATGTTTTAAAAGGAATGAAATAAGATTTTAAATGAATGTATTAAACTTTATTTTTCGAGGTTTAGTTAAAGGCTCATTTATTTGACTTTACAAATGTCGCATCAAATGGAAATTATTCTTCCTTGATTTCTCTATTTAATTTACCGTCAGTAAGAGAGTACTTAATGAAGGTTATTACAGAAAAAAGTAAAATCACAAAAAAAAACTGAACTTCTAGGAATATCCAATAAAATTGAAAATGGAAATGGGAAAAATATCAAAAAGACAACAATCCGCCAAAACGCGCGTCTGGCGTATTAAATTATAATCCTTGTATCTTTGATAATTATCACGCTCAGTTAAAACAAAGTTATAAAGCCAAACAAAAAAGTACAAAGTTGAAGAGCATTGAGGACCCAAAATCCTTATTTTTTTCGAAAAATTCAAGTTTTGTAAACAGGAAATTTATAAAAATGATTATATAATTGATATTGATGTCAACACCGAAGTGCTGACTACTGGGCTGGTGATATCCTCGGGGACGAAATGTCCACCAGCAAGGTACAAGGAATATAATTAAATACGCCAGACGGGCGTTTCGTCTAAATAACACTCACCAGTGACGCTCATATAAAAAAGTTATAAAGCCAAACAAGTACAAATGATGGATGTTTAAGTACCGAGCCAAAATGATTGGATGTGTTAGTACAGAACCACAATGATTGAATGTATACGTATCATATATTGTACAGCTTTTTGGCTTGGAGGATCAGATAAAGCTTCAGAAGGTGTGTGGGTATGGACAACTAGTGGACAGGGGTTTACCGTAACTGATTGGCATATACGTACTATACGTGAACCAAATAATGCGAATGGAAATGAAGATTGTCTGACCATTCATGAAAAATTGGACTTTGAATGGAATGATGGAAATTGCTTAGATATTACTTACTACATATGCGAAAAACCGTAAGTATATTCTTATGGTTATACTTGTATTTGGAAATAGCACAGGTTATATTTTTCTTATGTAGAATTCAATTCTCAGAGAAATAAAAGCTATATATATTACATTTACGGTTTTATCAAATTTGAAAATAATTACAATTTGCATTCAAATTAAACAGATTTTGATTTTTATCCACAAATACTTTTATGTGAACAATCAAGATTTTTTAATGTTTGTGAGGAAATCTACCAAAGTGTGTTTTATGTGTGATAAATTTGTATTAACGTAATAATTTGAGTTACTAAATATCGGTATTTAAACCCGTTCTTCAGATTTGTGCAGAAAATTAATGAATGAATGATAAATGATTTGGCTCCCCTCCCCCATAATTGTATTGTTTCGGTTTTTAATTTTATTGGGGGAAACTATCTACAAAGTTCTAAAGGGTAATAATAAGTAATATTTCTATACAATTATGATATAAAAAGCGAGTAATAAATTAAATTCAGTGTACTTTAATTTCAGAATGAATTGAGTTATATAGTGAAGTTAGACCATACAGCGGAAAGAGATACTTATTACTGTAAATAGAATGCAAGGAGTGATACCAGTTAATGTAAAAATTAGACCGGACTTTAATACTGTTTTTATTAGACGGGAAGTGATACCTGGTACTGTAAATACAAGTCGGGAAATGTTCTTCTTACTGTAACTATTAGAAGGTTAGGGATACTCGTTACTGTAAACATTAAACGATTAGGGATACTTGTTACTATAAATATAAGGCAGGAAGTGACACCAATCTCTGTAAAAATTAAACCGGAAATGATACTTTGATACTTTTCCTATAAGACTGGAAGTGCTATTTTGATACTATTTTTATAAGACGGGTAGTGATACTAGTTCCTGTAAATATTGCAAATATAAGTTGGGGAGTGATTCTTCTTACTGTAAATATTAGACGGTTAGGGATACTTGTTACTTGTTACTGTAAATATAAGATTGGAAGGATATTTGTTACTATAAATATTAGATGGCAATTGATACTTGTTACTTTAGATATTAAACAAATAGTAATACTTCATGATTTCTCTTTGCTTAAACATCTGTTGAGTTGACCCGATATTAATGTATTGATACTTTGTTTAACACTATGTAGAGATTGTATTATAAGTATCCAACATTTTATTCTAGACAAAAATAAACACACAACAGCCACTATATCATTAAAACACGGTTTTCATGTAAGCAGAAAGCTATCAAAATAACTTAGATACAGTTTCATTTTTTTCAAGAAATAAGATATGTTTTTATCATAGTTGGTAAAAAGAAAAGCAGGTCTGAGCTTTCTGTCAATTTGTTCAAGACGTCTATAAATGTTATAGTAGCAGGATTGAATAACCTGCCCGAATATTATGAGATCGTTTTGGTTTCTCCTGGCGTTATCATTTTATCTACTATTTTTGTTCTTTTTTCTCCTGGCGTTATCATTTTATCCACTAGTTTTGTTCTTTTTCTCCTGGCGTTATAATTTTATCTACTATTTTTGTTCTTTTTCGCCTGTCGTTATCACTTTATCTACTATTTTTGTTCTTTTTCGCCTGGCGTTATCATTTTATCTACTAGTTTTGTTCTTTTTCTTCTGGCGTTATCATTTTATCTACTATTTTTGTTCTTTTTCGTCTGGCGTTATCATTTTATCTACTAGTTTTGTTCTTTTTCTCCTGGCGTTATCATTTTACCTACTATTTTTGTTCTTTTTCGCCTGGCGTCATCATTTTATCTACTATTTTTGTTCTTTTTCGCCTGGCGTCATCATTTTATCTACTATTTTTGTTCTTTTTCGCCTGGCGTTATCATTTTATCTACTATTTTTGTTCTTTTTCGCCTGGCGTTATCATTTTATCTACTATTTTTGTTCTTTTTCGCCTGGCGTTATCATTTTATCTACTATTTCTGTTCTTTTTCGCCTGACGTTATCATTTTATCTACTAGTTTTGTTCTTTTTCGCTTGGCGTTATCATTTTATCTACCATTTTTGTTCTTTTTCTCTTGTCGTTATCATTTTATCTACTATTTTTGTTCTTTTTCTCCTGGCGTTATCATTTTATCTACTTTTTTTGTTCTTTTTCTCATAGCGTTATCATTTTATCTACTATTTTTGTTCTTTTTCGCCTGGTTTTTATCATTTGATCTACTATTTTTGTTCCTTTTCGCCTGGCGTTATCATTTTATCTACTATTTTTGTTCTTTTTCGCCTGTCGTTATCATTTTATCTTCTATTTTTGTTCTTTTTCTCCTGGCGTTATCATTTTATCTACTATTTTTGTTCTTTTTCGCCTGGCGTTATCATTTTATCTACTATTTTTGTTCTTTTTCTCCTGACGTTATCATTTTATCTACTATTTTTGTTCTTTTTCGCCTGGCGTTATCATTTTATCTACTATTTTTGTTCTTTTTCGCCTGGCGTTATCATTTTATCTACTTTTTTTGTTCTTTTACGCCTGGCGTTATCATTTTATCTACTATTTTTGTTCTTTTTCGCCTGACGTTATCATTTTATCTACTATTTTTGTTCTTTTTCGCCTGGCGTTATCATTTTATCTACTATTTTTGTTCTTTTTCTCCTGACGTTATCATTTTATCTACTATTTTTGTTCTTTTTCGCCTGTCGTTATCATTTTATCTACTATTTTTGTTCTTTTTCGCCTGGCGTTATCATTTTATCTACTATTTTTGGTCTTTTTCGCCTGGCGTTATCATTTTATCTACTATTTTTGTTCTTTTTCTCCTGGCGTTATCATTTTATCTACTATTTTTGTTCTTTTTCGCCTGGCGTTTTCATTTTATCTACTATTTTTGTTCCTTTTCGCCTGGCGTTATCATTTTATCTACTATTTTTGTTCTTTTTCGCCTGGCGTTATCATTTTATCTACTATGTTTGTTCTTTTTCTCCTGGCGTTATCATTTTATCTACTATTTTTGTTCTGTTTCGCCTGGTGTTATCATTGTATCTACTATTTTTGTTCTTTTACGCCTGGCGTTATCATTTTATCTACTATTTTTGTGAATGTTCAGTTTTGACATTCCCTACTGTTGTTCATAGCGTTATTCAAAAGAGCTTTTAGTTCTGTTTAGGAATGTTTGGTACTTTAAGGATGTTTGCTCCTCCATTTTTTCGACTTTTTGCCAGATTTTCAGAATCCTCTGGTTTTATCCATGTATTGTCATAAAAAAAATTGCCCATGTTTGTGGCATAACATCGTGGCCACAAGTTATTTTTTTCTGTTTAGTATTTAATTTATATTAAGATCCATTTTGTTACATGTTGTGATCAATTTTATTTGACAATCGCCAATGGCAGTCAGCAGGGTTAAAGAACATCAGTTGTTCGACCTGTTAGTCAAATGCGTTTTGTTTAAACATACTTTTTCACTTTTTTGGTCTTTTGGAAAATGTTGTTTGTGCTGTATTTAGACCCTTCTACAACGAAATTGGTTTTACTTGCACACGTTTAAAAATTGCGGTTTTTATCCAACGCAATCATAGGTTTGAACGTAGTTTTCAATTTAGACTTGTTTATGTTTTTTTCATTTGGGCTTGTATCATATTTTCCCTCCGGTTTTTATGATCCGTTCATCCTATATTGACTCTGTAATAGTTATACACCGTTTCCCGAAGTGTATAACTAAATAACTTACTTACACCCGATGCTAAACTCTATATTGTTAACATTGATTATTAAGGTGGTACCTAACACTTTAACTAAATTTAATTTGGCTCGTTTAATTTTCTTAATATTTTGACAAATTATTTACTTTGACCCTTTGACAAAAATATAAAAATTTCCAAAAATTTGAACCAACCGTTTAATCAGAACAATTACACTGGTTATATAGCAGTTTGACAAACACTTATTTTGATCATTGAGAAGCTTGATATTCCCTTAAGAACACAACGTCATTAAAACATTCTGCTGATTTTACAGAGTTATCTCCCTGTAGTGTTAGGTACCACCTTAAATGAAAAAAAAAACCCGATAACATGTATTTTATTGACAATAACAAACCATAATTTATAAGTTTTTTTTTTACATTAAACCCCACTAGTAACCTTTTTTGGGTTATCTTCGTTCAAACTTTGACAACTGAGTATATTTTACCGATGTCAATGTTGTTTTGCATATTCCTATTAAATCCATGGGTTAATATGGATCAGCAGGTCAAGGTTGATCGTATCGTGTATTCATATAACAAACAAAAAATACGTCATGCTCATTATATGTAGTTGTCAATATGGAAGGGTATGAAACGAACGACTTTGTTTTTGGCAAGCATTGGATTTGGTAGAAGAGACTAAAGATAAAGGCAATATTATAACCCAAAGTACTAACATGTATCCGTTTAATAAAGGTAATCATAACTATAATTTTTATCTTACGGTTTTATAGAAAAAAAAACCCTTTTTCTTGAGAATAAAAAACATTCATATTAGGACCTACAAAGGGAAAAAGTAAAATCACAAAAATACTGAACTCAGAGGAAAATCAATTGGGAAAGTCTTTAATCAGAAAAAAAAGTATGTCTGCATTAGAAACCCGACTACCAGACACTACCAGACACGCTCACCATACAAAAATACAGATTTAATATTTCGTAACTCTCTCTTGCTCGCGGAACCCCTACCCCGGATCGGTCACTGGATAACGAGGGGTTGGGTGGTCCGAGAGTTAGGATCCCCCTTTAAAATAAAAAAAGAAGATCAATGCTGTAGAATAGAGACAAATGACTGGGAAACAAAAATATTACTTTCAGTAAAAAAGTAATTAAAGCATTATTTTTGTATTCAAAAGACAAGATTAACTTTTTTTTCGCTATTGGAATTTCCTAAAGTGTTTTTTTTTAATATCTTGAAACAATTTGTAGTGAACATGTACATGCTTTTTTAAAGAATAATCAATTTCTATTGTTACGAATAACAATGGACTTTGTTTGCGGGATGTAGAAGCAGGGGTTTCCAGAAACCCGGCTCGTCACAGCCTGTGGTCAAAATCCATTGTTATTCGTAACAATAGATCTATTCAATTTACACTTGTTTCAGATATAGAAACTGTGAAGTAGAACAATAGAGCTGGGGTGTAATTGTTATTCGGAACAATAGATCTATTCAATTGACACTTGTTTCAGAAATAGAAACTGTGAAGTAGAACAATAGAGCTGGGGTGTGATAAAATTGAAGATTCTGTCTAAAATTGAGGATAAATTATATGGCCTTTCTCATACCGTTTCACTCCCTAACATCACTGAAGAAACATTAATTGTCGAAATCCGGATCTAATGTACATAAATGTATTGACACCTGATGTTTGTGGCATAACATCGTGGCCACAAGTTTATTGTTTACTTTTTAGTATTAAATTAATATCAAGATCCATTTTGTTAAATCTTGTGATCAATTTTATTTGGCAATCGCCAATGGCAGTCAGCAGGGTTAAAGAACAGCAGTTGTTCGACCTGTTAGTCATATGCGTTTTGTTTGAATATACTTTTTCACCTTTTTGGTCTTTTGGAAAATGTTGTTTGTGCTGTATTTAGACCCTTCTACAACGAAATTTGTTTTACATGCACACGTATAAAAATTGCGGTTTTTATCCAACGCAATCATAGGTTTGAACGTAGTTTTCAATTTAGACTTGTTTATACTATCTATATATATATTGTATACATTGTATATCAATAACGAATACAACCAGAGAAGAGAGAACATATTGCTATCAGTTTTATTACTTCTGTTTTGTATATCTTGTTCCTAAACACAATTGATAAAAATATAGATTCCTACACTGCAGCAAGTGTATTACGATATTTCTCCACTCGAGACAGTTAAATTTTATTATTTAAAGCGCGAGGCATGCCGAGCTCTTTAAATAAATAAAATTTAACTGTTGAGAGTGGAGAAATATCGCAATACACGAGTTTTGTATAGGAATCTGTTTCTCTAATGGTTTTTATCCTTCTTTTTCAAAGATTTTCAGAAACTTGTGTTCTTTATATGCGACGTCATCAGGCATGGTCGCCTTTTTTCATGACGTCACAATAGGAAAGTTCAGAAGAAAACAAAACATGTAGACATCATAATCAAATTTCGACTAATCATTTGCCGAGAACAGATTTTTCACTGGTGAGGAGAAATATTTTTCTCACACCGGTCAGGAAATGTGAAATAGCACAAAAAATAGAGAAACTTTGTTATTAAACTGTTTGATATTTTTCTGAACGTCTATACGAGTCTACAACTATCACTAGATTCACGAACAACCATTAAGAACTATTCATAGTTTTCTTTTTAATTTGAATACCATAGTCGAGACCAGGACAGATTGAACAGCATAACAGTAAGGTATGATATTAAACACAAAATATTAAATCTGGAATGTACGGAGTAAAAAATAAAGACTGTCGCCGAAAAGAAAGTACTCTTAAGTAAAAGCAGAAATCTTGCGAAGGTTGAAAATGAAAAAGGTGTACAAGGCATCTGTGTCAACTTACCCAATGAAACCAAACCTGTCTGTGTCAACTTACCCAATAAACCAAACCTGTCTGTATCAACTTACCCAATGAAACCAAGTCTGTATGTGTCAACTTACCCAATGAAACCAAACCTGTCTGTGTCAACTTACCCAATGAAACCAAACCTGTCTGTGTCAACTTACCCAATGAAACCAAACATGTCTATGTCAACTTACCCAATGAAACCAAACCCTCTGTGTCAACTTAACCTATGAAACCAAACCTGTTTTCAAATAGATGCAACTTTATATGGTATATACTTACACAACAGGAATTAATACTTTGAAAATTTCTGTACCAAGTCAGACAGTTATTGTCCATTCGTTCGATGTGTTTAATCATTTGATTTTGCCATTGGATTAGGGAACCTCCGTTTTGAATTTTCCTTGGAGTTCGGTATTTTTGTGATTTTACTGATTAATAAAGACAAATAAAAAACACTAAATCACGTTACTAAGAACTTTTTAAGAAAAAGGACTAGACGTTCTTTGTCATACCCCTGGTTCATCAACTTTCTTCTCAGACACTGATTACGTTTTACAAAGTCTAAGTAGGAGCTGCAAGCTCTTGAATATCGAATAAGTTGGCAAATGTAAATCCCATATGCAGGTGAAGTGGTATATTGCTACTAAGGTGGGGGAAATTTATAATTTCAAAATTAAAATCGTCTCTTTTGTCATCGATTCTGGTACTGAGATGACTGTGTAAGTCAAATTCGAGATATAAGTTTAAAAATGAAGCGGAGGAAGCCGTTTCTTTAATTTCTAGTTCTGGGGGATATATCAATGGAACCCAATCAGAAAAGTTCGGATTCTTTATGGAAAGAACATCATCAATATATCTGAAAGTGAAATTAAATAAAAAAATTTTGGCAGGTGTTTGAAGGAACTCCGACTCATATGAAAATAAGAAAAGGTTGGCAAGGAGAGGCGCACAGTATCCTTTAACTTTACTTTCCGCTATACAGATGATGTTCTCTCACTAAACAATTCAAAATTTGGTGGCTATGTTGAACGCATCTATCTCATCGAACTAGAGATAAAAGATACAACAAATACAGTTAAGTCGGCCTCATATCTTGACTTACATGTAGAAATTGACAATGAGGGTCGGTTGAAAACAAAACTTTACGGCAAAAGAGATGATTTCAGCTTTCCAATTGTGAACTTTCAATTTCTAAGTAGCAACATTCCAGTAGCACCTGCATACGGGGTATATATTTCCCAATTGATACGATATTCCCGTGCTTGTATTTCCTATCATGATTTTCTTGATAGAGGGTTGCTGCTCACAAGAAAGCTATTAAACCAAGAGTTCCAAATGGTGAAGTTGAAATCATTCCTTCGTAAATTTTACGGACACCATCAGGTGTTGGTTGACCGTTATGGAATAACCATTTCATAAATGATATCGGATATGTTCCTTACGTCGTAACTACAATTCCCTTCCCTTTCATGAATGTGACCTACCGAATTAGACTATTTACCGGATTTGTTATCACTTAAGCAACACGACGGGTGCCACATGTGGAGCAGGATCTGCTTACCCTTCCGGAGCACCTGAGATCACCCCTAGTTTTTTATGGGGTTCGTGTTGTTTATTCTTTAGTTTTCTATGTTGTGTCATGTGTGCTGTTGTTTGTTTGTTTTTTCATTTTTAGCCATGGTGTTGTCAGTTTGGTTTAGATTTATGAGTTTGATTGTCCCTTTTGTATCTTTCGTCCCTCTTTTAGCACCGTCTTACGATGTTTATATATCTAAACGTGTTCACTATGCTCATGTCTGTGGTTACATTTTGTATTTCAATAACCGTCATTTTTGTATCACTTGATAATTTAATTATATCTTGAAGTTCATTTGGGATTTCAAAAAAAATAAGTGATAATCCGTAGGAACGAACTAGCAATCCGTTATAACGGATGAGTAATACGTAGGAACGGAAAAGTAATTAGTTCTTAACGGATAAGTAATCCGTGCGAACGGATATGCAATCCGTTATAACGGATAAGTAATCCATTATAACGGACAAGTATTTCGTTATAACGGATTACTAATCCTTTGGAACGGATTAGTAACCTGTTGGAACGGAATATCAAGAGTTATCTGTGGGAATGGATTAAACAAATATATAACATGTCCCTTCCCGGGCTCCGTACTTACTTGAACATCAAAACTAAAGCCAGACATTGTTTATATATCAGAAACTTGAAATTCATATTTTATCATGTCAGACCCTATGTAATATAATCTGATATAAAATCAAACGTTAAGTAGAAAAGTTATTCTTATTATTGCAGTAACACCACGCACCAGTTCATCCTGCTTAAACAATGGAGAATATAAAGTACAAAAGGAATCATATACTTGCGATTGTTCAGATTGTTTAAATGGAATTGAATGTCAAGGTATATACGTTTAGTATACAATCATTGGCGGATCCAAAGGGGGGGTTCCGATTGCCGATATTGGCCGATCAATGCATTTGAATGGGGACATTAAGTTGGAAACGCCCTCCCCACTTGTCCTGGGTTGGGACACCCCCCTTTTTAAAATGGCTGGATCCGCCCCTGTATACAATAGTAAACTCATAAACTCGATTGACATCCTGGCTTTATAAGATCTGAAAACAAAAGGTTGATATTAATAGATTCATTCAATCATTACTGTGATTATCACAAAAGATATTTTGATCTAAAAGTTAAGGTAAATATATGTAAAGGTGGACATATAAACACAAGTGCACCTGTTTCTATTTTCTTTTCCTTTTAGAGAAACGGAATCTAATTATTGAGGTTGATACGAGCAAAGAGGGATTTATCATTATATTCATCGAATCAATTGTCCTCTTGGTTAATAATGATTGCAGAAGGTATTAACAGTTACTTGTTTTCCTCCATATCCATTGTAAAAAAATAAAGGCATTTGTTAAGTGCTGCTATTTAGGAGGATTATAAATGCTAGAGGTAAAACAGGAAAGTGTCTATGTTCAAATACGAATTGCTTTAAATTTCATACTGACCATACTCAGGGTTATGAAATAAAACATTTTGTTTACCAATTTATTCAAAACTATGTATACCTTTAAAATTGTTTCGGCATTCATTTTCGTTTGATGCCTACTTAAATAAAAGTTTTTCAGGTGTACATGCTGTAAATAAACAAATGGATAACATGTGGACATTTTCAATCTGTATTGAATATTTAGTGTTTGTTTATCTCATTATCTTAAATCCCCTAATAAGCAGTAAACAATCATTAACGGAGGTGATAAAGCTGCCAAAGGCAATGTCCTTTGTCCCATTTTCAGTTAATTTGAGTGTTACACAATCAAATAACAATTTTAACGAATATGCCGATTGGCATGAAATTTTGAATTTTTGTTTTTGTAAAGGCTTCTATTTAGAGCATTTTCGAAACAATGGCGTCATCAAAAGAAGTGAAAAAAGGGCATGGCGTAATTTAAAAATGGCATGGCGTCCATCCATTCTCAACATGCTTCAGGAAAACACAAAACTTTGCTATATATGCATCATTGTAAGTAATGTTGACTTTAAGTACAGTAATAGTGTAAATATTATTATATAATTAGTTATGTATTGTAATAACGAATTTCCTGAATGATATAATAACAATTTATTCAGATTGAATATGAAATGTGTGTTTTGTCTACAAGAGTAACATGACTCTCCGAGAGAAGAATGAATTGTTAATGGAAAAAGGTATATTCCAGTAAAATAGTATAATAAACATCCGACACAATTATAAGAATATACAGGGCAACCACAAAACCAGGTTTAACCCACCATTTTTTCGTAAAATGTCCTGTACCAAGTCAGGACTATGGCAGTTGTTATCTAATAGTTCTTTTTTCTTTGTATGCTGCATTGTCGTTTGTTTTAGTTGCACTTCAGTTTTCCTTTTGTTGTTCCGTTCTGCCCTCTTACAGTTGATGTGTTTCCCTCAGTTTAAGTTTGTAACATGTTTTTTTTCTCTCTCTCAATCGATTTATGACTTTTGAACAGCGGTATACTACTGTTGCCTTTATTTTACTAAATAAAACACAAACAGTATAATAGACATAGTTGATTATAATAAACCTGAGGTAAATGAGACATTGTCCGAAACAATAACTGTTATACCTGTACTCTTTAATTTTGTACGGGAAATATAGCGTTGATATAGGTATTAAGCATACTTTGAATTGTATTGAAAAATTATTATGCAATTGTTTCGTGATAATATATTCGTTTTCGATATTAGAAACACCGTGTTCTAAAGAACCTTGCTTCTACAATAGAACTTGCACTGAACCTGAGAATTTACCAATCTGTGCTTGTACTGATGGATACAATGGATCAAGATGTGAAGGCTATTAACTTTGTTAGCAGATAAGCGACGAATTCCACCTATGTTTATGACATGATTAATGGCGTCTGGAATTCCGGTTGTCCGGGTGTCAAAATTGCGCTCTCTAAATATATCAAAGCATAAGGAACATTTACCAAACTTGAAATGATAATGCACAATTGAAAGAGAAATATCCTTGGTGAAATTGGAATCAATATGGCAAAGGTTAAACAAAGGAGATAACTTCAGCTTCACAATTGTGGACTTTCCATTTCTGTACACATCGGGGTAATCTCCGATGCTCCGGAATTGTGAATGTAAATGCCCGCCAATTATTATACATAAAATTCACAAGTTATCAAATAAAATAGTAGATTGTTAAAAATCATAGCATTTTATAAACTGCTTATTGAATGTAGTATAACCACGGTTAACAGAAATGTATATATTACTTCTCTTTCTAACAAATTCATTTAAGCTATTTTGTATTTAAAACCAAAATAACTTAATAAATACACTAAAGTGTTCCCAGTGTAAGATTTCAAGGATTCCCATAAACAGAGGAAATGTCTTACAATAACCATTGTGAAAGTTCAGCTTCCTCCTATATCTATAGGAGGAAATCTTATTGAAACAATGTCTTAAGTTTAAATATAATACTTTCCCTCCGTATAAGTCATTAAACTTTCGCTGGTTCATTATGATACAGAACATTTTGTTTTTCATGTGTATCTAAAATTTTGAATACTTATTCTCAAGCAGAACTTTATAAATGGAATTCATGGTAGTGGTTATATTATATTTTTTGTCATGTATTTGTAACGGTAATGTGTTTGGTCCTAGTACACAAAGTTCAGTGGATGCGGAGAATAAGGAAACGAGATGCATACAATCAGTCATTAATGTTTTGAAAGACGATATGCATGAGCTACTTAAAAGAGTTATTAAAAACGAAAACGATATTTCTTCACTTCAGTGTGAAAATCAGTTTCTGACAAATAAAATTGTAAACGAAAGGCGTCAATTTTCATGTGATATCAAAGTGTTACATGAAAACACGAACGAACATCAACAATTATTAAATGATACTAACACGGAGATTAATCACTTAAATGAAACTATAGAAAAACTGAGGAAAGAAGTCGATAAGTTAGAAGAGTTACAAGGGCGAATGTCTGGGGAAAACATTACAGAATGTATTGACAAATCAGGTATGCTTCTGTATAAATTTGTAGATAAGCATAATAGAATAGGGAGCTTAAAATAATCACTCTTAATTATTATGTACTGTTATGAATCACAGTGTATGTCCAAACTCAGTAAAAACCCGTTTAAATTGTATTTAATTGATAAATTCAACAACACTTACAGTTATCTTGATGATATTTTTTGTTAAATAATCAAAACTTTTATAAAGATACTTCAGAAATTTACCCAAAGAAACTTACTTTAGCTCAATCAAATGTAAACGGTTATAACTGTCCTTTCCTAGATTTAGACATTTTAGTTTTATACAGGAAACTAAACACTAAAAATTACGACAAAAGGGACACTATTTCGTTCCCTATTGTTAATTTTCCTTTTTGTGATGATGATGATACTTTGCCATATTTTGCTTGATTTTCAACTTTGATAGAGAAGTCTATGCTTAACTTTAAAATGCTAAGGTAACTGTCATATAATCATGTAGCTATTTCTTCTTTAGATTCCTTAAATTTTACAAAGATGCTCTCTCTCTAAAATTAATTTCTACATGTATTTTATGTAGATAAACATTAGTTGATGTAATTATATTCTCAATAGCGACATGTGTTTGCAGTGAGACCTTTACATACATTGTTGAAGACAGTACGGTGACCTATAGTTGTTAATGTCTGTGTCATTTTGGTCTCTTGTGGAGTTGTCTCATTGGTTATCATACCACACCTTTTTTTTATATTAGAACTTGAGATACTACAGTAGTTGTTTAATCTTAAGTTTTACCGATGGTGTCATATTCCCGATTCTAGCATCTTCATTGAGGGCGGATTTACATTGCGGCCGAGGCATGCATAGCAGGAGACGGTAAATTTACCGATGACGTCACCGGTCTTGCTTCTGATAGAGTTCATGTGATCCCAACACATTGTGTGTCATCTTTCTTTTTCTACGTATTCAATATATGATACTTTAAAATTAGTAATATACTGTTGCTTGTATTTAACTCCATCTTGGTCAAAAGTTGGTCAAAATTCTATTATCAGTAATTGTTGGAAATACTTTAGTTTGAGTGTGGTATCACGTGGTCTATTTTACAGTCGATTGACACGTGTTTTTTCTTATGTTGAGAAAAAAATGGCGACGCCGTTAATGTAATTTTATTTACTTGTAAGAAAATGTATATATAATTGTAAGTCTTGAACCAACTCGTCTCAAACAACACAGACGAGTTAAATGCTTGATTCTTTTGACGATATAAAATCGTAAACGCACTAGAGATATACATCTTACTATTTCCGTACACGGAGAAAGCTAACACTAGTGAGATACATTGTTTTCGTTAGTTTACCTTAAGTTATGTATTACTTTCAAATTGTTTAAGAACTTTTATTTTTGACTGGATGAAAAATTTATAGACGGAAAACACCGATTTATTAGCAGTGAAGTGTTTGACTTAAACTTTGTCACTAAGTAGCTTATTTCCGCATTAAGGTTAACACTAAAAAAAGCTATTGACATTGATTTCGATTCATAATCAACATTTCGCTCCAGTTGTGTCACAAATTGCGTTTAAAAATATAAGTGAGACACTATAAAAGTCTTGTAAACTTTCTTGTTATTTCATGTCATGATATAGAAACCTGGCTTTATTTCGTTGAATGCGAAACTACTGACGGCTTTATTTTACTCCACTTTAAAAAGTTGGAAAATACTTTATTATCAGTAATTGTTGGACATACCTAAATTTGAGTTAGACATCACGTGGGATATTTACATTTTCGATTGACACGTATATAATTTTATTTTAAGAACAAGTGGCAACGACATAAATCTAATTATAATGATTTGTAATCAGAACATTGGTATATATAATTGAATTTTCTTAACGTAATTAATTGTCTGCTATATCAATTTACCTTTTCCTGAAACACATGACGGAGAGGTGAAATACATGTCACCAAACTAGCAGCCTCGTCTCAAGCAACACAAACAAGTTATGATGACACATACGAATTACTAGTATTAACACGTCTCATCTAAAATAAGAAATTCGCATATGCTACTTCACTTATTTTTGTACGAAAAAGCCACATCTTCTGGGATGATTGATAAATTTCGCGTTAAAAAGTCACTTTATAGCATTATTAATATTTGTCTGTCATTTTTTTGCATGATTTGGGGTCTTTTTTTGTAAATGCGAATCCAAAACTTTATCATTTTGTCATAAACCTTTTTCATGGGATGCTATAATAAACCATTTCAACATCCAGGAAATAGTTGAGGCAAATAAACCATAAAAAATGTTCATTCTGCATTTTTGTTATACTGTTATTACATTTTTGAAATATATACATAACATAGCATTCACCCATCTTTATTTCAGATGTTCCAATGAAAAGAATGCTAAATTCAGTCTTTTTTCTCTTAATTGGATTTGTCAGGTCGGTATGCTGAACCCTCACTCTATGCATGTACTAGTATTTGTCAGGTGTGTATGCCTGTATACCGACCTGGTGTATGCTAAACCCTCACTCTATTAATATACTAGTTTTTGTCAGGTCTGTAGTATTGATGATGTTCTATCATTGAATAACCCATATTTCAGCCAATACTAACATCTCATATATCCCAGCGAACTTGAAATTAAGGATACTACTGATACTAGAAGGACTGCTTCATACCTTGATCTTTTCCTCAATATTGATGCAGATGGACGACTCTATGATAAACGGGACGATTTCAACTTCCCAATTATCAATTTCCCATTTCGCAGCAGTAACATACCCTCTGCCCCTTCGTATGGTGTTTACATATCACAATTGATGCGTTATTCTCGTGCATGTTCACACTACACGGACTTCATATACAGAAGTGTGCTCCTTACACAGAAACTGCTTGAACAGAGTTATGAGGAGGACAGATTAAAATTGACACTCCGTAAATTTTATGGACACCATCACGAATTAGTTGATCCATATGATGTGTCTTTGACCAAACTAGCTAAGGACATTTTACCACATGGAAGATTGTGGTTTGTCATTACGTCGTCTAATCTTTTAATTACCGAACGTGACTTATTCCCGATTGTGACTGTTTTGCTGAGTGTGAATTCGCATTACTATAAGACGTGTTACGGTACTTATCTATCCCAAATTCATGTATTTAGTTTGATGTTATATTTGTAATTTTCATCGGATTTTGTCAAATTGGTTGATGTCTTTTCTATTAAATTCATGTGTTATGGTAAAGAAAATTAATCACCGCCTTCATTTATTAGTTTTGATTTTGTTCAACGTAATCTGTACGATTTTTATGTTTGAAGTTAGATTCAAAACAAACTGGACATATATACAATATAATTAATTGCTATTGATTAGTGTTGCAATATGCATTGTGTTTAAATGTAATATCAGTATTTAGTTCTATTATAATCTTAATTCAATCCTATTTCTATCTTATTTTTTAGAAATAATTTTTCAAATATGACGTCATATTTGTGCTTTTTCAGAAATTCAAATATCTGCATGACGTAATATTGTACCTTTTCAACACTTCATATGTGAAGTCATGGTTATGACTTTTTGCGTTCAGGCCTGGTTTGTCACTGAGTCGGGTGTGTCTATTTTCTGTGTTGGTCTTCAATGTATTATGTATTATGGTTTTGTTTTCTGTAATTAGTTAAGAAGTCAGCTTTATCATGTAAATCTTTTATATTCATTTGATAAAATTTACTGTTTGCAATAGCATAAATTGTTCTATATAATAAGGATGTTCTTATCACAAGCAAAAACCCTAGCCGTATTTGGCACAACCTTTTTTTAACTTTTGATCCTCAGAGCTGTACTACTTTGTCCCCCTTTTTTTGACTTTAAAACTTTTATATCTTGGCGTCACTGGTAAGTCTTGTTTGGACAAGACGCGTTTTTGACGTAATGAATTTTAAACCTGATGCCTTTTGTTATCTATTATTCATGTGTTTCTCTGCCTAATACGTTCTGCTATTTAGTCCTGTATTATAATTTTGTCATTTTAATGTTATATTTAACAATGCCATCAAAGTGCAAGGTTTGGCATGCCACAAAACCAGGTTCAACCCACCATTTTTTTTCTTTAAAAATGTCCTGTACCAAGTCAAGAAAATGGCCATTGTTATATCATAGTTCGTTTCTGTGTGTGTAACATTTTTACGTTGTGTTTCCGTTGTGTCGTTTGTTTTCTCCTATTTTTGAGTGTGAATTCACACTACTATAAGACGTGTCACGGTACTTTTCTATCCCAAATCGGTTTGGATGTTATATTGGTTATTCTCATCGGATATTGTCTAATGCTTAGTCCGTTGCTGTGTGTGTTTATTTTAATGTTGTGTCTTTGTTCTCCTCTAATATTTGATGCGTTTCCCTCAGTTTTAGTTTTTTACCCCGATTTTGTTTTTTGTCCATAGATTTATGAGTTTTGAACAGTGGTATACTACTGTTGCCTTTATTTGTGTATGCTAAACCTCACTCTATGCATATACTAGTATTTGTCAGGTCTGTATGCCAGCATACCGACCTGGTGTATGTTAAACCCTCACTCTATGCATATACTAGTATTTGTCAGGTCGGTATGCCAGCATACCGACCTGGTGTATGCTAAACTCCCACTATATGCATATACTAGTACTTGTCATGAATGTATGCCTGCATACCGACCTGGTGTATGCTAAACTTTCATTCTATTAAAATACTAGTATTTGTCAGGTGTGTATGCCAGCATATTGACCTGGTGTATGCTAAACTCTCACTCTATTAAAATACTAGTATTTGTCAGGTGTGTATGTCAGCATACCGACCAGGTGTATGCTAAACTCTCGTTCTATTAATATACTGGTTTTGCCAGGTGTGTATGCCTGCATACCGACCTGGTGTATGCTAAACTTTTACTCTATGTATACAAATTGATACTAGAATTTGTCAGGTCTATATGTCAGCATACTGACTTGGTGTGTGCTAAACTCTCACTGTATCTGTACTAGTACTTCGTTTGAATTTGAAAGAAAGCTGTCAATTCTTCATTGTTATTAACTGCAACACTCAGGGGTTTATTACTGTATATCAACCAGCTTTTCAATAGACTCTTGTAAAAAATAGACATCATAGGTTGGATTATCGACATACCGACCTATAGTCCTATTCACATTTGAACCAGGGGCGGATCCAACCATTTTAAAAGGGGGTTCCAAACCCTGGACATACAACACTGGTCTACAGTGAACACTTTTTGTTTTTTACTTGGATGTATATAAGATTTGATTGCCTGTATATCCACCTATGTTCTATTGAATTATAGTGTTGCATACATTTTAGTATTGTCAAACCGAGCTGGTGTTCAATGAGCTTGTGTGCTTGTGTGGGGTTTTTCCTCCAGTCTAAAATTTCTGCATATTTGGTGGCACTTATTGGCTATTTAGTAAACTGAACGATTTGCATTCTAACCAACCGTATGTTGTATTCATATTTAAAATTGTAAAACTATTCTTTTTCATCATGCTCTAAGTTAGTAACTTCAAGAGGGGCGAAAGATACCAGAGAAACAGTCAAACTCATAATCGAAAATAAACTGACAACACCATGACATGAAAAAGACAAACAGAAAAATAAAAGTACACAAAAACAACATAGAAAACTAAAGTCTGAGCAACACGAACCCCACCAAAAACTGGAGTGATCGCAGGTGCCCCGGAAGGGTAAGCGGATTTAACAATTTTATCTCAATTCATTGTAGGATATAGATCAATGATTGTACTTAAATAATTTGATTTTATTTTCTTAGTCACATCATGCCACAGTTCGCCTTGTTCGAATGGGAGTACATTTACACTGACCGGAAGTAATATTGTTTGTTCCTGTCCAACTGGATACTTTGGGATTTTAAATTTAAAGATGGCACAAAAAGTACACTTTTTTTAAAATAAATGAAAAAAATATAATTATTTTACACAATGAATTTTGTTTTCATTGAAAATAAGTATAAAACTGCTATCTAAAACAGTATTTGCTTTATTCTTGTCTGCAAATGACAATTATCGGAAGAAGCTACTGCCGGTACGTAAATATTGAAATATTAATACAAATTACATATAAAAGACTTTTAAAATATTTCAATTAAACGTTATTTACATTCACGCGTCATTTTCAGTAACTGCAAACTTGGAAATGGAGTCACAGATTTTATCACGATTCAACAATTTTATCTCAATATATTGTAGGATATAGATACAATGATTGTACTTAAATAATTTTATTTTATTTTCGTAGTCACACCATGCCACAGTTCACCTTGTTCGAATGGAGGTAATTGTACACCGGCCGGAAGTAGTTTTGCTTGTTCCTGTCGACCTGGATACTTTGGAAACCAATGTCAAGGTTGTTACTTTAAATTTATAGGTCGATACCTCTGCTGGTGGACGGTCAGTCCCCGATGGTATCATCAGCTCAGTTGTCAATATTTCGGTACTGATATGATTTAACAAACTTTACTGAAGTTATCCGTTTATAAATTTTGAACTTAATAAGAAACTAAGACAAAGTTGGTTTTGGATGAATTTGGCTATTTAATTTAGGTATTTTTGACATATAGCTCTTCAACGGTTTCCGGTACTTATCCATCTTCGGATTTCAAATATTTGGCTTTTAGCGTTCCTGGTGAAGGTAAATCCAGCAAAGCGCTTCGGACGCTAGAAATTATTAAACGTGTTGTTTTCAATTTTTTATAGGTTTCATTTCTGTAAATATAGACAATGCAATTTGCCATAGGAACTCCTATTACGGCTAAAGCTGTACCACTTTTACTATGAAGATTCCAAAAGTATATCTTAGAATGGAAAGATCATATGCACTACTGTTTTCTCAAAGGTCAAAATATTTTCAATATTTCTATGCTCCGAACTTCTAAGAGTTTAAACGTTTACTAAAATTCTGTAAAACCCATACCATAACTGTTGTTTACCTCGGAATTCAAGACAGCCGCTTTAAATGTTCATGTATATTGGTAACATTCCCAAGTTTTGTCTCTTAGAGAAGATACACAGAGATCATATCTGAAAACGGGTACATTATCATAACAAACTATCCATAAATGTTATATATCTCCCGAAAGACGGCGGCTTTGTGAGGCAACTGTATTGACAAAGTGCAACATTAAGTATTAGATAATTTTTATCATTGCAATTAGATTGACTAATACAGATTTTATTTTTTATGATAGTGGCCATTGCCACTCCGTGAGAAGAATGCGTTATAACGACGAAAACATTTGTCAAAATCTGAAGTACATATTTTCATAACTAATAATAGCATAGACCATGTTGAAGATAGTTTTGCGCACATCTTGTAATAACCACGGTAACTGCAAACAAGTATTTATATAGTGACTATGTTAAGCAGTCACGGAACCAACACATATACTCGTGATATATCCTACGATTTTGATATAAGGTTTGCACTCAAATAATATTATTTATTATTTCTAGGAACACCATGCAACAGTTCGCCTTGTGTAAATGGGGGAATATGCAAGCCTACTGGTAGTAGTTTTGTTTGTTCCTGTCCAACTGAATACAGTGGAAAACAATGTCAAAGTGTGTATGATTAAAATATAAGTTTGTTTTGGTTTTCTTCAATTAAAGACAAGGAATGTCCATAAGAAAAATGCAAAATTATTGTTATACTGTGTAAAAAAATCAAGAAGTAAAGGTTGCACCTATTCAAATCGCGATAAATTTCAGGATTAAGGTATACAAATTGCACCTAGCTTCTGTTATTCTTTTTTTGTAGTCACACCATGCCATAGTTCACCATGTTTGAATGGGGGAAGGTGTACACCAACTAACAGTGGTTTTTTGTGTTCCTGTCAAACCGGATTTTCTGGAAACAGATGTCAAAGTATGTTTCAATATATTAATCGACAGTGGGGTTTATTAAAATCACGATGGGACAAAATATATCATAGCATTTAAAAAGACATAAGTGTGTAGCTTTACTGTAAGGGTGTTTAACTTGCTATGAGGGTAACACATTTTTTTTATGATAAGCCGCTATCCTTTTTTTGTCCCGCAAGAGTAGAGAATCTTGAAATAAACAAACAAAGTTAGATGCTAGTAATTTTTAATTTTTAAAATAAACGAATAAAAGGTTTGAAATGCTCTTGTGGCAATAATAAAACAAATCGATGGCCATAACTAATTGAAAACTCGCTTAACCTAACGACATTCCACAAATGGCACAAAAAAATTCAATAACATCTCGTTTGTTGTTCTTTCTTAATTCTTAATTAATTATTTTTTACAGTTCGACCTTCATGTCCCTATGGCTGGAAGATGAATGATAAAAAATGTTATTATTTTAGCAGTGAAAGCAGAAATTGGTATAATGCCAAGGTTGTAAAGATTTGTCTACTTTAAGTATTTACAATTAAACGTTTGAAAACAATAATTCAAGCTACTAAACCTTCGGATGAAATAAGCAGTGAACAAAGTTTTGAATTCATATTATGAAATATTTTGACAGAAAACTAGAGAAGTAGTCTAGTGATTGGAGATACATAACAAAGATTGATTACCCAAACATATAAAGGATGTTCGATCCTCTTGTTTTAGAATTGTTGCCAGATATTCGGAATCCTCGAGCTTTATCCTTGCAGTGCCATTAAAAGAAATCCCTATTAACCACTACTTGTCTTTCCAGAATTTAAATACCTATAGTTTCAAATGTTATCTTTACAAATCTTATAAAATCCTTGTCATTTTTCCATTATTTTTTAAGCAAAAAAGGAGCCAATGATAAATGCATGAACAATCAATAGAGAATTATTTCCCACCAAATTTTCAATGGCTTTCCTTTTTTTCTGATTTTGTAGTTTCTTTATATATATATAATCAATTAATTACAGGGAAGCGAACCTCCCTTATGCGATGTTCACACATTGCCGACTATTGCTCCCGTTTGAGATCAGACAGCGATACGACACGAAAAATGAAAAAGTTGGATTAGTATCCTCAATTATTGTCTGAACGCAGTCGTTTTAGTTCGTAATAGATTTCTACTGGTCGGGAAGGGTCCGAATAGTTCGGCAAAGATTTTGTCTAGTTGGATTACAATCGTGTCTATGTCGTAACAGATTCTGCTGTATCGGATAGAATTCCTAACAATGTTCTGTGTATTCATGACGGTGTCCTGTGGAACGGGAATGATCTGGAGAAATTTTTCATTGCTGTTTTTCTGCCGATTGAATCCAGATTGCATCCAGATCTTGTCGATTGCGAACCGTTTTTGCCGAAACCGTTCCGAAACAGTCCCGTTATTAATTCTAAATTCGTCAACGATACCCACGTCAGAGTCCCGACAACTACAGAATACAATACGACTGAGACCAGACAAGGCCGTTTGCAATACAATAGAGCGGACCGTAATAGGATTACGTTCCGACAGTACCTGATCATCCCGAGTATACCGACAGTTTTCGAACGGATAACTTCCGTCAGCGTCGGTTCACTGTCTTGTCACTATCTGATCTCTGTCGGATTACATTCGGTTGAATCGGAACGCAGGCGTGACAGACTCGGTCGAATTTCACCTGGCGAGAGATACAAATCGGATTAGAAGCGGATTTAAAACGGGATTATCGGGATAAATTCGCTTGGAAACGGTTGAATATCGACGCTTCCTGAACAATATCTGATTGTTGTCGTGATTAAATTATTTTTTTTTACAAATTTTAATTAAAGTTTGAATTTCCATCCACGATTCATAGGATTTTGATCAGACTTTTAATAAATTTTAATCGGGAATGGTCCTGTCAAGGACGGCAGTAAAAATCGTGAATATGTGACCCCAGCTTAAGTCATTCGTAATGAAACCAACGATTCTTAACTGTCTTACAATTTATCGTTGATAAAGGTAAACTATTCATTAATGATATTTATGAACAACATCAGTTAAATTAAAGTTTGGCAATTTTTTTGTCATGGTTTATCAGGAAAGTACTTACAAAAATTCAGTCAATGTCAGAAAAGTATAAACGTTTTTGTATGAGGCTTAAAAACTGGGGAAGGAAGAGGTTTTACCGAGCCCTTCCCCAGTTTTGTGCCGAATACAAAATAGTTTATTTTTTATTGAATTGACCAAACATTGTTTTAGTACTGCAACTTAAATTATAACACAAATTTCAAACTTATTTTCATCACTTAATGAACCCCTGATTGTGCAAAAAGTATTCCATGATGAAATTGACGTTGCACAAAATGAAGCTGTGTTACTGTATTTAGAAAATAAACACAACTTGTTTCAATATAAGACTTGTTTCAATATAAGAAAATATATATCAACCGGTCAACGAATTCGTATTCATTGACACTGCCGGATTTATTTCAAAGATGAAAACATTGAAGGGCAACCAGCATATATTTTTTCAAAACGGCAGCTTTGCTACTAGATGTCAATAGAGATAATTTCAGCCATTCAGCAAAATAAAAAGCAAAAAGTTTTTCTCAAGGGTGAGCGAGTGTGTTATTTTGTGTTAACAAACGAAAAACATGTAATCGCATATCAATTACAGGCGTGAATACCGATTATGAAATAGAAAATAGTGTGCATGTAAAACTAAGACGCTCATGTCTTTGAAGAAAAGTACACTGTTGCTTAGCAGATGAAACCCTAATTTGTTCAATTGCTCCAATAAAAAAAGAATAATTAATGATTCAATCTTGATAAATAAATAATAGAATTTTAAGAAATCAATAGAATACAATAGGCTATGAACATTTTAAATCAAACCTTTTGATACTTATTTCCTCGAGATGGTTGAAAAACATATTTTAAAAGCGAGATTCCTTACTTAGGGTCCAGCTCCCTCTGGCAAAGTTGTCTTTACACGATATTTTCTATCACTGTAATGTTCCTTTGGTTGCATAGCTCTTTGATATTCAATGTTGTTTAATATTTATCAATCGTTCCTGATTATCAATTTCACGAGCATTTTAAAACTTGAGTATTTTACTATTGAGGGTCAATAAATCTAGTTATCAACAAGATAAAATAGGTAGAATTTGTAGTTCTATGTTCACACATCATTGTAAATATAACGTAATTTGATGAGATTGTCGTAGACGTGAGAGGATAAGCGTTATAAAACCAGGTTCAATCCACCATTTGCTACATTTGAAAATACCTGTACCAAGTGAGGAATATGACAGTTATTGTACATTCGTTTGATGTGTTTTGTCATTTGATTTTGCCATGTGACTTTCCGATTGAATTTTCCTCTGAGTCTAGTATTTGTGTGATTTACTTTTTATATAAATGAATTGCTTAATATTATTTTCTTAAATCAGCGTATGGTATATCAAAATATGATTAACTGATCGTAACACGTTTAAATGCATACGGTTGAAAGATATTAAAAGAGGGACGAAAGATACCAAAGGGACAGTCAAACTCATAAATCATGATAGGAAATGCAAGCACGGAAATATCGTATCAATTGGGAGATATATACCCCGTATGCAGCTGCTGCTGGAATGCTGCTACTTAGAAATGGAAAGTTCACAATTGGAAAGCTGAAATCATCTCTTTTGTCGTAAAGTTTTGTTTTCAACCGACCCTCATTGTCAATTTCTAGATGTAAGTCAAGATATGAGGCCGACTTAACTGTATCTGTAATATCCTTTATCTCTAGCTCGATGCGTTCCACATAGTCACCAAATTTTGAATTATTTAGTGAAAGAACATCATCTTTATAGCGGAAAGTAGAGTTAAAGGATATTGCTAACTTATTATCTTTCTTCCTAAGAAGTTCCTGCATGAAGTCAGCCGCATAATAACAAAGAAACAAGTCGGCAAGTAGAGAGGCACAGTTAGTTCTCATTGGAATGCCGAAAGTCTATTGAAAACAAGTCCTCCGAACGTAACAAATATGTTGTCAATCAAGAAATCAAGCATCTTGATAATATCAGTTTCAGAGAATTTTTTGTTGGAATTAGAGTGATCCTTTACAAAGTAGGATTTATCCCTCCTTAAGACAAGATACTTGTATCTACGTTGGCCATTCCTTTTTATGAAGCAAAGCAAAACCAACTCTTTCAATTTGTCTCTTAGTTTGGAATGTGGAATACTTGTGTGAAGAGTAGAAAAGTCAAATGTTTTAATACTGTTACAAGGTGAAAGAGAGTTAGATTGTATGTACTCTAAAAGATCTTTGGAATTTTTAAGTATCCACATCTGATTCACGCCCCCTCTAGAATAGGCAGTTTCACAATAACTTTGAAGCCCGTCTTTGATTGCTGATAAAATAGGTGTTAATAATTTAGAAAGAGGTTTCGTGGAGCACATGGAAGACCCAGCAATATACCGTTGTTTGTAAGGACACTTATGTAGTTTAGGTATCCAATACAGTGATGGAAGATCCAGTTCTTCATCTTTGGTTGAAATTCCAAAGGAACACAGAACAGACCTATGATTATCCAGGAATTCCTCTTTGGTAAGTGTCGTGAGGGTATATTTTGAGTTTCCAAGTGAATTGTCAATACCTAATTCGTTTATCAAGCAGTTAATGTAATGAGTGTTACACACAAAGACGATGTTTTTTGGGGCTTTATCTGCGGGGACAACAACATATTTGTCATGGAGGTAGAATAGGTGTTTTGCAACATTTGGGTCTTAAAAGATTGACGTAGCATGGGCATTGATAGACCCATTCAGTTTCTTAATTCTGATTTGTATCAACGACCTCACTGCCTTAATCCATGTGGAAAGAGTGTCTACGTCTTCCTTCTCGCGCTTAACCCATTGCCTGGCATAATCCTCAACTGAATCCATCAAAATTTTAAAGTTGTATTTCCAATTGATGGATTTAGGCTCACGATATTTCGGACCTTTCGATAACACATTTCGTAGAGAAGAGTTATTAACAATGTTGAGGTCACCGGTAATAACGTGGCCAGCAGCATTATATGTGAATTGGGAACTAGCACAAGTGCAATCAGGAGGTTTAGACTTGAAGTCGTCAATATCGAGATCCTGCAAAACGTGTTTGTAATTGAAAATTTTAGTTGCAATAGGTTTGGTATAGGTATTAGAAATGATTGGTACAAACTGGTCTTTGAAATAAGGAGGTATTTTCGATTGAACTAATTTATGATGAAGGATATTGCCTAAGTTGACGCCATCGAGACCTTTGTTGGCAAAGGAAAGATTTTTTCTCTTTTTCATCTTTGCCAATGCGGACTGGCTTGAAAAGTCTGTGACTTGCAATATCCGAAATTATAGCTGTAATTTTGTATTGGTTTGAATGAGGGTTTGTAACAGTGGATTCCAAACATAAATTGAACAGAGAATGAATAAAGTCTGAAAGAGGTAATGAATAAAGTTTCGTGCGAATGTCATGAATACCAAACGGCTTTTGTATAAATGGCAGAAAGTCATTAATAGATACATCATGCAGAGAAGGTGATGTATAATGACGATGACCATGACTGCGTCTACGTCGAGGAGTAGAGTTGAAAATATGCATCACATTCACCGACCTACACGAAGGACTAAATAGAATACCTATACCATCAATTTTGTCATTGCAACCATAAGGTGTCGCAGTTACCAATTGTCTAATCCAGTTGTCCTCTTTTTGTCTACGGAGAGTCGTTGAAAGATTAGGATTGTTAGAGCCATGGTATATCTTTTCGATAACGCGAACTGTCATAGAAACGATGGAATGATCGGGCTGATTGAAATGCTAGTATCGAATGTCGTTAGCATTGAGGTTAATGTCTGATCTATTGTTTACTCTTTTTTCCGTTTTACCGACGTATACCAATCCGCAAAGGTTGCACTCTAATCCGTAGACGACATTTATTGATTTACAATTCAGATCACCGTAACTTCTGGTAAAATATGACTTCTTGGTCAAATTGCTAGTAAATTCAGCATCTGTAATTAAAATTGCACACGTTTTGCAGCCTTTGGTCTCGCATGTCGAAATGCGACAGTGTTGTACTTTGTCATCAAAAACAAAATGTCTTTAAGGGGAACTGAACATGGCTGTATATGTGTAATATTGCTGTTGTCACTAGGACGTTGATCTAAATGAGTCATGTTTATTAACCTCTGAAGAATTATAAAATGTGGTAAATGTTATTCACAATTTTTGTTTCTTTAAAAACCTGCTATTGAATGCTATGAATTTAACACAGTTGTTCAACATTACGTTGAGTTGTTTATCGTGGTTTACATTTTACTCTCCAGTATTATTGTCAACGGCGTAGCAGTATGCTTGCAGAAGTAACAACACGAAGTAAGATGACGTTTCTAAGGACAAACGCACAAGTAAATAGGGAAAGTATGTACCTGCCATTGGAAAATTGCAGTTGTTAAATATTTATTTCTTACAAAATTACACCCGTGAGGTGTATATATATATATTCAAATAATATTAGTGCGTATATTATGTTAATACTAAACGTGTCTTACATGTTTCGAACGCCTTGTGTACTTGAGGATTCCAAATAACAAAAAGAATAAGAAGCTAAGAATATTTATTCATAATAAACTGATAAATAAATGTATTAAACCTCATTTATTTTAATGTACAGTTAATGGCTCATTCTTAAAAAGTCTCTTTTATAGGTTCAGTTTCCTTTTGATCTCCAAGCTTGTTTACTTCCACACATTAGGGTGTCAACTACGCTTTATAAATGTATCCTTTCTTTATTGCAATAACCAATTTTGTTGAGAATGGTTATCTCAAATTCATTTATTTTATATAACTTTTAATAAATAGTATTGTTTTTGTGAAAAAGTGCTGTCTTGAGTAACACGTCGTTTATTCATTTTTATCAAATCTTTCAGCTTTTTGGCTTGGTGGATCAGATCAGGCTGATGAAGGTGTTTGGATATGGACAACTAGTGGATACAGTTTTACGGTAACGGATTGGCATACACGTACTAGACACGAACCAAATAATCAGAATGGAGATGAACATTGTCTGAACATTTTTAAACAACAGGACTACGAATGGAATGATGAAACATGTTCAAGAAGTTTTAGGTTCATATGCGAAAAACCGTTAGTATATTTTTAATGGTTATATGTTTTAAAACTTCTTGAATAATACTATGTTTATGAAAGTGCATCCTTGAATTCCACGTATGATAGACGTTACTATGTCAGTATTCACCTCAGAAGCTAACAAAACCTTTAAATAGACTTATTAAAAAGGGATATAGTTACGATACTGTTGTCAGGTCATTAAAGATTGCATATTTTGGCGTTAATATTGATTCACTTATAGGGTCTTTGCATCGGAACTAAACACATTTATTATTAATAAACCAGTTGTTGGCATGCCACGGGTTATGTTCTTTTCATATATGTTATGATGGTGTGATACTAAACCCCTCACGGGGAGGATTGTGCCTGATATTCATATGATGAAGACATAATTTTTCAATCAGTTTAATTGAGGTCCGGAGCTGGCATGTCAGTTAACTGCTAGTAGTCTGATGTTATTTATATATTATTGTCATTTTGTTTATTTTCTTTGGTTACATCTTCTGACATCAGACTCGGACTTCTCTTGAACTAAATTTTAATGTGCGTATTGTTATGCGTTTACTTTTCTGCATTGGCTAGAGGTATAGGGGGAGGGTTGAGATCTCACAATCGTGTTTTACCCCGCCGCATTTTTGCGCCTGTCGCAAGTCAGGAGCCTCTGGTCTTTGTTAGTCTTGTATTATTTTAACTTTTAGTTTCTTGTGTACAATTTGGAGTTTAGTATGGTGTTCATTATCACTGAACCAATATATATTTGTTTAGGGGCCAGCTGAAAGACGCCTCCGGGTGCAAGAATTTCTCGTTGCATTGAAGACCGGTTGGTGACCTTCTGCTGTTGTCTGCTCTATGGTCGGGTTGTTGTCTCTTTGGCACATTCCCCATTTCCATTCTCAATTTTATGTTACTCTATATATACAAACGAGTGCCCAACAAGAGTTTCGTAAAACCCTTGATAAAAGCAAAATGAATAGTTTCAAACGTCGTTTAATATTTTTTAATCAAATGTTTAACAACTTTTTGGCTCGGTGGATCAGAATTAGTTACAGAAGGTGTGTGGGAATGGACAACTAGTGGACAGGGGTTTACAGTAACTGATTGGTATGCACGTACTATACACGAACCAAATAATCAGAATGGAAATGAAAATTGTCTGACCATTGATGACGAATTAGATTATGAATGGAATGATGACAAATGTTCAAATGATTATCGCTTCATATGCGAAAAACCGTTAGTATTTTTATTCTTTTCTACATAAGACGATGCCGGTACATTACAGTTGTAATCCATTCGATAAATGGGATTAAACATTTTCTAAGGTACTTTTCGTTTCCTCTGAGTTCGGTATTTTTACTATTGTACCTTTTACATTTCCCTTGAATTTGATAGTTGTAAGAAATAAAAATATTGTTTGTTTCATGCCACCATTTTGTTTTATTTATTGTATTTATATTTTGGAAGCCTGAGGTAACATGGTTACTACAGCTTGCACACAGGACAAAAGTCTGAAAGGAGTAGATCTAGTAAAATCCCCTTTTGGCCCCAAAATATAGCAGTTTTACAAAATCGTTAAAATGTAAACTTTTAGTTATTTGAAAGTAGAATGAAGTAGAAAAGGGACAATTTTTAGCATATTTGATAGATTTTTCCTATTGAAGCTTGAATCGATGCGTTTTTAATGACTTAATCAGTTAAAATCTTTCACAGAAACTAATTGAATCAACTGAAATAGACACGTAAGTGTTTAAAAGTGTCCAAAATCTTTCGTCAGATGAACTTGAAATTTGAGGCCAAAATTTGCCCTTATCGGACCTACTCCTTTGATGGGTTATCATTCCAGTGATAGTTTTGATCTTATATGCAATCAAATGCTCTCTGTAGCGCTGGACAGGATAAAACGCTACACATGTCATGAAAACAAAGATAAATTCTACACAATTATTGGAAAATTGCAAATTCAATAAAGACTAGTGTTGATATTACTCAATAGCAAGCTAGTAATTAAACAAAGCATGTTCTTTCAATGCAAATATTCTAAACTAGTAAACTTAAAAAAATGCTTTAATTATTTGATTGCACAAACAATTCACAATTATTACACACTTATTTTAGTGTTATTTTTTTAATTTCAGATTGGTTTGAATTATGAAGCAACACAAGAAGAGACAACGAGTTATGTCTGATATAATAGTTATACTAGCTGTTTAGTCTATTTGTTGTAATATTCTTTCGGCGGGGCTCGGTATATAACCATCTCGCCATAGTGTTATTATGCTTTCACATTGGTAATTTTTCGCATGCTTGTCTTTCATTTTTGCATATGTGTTGTGCTTACAGATTGAACATGACATATTTTGTTTTTCATTGTTGCTTGTTGTTATCATGGTTAAAGTGATTAAAATTATAAACAATGTAGAATGCTGTACTCCAACTGTTTTCATTTTTATATATTATGTACATTGTATGTTTGTTTTTCTCATACATTGTTGCCAAAATAATCATATTTTACAAGTGGGAGGTTTAGCTAGCCATAAAACCAGGTTTAATTTACAATTTTTGACATAAGGAAATGCTTGTTTCAAGTCACAAATATGACATTCTTTCCATTCGTCTAATGTGATTAAGCTATTGAGTTTAATGACTTTCCGTTTTGATTTTTCGTTACTGTAAATACTAGACAAAAGGGATATTTGTTACTTCCTGTGTGCTTTGATATCTATCAGTTTATCAAAACGATACATATTTGTTATAAGATTAGTTAATGATTCGACCACTCTTACTCAACCTTTTACTCCTAGACAAAAATAAACCAATAAGAGCTACTTTAGCAGTCACACGATAATTATGAATGCAGATTCCTTTTAAACTATTTAGAGTCAGTTAAAAGGGAAAGTCTTGCATGAATATCTTTAATAGTGTCTTCAAAAACTTGTATAAAAGAGGGACGAAAGATACCAAAGGGACAGTCAAACTCATAAATCTAAAACAAACTGACAACGCCATGGCTAAAAATGAAAAAGACAAACAAACAACAGCACACACGACACAACATAGAAAACTAAAGAATAAACAACACGAACCCCACCAAAAAACTAGGGGTGATCTCAGGTGCTCCGGAAGGGTAAGCAGATCCTGCTTCACATGCGGCACCCGTCGTGTTGCTTATGTGATAACAAATCCGGTAAATAGTCTAATTCGGTAGGTCACATTCAGGAAAGGGAAGGGGATTGTAGTTACGACGTAAGGAACATATCCGATATCATTTGTGATACGGTTATTCCATAACGGTCAACCAACTCGTGATGGCGTCCGTAAAATTTACGAAAGGATGATTTCAACTTCACCATTTGGAACTCTTGGTTTAATAGCTTTCTTGTGAGCAGCAACCCTCTATCAAGAAAATCATGATAGGAAATGCAAGCACGGGAATATCGTATCAATTGGGAGATATATACCCCGTATGCAGGTGCTGCTGGAATGTTGCTACTTAGAAATGAAAAGTTCACAATTGGAAAGCTGAAATCATCTCTTTTGTCGTAAAGTTTTGTTTTCAACCGACCCTCATTGTCAATTTCTAGATGTAAGTCAAGATATGAGGCCGACTTAACTGTATCTGTAGTATCCTTTATCTCTAGTTCGATTGGATAGATGCGTTCCACATAGTCACCAAATATTGAATTATTTAGTGAAAGAACATCATCTATATAGCAAAAAGTAGAGTTAAAGGATAGTGCTAACTTCTTATCTTTCTTCGTAAGAAGTTCCTGCATGAAGTCAGCCTCATAATAATAAAGAAACAAGTCGGCAAGTAGAGGGGCACAGTTTGTTCCCATTGGAATGCCGACAGTCTGTTGAAAAACACGTCCTCCGAACGTAACAAATATGTTGTCAATCAAGAAATCAAGCATCTTGATAATATCAGTTTCAGAGAATTTTTTGTTCGAATCAGAGTGATCCTTTACAAAGTAGGATTTATCCCTCCCTAAGACAAGATACTTGTATCTACGTTGGCCATTCTTTTTTACGAAGCAAGGCAATACCAACTCTTTCAATTTGTCTTTTAGTTTGGAATGTGGAATACTAGTGTACAGAGTAGAAAAGTCAAATGTTTTAATACTGTTACAAGATGAAAGAGAATTAGATTGTATGTACTCTAAAAGATCTTTGGAATTTTTAAGTATCCACATCTGATTCACGCCCCCTCTAGAATAGGCAGTTTCACAATAACTTTGAAGCCCGTCTTTGATTGCTGATAAAATAGATATTAATAATTTAGAAAGAGGTTTCGTGGAGAACTTGGAAGACCCAGCAATATACCGTTGTTTGTAAAGACACTTATGTAGTTTAGGTATCCAATACAGTGATGGCAGATCCAGTTCTTCATCTTTAGTTGAAATTCCAAAGGAACACAGAACAGACCTATGATTATCCAGGATTTCCTCTTTGGTAAGTGTCGTGAGGGTATATGTTGAGTTTCCAAGTGAATTGTCAATACCTAATTCGTTTATCAAGCAGTTAATGTAATGAGTTTTACATACAAAAACGATGTTGTTTTGGGCTTTATCTGCGGGGACAACAACATATTTGTCATGGAGGTAGGATAGGTGTTTTGCAACATTTGGGTCTTTAAAGATTGACGTAGCATGGGCATTGATAGACCCATTCAGTTTCTTAATTCTGATTTGTATCAACTACCTCACTGCCTTAATCCATCCGGAAAGAGTGTCTACGTCTTCCTTCTCGCGCTTAGTCCATTGCCTGGCATAATCCTCAACTGAATCCATCAAAATTTTAAAGTTGAATTTCCAATTGATGGATTTAGGCTCACGATATTTCGGACCTTTCGATAACACATTTCGTAGAGAAGTGTTATTAACAATGTTGAGGTCACCGGTAATAACGTGGCCAGCGGGATTATATGTGAATTGGGAACTAGCACTTTCGAAGAACACTAGATTATTCCGGACTTATTGAAATGGTTCGTGTTGCTAAGACATTTTATTTATCTTATTGTCTTTCATTCCTTTTTTACGTTATGTTATCATTTTCCCTTCGAAATTTGTGTTCAAAATATCGTCATGTTATCGTCTCTAACTTTATATATAGCACTTTGATATAAATCTTGCCATTTTTTGCTTATTAAGTCTTTGTTTTTCTCACATATTGTTGTCAATATAATAAAATTATGTGACTGTCACACACTTGAGGGTTTAAGCTAGCTATCACACCAGGTTTAAATCACCATTTTGTACATATGGAAATGCCTGTGGGTATCTAAGTTTTTTTCTATTAGGGGTTTGAGTGTCTTTTAAGATCAGCTTTATCACTTCTGTGCTTTGATACTTTGATAAGCCTGGTATCTTTGAGTTTTTTTCTATTTTATTAGTACCATTTCCTATATGTTTCATTTCAACAAAAATTGTTGTAAAAAACTTTGTTAATTAAAAGAATTTTACACATCATTAAACTGTTTGCTGTTTTCTTTATTGTCTACAAGAGTCTATGGCAAACTGATAGAGTAAATTAAATCAACATGATCAATACAGAATTATTCATAAGTCAAATATTTTTAACAAAAAAAAATAAATACGTGTGACTTAGTTTGAATATCAGAGTCATGATCAGGAGAGTTTTAACATCAACCCACTTAGATTGGATATGAAAGAGGAGCAATAAAATCAGAAGAACATCCAAACTCATAATTCTAAAAATTGTGCCATGGAGAAGAAAATAAACTGACAACGGCTTGGCGAAAAAAGAAAAACAGACAACAAATAATATAAAAAGTAAACATAGAAAACTAAAGACTAGGGGTAATATAAAGTGCTCCAGAAGAGTAAACATATACTCCTTAGTCACGAATCGATCGCCATTACGTAATCAAAATCGAAAACGAGGCTAGAGATACAAACAAAATGGATGTCTCCATAGGCGGAACGTATCATTGCTGCGTACCAAAGTGCACCAACGACTCCCGATACGATACCGAGAGGAAAATTTCGTTTCATAAGTTCCCTAAAGATGCCTCTGTGAGGAAGACTTGGATCGTTAAGATCAAACGCGACATAGGAGCAAATTTCAGGGTGATTATAACAGTGACCTTGCAAACTTTCACTGGCTTCAGTCTTCACGGACCCACACCTAGGTCAAAATGCATCAAATCAACATTAAATCACCCAGTTTTGGCACAATACAGTTTCTTAAGATAATGTATGGCCAAGTGTTACATGAGGGGCCTTTCCAGACCTGAATGTCTCACAAATGGGATATTTTGAACATGTCCAAGCTGTCAGCAGTTTGATCAACCCTGTGCCCCCCTTTTTGCTTTGCTTTCAGCTCTGCACTTGATATTCAAAGACAATTTGAAGCTCCAACAATAAATATAAAATGAAATTATAATAAGAAACAATGATAGCACATAAACTCACAAAATAGTCTAGCAGTTATGCAAAATATACATGATATTGTAACAACTGGACAAATATAACATTTAATAATTTTTACAACCTGGAATTTACTATGCCAACAGAAGAAATAAGTCAACTACAGATGGATGAAAACTTTATTGGATGATGGCCTGTAACAGAAATATTATTGACTTTATGAACATTTATTTGAATTGGACATACTGTTATATTTGCAACTTTTTAACTTTATGCATTTTGTTTGGCAAGTGCCCCTTCCACTTGTTTACCAAACTCGTTTTCCTGTATAACATATTTTTCATAGATTGTAAGGTGTCTGGCACAAATATGCATATACCTGAGATTATATATCAACCCATTATAAGTCCTGAAAGTGTCTCAGTAAGGAAATATTTAAGTTTTACTATCGGTCCAAAGCATTTTTGTTGTTTCTCCGTGAAGAACCATTTTACAGGTCATGTGACCGCAGTAGGAAATATTTTTGTCGTTGTTATTATATATCTTAAATCTCTTAAGTATTCTATAAGAGTAAGAAATAAGTCTTTACATTAATAGTTTTATTAAGGCTTCAATATTTATATCTGTTAAAGATGAGTTTCTTAGGGATTATATTGTAACCAGTTTACTGCTGGAATTTAGTATCAGTACTCCCGGCGTCTGCTAGTCCTACACACGGCTAGAAATTGGAAACAAGTCTAGTAAAGAAGTTTTAAGCTTCTTTTGCTAAATTTAAATAAAGGAAAAGTTAGGACTTTGGCCCATTTGTATAATAATTAAAGAACAGGCATTTTACTGTCCATTTTACATGTGAATTTTAAATGTGCAGGTTTTCCTGTCAAGCCCCTATTTTATCGGACATTTTCCTGACAGTCCTGACAGGGTTCTCATTGGCCCTCAGGGATCCCTGGCTAGATCCCTTATTTTCGATTGGCTTTCAGGGATCTCAAAAGTATATAAATAAGGTTCCACTCAGTGAAATGGCGGATAACTTGTTAGCTCAAGCCTAACTAGTAGCTTAACTTGCAACCTGAAAGTTTATCTTTACCAGACCTAGCCCAACAGAAAAGCCAAGCAGGTTGATATGCTTTAATAATATAAGATGAAGTATTTTTAAGGAAATGTAAATGTATGGCGACAGTTATCCCCACCACACTGAGTGACCTAAATGACCCGAAACTGATTACTGATTTAGCGTCTGCATGTCTGCATTTGTCCGTGTATATAATATGAACATGTAATAATAAATATAATATACGTTCGAACTTATCGTTTATGGACTGAGAAATATGAGTGCATTGCCTGGCATCCATTCGTCTTTAAAGGTAGAAAAAGGAAAACCCCCAAGATGCAGAATATTCCTGACGAGAGCCCCAAAACTTGTCAACAGACCCTTCCACAATTACTCGGCCTGTGGCGGCGGTTTGTTACAATATGGTCACTCCCAACCAGTGTGACATGAAATGAATATCCATTTGCATACCTCATAAACCTCATGCCTGTTTCGCAGGGAATGCCATTTAGGGCTGTCCTATTGCCCTGGACAAGTAAAATTGACATTTAGACAGGTAAAAATTTTAATAATACCTACCCAAAGGACAGCTAATTCTCTCTGAATTTTCAACCGTATTTTTACTTTGGGCATGCAAAATTTTCTTCTACCTGCCCACTATGGCAAGGCTCTTAAAAAGGCAACGTCAGTCCCTGTTAGGTCTGATTTTTTGCTAATTTCTGTTGATTTGTTAAAGCTTTTTAGAAATCTTACACGAGGCCATTTTCAAAACTTGATAGGCCTGCATTTGGATCTATTTATACTGGTATCTCTTAGGTTTTTTATTATTTGGACTTTTACCCTTGAGACTCGCATGAAGGCGTATCTGAGAAATAAAATAGCCTTCCAAGAGGTTATAATTATTTGGACTACGTGTAACCCAAATTAGAATTAGTATATTGCACAAATTACTTGCCAGACAGGCCACCTATTACATGTAGTACTAAGATACAAATTTAAAAAAGTGGCCCTTTACAGAATTTAATTGCCTTGGGCGAGCCAGATATTGATTATTTCTATATCCCTACTAACCTGTGTTTCTTCTCAAATACATGAAAAGGATGCCTCTGGATGTTAAGCAAACCACAATCGATGATCAAGGCAGAGGGCTTTTATTCTGTTGGGGGGGTTCAACGGTAAAGAGTTGAAACAAAGATTCATACCCCTAAATAAGGCGTCTTTGTTGAATTGCCACTTTTCTGTTCTCATTGATTCATTACTTGTCAACTTAGGGCCTTTCATAGTTCCCTACTTGGTGTGGAGTCTCACTTATTGAAGATCTTGTGGTAATCTCTGAAGGTTTTTGAAATCACTTGTGGTAATACAACATGTAACTGGGTGTGTTTGTTACGTTTAACCATATTCATTCTTTTTCTATCATGTCAGACTGTTTTAGGCCTAATGAAAACACTTAAATTATCATACTCCTCGGCTCATAGTCTCCTACATACATGTACCTACCATATTTTTCTGTCCCTCAGTTGAAAAGAATTTATTTTGAAAATTTTCTTATTTTAATATGTCAATCATCATGATCATGATGGTTTGAAATCAAGTTTAAAGCACAATTTAAAACACTTTTTCACGGCCGACACTCGGCTAACCGAGAGATTGGTCGGTTAATCTATATTGAGTATGCGGCTATATCGGCCGTTGGTCTGTTAATCGGGTTGGCTAAAGTCAGCTAATCAGGTGTTATCGAGAAAATCATTGAAAGTTCAGCATGTTTCATTGTATAACTTTCTAAATATATTTTCATCATAAAAAGTATTCATGTCTAACAAAACAATTCAATGTACTGAATTCAGTGGTGTAATTATTATTTTTCTAGCTTCGATGTACGATCTATAAAATGAAAAGGCGGGTTACTCATCAATAAATTTATACACATTTTACACACATAAAATGTACACAAAATGACACATTGGTTAAATTTACTTGCATTCAATATTTTGAACATCGAAAAAAGAAAGGCATTATGTTTGTTAACCATATTGATATCATTGTGTGAAAAATCTACACGAAAATCTGTATTTTGGTGACATAAATCAATCTTTATTGAAAATCTGGTCTGTTAATGGGTCAGATGTATAAAACCCGGTCTGTTAATAGGTCTATTAAGAGTTATGAATGACAATAAAAGAAATATTTTATTGCTATATAGGGTGTTATCGGATCAAATGAGTAGACTCAAGACGAGCGGCTAAAATATACGAAAACAACACATGAGCAATGAAACATAACATATACGGAAACAACCCATGAAATTGAAAAATGATAAAAATGGTTTCAAAAGGTGTAATATTAAAGTAATATTAATTTCATCCAAGAATGATCGCATATATCATGTTGATTCTGTTTAATTGCCATGAATGACACAAATTTGTCATCTACATTGGTAACCAGTAAATAAATCAGAGATAAACGTCGTAATGTAACTGAACATCAGTAAGTAAAATATATTGGGATGACAAAATATGAAAAATAAAGAAAGAATAATGAGTAAGATAAATAGAATGTAGAAAAAAATGACATAACAATTTAAAGAATACAGAAATAACCAATACTCCCATCCGGACCCTCATGGTATACACGAGAATCTGGATGGAAACGCAGAATATAGAATAATATATAAGGACAGTAGAGAGTGATACATTGCTAAAAACGAGTGAAAAATAATACTTGTTTAAGAATACACACATGAAACACCGATGACTGTTGAAACAGTAACGGATTCCGATGTACTTATATTGGTGACAAACTCCAAAAGTTTACATGCGGACAACTATTGTGGCAGAATAATGCCATTTTGCGTTTCAGCGGTTTAGCGTTTTCGCCTTACATATTTTATATGGCGAAAATACGAAATTGCGAAGTCAAAAACGCGAAAACGCGAAACCGATTTCTCGTTTTCGACTTCGCGATTTCGCGTTTTCGCCATATAGAATATGAAAGGCGAAATCGTGAAAACGCGAAATGGACTTCACCGGCCACCATAGACAACTGTAGTTCTCCTCTACACTTATGCAGAAAGGAACTAAACGGAATAAAATGAATTGAAACTTAAAATAACCAAATGTAGCTGCATTCGCTCCTTTTCGTTTACTTCTTTAGAGTGATTTGTGAACAACATATCATTAAGTAATAGAATAGAAGAACCAATCGGATGATGCTGACGAATTAGGGTTTAACGTCCAGTGACAAATATCATGTTCATATGTGAACGAGAACACGTTATATGTACCCTGTGTTGTATTAGAAAGACACTTTCAGTCGGAATTGAGAACGTGCTACTTCGAACAGACACAAAAAGTAAGGCTGATTGAAAACGTCAATAAAAAATTCATGCATATTCCAGAGGCCAATCCATATCACGCTATATTGAAGTGACACACCCTTAAATAAAATACAAAGAAAGTCAAAATAAAAATGCTCTTTCTAGGATACTGTGGCACCGTACTGTCATTTTTGTTTACTCAGGAACATCTCATTCTTAAATTTTTCAAGGGGAAAATATAAAGGTAGAAAAATTATTGTCGTGGCTAAATAACTCTTAACTGACACAATTTCAATTGTCCAACCCATTAACAGACTTTATTCCCATAATTTTCACTAAAACGTGGTATTATTCACGTTATTTTACAAGTATGAAATATTTACTAATGTCAATTTATTTTTTAGAACCACAGTACTATTTTTTGTCCTTTAAATGATATCTAAATTTGTTTGTTTCGCCTTTTATTAAAAAAAATTGCTATGCGTATAAGCATAAATACTACATACTTGCGCGACGCCTTTTAGTTTTATTGAAAACTGCGCAGACTAAGAAATGTTTTTACAAGTGCAAAATGTTCTATGATAGATATCATTTTGTCAGACACTTTTCTTTTTTTTATTTGGTTCTTATAACATGCCAAAATACTGTATATTTAATAGAGTTTAACATTAAATTAAGCGTGTTACTCTTAACAGACGCATAACTAACCCGATTAACAGACCAATCGCCCATATAGCCGCATACTCAATATAGATTAACCGACCAATCTCTCGGTTAGCCGAGTGTCGGCCGTGTTTTTGCTTTAAAAGATTTATATAAATATTTGTAAAAGTTTAATCAGAATGGGGAAACTAAATAAAGGCCTAATTACTAGTTACATGCGAGTGACAATATTGTTTGTGTCGCTAGCAGGTTATTCAGAGAAATTTGAATATTAAATTCCCTGGACAGACAAGCAAATTTTCACATCACATTTCTATTTGTCTATTGTTTAAAATTCAGAAAATTGTAATGAACCGCGAAGAAAATAATTTGGCTATTGAAAATTAACAGATCATAAGTTGCTGGGTCGATTTCAATTTTTTTTCTTAAATATTTTTATGACCTGATCACTAAACATACTATAAAAGGGGCACATAGATTAACCATAGTAAAGTCTGTCAAAACACCTGAAATTGGTTATACATGTAGCAGTACAACAGACATAACAGAGAAGCTAGTAATTAGATCAGTGTGACATTTTTGAAGCCATAAACAGTCCAGCATGCAGTAATTTTAGACATACATTTTCAATATTAGGCCACTCCAAATCAATCCCTCGTTCAACGGATTCCCAGCGTGTGTTTGCAATTCTCAATGGATTCCAATGAAATTTTACCAAAGGGTATTACTAATGTACTACTCAGTACTGTGAAGACCATAGACAATTTTGAATATCAGGACTGTCCAATTATTTTTTGGGGGAGCTATGTCCCTTTGACCATCAAAATGTTTAGTCAGGTGGGGACAGGTACAAATATATTAACAAGACATGGTATAGCATTGATACTACCGCAGCTGTACTTCCATGTTGTAGTGGATAGTACAACATTGGTTGCCCTATTTTATTATAAATTGTCATTGTGTGACATGATGAAAAGTGGTTTTAAATTTTGTGTTATTTGTCATAATCAGGGAAGGGTAATAAAAAACGTTGGAATTTGTAAGAATATCTCCCGTATATATGTTATATATAATACATTTTAGATCTCAGATGCTACAAGAGTGTGTTCTTCACATTTTCGTACTACAGAAATACAGAAAACATTGACTGGAAAGAGAAAATTGGCCCAAGGTGCAGTTCCTTCCCTATTTGCATGGTCTATAAGTGCCACACCCAAAAGACCGGGGCCAAGACGGAGATTAGTAGAGAATTTTGATGACAAGTAAGTTGATCATGTTGTTTCATAATTATATTTACACATGTTTACATATAAAGAATGAAAAAGAATAAAATAAAAGACTTTTCAACTTTTGTTCTTTTGATTGACAGATTTATAATGAGAAAACTGAGGTATGTGACATGATAAAATGTAACTCATCATAAAAATATAATGATCAAATTCTTTTTTGTTTAAAATGTTTATAAATAAATATGATATATGTCGGATCACACTTTTCTTGTCTATTTTATTATTGATAAGAATATTTAAATGTATTGATTGAATACAGACTTCTAATTAATCTACTAACTAATTTTCATAAATGTAATTTTTTCAGCATTCTTTTGTTTTGAATTGTATACATGTACATAGACACCACAGCACATCTTCAGATCACCTATTAAAGTGGAAGAAGAAAGATTTAACATTGCTGATTCCATTCAATGCCCCTTAGAATTAACATTTTTTTAAACACAAAGTTTTAATTACATTTTTTTTGGCCAGTGGGTTAAACTCCCACCCAGGACGTTCATATCAAGTACTGTGTCGTGATCTTTGTATGCATGTAAAGTTCAAATTTAGATTTCTTCACCAATGTTTTTGTTAAAATGTGTAACTTTCCTGTTGTGCATGTTATTTATTCATTCCACTTAAATCCATCATTAATTTTGCAATAAACTTTATGGCACTAAAAAATGTAAATAAAAGCATATGATTTGAAATATTACATGCATTTTGATTATGAAACAGTATATATCGGAATGGAGGAGATTGTTCTGGCCTCCAACAAAAAAGTGCAATTTTATTTGTGTACAAAGTTAAATTAATTTTTGGTCTTCCTCCACAATTTCTGTTTTTTGGATCAGTGATGAATGGGTGTACAGGTAAGTAGCTGTTTATTAAAAAAAATTAATAGCACTGTAAACAATATTTTATGTCCATGTTTGACAAGCTGTTAGTCTTAAAGTCATTTTAAACTATTAATTGCAGAAAACAGGATGTATCACTTTTGAATACTTTGATTGCTCTTTAATAATGTCAGATATTTTGCAATATTGTTTTCCATTGTTTGAAGGTGTGGCCCGAGAAACAACGGACTAAATAGGTGCAATTCCAAATCCTTGCTGGACCTTGATGATACATGTACTTTGCAATATGCTTGTCAATGGTTTGAAGTGATGTCCGAACAAGAATAAAACTCAAAGGTGTTAGTAGAGGGCAACAAAACTGCGAGTTTAAAATATATATACACTGCAATTCAACAATAAACATGTAGATGTGGAATAATTTTGAGTCACATACGCTTTGCTCATTGTTGAAGGCCGTACGGTGACCTATAGTTGTTAATGTTTGTGTTATTTTGGTCTTTTGTGGATAGTTGTCTCATTGGCAATCATACCACATCTTCGTTTTTACATATGTCATATAAAAATATCACAATATTATTTTGCCTGTATCTGGTTTTCAATTTTGATTTCTTGTTTATATTTTCAGTATTGCTAAAGCACCGAAGCTGTCATGTACAAGCACCAGTAGTCCCGATGCTGAAAATCAGATTCTTGGAGAAAAGATTGTTACCCCATTCGTCTCTAAGGATCATGACTATGTTGTTCAGATTCTGTCTACAGAGGAAAAATTACAGGCAGCTCTGAAGGAGGTGGAACTTTTACAAAACCAGGTCACTACTTTATCTTCAAATACATTCTGCTTGAACAGATTTTCAACTGACAATTCACTGATCAACTTTTACACTGGCTTTACTAACTATGAAACACTGCAGAGTGTCTTTACTGCCTTACAGCCCACTGCAATAACAATGGTTAGATGGTCTCAAATGCAGAGACATGTGAATAAGGAAAATGTCAATGAAAATGAATTCCACTGTGAAACACTGCTTTTAATTGATCATTTTTCTTGTTCTTGTGTAGAGTGAGACAATGTTTACCAGAACAAGACCTTGCAGTAAGATTTAACATTTCACAAAGTTCTGTTAGCAGGATTTTAATAACTTGGGCAAACTATCTGTATTGCATGCTTGGTAGTTTACCATTGTGGTCCTCCAGAGCTGCCATAGATGAAAGCATGCCACAGTCATTTAAAGACACATATCCGAAAACTAGAGTTATTCTGGACTGTACAGTGATAAGGGTACAGACTCCAAGTTCCAAGGTTTTGAACTCTGAAACGTACTCAAGTTACAAAAGTCATACAACTTTTAAATCTTTGGTTGGAATAACTCCCAATGGAGCCATATCGTTTGTAAGCTCTCTGTACACAGGTTCAATTTCTGATAAGGCCATTACTGAAAAGTCAGGGATATTAGACTTGTTAGAGCCAGGTGACGAAGTTATGGCTGACAAGGGTTTTTTGATTAATGACCTGCTTAAGACCAAACAAGCAAGTTTGGTAATACCCCCTTTTTTAGGGCAAAAGGCTAAATTCTCAAAAAGATGAAGTTGAGAAGACTCATGAAATTGCACGATTGAGGATCCATGTTGAAAGAGCAATACGGAGAATCAAAGAATACCATCTATTTGATAAGGTTTTACCCTTGAATATGGCCTCTTTAATCAATCAGATATGGACAGTTTGTGCTATACTGACAAATTTCAGAGGCCCATTATTTTAAGTCAAATCGTAGAATTCATAGGGAGAAAAAACAAAACTCATTTTACTCTGTTTAACTTGTATGTATTCTTATCAGGAGTCAAAATTTTAATGTATAAAACTTTTTAACTTAAGGCCAAAATATACCGTTAGGTAGCTAAACAGTTAGTTAACCAAAACACTCTATGTGGCAAGTACTAATCACTGAATTCATTTTGACGAATAATGTTTATTATTTGATATGATATACAGTTGTTACAGACATGTGTTGAGTGCGTGTGGTAAAAGCTACAATAGAAAAATGAAAACCTTATACTAGTTGATAAAAATTACAATTTAAAGAAAACACGGATAAAGGTGAATTTTGAAAACAAAACAATGTATTTATATATCAAAAAGCTTTAAAAACGTAGACAAATAATCCTTTACATGGAAAATACCATAATATATAGTCTTGGCATAAAATATAATGTCTCTGACGGGTTGCCATACTTTAGAAAATTAACAAAATATGTATGTGATATGTCTTGTACAATTACTTCTTTTATATTAAATATATCTCAAAAATACATATGCATCTGTATAGAATAAACATCAAATATCAAAAATTAACTTACATATTGATCTGCCAGCATAGGATGACCAAGTTCTATGAAGATTTAAAACATTTGTCACCTTGTTGTGGTACACAACATCTATGAGTATACACAGGAAACAGGAAATAAACTCTTTAAATTGAAAGTGAAAGTACTCTTTAAAATGAAACTACAGGTAATTATAAAAATAAATGTAAAGGTAAATTTACCTGGATTGAAAAGTGAGAGTAGTACTTAAATTAAAGTATAAATGTAAACAATGACAATTAGGCAAACAATTAATAAAGTTATCAAATTATATAGGGAATGAAAACAGAACACTCCCCGTCTGATATGAAAAATATCACCATACTCATAGATCAAAAAAGTTCTTAATAATAAAAACTTACAAGTGTTCAAAAAATTCTACATAACACTCAAATACTTGTTTCAAAAGTTCTAAGTCTCAACTATGACACAGTAACACAACTTGGCTAATTGGTCGCACATACACACGATGTTGTTTGTCTTTTACAACCCTCAACTGAACTTTACGAACCAAATTGTCTCTACCTGGAAAAACACGTTCAACAAGACCTATTGGCCAGTTATTTCGATGGAGTTCATTGTCTTTAAGAAGCACTACATCACCTTCTTGAATGTTTTGTTTGATGTGTTGCCATTTGCGACGAGTTTGTAACGACTGCAAATATTCTTGTCGCCAACGTGTCCAAAATTTGTCAGCTAACACTTGAACAAATTTCCACTGATTTGTGTAAACATCACGCGTGTTCAAATGGCTGAAGTCCTCAATATTGTCACTCACTTTCTGTGTTAGCAAAGTACTTGGAGATAAGATGGATGGTGCGTTAGGATCGGATGAAATAGGCACTAACGGACGAGAGTTCATAATAGCTGTTGTTTCTGCCATGAAAGTACATAAGACTTCATGTGTGAGTCGTTGATGTCTAGCTTCAAACAATATTGAGTCCAATATACGCCTTGCTATGCCAATGAGACGTTCCCATGCACCGCCCATGTGGGATGAATACGGTGTATTGAATTTCCACACAGTTTTTTGTTCTTTCATGAAGGATTGAAACACTGAGTCCTCAACAAAAGAAGCTTCTATGCCAAGCTCTCGGGCTCCGCCAATAAAGTTGGTTCCTCTATCAGAGAAGAATTCTTTAACATATCCTCTGATTGATATGAAGCGGCGAAGTGAATTAATAAATGATGCGGTAGTCATCTCTTCAATTATTTCAATATGAACACCTCGACATGAAAAACAAACAAATAAGACAGCCCATCTTTTTGAATTTGCGCTTCCACCGCGAGTACGTCTTGTGACAATGTTCCAGGGTCCAAAACAATCAACGCCAACATATGTAAATGGTGGGCATGCTAAAAGTCTTTCTTCTGGAAGATCCGCCATTTTTTGAGTCGAAAAAGTACCTCTAAACCTTCGGCATAAAACGCAACTTGAAATAATTGAGTATATCAAACGCTTGAGACCGGTAATCCAGTAACCAGCACTCCTGATTGCGCCTTCGGTTATATGGCGTCCCTGGTGACGGACTTGTTCGTGATAATGTAACACTAGTAATCTTGCAATATGGTGTTTACCAGGAATTAAAATAGGATTCTTTTCACCAAGTGTCAATGTAGAGCGATTCAATCTACCTCCTACTCGCAAAATACCATGTTCATCCAGTATTGGGTCAAGTTTTAAAATAGCACTATTTTTTGAAACATGCTGGTCAGTATTTAGAGAATCTATTTCGTGTTCAAAGAATTCCTTTTGTACTTGTCTAATAATCAATGTCTCGGTTCCCTTGATAAAATCTGGAGTGTCCTTTTCAACGCAAATATGCCAACCTTTGCAACGAGATGTTGTTGTAGTACCTAAAGTCTTAGCTATGTGTCTCAAGAGTGATAATGATCTGACGAGAGATTGCCAACTAGAAAACTTACTGTATCGTTGAGAGTCAATCTGTAGACTGTCGATTTGTGTTTTACGTGAAACAATTTCAGGGCGAATTTCCTTATCGCAATGTGGTGATAACAACGGAAAAGATACAATATCAAAAGGTTCCTTGTTTAATAGCCATTTCGGTCCGTTAATCCAAGAACTAATAATTTGCATGTCTGGACAGCTAATAAATCTAGTCCCTAAGTCAGCTGGGTTTCTATCCGTTGATACATATGACCACTGTGAAGGTTCCGACACTGTATGAATCTTTTCTACACGATTACTGACATATGTGAAGAATCGACGGGTGGTATTACATATATATCCTAACACTACTCGACTGTCTGTGTAGTAATGACAAACACTCGGAGAAAGATTCATATGATGACATATCGCTTCTCCAACTTCCGTAGCCAACACGGCACCGCACAGTTCCAATCTAGGAATGGTATGACCTTTGATAGGTGCAAGTTTCGACTTTCCAGTAAGAAAACCTATAAATGACGAACCAGTTTCATCGATTGCCTCCAGGTAAGCTACAGCAGAGATTGCTTGTTCTGAAGCATCAGAGAAAATGTGGATATCAACTTGGCGTGTCAAAGAAATAGATACCGGAACAATCATACTCGGTATTTCAAAACAACTAAAAGATTTCAAAGACTTCAAACAGTTTTTCCATTTTGTTTCATGATCAATCGACAGCGGATCATCCCAATCAGTTCCTGGTGGAACAACTTCTCGAAGTAGAATTTTTCCACTGATGACTAGCGGCGTAATAAAACCTAACGGATCAAACAAACTGTTAATAGTTGAAAGTATGCCTCTACGGGTGATTGGTTTTTCATCATCATTAACACGAAAGATAAACATGTCTGTCTGTAAATTCCATGACAAACCTAAACTATGCTGAACAGGCAAAGTATCTGAGCACAAATCTAAATCTTTTAACTCTTTTCCTAAATCCTCTAAAGGAAAAGCTTTCATCACATCGATATCGTTTGAAATGATTTTGTGTAGTCGTATGTTCCCATTATCCTTGAGAGCTTTTTGTGTTCTTTGCATTAGGTCAATTGCATCATACTTGTCTGCAAAAGATATCAGACCATCATCTACATAAAAATCATTCGTAACAAAAGAACGCACATCATTTTCAGCTTCTGAAACAGCTTCACGTAAACCATATGTCGCTACAGCAGGTGAAGGGGTGTTGCCAAACACATGTACTTTCATGCGGTATTCAATCAACGGTTTTGGGATGTCATTGCTCTCATACCAAAAGAAACGCAAATAATCTCGATGATATTCATCAACATGAAATTGGTAAAACATTTGTTCAACGTCACCTGTTATTGCAATTCTATTCTTTCTAAAACGCATGAGCACTCCAACAAGGTTATTAGTCAGGTCCGGTCCGGACATTAGAATACTATTAAGAGATACTCCTTCATACAGTGCTGATGAGTCGAAAACTCCACGTATTTGATTTGGTTTTTTAGGGTGGTACACCCCAAAAAGAGGAAGATACCAGCATTCTCCTGGAATCTCGTCAGGTGCCACTTCAGCTGCACCACTACTAATCACTTTTGACATAAAGGTAACAAAATGTTCAAGCTTTTTAGAGTCCTTGCGCAAGCTTGAGTTTAAAATCTGAGCTCTTTTCCATGCTTGATAACGATTGTTAGGCATTTGTGGTTTCGGTTGTATAAATGGCAAAGGAGCTGACCAAAGACCATTCTCATCTTTACGAAAGTGACGTTGCATTAGTTCTAGAAACTGTCTGTCCTGAACCGAGGGACCTAATTTGTTGTCTGTCGGTGTACGAACAAAAATGTGATCTTGAACATCGTTAACCTTGATATTTAAATCACACAAAGGGAAAGTTGTGTGTCGTCCATCATTTAACACATGAGTTTTGCGAACGTTGATAACAGAAGGAGCATGAACCTTCCCAAGACATACCTCTCCAATTACAACCCATCCTAAAGGAAGTTTTTGTGCAAAAGGTTCACCTTTGCCACCAATAATTTGTTCCGTTACATGGTGCACTTCAGGTAAGTCGCGTCCTATCAAAAGTTCCACTTTACAACTTGGATCTAATGCAGGTAAGTATGGAGCAATACTATGTAGATGCGGGTGTGCATTAGCAACATCTGGAGTTGGTATTTCATGTAAATCACTAGGAATGGAGTCACATTCTATAACTTCTGGCATATCAAACATTGATTGTCCATCAATAGAGCATATACGAATACCACTAGCATATCTGCCTACCATAGTAGAGCTACCAGAACATGACGACAATACGAACTGTTTTTGAGAACCATGGAGTCCAAGTCGATCGAAAAGATCCGGCGTCGCAAGACTATGATTACTCTGATCATCTATAATTGCGTAGACACGAACAGACTGTTCAGGAGAAGTTCCAGAGAAAACATCCACTAAAACTGTTTTCCCACACGAACGCCCGGCACGCATATTTCCACACAATCTTGTACATATTGCTGATACTGTTTCTGTAGATAACTCCCCGCCATTGTCTTCATCAGTTTTTGGTGTACTGATTTTGTCGGTTGTGGGTGGACGATCTATGTGCATAGATGAAACATGGCGATTGTTTCCGCAAATTGAACATTTAACATTGACATTGCAGTTCCTTGATATATGGTCATTTGATTGACAACAACGGAAACATATTTTCTTTTCACGGAGAAAACGCTGACGATCCTGAAATGGTCGCTTTTGAAAACCGCGACACTCACTTAAAGTATGTCCAGCTTTATGTATCGGACAACGATTATTGCTATCATTTACACGAGTGTTACTCTGAGCTGAAACCTCAACTATCCTAGTAAGAACTGGATTTGAAGAACGCTTTGTATTGCTAGAAGTGCTAGAATTTGAATAACTAAAAGCAGGATCATTGCGAATTTGACACATATCTCTGATGAAATTAATAAAGAAGGAAAATGGCGGATACGGCACTGAATGTTTTTTCTTGTAATTTGACGCTTGTGTTGTCCATTTCTCTTGCAGGGAATAAGAAAGCTTTGATACGATCGGAGAAACACCTGACGAAGAATTAAAGTAGCTTAACAGTGTTGAATACATCGGGTTCGCCATTGCGGACTCTATTTCACTAAGTATGTCAAGGAGATCGTAGAGTTTCGAACTGTTATTGTTTGTGATAATCGGAAAATAATTCAATTTTTTCTTCAAAGCATTTTCTACCATTTCCGGTCGACCATATCGTTCCTGTAATCGATCCCAAATGCGGTTTAAACCTCTCGATGGATCGTGTGCATTTGAAGCTCTTAGACTCCTGGCAAATTTCGAGGACTCCGGACCTAGCCATTTTATTAACAAATCCATTTCCTCGAATGGAGAAACACAGAGTTCACCAGTTATACTCTGAAAAGATGCTCGCCAGGAAGCAAAAGATTCGGGTGTGTCATCAAAGTTCATAAAACGTGTCAACAGAAAATCTTTCCGTAGCATGAATTTTGTAACATCAGACATGACACTTACGTACGGATTATGTGGTGGTAAGTAAGACATAGGTTGAGGTTGTTGATAGTTGGTAGCATTTGATTGAAAATGTGATGGTTGACTAGATACTGCAGTATAAATCGGTTGACTTGGCACTGTAGCAGAAATCGGTTGACTTAACACTGTAGCGGAAATCGGTTGACTTGACACTGTAGCGGAAATCGGTTGACTTAACATTGTAGCCGAAATCGGTTGCATCATGGATAATAATTCAGATGATACAGGAGGAAGATTATTGTATTGAGGAGCAAACGGAGCCGTCACTGAAATATATGGCTGATTATCAGAAAAGCCAACACCATTTGTGCATTGATTTGCACTATAACTTGGTAATTTGTCTACGTACTTGCTAACCTTGTCATGTTTGTCCTCTAACACCATCGGCAATTCTTGATCTTGATCTTCCAAAATTCTTGCCTCTACCTCTGCTGCTTCAACTATTCCTTCCTGTTTTACAACGCTCATACTTGCTTCTATATCTGCTTTTTGCTTTAACAATTCACTTTCTCTTTTAACATATTCTAAACGAACCTTTTCTGCCTCTGCTTTTGCTCTTTTGTGACTCGCTGTTGACCCAACTGTTGATCCACTCACTTCCGATAATTCTTCAACTAATTCAAGTTTCTTTTTCTTAATATCGTTACTAATTCTTCTGACGACGCTAATAGAGCTATTAAAAAATTCGTTGTGATCGTGCAACACTTTTCTGGATTCTTCAGTATTTGTCCTTTGTAAATATTGTTTATACTCTTCTGAACGACGACAAAATTCTTTGAAATTTGTATTTACATTTTTCTCTAAATTTCTATAATCCTTTAACATCTGACAGGATGGCAGAGTAACAAATAAATCCTCTAACTTAGACCATACATTGTCAACTTTGTCCTTTAGTTTTTCACTTTGTTCGTCAAACATTGCTTTGCCTTTTACTGTAAATTTCCTTACTCGGTTATCTGACATCTGAACCTCAATATCTTTTACTATACCGTTAGGTAGTTAAACAGTTAGTTAACCAAAACACTCTATGTGGCAAGTACTAATCACTGAATTCATTTTGACGAATAATGTTTATTATTTGATATGATATACAGTTGTTACAGACATGTGTTGAGTGCGTGTGGTAAAAGCTACAATAGAAAAATGAAAACCTTATACTAGTTGATAAAAATTACAATTTAAAGAAAACACGGATAAAGGTGAATTTTGAAAACAAAACAATGTATTTATATATCAAAAAGCTTTAAAAACGTAGACAAATAATCCTTTACATGGAAAATACCATAATATATAGTCTTGGCATAAAATATAATGTCTCTGACGGGTTGCCATACTTTAGAAAATTAACAAAATATGTATGTGATATGTCTTGTACAATTACTTCTTTTATATTAAATATATCTCAAAAATACATATGCATCTGTATAGAATAAACATCAAATATCAAAAATTAACTTACATATTGATCTGCCAGCATAGGATGACCAAGTTCTATGAAGATTTAAAACATTTGTCACCTTGTTGTGGTACACAACATCTATGAGTATAAACAGGAAACAGGAAATAAACTCTTTAAAGTGAAAGTGAAAGTACTCTTTAAAATGAAACTACAGGTAATTATAAAAATAAATGTAAAGGTAAATTTACCTGGATTGAAAAGTGAGAGTAGTACTTAAATTAAAGTATAAATGTAAACAATGACAATTAGGCAAACAATTAATAAAGTTATCAAATTATATAGGGAATGAAAACAGAACACAAAATAAAAAAAACCTAGATTCTCATCCCATCCCAACCAGATTTGGCACCCTTGCCAAAAATTAATTTGGTTTTTTGCCGAATGTCAATTTCTTTAAAGTTTACAAACTTTTTTCACTAAAATTGATAAAAAAAAAATTAAATAATTCTTGACTATAACAAAATTTGAACAAGGTTTGAAAAGATCTAGGAATGTTTTATAACGGCTGAACCCTGATTTTTAGAATGTTTTTGTGATCAGAAGAAAGTAGTTCTTTGTTGAACAATGATTTTATTTATTTTGATGACTGCTTCACAATCTGTGGCAGTAGGATTTCAAAATAAAACTTGTTGAGCGAGGATTTAATATCTAGCCACTTGTCCTCATCCATGTAAATTCGCTCCTTGTGATAGTCCTCTCTGCATTTGACAAGAAAGTCGCACCACTGCATCCCAGTTAATGCTAATTGACCAATTATTTGGTAGTAGTACTGGTGAACATGTTTCAATTTGTAAGTGTTATCATTATTTTTTTTCAGATACGGACAATCTTGAAAAGAGTCTTTGTCAGGACACTTTATTTCCAATAACCCATACATTGGGACGGTATTTGGGTCGTACACTTTCCTATCTGGGGAAGATCCAAGATGGGGAACTGAGGGATTCATAACAAACCCACACAAGTACACGTTGTTACCAGTTATATCCGAGTATAACTTTGCAGCAGCTGATTCATGCTCAATACCAAACTTCATTGCAGCTGTTTGGATGTTTTTCTTGTTAAGTAAACGCTCAGCCAATTTTTCAAAATCTGCTTTCCTATCACAGACGTCTTTGAAAATAGAAGAGGTTAAACGGTGTTGTCGAACTTTATGCCATAGTTTGGTTTGGCCTTGATGAATTGTTTCCCGCTCTAGTTCCAATGCTGAGGCATGGTTAAATTGAAGATCAAGATATACTTCATTCTCTGACTGATTAAGAACTGGGGTGAAGTCATTATCATGATGGGGTAATATGAATTCTGGAAAACTTGGCATATTTTGATGGTTAATTATGTTTGTTTCTATTGTCGATGGCCTCTGTTGATATGACAAGACAGACCCAAAAGGAACTGGCCAAAAACTGGAATCTATCATGGTTATATCTGTCGGATTTTTTACAGACTTTAGAATTTGTGCATCAATCTGAAATGAGGCCAAGTGTTGAACTAGTGTAGAAGTAAACTCCACACTAGGGATAGGCTGTTTCACTGGGCAAGTATACATTAGGTAAAATACCTTCTACAACTCTTTTTCTTTTCTTTGGTTTTTGTGCTTCTGCTTTAACCTATGAAAAATTATAAGAAACCCCATTTATATAGAGATATTTCGGATGTCACGTTTTATATACAATGTATGTCACTAAATCAGTGTTTGGCTTAAAATCTTATCTTTGCGTTAAGATGTATTAGGTTCAATGAGACTTCTTAAGATTTTGATATAATAAGTTTGCCCCTGATGACAATGATGAAGCATTTAGCATATGTAGAAAATGTATCAACTAAGGCACAGACCATTTGATTTTCTGAGGGGGGACTGGGATTCACTTGCGAGCCAGAATTTTTTATTATACATTTAAAGCGAAAATAAATGTTGGCGAAATTTCATTTTCAAATTGCCAGACAGGGGCCAGATTATTTTTTCAACCCATGTGCTGTTCAGAATATTCTTTCTAAAATGTACATTAGGGCGAACAAGTTTTAGGGCGAACATACATGGATTCAAATATCCCAGCCCCCTCCAAAAATCAAATGGTCTGCCCAAAATGAATTGTAACATCATTTTCTGACAGTTTAAAGGTGCATGGTGTTCTTTTATTGCTGTGTGTCTTAGTGTATTTTAAGTTGTGTGTATTATACAGTCTGTTTAATTATCTTGGAAAAGTGTAAGAAACTTCAGGAGAGCTAGCAACTTAAACAAATCTTTAATTTTGGATGGCCTTAGGACAACCAAAAAAGTATGTGTGTTTACTGTACCAAGCTGAAAAAGGTGGGTAGGGATTTTTTTCTTTAATTTATGAAATAAATAATATTTAACGAACAACATAATGACTTGAATAGTGGTCAAAAACTTTATGGTAAAATGTAGGTAGAGGTACAGTTAACACACACATTTTTTATTTTGACCTTTATATAAAAATGGTTTGATTAGATCTCAACTGTTTAATCAACCTTAGAAATCTCTAGACTGTCAACTGTCTTTGGTGTCAATCCTTCAGTACGGGATGGAAGATGCCACACCTGCGGCATTGATGTTTTACTTTGAAATGGTGGCACAGCTTTCAAACCAAGCTTCTGGAAATGGCTTAGAACATACAGAAGACCAATGCAGTGGCTACAATTTCCATTTCCCGCTTTGCATTCACATTGGGTTGACTTAAACTCCACTAGTGAACTTTTTGACAGCTTTACCTATTAATTGCAATAATTATTTTTTATACAGTGCCACACCCGTTTGCTATGTATTCATGGTATTATGTGATTGCCTTGTTAAAACTGAGTGTCCTTCTGTCCTTCCTGATTAAAAACTTGATAAGGTTTATTTGAACTCTTTTTTTTCTGAAATTGTGTGTAACCGTTAAATAGGCAGTATGTGTCAAAAGTCTATTTTCAGCCAAATCCAATATGTAGTTTTTTGCCACCCCATTAAATTGATGCCTGTATTAATATTAATTTGGATATATAAAGTATAGGTTTTAATAAAAAAAAAATGCCAGTCTGTTCTCACGGGTGTGAAAATTAGATTTCTTGTCATTTAACTACATGTATATATGAACATGATGTATTAACAAGTTTTATATATATGTTTTTTTTTTTAAATAATTAAAAAAAAACATGTCATCATCTTCAAAACAGGAATATTCTAAATACATAATTACACACAAATTTTGTATCTTTTTTTTTAATTGAATGTTTTTTTCGTATGTTTGCTTTGGTCAGGGGAGGCACAGGACAAGTTTCCTCTCTTTGCGCCGGCATAACATAAAGTACTAATATACCAAAATTACACATAATAATTTATGTACTTACTTAAGGCTTTATAATATTTCATGTAGAATTAATAATATGTTGATGCACATCACAACTGGACAGTGATTTGTGTGCATCTTAAAAGTACTATCTATGTTTATTGCTATTGTTATATATATATTGATATACTAGTTTTTGTTTGATTGTATTTGAATTATCTCCCCTTGACTTAGATTGACATTTATTATGTGACTCTGTCCAACATGTTGTCCAACATGTTATCTGTTAATGATCTCTGGTGGCCTCCCCTGGTACCTCTCATGTTTTACATCACTGTATAGGCAGTGATGCATGTGGCTAGAGGAGAAGGCTGATGTAATCATTAACCTTATCAGCATATTCAGGTATTCTAATCCAGAGTGATAAAGGATGTGTATGATCGAGTAGAAAATTTAGAACAATTAGCATAACTAACTTTTTAATTTTAGACTGTTATTGAAAAATTTAATATCAATATATGTATTATGAATTAACTATATAATTATGTATCGTAATATATATTTGGTGTATTTTCAGATAAAATAAAAATGAATTACAAAAAAAAAACCAAAAAAAAACCAAAAAAACTTGCATGATTTGTTTGGAAATATTCAAATTTCCGAAATATCTACCATGTCTTCACACCTTCTGAGAAACATGTATTGAAACATACATTGTGTCATCTGTGGAAAAAGGGAAGCTAATCGAGGGATATAAATGTCCAGTATGTCGAAAAATTGTATCAGTAGAAGAAACGTTAGAAAAGTCAGAACTATGGGCCTCCAAATTGCCTACCAATCATTTTGTAACATCTATGGCAGAAAAAATGTGCAATTCATGTCAATTGAACAAATAAAGAACAAAGGCGAAAAGCTGGTGTACGATTTGCGAGGAGGCTTTCTGTGACCTTTGCGAGAAATATCACAAAACATTTATGATCTCAGCAAGGCATAAACGTCTCAGCATTCGGGAAATGCAGTCCGGTGGTACACCTTTCAAAGTATGTGAGGTACAAAGCTGCGAAGAGCATCCAGAGAAGACCGTCGAATTTTATTGTTTGGATCATTCTCAACCTTGTTGCACGTCTTGCGCTACACGTTCACACCATAATGTGAAAATGTCACCTCAATACAAAAAGCCGCATCCTGTATCAAACAGTCAACGAAAGCGTCTAGTTTATCACAAAAACTAAGAGAGCACGTTAACCAGTTAAGTGAAGTTATTGATAATCGGAATACAAATGTTACGTATGTTGACAATTCAATAGAGGAGATTCAGACCAGATTAGCTGATATGAAAACGGAAATTTCATTAAGGAATGACTGTAATATTTTTTCTGTCTATGAAGAAATAACATAAAAAATTTGGTGCACACTGAATAACGCGCGTAGCGGGTTATTTAACAGTGTGCACCACATTTTTTTATGTTATTTCAAATAGACAGAAAAATATTTCAGTCATTTCTTATAATTTAATTCTAAATTCTATTTTAAACCGTAGAAAACCATGAAAAAACGTTGACGACGTTACGGTCACATGACTAAATTATGTCTATGGGCTCATAACAAAATAACGCCAGCCAATCAGAAGACGCGTTACATCCAAATTTAAATTATAAGCATATAATCAGAATAGAAACAGCACTGAAAGTTTAGTTGATATCATCTAAGAAGCAAATTAACCTGAAATTAAAAGATGAAGTAGATATTATTTCTTCCTATAGAATAGCCGTTAAAAATTGGAAAGCATTGCTCGATAGTGTTCTAGAACATGGGTCCGAGCAGCAGTGCCTGATGGAAATCAATAAAATTGAACCTAAAATCTTTGAACTTGAACAAGAAATAGACGATTCGGTGAAAAATATAAAGAGTGTATCAGTTGTTTTCAGTCCTTCCTCTCCCATTGCAGGTTTTATTAATAGTATCGAGACCTTTGGAACCATACAAGTTAATGAATCAGCATATATAGCCACTTTCCGCACCGGAAATATAAGGATATTAAAAGTTATCGACGTTTTTCATGGTAGAAGCAGTAGTAGTGGGACATTTCTAGAAAATTGTCTACTCTTTACAACTCATCAAAAGAATAAAGTAGTAAAATACTCCAGTGATGGAAAAAGCTTACTTTCAGAATTGGTACTTCAGTGTGAACCTTAAGGATATTGCTGTGCTAACGATAATACAAGTTGCAGTATCATCTTCGAAGAATGTTGTATATATAGTGGACAAAGATAAGATGACATTGTTACAAACTTTGACATTACCAGAGATACCAGTACATGGATTATGTGTTGTGAATGAAGACCAATTAATAACTGGTAGTTCTTCCACACTTACATGGATAAACGTATCATCAAAGTGAATCAAAGAAAGACAAATGGTGAATCGTTTTTTGTGTTATCAATTAAGCAGTATGATTATATTCATGCTGACGGTGCACAAATCGATTATGTAGTTGGTAATACGACAAAGTTTACATATATACACGGTCAACTCAACTCGTATCCCCAAGAGGAATTGGAATGGACTTTGCGGGAAATATATACATTGCTGGACATAGTTCTAAGAACATCCACCAAATAACGAATGAGGGACAGTTAATAAGAATAATTCCGGCAAAGACCGTAGGGTTAGTAAATCCGTGGACAATTCGTTTTGCTCCGCACAGTTACAAGTTTATCGTTACATGTAACTCATCTGGTAAAGCTGTTCTTTGTGAAATTGCTGAAACACATTGACGAAAAGAGAAAGACAGAATCTGCATCTAACAATTGTTGTCAGTAGATCAACATCAGGACATATTAACACAAACTCAATGAAATACCGGTGGTGACCTTAATACCCGAAATGGAGTTCAGTCCTCCTCCTCATGTGCCAACCGTCGTATTTCATTATGGAGGTAAAACTAAGAGAAGTATCATCCAGTGATGTCACAGACGAGATGTTGGTGACGAGAATTAGAACATACCCGATGCCACCTGTGATGCCATAACATAACTGTAAAAAAAAACTCGTGGTGGCGTTCGTAAAGCTTCTGAAAGGACGTCTTTAACTCTTTACCACGTGAAATTCTCAGTTTCCTTATTAGCATCCATCCTTTATCAAAATAATCATGATGAGAAATGCAACATTTATAATACAGTATCAACATGGAGATATGTACTCCTTATTCAATTGTGATTGGAGTATAGATTAATTGAAAGTTCTCCAACAATCCCTTTCTCGTACATGTTTATTCCAACCGACCCTCATTGTTAATTCCTATATGTAATTAAAAAATAAGAAGATGTGGTATGATTGCCAATGACAACTATCCACACAAACCAAGTCACATATTTTTAACAACTGAAGGTCACTTTAAAGTAGAATATGAGACAGACGTGATACGTGGTATTATTTTTGTCAAGGTCGATTAGATGTGTTCAGCATAGTCACCAAGTTTTGTATTATGCAGATAGAGCATCCGTATAGTGGACGTGAAGTTGAAGGACTTGAAATTTTATTTTGATAGGACTTGAATGTATATCTTTTTTTTTAAATTCTCTAGTGATCCTCCTTGCCAAAATGGATGACTTACCTCTTTATGCCACTGAAATTGATGGGTTTAAAACGGACAAACGCATAGAAAAATTCAGACCTTAGATTTTGCTACATAAAATTCAAAACGGAAAGTCCTTAATCAAATGGCAAAATCATAAGCTCAAACACATCAAACGAATAGATAACAACTGTCATATTCCTGACTTGGTACGGGCATTTTCGTATGCAGAAAATGGTTGATTGAACCTGGTTTTATAGCGCTACACCTCTCACTAGTATGACAGTTGCATCAAATTCCCCATTATATTGACAATGTGTTTCAAACAAATAAGGAGAAAAACATGGATAGATGTGAAATTTTAAAACACCAATTCTATGAAAAATACACATGAAGTAGTCATGTATTGATTGTGCTTTGATTGTGCAATAACCCATGATCAATGCATTACACATTTCATAAATAATGTGCATTCGAAGGGCTTGTCTGAATTCGCCGTATAACGTATGTTATATATGATCGTAAGATACCAGCATAGCCGTCTGACCTAACTATGACCATTTGTCTCCTAGTACTGGTTGTGATTATTATGATTAAAGTACATGTGTAATAACAAAAATACCAAAATCCATACAAATCTCAAAGCGGAAAGTCCATAATAAAATAGAAAAATCAAGAGCTCAAAAGCAATAAACGAATGAAAAAGAAATGTCAAATTCCTGACTTGGTACAGGCATTTCTTATAATCTAGATAAGCATTGTGTGTTATGTAATAGATAAAGAGCCTTTATGATTTTTTAGTTCATGTGATTACCGAGGGTTTAGTTGTTTTACTAGTTTATATAATCATTTAGACACTATCACTTCTAAAATGTTTTCGAGTTAGAAAAACTCTATCGGTGGAAATATCATAATGATAAAAGACGACGTATTATTTGATGAATAGATTGTAATGGAATAATTATGCAGAAATTTTTCTTTATTTCAACATTTTGATAATTGTGTCATTAAAAAACTGAGTATTTCAATTAAAGTTGTACAATGAAGCCTCTATTCTAATCAATGTGTGAAAAAAGATGAAATGAAACATTACTGACATTGTCCACCAGAGACTAAACGACTTGAAATTTAACAACTTTAGGTCATCGTATAAAATTATCAGGTATATTCAGAATCATTCTTTAAAATGATGTATTTCATGACGAAGCAACCTCCCTAGTTTAGGGGGATTTTGTGTTTTTAAGCCCGGGATTCGGGATCAGGATTCCTCCTACCCCCTCCTAGTTACAACAATTCTAGAAAGGTTAGACAAATTTATCAATGTCTTAAATTTGCAACTGATAATATGATTGGCTTCAAGCTACCCATATATCGTAATTTCTTCTTCTTGCTATGTTTTGTTTAGTTTAAAAGCAAGCAAATACGAATACACTCATAAAACTTAACTACATGAAGGAATAAATATATACGACCGTCTATTGTCCGCTCTCTGTCAATATTGCCATAGTAAGTGTGAATAAATAATCTATAGAAGAAAATGAGACGTTTATAAAACTTCTAGAACAGCCAATATATTTCCAGACATGAGCAATATTCTTACAAAAATATAAATAACATACGCGGAGGAGCTACTAAAATAACATTCTTGTATTTTTTGTATGGACCGAATGATATTGTCTTAACTTCTACGATGTAAATAAATGCATGGCTTACAGTTATCTGCACTGCTTCTTACCTCTAAACAACGACCCTTACTCATAAAATATATCCCCGGGATCCTGGCTGTAAGCCAAATGTAAACACAGCAAAGACTGACGAACTTGATGTTGCACTGGTATCTATTTTAAATTACCGGAAATAAACATTCTGAGCAGGAAGAAGAACACACCGTCAAAAATTACAGAAAAATATAGGAGTCCTCTAAAATGCTTATAATAATACACTACTGTGACTAAACCGATCTAGACATATTAATTCTTCCAGATAAGAACTCATAGGTTTACACTTTTTGCCATTTGATTAGGGACTTTCCGGTTTGAATTTTCCTGGGCGTTTAGTATTTTTGTGATTTTACGTTTTGTTTTCGCGTTTAGAATTAGACCCAACGGTAACGTTCTGAACAATACATGAAAGGTATATGATTGTTAACACCCCACTCATGCCCATCCGGATATATAAACCCTGAATCGGTCAGCATATATTGATGCAAATTTAGTGGTGCCATCAGACCCTACAGCTATATTACCACCTGGTGATTGTATCTCTGCCTTTAAGTGAACGAGCGCTACGCTCTTAGCCTCCAACAACATGTCCTTGGCAAATATAGAAGATAGAGAGAACGTAAACAGACTAAATGATCAGCAATACAAGATCAACGAAAAAAGAGATTTTTGTCATGAATTTTATTTTCGTCTACGATGTTTGAGGGTGTCCTTTGTTGCATATGCACATAGACCAACATTTATCAAAGATACTAGGCTTATATTTTTATACGCCAGACGCGCGTTTCGTATATATAAGATTCATCACTGACGCTCAGATAAAAATATTTAGAAAGCTAATTAAGTACAAAGTTGAAGAGCATTGAGGACCCATTATTCCAAAAAGTTGTGCTGAATACGGCTAAGGTAATCTATGCCAGGGATAAGAATATCCTTAGTATTTCGAATAATTCATACTTTTGCAAACAGTAAATTTATAAAAATGATATATACTTGATATTCATGTGAACATCAAAGTGCTAACAACTAGGCTGATGATACCCAAGGTGAGCGACACAGGCTCTCTAGATGGAACAATCAGAACAATAAGTTAAATAAATTATAGCGCAGAGGATCATAGAACAGATTGGTAACCATAAAAAATACATTGCCAATCTCTGCTAGTTTTAAAACTAGGTTAAATCCACCATTTCCTACATACGAAAATGCCTGTACATAGTCAGGAATATGAAAGTTGTTAACTATTTTCTTGATGTGTTTGAGCTTTTGATTTTGCTATATGATTATAGTGACTTTGCTTTTTAAATTTTCCTATTTGAAACCTCTCACTTGCTTGACACATGCATCAAATACAATCAAGCCCTTCATTATGTTACAAAAGGGAAATTTTATTATTATATATATTCATAGTAAATCTTGGGAAATGAATGAAATTTCCGGACTCAAGAGAAAACTACTTGTTAATTTCCGAGTGTATAGTTTGAAGAAACATAGTTATAAACATCAAATGTTTATTGATTAGTTGAAAAGTTGGAGTTTAGATTGGAAGAGAATAATACGTGTATATGATGGCCAAATTATGCTCTAACCTTGATGGAAATATCTGTTCATCAGAAAAAATTGTTGATACAAACAAAACGTATGAACCTTTGTTGCCAGAGAACTTGGTAATATCGAAGAGCAATTATGATATATTGCAAAACGTTCAAAATACTAACAACACTTATAAAAACACGACCAGGGGAAGAATAGAACAAAGGGATTGTACAAAGGAGCACAATCAGACTTCTGAAAGATTTACTAGTTTGGACAATAACCAAGCGAAAGTGGAACACGATGATTATTATACAGAAATACAAACCCAGATGTCTTGTAACTCTGATGTATATGAGAGTATAGATGCCAAAGAACTGAACCCTCCTCATTGCGCTTCAACACATTTGACCAGAAATTGTAACAAACATTTTACTTTCAAAGGTCGGCGAAAAAATTGTTTGGCTTGTTTTATATTTTGGGTTCTTTTGGTGGTTGTCATAGCCGGTATGACTGTGTTTCTGTTACTGAAAAACAATTCGCTGTATCCCGACAAGCAAAACACTCAGGCTCAAGGTATTTATCAATTTTGATAACATATTTTTTTTTCTACTCATTCTCTACTTACATACATATTGTATAGATCTTTAGAGAAATGTATTCCCATAACCATCTATAACTTCCCTTTCGTACTCTTACAATGCATTACAAGTAGAAAGAAGTCCACCTTAAAAATCAGAAATTAAATGAAAAAACTACATTACTTAAAAATGAAAACAATTTACTTGATTGCTCAATATATACTGATTCGTTTTCTTTGTATATACCCTTATACTCTTTGGAGTAACTAATCACCATATACAGTCGGCAGTGAAATACGTATCCCGAACACAATGTTCTGATATGATATTTCTTAATTTTTACATTCATTATTAAACATTTAAACAAAACCAAGTCTTTCTGAGCAAATCAATTTCTACAGGAATATATATATTTATATCATCTGTTCAGTTTTTCCATCTTTGTGCAATGATATTCAACACTTTTTAGTGTTTTGTTTTCCATCTATTTATCGGTATTGTTACACAACCTGAGAAATATACTTGTCCGTGCTGACCTTTCCAAACCTAACCATACTGTAGGTAATTGTCAGCCTTGTGGGGACAAGCGCTGCAAATGTTGCAACCAATTGCAGCATTCATCAACATTTCACAGTAAGACCACAGAAAAGACATACAAGATATTTTGCAATGTCAACTGCAAAAGCTCAAACGTGATTTACGTTCTTGAGTGTCCTAGATGTGGTCTCCAATATGTTGGTGAATCTATGCAGCCATTTCACAAACGCCTCAATGGCCACAGGAGTGACCTCACAAAAAAACCCCGTATATTCCTGTCAGCCAACATTTCAGGTTACCAGATCACAATCTGAAAGATTTTGATCACATGCAGATCCTTGTGATCGAACAGGATTGTACATGGCAAAATAGGCAAAGAGAAAATCGGGAGAGGTTTTGGATAAAAACACTGGGTGTCCTCCATCCAGATGGAATCAATAGAAAGAAATAATTAAATTTACAGTCTAGTGTTTATATTATTATATTCAGGATTTTGGATTAAAATCAATCGACCAAAACTTACCTGTATTATTAGTGATCTATGTTTACACCTTATACATTATATCTCATTATTGTTAAAACTTTTGTCACCGAAGAAGGCCATTTGTTGAGCCGAAATATTTGCAATTATTGTAAAATTTATATCATCTGTTCAGTTTTTCCATCTTTGTGCAATGATATTCAACACTTTTTAGTGTTTTGTTTTCCATCTATTTATCGGTATTGTTACACAATCTTTCAGACTCATATAATTTTTCCTGTTTGTGTAGTATTGTCAATTTTGATGATCCAATACCTATTAAGTTTACTGGTTGGTAGATTCTTATAGACTCTCTCTCTCTCTATATATATATATACTATTTTGATCTGAGCGTCACTGATGAGTCTTATGTAGACGAAACGCGCGGTGGCGTAATAAATTATAATCCTGGTAACTTTGATAACTATATATATAGTTGTACAATATAATATAGATAGACAAACTACCTGTGACGAAGTTGTATTTATATTTTACAGAAAAAATAAATTTCTCTCCTTATATAAAGTATACAATGATATAACCATATACTTATAGCTGTATTACTATATTGACTCTGAAGACAAATCAGGAATCTTAATGTTAAACGAAATACAGGATTTAATCATAAACCATACATACAGCCGAAAGATAAATTGACCTCTCCTTTACATCCGTCGCTTTGTCAATTCTAGGAAAACTAAAGTGTATCCTGTTGTTTTAATTGTTTTGACCGTAATTGATGGTTAACAACTATTGACATATTTGATAAAATCATTCAAAAGGATGACGTAGTGTTTTCTAATGTACATTATTACAAAATTATTCAATTATGGACGACCTGTTGACTATAATATGCGCATACATGTTTTATAAAACTAGCATTTTAATCAACTATGGGTTTTGTGGAAATGATTCTTTAATATTAATGATTTGCTTATTTACATATACTTGAATGTGATTGGTTTGGTTAATTTCTTTCCTTTGTTTATACTTTGAACGACCATTTAGCCGAGACTATTTTTAAAACCCTTATGAACACAGTGTCAATTTAACTTAAATGATGTATGCGTGCGCGATACGTAGAAAGTGAATTTAAAAAAAAAACAACCGAGAGTAATTGAAATTAAAACACATACATCTACAGTGTTATTAAACATGTAAGATATAACTATAACTAAAAGTTTCTTTAGTGCAGTATTTATTTTACGTTTTAACACACTGCTACTGAAATAACATATATTTTTGTTTTTAAGTATGTAATGTTAACAAATTATCTAATTAATATATCAACATGAATTTAGGAAATGTCTGTATACTACTATCAGTGACTGATATATTAATATTTTTGTATTTAATAATGATGTTTCTATTGTTGGTTGGGTTTGATGTTGTGTTTTGTCTTATCGTTTGTGGTTTCAATTATATATTTTCTGTATGTTGTTGAATTTGGAGGTAGACTTTTTCAACAAATTGTCAGCATTCCTATGGGAACGAACTGTGCGCCTCTCCTTGCCGACCTCTTCTTATTTTCAAATTAATTGGAGTTCATTCAGACACTTGTCAAAAACAAGAAGATCAAAGAAGCCAGGCTATTTAATTTCACTTTCAAATATATTGATGATGTTCTTTCCATTAACAATCCGAACTTTTCTGATTGGGTTCCATTAATATATCCACCAGAACTAGAAATTAAAGAGACAACAGACACGGCTTCCTCCGCCTCATTTTTAGACTTATACCTCGAATTTGACAAACACAGTCATCTCAGTACCAGAATCTATGACAAACGAGACGATTTTAATTTTGAAATTATCAATTTCCCCCACCTTAGTAGCAATATACCAATTTCTCCTGCATATGGAATATACATTTCCCAACTTTTTCGGTATTCAAGAGCTTGCAGCTCCTACTCAGACTTTGTAAAACGTCACCAATGTCTGAGCAACATGTTGATGAACCAGGGGTATGTCAAAGAACGTCTCGTCCTTTTTCTAAAAAAAGTTCATTGGAAGGTACCAAGAACTTATTGATAAATATTCCGTATCAACTACCCAAATAATACAAGATGGTCTTGAAGTATAGATTTTTCGTACTGGCGTTAGTTATCATCTTAATAACGTGTTATAGTATTCTTTTATTTGTCTTTATTAATATTACTTTTACTGTTAAGTCAAAGAGGGACGAAAGATACCAAAGGGACAGTCAAACTCATAAATCTAAAACAAACTGACAACGCCATGGCTAAAAATGAAAAAGACAAACAGAAAAACAATAGTACACATGACACAACATAGAAAACTAAAGAATAAACAACACGAACCCCACCAAAAACTAGGGGTGATCTCAGGTGCTACGGACGGGTAAGCAGATCCTGCTCCACATGTGGCACCCGTCGTGTTGCTTATGTGATTACAAATCCGGTAAATAGTCTAATTCGGTAGGTCACATTCATGAAAGGGAAGGGGATTGTAGTTACGACGTAAGGAACTCAACTGTTTGAGATATTCATTTGACGTGACTCTGTGCTTATTTATACCATCATACTTTGAACGAACAAATTATTCATTAATATTACTTTTACTTATGTATCTTATCATACTTTGAATGACAAAACTATTTTATTTATGAATTTATGAATACTACTTTTTCTGTTTAGTCTGTGTTTTGTGATATACATTTGACGTGACTCTGTACTTATGTATCCCGTCATACTTTGAACCAAACAATTATTTTATTTATTATTATTACTTTTACTGTTAAGTCTGTTTTTGTTATATCTACTTTACGTGACTCTGTATTTATGTATGCCGTCATACTTCTTCCTTTCTTCTTATGAGCTTCCTCTGTTAGGAACACCCCTCTTTTGAGGGTAATATGGATAAAAGTATTTAACTATATACACACTCCGTGAATATATATACACTTGCTAAAATCTAAAATAGACTTTAAAAAAAGTTTTTATGCATCTTGTAGCACATATCTCTTGTGAGCATTTCTAGGTCTTCTATTTTGAGCTTGCTTTCACTAAATATATATGTGAAGTTTGTACAGTCAATTATAAGGACTGTAATTTTATGTCTATTAATAAATGTCTCTTTCCCCTTTATGTCTCCAATGAATTTGGTTACATAAATTTTAATTTGGTTGAAAGTTTCTTTTCTTGTCTCACTTAATGCCGAGCAGGTAGTAAGCATATACGTAAGGTCTTCTGCTTGTTGATTGCACATTTGACAAGTTGGAGCAATTTCATATCTGCTGAATTTATGCCGATCAGCTTGTAGAGTATACGTTCGTCTCATAATCCTACTTTTGATTATACCTTTTCGAACATCAAGAATTGTAGGTTGCAATGTGGTGTAGGAGATATGCGGATTTCCATTTTTAATTTGATTTATAGCTAAATATTTAAGTGATGTCTTTTGGATTGTGTCAATTTGAAGAACATTTTTCCAGTAGTTTGACATTTTGTGATTCACTAATGTTTTCCAATTATATTTAGTAGGCAGACTGCTTTGAAGTTCCCATATATTTGGAAGATTATATAATTGCAGGGTTTCCATTACACAAAAGAAGAAGCGTTTTGGATTGTCAAAATTGATGGTTGATTGTCTTTGTACAAGATCTTGAATACATGTAGTTTGGTTTTTGGCCGATAATAAAGAGTAGAGCATAGGTAGTTGCCGCTTGTGAAGCTCTCCTTCAACTGGTATTGCACCTAAGAGTAGATATATTGCTGATGTAGCTGTTCTTTCCGGAAGAGATTGAATATGTCTCATTTTTATGAAATTTTTCTAGTATTTCAATTTGTTCTTTTGTAAGTGGTAGTATTTCTAAACCATATAGAAGCCTTGGGAGAATGTATGTTTTATAGATGTTATATCCAGTTATTGGGTCAACCCCATTTGTTCCATGAAGACCGGAGCTCATTAAGGAGTATTTTGTTCTTCTTCCTAGTTTAATGCGGTCATCAATGTTAATTTCATTTTCTCTTTTGTTTGTTCTTTGAAGACCTAGATGTGTTGTTGCATCTGTTAGTTATATAGTTTTTCCTTTTAATACCCAACTGTTATCTTTTTCTTTCGTATTACACTGTACGATTTTAGTTTTTATTGGATGGATGTTATATTGATGCTGATCAGCATATCTACCTATAATGTCAAGCATTTATTGCATTTCTGATGAGTCCGAGCTCAATAAGGCAATGTCATCTGCACATGTAGGTGCACCAATATAAATATTTCCTAGATCGAAGCCAATAGAGTTGCTTTTGAGTTCTTCAAGTAGATATTGGACATACAATTTATAGAGGTGTGTAAATAAAATTCCTCCTTGTCTTACCCCTTGTTTTATATTAAAACTATCACTGATATCCCCCATCCACTTTACTTTTGATTATAAATCTGTGTATAGTCCCTTAATAAGTTGTAATAGATCTGGAGGAATATTTTGGTCTAGTAGTTTGTCAATTAGTATGATATGTTTGACTACATCAAACGCTGATTGTACATCAACTGTTGTTATAAATAGTGGTATGTTGTTTTTCAGTTTTTCACATTTTTTTCTGCTGTAAGTAAGCTTGCCTTTAGGGGACATTATCCTTCTGTGAAGCCAAATTGTAAATCTGGACCCGGATGTAATTGGAGTTTCTTTAGAATACACAGTTCATGTACTTTTCCAATGATGGGAATAACAGTAACTCTGTAACTCTTGACATCTAGAGAGTTTTTGCCACCTTTATAATAGGAGTAAGGATTCCTGTTTTAAAGGCTCTTGGAATAGAGATGATCTCTTTTATTTTGTTGAATAAAGTTGTTAAAACTGGTGTTAATACTGATTTGACATTCTTAAGATGTTCGGCAGTGAGCCCGTATTCATCTGGTGATTTCCCTACATTTAAGGTTTCTATTGATTTTTGAATTTCTGTTTCTGTGTATGGGTCAGATGTTACTGGATTTTCTTTATAAAATTTTCAATTAGTTTTTGACGTGTTTGACAGAGATCTAAATAGGAGTTGTCATATTCCGAGTTTTTTGCCATACTTAAGTCTTCATAATAATTAGCAAATACTTTTCTGTGGTTTGAATGACAGTATTCCTTTTCACTATCTATTTCTATACAAGTTGTAATACTAGTTCTTGAATTCCGATTTCTATTAATCAGTCTATAGAAAAGTTTTGTTGTTGGTTTTTCCATGATTTGTTGGTAGAGTTGTTTTCTAGCAACAGCTTGCTTTATTCTTTGTGAGTTTCTCAAAAAATTCTTGTCTGTTTTTAATTCAGTATGTGACGGATGGTTTTGTGGCCGTCCCTGATTTTTCCATTGTGAACATAGCAGTATACATGATTTCGGATGTTTTCGTACGGTTGGCGTTGCTTTCCATTTTGGCCCTTGTAATTTGATAGGTTTTGCTGGAACAGATACCTTTGTTGCTTTCAGTAATTCATTTTTAATTGTTTGAAGTTGGTCTGAAGTTGAATCCTCAGGTTTGATTTTAAGGAGACCCTCTGATAAATTTGAGTTGTATATTTCAGTGTTTATTTCATCCCAAAGAAGTTTTCTGTATGAGGTTCCTTACAATGGTATTTGCCGCACTTAGAACTGTTACAATGGTGTTTGTTTCTACTGGCACATGCGCTGAGCTATTTGTCGCTGAACGGTCCCAAATTTTGTGTTCTTTAAAGATTGATATATTTCTTGTTAAAATGTAATCGATTTGAGAGGATGATTGTCCAGAATGATGAAAGAAAGTAATTTTTTAGTCATGATTTCCAGCTGTTTAAAGGCCTAATTCCTGTACAAAGTTTTTCAGTAATTTATCATGCTTGTTTGATCTTAAATGTAATAAAGTTCCATTGAGATCCCCACAGAGAATTATTCTATAAAGGTCCTGATATTTTTGTATTATATCAAAGATTATATCTAGACATTCTGAGTACTCATATGCCGAGTCTTTGTCATTAGTTGGAAGATACGCATTGCTTATGCAGATATTGTAGTTAGAGGATAGGGTGATAGCTACAATTCTTTCATTTCCCTCTTAATTTCTTAACGTTCCCGAATCTGGCCATAAAATTGAGACCCCTGATTGTCCTTTTTGTAGTTTTGATCCGTCAAGTCGATCGTTTGAAGTTGTCAAAATTTGGTAATATATCAGAGAGAAATTGTTTTTGGAATTCCAATACAAAATGTTCTTGAATACTACCGCATTTTTGCGCCTGTCCCAAGTCAGGAGCATCTGGCCTTTGTTAGTCTTGTATTATTTTGATTTTAGTTTCTTGTGTACAATTTGGAAATTAGTATGGCGTTCATTATCACCGAACTAGTATATATTTGTTTAGGGGCCAGTTGAAGGACGCCTCCGGGTGCGGGAATTTCTCGCTACATTAAAGACCTGTTGGTGACCTTTATCTTTTCTGAGAGTGACATAACGTCCCCAGACATCGCCGTTCAAAAGCTGCAAGAAGGATATAGACAAATTCAAAGACAAGAGGCTACTAGCATGTTTTTCAATCTGCAGTATGGTTGCCTTTTAGATGTCACATTTGAACTCTATGCGAAAGAAAAGGAAAGTGGACTGCAAAGTCAAAAATGGGATGATTGGTTGAAACGGAATATCGGAATCTCATCTTCATATTCCCGCAAACTGAGGGAGATATCACGTTTGCTGAGACCATACATGCGAAGGTTTTCTACTGTTGGACTACCTTTCATTGAAGTCTATTCCATGAGAAAAGAATTGAAAACAATGTTTTTATATAGTGAGGAGATTAGGCGGTATTGGACCACTCAAAATCAACCAATAATACAGGTTGAAACACAATCTTCTCAGAGTGAGTGACCTTTCAACCCCGCGCTCCAGCTAGAGCGCGAAAAAACAACATTGATCTGAGATTATTAATATATTTTATAGTGTTTAACTTGTATATTTTGTAAAGAAAGATTTAAAAATTAGTTATTTGCAATTCTTGTTCATAGAAACCACCTAGCGCCGTTGCTAAGGATTATGTGTTGACTATTAACTGATAATGGATTTTGTATTTCTACATACCTGAGTGACTGGTATATGTACATGGATGATAACGTGTAATTTCGCAAATACTTTATCTTGTGTTTAAGTTTTTATAATCGAGTGTTATAATAAAGATTTAAAACTTAGTCATTTGTAATTCTTGTTCATAGAAAGCACCTGTTATTTCTTCGCCTTTTAAATCAATTATTTTATAAGTAAAAGGAATTGTATTTAAAACTTTTTCAATTACAAATATTTCTTTAGTCCAACGAGTAGTATAACCCTTTTCAAATTTACCCTTTTTTTTTGTTATTCTTACTCTAGTACCTGCTTTAAATTTAGGTTTTTTAATTTTCTCTTCCTTTTCTGGATATAAATTTTTATACACTGTTAATTCATTTTTTGATTTACTTGCTTCAACAGGTGTCATTTTAATTGAAGAATGTACTGTATTATTATAATTTTTAACTAATTTATCTAATATATCATAATATTTAAAAGTTTCATTAGCAGTAAAGTATTTATACATATGTTGTTTCATTGTTCCTATCCATCGTTCCACTACACTGGATTTTTCTTCATTCTCAGTTGAATATAACTTTATGTTATTATCTTTTAACAATTCTTTTACTTGTCGATTATAAAATTCGGATCCTTTATCTGACCAAATATATATTGGTTTTCTTTCTTTAAATAATGTTTTAAAAGCTTCACTGACTGTTACTCCTGTTTTATTTTTCAAAGGGATTAACCAACCATATTTACTAAAAACATCTATAACTGCTAATAAATATTTATAGTGTTTATTTTGTTTTGAATATGGTTGCATATCTATTAAATCAACTGCCCATGTTTGATCTATTGAATGAACATAAACACGTCTTTTAGGAAAAGATTTTACAACTCTATGATGTAGTTCATCTGCTAATTTATTTGTTAGATTTGTTTTAGACATTTTGAAGTAACTAAAATGTTTTTTTTAAAAATGGAAATGAGAAAACATTGTTTAATTTGTAATGAATACAAATTATTAAGTAAATATTATAAATCAAAAGACAAACCACTGGGAGTTAAATCTGCATGTAAAGAATGTTTAAAACCTTCAAAACAAAATCATTATCAAAATAACAAAGAAAAATATAAACAAGCTTATGATGAATTTATGTTTAGAAATCCTACTTATTGGAATTTATATCCAAGAAAATAATATAATTAAAATTTAATATTACAAAATGGGATCTAAAAAATCCTTTAAAGATCTTATTACTGAAACTAGTATTGATGATATAGAAGAAATCAATGCAACTAAATACATAAACTTATTAAAAGATAAAATAGTTATTAATCAATTTCCTTTGAAAATAAAAATAATAATAACAAGTGAATTTACAACTCCTATGGCATTTGATAGAATAGAAAGTCATTACTCTCATCCTGTTGAAGTTGTCCTAACACAAAACAATTTATCTACATTTTACAATAATTTGTTAGATAAATTTAAAGCTTGGGTAGATAAATTTCAAGAAAGACGATCTGGTTTTGTTTTCGATGGTATCAAAAGTGTAAAAGTAAAACTATATAAATATGAATATCAAAGAGCTTCGTCTTATATTCCCCTTCAATTTAAATCAAGTAATATTATTAATGTCCAAAATAAAAAGGATAATAAGTGTTTTCTTTGGTCAATATTAGCAAGTTTATTTCCAGCCAATAAAGACAAACAAAGAGTAACAAAATATAAAGAATATGAAAATGAAATTAACATGAAAGGAATTGAATATCCTGTATCAATAAAAGATATCCCAAAAGTAGAGAAACAAAATAATCTAAGTATAAATGTATTTGCTTTAGAGGATCAAACAAATAAACAATCTTTACATTCAGTTTATATATCAAATGTAGAAAGTAAAAACGTAATTGATCTCTTATACATTGAAAATAACGAAAATACTCATTATTGTCTAAATAAAGATTTAAATAGTTTTATGTGTGATAAGAATAGAAATAAATCGTTTATATGTAGAAATTGTTTGCAAGGATTTCAAAGAGAAGAAACACTAATAAAACATAAAAAAATATGTTATGATAACGAACATTGTAAAACCATAATGCCAAAACCAGGAAAAAATATTCTTGAATTCAATAATCATCATTTTAAAAATAAATTACCATTTGTTATATATTGTGATTTCGAAGCATATAATATACCCATGCAATCATGTACTCCAGATCCTAATAAATCTTATATAAAACCAATAAGTAAACAAGAAATAAATAGTTATGGTATGTATGTTCATTCTGATTATCCAGAAATATATAAACCACAATACTTTTCTTATGTTGGTGATGATGCAGTAGAAAAATATGTGGAAAAAGTAATGAAGATATACAAAGAAATAACTTATAAGATCTACCTTAACGAAAAGAAAAAAACAATATTAAATAATCATGAAGAAGATGAATTTCAAGAAGCAACTGGATGTTATATTTGTGGAGAAGAATTTAAAGAAAGCGAAAAAGTAAGAGAACATAATCATCTTTCAGGTAAATATAGAGGAGCAGCGTGTCAATCGTGTAACACAAAAGAAGGTAAAGCAACAAAATTAATACCCGTGTTCTTTCATAATGGATCGAATTATGATTTCCACTTTTTAATCGAAGAATTAATGAAATATGAAGATGAATATAATAAAGTAAAACTTCTTTCTAAAAACTCAGAAAATTATATTTCTATAGATTATGGATCAAATTATAAAAAATTAAGATTCCTAGATTCATATAGATTTATGTTAAAAGGCTTATCAGATATTGCCAAATCAATGGAAGAGTTTCCTATTTTAGAAAAAGAGTTTAAAGGTAATATAGCTCTTTTAAAACAAAAAGGATTCTATCCATATGAATACATAGATTCTATAAAAAAATTTGAAGATAAAAAACTTCCTGAAATAGAAAAAATTTATTCTAAATTAAAAAAAGAAACAATTACAAAAGAAGAGTACAAACATGCACAAAGAGTCTGGGAACATTATAATTGTAAAACTTTATTAGACTATCATAATTTATATCTCAAAACAGATGTTCTTATCTTAGCCGATGCATTCGAAAAATTTAGAAAATTCTTTATAAAATATCATGAAATAGACCCATGTTATTGTTATTCTGCACCAGGACTTACATGGCAATGTGGATTAAAATATACAGAAATAAAATTAGAATTGTTAACTGATGTTGATATGTTACAAATGTTTGAGAAAGGAATAAGAGGAGGATTTTCTGGAGTATTAGGTCCTAGACATGTAAAAGCCTTCAACACATATACTTCAAATTATGATAAAGATTATAGAATAATAGATGAACATGAAAAAAAGAGTGTTTAAAAAGATTAAAGGAAGAAAAAAACTTAAATAAATTTTTTGAAAAAAATTATTTGTTGTATCTAGATGCAAATAATTTATATGGATGGGCTATGTCTCAACAACTTCCTGAAGAAGATTTTAAATGGGAAAAAGATCCGAATTATTATAAAGAAATTCCAAAAGGAAGAGGATGTTTAATTGAATGTGATTTAAAATACACAGAAAAATGTAAAAAGAAAACATATAAATATCCTTTAGCACCAGAAAAGATGAAAATAAAAAAGGAAGAATTATCTGATTACCAATTAAATCTATTGGGAGACAAACCATTAGGTAATGAAGAAAAATTATTTTTAACATTGAGAGATAAAAAAAAATATATAATTCACGATAGCATTTTAAAAAAATATATAAAACTTGGAATGATAGTAACAAAAGTTTACAGAACAATTTCATTTAAAGAATCAAATTGGTTAGCAAAATACATAAATTTCAATACAGAACAAAGAACTAAAGCAAAATCAGATTTTGAAAAAGATCTTTGGAAACTGATGAACAATAGTTTCTATGGCAAAACATTAGAAAATATCAGAGGAAGAAGTGAAATAAAATTATTTACAGACAGGGAAGAAGTAAAAAAATATATAAAAAAACCAAATTTTAAAGACTCAATAATATTTAATGATAACTTTGTTGCAATTGAAAATAATGTTACTTCTGTTAAATTTAATAAACCTATTTATTTAGGACAGGCTATATTGGATTACTCAAAACAATTAATGTATAGCTTTTATTATGATGTTGCTAATGAATTATGGGAAAAGAATGCATTAGTTGCAAGTGATACTGATAGTATGATTTTGAGTGTAAAAACCAAAGATATTTATAAAGACATGGAAGAAATAATAGATGAACTTGATACGTCTGATTATCCAAAAGATCACCCTTTATATTCAGAAAAAAATAAAAAAGTAATTGGTAAATTTAAAGATGAACTTAATGGGAAAATTATGAATGAAATAGTTTTTTTAAAAAGTAAAGCATATTCTTTTACATTAACAGATTTAAGTGAAGAAAAAAAATTAAAAGGAATTGGAAAAACTACAATAAATAAAGATATTAAATTTGATGATTATAAAGATTGTTTGTTCAATAATAAAACCAAAATGAATAAAATGTGTACAATGAACTCGAGCAAACACAAAATGTTTGTTAATGAAGTAAATAAAATAAGTATGTCTCCATTCGACGACAAAAGATATATTTTAGATAATGGAATAGATACTCAACCTTTTGGATTTTAATTTATTTTATTACCCAAACAATAAAACCAGTTAATGCCATACCACCAACAACAAATGCAATCTCTCTATTTTTCTGGTCTTCTGATGGAGTATAAAAATCACTTAACGTAGGTTTAGGTGATAATGAAGTTATTTTTTTTATTCGTGACACGATAGTATAGTTTCATTGCCTAGTCAACATCATCAAAAGTCTGAACCGCATGATGTTCCTTTTGTAATTGTTCATTGATAAAATCTAATCTTTGTATTCTTTTTTTATTCCATTCTGATTGTACTTTTTCTATAGCTTTATCATGTCTTATTTTCTCTTCATTTGCATTACTACCAATATGTGAAAATAAATAATTACTCCCTGAAAATGCAAAAGCATTTGTTATTGCCCCACCAAGCATCATTGTTAAAGCACTTGCCATTTTATAAAAACAAAAATTACTTCATAATATCAGCAGGTATAATACCTTGCTTAATCAACACATCTTTTGTTGCCATCGCAAGTAATATATCAATGGATAACATTACAACATAATTCATATTAAAATCCACTTTTGGTGCTGGCCTCCTTAATACCTTTTTACCTATTTCTGCATATCCAACTGTTAACAATGTTTCCACTCCAGCATGATATAACATATTTGCTATTTGTTTTCCGTCTTTTTGAGTTGTCATTTTAATGTACTAAATTTAATTAAATTCAAAAGGATCAATTTCTTTCTTTTGTTTTTCTGGTTTTGTTATTTCCTTACCCACCACAGTTTCTTTAATCATTCTTTCTGGTTTCTTACTATGGTTGTAAAAAAACAATCCCAATCCAACAATACTTATAGGAAAAAGTACAAATTTGTAATCAACTAGGGAACTGGAGTGTTTCTTGACAGAAGGGATATGTTCGTTTGATTCATAATCTGTTTCTGTATCAGAATCTTTTGTTATTTGTTTGATTTTTGAATTTTCTTTTTTTAATTTTTCCACTTCTTTTTTTCTCAATTCTGCATTTCTTATTCTTACTTCTGCACCTTTCTTACCAGCAGCTACTCTTTTTGGGTCTTTTGGTTTGGGTTTTTTAAATACTTCTTTTTTTCTTCTTTGTTTTCTATTTGTTCAGGAGTTTCATTCATCATTTTTTATGTCATTATTTTCATCTTTTTTTTGGAAATCGAGCGAAGCGAGTGGTTCGATATGTCTTGCTGTTGTTAATATTGCAGTAAAAGGAGCAAGATACATTCCATATCTATAGTACAGTTCACAACATGTATTAGTTAAAGCATTATTGATAAAAGGATCTTCCTCTAAGTCTTGTATTAAAATTGGTGGATTAACAACTTTGAAATACTTTGATACAACCATGACATATAAATTTATAAAAGAGTTTCCTAATGTCTTGGTCATACTAGCTCCCAATCTTGCTTCATATTTACAGTATAGTTTGTTTATTTGTTCTGTTGTCATTTTATCAATATCTGACAGTTGTAATTCTTTACCCAGATATTGTTTACTACTCCCACCAGCAACAACAGCTGATAATCTTTCGCGTTTTTTTTTCTTGAAGGGAACCGTTCACTTCGCTCGCTTCATCATCAATATTTATGTTTTCCACAATTTGCTCGCTTAATAATTCTTCAGCATTCATTTTATACGTTTCAAAAAACGGATATAATTTATTTTTAACTTTAAAAAAATTAAATACAACATATCCAACCAATGATAAGACTGCAGTGTTTGTTGCAATTGTTAGTATTTCCAACAGCATTGCTTTTTTTTATTGCTTATTTTGGTTAAATTACTTAAGCATTACTTAAGCATTACTTAAGCATTACTTAAGCATTACTTGAGAATTGTTAAAAAAATTAATTAAGTAACCAATAATCAGTAGGTTGATCTGTCTTTAATATTAATTTACGATGTTTCTTTTTTTTAAGTTCTTCCTTTATTCTTTGTCTTTCTTCCAAAGTAGGAATAACATCATTTTCTCTTAGGCAATTATCAAAACTATCTCTATCTTTTGTGTAGAACATGCATAACCATTTTGTTTGTTCTCTTAAATCTTTTAAAACAGAGTTGTATCTCTGTGAAATGACCCACACTGATTGTTCCGCATGTCTTCCTGAAAATGCAAGCTCGGACAGCATATCTTTTTTCTTTGTTAGTTCTTTTGTTGCACTGCAGTCATCAATGATATATAATGTTGAATGACCAGCATATTTTTTAAAGAACATTCTTAATAGTTCTTGTAGCTTCTCTTCTTCATAAAGGGAACCGTTCGCTTCTCTCACTTCAACAATAGGATTAACAATTATTAGATTTTTTGTTTTTGGTTTTCTAACATCATCAATCCATTCACGATTTTTGTATGCTTTGTTCCATTGGATGGTTGGACAAAGAATAATTATATATTTGAAAACTCCACTATATTCTCCTTCTAATAAATCAAGAACAAACTCTGTTTTTCCACATCCTGTTTGTCCACATATAATAGCACAATGGGGATATTTTGGTAATTCATAAAGGGAATCGGAGTGTATCTCGCTCCGCTCGTTTGTTTCCATTTTTTAAGGGGAACCGTTCGCTTCGCTCGCTTACTAGTAATTAACTTCTTTAAATCTTCCATCTTCAAAATTAATTTGTGCATCTTGTATAACAAACAGATAAACATTTATTAATTTATTTGCTCCTGCTGTTTTAGTTATTTGGATAGTAATACCTTCAGAAGCATTTTCAATTCTTCTACCTGAACCGTGTAATGAGTTGTCATCTGTTGAACGTAAATCTAACCATAATGCATAATTAGTTGTAAGATATTTTTCTAATGTTGTATAGGATAAATTTAAATCCTTTAAAACTTCTTCTGTTGTTTTATTTCTTTTTGAATTTAAAGCAAAGAATTTATTTATTTCATCCCATTGTTGATATGCTTTCATTCCTTGACTGTATAGTTGATTTGGAACACCTTCTATTGTCATTTCTACTTTTGTTATGTTAGGATTATAATAAGTTTCGGTACTTGTTCTTTCAGGATCTTCGAACAACATTAGAATTCCTTTCATACTTCTAGCTGGAACATTTAAATTTATATTCCACAATGTATCAGATTTGTTTTTGGTTATTTTTCTATGTCTTAGTATTCTATCGTACAAAATAACCATCTTACCATCAACTTGTTGTCTTATCTGTCTTCCTAATTCTGCATCAGTAACCATATCAAATTCTAAACAAATGTTTTTGATTGTATAACTTGCTGTATCTGTTGATTTAATAACATTGCAATAATTATTAAATGTAAGTTCATATTCAAGTCTATCACCAAGACCTGCTTGATAAAAAGGCATATGAGTTTCTAATAGTTCAAAATCAAGTGGGATACAAAATCTTGCACCATATGCAGTTGCAATTGCTTCATCGCCTATGTCTGATGCTTTATCATTCGCGCCAACTCTGTGTTTTAACATGTTTGTTTCACCAATACCTTGGTATGCCATATTTAAACGTTCAGATGTAGATTTCCATAAATCAACATAACAATGATAAATATCACTATCATCAATTGACATAATTTCATTTCCACTTATACGAATTGTTGTTTTTTTAACTATTGCTCTTCCTATGTTTTGATATATAGTTGCATTGTCGTCTGTAGATGTGAGTTCTATTTCAAATGCTAATCTGGTTGTTCCAGGAACAATAACATCATTATTGCTTAGATTGGGGAATCTTACTAATAGCTGTTGATTTTGATCAATAGTTGAAGGATTATTTGTTATTGATACACTTTGACGAATACCTTTCACACCACGAGGTTCTCTTATTTTTCTGTAAGGATTTAATTTGTTTCCGTATGCCAACATTTTTAAGGATTAAATTTGTTATAAAAATAATTCAATTACCACTGATACTAGAGTATTGATACATGTATAATTATTAGTCATACTAATAAAACTTATTAAATCTCCAGCCTTAACTTCAAAAGGTGTATAAAAGTTATTAAAACCGTGTGTGACACCATTATCCAAACTCATTTTGTAACTAGTTGACTTATCATTAACAATCGTCTTAATGGCTATAATATCTGTGTTTGTTCTTAAACTTACTAAACTAATACCCAATATTTGTCCTGGAAAGTTCATTACATAATAACCACCACCATCACCAAAATTAAATTTTTTATTTCCATGTATTGGACCATCAATTCCAGCATATATACTTATTATTTTTCTGTCTGGTTTATTTTCAATATTACTAACTATATTTTCAACATTTAAAACTCTAATGGTTAGGGCAGCGACACTCCGATGTAAATTTTTATCCTTAGTATCCATTGTTTGAAGCTCACTCTTCATATTTAATATTTCTTTTTCTACGTTTTTTTTTTTTGACACCAAGTATGCTCATTTTATTAAATAAATTATATAACTTCTAAAACACAATTAATTGGTAAATGATTAATTATCTTGTTATTATTTTCATCTCTTATTTCTAATTTCAATTCTGTTATAACATCATTTACTAAACACTTATATTCCGGATGCTCAAATCTCGCTGTTATAACTTCACCAAACTCTTTATTTTCAACTGGAATAACAGCCAATAATTGACTTGGCTTACCATCAAGATAATTATGAGAAGTGCTAACTTGTTCCAAATGGATATATAATGATTTATGGATAGCAAAATCCACAAATTTGTTTCCATAATGTAATTCATTAGGTTCGAATTTACGTTTATTATTAAATCCTAACATATTTCCCAAATCCTTACTTATCTTTAACTCAGTAGTAGTGTTTAATGAAGCGATACCATTTGCTTCATTTACGGATAATACAATATTTTCTTTTTGAAATTCATCCACTATTTGTTGAAAACTATAATAACCATTCATAATCCTTTGCTGTGTCTCTCCGGTTTTCTTTATAAACCCATGATAAACATTATACCAACATATACTGTATCTTATAAATTTCAAACCAATACGTTTATTTCCATTTCTGTTATTTATGTATTGTTCTAAGTTTATTGTATTATCAATATTTGAAATAGTATGAAACATTTTTAATATAAAAAAATGATAACAAAAGAATTTAAATATAATCCTAATGTTTCATATAATCCAGGTATTAAATATTCTGAAAAAGATCATCAATTAAAAACAAATCTTGTAAATCAAACGATATTTGTAAATCAAAAAGAGAACTTTAAAACATCTTTTCCTGATTTATTTCAAAACTATCAAAACCCATCCATACACACTAACGAACCATGGAATACATGGATTCATTCTTCATTTGATTGGTGGCAATGTCAATTAAACTTTGCAGTATGGTGTGCAAGTACAGGATGTGGGATTTCTTATAATGATCATTTGTTACACACTTCAAATCTTACAAAATCTTTTTATATGTTTCATTTTTATTATTGTATTGCAAGAATTTTAAAAGAACTTAAATCACCTTTACCAACAGATTCTTCTTTATGTTATTATAAGAACTCATATGACAAAGCTGTATATCAAAAATTATGTAAAGAATTTAATGTTTCAATAGATACAAATTGGAGACAAAAACTAGAATCATCATGTCAAGGATTAGGAAGTTTTGAAATGTATTATAAACCAAGTGGTGAATATAGACAAAATCATAAAAAGGATGGTCCATTCTTTAATATTCGTGATACAATTTATCATGAAAAAGATATAAGTATGGCTTGGACAACATTTATTTTAGATAAATCAGAAGGTTTTACACGAGCAGGTATTGAACGTATTAATGAAAGTATTAAAATTTACGTATGGGCTTTGTTGGGTGCACAATCTCAAACAAAAACAGAAATTTTAAAAGTAGGAACAGGATTTGATGCACAAAAACAATTCTTAGCAAATGTACAAGATGTTATTAATAGTCCTATTGATTTACCCACTCAGATATCAAATTATCAAAATGTTTTAAAATACGCAAGAAGTAAAGTTGATTATGCTTATAAACTTGGTTTATATATGTCTCCCAGTGATATGGTTTTACAAATTGGAACTATTGTTGGTTATAATAATAAAATTATAATTGCAACAGAAAATCAAACACTTGGGTTTAATGATGATTTAAATAATAAAAATTTTGATCATGTTGATTTTAAACCAAAAGAACCTGTAAAACCACAAGAACCTATAAAACCTGAAAAGCCTAAAGAACCAAAAATAGATCCAATAAAAAAAATTGAACATGAAGATCATGAAGATAATAAACAAGCAATAATATTTATAAGTATTGTAATAGGATTTACAGCACTTTATTTTTTCAAATAATCTCTAGCAGCAGTAAACAATAAACTAACAACTAAAATAAGCAATGCCCATAAGTTGTTTGCAAACCAATTTACTACGTCTTTTGTTGCAGACAATAACCAAGAAACAATAGAACCTATAATACCTGGTAATGCAGCTGCTAATTTTCCTGCAAGAAAAGATAATAATTTTCCAAGATTTTTTAATTGTTTTTTCATCCAATCTTGTACACCACCACCTTTTGATGGAGGAGAAGGAGAAGGAGAAGGAGAACCAGTAAATGCCTCAACAATAACACCAATAATCATTCCAAAAGCAGTTAAAACACTAACTATTGTTATTCCTTGTTCTCTGAATAATGTTCTTATTCTTTCACCTAATGTTTTGTCTTCGTTTAACATTTTATGTATTGTTTGTTTAAATCTGTTCACTTGACTACGTAGTTTCTCTTTATTAATATTAATTACTTCTAGTCTTGCACTTCTCTCAGATTCCAACTCTCTTATTCGACTACTTATTCTATCTATTTGAAATTCATCATTGTCTTCTTTAGCTTGTTCTAATTTGGCATTTTCTTTTGCTAAGTCTTTATTTGTTTCATTCAGTTTTGTTAATTCATTTGCAATCTCTTCTTTTACTGATGTCATTGCACTGATTATACCATCCATCTCTCTTTTTGTCATATATGTTTGTGTTTCTTCATTTATGAAAGATGTTCCTCGTTCAATAAATGAAGTTTCTATTTCTTTCACATGTGTTTCTTCATCACTTGCAATTTCTAATAATTCTTGTCCTTCTTGTTGTGTAGATATTTCTTGTAATGGAATTTCTATATTATCGAGTTCATTTAACATTCTCTGAAACCCTGCTCTACCTTCTATTATTCTATCAGATATTTTAAAATCATCTACACCTAAAACATCCCTAACAAAATTAACACCGTAATAACTTTTAAGAGTGCTAAATTTATAAAATTTTATTTTTTCTTTTTGGTAATACGTTAATGCAATATCATTACCTTTTTCATCTTTTACATAAAACATTATTTTTCCATCATTTTCTTCCCCAACAAAAAAACCCTCTTCATTACGTATAGTTTCACCATTTTTTTTATAAAATTGTTTAATCATTTTTTTTGTAGTTTCTTTTTTACGAATTTTAGCATCATTTTCTGATAAATCTCTTGATTTTTCAAATTCCTTATTTATATTATTTTGAAACTCTTCATCATCTTGAAAAGACGTTTCTTCTTCTTCTTCTTCTTCTTCTTCTTCTTCATCATAATCATTATTTTTAAACTCAGGATTATCAAACTCATAACCTCCTTCAGCCATTTTTTTAAAGAGAATTTAATTCATATTTTGGAGGAGGGTCATTAACATGATTAACTATTGTAATTTTGTTAAAAAAAATTAGATATTTTCCATTTTTTTTTAATTCACTTTTTACCCTAGCTTCTGTATCTTCAATTAATTTTTTTCTTTCATTATCATTCATTACTGTTTGTGTTTGTTTTGTTCGTATATTTTCTTTCATTTTGTTGTATTTTTCTAATTCATCCAAAACTGATTTAAATTCTTCTGCACTTATCTGTCCGTCAGTTAAAGATTTTGATATTAAATCTTTTATGCTGTTTAACTTGCATTCTGCCATTGTTTTAATTTCATAATGTTTCTTTGATTTTGTTGTCAACTTTCTTCTAATTAATTTAACTAGACCTCCTAAACTTCCACATACAACAGCTGCAATTTGTATGGGAAGTAAGATAGGAAAAGCTATTCCTATACCAGCTAAAACAACAGTTGTCGAAATTAAACTTGTATCAACACCATCAGTAACATTAACTCCGCGTTTATATTTTTTGTATAGTGATTTACGTTTATCTCTCTCATTTATTAATGTTTTTTCTATTTCTGTTATTTTTTGTAGTCTATAATTTTGTCCATCTTCTATAGGTAATTCTGGATATAAATCAGGAGCTGTAGGTTGTTTCATTTTTTAAAGTAAAAATTGATTTTTTTTTCTCTTAAATCCCACAGAATTCTTTCTCTGCCAGTTATCCCGGTTTTTTTATTTTATTTATTTATTTTTTTTTTTGTTGTTTTTTGGGTGTTTTTAATAACGTTTTTTTTTCCAAAGTAAAAAAAAAAAATTTTGGGAGTAAGAAAAGTTTGGTGTTTTTTGGTGTTTTTTGCTTTTTTTATGAAAATTTAGGGCTCTTTTACTTGAAATGAGGGTAATTTTTTGAGGGTCAAATTTTTTTTTTGGGGGGTGCGCTGGACTCGTTCAAGTACTATACTACTAACGTTCGCCCATCCTTTAATTGTTCTTTTTAGTGGGAAACTTAGTGATAAAGTTTATCCGAATTGCAAACGCAGACAAAAAATCTAACGTGTAAAAAACTTTTTTATAAGCTGGCACGCAAGACTTTTCTCCTTCTTTATAGAACATATGACATTCTTTGACTCAGGTAGTTTCTGTGACGAAAAAAATAATTTATAGAATCTAAGAACACATCCTTGGAATTTTTGTTCGAAAGATATCAATTTTATTTGAACAATGAAAACAAACATTGTTGGTTATGATTACCCTCAGGTAATTGAAACACTTTCCAAAATAATAGCGGTTCTGCATATTTTGAACGGGAAATATAAGGTTAATAATATTATTACGCATGCTTGAATTGTATTAAAGGTAGCACAGTAGTATTTGCATTCCACAATTTAAGTTGCTCTTTTGTGTACCCTACTTATGTCAGTGTAACTTAACAGTGTGATTGGACAAAAAATACAGTATCAACTGAACATACTTTCCAGAAAACTGAGTAATGAATCAGGTGTAGAAAAATATGAAATAATTTAACATACGGGTGAAAATGAATTATTAGAATTTTTTAAATTGTGTAGTTACTGCATGATAAAAGACATTAAAGCACTATTGGCCTTTGGTTTTTGAAGATATCAGGAAATACTACCGTGCCCTCTGAAAAAATATCATTCAGTTATTTCGTGATTAAATAGTTATCAAAGGTACCAGGATTATAATTTAATACGACAGACGCGCGTTTCGTCTACATAAGACTCATCAGTGACGCTCAAAGTTGAAGAGCATTGAAGTTCCAAAATTCCAAAAAGTTGTGTAAAATACGGCTAAAGCCCCAGTCCCACTAGACCACGATCGCACCACGCTCACCGCGATCTAAAATAAATTTAGATCGTGGTGAGGTCGCGGTATGAGCGGCATGAAAATATAAATTTTCGTTGCTTTCACGATGCTACTACGTCCTCTCTACGCTTCTACAAAGACCCCGCTACGATTATACCACGTTATCACCGCGCTTATTCTGCGACCTCACTACGCTTATCAAGATCTTTCTACGCTCTTCACGTTCTCACTACGACCATACCACGAGTTATCTGATTACAACACGATCTTACTGCGATTATAACACGTTCTTAACACGATTATACTACGTTCATAGCGCGATCTTACTACGTTCTCAGCAATAACGTCAACATCGTGTTCCATATCAATACAGTTCAATTCCTTCTATTTCTGATTAAATCGTAGATTTCTGGGAAACAATACAGTCATGCCACCAAAATCTATCAGAACACGTGGGCAGGGTGGTAGGAGTTGATGTAGAGGCAGAGAGAGCAAAGTAACGTATCCTGATCAAGCAGAGATGTCGGACCGACCAATCCAACCTAAATTACAACCTATTGCTGGTCCATGAAGCTCAATTTTAGTGAACGATAGCAGAGATGACATAGATGTATCAATATATATAGGAAGATGTGGTATGAGTGCCAATGAGACATCTCTCCATCCAAGTAACAATTTATAAAAGTGAACCACTATAGGCCAAGGTACGGCCTTCAACACGGAGCCTTGGCTCACATCAATCAACACGCTATATAGGACCCAAAATATTACTAGTGTTAAACCATTTAAACGGGAAAACCAACGGTCTAATCTATATAAAAACGAGAAGCATGGTTGAGCCGTAAGAGCAAATGGATCATTACATTCAAACAAACAAAATCTAGGGAGCTTTTTTATATATTTTATGTGAAAATGACAGTGAGAATGATGGTCGTAGTGTGAACGTAGTCAGGTCGTTTGAAGAGCGTGATGAGGACGGCAAGGGCTTGCTAGAATCGTACTATGGTCGTGAACAGCGTGGTATAGTCGTAGTGGAAGCGTAGTTGGGTCGCAGTGAGAACGTGATGGTCGTAGTGAGGTCGTGATAACGTCGCTGTGCGATCGTAGCGCAGTCTCTCCGAATAGAATCACGCTTTCGCTACGCTCTCGCTACGATTGTACAGCGACCTTTGCGATCTTACTACGATCTTATTGCGCTCTCACTACGCTTCTACTACGACCTGATTTCGCCACGACCGCACCACGATTGTTTTGAACATGTTCAAAGTTGGCCACGCTCTTCACGATCTTAAAGACCTCACCACGACCGTGATACGACCTTACTGCGATCTACCCGATCGTACTACGATCATCAAAATTTGCATTTTTTTCACAGGTCGTAGTGCGATCGTGGCCTAGTGGGACTGGGGTATAAGGTAATTTATTCCTTGGATAAGAACATCCTTAGTTTTTCGAAAAATTCAAAGTTTTGTAAACAGGAAATTTGTATAAAATGACCACATTATTGATATCTATGTCAACACCGAAGTGTTGACTACTGGGCTGGTGATACCCTCGGGGACGAAACGTCCACCGGCAGTGGCATCGACCCAGTAGTGAAAAATAGTTACCAGGATTATAATTCAGTTTTTGATTTTAGAAACACCGTGTTCAAGAGAACATTGCCTCTACAATGGAACTTGCACTGAACTTGGGAATTTACCAATCTGTGCTTGTACTGATGGATACAATGGATCAAGATGTGAAGGTTATTAAATTTGTTAGCAGATAAGCGACGAATTCCCCCCTTTGTTTATGATATGATTAATGGCGTCTGGAAACCTGGTTGATCAGGTGTTTAAATTCCGTTTTCTTGATAAACATATTAATGCATATAGAAACATTTACGAAACTTGTAATGGTAATGTCAAAATGAAAAGGAAAGATTCTATGTAAAATTGGAATCCATATGGCAAAAGTCAGGGTCACAAACACAGATAAAAATAACGTTCGACAAACTTATGGTTTCTTAATTTTACAAGAAGTGTAACATTTAAAGTATTTGGTTCGATAATACCCAATATAGAAAGAAAAGAAATCTAAAATTGAGAATGGAAATGGGGACTGTGTCAAAAAGACAACAACCCGACCATAGATCTATTGAGATTTTGGTCAATATATGAAAAAGTAGCTATTGTCAGACTGAAAGAAACAAAAATATTCTTTTTTTTGTTGTAAAATATAGCTGTAGATATGATAAAACACACACTGTTTTATTTATATTAACCTGGCATGTCTTACATATGAATAACATAGTACTCTCGACAATCGCACATGTCATTAAAGGTCTCGACAGATTGTTATCTGCTTTTTTCAAATTCCAAGATGGAGGAAGACACCTCAGCTCCCTCAAATGTATAATGATATATATATATAAAAAAAAAGCAGACTTGATTTAAAAAGATAGTATGACCTGTATTAAAATTAAAGAAAAAAAAAAGATTTCAAATGGTGGTACATCAGATCAGCATATTGTTTAGCGCAAATGAAGATATCCATTGATTGAAAACGAGGGCCACCAGAAATCATGAAAAAGCAGACGTGGACAACATGATAAACAAAAAACGTTGTAGAAAGAATATTTCACCAAGTTATCGCGTTAGACGAATTCGGGCTTCTAGTCATAGATATACAATTTTATACCTATTAAAATAAAACACTTAAAATTAATTGTATCTACTTTAGCATGATATGAGTTAAAATTGGACTGCTAAATGTAAATACTTACATTATCGCTAAGTATTTTTTTTTTGCTGCAAACTTGGAAGTATGGTAACGGATTTTTCTACCAATATTGTCGAGATGATGCAAAACTTACAGGGAATTATAATTTATGCAAATAGCTTGTTCAAATCAACAAATTTAATATTACAGTCAAGGTGGCAACAATTCTATTCTCGATAAATCTATGGATATTGATTGAACTCAAATAATTTTATTTTATTTTCTTAGTCACACCATGCCACAGTTCACCTTGTTCGAATGGGGGAGAATGTACACCAACCGGAAGTAGTTTTGTTTGTTCCTGTCCAAATGGATACTTTGGAAACCAATGTCTAGGTGGGTTACGTTTAAGTACATGTATTTGTTCAAGATCATTATTGCAATCAGGTTGACCAATAAAGAATATTTTTTTCTGTAATAGTTAATAGGCATTCCGAGAGAAGAATGCATCATTCTGACTAAAAGTACATTCTTGTTTATTTATCCTATAAATATATGTTAAAATGAAAAGTACATATTTTGCTCGAAGAAAACACTAATGACCTTGGAACACGGTTACTGCAAATAATCCTTAAAAAATGTTTTTTTTCAAAAGGTGTCAAAGAACCAACACCTCTATAACGGTATATCCTATGATTTTTATCTAGTGCTTGCACTTAAATGATTTTATTTTATTCTTTCTAGGAACACCATGCAACAGTTCACCTTGTTTAATGAGGGGAACATGCAAGCCTTCTGGTAGTAGTTTTGATTGTTCCTGTCCAACTGGATACAGTGGAAACCAATGTCAAAGTGTGTATGATTTAAATATTGGTTAGCTTAGAGGTTTATTAAATTCATGATGGCACAATACAAACCGGTTTTTTTTAAATAAATGAAAGTGTACGACCACTTGACCCAATATTCTTTGTTTCCATTGAAAATAAGTATAAAATTGTTATTTAAAAAAAAATCATTTCACTTATTTCTACACATAACAACAACCGGAAGAAGTTACAACCGGTACGTAAATGCTGAAATATTAATAAGTTTCATGTGCGAGAAATTTAAAAATGATCAACAAAACGAAGAAAGAAACCAGGATACTCAGGCGGCAATATCAGACGAAAATCGACAGAAGTCAGAAAAATATAAACTTATTTAAGCAAAAATTGTAAAACAAACAATATTCCACCAAATAAAAACTACAACAACTTATATTACAGGGATAACAACATCTTTTAAACATCAAAAACTAGGTGTGTGACATACATTATGTGTGCATGCTAGTGAAGTTTACTATACGAACAGTTAAATACAATCACAAATGGTAAAATAGGAATCGTTGTGTCTATATTGGCACTAATTAGGAATGTCCATCAAATAACTGCAAAATTATTGTTATACTGTGTACAAATTTGTCAGGTAGTAAAGGTAGCAACAATTCAAATCGTGATGTATTTCGGGATTTAGATTTAATGTTTGCACCTAGATTCTGTTATTTAATATTGTAGTCACACCATGCCATAGTTCACCTTGCTTGAATGGGGGAAGGTGCACACCAACTACAAGTAGTTTTGTTTGTTCCTGTTCAACTGGGTACAGTGGAAACCGATGTCAAAGTTTGTTTCGTTGAAATATTTGATTACTATATTAATCGACAGAAGGGTTAATTTAATTCACGATGGAACAAAATATACACAAGCATTTAAAAAAAATCTGTAGCTTTACTGCAAGAGCGTTTAAAAACATGCTATGAGGGTAAAACACATGTTTTAAAAATTATAGGCCGCTAGCTTTTCTGTCCCGCACAGAATCCTAAAATACACAAACAAAGTTAGATGTTAGTAATTTTTAATTCTTAAATCAAACGAATCAAAGATCTGAAATGCTCTGGTGAAATATTGAACCTAACAACATTCCACAAATGACCTCGAAGAAATTTAATAACATAGAGTATTACGAAATCATTGCGTTAAACACAAATAGCTTTGTGATATCTGTCTGGTATTTTTTCCAAATACGATTACATTAATGAAGATGTAACCGTCCTTGATAAGCTTAATCATATTTAGAATATTATCTGATAGTGGGCTCTCATTGTTCATAAATATAAAAAAGAAGATGTGGTATGATTGCCAATGAGACAACTATCCACAAAAGACCAAAATGACACAGACATTAACAACTATAGGTCACCGTACGGCCTTCAACAATGAGCAAAGCCCATACCTCTTAGTCAGCTATAATATGTAATGTAAAACAATTCAAACGAGAAAACTTACGGCCTTATTTATGAAAACAAAATGAAGACTTTTCCTTCCCTCAACCCGTCGATAATCTCGTTAGTTTTCTTTCTTAATTCTTAATTAATCATATTTTAAAGGTCGACCTGCATGTCCGTCTAGCTGGAAGATGAATGAAAACAGTTGTTATCATTTCAGCAGTAACAGTGAAAACAGGTTTAGTGCCAAGGTTGTCAAGATTTGTCTACTTTAAGTATTTACAATTAAACGTTTGGAAACAAGAATTGAAGCACTAAACCTTCAAATGAAATCAGCAGTAAACAAAGTTTTGAATTCATATTATCACATATTTGAAAGAAAACCAACAGAAGTAGTCTATAGATTGGATATTCAGTATATAGATTGATTCCCCAAACATATTAGTTCACTCGTAATATTATAAACGATTCCAAATGTCTTACAATTTATATATGATAAAGGTAAACTATTCACCGATCATAATAAAGAACAACAAATTGTATGTTTGAAGTTTTCCAGTTATTTTGTCATGGAGTTATTTTGAAAGCACAATCTATATCAACTGGTCAACAAATTTGTATTCATCGACATTTATCAATTTTCATTTATTTCAAAGATGATACAATTGACAGGTTAGCAGCATATAACTTCTCAAAACGACAACTTGGCTAACCATACATCAATAGAGATAAATTATGCAACACATACAATACATTTCTCGATGTAGTTCTTTATTTATCCATCTGGCTTTAAAATGTTTGGCTTTGATCGTTTTTGATAATCAATTTCGCGAGCATTTTGATACTTGAAAATTTACTGTTGAGAGTCGAATAGGGATATTTGCTACTCTGTTTCAAAATAGCAAGCCTTTTTTCGAAAGGCTGTCATAAATTAAAAGTATATAAATAGAGAAACTTAAAAAGCAAAGAAAACAATGGTTAATCAATATATATATATATATATAAATAGTCAGATTAAATGCATACACTATTAAGAACAATAAGTACCAACCAGTATAAGAACTAAACGATGCAAATTTAAAAAGGTTTTCGTTTATTAACACCCTGACTTTTGTTTAGAAGCATTTAACTCTTCTGAAGTGTAGGGTCATGTTTGTTTGAAAGAGGGAAAGGACAATGTCAATTTCTGAAATATTGTTTAGATGAAGAAAAAGGTCGTAAAATGTGCTGATGTTTTCAATAATTTTCGTTCCGCCAAGAACCAGGCTTATTTCTGCCATGCACTTTCATGGAAAGGTCATTGCCAATGAGATAATGTTAAGGAACTATAATTATTTGGTCATTAGTTCAAATGTCCAATGTAATATCATTATATATCCGACCTCTGTCAATTGAAGTATATGGATACAGTTTGGTGTTGAATGCTATATATATAATACAATTGTTCAACATTACGTTGAAGTGTTCATATTTGTTTCAATTAATATTAATCTATATTTTCAGATTTCATGTAACAGCCTTGGCAGTATGCTTGCAGAAGTAACATCAGGAAGTGAGATGACATTTCTTAGGACAAACGCAGAAAATTATGGGAGAAGTATGTATCTGCCATCGGAAAATAACATGTTGTAGATATTTAGTTATAATAACATCTGTAAAAAATTAAAAACAACACGTTTAATAATGGCTTGTGTCCGAACCGCTTTTCTGGATTTACCTTCATCAGTAACGCTCAACGCCAAACATTTAAAATCCGAAGATTTATAAGTACCAAAACCGTTGAAGAGCTATATGTCAAAAATACCTAAAATAAATAACCAAATTCATATAAAGCCAAATAGCCAACAAAAAAATTTGCAAGACATCGACACACATCAACATTTACAAAATTACAAAAATAATATTAGAACGCATGCTATGTTTATACTGAATGTGTCTAATATTCTGATGAATTTCGTTTAAAAGAATGTAAAATGGGGAATCAAAATAAATAACAGATTTAAAATCGAGGCAAAGAGTGCGTATTCACATATTTTAAAAGGAATGAAATAAGCTTTTAAATGAATGTTTAAACTTTATTTTTCAAGGTTAAGTTAGATCTCATTTATTTGAATTTACAAACGTCGGAAATGATTCTTCTTGATTTCTCTACCGAATTTGCCGTCAGTAAGAGAGTAATTAATGAAGGTTATCACAGAAAAAGTAAAATCACAAAAAAAAAACCGAACTTCTAGGAACATCCAATAAAATTGAGAATGGAAATGGGAAATATATATCAAAAAGATAACAACCCGACAAAAGTGCAGAAAACAGCCGAAGCACAAGAATGCAAAAATTTACCATAACACAATAGCATAATGACTGGAGCCACGTCATAAGAAACAAAAACACACAAAAGGCATAGAGATAAAGCACATAAGCAAAACATTAAAGAAAAGAATATAAAATTTACCATAGCACAATAATCAGCATTGAGGACCCAAAATTTAAAAAAGTTGTGTCAAATACGTCTAAGGTAATCTATTCCTGGGATAAGAAAATCCTTAGTCTTTTCGAAAATTCAAAGTTTTGTAAACCGGAAATTTATAAAAATTATCATATAATTGATAATCATGCCAACACCGAAGTGCTGACTACTGAGTTGGTGATAACCTTGTGGACGAAACTTTTACCAGTAGTGGCATCGATACAGTGTTGGAAATATTTATCAAAGGTACAAGGGATATGATTTAATACGGAAGACCTCGTTTCGTCTAAATAAGACTCATCAGTGACGCTAAGATAAAAAAGTTACAAACAAATACAAATGATGGATGTATAAGTACAGAGCCATAATGATTGGATGTGTTAGTACAGAGCCACAATGATTGAATGTATACGTACAGAAACACGCCAAAGGGACATTACCAAAAATAACTAATTAAACATGTTGTTAATACATTCTTAATCAAATATTGTACAGCTTTTTGGCTTGGTGGATCAGATCGAGCTTCTGAAGGTGTGTGGGTATGGACAACTAGTGGACAGGTGTTTACAGTAACTGATTGGCATACACGTACTATACGTGAACCAAATAATCAAGATGGAAATGAAAATTGTCTGACCATTCATAAAGAGTTGGACTTTGAATGGAATGATGACAAATGTTCAAATGATTATCGCTTCATATGCGAAAAACCGTTAGTATATTCTTAATCTTTATTCTTTACATAGGAAGATGCCTGTACCTTACAGTTGCTATCCATTTGTTAAATGATTCGTAATGATTGCTTATTATTCCAGTGATAGTTTTGATCTTATATGTAATCAAATGTTAAATTCTGTCTGTAGTGCTTGACAAGATAAAACACTTCAGATGTCATGAATTTCTTTTTATTAAAATAAAGATAAATTCTAAACAATTATTGGAAAATTGCAAATTCAACAAAGACTTATTGTGATATTACTCATAAGCAAGCTTGTAATTAAACAAAGCGTGCTCTTTTAATGCACATATACAAAGTACACTTCAAAAAATGTTTCAATTATTTGATTGCACAAACAGTTCACAATAAATATACATTTATTTCAGTGTTTTGTTTTTTTTTATAAATTTCAGATTGATTTGAGTTATGAAGCAACACAAGAAGAGACAACGAGTTATATTTGATATAACAGTTCTTCTTGCTGTTAAGTCTATTTGTGGTAATATTCCTTCGGCGTGGCTCGGTATAAAACCATCTCGCCATAGTGTTAGTATGCTTTCACATTGGTAATTTTTCGTATGCTTGTCTTTCATTTTTGCATATTTGCTGTGTTTACAGACTGACCATGCCATATTTTTTTTCATTGTTGTTTGTGTTCATAGTGGTTAAGGTTATAAACAATATTCTGTACTCCATTTTTTTTCTTCATTTTTACATATTATGTCCATTGTATGTTTGTTTTTCTCGTACATTGTTGCCAAAATAATGCTATTTTACTAGTGAGAGGTTTAGCTAGCCATAAAACCAACTTTAACTCACAATTTTTGACACAAGGAAATGCTTGTTTCAAGTCACAAATATGACATTCTTTCCATCTGTCTTATATGATTAAGCTACTGAGTATAAGGACTTTCCGTTTTGATTTTTCGTTACTGTAAATACTAGACGGAAGGGATATTTGTTACTTTCTGTGTGCTTTGATATCTATCAGTTTATCAAAACGGGACATATTTTTTTATAAAACTAGTTAATGATTCGACCACTCTTACCCAACCTTTTACTCCTAGACAAAAAATTAACCAATAAGAGCTACCTTAAAATTCACACGATAATTATTTATGCAGATTTCTTTTAAATTATTTAGAGACAGTTAAAAGGGACAGTCTAGCCAGCATAATTATCTTTGTTAATGTCTTCAAAAACTTGTATTACCCTTCCGAAAACCTTAAGTGATTCTGGACTTATTGATGTGGTTCGTGTTGCTCGGACTTTTTAAAATTTTCTATGAAGAGTTTTTTTTTACCTTATTGTCTTTCTTTTCTTTTTTACGTAATGTTGTCAGTTTCCCTTCGAAATTTGTGTTTAAATGTCGTTATGTGTCTTTTGTAACTTTATTTATAGCACTTTTATATAAACTTGGATTGCTGTACCCTAGTCTTGCCATTTTTTGCTTATTAAGTCTTTGCTTTTCTCACATATTGTTGTTAATATAATAAAACTATGTGACTGTCACACACTTGAGGGTTTAAGCTAGCTATCACACCAGGTTTAAATTACATTTTGTACACATTAAAATGGCTGTTGGTATTTAACTTTTTTCTATTAGAGGTTTGAGTGTCTTTTAAGATCAGCTTTATCACTTCTGTGCTTTGATACTTTGATAAGCGTGGTATCTTTGAGGAGTTTAACTATGTTATACGTACCATTTCATTTATGTTTCATTTCAACAAAAACTTTCGTAAAAACTTTGTTAATTAAAAGAAAATTACACATCATTAAACTGTTTGTTATTTTCCTTATTGTCTACACAAGTCTATAGCAAACTGATAGAGTGAAGTAAATCAACTTTATCAATACAGGACAATTCATAAGTAAAAAAATACGTGTGACTTAGTTTGAAAAGTTATGACAAGGACAGTTTTAATCATGTCCAAAATGTACCCAGATGTCGATATCAACGATATCATCAATGTCGACACGTTATCGAATCGATACCGACGTTTCATTTAAACATCCATGATACACAAAGACATACTCAGATATTCGATACGATATCGAATCGATATCGATTTTTCCTTAAGACATCCATTGCAAATCCAGACATAGAGGAGGTCGATATGTCGGATGTTACAAGGAAAATTGCGATGGAGTTTACGTCCATCCAGTAACATGCAATATATCACCCAGAATTTAAGAACAAGCTATGTGAATGTACACTCCACCAAATATAGCGATAAACATATCTGGCCATTCCCACTGAATTTGCTTAGCCAATACCAAAAGTGGTTGGTCTGCAGCAAATATTGATGTTTGTCCGGGATTTAGAAAGTTAACCACTTGTTTCATCTTATTCATCAAATATACCAATGTGCGTATTTTCAAACAGTGGCATCATAGAAGTTTCACTTACTTTTACAGAAAAGTATAGATTTTTAGAGGAATGCAATGACGGCCAAGATATGATTACGAAATCAAAATCTTCGTCTGGTAGATGAGCTACGATTGACATCAATGTGCCCTGGTGGTGAGTGAAAATCGCTCTTATAAAATTTCAGCGTTTTTTCATGCATAAATTTGAGAAGTGAGTCATCTCAGAGATAAACAACACATATTTTAATTAGGATAATTGACCCACTCTGTGATAGCAGATGATTCGTATGGTATAAGTTATCACTACTTTCGATCTATACATAAATGATAACAAATTCCTATCAGATTTAAATTATCTTTTGATAATTTTTTAATTATTATAGAAACATATGCAGTTCATATATTGTTATTCTGTAGGATTAAACCATTTTTTTCTGATGTGCACCTTTGCTTGATTACTTCTTTCTACTCCTTTGGTGTTAATAGAAAAGGTTAGTCCGTTTTTATAATTAAAAAAAATATTTGATTTAAATAGATTATCAACGTTAACCGTTCAAATAATAAAAAAACAGAAATGAAATGTTTAAAAGAGATAGACTTTTAAAAATATTTTGTAATTTTTTATAAGTCAGCAGTCCAGTAAACACACAAATAACCTAGATAAAAATGTGAATCGGCGCCAAGTTATGAATACAGATGTTTGAATCAAGATAAAAGAATGTTGTCTCAAATATCGACATAAGTTTGCAGTATTCGTTTTTCAGGAAGGTTCTTTCTTTATTCAGAGACGTTCGTCTTCTTCTTCGCCGAAATGACATGTTTTCGCCTGTTTGTTCGAGTTGAATATTTGACAAAAATCCTTTTGACGTTTGACCCCACTTCAAATTGCATCCAACTTTTTACATTTTATCTTTTTTTGTAAAATTCCTCTGTCCTTTACTAAATAGTGGATTAATAGGAGGCAATACAGAACAGTTAGTTGACATGTATGGCAAAAAAGCAAACACGGGTAAACAATAATATTTTGCATCAAAAGAGGCAAAGGATACCAAAAAGTATAACACAAAAGTACTGAACGCCGAGGAAAATTCAAAACGGAAAGTCCTTAATCAAAAACTCAAACATACCAAAGGGCCAACACACTCACAAGTCGAAAATAAACTGATAACGCAATTGCTAAAAAGAAATATACAAACAACAGTAAAAAAAAACAACATCAAATTGAGAAAGTGAATGAGGAACGTGTCAAAGCGACAACAACCCGACCATAGAGCAGACAACAGCCGAAGGTCAACAATGGGTCTTCAATGTAGCGAGAAACTCCCGCAACATTCTGATCAACATGATTCCAAGAAAGAACTGGGTTGATCTCAGATGATCCGGAAGTGTAAGCAGATTTTGCTCCATATAGGACACAGGTCGTATTGTTAATTTTAGCACCGTCAAGGCCTATTCGGTTGGTTACAATCAGGAAAAACTAACAATTGAGGAAAATGAATTTATACAAAAACCAGAGATAAAAGCACACTTTTCGGAAGGTAATCAGTTCCTAGTCTTCTTGTGGCACTTGGTTCTTTTAAATACAAAAAGGAGATGTGAAATCTTTAAACACTACTTCAGTTAGATAATGAATTTCTTGGATCTAATGTTGAACCTCTCGGAATAGGAGTTTGTACCTCTTTCGATCACATTGCCGAAACATTACAAGCCTAAAAAAGCATTAACATGCTAGATCATGTCTATTTTATCATGATACAAAATACCGAGACACGTCGTATAGCAATGCAAAATCACACTCAGTATAACAGGCATATTCGGAAAAATAACAATGATGATATTGAAAAGCATTTTTTATAATTATTTGGACTACCAACGATAAGCATAACACATTATCCAATGCATTTCATGAAAACGTTACAACATATCATAGAAATCATAACTTTAAAGCAAAACTAACAATAAACTGTTAATCTCTCAGGCGATTAAAGCATTAAACAACAAGTGCGATGCATGATTGTTAAATATAATAACATCTTTTTATACTCAATTTGAATGCTTGGTAGTGTTATGGGGGTATAATAACGGAGATATTGCTAACATTTAAGTATTGACAACTCCAATAAAATTCCAAATCAACGCACGAAATTGTCAAATATTTATAACATCACAATTTTGTGCCTTGAGTTTTAGGAAGGAAAAGGGGGGGTGACAATAAAATATGACGAACGTTCGAAATTCTTTATTTTGAAGTGGCAAAACAATACTGAACTCCGAGGAAAATTTTAAACGGAAAGTCCCTAATCAAATTGCAAAATCAAAAGCTCAAACACATCAAACGAATTGATGACAACTGTCATTATTAATGGCTTCTAAAATTCATGGTAACGCCACATATGACTCTTTTAAATTTGTCCTTTTCCTGACTTCTGCAATTACTACGGGACAATTACGAATTTTGAATGGATGATGACAGAACATGATCTATCGACTAATATCCGAAGGTTTTATTTTAAATAAGTATTTTAGAGACCCTTTGATCGTAAAAATAACACAAGATGCACCAACCTTTGTGCTGTTTGTACATGAATGGAAACAAAAGAGATACTTTATACATATGTTTATTTATAAAACGACCCTAGGATGTCGATATTAATTTTATTCACAATTATAATCAAGAAGTGCAAAATTTATTTAAAACTACCAAGTCAGGGGCAGCAACCCTACAACAGGTTGTCTGATTCATCCGAAAATCTTTACCCCATGTCATGTATGCTCCTAATGCTTTAGTTTCAGAGATATAAGCAGAATACTGCATTTTAGTCCTATGTTCTATTTTTAGCCATGATGGCCATCTTGGTTGTCAAGTGGAACCGTTTTACACTAAAACCCTAGTAATGAGTGTGTCAATTTTGGTTAAATTTGGCCCAGTAGTTTCAGAGGAGAATATTTTGGTAAAAGTTAAAGGACAACAGCGGCTGACATACCTCGGACGACGGATGCCAAGAGATCATGAACTGGTACCCTGGGGGATTATAACTCGTATTTAACCTTGCCAGGGGAAAAAACTGTTGTATTCTATATGGACTCGACTACGCATTGTACAGGAGTTATTCAGTAAAAAATGAATATTTAGTTCCTTTATTATCTAAAATCTTAATACCTTCCCAAACAAGTGATTTCTGCCAGGTTCTCATGAATTCCCGTGTTCCCATTCTTTCAATTCCATTTTCGTCAACACACCAACATTCCCTAACATGACATTGAACCTCCTCGTACTCTCTGTCCAATGTACAGCGTGTTTGCCGTGATCCTAATAAACCACTAATCATCTTTAATAATTCAAAGACACAAGGTTTCAAATTTGTTCCTAAAAACAATAAAAAAACAACATAAAAATCAACTGCCTTATAATTTCTAATGGTCGTTTAAACAATGTTTTGATGCCGTTTCATTATTAGTAATAGTAAAAGTTTAATGATAAGTTAATATTGATATTAAAAGACCTCCGAACAAAAAGGGATGTTTAGATCCCCGAGCCCGAAGTGCAAGGGGATTTGAACAACCCCATTTGTGAGGAGGTCTTTTAATGTCAATATTAACTTATCATTGAACTTTTATTGACATAATAAAAACATAGGAAAAGTACATAAAAAGCACTTGTAGAAACCTTAATCCCCTGAATTGGACGAGTCTAAATATGTTCAACTTAAATGATAGTTAAACAGTACTCAGACTGATATATACAATTAACAGTTACCAAATTGCAATGAAAACGGATCGATTTAAATTACATCATATAATTATTTATTTATCATAATATTTTAGCATTAAAATAACACGAAATGATAGTTTTACAAAAATTAGGGGGTAAAATTAAAAACGTTTTAAGCCAACTTTTCAAAATAACGATTTTTTATTTAATTAATGAGGCAATTAAAACCCCATACAGACCTCATTTATAACTGACCAATGAATATTCTGCCCAACAACTTCTTGCTATATATACTTGATGTTTTTGATCTGTCAGTATTCATGAAATAGATTCGGAGAGATCAGACCTTAGAAAACAGTAAGTTAAACTCTTCCAACAATTAGCTTTTTAAACAGCTTGTTTCAGAACTTCTAATCGGACAGAACTAGATGCATATACGGTCCTTCACAATATTCATTTGGTAAATATCACATTAATGTATACCTTTATCTACTTTAATTCAAAACAAAATGATTCACTTGGGTATATAAATATTGACATCTCTGGACCTCTCCCGTCCCACAGTATACCCTTGCTAAATGGGTGCGTTCGTTTGGGTTATCGGATATACGCAGCTTTGTCCGATCAAAATATAATAGGAATTTATATCCGATGCCTGAGTAGTGAGAATTTCACGCTATCTATACCTTATCGCCAAAATATGCAATCTTAAATGACCTGACAACAGTATCGTAACTATTTCCCTTCTTAATAAGTCTTTTTAAAGATTTTGTTAGCTTCTGATGTGAATACTGACATTTTTTGCTTTATAAAGAATACTTCCATAAAATATCGGATGTGAAATACCTGAACGTATAAGAAGTCTGCATGTTGAGCTATATTTACGAATGATGTCCTTATACCGATGATAAAATTTAGTAAATGTTTTGATACGTTTGTGATATCGAAAACCCTGGTGTAATAATTTTTCAAAAAATCATCTCTTTTATCATAAGTTTTAGTATTAAGCTTTCCGTTAATGATATAGATATCAAGATCGAGGAAAGAGCAGTGGTCATTGTTAGTATTAACTTTATCTTAAGTAAGTTCAACAGGATAAATTTCTTTAGTATACATACTAAAGTCGTCATTATTGAGAGCCAAATATCATCCAAATATCTGAAAGTATAAGTAAATTTGTGTATCAGATGTTGTTTCGATGGGTCTTTGCTGATTTTTGTCATGAATTGTAACTCATAGCAATACAAAAACAGATCCGCAATAAGTGATGCACAGTTAGTTCCCTTTGGAATTCCGATAACCTGACGATATACGGAATCTCCAAAGCGAACAAAAATGTTATGTAGTAAAAATTCAAGGGCAGATATAGTATCAAAGCATGTCCAATTGACATAGTTTTTTTGTTTATTGCTACTAACAAATGACCTTAAAGAGTTTGAACATATATATTCACATTCTGACTTTTTAAATGCCCATTTAATTAGGTTAGTGAATTTTTTCTAAATGAGAATGTGAGGCAATGTGGTATATAGGGTAGAAAAATCAAAACTTTGAACAGATTCAAAATCAACAATATAGGCATGCAATTTATCAAGTACTTCCAAAGAGTTTTTGACACTCCAAAAGTAATTAATTCCACTATTTTCGAAGGCCTTATTTGAACAATTTATTATCAGGCTTTTGATTGTACCAAGTGTACTGTTAAGAAGAATAGATAATTTATTAGTGGAGCAATGGCTTGAAGACGAAATAAATCTATATTTGTAAAGTGTTTTGTGTAGCTTCGGAAGCCAATACATAGTTGGGACTTTCATTGTTTTTGGTTCTGCTTGTAAAGCGGTAGCTAAAAGTGTATGTTTGTTACAGATGTCGTTTTCTGAAAATGGAGTCAGTTGGAATGTTGGTGAATCGGTGATTTTTTTTGCAGAACCTAAATGTAAAATTTACGTTAAACAATAATAATATTATTAGCAGCTTTATCGGCCGGGACAAAAACAAATTTCTTGGTTAGTTCTTTAAGTTTATGTTTGATACGAGAAATAGGTTTATTGTGGTTATTGTTAAGAGTAAAATTTTCTTTAAAATGTTGAATACGTATATCAACTATGTTCATTACTGAATTAAAAAAAAGTCCATAGATTTTTCGTCAGCTTTTTCCCGTTTTATCCATTTCAAACAGTAAGTACGGAGTGAGTCGTGGATGATATCACGACACTCATTCCAATTAATAATTGACGGGGGACGATATTTAGGTCCTTTACTCGGTCTTGAACGATGTTAAGATCTCCTGTTATAACATGGGAAATGGGTCCATAAATGTATTCGGAATTACTGCAATTACAAGAAGTAGGTGTATTTTCACTGATATTAACATCTTTACACGATTGGCTATAATTAAACACAAATTTCCGGGTAGATTTCATGTAAATATAACAAATAAGAGGGAGATCAGTATTATCAAATTGGTATGATTGGTCCGAAATTTTCTTTGATTGCGATTTTTTCTACGACCATGAGAACGGATTTTTCTCACAGTTTTAGAAACAATATCCAAAATGTTAACAGAATTGGTTCTTGATATGTTATTTATTGTTTGTGAATTATATTAGAAAAGGAGCAAAGACTGGCGTCCAGAATATGAACCAGCATACAATGAATTAAGTTATGTAAAAATGATCAATCTGTTGATGTCAAACGCTATCCGTATTAATTACCCAAAAAGATAGGGTATATCAGGGTAGCGACTGATGTCTGACTAAATAGTAAAATGGGGATGAATATTGAAGTACTACTTTTTGATAAATATTCCTAAAGTAATGAACTAGAGAAGTTCTCGCTCGGACACACACTCCATAATCTAGTATATTATAAAAGCATAAACCTGAAGCACGCGGAGCCAAGTTTCTCTTACAAAGCTTCAAATGAAATCTGTATCTTATTCAGATTAGTGTTTTTGCGTGACAAATATAACAATATATGATTGCAAGTTGTCTTTTGATTTTAACTTAAAAAAAGGTCTCATTTCAGAGCAATGGCATCCAACTGGAGTGTTTGTGGAGTGTGTGAACTACGCGATATCAGTAAACAGTCAGTCATATGGTGTTCAGATTGTGAAGAGGGTCTCTGTGATGATTGTAAGGACTATCACAGTTTATCCAAAGGGACACGTAATCATGATATCGTGACGATAGCTGAGTACCAGAAATTACCAAGCAACGTTATTCAAATCGTTCAGTCCTGTAAGAAACATGATCAAAAGTATCAAATATTTTGTAAGAATTTGAAGATTTAAAAGACATAGATGATGTCGTAAGCGGTATTAAGTCGTCAAATGCATTTCAAGATTTCGAAAAGACTATGAATGAGATTAAAGAGCATATCAAAAGAATTCGAAAAGACCGTGAAGAAAATTTAGCGTCTTTGAAAGAACAAAAGAAGAGAATTGGAATGGAGATTAATAAAGCTAAAACCTCAATCAATAATCATCTAGACCAACTACATCAGACACTGCTGAAAAACCTTGATACATCAGAGGAGACAGAGACTAAGAAGATTAGTCAGCTACTGAACGAAGTTGAAAAGCATGAAAAAGAGATTGCAGATTTTCAAGCTGGGTTAGAAAATATTAAGCAGTATGCTTCCGAATTGCAAATATTCCTGGCAACAAAAGATATGGAGAGTGATTTAGCAAAGAAAGAAAATTTTGTTCAGTCAATAATTAAAAGCGAAAAATTAAATCATTCACAAATATTTTTGAAAATTGAAACGATTTTACAGAATATTGCGACTGATCTTAAATCCTTTGGAGGAATAATCGTTGATAATAAGCCGAACAAACTAATGATAAGTAGACAGAAGGACCAACAGGCTCAACAGAAAATTGCTGTTCAATCACCAAAGTCCATTGACAATTTGAAACTGACCTTACGAAAGACCGTTGATATGGATGCCACATACGTCAGAGGATGTACAATACTACCTGATGGAAGGATGATGTTTACTTGTTACAGACAAAATAAAGTGATAGCGATCAACAACTACGGCACCAAGGATTTTGAAATGAAACTAGATAGATGCTTTGATATCTTATTTACTGGAAACAACATGATTGTTGTTACTTCTGGTGCTTCTTCAGATTTTATCAACATAATTAATATTGAGACAAGGAAAGTCACTCGTAAACGTTGCGGCGTTCGATATAGAAAGGAAGGCGCGGTGCTAACGAATGATAGAACATCGATATATTGTGCAGGGGATGATGGGTTGAAGACGATCAATTTCGATAATGAAACAATAGGTTCCATAAGATCCAGAAAACTTGGCATATCGGGATATTCATATGTTACAAGTTTTAATAAGCATATTATATATAAAAACCCTGATAACAACACAGTTACATGCAGTGATTTCCAAGGTATGATTCAATGGGAATTCAGAGGGAAAGGAGTTTTAAAAGGCCCCCAATGTATCTCCGTAGACAAAAATGGAACTGTTTATGTAGTGGGAGCCGATTCAAACAATGTTGTGGTTATATCACATGACGGTAAAGGTCATAGACAAATTTTATCTTCCACCGAAGAACTGTCTACATGTCACACCACAGACAATTAACTGTCTACATGTTACAAAATAGACAAACAACTGTCTACATGTTACAATATAGACAAACAACTGTCTACATGTCACACCATAGACAAACAACTGTCTACATTTCACACCACATACAAACAATTGTCTACATGTTACAATATAGACAAACAGCTGTCTACATGTCACACCATAGACAAAAAACTGTCTACATGTCACACCATAGACAAACAACTGTCTACATGTCTCACCATAGACAAAAAACTGACTACATGTCACAACATAGACAAACAACAGTCGACATGTCACAACATAGACAAACAACTGTCGACATGCCACAATATATACCAATAACTTACGACATGTCACAACATAGACAAACAACTGTCTACATGTCACAACATAGACAAACAACTGTCTACATGTCACACCATAGACAAACAACTGTCTACATGTCACACCATAGACAAACAACTGTCGACATGTCACAACATAGACAAACAACTGTCGACATGCCACAATATATACAAACAACTATCTACATGTCAAAACATAGACAAACAACTGTCAACATGTCACAACATAGACAAACAACTGTCTACATGGGACAACATAGACAAACAACTGTCTACATCTCACAACATAGACAAACAACTGTCTACATGTCACACCATAGACAAACAACTGTCTAAATGTCACACCATAGACAAACAACTGTCTAAATGTCACAAAATAGACAAACAACTGTTTACATGTTACAATATAGACAAACAACTGTCTACATGTCACAACATAGACAAACAACTGTCTACATGTCACAACATAGACAAACAACTGTCTACATGTCACATCATAGACAAACAACTGTCTAAATGTCACAACATAGACAAACAACTGTCTAAATGTCAAACCATAGACAAACAACTGTCTACATGTCACCACATAGACAAAAAACTGTCTACATGTCACAATATAGACAAACAACTGTCTAAATGTCACAATATAGACACAAAACTGTCTACATTTCACAACATTGACAAACAACTGTCTACATGTCACACCATAGACAAACAATTGTCTACATGTCACACCATAGACAAACAACTGTCTACATGTCACAACAATTGTCTACATGTCACACCATAGACAAACAACTTTCTACATGTCACAAAATAGACAAACAACTGTCTACATGTCACAACATAGATAAACAACTGTCTACATGTCACAACATAGACAAACAACTGTCTACATGTCACATTATAGACAAACAACTGTCTACATGTCACACCATAGACAAACAACTGTCTACATGTCACACCATAGACAAATAATTGTCTACATGTCACACCATAGACAAACAACTGTCTACATGTCACAACAAAGACAAACAACTGTCTACATGTCACAATATAGACAAACAACTGTCTACATGTCACACCATAGACAAACAACTGTCTACATGTCACCACATAGACAAACAACTGTCTACATGTCACACCATAGACAAACAACTGTCTACGTGTCACAACATAGACAAACAACTGTCTACATGTCACACCATAGACAAACAACTGTCTACATGTCACACCATAGACAAACAACTGTCTACATGTAACCATATAGACAAAAAACTGTCTACATGTCACAATATAGACAAACACATGTCTTCATGTCACAATATAGACACACAACTGTCTACATGTCACAACATAGACAAACAACTGTCTACATGTCACACCATAGACAAACCATTGTCTACATGTCACACCATAGACAAACAACTGTCTACATGTCACAACAATTGTCAACATGTCACACCATAGACAAACAACTTTCTACATGTCACACCATAGACAAACAACTGTCTACATGTCACACTATAGACAAACAACTGTCTACATGTCACAACATAGACAAACAACTGTCTTCATGTCACACCATAGACAAACAACTATCTACATGTCACAAAATAGACAAACAAATGTCTACATGTCACAACATAGACAAACAACTGTCTACATGTCACAACATAGACAAACAACGGTCTACATGTCACACCATAGACAAACAACTGTCTACATGTCACAACATCGACAAACAACTGTCTACATGTCACACCATAGACAAACAACTGTCTACATGTCACACCATAAACAAACATATGTCTACATGTCACAATATAGACAAACAAGAATGTGTCAATATAGTACACGAATGCCCCACTCGCACTATCATTTTCTATGTACCGTGGACCGTGAAATTGGGGTAAAAATTTGGCATTTAAATTATAAAGATCATATCTTAGGGAACATGTACACACCTAATTAAATGGGCATTTAAAAAGTCAGAATGTGAATATATATGTTCAAACTCTTTTAGGTCATTTTTAAGTAGCAATAAACAAAACAAAATTATATCAATTGGACATGTTTGACAAAACTTTGAATTTATCGTAAAACTAAGGATTTTCTTATCCCAGGAATAGATTACCTTAGCCGTATTTGGCCAACTTTTTGGAATTTTAAATCCTCAATGCTCTTCAACTTTGTACTTGTTCGGCTTTATAACTATTTTGATATGAGCGTCACTGATGAGTCTTATGTAGACGAAACGCGCGTCTTGCGTACTAAATTATAATCCTGGTACCTTTGATAACTATTTGATACTATATATGCCCTTGCATTTTTACTGGATAACATTTTTGTTAGCTTTGGGGATTCCGTATATCGTCAGATTATCGGAATTCAAATGGGGGCTAACTGTGCACCACTTATTGCGGACCTGTTTTTGTATTGCTATGAGTTACAATTTATGACAAAAATAAGCAAAGACCCATCGAAACAACATCTGATAAATAAATTTAATAATACTTTTAGATATTTGGATGATATTTTGGCTCTCAATAATGACGACTTCAGTATGTATATTAAAGAAATTTATCCTGTTGAACTTACTTTAAATAAAGCTAATACTAACAATAACCACTGTCCTTTCCTCGATCTTGATATCTATATCACTAACGGTAGCTGAATACTACAATTTATGATTAAAGAGATGATTTTTCATTTTCTATCGTTAATTATCCATTTTTAGATGGTGACGTTCCCTTGTCACCATCTTACGGTGTTTATATATCTCAACTTGTACGATTTGCTCGTGTATGTAACAATGTTTTAGATTTTAACGAGAGAAATTTATGTATTACTGAAAAATTATTACACCAGGGTTTTCGATATCACAAATAGTCAAACATTTACTAAATTTTATCATCGGTATAAGGACATCATTAGTAAATATAGCTCAACATGCAGACTTCTTATACGTTCAGGTATTTCACATCCAATTTTTTATGGAAATATTCTTTATCAAGCACAAAGGTGTCAGTATTCACCTCAAAAACTAACAAAACCTTTGAATATACTTATTAAGAAGGGATATAGTTACGATTCTGTTGTCAGGTCATTATAGATTGCATATTTTGGCGTTAATATTGATTCACTTATAGGGTTTTTGCATCGGAGCTAAACACATTTATTCAAAAACCAGTTGTTGGCATGACACGGGTTATGTTCTTCACATATATGTTATGATGGTATATGATACTAAACCCCTAGCGGGAAGGATTGTGCCTGATGTTCATATGATGAAATCATAATCTTTCAGTCAGTTTAATTGAAGTCTGGAGCAGGCATGTCAGTTAACTGCTAGTAGTCTGTTGTTATTTATGTATTATTGTAATTTTGTTTATTTTCTTTGGTTACATCTTCTGACATCGATATCAGACTCGAACTTTTCTTGAACTGAATTTTAATGTGCGTATTGTTATGCGTTTACTTTTCTACATTGGCTAGAGGTAGAGGGGGAGGGTTGAGATCTCACAAACATGTTAAGCCCCGCCGCATTTTTGCGCCTGTCCCAAGTCAGGAGCCTCTGGCCTTTGTTAGTCTTGTATTATTTTAATTTTGGTTTCTTGTGTACAATTTGGAAATTAGTATGGCGTTCATTATCACTGAACTAGTATATATTTGTTTAGCGCCAGCTGAAGGACACCTCCGGGTGCGGGAATTTATCGCTACATTGAAGACCTGTTGGTGACCTTCTGCTGTTGTTTTTTTCTATAGTCGGGTTGTTATCTCTTTGGCACATTCCACATTTCCATTCTCAATTTTATAAAGTTTCAAGTTGATTGGACTTCATTTTCATCAAAAACTACCTTGACCAAAAACTTTAACCTGAAATTTGCACTATCATTTTCTATGTTCACTAAACCTTGGAATTGGGATCAAAACTCAGATTTGGCATGACAATTAGAAAGATCATATCATAGATTACATGTGTACTAAGTTTTAAGTTGATTGGACTTCAACTTAAATCAAAAACTACCTTGACCAAAAACTTAAACCTGAACGGACGGACGGAAGGACAGACGGACGGACGAACGGACGGACGCACAGACCAGAAAACATAATGCCCCTCTACTATCGTAGATGGGGCCTAAACATAAAGACAATCATTCGTGGGACCCGTTATACACATTTATTTTTCGATGTGAGCAATGGTTCGATGTTGAAGACCTTACTTTGACTTATAATGGTCTCTTTTAAAAATTGTGACTTGGATGGAGATTTGTCTTATTAGCACTCATACCACTTATTCTTGTATCTATGATATCCTATTCTTAAGATTAGAAAATTATTTTCATCTGACCTTTCCATATAACTAAAACAAAACATGTTTAATAAAATCCCATGAAATTGATAATATACAAAACATAGAGGATTATGACGCTTGGTTACTATCATTGGTTATTTGAATATAAAGTCGGAAGGTCACAATTGAGGAAAGATTGACGGAATTGTGGTTACGAAAATAAAGACATATCAGTCCTCATCTTTAAGACAGATGTTTTACAACAGACAACTAACTCGTGATGGTATTTGTAAAATTTTCGTAGAGAACATTCCAATATTACCGCTTGGAACTCTTTGTGTAATGCCTTCAAGACTTTTTAAAAAAAAAAGATTATCGGAAGGTACCAAAACTTTGTTTATATATATTCCGTATCACAAATAATACGCGATGGTCTTGAAGTATAGATTCTACATACTGACGTTGTTTATCATCTTAAGGTGGTACCTAACACTACAGGGAGATAACTCTGTAAAGTCAGCTAAACGTTTTAACTACGTTGTGTTGTAAAGGGAATAATAAGCTTCACAAAGATCAAGATTGGTGCTTGTCAAACTGCTATATAACCAGTGTAATTTTTCTGACAAAACGGTTGGTTCAAAATTTTTGAAATTTTTATATTTTTGTTAAAGGGTCAAAGTAAATACTTTGTCAAAATTTTATCAAAATTAAACAAGCCAAATAAATGTTAATGAAAGTGTTAGGTACCACCTTAATATGTGCTATAGTGTTCTTCTATTTGTTTTTCCTAATATCACTTTTACCGTTTGTTCTCTTTTGGGGATATCCATTTGACTTGGCTCTGTACTCTTACATCCAGTCATTGTTGTTTGCATTTTCTATCATATTTGCTTTGTCTGTGTGACCTTTTGTGGTTTTTTTTATACATAAGACGTGGCTCTGAACTTACACATCTCGCTATTGTGTTATGGTTCTGTTATAGTTTTTTCATTCTGGTCTATAATAGTTGATAATGCTTTTCCTATATACCCTTTTGTGTTTGTTTTATACATAATGACGATGATTTTTTTTTAGAAGAAATACACAATAACCTATAGACAAGCAGCAAGAAGGAAATTTAAACTTTTAATTTACATATATTATTTTTATAATTTGAACTACATTATTTTATAATTCTACCGTTTACATTCTGGCTTCATACGAGCGATTCAAAGTTAGAACACTGTTGATCAGGCCATTTATTCCCGTGCTTAAACATTTCAACCGTTTATGTGTAGATTTAACATACATAAATAAAATTAAAAGACACAAAAGCAATGGATGAGGTTGTTACATATGATATATGTCTTTTTTGTGCATCTTTGTTAAGCATTTGTTTGTTTTTATTGGTATTAAGATACTTGAACTTGTACATTCTATCATTATTGTTTATGATATTATCGTATTCTCATCTTTCATTCTGCTAATGTGCTTTGTCTATATTCCTTTTGGTGTCACTTAGAAAACTAGTTTGTTGCTCGTCTTTCAGTTTTGCCATGTGCTTTGTCTATTGCCTTTTTTCTTTCTTTGTAACATATATGACGTGGCTCTGTACTTAGACATCCCGTCATTCTGTTATTTTACTATGGTTAATTTGTGTATTCTTGTCTTTTACTTTTACTTTTATGCTTGGTCTGTATGCTCCTTTTTTTTTTTTGTTCTCCTTTGTTACATGTTTGTTTGTTTTTTTAGTAATAAGGATTATAGCACAATGTTGACTGCTGTATTATTGACATTTTTACCTATTATGTCTGTTTGTTTTGTTCACGCATCGGTGTCAATGAAATTGAATTTGATGAGACTGTCATACAAGTAAGAGGTTTAGCTAGCTATAAAACCAGTTTCCATCCGCCATTTTCTAATAGTGAATAAAGTAACAAGTCGGGAGTAATAGTTATCAGAGGTACCAGACTTAGTATATTGAAAAAGCATACTTCTGTAAACAGGGGGAAATGACCATATAGTTGATATTCATGTTAACAATGGTTAACACAGAAGTGTTGACTACTTGGCTGGTGATACCCCCGGGGACGAAACATCCACCGGCAGTGGCATCGACCCAGTGGTGTAAACAGTTATCAAAGGTACCAGGCTATAATTTAAAACGTAAGACGCGCATTTCGTCTACATAAGACTCATCAGTGACACTCAGATCAAAAAAGTTAAAAAGCCAAACAAGTACAAAGTACAATAAGAGAATTACAATTGGATCTCATGAGAATGTCGAACAAGTCGGCAAGAAGTGGGGCATAATTGGTTCCCATCGGAATGTCGAGTGTTTGTTGAAACACACATCCTACAGACGTAACACATTTGTTGTTAATGAAGAAATCAAGTAGCTTGATGATGACATTTTCAGAGAAAGAAACCAAATCAGATTATCATATATAGCTTTTGGTAAAGTATTTTTTTTTATCTATATTGTTCGTAAATTGGGCATCTGCTATTACAGGCTTAACCGTGTTGAGTTTTACAGTACATGCAATAAGACACCAGACAGACTATATTAAATACTAATTTCTTTTTTTTTGTTTGGGGGGGGGGGGGGGGTGCTGAATCTTTATGTTAAGAAGACTGTACATAATGTGATATGTTTAACATTAAGCTACAACTAATGTTATTTTAAATTGAGATTGAACTGCGGCAAATATTTTATTTCGTTACTGGCAGCTTGTCATCATGCATGAGTGCTTGTCCGTTTCTTAGTGTCTTCGGTTGAAGATGTATATTTTGGATGATATTTTTTGTATGCTATTTCTTTAACGTTACCTCTTTATTATTGTTTTGTATCTATCGGCAAACAGCACACCATAATTATTTTCTTAAATATATTTGAATACATAGCCACAAAACCTTAAACCCTGCAAACTTCTTTGATCGAATAATTATCAATCAGAAGGTATACGTACTGTTGTGAATACATTCGTGTTGTTTTCTGCAATACATAGATTTAATGGCATCTCTGAAATTTCTGTTTTGTTGAGTATTTTTTAACATTCATAAATTTTTATTGCACTCTTTGCTGTTTTCACAAATTACTTAATGTACAGCATTCCATCAAGTATCCCTGTTACATACATTTATAACTGTTATCCAGGGAGAATATACAGTAAACTTATCTTATTTTATACATAGCCATTTAATACAATTTATTTTCTATAATTACCTTTACAAATAGATACATTCACATACATGTATCTACATGCGTTTTCATACATGTTTTGTACATAGACACATATAATTATATCATAGTAACATATATTTTAACTGATCAACTTGAAATATTAAAAACAAGTACACAATACTAATTTCAAGATAAATATAGGACAGTCTATCAGAATTCACAGATATATAAATTCTTCCCCAAATCGCAAGACATTTTCTCTGTACGACTCCAACGTCCATCGTTTTGAAATATTTGCACGCAACTTCCAATATCCAAACTGAAACTTGGATCCTCAACCCAATTCTCGTATTGATTTGTGGTTGTCGTATTTCCAGATGGCCATTTGAACTGTATACCATCTTTTGAATATAATCATATCCAAGCATCACCTACAAACAAATAAAATTGAAAATGTAAGGAATATCGATAAAAGAGAGGCAAAAGATACTAGAGAATAGTTATAAAAGGTACCAGACTTATGATTTAATACACCAGACGCGCGTTTCGTCTACATATGACTCTTCAGTTACGCTCAGATAAAAATAGTTCTAAAGCCAAACAAGTTCAAAGTTGATGAACATGTAAAACTACTAATGCAATGTCAGTGCATAGAGGGATGCTTAACATGGTATTTATAATTTAGATATACAATTTGCAATTATTGACCAATGATATTTGGAGACCCTTTTCCTTCAGATTAGAGGTACGACTATTTTTTATTCAATTTTTTAAATGAAAGAAAGGATAAAACATGAAACCCAGCCTCCTGAGGAAATACAAATGCTTAGAAAATAAAGTAAGTACAGAGGACAATCTATGAAATAGAAGCAATAAATGTCAGCTTAGACTTTTGATACAAGACAAAGTTAAAGGTCTATATGTTAGGTCAGGAACCAAATGGATACAAGCAGAATGGGAGGCCAAATAATTTCTTTTGTAATTTAAAAACACAACACGTTGTCAAAAAAAAAATTATTAAAAAAAATAGTTATTGATGAAAATACTGTAGCAGAAAATCAAAAGAAATCTTAAAACAATCAAAAATATTTTATGGGAAACGCATAACGCAAACGAATCATCAGAAGGTAACAAATCCTGGGTCAGATAGTTTCACTGCAGAATTATTTAGAGTAATTTGAAGACAGACATGTTTTTCTTGTGTCAATTTATTATTCATATCAAAAATGGGGATTGTCTGTCACTCCGAAGAAGGGAGTTATCACATTGGGAAAAACTTCTGAGGGATAGAAGATTATTTAAGTGAAAATCTAAATGGTTATAGGTATTAACCTCCACACAAAATATAAATTTTACAGTTTATTTGGAATCATTCAAATATAAAAATCAAATTGTGTGATCACTTTTTTCATCACTTGAAAACTATGTCAGAACTCAGGCGTTCAATTTATTTTGAGGACTTGTTCATGCACATGACTTTATGTAACAAAACTTTAAGATTGTTTGCAAAAAATATATATTCAAGTGTTAAAAAAACAAGATTTGTTCCTAACGGACGGATTTTTCTACATGTCCAACGATAAATTTGTTCTACAATAGGATTTCGTAACCTTTATTGTTTTAGGCATTTGTGCCCAGACCACATTTTTAATAATAACAAAATCAAAATGCCTTGTACTAAACCTCACGCATCTGAGACATTTGTAACCATGGTAACATTGTTTGTACAAGGACTTACACATTCGTAAATTAATAACTCAAAAGTCGTAAACTCACTTTTGTTTGATAAATAGTCAAGACTTCTTAGTAAATGTGATTGGTATGAGATTTACATTTAATGTACTATTTGTTTGATTTCGTGGTTTTCTTAAAGTCTGCACTCATTCCTATAGACAATTTGAATATTTTTTCAATATTTAAATTTGTGGTTCTCCTGTATCCACGAAATCCACGAAAATTGGTATCTAACGAATATTAATGAATCCACAGTACATGAAACTTTATCATTGTTTAATTTAAAATTGGATATCTTTAGTATAATTAATTTAAGATGAAAATCAAAATTCATTCCTATATTTTTTTGACAAATTATCAGAAAAGATGTATATAAAAAATTCCAACTGTACAGGAAAAGATCATACAGATTATCTATCAAGTCAGACTTAATGACTGATTGAGGTGTAATACCACTAAATTATGGTACGTCCAAATTCGGTTGCATACGAAAACAGGTCGAAAAAAATATTCCTTTGAATTTGGCAGGTTTAGGTAATTAATCCAACATTTTATTGCAAGTAAATCATTGCTGGGTCATAAACATATGAGCCAGTCCATGCGAAAAGGTACAAAAACGAAAAATTTACGAAATTCTAAAAAGTGTGCATAATTATTGGTAGTAGACTTGTGATTTATAAAACACATTTACTTTCCCTCATATCATCAAGCTGTGAGCTACACGCACCTGCGAGTGTTGAGACCCCCCCCTTTAGTTTTATCAAGATTTTTAGTGAATTATTTCATATATTTCAATCATTTTCAAAGTACAGTTTAAATGGCTTGATTTGCCAATTGATAATGTTAACCCTGGTAGCAGTGGGGATAAGGCTCTCGCTTACGATGCGGATATCAATGCAATCAAACCGGGCAACGGTTCGAATCCCGTGCAACTAAGGTTGATTTATATAATATTAAACAACTTAAATAATGAATAACATAACTTAACTTAAATTTCAATTTCTAAAACACAAGATTTCATAGTTTTTGTATTTTCCCTCATGTTTTAATGTTGTCTTACTTTCTTTAAACCTGTAGAACTGACGGAAATTATTGACTTTTGTCTCTGTAGTGTGATAGATTTTTATAGGTTCTGGTCGGTATAGCATTAGTCCGGAGAACAAATGATTTAACACTTGCTCAAATACCAAAAATTCAGATATTTCTACGTCTTTTTCTGTTTTAGTTGACAAATTCGGGATAGAATTGACAATCTTATGAATGTTTACATTGATGTAATTTTTTTCGGATAAAATCGTTTTTCAAAAATACTATAACAAACTTTGATAACATGTCCTGTAAAGTTTACCAAAAGGACTTTTTGTACCTTTTCGCATGGACTGGCTCATATATCTTGGGTATTTCAGAGCACCATTATTTTTTTATTTGGGGTTCTATAGAATAATTTGGAAACTTGAGGTTTTATGGTTAGTAAAGCTTGCACAAATGTTAAATAAAGGGGGAAATTTGATTGGTTAACCTCCAGTGATTGTTATTTCCTAATTATATGCAATGAAATGTTATTTGATATTTTTTCTTTAGTACTGGATAAGATTAAACTTTACTGATGCCAAGTATTTCCTTATTTGAAACGAAGATAAATTATGCAATATTTTTTGAAAAGTGCGAATTTAACATAGACTAATAGGGGAATTTCAATGTTGGTATTACACCTTGGTTTTTTATTTGCATGTTTCTGATGTAGCTCATGAACACACAACCAATGACTGCAAATATGATAGGTTATTGTTTTAGAAACGGCAGTCCGTTATTGATTAAAAGAAGATGAGCGATACACATAAACAAGGATCAAGTTTTTTTTGTAGTCATATAGTTTGAGTTTTGCAACAATCCTGTCTTTCGATAAGTTGTCATGCAATGTCATTATATAATAATAGGTTTATCAAAAGTAATGACAAAATACCTACAAATATCAAAACTTTTCATTAGACGTTAAAGATTTATTCGAGTATCATGACCGAGTACTCGAGTATTCAATTTCAGATCTCTTGACATCCCTTCAATTTTGTGATGTAAATGTGACGTCTAAATACCATAGAAGTTATCAAACTTTCATTTAAATGCACTCATACAAATCTGAGGTAATCGTCTGAATTTTCAGTGAACTAGTACACAATTTGTTTTAGAGGCCAGCAGAGGGTTAACTCGGGGTACCAGATTTTCTCGCTGCATTGAATCCCCTTTGGTGACCTTCGGCTGATTGTTGCTCTTTGGTCAGGTTGTAGTCTCTTTGACACATCCCACATTTCCATTTTCAATTTCATTAATACACATCTGAGATAATTGTCTGATTGCTTACTTGTTCCCATTGGATGTAAATCAACGAAGATGTTTTCTTCCTCCGTATTGATCTCCACAAGATATCCACACATGTAGGAACAAGATGCCTACAAAATGTTATCAAAATATAAATAAGAATACAAATATGCCTAGGACACAACTTTACAAAACGTTATGAAGGTATATGGATACTATATTACAGTGATAAAGTAAAAATAATGTTTTATGGTAGATCCATGGTTTACTGCCATCTTGGATTGTACAATCGTAGAACAAAATCGGTCTAGTTATTTGCTCAAATCTGGAAAGTTGGAAACAGATTCTCAATTTAATGGTTAGACTGTTTACTTATAAAAAGAAAGCAAGGTGATATCAAATTTTGTGTCTTTAAAACAATTTTTCTAAGCCATTTAAGGGGAAATAACTCTTTTATTGAACAAATGTATCCTAAACTGATAGGGAAATTTGTATTGTTTACTTTTAGCAAGAAAACAAGTTCGATGACACCATTTTTTCTTTTTATTTTCTTAAAATATATTATAAAACTGTTCTTTTTGCAATTTATTTCAAAATTCTATCCAATAGATTTCTTTTTATGCACACAAATGTGTTTTTCATGAACAATCTAACCAACTTTATGTACTTTTCAGTGACTCATAGCTTGGAAAATAGCACGGGGACCCATACTATATATTATATTTTTGAAACAAGCATAGTAAAGTCTTCATTTTGGCAAAACAATAAGAAAATTCTGTCTCAAGAAGTATATATCTATGATCTACCTAAAATAAACATCTTGAGTTTTAAGCTATCGTTTTAGGCAATGTATCCAGCACAACAGCTCATTTTATTTTCTATTTATTTTAATGTATTTCATGTTAATAGCTTGAGAAAAAAATAAACGAAAATAACAAACAACATAAGTGATTCACCTGTGCGTCGAGGTAATTCTTGTGTTTTTCAACAAAAAGATAGTTGGAATTTTGGAATGACCGAAACTCGGCAAAGGGAATAATATCATTGGGAACACCTAAAAAAGAAAAGTCTGAATTGTTGAAATAAATTAAATTGGTTTCAAGGTACATATAGTTCTGGGTTGTTTTTTTTTTTCGTATTCACCCTATTAATCTTTTTTTATAGATAAATTGATGCTTCTTTGTAACATTGGTTATCTTTCTGGATACCAAACTCAAAGGGAAATTCGAAACGGAAAGTCTTCTTTAAAATGACAGAAGCTGAATATAGTATTCTCTTTAATTTGTTAGTCACACTTATCTTGTCATTCTTCTAATTTGTTTTTCGTCCTAATATATACATACAAATTTAAAATATAAAAAAAAGGGGAAAGATACCAAACGAAAAATCAAACTCAGTCGAATAATGACAACGCTATGGCTAAAAACAAAACAAATCAAACGACATAACACAACATAGGAAACAGAAGTCTTTGTAACAAACCCAAAGAATTACCAGGTGTTGCTCCGGAAGAGTAAGCATATCTCAAATGTGATGTATGCTCGAATACTATACTCAATGAAAAGCAATACTTTATAATAGATGCATCTTAATTATAACAGTTATGCATGATGTAAAATCTAGTACTGTATGTTTGAGCAATATCGTGTTCGACTGATAAAAAAAAATAAAAATAGAATAAATAGACATAACGATATCCCTCGATAACAACCTAGAACAGACTACCGGCATTAATCCCCTTTGTATCGTTAATTTAATTTGAATAAAAAATAATTCGAATTACATATTAATTAAGGACAAATTATATCTCTATAATGAAACTCCAACTTATAACACTCCAGAGTATGACGAATGAAATTGTATCATTTGTCAGCCCACATGTCGTTTGTAACTCGATTATATTTGGTATCATCAAAGCGAACATAACGTATGGTTCTACATAAAGATAACAACACTGTTTTGATACCCTAATTTTTAAGAAAAAGATAGCCGTTAAATGTAATCTTAACTCGTGCCAGATTTAATGGAGATAAAAATCTGTGATATAAAATGAATGAAGTGTAATAACTGTGGATATGTTATTTTAGAAAGTATATTTTTTATATCTGCCTTTACGCTGACAAATTGCAAGATACTTAAAACTCATCAAGACTGTTGTAGTGTTAAATAATGGCACCATTGATAACGTTTCGTTTGACATCAGTAAATGACCTGGTGACTGTCGGAGAAGAAATGTAAATGTTTGCTGAGAATAAATAGACATATTTTTATGAATTATATATGCGGCAATTCTTTTTATTTATAGTTTTGAATAATATGTAGAATAATAAACTTATAAAAAAAAAATTACAAAAAGTATTTATCTGACTCCATACGCCCGATTCCAAGCATTGAACGGTGTCACTCCCATACAGTCTGTGATCAGCAGGGCAAGTAAGGTTGCATATACTGCCAACGGATCTCCCTTCTCCAACACAAGTTATGGTCCAATTGGTACAAGTTTTAGTCGGGGGTTCGGGACAGTTAACAACATCTACAATAAAGGAAACTTTCAATACTTTTGTTTTCAGTTTTGCCTCTTTTTACATTTAGCTAGATTTATTGCACTTTCTCTTCAAATACAAAACCCTGTTTTATAGCTAGTCAAACTCTTACTCGTATGACTGTTGCATAAAGTTCCATTATATTGAGAAACATGTGTCCGCAAAACCAACAGACATTACAGGTTATAATATTAAAAAAAAATGGAACACAGCAGTCAATAAAGTGTAATTATTTGAATCACTATAAAAAAAACTTATCGACAAAGAAATAGAAATAGGCATAAATACAAAGCAAAATAAGCAGAAACGACGGATGAAAATACAAACACAATGGCGTAATATCTAAATTCCGGACCACGCCAAAATGATACCGCTAACACATATCAAAAATTAATTTAAAGTAATTATTTAAAACCACAAAATAAAGAAAACTCTAACAAGTAATTAAGATGAAAAACATCATTACCTAAAATCTATAATTCAAGGCCATTGTGTATTATTTGTGAAGTTGATACGAAATAATTACCAACAAGGTCGTGGTATATCTCGATGAACTTTTTAAGAAAAAAGTGTTTTAACATGACCCTGGTTTATCAACTTTTTTTGCTCAGACACATGTATAGAGTTTGAATATTAGCTACAAGCTCTTGACGACCGAATGAACTAGGAAAGGTATATCCAATATGAAGGTGAAGTTTATATATTTGACGCTATGGTGGAGTAGATTTATAATTTCAAAATTAAAATTCTTTCATTTGTCATAGATTCTGGTACTGAGATATCCGTGTATGTCAAACTCGAGGTGTTGGTCGTCTACATTTTAAGCGGCGAAAGCGGCCGTGTCTGTTTTTTTTTTTTTTTTTTTAATTTCTAGTTCTGAAAAGTTTATTGATGAAACCGAATCAGAAAAGTGTGGATTGTTAGTAGAAAGAACATTATCAATATATCTAAATGGGGAATTCAATGATGTGGCTTCTTTGAGCTTCTTTTTTGAAAAGTTCCCGAAGGAACTCCGACTAAAACGCAAATAAAGGTAAAAGTCAGCAAGGACAGACGCTCAGTTTTTCCCATATGAATGGCGCTAACATCAACAAATATGAGCATGCGGGTCACTTGTTTTTCGGAGTAGCATGTTTTATCATTTTATTCACCCTTAACAAAATGTGTGCTATGGTATACCAAAGTTAAAGTTAAAGTGTATACTATCATTTTTATATTGAAACGTATTGTAGATTATGTTTTTAGGCGATTTTTCAATTTGTACAATGGTTGTATAAAGTGTTCAAAAATCAAAGATTTGAGAGAATCATTTCAGAAAAATATCGATATTTAGAATTATCCAGAACCTCATGACAGTTTTTTTAGAATCAACATATGGTTCATACCACTACCGCGTAAACAGTTTCACAGTATTTCTGAAGACCGCCTTTCACCACAGACAGAAATTTGTCAATCTAATGGACGAATCCAATGTGTAAAGAAATGCAGATGAGCCGACAATGTACCATTGCTTTTACGCATTTTTTTTAATTTAGGTTTCTAATACACACAGGGTTAACCCTCATATTTATTCATTGAAACCACTTAAGAATAACGAATACATAAATATCTGATTGATTGACATGTAAGGTGTCAGTCAACCAATTCAAAACGTTTTATGATCAACCAACTTTTTTTCCAATTTTTACAACTTTCTAAATACTTTACCGTAAGTTTCATGGCTTACTATATACAAATTATCAAATAAGTTTAATGTTTTGCAATAGAACCTAATCGTTCGGATGTCAACAGCTACTAAATTTAACCCCTGTTTTTTCTGCCAATACCATATACTTTTGAGCTCATTTATCATAAACTTTCAATGCAAGATCGTGGACAAGTAATTATTGCCTCAAATTGGTCAACATATATTTCCCTTTCACCAAACGTTTTATTTCTTGTTATTTGTTAGTAAGTTTTAGTAAACAATGAACTAAAACACGTTGTTAAGTCAAAGAAGGGCTTCTTTTACATTTGAACTTTAAACCAACTCATTTCTCGAGCGATTTATTTTTGCGACTTTCGCGAGTAGAAAAATAACGCGAATATAAATCGTCGCGAAAGGTTTTCAAATCTTTTAATTACATTAATTTCTTGTTAAGCTAAATGCTTTTGACATCAGAGATTATTGTTCATGAAAAATTAGTTAAACCGCCGATACATCACTTTCAATCCATCATGCTGTGCATTGACAAAAGCCAATTTTGTCCGACATAGAAACAATCTTGATTGACAAAGGGAAGTAATTTGTTTTAAAAGTGAGTAATAACAGAATCAAATCGGTAATTGGCAAATGGACTATTTGATGATATAAAAAGACGTTATTAAGATTTCATTCGAAATGAATAACTACAAAACATCTTCTGAATGTTTACTATATTTTCACTGCATCTGGAAAATTTTAAATAACGCCACCTTTTCCTATTTTAATAAAATAAATTGCTCTTCTTACAAAAAGAGAAAAGATTAAATATTTATTTATTATAGTGATATATATACACACGTCTTATATTTTTGAAATTAACACCCCTTAGATATAACAAGCTTACATCAAATACATGTTCAAAATTCAAGTTTGTGAATTATTGATATGACACCTATATCATGCATATTATGAGCAATAACATGCAAAAGTATTAAATAGATAATTACTTACCGGTAATTGTTTTTTGGTGGCAACGTTTCGGTTTCACTGAAAAAAATATATTCATTGATCACTTCAAAACGATTCATTAACACATTAATTTATACAATCGCAATAAATCGACACTAGGGAAGAAATACATTTTGTTTTAGCTATAGTCGACTTAGGTTGTATGTAGAACCTACGAAATCCTTATTTAAAACTTTCGCTTCAAAATATTTAAATTTTTTTTCTAATTTTATGTGGTTGGTTATTTTTTGTCGGTTGATAATCACAAAAAAATGCAATAAATGTAATGTTTTTAAGGAATGACAAAATTTTGTCTATGATATGATAAACAAAACGATGTCAGCCAATCAGAAGAACGACCCAATTTATGTACAAAATGATTAACGGAATACAAATATGCTCACGGCAACAAACGACAACCACTGAATTACAGACCCCTGACTTAATTGTATAGATAATGAGCGTATATATGTTTTCTTACATGTTAAAGGTGTTTAATCATACCTTATATATTATGCTTACGGTGAAAAATAAATACAAATAATTTTGAAATAGTATGACAAAAACAATTTCAATCTTTAAAAACTTACTTTCAATGGAAGGTAAAAAAGATATCACCAACAAAGATGTAGTTATAACAATAAGTGACTGCATTGCTTTTGCTATCCCAAGTGTAGTATTAAAAGACAGTTCAGGAAATGTTGTATGGAGTAAAGACTTTCTACAGTATATATAGTAAGTCCGTTCTTACACGTTATGTATTGAATTTTCATACACTTTGTTCAATTACGACCACACATAACATTACAAATCGTCAGACTGTTTTAATCCGACCAATCATACCATTACATGTATGTTTGCTTTGTCCGACTGTTTTAATTTGATTTTACGTGCTGTTACTAATTGTTTTAATTCTCTCTTCATCTTGTCTAAGGATGAGTTATATCATTTTGTTGCAATAAAAAATATAAAGATCAATATGTATATAAACAAATCTGACAACGGTATATTTGTGAGAAAGAATAAGTTTATTATCCAATACATTTATGTCAGATCATTTCTCAAGTGATGACATCAAATCAAGTATCAGCAAAATTGATACTACAAATAAAGAAGCGTTATATTAAATTCTAAAACGTATAGTGAAATACATTGCGTAATATATCTTTATAAATCCGCAAACGTCAGTGTACATGGGATCATAATGAATACATATCACTCTCAGGTAGGATCTTTTCTATTGTTTTAGGATTTAATTTGTCTCTTCCTATGTTATTTCGGCATATTCGCATATTGAAAGGATGATATGATCAGCTCTAGTTTTTATTGTTTAACAATTTGGAATTATATTCATTTCTTTGGTGTATATCTTATTATTTAAATATATATAGCAATAAGTCCTATTATAATATGTAGAGGTAAATGTAGGCCTTAGTGCACCTTAACCACTAATGGTAATGACTAAAACCAAAAGTGGAAAGAACAAAGATGAATAGAAGTTCGTTTGTCATTGTTTAAATAACGTTTTAGACACTTGGCAGGTCAATCGATTTTCTAATTGGCTGACCAACTTTCTTATTTACACCTTGCATTATTGACTTTTAAAAGCCTAAACTATAAACTGTCTTGTGTAATAACTTAAAGTTGTCTAATGTCAAAACTCGCTGTTGTCTTATTTCAAAACTATGAACTGTCTTGTGTAATAACTAAAAGTTGTCTACTGTCAAAACAAGATGTTGTCTTCTGTCAAAACTAGATGTTGTCTACTGTCAAAACTATATGTTGTCTACTGTCAAAACTAGATGTTGTCTTCTTTCAAAATATGAGCTGTCTTGTGTAATAACTAGAAGTTGTCTACTGTCAAAACAAGATGTTGTCTTCTGTCAAAACTAGATGTTGTCTACTGTCAAAACTATATGTTGTCTACTGTCAAAACTAGATGTTGTCTTCTTTCAAAATATGAGCTGTCTTGTGTAATAACTAGAAGTTGTCTACTGTCAAAACAAGATGTTGTCTTCTGTCAAAACTAGATGTTGTCTACTGTCAAGACTAGATGTTGTCTACTATCAAAACTAGATGTTGTCTTCTTTCAACACTATGAGCTGTCTTGTGTAATAACTAGAAGTTGTCTACTGTCAAAACAAGATGTTGTCTTCTGTCAAAACTAGATGTTGTCTACTGTCAAAACTATATGTTGTCTACTGTCAAAACTTGATGTTGTCTTCTTTCAAAACTATGAGCTGTCTTGTGTAATAACTAGAAGTTGTCTACTGTCAAAACAAGATGTTGTCTTCTGTCAAAACTAGATGTTGTCTACTGTCAAAACTATATGTTGTCTACTGTCAAAACAAGATGTTGCCTTCGTTCAAAACTAGATGTTGTCTTATGTAATAACTAGATGTTGTCTTATGTAATAACTAGATGTTGTCTACTGTCAAAACTAGATGTTGTCTTCTGTCAAAACTAGATGTTGTCTACTGTCAAAACAAGAGGTTGTCTACTGTCAAAACTAGGTGTTGTCTACTGTCAAAACTAGATGTTGTCTACTGTCAAAACTATATGTTGTCTACTGTCAAAACTAGATGTTGTCTTCGTTCAAAACTAGATGTTGTCTTATGTAATAACTAGATGTTGTTTACTGTCAAAACTAGATGTTGTCTTCTTTCAAAACTAGATGTTGTCTGATGTAATAACAAGATGTTGTCTACTGTCAAAACAAGATGTTGTCTACAGTCAAAACAAGATGTTGTCTGCTGTCAAAACTAGATGTTGTCTACTGTCAACACTAGATGATGTCTACTGTCAAAACTAGATGTTGTTTACTGTCAAAACTAGATGTTGTCTACTGTCAAAACTATATGTTGTATAATGTCAAACTAGATGTTGTCTACTGTCAAAACTAGATGTTGTCTTCGTTCAAAACTAGATGTTGTCTACTGTCAAAACTAGATGTTGTCTACTGTCAAAACTAGATGTTGTCTACTGTCAAAACCAGATGTTGTCTTCTTTCAAAACTAAATGCTGTCTTATGTAATAACTAGATGTTGTCTACTGTCAAAACAAGATGTCTACTGTAAAAACTAGATGTTGTCTACTGTCAAAACTAGATGTTGTCTTCTTTTAAAACAAGATGTTGTCTTATGTAATAAATAGATATTGTCTTCTTTCAAAACAAGATGCTGTCTACTTTCGAATCTAGATGTTGTCTTCTTTCAAAACTAGATGTTGTCTTATGTAATAACTAGATGTTGTCTTATGTTATAACTAGATGTTGTCTTATGTAATAACTAGATGTTGTCTACTGTCAAAACTAGATGTTTTCTACTGTCAAAACTAGATGTTGTCTACTGTCAAGACTAGATGTTGTCTACTGTCAAAACTAGATGTTGTCTTCTTTTAAAACTATATGCTGTATTATTTAATAACTAAAATTGATAATTGGAAAGGGGAACATATTGAAGAGACAACATACAATAACCCGACCACAGAACAAATAACAGCCGAAGGCCACCAATAGGTCTCCAAAGCATGAAAAATTGAGAACCATAATGGTTTCTCCTTGCCAGTAAATACAAATGGTACTAGTTCAGAGAAAATGGACGGCATGCTGAAATCCAAAACGTCTAAATGAACTAAAATTAAAAGAAAATACAAGCCTAACAAAGACAAGAGGCTCCAAACTTTAAACAAGCCAAAAAATGCAGGGGCGTTTAGCATAATTTGAGAGTTCCCAACCCTTCCCCTATACCAAATAAGCAAAGTTTAACTCAGTTTAAAAGGTGTCCGAGTCCGCTGTCAGAAAATGGTAACAACATAAACTTAGTCAAATGACAATGATATACAAATAAGCAAAGGACTACAAGAAGTAACTCATATGCCAGTTCCAGAATTTAGGAAACCATAAATCCACTATTTAAAACACAACAGAAAATATGGAGTCCATCACTACAACAAGTATGTTACGGTATTTCTTCACTCGAGACAATTTGATTTAAATATTTCAAGCGCGTGGTAGACATACTTAAACTGTTTCAATAAACATATCAAATGTTCTATTCGTATATTGAAAAACAAAACATTTTACACAGGTAACTGTGTAATTTTTTATTAATGGTTCTGAATTCTATAAAAACCGGCTGGAAATTGATTTATTACTAACTGAAATTTTGACAATATTCCAGGGGTTTATGTAAAATATTAACGTTTCTGAATTTAAACCTTCATCAGAAAAGCTCAAACTATTCTTTATATTCAACGATGAATAAATGAACACTTTGTGAGCTATACTACCAAATGGGACAGACAGTGTTCATCAAAGTTTCTAAGAGGATAACTAGTTTGTTCATTAAAGTTTCTAAGAGGATAACTAGTTTGTTCATTAAAGTTTCTAAGAGGATAACTAGTTTGTTCATTAAAGTTTCTAGGAGGATAACTAGTTTGTTCATTAAAGTTTCTAGGAGGATAACTAGTTTCAATTTATTAGTTTTAACTAAAACAGTGAAATTGCCGTCTAAGGAAAAGTTAATATGAATTTTGATCCTCCCGTTTTCAAGCAGACGGGTTGTTTAGTATTTTATATTTTGAGTCATTTAAGCATTTAGTTTGCAAGTGAAACACCTTGCTATATAAATGATGTAGATATTCATATTTTTGTCATTTAGTATAAAACATGTCATGTACTTTGAAGAAAGTCAATGACATAAAGAAAAATTTACTATCATTACTAAATCATTAATTGTTATTTTATATGTTAATGAATATATTTTGCAACTTTCTTATCAAATAATTGTTGAAAACATGTTTAAAATGTTTCAATTAACATTTTCGCTGAAATATTCATATATTGAAAAACAAAACAATTTACACAGGTAGTGGTGCAAATTCTTTCAAGTAATAATGCTACTCAATACTATAAAAACATGCTGGAATTTGATAATGGTCCTAATTTCTATAAAAATCGGTTTGAAATTCATAAAGGTCCTGAATTTAATAAAAACTGGCTTGAATTTGACAATGTACCTGAATTCTATAATAACCGGATGGAATTTGATAAAGGTTCTTTATTCAATATAAACTGGCTGGAATTTAAAACCGTTACTGAATTCGATAAAAACCGCCTGGAATTATATAATGTTCTTGAATTCTATAAAAACCGGCTGGAATTTTATACTGTTTCTGAATTCCATAAAACCAGCTGGAATTTGATAATGGTCCTGAATTATATTTAACAAAAACCGGCTGGACTTTCAAAATGTTCATGAATTCGAAAAAAACCGGAGAGAATTTGATAAGGTTCTTGAATTCTATAAAAACTGGCTGAAATTTTATAATTTTTCTGAATTCTATAAAACCTGGCTTGAATTTGATTTATTACTAACTGAAATTTTGTCAGGATTTAAGATTGTTATGTCAAATATTAACGTTTCAGAATTTTAACCTTCTACAGAAAAGCTCAAACTATTCTTTTTATTTAACGATGTATAAATGATTACTTTGTGAGCTATAATACAAAATGGGACAGACAATTTTTATTAAAGTTTCTAAGAGGATCACTAGTTTCAATTAATTCGTTTTAACAGGTGCAACAGTGAAAATGACGTAAAAGGGAAAAGTAAGTATGAATTTTGATGCCTTACGTATCCAAGCAAACGGGTTGTTTAGTACTTTATATCTTGAGTCATTATAACATTTATTATGCAAGTGAAACACCTTGCTAAAAAGATGATGTAGATATTGATAATTTTGTCATTTAGTTTGAAATATTGTCTCAACCTGTCTGATGTACTTTGAAGAAAGTCAGTGACATATACAAAAATTTACTATCATTTTTAAATCATTTCTTGTTGTTTTATATCTTTTTAATATGTATTTTTAGCAACTTTCTTATCAATATTTATCGAAGCCATGTTTTAACTGTTTCAATTAACATATAAAACAGTTTACACAGGTAGCAGTGCAAATTAATTTAAATAATAATACTCCTGAATTCTATAAAAACCTGTTTGAATTTAATAATGTTCCTAAATTCTATAAAAATCAGCTTTAATTTGATAATGGTCCTGAATTGAATCAAAACTGGCTAGAATTTGAAAAATGTGCCTGAATTCTATTAACACCTGCTGAAATTTGATAATTTTCCTGAATTCTATAAAAACCGGCTGGAATTTTATAATGTTCTAAATTCTATAAAAATCAGCTTTAATTTGATAATGGTCCTGAATTTAATAAAAACTGGCTGGAATTTGAAAATGTTCATGAATTCTACAACCACCTGCTGACATTTGATAATTTTCCTGAATTCTATAAAAACCGGCTGGAATTTTATAATGTTCCTAAATTCCATAACTATCGGCTGAAAGTTGATAATGGTCCTGAATTCTATAAAAAAAAAACCAATGGAATTAAAAAATGTTCCTGAACTCAATAATAACTGGATGAAATTTGAAAAGGTTCCTGAATTCAACAAACACCGGCTGGAATTTTATAATTTTCCTAATTCTATAAAAACTGGCTTCAATTTGATTTATTATTAACGTAAATTTTGACAGGATTCAAGGATATTATGTCAAATATTAACGTTTCTGAATTTTAACCTTCTACAGAAAAGCTCAAACTATTCCTTTTATTCAAAGATGTATAAAATCATTTCTTGTTGTTTTATATCTTAATATGTATTTTAAGCAACTATCTTATCAAACATTTATTGAAGCCATGTTTTAACTGTTTCAATTAATATATAAAACAGTTTACACAGGTAGCGGTGCAAATTAATTCAAATAATAATACTCCTGATTTCTATTAAAACCGGCTTGAATTTGATAATGTTCCTAAATTCTATAAAAATCAGCTTTAATTTGATAATGGTCCTGAATTTAATGAAAACTGGCTGGAATTTGAAAATGATCATGAATTCTACAAACACCTGCTGACATTTGATAATATTCCTGAATTCTATAAAAATCAGCTTTAATTTGATAATGGTCCTGAATTTAATGAAAACTGGCTGGAATTTTATAATGTTCCTAAATTCCATAACTATCGGCTGAAATTTGATAATGGTCCTGAATTCTATAAAAAAAAAACGAATGAAATTAAAAAATGTTCCTAAACTCAATAAAAATCGGCTGAAATTTGATAATGGTCCTGAATTCTATAAAAATAAAAACTGCTGAAATTAGAAAATGTTCCTTAGCTCTATAAAAACTGGCTGAAAATTGAAAAGGTTCCTGAATTCAACAAACACCGGCTGGAATTTTATCATTTTCCTAATTCTATAAAAACTGGCTTCAATTTGATTGATTATAAACGTACATTTTGACAGGATTCAAGGATATTATGTAAAATATTATCGTTCTGAATTGTAACCTTCTTTAGAAAAGCTCAAACTATTCTTTTTATTCAACGATGTATACATGAACACTTTGTGAGCTATAATACAAAATGGGACAGAAAATTTTCATTAAAGTTTCTAAGAGGATCACTAGTTTCAATTAATTAGTTTTAACAGCTGCAACAGTGAAAATGCCGTAAAAGGGAAAAGTAAGTATGAATTTTGATGCCTCTCGTATCCAAGCAGACGGGTTGTTTAGTACTTTATATTTTGAGTCATTAAATCATTTAGTATGCAAGTGAAACACCTTGCTAAATAGCTGATGTAGATATTGATAATTTTGTCAATTAGTATGAAATATTGTCTCAACCTGTCTGATGTACTTTGAAGAAAGTCAGTGACATATAGAAAAATTTACTATCATTATTAAATCATTTCTTGTTGTTTTATATTTTAATATGTATTTTAAACAACTTTCTTATGAAACATTTATTGAAGCCATGTTTTAACTGTTTCAATTAATATATAAAATAGTTTACACAGGTAACGGTGCAAATTAATTCAAATAATAATACTCCTGAATTCTATAAAAACCGGCTGGAATTTTATAATGTTCCTAAATTCCATAACTATCGGCTGAAAGTTGATAATGGTCCTGAATTCTATAAAAAAAAAACCAATGGAATTAAAAAATGTTCCTGAACTCAATAATAACTGGATGAAATTTGAAAAGGTTCCTGAATTCAACAAACACCGGCTGGAATTTTATAATTTTCCTAATTCTATAAAAACTGGCTTCAATTTGATTTATTATTAACGTAAATTTTGACAGGATTCAAGGATATTATGTCAAATATTAACGTTTCTGAATTTTAACCTTCTACAGAAAAGCTCAAACTATTCCTTTTATTCAAAGATGTATAAATCAATACTTTGTGAGCTATATTACCAAATAGGACAGAACATTTTCATTAAAGTTTTTAAAAGGATCACTAGTTTCAATTAATTAGTTTTAACAGCTGCAACAGTGAAAATGCCGTAAAAGGGAAAAGTAAGTATGAATTTTGATGCCTCTCGTATCCAAGCAGACGGGTTGTTTAGTACTTTATATTTTGAGTCATTAAAGCATTTATTATGCAAGTGAAACACCTTGCTAAATAGATGATGTAGATATTGATAATTTTGTCATTTAGTATGCAATATTGTCTCAACCTGTCTGATGTACTTTGAAGAAAGTCAGTGACATATAGAAAAATTTACTATCATTATAAAATCATTTCTTGTTGTTTTATATCTTAATATGTATTTTAAGCAACTATCTTATCAAACATTTATTGAAGCCATGTTTTAACTGTTTCAATTAATATATAAAACAGTTTACACAGGTAGCGGTGCAAATTAATTCAAATAATAATACTCCTGATTTCTATTAAAACCGGCTTGAATTTGATAATGTTCCTAAATTCTATAAAAATCAGCTTTAATTTGATAATGGTCCTGAATTTAATGAAAACTGGCTGGAATTTGAAAATGATCATGAATTCTACAAACACCTGCTGACATTTGATAATATTCCTGAATTCTATAAAAATCAGCTTTAATTTGATAATGGTCCTGAATTTAATGAAAACTGGCTGGAATTTTATAATGTTCCTAAATTCCATAACTATCGGCTGAAATTTGATAATGGTCCTGAATTCTATAAAAAAAAAACGAATGAAATTAAAAAATGTTCCTAAACTCAATAATAACTGGATGAAATTTGAAAAGGTTCCTGAATTCAACAAACACCGGCTGGAATTTTATAATTTTCCTAATTCTATAAAAACTGGCTTCAATTTGATTTATTATTAACGTAAATTTTGACAGGATTCAAGGATATTATGTCAAATATTAACGTTTCTGAATTTTAACCTTCTACAGAAAAGCTCAAACTATTCCTTTTATTCAAAGATGTATAAATCAATACTTTGTGAGCTATATTACCAAATAGGACAGAACATTTTCATTAAAGGTTTTAAGAGGATCACTAGTTTCAATTAATTAGTTTTAACAGCTGCAACAGTGAAAATGCCGTAAAAGGGAAAAGTAAGTATGAATTTTGATGCCTCTCGTATCCAAGCAGACGGGTTGTTTAGTACTTTATATTTTGAGTCATTAAAGCATTTATTATGCAAGTGAAACACCTTGCTAAATAGATGATGTAGATATTGATAATTTTGTCATTTAGTATGCAATATTGTCTCAACCTGTCTGATGTACTTTGAAGAAAGTCAGTGACATATAGAAAAATTTACTATCATTATAAAATCATTTCTTGTTGTTTTATATCTTAATATGTATTTTAAGCAACTATCTTATCAAACATTTATTGAAGCCATGTTTTAACTGTTTCAATTAATATATAAAACAGTTTACACAGGTAGCGGTGCAAATTAATTCAAATAATAATACTTCTGATTTCTATTAAAACCGGCTTGAATTTGATAATGTTCCTAAATTCTATAAAAATCAGCTTTAATTTGATAATGGTCCTGAATTTAATGAAAACTGGCTGGAATTTGAAAATGATCATGAATTCTACAAACACCTGCTGACATTTGATAATATTCCTGAATTCTATAAAAATCAGCTTTAATTTGATAATGGTCCTGAATTTAATGAAAACTGGCTGGAATTTTATAATGTTCCTAAATTCCATAACTATCGGCTGAAATTTGATAATGGTCCTGAATTCTATAAAAAAAAAACGAATGAAATTAAAAAATGTTCCTAAACTCAATAATAACTGGATGAAATTTGAAAAGGTTCCTGAATTCAACAAACACCGGCTGGAATTTTATAATTTTCCTAATTCTATAAAAACTGGCTTCAATTTGATTTATTATTAACGTAAATTTTGACAGGATTCAAGGATATTATGTCAAATATTAACGTTTCTGAATTTTAACCTTCTACAGAAAAGCTCAAACTATTCCTTTTATTCAAAGATGTATAAATCAATACTTTGTGAGCTATATTACCAAATAGGACAGAACATTTTCATTAAAGTTTTTAAGAGGATCACTAGTTTCAATTAATTAGTTTTAACAGCTGCAACAGTGAAAATGCCGTAAAAGGGAAAAGTAAGTATGAATTTTGATGCCTCTCGTATCCAAGCAGACGGGTTGTTTAGTACTTTATATTTTGAGTCATTAAAGCATTTATTATGCAAGTGAAACACCTTGCTAAATAGATTTTGTAGATATTGATAATTTTGTCATTTAGTATGCAATATTGTCTCAACCTGTCTGATGTACTTTGAAGAAAGTCAGTGACATATAGAAAAATTTACTATCATTATAAAATCATTTCTTGTTGTTTTATATCTTAATATGTATTTTAAGCAACTATCTTATCAAACATTTATTGAAGCCATGTTTTAACTGTTTCAATTAATATATAAAACAGTTTACACAGGTAGCGGTGCAAATTAATTCAAATAATAATACTCCTGATTTCTATTAAAACCGGCTTGAATTTGATAATGTTCCTAAATTCTATAAAAATCAGCTTTAATTTGATAATGGTCCTGAATTTAATGAAAACTGGCTGGAATTTGAAAATGATCATGAATTCTACAAACACCTGCTGACATTTGATAATATTCCTGAATTCTATAAAAATCAGCTTTAATTTGATAATGGTCCTGAATTTAATGAAAACTGGCTGGAATTTTATAATGTTCCTAAATTCCATAACTATCGGCTGAAATTTGATAATGGTCCTGAATTCTATAAAAAAAAAACGAATGAAATTAAAAAATGTTCCTAAACTCAATAAAAATCGGCTGAAATTTGATAATGGTCCTGAATTCTATAAAAATAAAAACTGCTGAAATTAGAAAATGTTCCTTAGCTCTATAAAAACTGGCTGAAAATTGAAAAGGTTCCTGAATTCAACAAACACCGGCTGGAATTTTATCATTTTCCTAATTCTATAAAAACTGGCTTCAATTTGATTGATTATAAACGTACATTTTGACAGGATTCAAGGATATTATGTAAAATATTATCGTTCTGAATTGTAACCTTCTTTAGAAAAGCTCAAACTATTCTTTTTATTCAACGATGTATAAATGATTACTTTGTGAGCTATAATACAAAATGGGACAGACAATTTTCATTAAAGTTTTTAAGAGGATCACTAGTTTCAATTTATTAGTTTTAACAGCTGCAACAGTGAAAATGCCGTCTAAGAGAAAAGTTAGTATGAATTTTGATGCCTCTTGTATCCAAGCAGACGGGTTGTTTAGTACTTTATATTTTGAGTCATTAAAGCATTTAGTATGCAATGGAAACACCTTGCTAAATACATGATGCAGATATTGATAATTTTGTCAATTAGTATGAAATATTGTCTCAACCTGTCTGATGTACTTTGAAAAAAGTCAGTGACATACAGAAAAATTTACTATCATTATTAAATCATTTCTTGTTGTTTTATATTTTAATATGTATTTTAAGCAACTTTCTTATCAAACATTTATTGAAGCCATGTTTTAACTGTTTCAATTAATATATAAAACAGTTTACACAGGTAGCGGTGCAAATTAATTCAAATAATAATACTCCTGAATTCTATAAAAACCGGCTTGAATTTGATTATGTTCCTAAATTCTATAAAAATCAGCTTTAATTTGATAATGGTCCTGAATTTAATGAAAACTGGCTGGAATTTGAAAATGTTCATGAATTCTACAAACACCTGCTGACATTTGATAATATTCCTGAATTCTATAAAAATCAGCTTTAATTTGATAATGGTCCTGAATTTAATGAAAACTGGCTGGAATTTTATAATGTTCCTAAATTCCAAAACTATCGGCTGAAATTTGATAATGGTCCTGAATTCTATAAAAAAAAAACCGAATGGAATTAAAAAATGTTCATAAACTCAATAAAAATCGGCTGAAATTTGATAATGGTCCTGAATTCTATAAAAATAAAAACTGCTGGAATTAGAAAATGTTCCTTAGCTCTATAAAAACTGGCTGAAAATTGAAAAGGTTCCTGAATTCAACAAACACCGGCTGGAATTTTATCATTTTCCTAATTCTATAAAAACTGGCTTCAATTTGATTGATTATAAACGTACATTTTGACAGGATTCAAGGATATTATGTAAAATATTATCGTTCTGAATTGTAACCTTCTTTAGAAAAGCTCAAACTATTCTTTTTATTCAACGATGTATAAATGAACACTTTGTGAGCTATAATACAAAATGGGACAGAAAATTTTCATTAAAGTTTCTAAGAGGATCACTAGTTTCAATTAATTAGTTTTAACAGCTGCAACAGTGAAAATGCCGTAAAAGGGAAAAGTAAGTATGAATTTTGATGCCTCTCGTATCCAAGCAGACGGGTTGTTTAGTACTTTATATTTTGAGTCATTAAATCATTTAGTATGCAAGTGAAACACCTTGCTAAATAGCTGATGTAGATATTGATAATTTTGTCAATTAGTATGAAATATTGTCTCAACCTGTCTGATGTACTTTGAAGAAAGTCAGTGACATATAGAAAAATTTACTATCATTATTAAATCATTTCTTGTTGTTTTATATTTTAATATGTATTTTAAACAACTTTCTTATGAAACATTTATTGAAGCCATGTTTTAACTGTTTCAATTAATATATAAAATAGTTTACACAGGTAACGGTGCAAATTAATTCAAATAATAATACTCCTGAATTCTATAAAAACCGGCTTGAATTTGATAATGTTCCTTAATTCTATAAAAATCAGCTTAAATTTGATAATGGTTCTAAATTTATTAAAAACTTGCTGGAATTTGAAAATGTACCTGAATTCTATTTAAAAAAACGGCTGGAATTTGATAATGTTCACGAGTTCTACAAACACCTGCTGGAATTTAATCATTTACCTGAATTCTATAAAAACCGGCTGGAATTTTATAATGTTTCTAAATTCCATAACTATCGGCTGACATTTGATAATGGTCCTGAATTCTAAAAAAAAAAATGGCTGGAATTTGAAAATGATCCTGAACTCTATAAAAACTGGCTGAAAATAAAACAGAACATTTTCATTAAAGTTTCTCACTAATTAGTTTTAACTGCAACAATGGAAATGCCGTCTAAAGGAAAAGTTAGTATTAAATTTGATGCCGCTCGTTACCATTCAGACGGTTTGTTTTATATCTTGAGTCATTATAACATTTATTATGCAGGTGAATAACCTTGCTATATAGATGATGTAGATATTAATATTTTTGTCACTTAGTATGAAACATGTCTCAACCTGTCTGATGTACTTTGAAGAAAGGCAATGACATATAGAAAAAATATATACTATTTTTGTATTCTTGTATCTCATTGTTTCTGGTGTGTTATTTCTTTATGTCTTTTGTGCCTTTTGTTATATATATGTTTGTTTTTAACGGTTGACTGTTGTACCTTTATTTATGACATGTTTGCCTATTTTGCCTCTATGTTTTATATGCACATCGTTATCAGCATAATGAAACTTGATACGACTGCCATACATGAGAGGTTTAGCTATCTATAAAACCTGATTTAATCCATTATTTCCTAAATAAGAAAATGTTTGATTTGTTTGATCTTTTAACTTCGCTATTTGATTAGGGATTTCGGCATCGGATTTTCCTCGAAGCTTAGTATTTTTGTGATTTTATTTTCATATCTTTCTACATTTTAATTTTACAAACAATATATTCAAAAGTAACTGTCAAGAAAGAAAAAAAACACAAAACAGCAATACGATATTAATCTGCAAGGACTTTTCAATTCCCAGACTTCTATAAAGTACTAAACTGTTTTATTTACATTTTCTTCTGAAAATAATTGGTGGAATATTAGGACTGATTGACTATGAAACAAATCTTTACTTTTGATTAAATGACAAAGTTACCACCAACTTTATGTCAAGTTATGACTGTTGTTTTATTTAGGGACGTTTTCGTATTTTTCAAAAGGAGGTTTTATTATAAACTTTTTTCCATTAATTAAGGATAAAAATTTTATTAAGATACACACATTGAAATTAATAAGTCATGACAATGATTTCATGCAAAAATACGTATAATTATGAATGCTTTTAATATGATTTGGCTTGAAGTCCTATTATATTTGGAAAATCATTAAAATCCAAAGAATTAAATGGATGTCTACGAGAAAACCATGCAAAATCAAAAAAAAATTATGAAAGGGGTTGTGGAATTTTCAGCTGATTTTGGGTTCCTAGTAAAGTATTAAGTACATCTAATAGTTCTATGGTTAAAAAATGACAATTTATCTCAAATTATGTGAATACAGGGCAATTCTATTTTAGTACCAAATTTGCTGGAAAATGTTGTTGAAAATGGACATTTTGGTTTTTTTTTTATTGAATAGTTCAAAGTATTATATGACAAAAAAAATTGTTTTGCCTTAAAATTCAGACTTTCTACTAAAATAAACTGTAATTTGGATCTTATTTCAACTTTTATTTTTGTTTTTATTTTTATTGACATAAATGTGTTTTTCTAAAATTTGAATTCAGCCTGTACTGAAAATGTCCATAAAACCTCAAAAGTCACTCAAATTGAAACAATATTTTGTTAAACGTTATGGTTCACTACAAACTAGTATTCCTTAACGGGATTTGCGTTGCAAATTGATATAAACTTATTTGAATAAAAGATGAAAAACTGAAAAATATACCTAAAATTATCTCCCTTTGCAAAACTCTTCACAATAAAAGGTAGATTTAGTGTTAATAACAGAAGGAGGGAAATCAACAAATGTGCAGAATAATGGTATTTTTGATGAATATGGTGTACCAAAAAACTTAATTTTATTGAAAAAGTGTAACAAAGACATAGCAAACCATGTGGCAAAGAAATTCCCACTGCCACTGGGATAAGTCTGATCCTGATCAGATAGTCTAGAGTCATGTCTAGACTATCACTATCATGTCTAGGTTTCAGACTCACATTTTAAAATGCATATGCTGCAAACATAGACAGGAGTTGGATTGCAGTAGACAAGAAGACAAAATGAGAATGCCATCCTTTCATGACCCTTCCAAATCTAGCAAAGGAAATTCCAAAGCAAAACTTTCAGTTTCAGTTGGTTCTGGTAAGTTTGTTAATTTTTTTTTGGTCAGTAAAAGCATTTTGACACCATAAAATACCTACTGTAGAAACATCACATCAACTCATAAATATAGGAAGAAGAGCATTGACCATTTGTCTTTGGGGGGGGGAAGGGGGGGGGGGGGTATTTACATAATTTTGTTGAAGCAAACACTGATTTAATTATCATTGACATACATTTATAATGATTTAAAATTCTTCTGAAACTAAATGATTTATGTGTTTGCCTTCTAAATTTTAATAGAAAAACTTTTTTCTCTCTCTCAAGAAACCTATAATAATCATGATAAAATATATATTCTTTTACAAAGCCCTCCGGTATCAGGTCTGTTCGCCCTGAGTTTGTTTGCCAAATTGTCAATAGAGTCTGTTGACTCAGGGTTTTTTCTCCTAATTTAAAAATAATGGTTGCTTCAAATCCCTGTTTTTAAATATAACCCATTGAAATAGAAAACATTCAGTAGATAGATGTGGTATGAGTGCCAATGAGACAACTATCCATCCAAAGAATAATTTATAAAAGTAAACCATTATAGGTCAATGTACGGCCTTCAACACAGAGCCTTGACTCACATGGAACAACAAGCTATAAACATGATAAAGGACCCCTAAATTACAAGTGTAAAACCCTTCGAACGGGAAAATCAACAGTCTAATCTATACAAAATAAAGAAGAAAAGAGAAACACGTATAAATTACATAAACATACGAAAACTACTGTACATTTAGGCCAACTAAAAAGTATGTGTGTTAACCGCACTACCCTTACCTACCATTATTTTTATCTCCTACCCTAAAGATTTTTGTGACAGATTTTGTTAAGCACTGTTAAAGTCACAATATAGCTCCTAAAGACTTGTGAATTTCCTGTCTTTATTCATTCCTTTACCAGTGCTACATGAACATTGTACAATGCAACTAGATTTATAAAATATATGGTTCTCAAACTCAAAAAATGTTTTACAGACTATGAACTGGTTTTTTTTCTCTCTAAAATTGATTACTGTGAGACTTTTTCTTAACATTTCCTTAGCGCAGATCATGTATCACAGTTATAAACATGGAAAGAGAACTTGTACATGTATTTACTTCTATTGGTTAATAAAATAGAATCTGAATAGATTATGCTTACAAATGTATTCCAAATTAAAGGTCCCAGAAGGGGCAACATGAGATTATAACATTACAGATTACTCATATAGAATAAATTCAAAATAACAATACTTTAGAAATGAATTACTTGAGTGTGTGATTGATATCATAGCATTCAATGACATTTACACAAATTAATTATCATATCTACAAAACTTTTTTTTTCAATGAACCTGTGAATGCATTATGTTAAGCCAACTCAATGTACAATGTACATGTAGATGTAACTCACTGTACTGATCATGCAAATGCACAAATATACAATATTTTATTTTTTATCAACAGGTTAATGTTGAAGATGGAAAAGCACAAAAATAATGATAAAATGAAAGCAGATATGAGAGGAGATCATATAGGTAAATATATGAAATAATAGATAATAATGAATTCAACAAGTCATAACAAGAGATTGATAAATAGACAGCAAATAAGACCTGTGTTGTGGCAGTATTTGTGAAATATAATCATATATAGAAATTGGAAATTGACCAGTTACATTTATTATTGTAAAAACATGATAAATAATCAATAAATTAGATTAATCCTTCATTTTAAAAGTTGAATATGGTAAACAAAAAGTAAAATTAACACACAGAAGACTCAAATTCTTATTTTATGATCAAATAAGGGCCATGTCAGTACAATTTACACAACACAAATGTCATTACTCATCATTGGAATTGTTCTCTTTATAATAATTAAACCTGGACTTGTCAGCTTGAAAGATTGTCATTTATAGTATACATGCATATATTGTAAATCTGAAGACTACATTTGTATTTTTCTTTTTTGAAAAAGCGCTTTTAGCATTATTAGAGCTGTTTTCCTAATACGTGAAGAGTAAAGCTTTGGTAGGTTTGCTTGCTCTGTTTGTATAAATACTAATTCAAGCTTTGTAATTAAGATTGATATCTTCAAACAATATATATAGGCATATTTGAACCTTTATGGAGTACTTTTAAATTTGATTAGACGTTCTGTCAATTGCAATTGCACAATATACAAACAAACCATGCAAGCTAACCGAAGACTTAGATTTACATGCCTTATGAAATTAGCTGTAAAATTAAATATATATTTGTTTTCAATTCTTATTGTTTTACCAATTTTAAATGTTTTGGCTTGTTTTTAAATTGGTCCATATTAGATATAGGGTCAAAAGGGTCCAAAGTTTAAATTGATTTCATAAAACATTTGAATAATTGGTGTTCTTTGATATTATGAAAAATTTAACAGTGTATTGAAGTCATATTTTTTTTTTGATTTGGGGCCTGTCTTAAAAGCTTTAAATTGGACCCTATCAAGGTATAAGGGATCCAGAATTAAACTTAGTTTGATTTTTTTTTTAAGTACTTTTTTGGGTTAAAAACTTCTTATATGTTTAGATTTTTGATATTTGTTTTCAAATTGAACAAAAGATCACAGGGGCAAAAAAAACTTTGTTAGTTTATTAAAATATTACTGAAGGTTTTTTTGTCAATGCTAAATGTTATGCATTTAGCATGTTTAGATTTATGATTTGGGCTGTTTTTAAGTTGATTCAAATTGGGGTCCAAACTTAAACTTTGTTTAAATTCATTAAAAATTGAATATATGGGGTTCTTTGATATGATAAATCTAATCATGTCTTTTAGATTAGATTTTGGATATTGGCATAAGTCCAATTTCAAAATCATCAGTTCTTTTACCACATTTATTCTGTGTCAGAAACCTACATGTATGATGTGTCAAATAATTCATCACAATCCAAATTCTGAAGTGTATCATGTGAATCAAGTTTAAATGTTGTGTCTATACTAGCCTTCTTATTATGTTTTCTTATTATTTTTTACAGACATTTGGTGATCCAAAAATAACTGGAGTTCATGAAAGAAGACTGATTGCTGAGACACATTTTTGTTGATTAACAAGTTTATGAAGAAGAAAAACTTAGATAATATTACAGATACTTGAATAAGGCTCCGATCTGTCTTTGATTTTTCCTGTTGTTGTTCAAAAAATTTCAAGCTCAAACAAAAATAAATTGAAATGGAACACATGAATATGCTTTGAAAAAAAGAAAAAACGGCAATGTGAATCTCGCCAAAGTCTTGAAAACAACCAGGTCAACACAAGAGAGAGATATTTGCAAGGAAAGAAAGTGTTCTCACTGTCTCACCATCATAATGGCTTTCTCATCAGCGAAGAAGAAGTCTAAAATTACTTCTGTATTAAAAGGTCATGAATATTGAAGACAATCAAGAAGATTACGAATGTACTTGGCCATTTGATAAACATTATAATGTTTTCATTTGTCAGAAATTGTTACTTAGATTGACTAACTAGTTTTATTGATTGAATTATTAGTAAATTACCTTTCGTAGTTCATGTAGTTACATGTATGTCAATGTTTATCAGATAGTATGGAAACTATTTAATACTACACTAAATTCCATACCTAATGCAACAATTGTCTTGTGCTGCTTAGTCAATTCGAATTAACTTTTATGTATGTTTATAATAATCTTATTCTTGCATGTAAGCACCATTTAGTGTTATTGTATCATTTTCATTGATTTTTTAATATAATACTAATGCTATAAAAAAAAATAACATTTATGATCATTTATACAGATTGAGATATTTAAAAATTTATCAATGCTAAAAGAGAATATATAAATTTAGACATTTTTCGAGGAGAATTTTAGAAAGTACTACAACAAAATCAAACCATTAGTATATGCTCAAATGCACTATTAACCCTCACCAGATAACCAAATAGAGATATGTTTATATTTTATTAAATTGATGAAGCGTATGTTGTTAGTTTAAATTAATATGTACATGCAATTTTAAGGTTTAAAAAAACAGCATTTTTATTGGATTATCTCCCTTTGTACAATAGATATTCAGATTTTATCCACACTGTCTCAGGTACTCATGATCAAAATGACTTATATGGTAACCAGCATGTAAGTAAAAGGTTGCAACATGTTTTAATTTTGTTTACCTGTCAGACACAACTTCTGAATGTCAATGCGTAAGATTTTTCAATATGATGAACTTGACATTGAATTTCATATAAGTTTTGAGTAACCAGAATAAAACTTAAGTAATAAGAAAGCTGCAATAACCAAAAATGGGATTACTAGGAAGAAATGAATGGATTTTACTCTTTAAAGTAATAGGGACAAGTGTATTAAAGGAATAAGGAATAAAAAAAAATACCCAAAAAAAATTGTCTTTGGCAGCTCCCCCCCTTTTTTAGGCCTAATGCTTACTATTGTTTGTGACACAAAAATCCATTTCACTTTGAATTTTCTATTTGATTTACCTATATTGCATGTTACAATCTGTATAATTCAAGTATTTATTTTTGAATGCTTGGTTTCATTAAAATATGAGACTTTCCTCAAGTTATTGCGAAAATACCAAAAAAAAGGGGGGGGGGAGGCTATCTAAATGATCAATAAAATCTATAAAATTAATTTGCAACCGAAATCCCTTCAAAATATTTTGAACCAAAGAAAATGCAAAGCATTTCTGAAATTTAGGGTAAATTAAAGCGACTTTTGGGCTGTAGTGTCTGTTTTAGTGTGATTTGATGAAAAGGCCATATTTTTTATCATTTTATGTGTTTTGCCACACCCTTATTTTCTATATATATCATTATGTTTAATAAAATTATGTTATTTATACTTCATACACATCCTATCTGTGCTATTAAAGTATTTAAACACTCAGAAGTATTATAGTATTTATTTCTATTTAAGAAATTTATGAAATCTATGCATTTCAGTAAATGCATCTATAAATAAACTCGAAAATACCCTAAATCCCTATCGTTGCCATGGTTACCAGCAGTGTAAGGGCTTCAAACTTGCATGACTTTCATATGAGGTCAACCTGAACATGTCAGCAAAGTTTCATCAAAATCAAACAACTTTGCATGGAGCACCATCTGCATGGTTTTCTCATAGATGTCCATTTAAAATGATTCAGGTTCGATGTTTAGCTGTGTGAATTTTACAGCAGTATTAAAATATGTTAGCTACTCTGTTTAAAAATAAAAACTGTTTTATTTAAAATTATATGAAGAAAGGAAAGAAAAAATAAGAAAAAATAAAGGCGACGTGTGCTTGTTTTCGAGATATGATCCATTAAAAATTTGGCAGGATGTGAATGTTTCTTAACTATTAAAACATTTATTTTGATACCTTTTTATTTTATAACCTATGGAAAAATAGTAATGAATGCAATAAAATTTCCAAATATTGCTTTCTAACTCATATGGAGTCAAACTCCGCGAAACCCTGGTGACGTTGCTTTGCTAAAACTATCATTAGCGTTAGAAGTTGGTGGCAGTGGTTTAAGTTAACGTAGCGTAGTAAAGAGGACGTAACCGCTGTTTCGGAGTTCGATATGGAGTAACATTATGAAAAGACTACATAGGAAAAACTAGAGGATTCTGAATATAATCTAGCATTAATTCAAAAACAAAAGAAGTCAACATCCTTTACGATGTAACTACCGGAAATACCTGCTGGCTTATTTTTATTACATCCTACAATATTCAAGCTTTCTAGATATTTTTGTTTAAAGTGTATGGTAAAATATTCAAATTATGATCAACAACTGAAGGTGTATTACGTTCAAATTCAAATTTAGCATGTACTTTTTAAGATTTGTGTACGTTATTCATTATTTGTTTGATTCATTTCCAAATGATCGTATGCTAAACTTCCAACGTTTTAGAATTTTGGATCCTCAATGCTCTTTAACTTTGTACTTGTTTGGCTATATAAATATTTTAATATGAGCCTCACTGATGAGTCTTATTTAGACGAAACGCGTGTCTGGCGTACTAAATTAAAACCCTGGTACCTTTGATAGCTATTATCATACCTTTATGTTAAAATGCAAGATTTTGATTGGTTAATTTGAGGTAAATAGTTACAAAACAAAGTGTTTAACCCTTAAGAACTGAAAACTGAAAACACACAGCAAACATGAATGCTGTATAAAATATCGATGCTTAACAATCCACTTGCATTAAAAACAAACCAGATAAAAACGAACAGGTAACTGAATAATGAGAGTTTAGGTTTGTCTGTATTGTCTGTATTTTCGAGAGGTTTAATTCCAAGGATAAATATATATTTAATATAGTCTGAAAATTGAAAATATCACATAAATATAGACATGATAGATAATAATTGCTATCGCTATTGTACGAAATTTTCATTAAGTCTTACTGACTGATACTATCCTTTCTCGGCACAGTAGTGATATATGAGTAATCGCTAAAACTAAGGACCACCTTCCCGTTGTCAATGTAATTAACAACGCCGTCATGAGTAACTAGCGATAAACAGATAATCATTTGTCATCTCAACTCGATTGCTTTTCTCACTTTCGGCTCAAGCGATATAAATAATCTCGGTATGGATTTGGAAACTTTGAAAACATATTCCTTACAAAAGATAACTTAAAATATCAGAGAACAAATAAAATTAAAATAGAAGCATTTTTATGAAAAACTAGTAAATGATAAATTATCAGATATAAAGGATAACAGCAAACTTACTATTTATAAACATTTAAAAAATAAATAATACAGAAGAAAAATATTTGACTTGCTCAAAACTTGAATTCAGAAAACTGATAACAAAATTTAGTTTAAGTGACCATAATTTATTAATAGAAAAGGGAAGATAACTTAAATACCAAGAGAAGAAAGATTATGCAAAAACTGTAAACAAATTGAAGTTGAAAATCATTTCTTTTTATATTGTAATAAAAACCATAATGATAGAAAAGTTTATTTTGATTATTTGATAAATGAGAATATCCACTTTATAAATTTAAAGGACATAGATAAAATAACATATATACTCAACCCAATTTCACACATTCAGGTAAATAAGCTAAGATCCTTTTTAAAACAGTCTATTGAACTGAGGACAGGGGACTCTTAAAATATTTACTTTTATTGTGTATATTAATGATCTTGTTGTTATTTTTTATTTTCATTTTGTTATGGTGTGTCACATACTATAAATATGTAGTTTTATGCCAATAAAGATTTGAATTGAATTGAATTGTTAGGATGATGAATGATATTCTGTACGTATAACTACAACATTACTTTTTTTATACAGTTGACAAGCTTTGACAATGTGTAAGGAACTGGTGTGGTAGTATTTATTATATGTAACGAGACAAGCTTTGACATTGTGTACGAAACTGGTGTGGTTGTATTTAGAATATGTAACAAGACAAGCTTTGACATTGTGTACGGGACTGGTGTGGTTGTATTTAGAATATGTAACGAGACAAGCTTTGACATTGAGTACGGGACTGGTAAGGTGGTATTTAGAATATGTAACGAGACAAGCTTTGACATTGTGTATGGAACTGATGTGGTTGTATTTATGATATGTAACGAGACAAGCTTTGACATTGTGTACGAAACTGGTAAGGTGGTATTTAGAATATGTAACGAGACAAGCTTTGACATTGTGTACGGGACTGATGTGGTTGTATTTATGATATGTAACGAGACAAGCTTTGATATTGTATACGGGACTGATGTGGTTGTATTTAGAATATGTAACGAGACAAGCTTTGACATTGTGTACGAAACTGGTAAGGTGGTATTTAGAATATGTAACGAGACAAGCTTTGACATTGTGTACGAAACTGGTGTGGTTGTATTCAGAATATGTAACGAGACAAGCTTTGACATTGTGTACGGGACTGGTAAGGTGGTATTTAGAATATGTAACGAGACAAGCTTTGACATTGTGTATGGAACTGATGTGGTTGTATTTATGATATGTAACGAGACAAGCTTTGACATTGTGTACGAAACTGGTAAGGTGGTATTTAGAATATGTAACGAGACAAGCTTTGACATTGTGTACGGGACTGGTGTGGTTGTATTTAGAATATGTAACGAGACAAGCTTTGACATTGTGTACGAAACTGGTAAGGTGGTATTTAGAATATGTAACGAGACAAGCTTTGACATTGTGTACGGGACTGGGTTGGTTGTATTTAGAATATGTAACGAGACAAGCTTTGACATTGTGTACGAAACGGGTAAGGTGGTATTTAGAATATGTAACGAGACAAGCTTTGACATAGTGTACGGGACTGGGTTGGTTGTATTTAGAATATGTAACGAGACAAGCTTTGACATTGTGTACGAAACTAGTGTGGTTGTATTTAGAATATGTAACGAGACAAGCTTTGACATTGTGTACGGGACTGGTAAGGTGGTATTTAGAATATGTAACGAGACAAGCTTTGACATTGTGTACGGGACTGGTGTGGTTGTATTTAGAATATGTAACGAGACAAGCTTTGACATTGAGTACGGGACTGGTGTGGTTGTATTTAGAATATGTAACGAGACAAGCTTTGACATTGTGTACGAGACTGGTAAGGTGGTATTTAGAATATGTAACGAGACAAGCTTTGACATTGTGTACGAAACTGGTAAGGTGGTATTTAGAATATGTAACGAGACAAGCTTTGACATTGTGTACGGGACTGGGTTGGTTGTATTTAGAATATGTAACGAGACAAGCTTTGACATTGTGTACGAAACGGGTAAGGTGGTATTTAGAATATGTAACGAGACAAGCTTTGACATTGTGTACGAAACTGGTGTGGTTGTATTTAGAATATGTTACAAGACAAGCTTTGACATTGTGTACGGGACTGGTGTGGTTGTATTTAGAATATGTAACGAGACAAGCTTTGACATTGTGTACGGGACTGGTGTGGTTGTATTTAGAATATGTAACGAGACAAGCTTTGACATTGTGTACGAAACTGGTGTGATTGTATTTAGAATATGTAACGAGACAAGCTTTGACATTGTGTACGGGACTGGTGTGGTTGTATTTAGAATATGTAACGAGACAAGCTTTGACATTGTGTACGGGACTGGTGTGGTTGTATTAAGAATATGTAACGAGACAAGCTTTGACATTGTGTACGGGACTGGTAAGGTGGTATTTAGAATATGTAACGAGACAAGCTTTGACATTGTGTACGAAACGGGTAAGGTGGTATTTAGGATTTGTAACGAGGCAAGCTTTGACATTGTGTACGGGACTGGTGTGGTTGTATTTAGAATATGTAACGAGACAAGCTTTGACATTGTGTACGGGACTGGTGTGGTTGTATTAAGAAAATGTAACGAGACAAGCTTTGACAATGTGTACGGGACTGGTAAGGTGGTATTTAGAATATGTAACGAGACAAGCTTTGACATTGTGTACGAAACTGGTAAGGTGGTATTTAGAATATGTAACGAGACAAGCTTTGACATTGTGTACGAAACGGGTAAGGTGGTATTCAGGATTTGTAACGAGGCAAGCTTTGACATTGTGTACGGGACTGGTGTGGTTGTATTTAGAATATGTAACGAGACAAGCTTTGACATTGTGTACGGGACTGGTGTGGTTGTATTTAGAATATGTAACGAGACAAGCTTTGACATTGAGTACGGGACTGGTAAGGTGGTATTTAGAATATGTAACGAGACAAGCTTTGACATTGTGTACGAAACTGGTAAGGTGGTATTTAGAATATGTAACGAGACAAGCTTTGACATTGTGTACGGGACTGGTGTGGTTGTATTTAGAATATGTAACAAGACAAGCTTTGACATTGTGTACGAAACTGGTAAGGTGGTATTTAGAATATGTAACGAGACTAGCTTTGACATTGTGTACGGGACTGGTGTGGTTGTATTTAGAATATGTAACAAGACAAGCTTTGACATTGTGTACGAAACTGGTAAGGTGGTATTTAGGATTTGTAACGAGACAAGCTTTGACATTGTGTACGGGACTGGTGTGGTTGTATTTAGAATATGTAACAAGACAAGCTTTGACATTGTGTACGGGACTGGTGTGGTTGTATTTAGAATATGTAACGAGACAAGCTTTGACATTGTGTACGGGACTGGTGTGGTTGTATTTAGAATATGTAACGAGGCAAGCTTTGACATTGTGTACGGGACTGGTGTGGTTGTATTTAGAATATGTAACGAGACAAGCTTTGACATTGTGTACGGGACTTGTAAGGTGGTATTTAGAATATGTAACGAGACAAGCTTTGACATTGTTTACGGGAGTGGTGTGGTTGTATTTAGAATATGTAACGAGACAAGCTTTGACATTGTGTACGGGACTGGTGTGGTTGTATTTAGAATATGTAACGAGACAAGCTTTGACATTGTGTACGGGACTGGTAAGGTGGTATTTAGAATATGTAACGAGACAAGCTTTGACATTGTGTACGGGACTGGTGTGGTTGTATTTAGAATATGTAACGAGACAAGCTTTGACATTGTGTACGGGACTGGTGTGGTTGTATTTAGAATATGTAACGAGACAAGCTTTGACATTGTGTACGGGACTGGTAAGGTGGTATTTAGAATATGTAACGAGACAAGCTTTGACATTGTGTACGAAACGGGTAAGGTGGTATTTAGGATTTGTAACGAGGCAAGCTTTGACATTGTGTACGGGACTGGTGTGGTTGTATTTAGAATATGTAACGAAACAAGCTTTGACATTGTGTACGGGACTGGTGTGGTTGTATTTAGAATATGTAACGAGACAAGCTTTGACATTGTGTACGGGACTGGTGTGGTTGTATTTAGAATATGTAACGAGACAAGCTTTCACATTGTGTACGGGACTGGTGTGGTTGTATTTAGAATATGTAACGAGACAAGCTTTGACATTGTGTACGGGACTGATGTGGTTGTATTTAGGATATGTAACCAGGCAAGCCTTAACATTATATACGGGACAGGGTTTCCCCTGGGTCAATTATTTTTTCGCCACCACTTTCGCTTAAACAATATTTTTTTCGCCACTTGATAATTTTTATCATAAGTATATTTTTCGTTTAAAATTTACCTTTTTTCTACACCCCCCCCCCCCCCCCAAAAAATAAAAAAATTTGTGTCTTCGACTATCACCACATGACGTAAGCGGCCTCAAGCTAATCCACGGAAAATTTTGAACTCTGACAAAAACTTCGATATAATCGTAAATACAAGATTTCTAAAGACATTTTTGACAAACCAAACTTATGAAAGTGTAGTGATGTACATATAATGTGTGATTATTAAAATTGAATGTGTAATCAAGACAAAAAAAAATTCAACATGGCTACCACAAGTAAACAACAAAATGACAATGACGTCAGGCATAACACAAACTCATCCAAAGCTTACACTGATGCAGTCAAAGCAGGTATTATACCAAAAGACTATCTGACTCGTGGACCTCATGTCAATACTCACGAAACACTCAGTTCTGTAAAACCCGTATTTATTCTGGAAACTGACCTCTTTGGCGATGTGACACTAAGTCCTGATCAATATCTTACACACCTTGAGCTTTACAATTCCATTGACTCATGTATACCAAAAAGCAACCTAAAAGGTCTACATCGAGTTAGGGCTATGTGGCGTATCTATCCAGACTCTGATATAGACAGAGAAACTCTCATCACCAATAACATAACTGTGCGACACAAGCTAATTAATGTTTATAGTGCCAACCCAAAATCAAGTTATTACTCAACACTACTCTACCTACGTGTCAGAGTAAAGCGTGTACCTTGCTCTGCTGACGACGTTCAGATCTTGAGAGCTATCGTAAGTGAAGGCAAATGTAATGTTCATAAATTAAATAGAGAACGACTTCGTGTAGATGGGTCACTGACAAACTATCAAACTTGAGATCGCATTCTTTTTTAGTGATCCTTTAGAAAAAAAAACTACCAAGAATAATCATATTAGGAACATACAGAGCTATGGTCTTTCACAAAGACCAAATGCAATCTTCAAACGACACTCTAGTATGTAACAAATGCTTACAAAATGGTCAAAAATTTCGAGACTGTCAGAACAATTGGGTCTGTAAGCAATGCAGGCTTCCAGGTCATAAGCAGGCAGACTGTCCAAGTTTTGATGCTCAAAACAAGGAGAGTAACAGCATGCCTCACGATAATGATACAAAAAGTAGCAGCTCTTCTCAAAGTGACGCTGACAGTGATCTATCAAATACAGAGTATATTGATGATCAACCAGAAGAAAGCATAAATGAAGCAACTCCACGATCAACATCAAAACATACCAATACACAAGAGGTATCAAGTGCGCTCGGAAAGGCCTAAAAGAAAATAACCAAATCTACTTTTACCTTTGATAATAAAATCAATGATATTTTGGAGGAAGTCGAAAACCTCAAAAAGAAAAAAAAAAGAAATCAACAAAACGAAGGGAAAAAACAGGAGACGCTAAAGGTAAAAAGTCAAACATACAGACAACGATGTTTCAATTTAGCGCAGGTACACCAGATTCTCGTAGTGAAAAGCGTCCAGCAACAACACCAACTGATGAAGTACATGAACGATCTGTCTCTATTCAAAACCAATCGGGCATAAACTCAATTGATGATGATACAAATTCAGGTCAATGTAGTTTAAGTTAAAGAAACATAAACTGTTGTTTATATCCCCCCTTATGTTGTGTAAATAACACCCAAATATCTGTTAATTAATCATTGTGTTTGGAAATTTATATATGTAATTGTTTGTCCTTTTTGTTGTTTTTATCTATATTATATAAAAAAAAAACGGATATGGTATAATAGTAGATTATACATATTCCCATGAAAGAGTAATACAAAATTATAGATATAGATGTAATTTATTTTTGATACTAAATAGCATTATCTTTTTAAAAATCCGCGATTAACTTTATGACAAACAAAGGAGTAGGTCCGGTAAGGACCGATTTTGGCCTCAAATTTCAGGTTCATCTGACGAAAGATTTTGACCACTTTTTAAACACTTAAGTGTCTATTTTATTTGAATTAATTAGTTTATGTGAATGATTTTAACAGATTTAGTCATTAAAAACGATCCGATTCAAGCTCAAATATGAAAAATCTACCTAATATGCCGAAAAATGTCACTTTTCAGATGGTTTTTGGTAAAAATGAAAGTGGCCGCATCCGTGTTCATCCTCAACCTTTATATATGTTATGTATTATCATAAAATACAACTTACATTTCAATATTAAGGATGAACACGAATGCGGCCACTTTCGTTTTACACGAAAACCGTCTAAAATTTAACTAAAATGCTAGAATTATGAGGATTTCAGTAATTTAGCATGACTTAATGGTGCTAGTACCGGATATATGTGCATTGTATTGTCAAAAACAGCCCATATTTATGTAGCAGAAGCATTCTACTGTCCAATAAATAAATAAAGGTTTACATTTTAACAATTTTGTAAAACAGCTATATTTTGGGGCCAAAAAGGGGTCTTACTGAACCTACTCCTTTCCATACATCATCCACCAATTATATGTCATATCAAAAACTGGATCAAAGCTGTCAAATGTTTTGTTAACGAAATCTGTAACAATTTTTTATGCCAAAAAAATGTTATGATACATTAGCAGTTCTTTATGCAAAGACACTCAGATTAGATCAGGAAAATTTTAGAATCACATTTTCACGCAGACATAATCCAATCACTACCACAAATCCAAGACTATTATGTCTGTTAAATTCCAACAAACGTACGTCGTACATTGCACACTCATTTCATCTTCTTGTGCTCTTCTTCCTTGTTTTTTCACAGGATATTTAAAATCGAACTACAATTGTTAAGCAAGGAGAATAGGAAAAACCAGTCAATCTGGTTAAGTTGTCATATCACTAAGATTTTACTTCATATCCAAATTCACAGTTTTCCTTATACCGAGGAAAAATTCTCCGAATTGCGTATCATGTAAACTCCAAAATGTAAATTTGTGCAATTGGAAAAATTTCTTATATGCAACAGACTCAACCTGAAAATAAAAATAAATGTAACAATGATAAGGTGGATTTTTCTTCCTTTTTGGAATATAAAGTATACATGTATGACTATCTCATACAACATAATATTGATTGTTATTAATGTTGGTTTTAAACGCATGACACTATGTTATTTAGAAAGTTAACCCAATTTGTATAATTTATATGTGTATGTAAACATTATAAGTTTGTGTATAAACAACATGACATCACCCATTATCTATTATTTAAGCTTGACCTATTGTCTCTATTGTATAATTCTGAAGATATGTGTAATATAGAAATGATTTACGTCTATTATTAGTGAAAAACTAAAAATATATACATAGAAAAACATGTTCCCTAAACTGTCAAGGTTTAGGGCAAAAAGAAAAAAGAGAAAGATTAAACCTATGGTACAAAAATCAAAAGTGTAATATTTTATTCATATTTTAATCACAATTTATTAAAAAAAAAAAAAACGAATTGTTATAAACAATGAGATAAAAGGCAAACTGTACCATAGTTTCGGAAATTCACAACCGAACGTGTATCAATTCTTATCAAAGTGAACATAAAACATAAAACTATAAATGAAACTACAGATAATGATGGAAGAATAATACTCATTAATATAGAACTTGATGGTAATATCTTTAAACTACTGAATGTGTATGCTCCTAACATTCGTCGAATTAGAAACTAATTTTTCAAAAAAGTAAACAATATCATTAATCATAACCGCTTAGGAATATTAATAATGGGGGGTGACATGAATGAAAGTTTAACTTATCATATGATAGAAAAAGTATTAGCTGTAATAATCAAAATAAACCTGTCAACAGTTTAAAGCAACTAATAAAAAAAATATATAAACTTATTGATATTTGGAGAGAACTAATAGAGATTATAAAAATTCTATATTTCAATAATCTGGTTTAATTCAATCAAATATTTGTGTGGGTGCGTGGTTGTTGCAGCCTGTAGCTCATTTCCATATTCGGCATGGTCATAGAGGGCGCTCGCAGCTTGAATCAGAATTTTGGAATTCCCGTATCAGCTTGAATTAGAATTTTGGAATTCCGGCACATATTATCGGGCACTTGTTAATTTGCTGTCGACTAGAAAGCAGGTATTACACAAATTAGTTAAACTTTTTAAAAGAAAAAGAAAAGATGCCAAACAAGAGAAATGCCATGGGATCGCCATCAAGGACCATGGGAAGGAGGAGTAGAGCGGCTAGCAGGACAGAAGGACAGAGAGGGCAGAACGAAGAAATCCCCGGTGCTGTCCGGAAAAGAACTGCCAAGAAAACACAAGGGGTTGAACACGTGGTGGCAGAAGGACCGGTGGAAACTACTGATTTCCATCAGGTAATGAGTCGGAGGAGGATGCACGAGCGTTCCCCGCTTTAAGGCACGACCCGTTACACCAAAACTTTGAAATTGCAAGTAATTCCATTGATTTCACTCCGTCACAAGAATCTAGCATTCATGACACAGTGGGGGAATACGTGCCTTTTAAAATTAAGGGAAAAAATTGGGAGGGAAAGTTTATTGAGCTTCATTCTCTTTTGAGAACGCAAAAAGCAATGGAAGAGGTAGACGAGGGCGATTTGAAATTAAAAAGGGGGAAAATTTGCATTGAAAAAAGATCGTCGAGTGTTTATTTGTCCATAAATGAATGGACTTCAGCATTCATAGTTCTTTTTAGTGTCTACATTGAGAAATACAGTACACGGACACAGGAATTGTTAAAATATATACGCGATATAAGATAAGCGGCAACGAGGTCAGAAAACTGGGCCACCTAGGACGAGCAATTTAGGCTAAAATAGAAAAAAAATCCAAATTTATCTTGGGGAAATATACACGGTGAATATTGGCTATTACACATAACATCTCCCACAGTACAAAACAGTGTGTCAGTGCAATCACAGGGTTATAGGACAAATACACAACACCCGCTAATTTGATGATTATAAATTCCTAACTGTCATTATTTTAAATTATGAGCCAATTAAACTATAATAGTGATAACGTATAATGTAAACATAATAATCTTTCCCCTTTTAATCAAGAAGATCAAGATAAACAAGATTAATTTCAAGTGAATGAAAGTAATAAATTCAATTGGCACTCAATATTGAACTAGATAGCTACAAGCGTTACTGTATATATATTAAATGTTCAATTATGAAATCCTAAACCTACAGTTATATCACTACACTAACTTAACCACAAATATTTACAGTCACATGTTTTCAATAAGTCTCTCTAGTGCCTTTCTTACTCTTTCTGTGCGGTTAGTAACGATAGTACTAGTGTCATTAGCATTTTCAACTGTTTTATTTTAGGTTATTTTAGTTTGTTCGGATTCATTGTTATTTTCGGAGTTTTCGGTATCGCGGTTTGAATAACATGTTGGTACTGAAATGAATCCAGTGTCAATATCAGATATGGTAATTACAAGTATGTTTGGTATGTCTTTGTTTTCCTGCGGTACGAATTCACGAATCTGATCAATATGTCTCTTCCATACTAAATCTCCAACTTGGACTTGATAAGTTACTGTTCCGAGTTTATGAACGATAACTCCTTGTTTCCTCTTGTTATTATCTATAGTCTCTTTAAGAATTGGACTCCCTCCCTACTGGATGCAAACGAGAATCTTTTTTTTTTCACCATCTCCTCATTTTATTATTATTCACTGTGGAGCTAATGAGTTGACAGATTTAGAATTGACAGGGAAGGGTTTAATTGAAAATGTAAAATAGTCTACCCTAGGTTACCAGGCTTTATTCAAAAAGGTTATTATAATATGGTCTTCAATGCTACAGTGCGATACTGGCATTTTGCACCTTTGAATGCGGGTGCAATTATAGAACAGAACAGAAAAAGAGGAATTTAGTGGTCAAAAACTTTGCTATAGAAAACGGGGGTAAAGCTATATTACATGAGAACTTTAGGGCAAATGAAGTGTCTTTATACAGAAGAGATGGACCTCATTTGTCACAAACTGGAAATCAGATTTTCTTAAATAATATACAATATACAATGGGGGGGGGGGGGGGGGTGAGTCTTTCCTACGCACAACAAAATCAACTTTTTCAAAGATTCAATAATGAAAATTTTGTGGAGGTGAGAATTTGGTAGCTGACTTGGGCTCTCATGTGGCAGTCCAGGGAGACTGGTAGTGATTGGGGGATTATTTCACTCGGCCCTTGCTCTGGGCCTGACAAGTTCTAAAATTTGCAGGTTTAAAAAATGTGGTTAGTGGTAACGGTGGGGTCTACAGATGGGTGACTCTGGGACCTCCTCCACCTCATCTTATAGAGGGGAGGCCTACACCTGCCAACAGGTGGGGCACTAATAACTGGAGCATTGGTAATACGAGTGTTTTCCCCGGTCACTCCCCATGGTAGGTGGTGGTGTAACCGTGTTTAACTACCAGGGGTTTTATAACACTATGTCAACATAGATCAGCTGATAGCCCTTGTGTATAGGTAATCGGTAGTCACCCTGGCGCCTGAACAAAATATTATAGAATACTCTGTAGCCAAAGTAATGCCACAAAGTAAAAATGAATATTCTAGTAATGAAAATGTAAATACAAGTTGGTGTAATAAAATGTATGTTTTATTCAAAGGATTGTTTTTGTATAAGTTGTAAATGAAATACAGAGGATGGAACCTCTTCACAAATGAGTATAATATACAGAAAGTCTGTAGTATTTTTATTTTGGTATTTGTGAATTATAATTAACAACAGACAAAGAGAGACAACTCTAGATTAATTTTTAAACATAGTTTACAAAATACGTCAACAACTCTTGATCGTTGTTCTTCATCTCATTCGTATTCGTTCAGTACTGATATAGGGTCTTCTTATATGAGTACTGTAATTAATAGAGATTATAAAAATTTTATATTTTCAATAATCTGGTTTAATTCAATCAAATATTTGTGTGGGTGCGTGGGTGTTGCAGCCTGTAGCTCATTTCCATATTCGGCATGGCCATAGAGGGCGCTCGCAGCTTGAATAAGAAATTTGGAATTCCCGTATCAGCTTGAATTAGAATTTTGGTATTCCCGTATCGGGCACTTGTTAATTTGCTGTCGACTAGAAAGCAGGTGTTACACAAATAAGTTAAACTTTTTAAAACCCGCCCACCCTCCCTATGAGAATAGTTGCTGCTGTTTTTGTTTTATATTTTCAGACACTTATTTGCTGTATTTGATTGGAATATTATGGTTACCAGTATCCAAGCAGGACCTTCATAGTATTGGACCAATACAGGATAATTTCGAATAAACTTGCGTTTTTATGAATTGGACATTTCCGTTATTAAGCACTTTATTAACATATTATGGACTATTGTGATTTAAGCATCCAGAATTAATTTTAGTTTTTAGTAATTAACAATTTTATTAAGTGGAAAGAAAACAAGACATTTTAAAGAAATTAATTATCTTCTACTATCCTTAGGCGCAGAGTCAATTTTGAATGGGGGGGAGGTCCAGGGAGACTGGTAGTGATTGGGGAATTATTTCACTCGGCCCTTGCTCTGGGCCTGATAAGTTCTAAAATTTGCAGGTTTGGAAATGTGGTTAGTGGTAACGGTTGGGTCTACAGATTGGTGATTCTGGGACCTCCTCCACCTCATCTTTTAGAGGGGAGGCGTACATCTGCCAACAGGTGGGGCACTAATAACTGGAGCATTGGTAATACGAGTGTTTTCCTCGGTCACTCCCCATGGTAGGTGGTGGTGTAACCGTGTTTAACTACCAGGGGTTTTACGACACTATGTCAACATAGGTCAGCTGATAGCCATTGTGTATAGGTAATCGGTAGTCACCCTGGCGCCTCAATAAAATATTATAGAATACTCTGTAGCCGAAGTAATGCCACAAAGTAAACATGTATATTCTAGTAATGAAAATGTAAACACAAGTAGGTGTAATAAAATGTTTGTTTAATTCAAAGGATTGTTTTTGTATAAGTTGTAATTGAAATACAGAGGATGGAACCTCTACACAAATGAGTATGATATACAGAAAGTCTGTAGTATTTTAATTTTGTGAATTATAATTAACAACAAACAAAGAGAGACAACTCTAGATTAATTTTTAATATAGTTTACAAAATACGTCAACAACTTTTGATCGTTGTTCTTCATCTCATTGGTATTCGTTCAGTACTGATATAGGGTCTTCTTATATGAGTATTGCAATTAAATCAAAACACTAGCCAGTTCACATGGAGAAGAAAAAACAATAAAAGTGTTGCAAGCAGAATTGATTTTTTTTATAATAAGCCCAGATATAAGACCTCTCATAATATCTGCAGACATAAGACCTGCACTAATATCTCATACAGATCATCAAGCAATCTCGACACAAATAATACAATACTTAAAGCTCAAAATAAAGGCAAAGGATTCTTCAAGATAAATAACAGTATACTGAATGATACAAAATACAAGGAAATAATGATTAAACTAATTGACACTCATAAAGAAAAAATACTCACCACAGATAATAATCCTAGAGTTACTTGGGACATTTTCAAAACTGAAGTAAGGGAGATAACCATTGCATACTGCAAACGAAAGGCTGCTGAAAGTAAAAATGAAATTAAACATTTAGAAAATAAGTTAAAATTCTTATACGAAAAATCAAGTAATTCTGAACATTCGAAAATAGAAATAAATAATGTAGAAAACAATTTACAAAATTTATATATAAAAGAAACTAGAGGTGCACAAATCAGATCCCGAGTCAGATGTGCAGAAGAAGGGGGAACAAAACACAAAATATTTTTAAAGTCTTGAAAAATCAAGACAAACTAAGAAAACTATCTCTGCCCTTAAAAATGATCAAGTTAATATAGTTACAGATGCATATGATATTCTTATTCTTGGTAAAACTACTACCACAATTTGTATAAAAGTACTGAACCAGACCCTTCAGAAATAAACTATTATATAAGTGAAACAAAGATAGATCATTCACTATCCAATACTGAGAGCAAACTATTGGGTGGCAACCTAACAGTAGAAGAATATACAAATGCTATATTTAATATGAAACTAAATAAATCCCCTGGATGGTTTAAGTGTAGAATTTTATCGTACCTTTTAGTCATACATAAAAGAATCCGCAGTGAAAGTATATAATACATGTTATGAAAAAAATATGTGTTACCTTATTTTATATAAAAAAAGAATGATCCATCATCATTAGATAACTGTAGGCCAATCAATTTGTAATGGAATTTGATGCGACTGTCATACAAGTGAGAGGTTTAGCTAGCTATAAAACCAGGTTCAATCCACCATTTTCTACATTAGAAAATGCCTGTACCAAGTCAGGAATATGACAGTTGTTATCCATTCGTTTGATGTGCTTGGACTTTTGATTTTGCCTTTTGATTTTTGATTTTCCTTTTTGAATTTTCCTCGGAGTTCAATATTTTTGTGTTTTTACTTTTTATTAAATGTAGATACTAAGCTTATGCCTTAGCGCAGCGATTATAGGTAGTGTTGTCCAAAATTATTCAAAGTGATCAGCACGGATGTATTAAAAATCGATACATAGGTTTTAACATTCGCTAGATTCCAGATATAATAGACTACTCAGAAAAAATTTAATATAGATGGAATTTTATTGTTCATAGACTATCCAAAGCCTTTGATTCTTTAGAAAAGCCCTTTATGTAACAATCCCTATTAAAATTTGGAGTACCACATTCATTCTTATAATGGGTAATAACTTTATATAATGATACTAAAGGATGCCTATCTAATGACGGCTGGATCCTATAGCCTTCACCGTGGAATAAAACAAGGATATCCGTTAAGTTGTCTTATTTTTGTAATAACAGTTGAAATCTTGGCCTGGAGAGTGAGACAAGATTCTAACATTGAAGGATTTCAAATTAAACTTGTGAAAAACACATAGTCTAAACATTTCCCAATTGGCTGATGATACAATCCTCTTTCTCAATTCTATAATTGAAATTCACCAAGCATTGAACCTAATAGAAATATTTGGAACGCTTTCTGGTTTAAAACTGAATAAATCTAAACCAGAAGATATCTGGTTAGGTAGACTAAAACATTGTAAAGAAAAATAAAAAAAAAATACACACTGGAGTAAAGACCCAATTAAAAGTTTAGGCGTCTACTTTGGATTAAATAAAAATAAATGTGATAAAATAAATATTGAAAAAACAATGAAACAGTCAAAAAAGATAATACTTGATTGGGAAAAAAGAAATTAAACAATGATAGGTCGAAGTACAGTTGTTAAGTCACTTTTTTTAACCCAACCTTACTTTTAGCTTCGGTTGTTTTGATACCCCAAATCTACATAAAAGATTTAAAAAAACTTGTATACATTGGTTAAAAGATTAACGGCAAAGGGAATTTGCCTATTGGAAAGTCATTCAAACATATTATTTCAACAAATTTGGTAAAAACAACCTTATACAAATGTATTTCATATGATGCCAGATAACATAAACTCAGTACCTAACTTAAGTAATACACTACCCTCTTTTTACTTCAACATATTTAAGAGCTGGTATATAGCAAACAATACACCAACATCAACAAACAACACATCAATTATGAACTAAATACATATTAGGCAGCAAATGTTGTGGGGTAGTACAAATATAAAATTTAAAGGAAATGTTTAGTTTACCTAAATTTTATTAAAGACGGTATTATCTTCATTAATGACATTATAGATCAAAAAGGGAATAGCTCACAAAAAGTTATATAAAGGAAATTAACATCAAAACTTAATTGGATCTTTGAACTGTTAAAATAGAAAAACTCTGTTCCAAAACGATGGGTTAATACATTAAAATCTGACAAATCGTTGAAACTTTTGTAAAAACAAAATTTAACTTGACTTTGACTGTTAACAAAAAAACAGAGTTAATTGAAACTATGTCATTCAAAGACATATACAACCATTTAAATTACATTAATGTGTAGAGACCCGTATGATTCTCCAAATGGAAAAATATCTTTAAACTAGAATCTATCAATCCAATAAATTATATGTTACAATTTACATGTAATTATTTAATTAATAACAAATATAAAATGTTAAGATGGAAATTACTCCTTTATATCCTCCCATGTAAACAATTACTATTACAATGGAACATACAAAACACAAATATGTGTGACATGTGTAACCTGACTGAAGATAACGAACACTTTTTTCTTAAATATCAATTCTTCCATGAATTTTGGAAGAAAGTATATGTACTTGTAAGCAAAAGCAAGATTTGGTCACATTTATTTAATTTAAGAACTTTAGGACTGGGCTATAAAATACCTTATCCTATGTATCACGATATAAATCTCTTCCTAACTATCTTAAAATATTCATAAAAGTACTCATATATCAAATTATAAACAAAAAGGCATAAACGCTTATGCTGTTTTCAGAAATGAATTTTTAAACACTTACGAAATTAACAAATATATTTTGCTAAAAATAGCCAATTTTTAAATGATGTAAAAAGATACATATGATCATGAAAATATAGATTCCTACACTGCAACAAGTGTTTTACGATATTTTTCCACTCGAGACAGTTATATTTTATTATTTGAAGCGCAAGGCTTGCCGAGCTTTTAAAAAAAATTAAATAATAGTTTTACTGTCGAGAGTGGAGAAATGTCGTAAAGACGAGTTATAGTGTCGGAATCTGTTTCTCTGATGACTTTTATCATTCTTTTTTCAAAGATTTTCAATAACTTGTGTTCTTTATATGTGACGTCATAAGACAAGGTCGGCTTTTTCCATGACGTCACAATACGAAAATTCAGAATAAAACAAAACATTTTGACGTCATAAACAAATTTCGACTAATCATTTGACGAGAACAGATTTTTCACAAGTGAGAAGAAAAAATTTTTTCACACCGGTCAGGAAATGTGAAAATAGCACAAAAATTAGAGAAAGCTAAATCTGAAATACTTTCATGTATAGAAAATTTTAACAAAAGTTGATAATGCATCTGAACACGTGGCAATAAACCAAAACAGAATGCTTACTGAAAACGAAAGTACAGAATTTGGTCGTCAAACTCAATTATGCATTATCAATTAAATAAAGGTTCAATTAAATTCAAAGTTTAACTAAAGTTTTTAAAAGTTGTTCGTAAGATTCAATAAAACACATAAATTAATCAGTACAACTGATAAATAAGCTTTAACGACTTTCAACAAAAGGTTAAGGTCAATGATCATAACGATTTAATCTTTAGAAACAAAACCGGATAAAACTTGTCAAGATGAGCTTTATCAGTGTTTTGTTAAGCCTGGTATTTTTCATTAGTCTTATTACGTTCTAAGTAGCCATTTCATTTATGTTTCATTTCAACAAAAACTTTTGTAAAAACTTTGTTCATAAAAAGACATGTTCATATCATTAAACTGTTTGTCATTTTCCGCAATTGACCGCTTTGACCTAGGCATATCAACGACGGCATACTGTTTGAACCGCCGTTCATAACTTTGACACCACATTAGCAAGTATACTTACGGTTGCTGATGAAACTTAGAACACGCTTACAAAAGATGCAAATACAGCCCGATTAATCGATTATCAGTTAAGCTGTTCGACACAATATGAAGGCTTATTGATCACGTTCAATGCGTTAACTCAACAAAAAGCTTCATATTGTGACTCACAGCTTATAATTTACAAGATCAACATGCAACCATCCTGATAATCGTAAAATCATAGCCATGACCTGAACAGATTAAACAGCAACGCACTTAGAAATAGGATTCGAAAGAGGCCAAACAATTTCAGAGGGACTCCCAAACTCATAATTCGAAAATAAACTGACAACGCCATGGCGAAGAAGGAAAAACATAAAAACAGTGATATAAAAACACATTATAGAAAACTAAAGATTAGGGTGATCTGAGATGCTCCGGAAGTGTAAACAGAATCTGTCCTACATGTGGCGCTGGTCAAATTAGTTATATTGGAAAATACAGAGACAAATTAAGACTGTCGCCGAAAAGAAAGTTATAAATCAGCAATGCAGACAGCTTTTACACTAACGTGTTTCACATCCAATCTTTATATTCTATACTAAGCACATACATGTCGGCATTCACCCCAAAAGCTAAACAAAACTTTAAAAATACTTTTTATTAAGAATGGATATAGTGACGATACTGTTGTCAGGTCATGTAAGATGTCATGTTTGGTGTTAATTTTTGCATCAGAAATAAACACAGTAATGTTATTCTAGATTGTTTTTGGTTTTATGTTTTTTTGTGGTATTTTAACGCCACTTATAAGCACCACTTTTTGGGCTAATTTTTACCAGTATTTTATTGTTTGCGTGCCCGGAGAAAAACAACAATCTAGGAAAACTGACAATCGTAGCAAATAAATATGGAGTTCATTGCACCCGCACGAATGCGTATCAAACTCACAACCTTAGTGTTGACTGGCTAGTGGTTACAGTAGTAACTACTTAGACCACTCGGCCACTCAGACCCCTTTTTCTAGAGTGTTGTTGGCATAATACGGGTAATGTTCTGATCATACATATTATAAGGGTATGATACTAAACCCCTAACGGAAGGGATTGTGCTTCATTTTCAAATGATGAAGATATCATCTATATATTTGTTTATTATAGTGCAACCTGAATATACACATAGTTTTACAATTTACAATACAAATAACAGCCAGCCTCCATGGGGTAATGAGGTACTTTGTTCAAATGTTTTAATTAAAAATTAACGGAAGACTTTCTTTCTAATTTTAGTTCCTTGTACCTAGTAAATAATGGACGGTACAGAAATTTAGGCAAATAGTTTTATTTCAATTGCAAACTCTATTACATTACTTTAGAAACTGGTGAAATCTTAATTCTATTCTTATTAAAAAAAAAGGATAAAATCGGTATGCAAGTAATATATGAGTGGTAAACAAATATGCTATTAAAATTGATAAATACCATTGTTTTTCAGCAACAAAATTATAGATGTTCCAGCTATGACACCAACCAAAAGAAATCCAAATAAGAAACAAGCCAAATGTTTTTCTCGCCGACCTTTGACAGTTATTTGGTTTTTACAAATGTTGTTCAAATGTGGTAAAGCGCAATTAGTAGGAATCACTGCTTGATCATCTATACTCTCGTATGTGTCAGAGTTACAAAAGTTCGGGTTTGTATCTCGCTATAATAGACATCTTGTTTAACCTCTGCTGTGTTATTATCCAAAGTAGTAATTTTTTCAGAAGTTTGATTGTGCTCCTTTATACCATCTCTTTTGTCAATTGCTCTACTGGTCGTGTTTTTAACAATGTTGTTTGATTTTTGTTCGTTTTGCAAGGTATCATAACTGCTCCTCGATATTGATAAGTCCACTGGCAATAAAGTTTCATACGGTTTGTTCTTATCAAAAGTTTTTTTGTCGTGAACAAGTATTTTCATCAAAGTTAGAACACGATTTGGCCATCATATACACGTTTTATTCTCTTCCAATCTCAAATATATTTTTTTTAACAAATAACATTCGATACAAAAAAAATAACTGTATTCAAACTGACACTCAGGGCATAACGTGAAGTTAAGTAGTTGTGTCTTAAATGGGAAATTTACAGGAGTTACTGTATTCAATAAAAATATAACAATAACATTTCCTAATTGTTACATAATGAAAATCTAGAGTGTAACAATAGCACACATGTATCCCTTAGACGCAGTTATATACAATTCTTTTATACGCACATGTATTAAGTATGTTACACTAATATTAACCATAAAATGTCAAAACACTAATGTCAGATAAAGCCTTTTTCACATTGATCTAAACTCAGTGAGGTGGAAGTGTACTCAACTTCTTAAACTTAACTCTAATAAGTTCCTATTGTAAAAAGTAAATTTTTACATGTAATTCAAATCATATTTTGACTACACGTAGTTGATGTTCAATGGCGTCCTTTTTCCGGCATACAAGAAGATAGTAAGACGGTGGGTTTTATCATAAATATTCAATGACGTTTCATATATTGAGTTAAGATTATCATAATCATATTGTTAACGATACAATTATTTTCTTAAATATAAAGTTGAAACTGAAAATGAGGAATGTGTCAAAGAGACAACAACCCAACGAATATATATAACAAAACCTCAAAAATTGCTCATTTAAAATCATGATCAAGGTGGCTTCGATGTCTTCCTCCATCTTGGATTTTGAAGAAGCAGATAACTTAGACATTTAATGAAATATACCAGTTTTGAGAGTTGTATTTAATTTTGTAAAATACTTTTGATATAAACATAGAAAATTGTGTTTTTTATCATAATCACGACTGTAATTTCTCAAAAACACCTTGTTTGTGTTTGATTGAATTTTTTTTCAACTTTTCCAAATAAGGGGAGATAACTCAGATATATTAATTAACCTATTTTGATATGAAAACAAGTTCCGTGGCCCCATTTTTTCTTCTCTGAAAGCATTTTATAAGATCAATCTTCTCACATTTTTATCTTAAAGTTCTGATAGTACGTTTTCTTTTTATCACACAAATTTAGATTTTCCATGCATAATCTATACAAACTCTGACAATTCTGCACAACCTGTAGCGTGAAAAAAAGGCTGGTGGCCCCTACTTTTAATATATTTTTGAAAAAAGGCGAGATAAAAACTTCATTTTGACATCAAATCTTTTTATCAATTTTAATTAAGACGCCCTAGCAACATTTAGTCGGTATTTAAAACTACAGGGAGATAACGGTGAAAAATCAACTAAATTCTGATAAAACGGTTGGTTCATTTTTTTTTTTGGAAATATTTATATTTTTGCTGCGGGCTCAAAGTAAATACTTTGCCAAAGTTTTATGAAAATTAAACGAGCGATATAAATTTTGGTGAAGGTGTAGTCCTGTAGTGTTGTGTTGTCATTTTAATGTTATATTTCACATGGCCATAAAATAGGGAGGTTTGGCATGCCACAAAACCAGGTTCAATCCACCATTTTTTCCTTTAAAAATGTCCTGTACCAAGTCAGGAATATGGCCATTGTTATATTATAGTTCGTTTCTGTGTGTTAGATTTTTATGTTGTGTTGTTTGTTTTCTCTTTTTTTTTTAGTGTGAATTCACATTACTATAAGACGTGTCACGGTACTTATATATCCCAAATTCATGTATTTTGTTTTGATGAAGTATTTGTTATTCTCATTGGATTTTTTCTAATGCTTATTATAGTCCGTTTCTGTTTATGTTACATTTTAATGTTGTGTCGTTGTTCTCCTCTTACATTTAATGCGTTTCCCTTAGTTTTAGTTTGTTACCCCGATTTTGTTTTTTGTCCATGGATTTATGAGTTTTGAACAGCGGTATACTACTGTTGCCTTTATTTATTGGGTACCACCTTAAACATACATTGACCACTTGATCTTCAGTAGGAAGGGTATGTGTTTGCGATGGAATGGTAATTGTATACCTGTTGAAAGAACGACTTGTTTATTAAAAACAAAAATATTTTTTCTTGTAAACAACTATTTTGACAAGTCCTGTGTTTTGTAGGTAAAAAGTATCGTTTTTATCCTGTCTTGGACATGGTTATACATTTTCTATAATTATCACCCGTCTAGATATTTGACATGAAAAATTCTCAATTTTTTTTTTATTGTTTCACCTTTAACGTATCGCACATGCATATCGTTTTTTTCAAATCAACGCAGTGTAAACATAAGTTTACAAAAGTTTTTTTTAGCTAAATGGTTGTTCGAAGAGTAAAACAAGGAAGGAAATTACCAGACCAATCACATTTAAGTGTTTGTGGCTACGTAAATTATATAAGATTCATATAAGTATAACCCGAATACAAGATTTGCAAAATTTATGATACCTTGTTAATTTTCAAGCATTGTTTTCAGAATCCAGACTTGAAAAACAATGTATTTTACTGCAGTGTTTAAGTGAATTGTAAATTTAAATTGTTATGCAATCATATTGCTAAAAACACCTAACAGGGTAATGTCATCAAGATAGGGAAAGGCTGATTGTCGTTATGTAATCTGAATAGTTACTAGATAAATGTACATATAAATCATTTAAAAGTAAATTTTCTTAATATTTATGTTCATTATTGATATCAGTTATGTACATATAAATTATATAAAGTAAATGTTCTTACATATATATGCATTATTGATATACGTTATTTCCATTTAAAAAAATAATTTGTGGGATTTATGTTAACAGTTTGACCCATCTAGACAGAGTGATATTTATGATAATTATCGAGAAATGCTTTTACCATCAATATTTGTCAAATGTGTCCTCATGTAAACTTGTCTCAGATATGCTAGCATAATACTTTCTCAAATTTTTACACTTGTATTATAAGACTCTCCAACAATTGAACTTATCTAAAGGATCAAATTATGTTTATAAATACAATTTATCTGAAATGCATGGTATTTGTGTTTGAATTTTCTTTCAAATTATGTTCGGTACTTTACAATACCCAATAATGCGCAGTATTACCCAATAAAACCTAGTAAAACCCGCGTTGTCCAAGTACTTTCCACTAAGCTGGGCAATACCCGGTTTTGGCAACTCTGTCAATACTCTCATATATGTCGGATTTACAAGACGTCCAGGTTTGTATTTCGATATGATAATTATCTTGTTTAACATTTGCAGTGTTTTTATCCAAAAAAGTAAATCTTTCAGAAGTTTATTGTGCTCCTTTGTTTAATCGCAATGTCCTATATTTCTACTGTTTGTGTGTGTATTAACGTTGTTAACATTTTAAACGTTTTTCAAGGTATACTAATTGCTCTTCGATATTACAATGTCCTCTGGCACTACAGGTTCATACGTTTGGTTTTCATCGAAAATTGGTTTTTGGTGAGAAAGTATTTCCATCAAGATGAACAAGTTTTGTTCATCAAGGTTAGAACATGATTTGGTAATCATATACACTTTTTGGTCTCTTCCAATCTCAAATTTTACTGTTTTCCAACAATAAACATTTGATATGTAATACAACATTTTCTCATACAGACACTACGAAATTACCAAGTAGTTTCAGGGATTTCGTTATCATAAATTACTTAAAACGTTTACTAAATTATTTTATAGACACAAAGATTTGATTAGTAAATTTGCCTGTACCTGTAGAAAACTTATTACAAATGGTATATCACTTCCTAATATTTACGGTAATATTGTGCTTAAAGCGCGAAAATCACTATGTGATCTGTGTACACCTTTTAAACCAACTTATTAGTAAGGGTTATCGTACCAATGTTGTAATTAGATCTCTGAATATAGTTTACATTGGCACTTTTTGTCATTAGCAATTTAGAAAATAACTAAATGTGTATTTCTTTTCAAACAGGATGTATAGAGACACACACACACGTTCATTTTTATCTATAAAGAAGTCACTCCTAATTATCCTACTACCTGTTGATACATTTATTTTTGGCATTGCACAAGTCATGTCTCCTTTGACTGTTCATGACGTTAACATACTAAATCCCTGGGATGTGTTTTAGTTGATTTTAGTCTCTTATGCATGATTTTTTTTATTAATAATTGTTTTGGCTTTTTAAACTAGCTGTCAGCAATTGTGAGTACTCTCAACTCGTCCTTTCTTATCAATATGACCTGTTGAAACTATTTTTTTTTTGTTATTTATTGTTTAAATAAATCTTGTCTATATAAAAGCTGTGATTATTTGGAATTATTACAAATTTTCACTTCTTCGTACTATGAACATCAAAATTATTTCATTTCTCATTAAAACTGTTCTTGCACCTGTTCAGTTAGTTTTATCGAGCACTAATTTTATAGCTTTATTGATGATATTCACCCCATATGTACCAAGTGTAAGATTAGTTTTAATGATATTTAAGAAATGTCTTGGTATTCCTATACGCTAGATTTTATACACACAGAAAAAGAAGTATACTAACAACAAAATTATTTTCATTTACCTGTGTATTATATGACGCAAGATTTTTCAAAAGTCATGATTTTCTAAAAAAAAAAATTTACATTTCACAGTGGTATCATACTTTTACTTAGATTCAACCTGTTTATTTACTTTTGATCTTAATTATTCATCCCTTATAATTGTTATTAACTATGCATTTACATTCAGGTATCACAGATAAAATCTATTCGATCATTGTGTGTTAATTTACGTGTATTTGATTGATTTAAGCCTTCCAATTGATATTTTATAGGGGTGTCTTTCTATTTTGTGATGTCATACTATTGTTTCAGAAAAGGTAGAAGGTTTGGTACCATTAAAACGTTTAATCCCGTTGCAAATATTTGCACCTGTCCTAATGAATCTGATGTACAGTAGTTGTCGTGCTTGTGTGTAGACCGGGTCAACGTATTGTCCGTGATATGGAATTTTATTAAGAGCTGAGCAGAATGATATAGACATATATTTTTTTTTAATTACAACCAGTCAACCTATGAATAGTTCGGGTCATGTTGATGGACTTTACTCTACCATGGTACGCTAAAGACTCGTGTAGACATTAGGGAAAATGACAACAACAGTTAAATGATATGTAAATGTCTTTTTTATTAATAAAGTTTTTACAAATTGTTGTTGAAATGAAACATATATGAAATAGGTACGTATAACATAATAAAACTCATTTAAAAAAATACCAGGCTAGTCAAACACAGATAAAGCTCATCTTAAAAGAAAAAAGTGAAATACCAAAAATACCAACATCCAAAAAAAGTTCACACTGAAAGTCTTTTGTCATATGGCAAAAATCAATTCAAATTACACTGCAAACAAATGTAAAACAAATGTCACAATTCTGACCTCACGCAGGAATTTCCTTATCTACAAAATGGTGATTTAAATCTGGTGGGATAGCTAGCTTAAACCCTCAAGTGTTTCACAGTCACATAGTTTTATCTTATTGACCAAAATATGTCAGAAAAACAAAGACTTAATAAGCAAAAAATGGTAAGATTGGGGCACAGCAATCCAAATTCATACAAAAGTGCTATAAATGAACATACTAAACACAAATTTTAAAGGTAATATGACAACATTGCGTAAAAAAGTAAAGAAAGACAATAAGGTAAAAAAGAACTCTTCATAGATAATTTTAAAAAGTCTTAGCAACATATCAATAAGTCCAGGCCTTGAAATCATAAAACTTTCGGGTCAATCTTGTACTCATACTCCAAAATCAACCAATAAAAATGCTGGATTTCATGTTTCTAGCATGCTTTTTGTGCTCCGAGCACTGAACAAAGTTTTATGACTTCAACCCCACAATTATCTAAGGTTCTTAGGAAGGGTAATACAAGTTTTTTGAAGACTTTAACAAAGATAATCATGCAGGCTAGGCTGTCCCTTTTAACTAGCTCTAAATAATTTAAAAGAAATCTGCATACATAATTATCATGTGAATGCTAAGGTAGCTCTTATTGGTTTATTTTTTTTGTCTAGAAGTAAAAGGTTGGATAAGGGTGGTCGAATCTTTAACTAATGCTATACAATATATATATCGTTTTGATAAACTTCACTATTACTGAACTAGTATATATATTTGTTATGGGGCCAGCTGAAGGACGCCTCGGGTGCGGGAGTTTCTCGCTGCATTGAAGACCTTTTTGTGACCTTCTGCTGTTGTCTGTTCTATGGTCGGGTTGTTGTCTCTTTGACACATTCCCCATTTCCATTCTCAATGTTATTGATAGACATCAAAGCACACAGAAAGTAAGAAATATTCCTTGTCGTCTAGTATTTACAGTAACAAAAAGTAAGATAAAAAAAATTAAAGACGGAAATCCTTAACTTAATAGCTTAATTACGAAAGGAAAGAATTGCATATTCGTGACTTGATACAAGCATTAGCTTATGTCGAAAATTTTGAATTAAACCTGTTTTTTTTTTGTTTGGCTAGCTAAACCTCTCATTTGTAAATTACCATTATTTTGGCAAATTGGCAGTCAAAATTGTTTATAATCGTAATCCCTATATACTCAAGCAACAATGAAAAGCAAAATATGGCATGTCAAATCTGTAAACACAGCACATATGCAAACATAAAAGACAAGCATACGAAAAATGATCATCATGAAAGCATAATAACACTATGGCGAGATGGTTAGATACCGAGCCATTCATAACGAATATTACCACAAATGAACTAATCAGCAAGTAAAACTGTTATATCAAACTTTAACTCGTTGTCTCTTCTTGTGTTGCTACATAACTCAATTCAATCTAAAATTAAAATATTAACACTGAAATGAATGTCTATTAATTGTGAGTTGTTTGTGCAATCAAATAATTGAAACATTTTTCGAAGTCTACTTTGAATATTTGCATAAAAAGAGCATGCTTTGTTACATTACTAGTTTGCTTTCGAGTAATATCACCATTAGTTTTTATTAAATTTGCAATTTTCCAATAATTGTGTAGAATTTCTCTTTGTTTTCATGACATGTGTAGCGTTTTATCCTGTCCAGCGCTACAGACAGAATTTGATTGCATATAAGATCAAAACTATCACTGGATTGATAACCCATCAAATTTCAGACTTTTGTCTTGTGAGCAAGCTGTATGCTACCTCGGGCTTTCAACATATAAATACAACAAATAAAACAAAATGGTGGCATGAAACAACCAATATTTTTATTTCCTACAACTATCAAATTCAAGAGAAATTTAAAAAGAAAAATAGCAAAAAAAAAAACGAACGAAGAGGGAACGAAAAGTATCTAAGCAAATGTTTAATCTCATTTAACGAATGCATTACAACTGTAATGTACAGGAAATTTCTTATGTAGAAAAGGATAAAAAAAATAAGAATATACTAACGATTTTTCGCATATAAAGCGATAATGGTTTGAACATTTGTCATCATTCCATTCAAAGTCCAATTTTTTATGAATGTTAAGACAATCTTCGTTTCCATCCTGATTATTTGGTTCGTGTATAGTACGTGCATGCCAATCCGTTACTGTAAACCTCTGTCTACTAGTTGTCCATCTCCACAAACCTTCATTATCCTGATCTGATCCACCTATCCAAAAAGCTGAAAGATTATTAGTTTAAGAATGATTAAACGACGTGTTACTCAAGACAGCACTTTTCACTAAAACAATATTATTTATTAAAAGTTATATAAAATAAAAGTATTTGAGATAACCATTTTTTATACAATAGATTATGGATTATAGTTGACACACTAATGTATGCCAGTAAACAAGTTTGGAGCACGAAAGGAAAATGAATCTATAAAAGAGATTTTCGAAGTATGAGCCACTAACTGTACATTAAAATAAATGAAGTGTAAAGTGGTACCTAACACTACAGGGAGATAACTCTGTAAAATCAGCTAAACGTTTTTATTATGTTGTGTAGTTAAGGGAATATTAAGCTTCTCAATGATCAAAATAGGAGTTTGTCAAACTGCTATATAACCAGTGTAATTTTTCTGATAAAACGGTTGGTTCAAATTTTTTGAAATTTTCACATTTTTGTCAAAGGGTCAAAGTAAATACCTTGTCAAAATTTTATGAAAATTAAACCAGCCAAATTAATTTTAGTGAACGTGTTGGGTACCACCTTAATACATTTATCTATCAGTTTATTTGATTTATTAATTTATAAATAAATATTCTTAGATTCTTAAATTTTATTGTTATTTGGAATCCTCATGTGCATAAGGTTTTCGAAACATGTTAGACACGTTTAGTATTGACATATCTAACACACTAATATTATTTTAATATGTATGAACCTCACGGGTGTAATTTTGTATTAAATAAATATTTAAAAACTGCAATATTCCAATGGTAGGTACATACTTTCCCCATATCTTTTTGCATATGTCCTTAGAAACGTCATCTTACTTCTTGCTGTTACTTCTGCAAGCATACTGCTACCTTGTTGACAACGATACTGGAGTGTAAAATTTAAATTAATATGAACAACTCAACGTAATGTTTAACAAATGTGTTTAAATTCATACCATTAAATAGCAGAAATAAACCTGGGTTTGAAGGAACGACAATTGTTAATAACATGTATCACATTTAAAAACAAAGTTTTGAAGATTTTTATCGTCCTTCCCTCTTTTTATAAAAAAACATGGACCCACAATTAAGAAGTAATAAATGCAGCTAAGAAAAATTCAGGGTGTTAATTAACACATGAAGACTGAAGTGTAATGTGTTTTTACACCAAACTTCGGCTGAGGGGATTTTAAGCAAAGATGTTAGATTGCGTATATCCGTATAAGTTATCTTTTGGTATGTTTTGGTTTGTGTAATATCATAAGACATTAATATTTTATTAAATTCTAAGAAAAGAATAAAGATAAACAATGTGTTTTCATAACTGTGTTAAATGTTGCTTCCTATTAAAGGTTTAGTGATTTGGATTATTGTTTTCAAACGTTTAATTGTAAATACTTAAAGTTATACAATCTTTGTAACCTTGGCATTATACCAATTGTCCGTGCCACTGCTAAAATAATAACAACTGTTTTCATTCATCTTCCAACCAGAGGGACATGAAGGTCGAACTGTAAAAAATTATTAATTAAGAATTTAGCAAGAACAAAACGAGATTGTCGACGGAATAAGAGTAGGAAAATTCCCTTTTTAACAACGAGAGCACACTTAACAAAATATTAGATGATATGATATGTATACAAAACCTAATGAAGAATGGTTGAATATTCATTAATGTAATCGTATTTAGAAAAAATACCAACCAGATATCACAAAGCTACTTTGTGTTTAACTCAAGGATTTCGTAATACTCTATGTTATTAAACTTCTTTTGTGTCATTTGTGGAATGTCGTTAGGTTTAGCGAGTTTTCTATTAGTTATGGCCATCGTTTTGTTTATTATCGCCACAAGAGCATTTCAAACCTTTTATTCGTTTGTGTTAAGAATTTAAAAATACAAGCATTTAACTTTGTGTAATTTAGGATTCTGTACTCTTGCTGAACAAAAAAGGCTAGCGGCTTATCATTAAAAAAATGTTATATCCTCATAACCAGTCTTTTAACGCCCTCATTGTAAAGCTACACACTTATGTCCTTTTAAATGCCATGACAATTTTGTTCTATCGTGATTTAAATAAACCCCACTGTCGATGAATATATTGAAACATACTTTGACATCTGTTTCCAGAGAATCGGGTTTGACAGGAACACACAAAACCCCTGTTAGTTGGTGTGCATCTTCCTCCATTTAAACATGGTGAACTATGGCATGGTGTGACTACAAAATAGAATAACATAATCTAGGTGCAATCATTATACCTAAATCCTGAAATTTATCGCGATTTGAATTGGTGCAACCTTTACTTCTTGATTTTTTACTCAGTATAACAATAATTTTGCAGTTTTCTCATGGACATTCCTAGTCCTATGCCGATGTACACACAACAAGTTCTATTTTACTATTTTTGATTGTACAAAACTGTACATTTCCCCTCATTCGAACAAGGTGAACTGTCAAACGGTGTGACTAAGAAAATAAATAAAATTATCCGAGTACAATCATTGTATCAATATCTTACAATATATTGACATAAGGATTGTTACAACCTTGACTTCAATATTCAATTGGCAGATTTGAATCAGGTATTCGTGCAAGTAAAAATGTATTGTATTTTTTCATGATCACGATTTAGTCGGTAGAAAATCAGTACCGACATTTTTAATTTTGCAGTAATAACAAATGACGCGCGTGAATGCAAGATGGAATGTTTAGTACCCTTATCTCTTTTCACGTTCTTTCTACATTTGACTGAAATATTTGAAAAGTCTTGTAAATGTAACTTGTATCAATATTTCAATATTTAAGAACCAGCAATAACTTGTTCCAATGGTTGTTATTAGCTGACACGAATTAGGTTATTTTTTTTAATAACAGTCTTATACTTATTTTCAATGAAAACAAAATTCTTATTTTTTTTTCATTTATTTCAAAAAAGTGTATTTTTTGTGCCATTTTTAATTTAAAAAAAAACAAAAGTAACTTATATTTTATTCAAACACACTTTGACATTGTTTTCCACTGTATCCAGTTAGACAGGAACAAACATAACTGCTACCAGAATGCTTGCATGTTCCCCTATTTGAACAAGGCGTACTGTGGCATGGTGTTCCTAGAAAAAATAAAACAATGTTATTGGAGTGCAAACATTTAATCGAAATCCTAGGATATATCAGAATAGTTGCTTAACACAGGATTTTATGTGTTGGTTCTCTGCCTGCTTAACACAGTCATGGTTGGGATGTTGTCTCTTTGCTGGTGGAGATTTATTTCCCCGAGGGTATTACAAGCCCAGTAGTCAACACTTTTTGTGCTGAAATGAATTATCATTGATATGGTTATTATATTTATAAATTAACTGTTTACAAAATTGTGATTTTTTTTAAATGCTAAGGCTTTTCTACCTCAGGTATAGATTACCTTAGCTTTATTTAGTAACAATTGATTTATCAATTAGAATTTTGGGAGCTTATACTGAGTACAAAACGATCGTGCTTACAATTTAATAAATTATCTGTCAAAAATTTTCTTTTTTAACTGAAATGTTTCAAGTTTCCAAACAAAATTTCCCATGGGACATTTCCGAACATCATATTCATTCCAAAATGTCTATGCATATTTTAAACGGAGACAGCTATGCAAACCAATACTGAAATATTTCACGTCAGAGAACATTCATGCAAAATTTTTAAGAGTTGTGTGAACATTTTGCGAATTTTTCGAGTTTTTTGTTTCGATTTTGTTACATGGAACAATGCTAAGTAAACATTTATCTGATACTCCGTGTCTTACAAAGCCTATAAATATTATATTTTTATTCTTTCTTCATCTTTATTTTCATATATAATTTGAAATATTTATTTCAGCATTTCTAAGAATAATTCCCCGATAAATATTTACTTAGCGCTATTTTTCGTGGTAGTTGCAATATCTAACGTTGCGGAATTTTGGATCTCAATGCTCTTCAACTTTATACATAATTTGGCTATTTTAACTTTTTTGTATTCGAGCGTCACGGATGAGTTGTTTGAAGACGAAACGCGCGTCTGGCGTATATACAAAATTACTTCCTGGTATCTATGATGAGTTTTTTTGACACATACCCCATTTCCATTCTCAATTTTACCTTGACATTGGTTTCCAAAGTATCCAGTTGGACAGGAACAAACAAAACTAATTCCGGTCGGTGTACATTTCCCTCCATTCGAACAAGGCGAATTGTGGCATGGTGTGACTAAGAAAATAAAATAAAATTATTAAAGTACAATCATTGAATCAATATCTTATAATATATTGAGATAACATTGTTTAATCGTGATAAAACCCGTACCGCCATTTCCAAGCTTTCAGTTAGAAAAAATGACACGTGAATGTAAGTAGGAATGTTTAGTATCCTAATCTCTTTTCACGATCTTTTATAAATATTTTGATATGAGCGTCATTGATGAATCTTATGTAGACGAAACGCGCGTCTGGCGTACTAAATTATAATCCTGGTTCTTTGATAACTATTTTTACGTTTGATTGAAATATTTTAAAAGTCTTGTATATGAAACTTGTATTAAAATTTCAATATTTACGTTCCGGCAGTAGCTTCTTCCGGTAATTGTTATTTGCAGACACGATTAAACAGATTTTGTTTTACAAAGCAGTCTTATACTGATTTTCAATGAAAAATAATCATATTTTTTTCATTTATTTAAAAAATAGTATTTTTTGTGCCATCTTTTTAAAACCCCAAAGTTTATCTATATTTTAATTAAACACACTTTGACATTGTTTTCCACTGTATCCAGTTGGACAGGAACAAACAAAACTGCTACCAGAAGGCTTGCATGTTCCCCTATTTAAACAAGGCGAACTGTGGCATGGTGTTCCTATAAAAAATAAATTAATATTTTTGGGGTGCAAACATTATATAAAAATCGTAGGATATATCAGGATTATATGTGTTGGTTCTCTGCCTGCTTAACACAGTCAATATAGAACTACTTGTTTCAGAAATGTTTGCAATTACCGTGGATATTACAAGCTGTGCGCAAAATTATCTACAACATGGTCTCTGATCATAAGATTGTTTTAGTTGAAAAAAATATCTACTTCAGATCTTGACAAAACTTTTTCGTAATCATTATGTACTTTTCTCTCTAAGAGGCAATGGCCACTGCACAAAATTAAATCTTCATTTGTCAATCTAATTGCAATGATAATAATTTTCAAATACTAAGGTTGCACTTTGTAAAAACAGCTGTTTCTTAATCCATGCCTTTTTGGGGGAGATGTACAATATTCATAGATAGTTTGTTTTGATAATCTATATTTTAATCAAACACACTTTGACAAAACTTCTACCAGTGGGCTTGCATATTCCCCCATTTAAAAAAGTGAATGTGGCATGGTGTCCCTAAATAAAATAAATAATTTATTTGGAGTACAATCATTAGATCAAAATCTTAGGATATATCAGGATATCCATGGTAGATACAACAAGGTATATTATTCCATTTGTCTTTTTGTTAAATAAAATTTTGACAGACATTAAAATCATCCGTATCCAATTTTTCATCATAATATTGCATTCTTAAGTCGGAGTGGTAAAATTAAATCTATATTAAGTTTGTCAATCTGATTGCAATGATTAAATATTGAAAAGTAATCCAATGCGAATTGTGGCATGGTGTGACTAAGAAAATAAAATAAAATTCTTTGAGTAAAATAAGTAAGAATCAATATTCTAAGTTATACTGAGATAGTTATTATTGGTACCTTGACTGCAATATTTAATAAAATTAACGGTACCAATTTTCTTGCACCAGATGCGCAATTCGACAATACATGTCTCTTCAGTGATGCTCGTGGCCAAAATATTTGAAATCCAAAGCTTATATAAAAGATGAAGAGCTATAATCCAAAAGGTCCAAAAAGTATAGCCAAATCCGTGAAAGGAATCAGAGTTTTGCATGAGGGAGATACATTCCTTAATTTATAATAATTTCTAATATTTTGTAACAGCAAATTTTAATAACACAAAAAATCCGTATGTTCATGCCAGTACCGAAGTACTGGCTACTGGGCTGGTGATACCCTCGGGGACTAATAGTCCACCAGCAGAGGCATCGACCCAGTGGTAGTAATAAAATTAACGGTACCAATTTTCTTGCACCAGATGCGCATTTCGACAATACATGTCTCTTCAGTGATGCTCGTGGCCAAAATATTTGAAATCCAAAGCTTATATAAAAGATGAAGAGCTATAATCCAACAGGTCCAAAAAGTATAGCCAAATCCGTGAAAGGAATCAGAGCTTTGCATGAGGGAGATACATTCCTTAATTTATAATAATTTCTAATATTTTGTAACAGCAAATTTTAATAACACAAAAAATCCGTATGTTCATGCCAGTACCGAAGTACTGGCTACTGGGCTGGTGATACCCTCGGGGACTAATAGTCCACCAGCAGAGGCATCGACCCAGTGGTAGTAATAAAATTAACGGTACCAATTTTCTTGCACCAGATGCGCATTTCGACAATACATGTCTCTTCAGTGATGCTCGTGGCCAAAATATTTGAAATCCAAAGCTTATATAAAAGATGAAGAGCTATAATCCAAAAGGTCCAAAAAGTATAGCCAAATCCGTGAAAGGATTATTTAAGTTATTGAGTTGAACAAACTCACATGATGCTAGAGTGAATACCAATAATTTTAAGCTTTTCATTTTTATACAGGTAAAATTGTATATCTTCGAATTGACAATTATCCCATTTTTTCTTAAGTGGTGACTGTCAATTGGTTTGAGAAATATTCTTTCTAGAACGTTTTTACTCCTGTATTATTATGTTGTCCAAGACTGCTTTTTAACTGGTATCTTTTCGTATGGTCTTTGTATTCTATCAATGGTTATCATATATATTTATCTTCTTTTTGTGCAAAACAATATCTTGATTTGATGTAGCACCATTTGAATTTTAAATATTTATACAAGTCATGCTTTCACTCTGCAGTCAAAAGTGTTTTTTTTTATCTACAGACGTTAATTCAAATAGATTTTTTTCTATTTCTATTATGCATTGTCTAACCAAACACTGTAAATGTTATACATTATGTAAAATAAAGAAACCATAAGTTTGTCGGAAGTTAAATGTATTCGTTGGTTGTTACCCTAAAAGAGTGACGAAAGATAACTGAGGGACAGCCAAACTCATAGATTGAAAATAAACTGACAACGTCATTGCTTAAAATAAAAAGACAAACATATAACTAATAATACAGAAGACAAAACATAGAAAACTAAAGACTAAGCAACATGAACCCCACCAAAATCCGGGGGTGATTTCAGATGCTCCGGAGGGGTAATCAGATTCTGCTCCAAATGTGGCACATTTCGTGTTGCTTGTTTGATAACAAATCCGGTAAAAACTCTAATTCCGTAGGTCACAATTGTGAAACGGAAAAGTATTGTAGTTACGACACAAGGAACATATCCCATATCATCTGTGAAACGGTTAGCACATAACGTTCAACCAACCCGTGATGGCGTCCCTAAAATTTACGAAGGGATGATTTCAACTTCACCATTTTGAACTCTTTGTTCAATAGCTTCCTTGTGAACAGCAATCCTCTATCAAGAAAATCATGATAGAAAAAACAAGCCCGGGAATATCGTATCAATTTGAAGATATGTAATCCGTATTAAGGCGCTTCTGGAATGTTTGTACATAGAAATGAAAAGTTCACAATTTGGAAGCTGAAATCATCTCCTTTGTCTAACTTTTGCCATATGGATTCCAATTTCACCGCGGATATTTCTCTTTCAATGTGGCATTATCATTTCAAGTTTGATAAATGTTCCTCATGCTTTAATATATTTAGAGAGCGCAATTTTGACACCTAGACACCCAGAATTCCAAACGCCATTAATCATATCATAAACATAGGGGAAATTCGTCGCTTATCTGCTAACAAATTTAATAACCTTCACATCTTGATCCATTGTATCCATCAGTACAAGTACAGATTGGTAAATTACTATGTTCAGTGCAAGTTCCATTGTAGAAGCAAGGTTCTCTAGAACACGGTGTTTCTAAAATCGAAAACGAATATATTATCACGAAACAATTGCATGATAATGTTGAAATACCATTCAAAGCATGTTTAATACTAACATTTGCGTTATATTTCCCGTACAAAATTAAAGAGTACAGGTATAACATTTATTGTTTTGGACAATGTCTCATTTACGTCGGGGTAATCATAATCAACTATGTGTATTTTCGTGTGCCTTACTAGGATCAACGACCTTTCTATGTACAGATAATCCACTTTTTTCAACATTCAATACATTTTACTTTTAATCTCATCAAGTTTGACGGAAGTTTGACATCTTGAACTATTTCGACCAATCAACGTTGATATCCAGTAACTAGGATCTTCTACCATCTGCTTATAATAAGATATCACGTGTTATTCATATAAAATATAGAAGGTCCTAGCTACCTCGATAATTAGATTCCGTTTCTCCAAAAGAAAAAAGAAAGAAAAACAGGTGCACTTGTGTTTATATGTCCACCTTTACATATATTTACCTTAACTTTCAGATCAAAATATCTTTCGTGATACTCACAGTAATGATTGAACGAATCTATTAGTATTAATCTTTTGTGTTCAGATCTTATAAATCCAGGATGTCAATCAAGTTTATGAGTTAACTATTGTATACTAAACGTATTTACCTTGACATTCAGTTCCACTAAAACCAACAGGACACTCGCATTGATATGTATCGTTTTGTACTTTACATTCTCCATTGTTTACGCATGGTGAACTGGTGCATGGTGTCACTGTAATAATATAGAATAACTTAGCTACTTTATCGTTTAATTTTATATCAGATTATATTACATCTGACATGATAAATCAAGAATTTCAAGTTTCTGATATATAAACAATGTCTGACTTTAGTTTTCATTTTCAGATAAGTACGGAGCCCGGGAAGGGACACGTTATTTATTTTTTGAATCCGTTCCCACGGATTACTAATCCGTTGCAAAGGGTAACTAACCCGTTATAACGAGTTGCTAATCCGTTTCCATAGATTACTAATCCGTTCCAACGGATTAGTAATACATTATTACGGATGTCTTCCCGTTATAATGGATTACTAATCAGTTATAACGGATTGCTTATCCATTCCCACGGATTACTAATCCGTTAAACGGATTACTTTTCCGTTCCCACGTATAATGATACGTTAAAACGGATTGCTAATTCGTTCCCAAGGATAAGCACTAAATTTTTGAAATCCCAAATGAACTTAAGATATAAGATGTATACAACTTGTGCAATACCATTGTGTCCACTCGACCAATACAAAATAATTCGGTCAGTATATATATATTTTTGGCCGACTGCGAACTCAACTAAAATACAGTATTTCGGGATGTCTCTGGATTTTTTTATCTAACTTTATGGTTAATAGACTTTATTTATATTCATTTATTTGATGTTATCATCTTTAAAGGACAATGCAAGCAAAAACAGAATATTTCTTAAGATCTAGACAGGTTTCTCTAGAAATAAAACAGTTCAATTAAATAATAATTTTAAAATCTATACAGACAAACATCTGTCTACTAGTTTGATTCTTGCTTAACTACGTGTTCATTCAATTTGATTGTTTTGACATTGACACCATTTATATTGTCTCTATTCTCATTTGGACATTTATTTATATATTTTACGTTCAAGTGTGTCATCAGATTTATTTCGTTCCTGGAAATTGTTTTATTCAAAAGTTAAATACGCTTCCAGAATTAATATTTATTTACTGGTTTTTCGTCATAGAAACTAACTTAGTGAAAGAATATTGAATACTTTGTTAGGACAGAGAACAGAATAGCATGCCAGCCCATAAAAAGGTATTTTCACGTTCGATTTTTTTCTGCGTTTGCAATTGGGGTAACTTTTATCATTAAGTTTTCCATTAAAATGAACGATGAAGGCAACACTAGTATACCACTATTCAAACGTTATTATTTCATTAATTTAGAGAGAAAAACTAAAACTTATCGAAACACTTAAACTATTAGAGGAAAACATCGAAACACTTCAACTATTAGAGGAAAACATCGAAACAACAGAATCACTGAAGTGCAACAAAACAAATATAAACAGTGACGTATTTTTATGACGTAAATATAATCTTGAAATGCATACGTTATAACTATTTGGACTAACACAACACTTTATTTAAGGAAAATGAAATTAACTCCAATGTACTGATTAATAATACATATATGACATATACCGAAAATATAGAATTAAAACCACAAACGATAAGACTTAACACAATATCCAACCAAACCCACAGTAGAAACATCATTACTAAATACAAAAAAAATAAAGTCACTAATGTTAGTATACAGAAATATTTCCTAAATTTATTTTGATATATCATCAGATAATTTGTTGACATTACATCTTTTTATTTATATATTACAGATATATATCTAATAATAATATAATTATTTAAGTAGTTTTCCTCGAATTGAAAATCCGATGGATGTAACGGATAGCTCCTTTTATCTTCCGGATTTATGTGTGGTTATTTTCTAGACCCGGTTGTTCATCTCTTTGTTAAATTTTAACCAAGTGTAAAATGTCATAACTCTTGGTTAAAATTTAACCCTAGGTTATTTTCATTTGTTCATCCTTGAGCTGTGACTTAATCTATTTTTTTGTTAAATCCTTCGTTAAATGATTCATATTTAATTCAACCTTAATTATTTGTTCTGGACAAATCCCAAGTTTCGTTCAACATTTAGATTATTGATTTTGTTGTATATACTACAACAACCATGTACATGACAATGTATCTATATAAAGTATTCTATTAAAATAGTAACTTATCTGACGACTGTAACATCATTTCAAAGAGTAGAATGGTATATTCAAAGTAAGCGAATCATTGTGAATTGAGCAAACTTGTGAATAATTGTAAGTAATGTAGATTTTGTTTTAATTTCAAATATTATGGAATAGTTATCAAGGGTACCAAGATTATAATTTAATACGCCAGACGCGCGTTTCGTCTACATAAGACTCATCAGTGACGCTCAGATAAAAAGACTTTTTTTTCTAATTGCAATGTAATTTAAGTAAGTAGTGGGAGTTGTATATTTTTAAGCTAATAGTTTTATCTCTTACTTATCTCATAAGCCATTTAAACTCTTATTCCATTTGAACTAGATTCTAATCAAAATCTTTATTCTAAATAAAAAAACAAATATGTTATAAAAATGACCTTACCTTGAGCCTGAGTGTTTTGCTTGTGGGGATCTTGCGAATTATTTTTCAGTAACATAAACGCAGTTATACCGACTATGACACCCAACAAAAGAAACCCAAATATAAAACAAGTCAAACGTTTTCCTCGCCAAGATTTGAAAGTCAAATGTGTTGAAGCGCAATGAGTAGGTGTCACTGCTTGAACTTCTATACTCTCATAAATGTCAGAGTTACATGAAGTCTCGTGTTGTTCTTCGATATAATAATATCCTTGAGTTTCGTCGCCGGTCTTATTATCCGAAATATGCTCCTTTTTACAATCACTTTGCTCTATTCTTCCACTGGTTTTGTTTCTATAAATGATTTCGGCATTTTGATCGTTTTTCAAGTTATCATAATTTATTTTCGACAATACAAAGTCATCTATAATTTCATACGTTTGGTTTTCATCGGAAATTGTTTTTGGAGAACAAGTATTTCCATAATGGTTAGAATATGATTTAGCCATCACACCTTGTATTCTGTTCCAATCTCAAATCTAACTTTCGTTTTGATCAATAAACATTTTATATATCAAACAAAATTTATTCAAATTGATAATAAGTAGTTAAGTAGTTTTCCCGTTAGACAGGAACTTTCAATTGCGATGATTTACTATTGAATACACACATTATAATAAAATTTACTTATGGTCACGCGAAATGTATGGTGTATTAATATATGTGTTACCTTAACGCAGTTTTGACAATATATTAACACGAAGGGACCATTTTTGTAAATTGATTAGGCTGTAAGTTTTCCTCGTTTAAATTATTTGTCAATTGTGATTTCGGGGCGTTTTAAAGCTTACTATGCGGTATGGGCTTACTTATTGTTGAAGGCCGTAGTACTGTGACCTAAAGCTGTTAATTTATATGTCATTTGGTCTCGTGTTGAGAGTTGTCTGATTGGCAATCATACCACCACTTCTGTTTTTTGTATAAGGAATATCAAAACACCTTTGATATATACATATTTATATAATATATCCGAGTGACCTTGAAATTAAAGATACTACCGGCACAGACAAGTCTGCTTCATATTTAGACCTTTTTTTTCGAAATGACAACTGATGGTAGGTTGAATACCAAAATTTATGACAAACGAGATGACTTTAATTTTTCTATAGTCAACTTTCTATTTCTGTGTAGTACAATCCCAGCGGCACTAGCATATGGCATATATGTGTCTCAATTGATACGTTACTGTGAGACTAGAGCTAGCTCAAAGTACGTTGATTTTTTTGAACGAGGAAAACTGCTTTCTCACAACTTGCTAAGACAAGGCTTTGAATCAATCAAATTAAGGTCATCACTCCAGAAATTTTACGGTCGCCATCATGAGCTGATTGGACATTATGACAAAAGTGTGTCAGAAATCATATCTGATATTCATCCTCAGCCATAATAACCTTCCATCATTACCGAACTGAACAAAGAAATAACACGACGGGTGCCGTATGCAGTGCAGGAAATGCTTACCCTTCCGGAGCACCTGATTTCATTCCCGGGTTTAAGTCTAGTTCGTGTTGTTTCTTATTTCTTATTTTTAACTGTTGATGTGAATGTCCATTGGTTTTGTGAGTCTTTGTTTACTCCTAGGTTTTGATTGTTATTGTCTTAGTGTCCTTCACTATGAAGTCAATGTCAGATTAATATCAACTATTTTGTTTGAGAATATAACCGTGTTCACATTAATGTTAACTCGGTGTGATGTAAGTGAACTCAATACTTAAACTTAACTGTAATACTTTCCTTTTGATAATTATAAATGTTTACATGTAGTTTAAATCAGTTTTGACTACATGCAGTCGAAGGTCAATAAAGTCCTTTTGCCGGTTAAGTGTAGATACACTTCAATAGTAAGACGATTGGTTTCATTATGAATATTCAATAACGTTTCATATATTAAATTAAGATTATCATAATTATATTATTATTGATATAATTACTGACCTATTTATATATGACAAAACCTCAAAAATTGCTCATTTAAAACCATAATTAAACATTATAAAAAAGAAGATGTGGTATGATTACCAATGAGACAACTATCCACAAAAGACCAAAATGACACAGACATTAGCAACTAAAGGTCACCGTACGGCCTTCAACAATGAGCAAAGCCCATACCGCATAGTCAGCTATAAAAGGCCCCGATAAGACAATGTAAAACAATTCAAACCAGAAATCTAACGGCCTTATTTATGTAAAAAAATGAACGAAAAAACAAATATGTTACACATAAACAAACAACAACCACCGAATTTACAGGCTCCTGACTTGGGACAGGCACATATTTGAATAATGTGGCGAGGTTAAACATGTTAGCGGGATCCAAACCCTCCCCTTATCCTGGGACAGTGGTATAACAGTATAACATAAGAACGAACTATAAAAATAAGTCGAACAAGGCTTAACTACATATTTTAGAACAAGAGTTTTAGAAGTAGTTTACTGTCTACGGCTGGCACAATTTGTAGAGTAAAAAATAAAATTATCGGAAACAATTCTAATTTTTATCGTCAACAAATAAAAAAGATGTATTAACGATATCGCTGAAATAGATATTATTTAAACATTCAAACTGATAATTTCTATTTGTTACGTTTTTATATTTTTTATATAAAAAGCGGCCTTCTTGTTTGTTGTAGGACTTATTAGTTGGTTTAATGAATGGGTTAAACAGGTACCATGCAAGTATCAAAAAGGTTTAATTTTTTGCAGAGCACCTCATTTTAATCTTTAAAAAACATTACCTAAATGGTTTTCGAAGTTTAAACCAAAGAAAGAAATAACCAGAGCAATCACATTCGATTATTTGTAGAAAAGTAAATTATATAAGAACAATAATATAATAATCCCAATACAAGATTTGCAAATTTTATGATACATTGGTAAAGAGGGACGAAAGATACCAGATGGACAGTCAAACTTATGAATCGAGAATAAACTGACAACGCCTGACTAAAAATGGAAGAACACAATTAGACAAACAATAGAACACCCGACACAACATAGAAAACTAAAAATTAAAGAATAAGCAACACAAACCCAAACTAGGGGTGATCTCAGGTGCTCCGGAAGGGTGAGCTTTTCAAGCTTTGTTTTAAGAATTCAAACTTGAAAAAATGCATTGTAATGCAGTTTGTAAGTGAATTGTAAGTTTAAATTGCCAACCCTGTCTTTTCTTGCATATATGTCATATTTACAAGAAGTCCAGATTTGTATTTCGATATCATACTGTTTAACATTTGCAGTGTTTGTATCCAAAACAGTAAATTTGTCAGAAGTTTAATTGTGTCCCTTTGTTTAATCGCAATGTTCTATATTTCTACTGCTTGTATTTGTATTTTGTAAATGTTGTTATCATTTTAAACGTTTTGCAAGCTATACTAATTGCTTTTCGATATTACCAAGTCCATTGGCAGTACAGGTTCATACGTTTGGTTTTCATAGAAAATTGGCTTTGGTGAGCAAGTATTTCTATCAAGATGAACAAGTTTTGTCCTCTAGCAGTATATGTTCATACGTTTGGTTTTAATAGAAAATTGGCTTTGGTGAGCAAGTATTTCTATCAAGATGAACAAGTTTTATCCATCAAGGTTAGAACATGATTTGGCAATCATATACATGTAGTGTTCTCTACCAATTTTAAATCCTACTTTTTTTCAATCATTAAACATTTGATATGTCATAGTACATTAACTCAAACAAACACAAAGAAATTAACAAATCGTTCAGCAGTTTTCCATGATTTACTGTATAATACAAATATAATACTTAAAAAAATTGAAAACAACACTTTGAATAATTCTATGCGTCCGAAGCGCTTTTCTGGATTTACCTTCATCAGGAACGCTCAAAGGTCCGTGTATATCTGCGTCCAATCGTTTTTCGTTTTGAAATATCAAAAACAAAAAACAAAAAAGTGTTTTCATTTTTCGTTTTTGATTTCTTAAAAACCAAAATGAAAAACAAAAGTGTTTTCGTTTTTCGTTTTTGATTTCACAAAACTAAAAACGAAAAACAAAAGTATTTTCATTTTTCAATTTTGATTTCTCAAAATCTAAAATCGAAAAATGAAAGTGTTTTCATTTTTCATTTTTTATTTCACAAAAACAAAAAACGAAAAACGAAAGTGAATTCAATTTATCTTTCCCCACATTGTTTAATTGTCATTAAAAAAATGACAATGTTGTCATTTGTCATTCATTTAAAGGTCGTTAAAGTATACATGCACAGCGGTTGTCAGATAAATACTACTTTAATCGAAGATAATGTCGACGGATGTAAAAGTCTTTATCAATCTAAACAATAAGGGTGCGTGAACTTTATTACTTTTAAGTTTAGAAAGGTCGATCCAAGATTATTAGAATTGATGACCAAGGTCCATCTGCCAGTATTTTACGAACTACGAGGACGATAATGTATTTTGCTTGATCAAATTTAAAAAAAATTCCGCAATTTCACAATTCAAACTGGGATATTAAAGCCTTCAATTGGTTTGCCATTAGAGCCTATAAGGTGTTAATTTTGCTTATCTGTGAAGACTGTAAGGTGACATTAACTAGAGGCCGTTGGTGGGGGATTATGGAATTGAGAATAGTGGACAAAAAATATAAATAATAGAGACAATGGGCTAAGAAATAAATAAAATAGCTAGAATAATGTGATTAAAAAGTAATGATAAAAGAATAATTGTCAAAAAGTATAAAGAATAGAGAAATATGGCCTAAAATATCAAAGAATACAGAACTTAAGAACCCAGAATCCAGACCATCATACTAATTGCCTTAATGAACGTTAGTTTGTCTCTGAAAGATTGTTATTGGTTATCATACGGTTTCTCTTTATTTCTATGTTTATTAATTGAGAAGCGTGCTTTCATTATTTGCCAACATTTTACTTATTTTACACTACCATAGATTTCCGGTAATTGTTCTGCATAGACCACACCACATTGGAGTCCCTGGATTTTTTTTTCAAGTGGACCTCAGTTACCCACCCTACCCCATCATTACATAAAAGTTAATAAACAAATGTCTACGGAAATACTTCTGTCCGTACAATGTGTAAAGGGGAGCTGGGTAGCTGATGTCTGCTGGAGAAAAAAATCAAGGTTGCAGTTTAGCTTATAGTTTTTCAAAGATAGGTCCAAAGTTGGGGTCGAACACCCCACCCTTACCGAAAATGTAATAAAAATTGTCCTCACTAGGTGCAAAGGAAAGCTGGGTAGCTGGGGTCTACAGTAGAAAAATCCAGGGTGTAACCTGTTGTTCTGCTTAGTTTTTTTTCTTCTAAAGTAGGTACCCTCGTATACCCTACCCAACCCTTACCGGACAGTTAATAAAAAAATTCTGCAGCAATACTTTTATCTGCACTAGGTGAGAACGTAAGCTAGAGATCTAGGGCATACTTGATCAAAATTACAAGTTAATTAATAGCACGGATCTATCTTTTTTAAGCTAATAAATAATTTACTTGCCCACCATACTTTGAATACAAAAAATAAACCTTTCGTCAAGTCATTTTTAAGCGAAATCCACTAGTTCAGAGGTAGAATGTTTTGTAAAAACAGTTTTGTGTGGCAAAAAAAGTTAGACCACGAGTGCAACTTTCTTTTCTTTTAATGCAGAATTATTATTACTTTTCATGAACTATTTGACAGAATGCCGATAATAAGTAAAGCTATTTCACCCAATAGTGCAATTTTGCCATCATTAAAAAAAATCATAATTATTTACGATTCTATAAACACTCAAAGTGTTGACTATTCAAAATGTAAAGCGGACAACAAGGTATATTATTCCATTTGTCTTTTTGTTAAATAAAATTTTGACAGACATTAAAATCATCCGTATTCAATTTTTCATCATAATATTGCATTCTTAAGTCGTAGTGGTAAAATTAAATCTATATTTGTCAATCTGATTGCAATGATTAAATATTGAAAAGTAATCCACCTTGACATTGGCTTCCAAAGTATCCAGTTGGACAGGAACAAACAAAACTACTTTCGGTTGGTGTACATTCTCCCCCATTCGAACAAGGTGAACTGTGGCATGGTGTGACTAAGAAAATAAAATAAAATTCTTTGAGTAAAATAAGTAAGAATCAATATTCTAAGTTATACTGAGATAGTTATTATTGGTACCTTGACTGCAATATTTAATTTATTGAGTTGAACAAACTCACATGATGCTAGAGTGAATACCAATAATTTTAAGCGTTTCATTTTTATACAGGTAAAATTGTATATCTTCGAATTGACAATTATCCCATTTTTTCTTAATTGGTGACTGTCAATTGGTTTGAGAAATATTCTTTCTAGAACGTTTTTACTCCTGTATTATTATGTTGTCCAAGACTGCTTTTTCACTGGTATCTTTTCTTATGGTCTTTGTTTTCTGTCAATCGTTATCATATATATTTATCTTCTTTTTGTGCAAAACAATATCTTGATTTGATGTAGCACCATTTGAATTTTAAATATTTATACAAGTCATGCTTTCACTCTGCAGTCAAAAGTGTTTTTTTTTATCTACAGACGTTAATTCTATTTCTATTATGCAGTGTCTAACCAAACACTGTAAATGTTATACATTTTGTAAAATAAAGAAACCATAAGTTTGTCGGAAGTTAAATGTATTCGTTGGTTGTTACCCTAAGAAAGTGACGAAAGATAACTGAATCAGCCAAACTCATAGATTGAAAATAAACTGACAACGTCATTGCTTAAAATAAAAAGACAAACATACAACTAATAATACAGAAGACAAAACATAGAAACATAAAGACTAAGCAACATGAATCCCACCAAAATCCGGGGGTGATTTCAGATGCTCCGGAAGGGTAAGCAGATTCTGCTCCAAATGTGGCACATGTCGTGTTGCTTATTTGATAACAAATCCGGTAAAAACTCTAATTCGGTAGGTCACAATTGTGAAACGGAAAGGTATTGTAGTTACGATTTAAGGAACATATCCCATATCATCTGTGAAACGGTTATCACATAACGTTCAACCAACCCGTGATGGCGTCCCTAAAATTTACGAAGGGATGATTTCAACTTCACCATTTTGAACTCTTTGTTCAATAGCTTCCTTGTGAACAGCAATCCTCTATCAAGAAAATCATGATAGAAAAAACAAGCCCGGGAATATCGTATCAATTTGAAGATATGTAATTCGTATTCAGGCGCTGCTGGAATGTTTGTACATAGAAATGAAAAGTTCACAATTGGGAAGCTGAAATCATCTCCTTTGTCTAACTTTTGCCATATGGATTCCAATTTCAGCGCGGATATTTTTTTACACCTAGACACCCGGAATTCCAAACGCCATAAATCATATCATAAACATAGGGGAAATTCGTCGCTTATCTGCTAACAAAGTTAATAACCTTCACATCTTGATCCATTGTATCCATCAGTACAAGTACAGAGTGGTAAATTACTATGTTCAGTGCAAGTTCCATTGTAGAAGCAAGGTTCTCTAGAACACGGTGTTTCTAAAATCGAAAACGAATATATTATCACGAAACAATTGCATGATAATGTTGAAATACCATTCAAAGCATGTTTAATACTAACATTTGCGTTATATTTCCCGTACAAAATTAAAGAGTACAGGTATAACATATATTGTTTTGGACAATGTCTCATTTACGTCGGGGTAATCATAATCAACTATGTGTATTTTCGTGTGCCTTACTAGGATCAACGACCTTTCTATGTACAGATAATCCACTTTTTTCAACATTCAATACATTTTACTTTTAATCTCATCAAGTTTGACGGAAGTTTGACATCTTGAACTATTTCGACCAATCAACGTTCATTTCCGGTAACTAGGATCTTCTACCATCTGCTTATTATAAGATATCACGTGTTATTCATTCAAAATATAGAAGGTCCTAGCTACCTCGATAATTAGATTCCGTTTCTCCAAAAGAAAAAGAAAGAAAAACAGGTGCACTTGTGTTTATATGTCCACCTTTACATATATTTACCTTAACTTTCAGATCAAAATATCTTTCGTGATACTCACAGTAATGATTGAATGAATCTATTAGTATCAATCTTTTGTGTTCAGATCTTATAAAGCCAGGATGTCAATCAAGTTTATGAGTTAACTATTGTATACTAAACGTATTTACCTTGACATTCAGTTCCATTAAAACCAACAGGACACTCGCATTGATATGTATCGTTTTGTACTTTACATTCTCCATTGTTTAAGCATGGTGAACTGGTGCATGGTGTCACTGTAATAATATAGAATAACTTAGCTACTTTATCGTTTAATTTTATATCAGATTATATTACATCTGACATGATAAATCAAGAATTTCAAGTTTCTGATATATAAACAATGTCTGACTTTAGTTTTCATTTTCAGATAAGTACGGAGCCCGGGATTACTAATCCGTTGCAAAGGGTAACTAATCCGTTATAACGGGTTGCTAATCCGTTTCCATAGATTACTAATCCGTTCCCACGGATTAGTTATACATTATTACGGATGTCTTCCCGTTATAATGGATTACTAATCAGTTATAACGGATTGCTTATCCATTCCCACGGATTACTAATCCGTTAAACGGATTACTTTTCCGTTCCCACGTATAACGTGAATTTTTTGAAATCCCAAATGAACTTAAGATATAAGATGTATACAACTTGTGCAATACCATTGTGTCCACTCGACCAATACAAAATAATTCAGTCAGTATATATATATTTTTGGCCGACTTCGAACTCAACTAAAATACAGTATTTCGGGATGTCTCTGGATTTCTTATCTAACTTTATGGTTAATGGACTTTATTTATATTCATTTATTTGATGTTATCATCTTTAAAAGACAATGAAAGCAAAGACAGAATATTTCTTAAGATCCAGACAGGTTTCTCTAGAAATAAAACAGTTCAACTAAATAATAATTTTAAAAACTATACAGACAAACATCTGTCTACTAGTTTGATTCTTGCTTAACTACGTGTTCATTCAATTTGATTGTTTTGACATTGACACCATTTATATTGTCTCTATTCTCATTTGGACATTTATTTATATCTTTTACGTTCAAGTGTGTCATCAGATTTATTTCGTTCCTGGAAATTGTTTTATTCAAAAGTTAAATACGCTTCCAGAATTAACATTTATTTACTGGTTTTTCGTCATAGAAACTAACTGAGTGAAAGAATATTGAATACTATGTTAGGACAGAGAACAGAATAGCGTGCCAGCCCATAAACAGGTATTTTCACGTTCGATTTTTTTCTGCGTTTGCAATTGGGGTAACTTTTATCATTAAGTTTCCCATTAAAATGAACGATGAAGGCAACACCAGTATACCACTATTCAAACGTTATTATTTCATTAATTTAGAGAGAAAAACTAAAACTTATCGAAACACTTCAACTATTAGAGGAAAACATCGAAACACTTCAACTATTAGAGGAAAACATCGAAACACTTCAACTATTAGAGGAAAACATCGAAACAACAGAATCACTGAAGTGCAACAAAACAAATATAAACAGTGACGTATTTTTATGACGTAAATATAATCTTGAAATGCATACAAGTATATATAACAAGATCGTTGATTTAAATTACTTTCACAATTATAGTCCAAACAATTATCATGATTATGAAGGTATTGAACATGTTTAAATACTGTTTTAAAATAATGCTGTGACGACGTTATAACTATTTGGACTAACACAACACTTTATTTAAGGAAAATGAAATTAACTCCACTGTACTGATTAATAATACATATATGACATATACCGAAAATATAGAATTAAAACCACAAACGATAAGACTTAACACAATATCCAACCAATCCCACAGTAGAAACATCATTACTAAATACAAAAAAAAATAAAGTCACTAATGTTAGTATACAGAAATATTTCCTAAATTTATTTTGATATATCATCAGATAATTTGTTGACATTACATCTTTTTATTTATATATTACAGATATATATCTAATAATAATATAATTATTTAAGTAGTTTTCCTCGAATTGAAAATCCGATGGATGTAACGGAAAGCTCCTTTTATCTTCCGGATTTATGTGTGGTTATTTTCTAGACCCGGTTGTTCATCTCTTTGTTAAATTTTAACCAAGTGTAAAATGTCATAACTCTTGGTTAAAATTTAACCCTAGGTTATTTTCAATTGTTCATCCTTCAGCTGTGACTTAGTCTAATTTTTTGTTAAATCCTTCGTTAAATGATTCATATTTAATTCAACCTTAATTATTTGTCCTGGGCAATCCTAAGTTTCGTTCAATATTTAGATTATTGATTTTGTTGTATAAACTGCAACAACCATGTACATGACAATGTATCTCTCTGAAGTATTCTAGTAAAATAGTAACTATAATAAGTGTCTATTGAACAGATATACTTCAAACGATAGAAAATAACAGAATAAAGCTAGCTTCAATTCATCCTAAAATGAAAACAATCTTTAGCTGCTATGCTGGCGAATATATCTATTCAGCCAATCTTTTTATCTCAGGTGTCTAGTGGTCGTGTGGTCGCCTCAAGGTCGGTACGTGTGAGTTTGACTCATAGTAGGGTTTACCAAATTAAGGTGTATTGGTTGCTTCTAAATTAAGCGTGGGACATTTAGGAGTAAAACACAAGAAAGATCATAATAATGGGTTCGGGAGACATCATTATCTAACGACTTCACTTCAAAGAGTAGAATGGTATATTCAAAGTAAGCGAATCATTGTGAATTGAGCAAACTTGTAAATATTTGTAAGTAATGTAGATTTTTTTTACTTTCGATTTCATCAATAAACATTTTATATATCAAACAAAATTTATTCAAATTGACACTTAGTAGTTAAGTAGTTTTCTCGTTAGACAGGAACTTTCAGTTTCGATGATTTACTATTGAATACAAACATAATAATAAAATTTAATTATGGTCACGCGATGAAATCTATGGTGTATTAATATGACACATGTGTTCCCTTAACGCAGTTTTATACAATATATTAACACGAAGGGACCATTTTTTTGTAAATTGATTAGGCTGTAAGTTTTCCTCGTTTTAATTATTTGACAATTGTGATTTCGGGGCATTTTAAGGCTTACTATGCGGTATGGGCTTTGCTCATTGTTGAAGGCCGTAGTACAGTGACCTAAAGCTGTTAATTCATATGTCATTTGGTCTCGTGTGTAGAGTTGTCTGATTGGCAATCATACCACATCTTCTATTTTATATAAGGAATATCAAAACACCTTTGATATATACATATACATATAATATATCCGAGCGAACTTGAAATTAAAGATACTACCGACACAGATAAGTCTGCTTCATATTTACACCTTTTTCTCGAAATGACTACTGATGGTAGGTTGAATACCAAAATTTATGACAAACGCGATGATTTTAATTTTTCTATAGTCAACTTTCCATTTCTGTGTAGCAACATCTCAGCGGCACCAGCATATGGCATATACGTGTCTCAGTTGATACGTTACTCTAGAGCTAGCTCAAAGTACGTTGATTTTGTTGAACGAGGAAAACTGCTTTCTCAAAACTTGCTACGACAGGGCTATGAATCAATCAAATTAAGGTCATCACTCCAGAAATTTTACGGTCGCCATCATGAGCTGATTGGATATTATGACAAAAGTGTGTCAGAAATCATATCGGATATTCTTCCTCAGCCATAATAACCTTCCATCATTACCGATCTGAACAAAGAAATAACACGACAGGTGCCGTATGTAGTGCAGGAAATGCTTACCCTTCCGGAGCACCTGATTTCATTCCCGGATTTTAGTGGAGTTCGTGTTGTTTCTTATTTCTTAGTTTTAACTGTTGATGTGAATGTCCACTGGTTTTGTGAGTCTTTGTTTACTCCTTGGTTTTGATTGTTATTGTCTTATTGTCCTTCACTATGAAGTCAATGTCAGATTAATATCAACTATTTTGTTTGAGAATATAACCGTGTTCACATTAATGTTATCTCGGTGTGATGTAAGTGAACTCAATACTTAAACTTAACTGTAATACTTTCCTTTTGATAATTATAAATGTTAACATGTAGTTTAAATCAGTTTTGACTACATGCAGTCGAAGGTCAATAAAGTCCTTTTGCCGGTTAAGTGTAGATACACTTAAATAGTAAGACGATTGGTTTCATTATGAATATTCAATAACGTTTCATATATTAAATTAAGATTATCATAATTATATTTTATTGATATCATTACTGATTTATTTATATATAACAAAAATCTCAAAAATTGCTCATTTAAAACCATAATTAAACATTATAAAAAAGAAGATGTGGTATGATTGCCAATGAGACAACTATCCACAAAAGACCAAAATGACACAGACATTAACAACTATAGGTCACCGTACGGCCTTCAACAATGAGCAAAGCCCATACCGCATAGTCAGCTATAAAAGGCCCCGATAAGACAATGTAAAACAATTCAAACGAGAAATCTAACGGCCTTATCTATGTTAAAAAAATGAACGAAAAAACAAATATGTTACACATAAACAAACAACAACCACCGAATTTACAGGCTCCTGACTTGGGACAGGCACATACTTGAATAATGTGGCGGGGTTAAACATGTTAGCGGGATCCAAACCCTCCCCTGATCCTGGGACAGTGGTATAACAGTACAACATAAGAACGAACTATAAAAATAAGTCGAAAAAGGCTTAACTACATATTTTAGAACAAGAGTTTTAGAAGTAGTTTACTGTCTACGGCTGGCACAATTTGTAGAGTAAAAGATAAAATTATCGGAAACAATTCTAATTTTTATCGTCAACAAATAAAAAAGATGTATTAACGATGTCGCTGAAATAGATATTATTTAAACATTCAAACTGATAATTTCTATTTGTTACGTTTTTATATTTTTTATATAAAAAGTGGCCTTCTTGTTTGTTGTAGGACTTATTAGTTGGTTTAATGAATGGGTTAAACAGGTACCATGCAAGGATCAAAAAGGTTTAATGTTTTGCAGAGCACCTCATTTTAATCTTTAAAAAACATAACCTAAATGGTTTTCGAAGTTTAAACCAAAGAAGGAAATAACCAGAGCAATCACATTCGATTATTTGTAGAAAAGTAAATTATATAAGAACAATAATATAATAATCCCAATACAAGATTTGCAAATTTTATGATACCTTGGTAAAGAGGGACGAAAGATACCAGATGGACAGTCAAACTTATGAATCGAGAATAAACTGACAACGCCTGACTAAAAATGAAAGAAGACAATTAGACAAACAATAGAACACCCGACACAACATAGAAAACTAAAGAATAAGTAACACAAACCCCACCAAAAACTAGGGGTGATCTCAGGTGCTCCGGAAGGGTGAGCTTTTCAAGCTTTGTTTTAAGAATTCAAACTTGAAAAAATGCATTGTAATATAAATAAAGCTAATACTAACAATGACCACTGCTCTTTTCTCGATCTTGATATCTATATCACTAATGGAAAGCTGAATACTAAAATTTATGATAAAAGGAATGATTTTTCATTTCCTATCGTTAATTATCCGTTTTTAGATGGTGACGTTCCCTTGTCACCATCTTACGGTGTTTATATATCCCAACTTGTACGATTCGCTCGTGTATGTAACAATGTTTTAGATTTTAACGAGAGAAATTTATGTATAACTGAAAAATTATTACACCAGGGTTTTCGATATCACAAACTAGTCAAAACATTTACTAAATTTTATCATCGGTATAAAGACATCATTCGTAAATATAGCTCAACATGCAGACTTCTAATACGTTCAGGTATTTCACATCCAATTTTTTATGGAAATATTCTTTATAAAGCACAAAGGTGTCAGTATTCACCTCAGAAACCTACAAAACCTTTGAATAGACTTATTAAGAAGGGATATAATTACGATACTGTTGTCAAGTCATTAAAGATTGCATATTTTGGCGTTAATATTGAGTCACTGATAAGGTCTTTGCATCGGAACTAAACACATTTGTTCTAAAAACAGTTGTTGGCATGACACGGGTTATGTTCTTCTCATATATGTTATGATGGTATGATACTAAACCCCTAACGGGAAGGATTGTGCCTGATGTTCATATGATGAAATCATAATCTTTCAGTCAGTTTAATTGAAGTCTGGAGCTGGCATGTCAGTTAACTGCTAGTAGTCTGTTGTTATTTATGTATTATTGTCATTTTGTTTATTTTCTTTGGTTACATCTTCTGACATCAGACTCGGACTTCTCTTGAACTGAATTTTAATGTGCGTATTGTTATGCGTTTACTTTTCTACATTGGTTAGAGGTATAGGGGGAGGGTTGAGATCTCACAAACATGTTTAACCCCGCCGCATTTTTGCGCCTGTCCCAAGTCAGGAGCCTCTAGCCTTTGTTAGTCTTGTATTATTTTAATTTTAGTTTCTTGTGTACAATTTGGAAATTAGTATGGCGTTCATTATCACTGGACTAGTATATATTTGTTTAAGGGCCAGCTGAGGGACGCCTCCGGGTGCGGGAGTTTCTCGCTACATTGAAGACCTGTTGGTGACCCTCTGCTGTTGTTTTTTATTTGGTCGGGTTGTTGTCTCTTTGACACATTCCCCATTTCCATTCTCAATTTTAATGCAGTTTGTAAGTGAATTGTAAGTTTAAATTGCCAACCCTGTCTTTTCTTGCATATATGTCAGATTTACAAGAAGTCCAGATTTGTATTTCGATATCATACTGTTTAACATTTGCAGTGTTTTTATCCAAAACAGTAAATTTGTCAGAAGTTTGATTGTGCTCCTTTGTTTAATCGCAATGTTCTATATTTCTGTATTTTGTAAATGTTGTTATCATTTTAAACGTTTTGCAAGCTATACTAATAGCTTTTCGATATTACCAAGTCCATTGGCAGTACAGGTTCATACGTTTGGTTTTCATAGAAAATTGGCTTTGGTGAGCAAGTATTTTCATCAAGATGAACAAGTTTTGTCCTCTTGCAGTATATGTTCATACGTTTGGTTTTAATAGAAAATTGGCTTTGGTGAGCAAGTATTTCTATCAAGATGAACAAGTTTTATCCATCAAGGTTAGAACATGATTTGGCAATCATATACATGTAGTGTTCTCTACCAATTTCAAATCCTACTTTTTTTCAATCATTAAACATTTGATATGTCATAGTACATTAACTCAAACAAACACAAAGAAATTAACAAATCGTTCAGCAGTTTTCCATGATTTACTGTATAATACAAATATAATACTTAAAAAAATTGAAAACACCACTTTGAATAATTCTATGCGTCCGAAGCGCTTTTCTGGATTTACCTTCATCAGGAACGCTCAAAGACAAACATTTGAAATCAGAAGATGTATAAGTACCAAAACCGTTGAAGAGCTATATGACAAAAATATCTAAAATAAATGGCCAAATTCATCTAAAGCCAACTTTGCCTGAGGGAGTTGAAACCTTAATACCTTAAATGTCCGTATTGTTACACAATGAAAATTTAAAGTGTCACAATATGATACTATAAAACATATACAGCTGAGAGGATGATGGAGCAGATTGGTACATCTCGAAAACCCTTGTCAACCTCTCAGCTATTTGTTATTCAATTAAGTATACTAAATAATCTATATTTTTTTTTTATTTTTGTCTGTATAATTTTGAATTGAAACTACTTTTATTAAATAATAGGATAAAAAAACCAGCCCTAATACTACCAAAACGGCATGTGTCATACTGGTGACGTCATCCTTGTCATATAAATCACGTGATCTATATTGCTTTTCAGCCGGGTCCAATATTTCCAATGAATCCTGAATTACATGTAAACATATATTGTGCATAAAATTCATGATTCATTGCCAGTCCGTATTGAAAATATTGGCCCTATATTCACATCATTGCCAGTCCGTTTTGGAAATATTGGCCAAATATTCACATTTGATGTGTGTAATACAGCATTCAGAACAAGTCTGTATTGAAAAGGTGGATTATTGAAAATAAGTGTTTTGAACTGGCTGTTTCTGTATTGGCACTGGTATAGATTCTCCTACGGGTCTCGAGGCCAATACAGCAAACCTTGAATCTACACCAGTGCCAATACAGAAACAGTCAGTTAACAACACTATAATACATGACGACAGGTATGTAACAACGTTACAATAATTAGAAACCTAACAAGTAATGCAATATTTTTTTATTTGAACAGTGTTAAATTTGAAGAAAAAAATCTGAGGATAAAACGTAGAACATGTGCATTGTTTAATTAGATTGATACAAGCCATAGGATAGAGTAATCCAATCACAATCTGTCATATATACGTGCTTTATAATAAATAAATGCATTTAACGCATTTATATACAATTCATCTACATGCACATGTATCACACGCGTTTACTCTTGGGAATCACGGTGTATCAAAACACATTTGATATATATATACATATTCAATACAAAGTCAATATCAGATGATTATCAATTATTTTCTGTGAGACTAAAACATTGTACATATTGAGCTAATCTCGGTATGGTATACAGAGTATGATAACAAGTAAGTTAGAGTATTCAACTCAACTCTCATGAATACTTCCCCATCGATAAACATTAAATGTGGTTTTTTTTTAATTTGATCAGAGACATATATACACAGAGATTGGCAACTCCGTGAAATCCCGTGAAAGATCGCGGCCCGGGATGAGATTCTCGTCGATAAATATTAGAACATGTAATCAAGTCAGGGATGAAAAACCTCGATAGATAATCAAGAAAAGCAAAGGGAAAATTATTTCAGATCATCTTATAATTTCTTTTTTTTTTTTAAATACTTGAAATCGTTATATTCATTTTTATGTATTTATTGAGAAAAAATTTTTTTCTGCATTTCATATAATTTAAAAATTCAAATCTGGTAATGATCAATTGTTATTACAAGAAACTTTTCTTTACCGCATATCTTTGCAATAGTTTGCTCCTTAATTACACAGTGAAATTATGTGTGTCCGATTTTTCGGTAATTAGTCCCTTAGAGTTGTGACTGTTGATTCACAGGTGTGCGATTACGCAATTTATTGCCCTGCGATCACCTGAATTTTGCCGGAGGTGAAGTTCTATATGGATTATTACTTGGTAATTGTTTTTAAAACTTAACAAATTCTGACATATTATTTTAACCATGACCAGAACTTTATTTTAACAGAAGCACTGGCCAATACTTTAGTATTCAATCAGGAAAACAAAAAGTCTTTTAACATGTCAAAAAAAGAAATGAAGCAACTTTTTCATATATAAAAAATATGTAGCCAGTAGAATTTTGTATCGTGAGAAACTGATTTTATATCTGTTTTAATTTAATTTTAATTTTTAATTGTCAATTTGACCTAGAATAAAATTATTTATGGAACCTTTGCATAAATTTGATTTTCCTAAAGGCACGTACATTATAGTGTTGTCGAAATCACTATTTTTGCTGCCATGAAATATTGAATATGAATCTGTCATTATTTGTAGTTTTTTTAAGACTTGATATCACAGACTCTGATTAAAAACAATTTGTATCATAAGTACATAAAAATGCCCTGCTGAACTGTAGCATTTTAATGTTTTGTTTCATAGATCACCGGAGTACTACTACATTCTTATCTTTACTCTTTCCTATCGGGTAGTGAAACTTGAGTTTGAAATTAGAAAGATTTAAAATTGTGCACGATCTTTTGTGAGTTTATGTTGTTCAAGGTAATTTTCGGTGCAGTTATTTTCTTTTCATTTGTTATTTTTTTCCTCTGTGTTACACGACCTTGTACTTTTTGTATTACCCCTTGACATCTCCTGCTTCTGTTTAAACCTTTTCCACCAATATATTTTATTTAAAACATATGTCATCTGTTTTAAATAAAATAGTCTCATTCCCGGAATTTGTTATACAGTTATTCATTTTAATATCAGCTTTTTTATAAGCATATAAACTGCTTGGTCTCTTCACACAACTTATGTTTAGGACTGAATGCAGAAATAGGTACATACATGTACCAGGTTATGGATATATAAGTACATGTTATGTGCTTTTGACCTTCACACGAATTCTTAAACATTCATAGATGTGCAAAGAATATTGTTGTCGTTGGGTTGTTGTCTCATTGACATATACCTCACATTTCTGTTTAGTCATAGCATCTGTGCCTTTTCAATTTATTGCAGAAAATATTAGCATAAACATTTTTTTCAAAACAGGAGAGGTGAAATAGTGATCACAGAATGAGAACATGTTATATTATAAAGAAGAAAACTGAAACAGATAAATATAAATAAGCACCATTGACAATTTGTTAAAGGACTGAAACAAACATAGATGGTGACCAATGTGAGCGACTAGTGTACAGTAGTAGAGTGGACATTTCTTGCTTCTTTTTCTACACATTTTGTCATTTCATATAAACAATTAAATATGTTACTTTCCATGGAGAGGAAGGAATTTGTGAAACGAAATATTTTGCTATTTAGTACTGTCAAGATATATCACAGGGGTGTTGTAAGATAAATGAACAGTTTCTCTTTTTTTACATTATGCTACCTTTATGCTACAAGGGTAGCATTTTCCATTCTCATGATGTACAAAGATATTATAGAGTGGACTTCCAATGATAGTCATACATGTAAATCATTGTCTCATTAGCAATCATACTACATCATCATATTGTTATACATGTACATGTATGTAAAAACTATGTACATGTATACTTTGTAAACATAAAGAAGACAAATGAAGTTGAACAAGATATTTATTTGCTTTTTTATCCATCTGCACAACTGCCACTGTATCACTTCTGCTTCAAATTCAATAGATTGAATGCAGAGTCTTGTATTTGTTTTTAGTTCAATGGTCTCGCCATCAATTGCACAAAAGTTGCAAACACATGTACATCAAGTTTGGCATATGAACTACAATAGTATGGTGTTTTTACAGTCAGGATAAGCACATGTAATTTTCTCTCTTACAAAACCATTGTTAAGTATCACATTGATAGTAGTAATCAGTCCACTACATGACAGTGCCGTCACATTCGGATAAAGTCATCACTAATAGTTGTTCCTGTTTGCCAGGGATTCTTAATTTCAATCAGAAAGACTTGGGAGTCCTACATTCAGCACATGTATGATATTTTATCTCTTGTATGCTGCACTGTTAGGTAAATTTGATCAACATCTTTGTTCTTTAATAACGTGCAGGATCCTGTTAAAAATAAAAAGCTGTCAGATACTGAATGTAAATATATATATAAAATTGTAAATGTCATCAAAGTGGTGGAAATAATGAAAAAAACAATTTTTATACCCAAATCCAGTATTAGTATGTCTTGTGAAATTAAATCATGTGATGGTTACAATTTTTCTCTAAAGATGGACAAGTTTATAACCTGTAGCCATGGACAGGGGTCTGTCTTTATATTGAAGAAAATTAACATGACCGACAGCTTGAGTACTGATTTTTAATTGTAAATTGCATCAAAGTGGTTGAAAATCTGAAAAAAACAACCTATATACACAAATCCAGTATGTCATAGGAAAGTAATGCAAGTACTGGGTACAATAATTCTCTGAAGATGGAAAAGTTTATAAAGTGTAAACAGACAGGGGTCTGTCTTGATATTGAAGCAAAACACCATGGCCTACAGCTTTAATACTGATTTTTAACTGTAAATTGCATCAAAGTGGTTGAAAATATGAAAAAAACAACCTCTATATACCAATCCAGTATGTCATAGGAATGTAATGCATGTGCTGGGTACAATAATTCTCTGAAGACGGAAAAGTTTATAAAGTGTAAACAGACAGGGGTCTGTCTTGATATTGAAGCAAAAAAAAACATGGCCGCTATAATACTGATTTTTAATTGTAAATTGCATCAAAGTGGTTGAAAATATGAAAAAAACAACCTCTATATACCAATCCAGTATGTCATAGGAAAGTAATGCATGTGCTGGGTACAATAATTCTCTGAAGACGGAAAAGTTTATAAAGTGTAAACAGACAGGGGTCTGTCTTGATATTGAAGCAAAAAAAAAACATGGCCGCTATAATACTGATTTTTAATTGTAAATTGCATCAAAGTGGTTGAAAATATGAAAAAAACAACCTCTATATACCAATCCAGTATGTCATAGGAAAGTAATGCATGTGCTGGGTACAATAATTCTCTGAAGACGGAAAAGTTTATAAAGTGTAAACAGACAGGGGCCTGTCTTGATATTGAAGCAAAAAAAAAAAACAAGGCCGCTATAATACTGATTTTTAATTGTAAATTGCATCAAAGTGGTTGAAAATATGAAAAAAACAACCTCTATATACCAATCCAGTATGTCATAGGAAAGTAATGCATGTGCTGGGTACAATATTTCTCTGAAGACGGAAAAGTTTATAAAGTGTAAACAGACAGGGGTTAAAAAATTTCATAACGTGCATGTCGGCCAAGCTTCCTTTATTATATACTGCAATTAAACGTTAATCGTCGCAATATTTTAACTTATAACTACTACAAACTGAATAAAACAAGGTAATTCATATACGAAATTGAAATATGTACTTACATTATGCTGTTTTGAAATGCTTGATGTAAAATAAAATCGAAGCGAGGTGGTGTACTTGTCGTGATAGAATAAAAATGGCGATCTCGTTAAAGTCTCGCGTGATGCGATGTTTGGATTAGATTTCGCTGACCACTGTTACAGTTGCCAATCTCTGTGTATATATGTCTCTGATTTGATAGATGCTTTTTGTAAATGTTTGTTTGTTTTGAGACTATAACACAGAGATGACAGCTGTAACCATATTTTTACTATTTTACCGATTATGTCGGTTTTGTTAACGCATCGTTGTAAAAATAACGGCATTTTATGCGACTGTCATCAAAGTGAGAGGTTTAGAGTTATAAAACCAGGTTCAATCCACCATTTTCTACATTTGAAATTGCCTGTACCAAATCAGGAATATGACAGTTGTTGTCTATTCGTTTGATGTGCTTTATCATTTGATTTTGGCATTTGATTAGGGACTTTTCCTTTAGAAATTTTCACGCAGTTCAGTATTTTTGTGATTTTACTTTTTACATGTAGTTTAAATCAGATTTTGACTACACATATGTATTAGGACAGTTGGTTTTATCATAAGAATTTAAGGAAGTTACATATATTGAATAAAGAGCTTTGTAATAATATTTTGAATTAATTATTTACCTATTTATATGACAACTACTCAAATTTTGCTGAGTTAACATCATGAATAAATTTAATTAGTCTTGGTGAGTTCTCTATGAGAAAAAGGATTTTTTAGTGATGGATCATTTATTTGACAACAATTCACTTAGTCAGACAGCAGTTGATCATAGATAAATACAAAAGTCTTATAAATGTTCCGACATGTGAATCAGTGTTTAATTTTATTCTTGCAAACACAAAAAGTGGCATCGCACATTTCGTTTGTAAATAAAGCAAAGTGACAAGTAAGAGTCATGTTTCATGGAAAGAAAAAGCTGATAATACAGATAAAAAATCAGGAACATTATTTATTGGAAATATTTTCTTGCTAGAGATAATCGAAGTTGTTAATGTTCTCCTTGACTACATTTATGTACATTCGTTACAGCCGGTTGCAATGAGTGTGTAGATAAAGGTAATACCGGGTATCTTTGGTTAGCTTGCTTGATAGCTGAACCTCGAATTCATTATTGGGTTAGGTAATAGTTCAGTTTGTATGTGAATTAGGTCAATGTCAGAAAAATATCAACTTTTTTGTATGAGGCTGAGAAACTGGGAAAGGGCGAGGTTCTACCGAGCCTTTCCCCAGTTTTGCACCGAGTACAAAAAAGTTGATATTTTTCTGACATTGACCTAATATTGTATTTATACTGCAACTTAAATAAATAAATTTATAGCTATTTAAAATGTAACACAAATTTCAAACTTACGTTCATCCCTTAATGAACCCCTGACTGTGGAAAAAGTCTTCCATGATGAAATTGGCATTGCACAAAATATAGCTGTGTTACTATATTTAGGAAATAAACACAACTCGTTGCAGTATATAAATGTTTATTCTGATATTATGCTCCATTCTAAACACATTTAAATCGGACCTTAAAAATTTATAAACAACACAACTTATATAATTTATTAGATAAAGTACTATTTTATAGAAATTATGATATTTTTTTCAGTACATGAAAACCTTTGGAATTGATCTGAAGCATGGATTCTTAATTTTCTTTATTTATGACACACAATTTTCAAAAAGTGCACGACTTAACATTTCCAATGAAGTCATGAGGTAAAACAAATTCTGTTCTCCGCTGTACCACTATTCGGAAAGTAAAATTTAATTTGAGTACTCCCATTTCAAAATCGTTTTCCCAGAATTATGCAGATATACACATGCATATTATGATAACGTTGTTCGATAAAGATAAACATACAAATATAAAACCGAAGTAACATTTGAATTGTTACAAATATATTTTCATGTTCTATCAAATGTCACCACGTGTTCTGTTCTATTAAATATCACCACGTGTTCTGTTCTATCAAATGTCACCACGTGTTCTGTTCTGTCTTTGTCATATTGTTTACTCCAATCTGAAATAAGAATTTTAACGATATAGACGTGTATTTAATGTGAATGATTAGGTATTTATTTGTTATTTATTTGTTATTGTATTGGTAATTCACTTACATCACAACGGTTTCCACATGTGGAACAGCACCTGAAATCCACCAAGTTTTTGGTGGGGTTCGTGTTGTTGTTGTGCCCCTATTTGTGATATTTTGTTCACGCTTCTTTGTCAATATGATGGAATTTTATGCGACTGTCGTACAAGGGGGAGGTTTAGCGCTAGAAAACTAAGTTCAATCCACCATTTTCTACATTTGAAAAGCCTGTTCCAAATCAGGAATATGACAGTTGTTGCCCATACGTTTGATGTGTTTTATTACTTGATTTTGCCATTTGATTAGGGACTTTCCGTTTAGAATTTTCCTCGGAGTTTAGTATTTTTGTGATTTTACTTTTCACTAAAGAAAATACGGAACCCCATGGAAAATTTAAAAAGGAAAGTTCCTAATCGAATGAAAAAAACAAAAATTCAAACACATCAAACGAATGGGAATATATGGAGACTAAAATTTAGGTCTGACCTTATTAGTTACTGATCGTTCTACGGTACATGTTATCAGCTTATGGATACAGTTGGTAGGGTCAGTAAGAGACAAAAACAATTGTAGTATATATGCTCGCTTCACTTTTTTCTCTTGAATTGTTATATGCAAAGTAACAAGTTTAGCGCAAATGACACGTGCTAAAAGGAATTGTAAGTTAACCCGTAAAAATGTCAATTATCAAATATGTGATTCCAATAAGAACTGAAATAATCTAGTTAATACCAAAATGTCGAAAACGAAAACGATACTCGTTTTATTAATTTCATTCTTTATGAAATTATTGTTCTTCTATAAAATTCCTACAAAATTTTCTTCATCATAGGTTTCCTGCGCTTGGGCTAAATTGTAATTTCAATTCCTCCGGAATATTCTGTTAAAAACTAATGAAGTACCGATATGTAAGTTCTGAGGACACAGTTATTGTCTTTTGAATTGTTCATATTGGGGTCATACATACATTTTCCAAATTTATTTCTTTATATTTAATGCAAGAAATATAAAGTAAGGGAAAGAAATTACATGTCAAAAACATTGTGTTCCGAATCTTTCTGTTAAGTAGGAATTTGGTCAAGTTAAAAAAGGTTAACAAACAATATATTAGAAGCTGTCCAACTGAATTTTAGACCACCGTAACAGAAAATTGTCCATATTTTAAGTTAAAACTGGTAGTCTTTTCTATAATTTTGGTATCATTTGTCCCTATTGTAGTACACTACACTTTAAAAATCTTTTTGAGATAGATGAGGTGCTTATTTTTTTTAATTTGAGTTTATTGTCTAAAAGAAATGCTTTACGAAATAACTGTGCACACCAATCTTTTCAATGGTCCTGTGCCCCTACATATTCATTTTCATTACGTTTTACAAAATTTAATATCTCTTTAATATGGATAATCTATGACGTCATTTTTATTCAATAGATATTTGATAATTTTTCATTAGTTTAGTGTTTCTCAATGATTACCAGTAGTTAATAATCGTAAATTATTAAGATGATTAAGTTGAATGTTTAACGTGCATTAGACAACAACTCAAAAACCAATTATGTTCTCTTTTTGAAGATATTTCCTAACGGAGTACTCCAATATAGCTATGTATAACAAAAGAGTACGTGATTAGTAAACTTTCATCATGTTGACCCCCAAAAATAATATAGAAATGACAATTTTAAATTTTCTTGATTTGTTAATTGCATTACTTTGAAAAAAAGATATAACCTATATAATTATTAAATGTAGATCAGGAATTTGATGTTCAGTAGTTGTCGTTTGTTGATGTGGTTCAAAAGTGTTTCTTTTTTTGTTTTTATATAGATTAGATCGTTGGTTTTCTCGTTTAAAGTTTTACACCAATAATTTCTGGGGCCCTTTATAGCTTGCTGTTCGGTGTGAGCCTATGCGCCGTGTTGAAGACCGTACTTTGTCCTATAATGGTTTACCTTTATAAATTGTGAGTTGGATGGAGAGTTGTATCATTTGCACATCTTCTTATATCTATGGATTTGGAGAATTTAGAGTACACTCACGGTTTTTCGCATATGAATCTATTCTGATTCCAACAGTTGTCATCATTCCATTCATAATCCAAGTTTTTATGCATGTCTAGACAATGTTCGTTTCCATTATTATTATTTGGTTCGTGCACAGTACGTGTATGCCAATCCGTTACTGTAAACCCCTGTCCACTAGTTGTCCATACCCACACACCTTCAGTAGCCAGATCTGATCCACCAAGCCAAAAAGCTGAAAAATATTTTTTAAGAATAGATTAACTATTTATTCTGTGTTTGACGCAAAAAGTGGAGCACAAATGCGAAAGTCTATAGTTGAGTATCTCATACTTTAAAGGTCAGAATGTACGGAAACCTATCGAGCACCTATACAAAAGTGTAGTTATTTAGGTGATAATAATAGCATATACTTATAACATTGCGCATGTCAAATTCGTTAAATGTAGATTGTTTGAGAGGTTCAATGTATAAACCACAACATTGTAAATATAACGGAATTTGATAAGACTGTTGTAAAAGTGACAGGTTTAGCGCTATAAAACCAGGTTCAATCCACCATTTTCTACATTTGAAAATGCCTGTACCAAGTCAGGAATCTGACAATTATTGTTCATTCGTTTGGTGTGTTTTTCATTTGATTTTGCCATGTGATTAGAGACTTTCCGATTGAATTTTCCTCGGAGTTCAGTTTTTTTTTTTGTGATTTCACTTTTTTCAAATAAACTACACGTCTGTACGTACTGATTGTATTTAACAATTGCAAATATGTTTCAAAGGGTAGTCCTATGAAAAGAAAAATTAAACAATGTTAAAATTGTCTAGAGTTCATGCGTTCGAAGCGCTTGTTTTGGTTTACGTTCACCAGGAACGCAAAAAACTTAAGATTTAAATGCCGAGGATAAATTTTAACTTTCAACAATTGAAAAGCTATATGACCAACAGCTGGCGGGGAAAAATAAACCAAACACAACTAAGGTTAATTTACCTGAAGGAGTTGAAATCTTAGTGCCAAAGTATAAAATTTAACGAATGTAAAGTTATCTTATGTATGCCAACGTATTTACATAATAATGCATAGTTGAATAGATTTCATTTGACAGGATTCTTATCCTTATATTTAATTTAATTCTTTTAAATAGTTTTAAAATTGCCCATACGTACTTTTCCGGAACTTTTTTGCATTTGAGTTCAGAAAGTTTATATCACTCATCTGTTTTGGTTCTGCAAGCATACTGTTAAGGTTTTGACAAGCACTCTGAAAAAAATACAGTTTTGAATGAAATATTAAAAAAAAATTCACGTTTGATCGTAATGTGTAACATAAATGTAGTAATGATGTTCGGTAATCTTGTTTTTTGATAATTATCAATAACTGCTGATTCAATTATTTTCGTGGGTACCAAATTTCGTGGATTTAGGAAAATTTGCATGTAAGTTGATATTTAATTTCGTGGTTTTGCCGGGATCTGCATAAAAGAGGGACGAAAAATACCAAAGGGACAGTCAAACTCATAAATCTAAAATAAACAGACAACGCCATGGCTAAAAATAAAAAAGACAAACAGACAAACAATAGTACACATGACACAACATAGAAAACTAAAGAATAAACAACACGAACCCCACCAAAAACTAGGGGTGATCTCAGGTGCTCCGGAAGGGTAAGCAGATGCTGCTCCACATGTGGCTCCCGTCGTGTTGCTTATGTGATAACTAATCCTGTAAATAGTCTAATTCGGTAGGTCACATTCATGAAAGGGAAGGGGATTGTAGTTACGACTTGAGGAACATATCCGATATCATTTGTGAAACGGTTATTCCATAACGGTCAACCAACTCGTGATGGCGTCCGTAAAATTTATGAAGGGGTGATTTCAACTTCACCATTTGGAACCCTTGGTTTGATAGCTTCCTTGTGAGCAGCAACCCTCTAGTAAGAAAATCTTAAGAAATGCTAGCACGGGAATATCGTATCAATTGGGAGATATATACCCCGTATGCAGGTGCTGCTTGAATGTTGCTACTTAGAAATGGAAAGTTTTACAATTGGAAAGCTGAAATCATCTGTTTTGTCGTAAAGTTTTGTTTTCAACCGACCCTTATTGTCAATTTCTAGATGTAAGTCAAGATAAGAGGCCGACTTAACTGTATCTGTAGTATCCTTTATCTCTAGTTCGATGGGATAGATACGTTCCATATAGTCACCAAATTTTGAATTATTTAGTGAAACATGCCTATAAATAATTTGTTATTCGTTGAACATTTAATTTCGTGGTTCATCTGTACGAAAATTGGTATCCAACGATTAATAATGAATCCACAGTATTCGTAATCTTCTAGTGTACTGTTGTGAATTCATGGGAGGTGTTCGTTGTTATTCTGTGGTTCACATGTTGTAATACACTATTGTATTACTTATTTCGTAGTTCTCTGTCCAGAGTGTTCTTCCGTTAGTTTGTACTGTACTCCTGTCAATTAATGTTGACATTGTATCTATGTTTCAACATTGCCATATAACCAAGAGGTTAGGCATGCCATAAAATCCAGGTTTAACGATAACCCAGCATTTTATTCCAGTACACTTCTGCCAGGTCAGGAATACGGCAGTTTTTATCAAATAGTCCGGTTCTTTGTATGTCGGCGTTTGTTTTTGATGCAGCACCATGTTTCTTTTTCCTCAGTATTTCCTCTTATAGCTGATCTGTTTTCCTCGGTTTCGATTTGTGACCCAGATTTGTTTTCGCTTTATCGATTTCTAACTATTTAACAGCTGTATACTACTGTTTTTTTATTCATTAAAGGCATTTTAAGTTTTGTACACTAACCCCTCATTTTCATTTCATAATTTTCATAATTAAAGTTTTAAAGGTAATATTTAAAAATCTTATTTAATTCTTTTTTTATATTTTTTATATTTTAAAAGAAAAAGATAAATAAAGGTAACAGTAGTATACCGCTGTTCAAAACTCATAAATCCATGAACAAAATCGGGGTAACAAACTAAAGCTGAGGGAAACGCACTATATATAAGAGGAGAACAACGACACAACATACACACAGAAACGGACTAAGCATTAGACAAAATCCTATGAGAATAACAAATATAACATCAAAACCAAATACATGAATATAATCCATGTCAAGTGACAGATGTCCTGGTTCCAAGTACTACGTTCCAATTATTTGCTAATAGCCATACGTTCTCACGTTGTATTGGTATATGTGTAACATAAGGTTTGGTACCATTTAAACGTTTAATCACATCGAAATCTTTGCACCTGTCCTAAGTCAGTAATCTGATGTACAGTAGTTGTCGTTTGTTTATGTCATTTATACGTGTTTCTAGTTTCTCGTTTTTTTAATAGATTATATCTTTGGTTTTCCCGTTTGAATGGGTTTACACTAGTAATTTGGGGGCCCTTTACAGCTTGTTGTTCGGTATGAGCCAAGGCTCCGTGTTGAAGGCCGTACATTGACATATAATGGTAAACTTTTATTAATAGTTATTTGGATGGAGGGTTGTCTCATTGGCACTCACACCACATCTTCCTATATCTATTAATATTGGGATCGGGAACCAGTCAAGTGTATTAAATCCCACGATAGAACCTTGCTTGCCAATTTTAAACAACAACGATAAATGCATTGCCTCAAAAAAGGCAATCAGACAAAAAAAAACTATAAAATGGTAAGATTCGACATATGCATTTAGGAATTCATGCAGAATTTAAGTTGCTTAGCAATGGCGGTTTCTTGAATGTTCAAAAATGTTAAAATATCAAGGCACGTTTTCTGTTTGTATTGTTTTCATATGTTTTTTTCAGTTTAAATTAATTACTGTTTGATGCAATATAGAATATCGTAAATAAATATAAGTTACGGATAAAACTATTATGATACATAATACTTTCAAATGACTACTAGTATTTTCATGTTCTGTAATATTCTCTGGGGCCGTATGGCGATAATAAGAATGATTAACAAAGAAGCAGCGTGTTCATTTGTATTCCACACGAATAATTATACAAATAATATATGGGGTTCACATAGATCATATCAGACTGATAACAAAGGGAAGTAACTCAACAAACGTAAATCAAAGTACGTAAAGTACTACATAAGAATAATGTTACATGTTCTTAATGTATAGATATTCCAAACCTTGGCACCTCTCCAATTCTTGTTGCTACTGCTGAAATAATAACATTTGTCTTCATGCATCTTCCAGCCGTATTTGCAAGATCGTTGAACTGTAAAATGTAATTCATAGATATCAAAATTAAAAAAGATATTATTATCGATGGATTGAAAATTTCAATTAATTTTAGTTTGAGTACGTAGTTATACATTAAAAAGAAATTAATCATATCAATTAACTGTTAACTAATAATCACGTATTTTGCGTACGCTAATGCAACGAATTCAAAACATCTAAAATAGTACATTTTTTTTATTTTGGGACTAGCTTAAGCGCACATACGGTTGCGGGGTTGATTACCCTTTTGAAGCCTTTGGCTGCTTTCTGCTATATGGTCGATTTGTTGTCTCTTTAAACATTTCCAATTTCCCTTCTTAATTTCCTTTATTGTTTATGTTTTTCTTCGTTATGTTCAATCGGGAAATAACTAAATATTTACTTGATCTTTGTTCTTTTAATTTGCTTGGTTTAATTATTTAGGTTATGGTATTCATTTCCATCCGAATACTGTCATCCCTTTTGGCGCCTAATTTTAGATTTTGTTATAACTGGTATCTTTTGTGAGTTATTTATAACTTTGCACAATTTACATTATACTTGTAGACACTCCCAATTGTTGTTAATCACTTTTTATTAAATCAGTGTCATATCTATAAAAAAAACAATTAAATTGAAGTTGTAGTTTTATGATTCCATTTCTTTTAAATTTTGAGTTTGTATATTTTGTCCATAATGAATTAGATAAATCGCACTGCTGACCAAAATATTGATAGAATATTCAGGCATAACAGACCTTGACATTGGTTTCCAAAGTATCCAGTTACACAGGAACAAATAAAACTACTTCCGGTTGGTGTGCATGTTCCGCCATTTAAACATGGTGAACTGGAGCATGGCGTGACTGTAAAAAAGAAAATAGAAGCAATGAAGTGGAATCATACTATTATAATAAAATAATCTATCCGGATTACATTTTTTTTATATAAGGCAATTAGTAAGTAGTAAGTAGCAGATATTAAAATTGGTCTTGGTTTATATTAATATACCATTTCAAATTCGAAACTCCAAAACGCATGCTGAAAATTAAAAATTATGCTTTTTCGATACATACCAGGAAGAGTATTTATTGGCGGTCCATGGTTAATGGTTATCAATGGCAATTTCTCCATTCCAATTTTTTATGTATAGATCGTACTTATTGGTATATATCTTTTTTCAATCGAGAATTACAGAAACCAATATAAAAATATAGAGACATCAATGATTCATTCGTTATAATTTTAAAAATAAGACGAAAAAAATATCAATGAGAGAAATCTTTCTCATGGGCATTGGTGTAACAAGTTTCTAAAAAACTGGACCTATAGTAAAAATATGAACATCATGAAACAAAACATATAGTCTTCCTCTTTGACTGACATATTATAAAGACATTGACCCTACTCAACTTGAGCACGTGTATTGTGTCGTTGTAACACTATATAAGGAAAATCGATGATTGATTTAACATGGATCACTCAGTCGCACTTTTTGACAATTTAATTGAACAAATAGAATAAAAGTTAGGAGGTATTTGTAGAAATGTTTTTTCTATTTATCAATGTATTCGTGAAGTATGCCTTAATTAAGCAAGCGATATTAGCGTATGAGGTCAATCAATCTGTTGATTTCTTATGTCTTAAATTAAGCCTCATATTGTTTTAGACACGCTAATGGTAGGCAAAAGGACACATTGGTCTTCTGACATAAGTTTTTCGGATTTTTAGGTTGAAGTTTTATAAATTAAAACATTTTTTTTCTAATTTGCTCAAACACTTTTTTTTTTAATTTCTAATGTCATTGTCATTGAATCTTGCGCAAATCGAATGGATAAAATATTAATATTTTTAACCTTTACATGTATTTTAGTCAATATGCTTTATTGGACAACGTAAAAATAGTTATTTATAACACAGGAATGGCAATTCTAGATCTTAAGTTGAAATTGCGAACGAAATTAAAGAATTATCCTTGTTTGTGGATTAACGATTGACGTGATGATGTTATCTTTAGCTTACTAAATTTCTTCGATACATGTATTTGTTCATTTTTCATTAAAATATGAATAAGAATATCATCTTATACTGTATGGTTAACAAATAAAAGAATAAGGTGTAAAAATTGTCTTACAACATTCATGATAGAGAAATATGGACCCAAATCAATTTAATTATAATTTAACTTTGATAACTTCCTAATTTGAATGCCAGTAAAATATCATTAATAAAATTAATTATAATTTCTCTTTAATAACACATATACATTACTTCAATAGACCATCTTACTTGAGACTTGACGAGTTTATGTTATTTTCATCAATGACACAAAATGTGTGAAATGTTTGATTGTCAGTTTAAAAAATAAGTTTAACACAACTTTGCGTTTTGAGCCTTTGCAAATAGATTAAGAGGATGCATTACAATATATCGAACGCACGTGTACGCGAGCTTGTGTGACCTAACACAAAACAATCAGACATAAATCACCAGTTATTTTAAACATTTAAGAAAATTTAATCATTCGAAGGTCTGATACGTCTACCTCACTAAATTGTGTAAGACACTATAACATAGTTTAACAACCTTCACATTTTGATCCATTATATCCCTCATTACACGCACAATTGAATGAACTCCCAAGGACAGTACATGTTCCATTGTAAAAGCAAGGTTCCACAGAGCACGGTGTTTCTAAAGAAAAACCAAGATTATTCAGTAGATATTTTCATGTTTGAATTCAAAATATACACATTAAATATATTACCGTAATATCTCTTCAAACATTTTGAACAGTAATTATGCGGCATACACCAAAGTAGGCACAACGAAGTCTATTAAACAAATTGTGCTTAAATAGAAAAACATTAGCTTGCTTTTGTGTCATAAATTTATATAATCCTAATATACAATATTCATCATTACAACGATTTCTATCGCAGTATCAATTAACTCTAATCGACAACAAATCTTTATTTTTAATCGGATTTCAAAGAATGTGTTGACCGATACGATCTGTCGGTGTCTAAATACATTTACAACTTGTTTTCGTGTTCTTAAATGTAAGATACTAACATAGAAATCTCATCTGATTATTTCACGAATTGTTTACTATTGCCTATATGGACACATTAACTGATATGAGATAGAATAGCGGTTGATTCATGAATAGCATTCAACGCTTTCATTGTCGACGCAACCGGTCATGCTCCCTTTGTGATAAAGGCAGTTCCCTCAGTTTCTATGAGTTACCTTGATATGCTTCTCCTAATATATTTACGAGATTTAAAAATATGTAAACTAAATAAATGTAGTCTTAATTTATTGTTTCCGTTTGTGCATTCATTCCTTCTCACTTTAAATTTATATTAGCACATACTTCAGACATAATTTGAAATATATTTTTGTGCCAATTTGCCTCATGTTTTAATCCGAACTATTTTTCTTTTCAGAAAAAAAAGCGAAACATGTATTATGCTATACCTATATGTTAGCTAGAGGTAGGAAATAAATATCTCCTTTTAATATATCTCGAAAACCAGGTATTACACATCATCATGTAAATACATTCTTCTACCTATACCATCTTAAAGAATTACATTTTGTTTATTCATAATTATAGCGAAAGAAAAATATGTCATTTTGTGTTTGATATCAACTTCTATTCATATCTAACTTAACTCTTCAGATGAAAAGTAGTCATTAAGAAAATGTTTTGATTTTGCATGCAGAGAGTCCACCAGTATCTGCCTTGAGATTCAGATCAAAGCTAAGCAACGGGCCTATTTCATTTGGAAGTTTTGTTTTATATGCAATATATTTAAGTATATACATTCACCTTGACATTCAGGTCCATTAAAACCAACAGGACAATGGCATTGGTATGTATCATTTTTGACTTTACATTCTCCATTGTTTAAGCAGGGTGAACTTGTACATGGAGTCACTGTAAAGATAATATAGAACATCGTACTTTTTTTTATTGAGGGAAAGGTGCATGGTGTCTTTTTAATTATTCATTTGAAGTGACTCTGTGGTTATGTAAAACCACATACTTTGAACGGCAAAATTATTTCATTTATTGATATTACTTTTACTTAAGGATCTTGACATACTATGAATGACAAAACTATTTTATTCAATAAGACTACTTTTTCTGTTTAGTCTGTTTTTTATGATATACATTTGACGTGAAACTGTACTTATGTATCCCGTCATACTTTGAACCACACCATTGTTTTATTTATTATTATTACTTTTACTGTTAAATCTGGTTTTTGTTATATCTACTTTACGTGAGTCTGCATTTATGTATGCCGTCATACGACAAAATTATTTTTATGTCTACCTGTGCGAATTTCAAACGCGCAATTTTACACCAGTAATGAAAACCTTCTATCATTTATGGGTAGACTTTACATAGATAAATTCAGCCGTATTTGACGTGAAACTGTACTTATGTATCCCGTCATACTTTGAACCACACCATTATAAAATTATTTATTATTTTTATTGTAAGTCTGTTTTTTTGTTATATCTACTTTACGTGAGTCTGCATTTATGTATGCCGTCATACGACAAAATTATTTTTATGTCTACCTGTGCGAATTTCAAACGCGCAATTTTACATCAGTAATGAAAACCTTCTTTCATTTATGGGTAGACTTTACATAGATAAATTCAGCCGTATAGGAAAAGCAAAATGAGAATGTTGAATTTGATGTATGCCTTTTTGTGCTACTTTGTTACATTTGTTGTTTATGTAGTGATATTAAGATGATAACACAATATTGACTGTTGTACCCCTATTTTTGACATTTTTACTCTTTGAGTATGTTTGTTTTGTTCATGCATCGTTGACAATGTAATGGAATTTGATGCGACTGTCATACAAGTGAGAGGTTTAGCTAGCTATAAAACCAGGTTCAATCCACCATTTTCTACATTAGAAAATAAAATTGAGAAAGGAAATGGTGAATATGTCAAAGCGACAACCACCCGACCATAGAGCAAACAACAGCCGAAGGCAACCAATGGGTCTTCAATGTAGCGAGAATTCCCGCACCCGTAGGTGTCCTTCAGCTGGCCCCTAAAATATGCCTGTACCAAGTCAGGAATATGACAGTTGTTATCCATTCGTTTGATGTGCTTGGACTTTTGATTTTGCCTTTTGATTTTTGATTTTCCTTTTTGAATTTTCCTCGGAGTTCAGTATTTTTGTGTTTTTACTTTTTCCTTATAATAATAAGAAAGAGCATAATTAGTTTTTATTACATATTGTGTAAAAAAGATTACATTGTATAGGTTTTAATACATATCTTAATATTAATGACACAATTCAGGTTAAGAATGTCTTAACGTAGGTGTCAATGTCAGGTGGATTTTGTAAATGTGTGCCAATGAATTCTATAGTACAGTCGTTGGACAACAGAAAAAAATGTTTAGAATAGGTTGTTTATCGTTATACCAACAACTATTCATATTATGTTATGCCAGTAAACTTTAAAAAATGTTTTATGAAAATTGTAGCCTTTATGTCTTTGCGGAGATGGAAATAAAGCTGATCTGGGGATGACTTTTGGTATATAAATGCAAATCTATGATGAATTTTCGAATAAATGTGGGATTGTTACACTTAACCCTTTTCGGGGCTATTGGTAAATAACAAAATGTGTCAAGTTGTTTGTCACCGTTTCTGTATCAATGATACAATCCACACAAACGCTTGAGGCAATTAGACAACACTTTATTAAGAAGACAGTCTCACGATGCATTTCGATTGCTTTAAGTGCTAAACTGTTATTTAAAAGTGGTAATATAACTATGTTGGAAATTTCCACTTGTATCATGGTTGTGAAATTTAATCATATATATTACTTTTATTATAAAGTACTCTTCTATTATTTAACATTTTCTTCAAGCAGACGTTTAAAGATTGTTATCCACATATATTATAGTGTCATAATTGAATGAAACATTTCATATATTTTGATTTTTAAATCCTCAAAAAAATAAATTTTCATTGTCATTTTTCATCATAAAATTACACATAAAATAAATCAGGTTAATATTTTAGTTTGTATAGTACGTCAGATTTTTTCAATTAAATTGCTATATAGCGTTAAAATCAAAACATGATGCAGATTTGACCAGACATGATCGAATTCCGTATTCATCCGTGAATTAACCCTACTGGAGAAAAAAGTAGTCACAAAAATATTGAACTCCAGGGAAAACTCAAAAAGGAAAGTCCCCAATCAAATGGAAAAATCAAAAGTTCAAACACATCAAACGAATAGATAACAACTTTCATATTCCTGACTTGGTACAGGTATTTTCTTTGTCTTTGATCATTACATACCGCATTAGTCGTGTAACTGATTGTAACATATTATGATATTTTGAAAAAAATTAAAATCCCCAAAAATACTTAACTCAGAGGAAAATTCTAAAAGAAAAGGATATTCCTGACTTTGTATAGACATTTTCTTGTGTAGAAAATGGTGGATTTAACCTGGTTTTATATCTAGCTAAACCACTTGTATGATTGTCGCATCAAATTCCATTGTATTGACATAGTGTAATTTCCCATTGCAGTTGACATTGCATAACATGAGACGTTCTCCCTGTCTTGCTCACTTTTTAGAATGAACCTATTCAATCACTTTAACATTTTCTCTTTGATTTGTATATCATAAAGGCTTATTGAGATATGAACATGATAAAAATGAAATAGCATTTGGTTTTGTGTGAGTTCTCGAGCCTACCAACTAACCTTACATACACCACACCATCGGACAAACTGTAACAATTCATTCGTGGCATATGTTGTACATTGTATAGAATTTTCTAATATCTCTTTGGTATCTAAATAATCGCTAATAAGTGCGAAAATACTACATAGAAATCCAAATACCAGTATGTTTGATTACTTTTCAGTTTCATTCAATATTTTTGGAAGTCAAAAGACTACAAATAGATAGACATGATCTGAAAACAGGTAAAAAAAAGACACCAAAAAAATGCTATCACTTTAATTATATGAAACAGAGAAGTTGACGAAATTACACAGTAATTTACATAACATTTAAGCATGAATCTTATCATCCAGGTAAAACCTCACTATTATCATATACCATTGAGATTATCAAGATTATTAACTCTTAAAATTGTGCTGGTGTTATTGCAGGAGTCAAAACAAATTTACTGCTTTTTCGATTAAATAAAGGTGTTTACACCTAAATAGTGTCTAATAATAACAAAAATACCGAACTCCGAGGAATTATAAAAAATTATAAATCTGTATTCAAAGGACATAATCAAAAGTTCAAACACATTATGTCGTAAATATATCGTAGTCAAGGATGTACGTAGGTGAAAGTAAGAAAATCAAGAATTCAAAATTGTTTCTATAAGTATGAAGAGCGTTAGTTAAGGTACAAAATAAGCTAAATATATTGATAGGTCATGGAATTCCTTTTCATGATATTCGATTTTTAAAATATAACTGCAAAAGACTGACTCGGACTTTTATCTTCTATATGCTTTGTACTATTTGGGTCTGAAATCAAATGGAACAAAGTTTTGGAAAATGATCTTTTATGAGCTATTAAGTCGTAAATGAAAAGATAAATGGGTCCGAACACCTGATACAAAATTCGAAAACCTCACCTAAGTACATCCTTAATTTTTTGATATTTTTTACCTGCACATTTATATCCCGTGATACCTTTTGGACATATGCAATAGTAGCTACATCCAGCTGTTACACAAGTTCCTCCATTTAAACAAGGGTAACTGACACATGCATCTTCTGTAACAAAACAATGCATTATTAACAATTTGATATAATATGGCTATGTAGTTGTAAGACTATAATCTAACAAGCACCAAAAACAAAGATGTAAAAAACAACAATAAACATTCCTGTCAATTCTAATCTGCAAAATCGTTACTGTATATCAAATCATAAAAACTATCTCTATGATAAAATATGAAGCAATTAAGCTGCTTTTCACCTAAAACAAAACTTTAGTAACGGTATTGTTCGTACCTCATATTGAAATTAACGTTTCGTCTTTGGTGGAATTTTAATTTTTTTGTTACATTATTAACTAATTACAGCGATTAGAGTAACACCTTTAAAGTATTTCTCAGAATTTTAGTAGATCTGAAACGGCGGATTAGAAAAGAAACAAATAAAAAGCTGATATAAATAGAAGGTGACTTATTTGACGATATTACATTAAGAACATACATATAAAACCAATGACAAATAAAATTGTTTACTTTTCTATTCAGAATTTGTGATGATAAAAAAATCTATATATTCACATTTATTCGGTGATTTTCAGAGAATCTTAACACACAACTTTCAATTGAATATCATTTTTTTTTGCATTGAAACAGATATAACAGCACCGAACTTGACCTTGGCATAACATTTCAAATATTTCAGTGTTTGTTATGCTATAAACTGTCGGGGTCATCAGACAGTGTTCAAAATATATTCTTATCCAAAGTCGATAATGTTTAAATGTATGTGGAGCTGCACAAGTATTTGTTGTCTTTAATTTGAAATTCATTCGGAAAAATTATTAATCAACTGTATATATGTTATTAGCAAGAAAATTTAGTCTACATGTTTTCTCCTTTAGCACAATTTCGGTAGTGGAAAGAATGTACATTATACTATACCTTTAGTTGTATGACCGTTCGTCTCTGTAAATCCTTTATAATTGGTAATATTTTCCGTCTTTTGTTGTAAACTTGAGTGTCCTTTAACAAAATAATAAATAAATTGATTTTAGAATCCGTAAGTATTAGTTCTTTATCAACAATGACTCCTTCTATCAGAAAATGTGTGGGTTGGTTCATGGAAGGAACGCAAAATTGTTTAATCAAGGACATCAGAGTTGGAATTTGTTCATACAATGTAATTGGAGAATGACCGAACACCTTGATGACAATACAAATAAAACTAAACTAATGACGATGAGTCCGAATCCCTTGTCTTAAATAATATTTTACAGGAGCTCTGTAGCCAGAAATTTTAAAGTTTAAGGTGTATGAATACGCTGACACGCTTAAAAAGAAAGAGCAAAATAAGCTGATATAATTAGTCAAATTCATTACGGTCAACTTTGTCAATAGAATTTGGAACCTTCGTTTTTTTCGTTAATTACATCTTATGTAAGAATCTTGGATTTTGATTGCTCGATAGCCAGTGTATTTTTCACCAATTTACTGTTATCAAATGAATATCCTTCATTTTTTAACGCAGCCGGTTTTTTTGTCAAAAGGATATGCCTTTTTTACCCTCTCTGTCATGGTATTTGCCAAAAAATCCTCTATCAGACTGGACATTTTGTAACGTCACGATCATCAATGCGTTTTTAAACATTAACATTCGGTGTAATTAAGCAGATATATCATGTTCTTGAGGGGCATTTGCGAAAAATACCAGTCTTGAGAATGAATTTACCTCGCCTTACGGCTCGCACAATTTAACATTCTCTTGACTTTTCGCAAATACCCCTCCTTAACATGATATATCTGTTTAAAACATATGAAGACAACCTTCATACTCTCTTTATTCGAGAAGTATAATCAACCTTTCAAATGTTGATACAGCTTTATTCTGTCCAACATAATTGTTTAAATAAATCTATATGAATTTTGTATTGTATATTGACATTAGGGATTCGCAGTTTTTATATTTATTCCACATTTAAGATCTAGTCATTTATAGGTAAATTATTTTACTACAAAACAGAATTGTTCAAAGACCTTAATGCGTTTAAAATATATCGTTTTTGAATGATGTTCTTCCTAATATATATTTTGACCAAATACTATGCCTGAAACGGTCATTCTATGTTACATACTGACGTCTGGGGTCGCACAGGCGTATGATGATTATATTCATCCCATTGTACTTTCAGTTGAACTTTACCAATTGAAGGCAACTATCTATGGTTATTAGTTTGTTGATAGAACAAGGGAATCTCCTATATTTGGGTTGGAAGGAGTGAATAATTAATAGTACCACAAATAAGATAAAACGTGTATAATACTAAATAGCATTTGACTTACCATGAGTATTTTTACTTTTGTTAGAACTGGATGTAGCAAAATAAATTGTTACCACCAAACACAAAACTGTCGTTGATATAAACAATACCGTTCCAAATCTCCATCTGTTTCTACTGATTTGCATATCTTTGCTGTCCTGGAACTGCCAAGTTTTATCAGATTGATCATCTTGCAATTTATGGTCACTGTCTTTAAATAAACCATCGTCATTTAAGGTTTCCTTTTCTTGAAATGTTATAATTTCCTGGGTATATGTGGGATTGCCAGTACGTGTAAAATACGCTACATGTCCGTCGGTTGTCATTTTTCTTGTTATGAACAAATACTTTAATTATACATTACGAAATTGACAAAATATGTACTTACGAAATATCAACCTTTGAACGATTTGAATGAGTGTTAAATTCCCAATTGTATGAGACTCTAAATGAAAAGGAAATGAACAGTTAACTAAATGCAAATACATGTACAATACAATTCAAGTGTATTTAACTCCAATTTGTATTAAACTCCAATGTCAGCCCCAGACATGTAGGAATCAGAACTGATTAAGATTTATGATGAGAAAGACATTGGGGCATAAATCAGAGCCAGAAAAAATATATTGATTGGATTGAAGTTGTAGGAAAAAAATAATGTGTATTTTTGGGACTTCAAATGCAAAGGCAAATTAAGATATCGATAAACAAGTTATTGAATGAAAATAACTATGTTTTAAAAGATCAACGTGATATTTTACTTGAAATTAAAAAACGATGATGAAAAATTATATTTTTTGTAAATTTTTGTTACCTTTTACAAAAATCTTCTTCTCTGAAGCTACTATGAGAAATTCTACCAAACTTGTCCTCAATCATCATTAGAGTATGTAGTTTTAAAATGTGTCCGATGACCTGGCCCGTGAACCAAGATGGCCGACATGGCTAAATAGTTATCAAAAGTACCAGGATTATAATTTAGTACGCCAGACGCACGTTTCGTCTACATAGCATAACAAAAAAAAAGAGTAAATAGGGTAAAATGCATTTTTTGGCTCATATCTCTGAAACCAAAGCATTTAGAGAAAATCTGCTGAGAAATAGAATTGTTCATTAGGTCAAGATCTATTTGCCCTGAAATGTTCAGACCAATCGGACAACTTGTTGTTGGGTTGCTGCCCCTGAATTGGTAATTTTAAGAAATGTTTGCAGCTTTTGGTTATTTTATTGAATATTATTTTATAGATAGAGATGAACTATACTGTAAAGTAAGAACTACAAATAGTCTACTTGACCAAAGTGGTCAATTGAAACCCTTATTGAGTTATTGTCCTTTGAAGTCAATCTACTTGACCAAAGTGGTCAATTGAAACCCTTAATGAGTTATTGTCCTTTGAAGTCAATCTACTTGACCAAAGTGGTCAATTGAAACCCTTAATGAGTTATTGTCCTTTGAAGTCAATTTTTTTTCAATTTTCATAAATTTTTTTTCAATTTTCATGAATTTTTTAAAACTTTTGCAAATTTTTACAAAATATTTTCCGCTGTCACTTTTGGGCCGATTACATTTTAGATACAGATAATTGTAAGCAGCAAGATTGTTCAATGAAGTTAGATCTACAAACACATCACCAACACCAAAACACAATTTTGTCATGAATCCATCTGTGTCTTTTGTTTAATATGCACATAGACCAAGGTGAGCGACCCAGGCTATTTAGAGCCGCTAGTTTCACTTTGAATTCAATGAATCATTTTAGAAATTGGGTTAAAACTTTGTATACTGATATTTTGGTCTTCGATACTCTTCAACTTCGTATTCTATTTGGCCTTTTAAACTTTTTTGGGATTTGAGCGTCATTGATGAGTCTTTTGTAGACGAAACGCGCGTCTGGCGTAAAAACAAAATTTTATCCTGGTTTATATGACGAGTGTATGTATCTGCTCTACTTTTTGTCATATCTCTGAAGATATTGGCACTGAGACTTCGAAATAACTAAATTTCAAAAATGATTTCAGATCAAATTTAATAGGAAAACCCATTGTATTAAAATAAACCAATTAGCTGTTGACACAACTTTATTTTTTAATGTTTTAATGACATCAAGCTAGCATTAAATGAATTTGAAATCTTTGGATCTTATTCCAGATTAATTATAAATAAAAATAAAACAGAAGGGTTACGGATAGGAAAACACAAAACTAGTAAAGACAAAATTGCAAATATTAGCTGGACATTTTAACCTGTTAAAGCTTAAGGGAATTGTTTTGGACATGATAATGAAGAATGTGAAAGATTAAATTTTGAAAATAAAATAGATGAAATGGATCATATGTAAAATAAAAAATAGAAAATAGAAATAGAAAGAAAATAACAAACCAGATAAAGTTAAAAGAAATACGATGATTAGTAGTTATGAAAACGAGGGTTTGAATATGATTGACATTGAAAGTCACTTTGAATCACTAAAAGCATCATGGATAGGTAGAATTTTAAATAAAGATATTGCTAGATGGCAACTTATACGTTTAAAAAGGCTCAGGAAAAATTTCCGTAGCAAAATTTTGTAAAAATGTATTAAAAAGCTGGCTAAAAGTAGGAGGAGGACAGACAGATATACCAAAAATCTTATACGAAATTAGAAACCAAATTATTTGGGGGAATAAATACATTACATTTAATAACAAATTTCTTTTTTTTTTTCAAAAATTAGATAAAAGGCAATTTAATTTACATAAATGATATTTTAGATGAACAATGTTTGTCAATTAGTGGTAATTATATTGACATTCTTCTTTGTCCAATATATCATTATATAACAAATAAGTAAAGAAAAAAGTCATGAAACCGGTTGGTATAAATGTATGGTTAAATATATTACCATTACAGTCAGAATTTCATTTGAACCATTGCATAACTTTATTTTTTTTATTATATAGATAGAAACTTTAAGAAAGTATAGCATGTATATTACCTACTCAAAAGATATTGTTAAGATAGAAGGTAACAGACAATTATCAACAATATTTTATGTCATAATCTTCATAGTTTATAATTCATTGCAAAAAGTAAATATAGAAAAAGCTGTCAGATTGAAAGATCTTGCATTTTGGCTATAAAATATCCAATTAATGTTACGTTGGCCTCAACAATCTTATTAATTTAATTGGATTTACAATTTATAAATTCTACTTTGTATCTGATCAGAAAATGAAAATACTTGATGTATTTTGTCTATTAAATAGAGAATTTACAAAATAAATGTACTATTCAAAGCATTTAGAAGAAGTTAAATTTTTAGTTAATGTTAGAAAACATTTATTAGATTGATCTTTTGTATATTAATATAATAAAACTTAAAATCATATAATTCACAAGGAGCTAGTGATATTATAATAAAGAACCTTTGGGACTTTGTGTAACAAAGTGTAATCAAGTACTTTATACATTTATTTCATGTCACTATTTGAAAATTAATACCTGTGAGCAAAAAGTGTGTATTGTTAATAATAATCAAATTTAATTCAACCTTAATTATTTGTCCTGGGCAAATCCTAAGTTTCGTTCAACATTTAGATTATTGATTTTGTTGTATATACTACAACAACCATGTACATGACAATGTATTTATATAAAGTATTCTATTAAAATAGTAACTATAAGAAGTGTCTATTGAACAGATATACTTCAAACGATAGAAAATAACAGAATAAAGCTAGCTTCAATTCATCCTAAAATGAAAACAATCTTTAGATGCTATTCTGGCAAATATCTCTTCAGCCAATCTTTTTATCTCAGGTGTCTAGTGGTCGTGTGGTCGCCTCGATGTCGGTACGTGTGCGTTTGACTCATAGTAAGGTTTACCAAGTTAAGGTGTATTGGTTGCTTCTAAATTAAGTGGGGGACATTTAGGAGTAAAACACAAGAAAGATCATAATAATGGGTTCGGGAGACATCATTATCTGACGACTGTAACATCACTTCAAAGAGTAGAATGGTATATTCAAAGTAAGCGAATCATTGTGAATTGAGCAAACTTGTAAATAATTGTAAGTAATGTAGATTTTGTTTTAATTTCAAAATATTATGGAATTGTTATCAAAGGAACCAGGATTATAATTTAATACGCCAGACGCGCGTTTCGTCTACATAAGACTCATGAGTGACGCTCTGATAAAAAGACTTTTTTTTTCTTATTGCAATGCTTTGTAAGTTGTTGAAGTTATATATTTTTAGGCTAATAGTTTTATCTCTTACTTATCTCATAAACCATTTAAACTCTTATTCCATGTGAACTAGAATCTATCAAAATCGTTATTCAAAATATAAAACAAATATGTTATAAAAATGACCTTACCTTGAGCCTGAGTGTTTTGCTTGTCGGGATCTTGCGAATTATTTTTCAGTAACATAAACGCAGTCATACCGACTATGACACCCAACAAAAGAAACCCAAATAAAAAACAAGTCCAACGTTTTCCTCGCCAAGATTTGAAAGTCAAATGTGTTGAAGCACAATGAGTAGGTTTCACTGCTTGAACTTCTATACTCTCATAAATATCAGAGTTACAACAAGTCTCGTGTTGTTCTTCGATACAATAATAATCTTGAGTATCGTCGCCAGTGTTATTATCCAAAATATGCTCCTTTTTTCAATCACTTTGCTCTATTCTTCCACTTGTCTTGTTTCTATTAATGATTTTGGCATTTTGATCGTTTTCATAATTGCTGTTCGACAATACAAAGTCCTCTATATTTTCATACGTTTGGTTTTCATCGGAAATTGTTTTTGGAGAACAAGTATTTACATCATGGTTAAAATATGATTTAGCCATCACACCCTATATTCTGTTCCAATCTCAAATCTAACTTTCGTTTTGATCGATAAACATTTTATATATCAAACAAAATTTATTCAAATTAACACTTAAGTAGTTAAGTAGTTTTCCCTTTAGACAGGAACTTTCAGTTTCGATGAGCTACTATTGAATACAAACATAATAATAAAATTTACTTATGGTCACATGATGAAATCTATTGTGTATTAATATGACACATGTGTTCCCTTAACGCAGTTTTGACAATATATTAGCACGAAGGGACCATTTTTTGTAAATTGATTAGGCTGTAAGTTTTCCTCGTTTTAAGTATTTGACAATTGTGATTTCGGGGCCTTTTATAGCTTACTATTCGGTATGGGCATTGTTGAAGGACGTAGTACAGTGACCTAAAGCTATTAATTCATATGTCATTTGGTCTCATTTGGAGAGTTGTCTCATTGGCAATCATACCACATCTTCTATTTTATATAAGGAATATCAAAACACCTTTGATATATACATATACATATAATATATCCAAGTGAACTTGAAATCAAAGATACTACCGACACAGATAAGTCTGCTTCATATTTAGACCTTTTTCTCGAAATGACTACTGATGGTAGGTTGAATACCAAAATTTATGACAAACGCGATGATTTTTATTTTTCTATATTCAACTTTCCATTACTGTGTAGCAACATCCCAGCGGCACCAGCATATGGCATATTTGTGTCTCAATTGATACGTTACTCTAGAGCTAGCTCAAAGAACGTTTGATTTTGTTGAACGAGAAAACTGCTTTCTCAAAAGTTGCGAAAACAGGGCTATGAATCAATCAAATAAAGGTCATCACTCCAGATATTTTACGATCGCCATCATGAGCTGATTGGACATTATGACAAAAGTGTGTCAGAAATCATATCTGATAAATCAGTTTTGACTACATGCAGTCGACGGTCAATAAAGTCCTTTTGCCGGTTAAGGGAGCTACCATTTGATTTTTATGGGGGGGTTTGGGGGGGGGGGCTAGGATGAAATTTGAAAAAAATAGGCACGACAGGAATTTTGAGTAAAAAAAAAGGCAGGATGAGACACTTGCAAAAAAAAAAGTCAGGATGACATTTTAGGTAAAAAAAAGTCAGGATAAACTAAAAAAAAGGCAGGACCGAATAGAGTGAAAAATAAAAAGGCAGGACAGAGATTACAACTAAAAAAAAAATGCAGGACAAAATTTTTCATCCTAGCCCCCCCCCCCCCCCCCATAAAAAACAAATGGTAGCTCCCTAAGTATAGATACACTTAAATAGTAAGACGGTTGGATTTATTATGAATATTCAATGACGTTTCATACAAATTAAATTACGATTATTATAATTATTTTATTATTGATATAGTTACTGACCTTTTTATATATGACAAAACCTCAAACATTGCTCATTTAAAACCATAATTGAACATTAGTTAGTTTAAACATGTTTATTTATAGTGGATTGGGAAACAAGTTATTGCAACTTATATTAATCCCTTTCAACTTTGTGTGTGCAAGTGCCTTTTTGTAGCGGCATTAACCTGCTCTTCTACGATATCGACAAGGGTGTCTTATATGTGCAAGACATATGGCTATCTCTTTACACGGGTCCGCCATTTATCGTCACCTTCCGACAGACTATCATCGTTTCTTCAAGACCATACTCGCAATTGGTGCCATGGGAGAGCCGAAAATTCAGTCCCTGAAATTTTCTGTCCGGAACGATGATCGAACAAGAAACCTTTGTATTAGTAGTCCGATGCACTAACCACTACACCACGGCTCTCGACCACATTAGTTGACCATCTGATTTTCAGTAGGAAGGGGAATTTTTTTGCGATGGAATATTAATGGTATAAATGTTGATAGAACGGCTTGTTAATTAAGAGATGAACTATTTTTGTTGTGCTTAACTATTTTTCCAAGTCCTGTGTTTTGTTGGTTAAAAATTTCATTGTTATCCTGTCTTGCACATGGTAACAATTTTTTTCTATTATTTCACGTATCACGTATCGCACAGGCATATATATTTTTTTAATTATCTCAGTTTAAACATATGTTTTTAAAAAATCATTAGCTAAATGGTATTCGAAGTTTAATGTTTGGCTTTGAGCGTTCCTGATGAAGGTAAATCCTGAAACGTGTTTCGGACGTGTTGTTTTCAAATTTTTACACCACTGGGTCGATACCTCTGCTGTTGGACTATCAGTCCCCGAGGGTATGATCAGCTCAGTAGTCAGTACTGACATGATTTAACAAATTTTACTAAAATTGTCCGTTTATAAATTTTGTAACTATTAAGAAACTAAGGTTTCAACTCGCTCAGGCAAAGTTGGCTTTAGATGAATTTGGCTATTTATTTTAGGTATGTTTGACGGTTTCGTTACTTATACACCTTTGGATTTCAAATGTTTGGATTTGAGCGTTCCTGATGAAGGTAAATCCAGAAAAGCGATTCGGACGCATGAAATTATAAATCGTGTTGTTTTTAATTTTTGTTTTAATCTTAGTTGCAACTTCGATCACTCATGCTACTGATATCGTCTTTAAAATCATTGTGTATAAAGACTAACAGTGGGAATGTAGTTCCAGAAACCTGGTAAATTTTAACCTGAAAATTCTGTTGAATTTTATCAACAATGCGTTTCGGGTACTCGTTTGATACTTATGATTCGTGTATGTTTATCTTTTCTAGAAATAATATTTTCCGAGGTCAAAAATGAAGGTCATTATGTTACAGTTATTTATAAGGTTTTGAAATTCCCTTAAAACGTCAAAAGTCAAATGATTATTCTGATATCATGCTCCATTTTACACAAATCTAAATCGGATCTTAAAAATTGATAAACAATACTACTTTATATATAATTTATTAAATAAAGTATTATTTTGTAGAAATTATGAGGTTTTTTTTTCAGTACATGAAAACCTTTGGCATTGATTTGAAGCATGGATGCTCATTTTTCTTTATTTATAACACACAATGTTCAAAAAGTGCACGACTTAACATTTCTAATGAAGTATCATATGCCATAAGGTACAAGAAATTCTGTACTCTGCTGCACCACTATTCGAAAAGTAAAAGATTTGATATGAGTGATCCCATTTCAAAATAATTTTACAAGAATTATGCATATATACACATGCATATTATGAGAACATTGTTCGATAAAGATAAACATAAAAATTGAAAACAGAAGTAACATTAAAATTGTTACAGGTATATGCTCATGTTCTATTAAATGTCACCACGTGTTCTGGTCTGTCTTTGTCCTATTGTTTACTCCAATCTGAAATAAGGATTATAAAGATATAGGCGTGTATTTAATGTGAATGATTGTGTATTCATTTTTTATTTATTTGTTATTATATTGGTAATTCACTTATAACACGACGGTTTCCACATGTGGAGCAGCACCTGAAATCACCTCAGTTTTTGGTGGGGTTCGTGTTGTTGTTGTGCCCATATTTGTGATATTTTGTCAATATGATGGAATTTGATGCGACTGTCGTACAAGTGAGAGGTTTAGCGCTATAACACCATCTTGAAAATGCCTGTACCAAGTCAGGAATGTGACAGCTGTTTTCCATACCTTTGATGTGTTTTATTATTTGATTTTACCATTTGATTAGGGACTTTCCGTTCTAAATTTTCCTCGGAGTTTAGTGTTTTTGAGATTTTACTTTTCACTTTTCACTGAAAATACGGAACTTCTAGGAAAATTCAAAAAGTAAAGTCCCTAATCAAGTGGAAAAATCAAAAACTCAAACACATCAAACGAATGGGAATATCATAAGAGACCATAATATAGGTCTGACCTCATTATTTACTGATCGTGTTACGGTACATGTTATAAGCTTATGGATATCATACAATTGGTAGGTGCAGTAATAGATAAATACAATAGTGTCTATTGGTTTGTAGTTTATGTGCTCCCTTTACTTTTTTTCTCTTGAGTTGTTATATGCAAAGTGACAAGTTTAGCGCACATAACACGTGCTAAAAGGAATTGTAAGTAAACCCGTAAAAATGTCGATTATCAAATATGTGATGTCAATGAGAACTCAAATTATCTAGTTAATACCAAAATGTCGAATACGAAAACGATACTCGTTTATTGGTTTCATTCTTTATAAAATTAATGTTCTTTTACAAAAGTCTTTCATCATAGGTTTCCTGCGATTGGGCTAAATTGTTATTTCAATGCCTCAGAAATATTATGTTTAAACGAAGTACCGATATGTAAGTTCTGAGAACATAGTTATTGTCTCTAGATAAATGGTTCATAATGGGAACAGTATATAACTTGCAATTTGTTTTACATACACTTTCCAAATTAATTTCTTTATATCTAATGCAAAAAATATAAAGTAAGAGAATGAAATTACATGTCAAAAACATTGTGTGCCGAATCTTAATGTTAAGTAGGGATTTGATCCAGTTTAAAAAGGTTAACAACCAATGTGTCAGAAGCTGTCCTACTGAATTTTAGATCCCCGTAACATAAAGGTGTCCATATTTTAAGTTAAAACTGGTAGTCTTTCTATAATTTTGATATTATTTGTCCCTATAGTAGTACACTACACTTTAAAAAACATTTTAATATAGAGGAGTTGCTTATTCTTTTAATTTGAGTTTAATGTCTTAAAGAAATGCTTTATGAAAGAACTGTGTTCTCGGGCCATATGAACGATTAAGCGTTCCAATCTTTGCAATATATATCCTATATAATTACCAAATGTAACTTACTGTGGATTCACTTATGTCCATGAATTGCTGAAAACTTGCATTTTCGTAGATATTTGAATTCGTGATTTTGCCCATCTCTGCATTTAAAGTAGTGGGAGATATTATGGACATAATTGTGCAAATCGTGATACAAGCATGAAATTTGGTATAAAGGTTAACTAAATGATACTTATAAAAAATCCGCTGCTGGCCAGAAAAAAAATCAATTTTTCAAAATAGCCACCACACGTTTTGGAAATGGCTCATTACAAATTGGCAATACTTCGTTAATCCTTTGAAAGGTGTGTTATACGCCAGGAATGAAACTGTGGTCGAGATGACTCTATACAACAGTCTTTTAAATCATTGAACGTCACATGACATAATTATACATTCTGAGTTTAGCTTTCATAATCCAAAATTAACAGTTCAAGCAAAATGAAGTTGTCTGATGCGCCTGTCTAGTCCTAGGTACATTTGAACATACATAAAAAAGAATCTCCCGTTCTTGGTGTTGCAATATTGGCTTCAGTAAAACAACATGTCCATCCCCTATCACGCAATATATCACACAGAGTTTTATAACAAGTCATTTCAATGTGCAATCCACCAAACATGACGATAAACATCTTTGACGTACAAATCAGGCAATTCCCAGTGAATTTGCTCACTAGGCATTTCCAAACGTGGCTGATCTGCAGTTACAATTGATATTTCTACGGGATTCACCACATTTTCGCCTTATCCATCGAATACCTTAGAATTGCCTGGTAGTGCATACAAATCGCTCTTGATGTCTATAATTAGTTAGCACATGCGCAAAAGTGTCAAACACATGTGTATCATAACCTTGAAAAATGTTATTAATCCAATTCATAATATCATTAGCAATCCAAAAACACTAAATATATAGTAATAGCTCAAATGTTTTTGAAAGAATTTTGTAACATTTTCGCGCATGCGCAAATACTGGATATGTCAAATATTCATTTTTGATAAATATGTGATGTAAGGAAGGTAGCCGCCAAACCTGATAATTGGTTTTTACTTAAAGAAGTTCAAAGAAAAGTTTTCCAGAAAAAACAGTATATTCAAACTGAAGAAAACAGCCATTTTAGAAAATTTTTTTTTAATGGCCAGCAGTTATTTCTTAAAAAGTATATAATAATGATGCTTTGTGGTAACTTTCATGCTTGTATCATCATTTGCACAATTCCCTCGATTTTGCTTGCTAATAGCTTCCACTAAAGCCTATTGAAAGTATGTTATTAACTGAACATTTGAAAACGTGGTTCACCTGTACCCACGAACCCACAGAAATCAGTATCCAACAAATAATTATGAATCCACAGTATATATTAATTTAGAGAAATTAAAGTGCCCTCACGGTTTTTCGCATATGTATCTATTCTTATTCAAACATTTTTCATCGTTCCATTCATAATCTAAGTTTTTATGGATGTCCAGACAATGTTCTACTCCATTCGCATTATTTGGTTCGTGTACAGTACGTGTATACCAATCCGTTACTGTAAAACCCTGTCCACTAGTTGTCCATACCCACACACCTTCTGTAACTTTATCTGATCCTCCAAGCCAAAAAGCTGAAAAATTATTTTTTAAGAATGGATTTACGTGTTGAACTTTTTATTTTGTGTTTAACCACTAGTTCGAAAGTCTATAGTTGAGTATCTCATACTTGATAGGTCAGAATGTATGGAACCCTATTTTTTTACTTTTACAAAAGTACAGTTATTTAGGTGATAATAATAACATACTCTTATAAAATTGACAATGTCAAATTCGTTAAATGTAGATTGTTTAGAGGTCAAATGTATAAACCATGTAAGATATAACAGTAATTGAGACCTTGTTAGAGAAACAAAAAGGGGATTTTCAGAGTATTATATTGAAAATGATGGATTAAACTTGATTTTTAAGCTAGCTAAACCTCTTACTTGTATGACAAGGAACATTAAACAAAGCACAACATTAAAACTTAAAACTGAGTAAAATAATCTTACCAAAATCAGGGAGGGATTTCAGATGACTCGGTTGATCTCGTGGAAGGATATCAGAAGATGTACTTATCAACTTTTTCCAGCAGCTGTCATTATTTTATCCCGATTGGACCACTTTTCAGAACTTACCTATTGGATTGTTTGTAATGTGTGTTCGAATGGGTTATTAATAATTCAAATCAACTAGGCGTGAAAAAACAAATGACAATCAGTCAAATAACTTCTGTGCCCATATTTTGACTCTTTTATTTATTATGTCTGTTTTGTTCATACATCATTGTACATATAACGGAATTTGATGTGACTGTTGTAAAAGTGAGAGGTTTAGCGCTTAATAACCAGGTTTAATTCACCATTTTTTACATTTGAAAATGCCGGTACTAAGTTAGGAATATGACAGTTGTTGTCCATTCATTTGATGTGTTTTTCATTTGATTTTGCCATGTGAGTAGTGACTGTCCAATTGAATTTTCCTCGGAGTTCAGTATTTTTATTGATTTTACTTTTTTCAAATAAACTACACGTCTGTACGTACTGATTGTATGTAACAATTACAAATACGTTTCAAAGGGTGGATGTATCAGAAAACAAAATGTATAGAAATGTTCATAACTAGTCCGATGGAAAGAAAAAATAAACAGTCTTAAAATTGTCTAGAGTTCATGCGTTCGAAGCGCTTGTTTGGGTTTACATACACCAGGAACCCCAATTATAATATTTAAATGCCGAGGATAAATTTGAACCGTCAACAATTGAAACGTTATATGACCAACAAAAGGCGGGGAAAAAATAAAACCAATCTCATCTAAGATTAATTTACCTGAAGGAGTTGAAATCTTAGTGTCAAAGTATAAAATTTAACGAATGTGAAGTTATCTTATGTCTGCTTACGCATTTGCACAATAATGCATAGGTGAATGGATTTCATTTGGCAGGACTACATGTACCCTTATAGTTAATTTAATTCTTTGAAATAGTTTTAAAATTGCCAATACGTACTTCTCCGGAACTTTTTCGCATTTGATTTAAGAAAGTTTATATCACTCATCTGTTTTGGTTCTGCAAGCATACTGTTAAGGTTTTGACAAGCACTCTGAAAAAAAAATACAATTTTGAATGCAATATTAAAAAAGTGCATATTTGATCGTAATGTGTAAAATAAATGTGGTAAGGATGTTTGGTAATCTTGTTTTTTTAATAATTACCAATTACTGCCGATTCAATTATTTCTGTGGATACCAAATTTCGTGGATTTGGGAAAATTTGCATGTTAGTTAATATTCGTGGTTTTGCCGGAGTCTGCATACATGCCTATTAACAACTTGTTATTGGTTGAACATTTAATTTCGTGGTTCACCTGTATGAACGAAATCTACGAAAATGGTATCCAACGAATATTAATGAATCAACAGTATTCGGAGTCTTCTTGTGTACTGCTGTGAATTCATGGGAGGTGTTCGTTGTTATTCTGTGGTTCACATGTTGTAATGCATACGCGCGTCTGGCGTATATACAAAATTTAGTCCATGTATCTATGATGAGTTTATTTGTATTACTTATGTGCGTATTTCTCTGTCCAGAGTGTTTTCCGTTAATTTATAAATTAACTGTTTACAAAATTTTGAATTTTTGAAATTCTAAGGCTTTTCTACCTCAGGGATAGATTACTTTAGCTGGATTTGGCAAAACTTTTAGGAATTTTGTTCCTCAATGCTCTTCAACTTCGTACTTTATTTGGCCTTTTTAACTTTTTTGGATTCGAGCGTCACTGGTGAGTCTTTTGTAGACGAAACGCGCGTCTGGCGTATATACAAAATTTAGTCCTGGTATCTATGATGAGTTTATTTGTAATGTACTCCTGTCACGTAATGTTGACATTGTAGCAATGTTTGAACATTGCCAAATAAGCAGGAGGGTTAGAGTGCCATAAAATCCAGGTTTAACGGTGATTCACCATTTTATTCCAGTACACATGTGCCAGGTCAGGAATATGGCAGTTGTTATCACATAGTCCGGTTCTATGTATGTCGGCGTTGATTTGATGCAGCACAATGTTTCTGTTTTCTCAGTTTTTTCTCTTATAGTTGATGTGTTTTCCTCGGTTTTGGTTTTGTGACCCAGATTTGTTTTCACTTTATCGATTTCTGACTATTAAAGAGCTGTATTCTACTGTTGCTGTTATTCATTAAGTGCATTTTAAGTTTTGTACACTAACCCCTTATTTTCATTTTATAATTTTCATAATTAAAGTTTTAAAGGTAATATTTAAAAACCTTATCAAATTCTCTTTAAGATTCTATTAGATTTTAAAAGAAAAAAGGTAACCTATGTCAAGTGTCTGGTATCCTGATTCCCGGTACTACGTTCCAGGTATTAGCTAATAGCCATACGTTCTCCCTTTGTATTGGTATATGTGTAACATACTGAATATTGGGATCGGAAACGATGGACGAAATATACCAGAGGGACAGTCAAACTCATATATCGAAAATAAACTGGCAACGTTATGGCTTAAAATTAAAAGGACAAACAGACAAACAATAGTACACATGACACAACATAAAGATAAAGAATAAACAACTCGAACCCCGCCAAAAACTAGGGGTAATCTCAGGTGACTACACCAGTCAAGTGTATGAAAACTTTTGATAATACCTTGCTTACCAATGTTGAACAATCACGATAAATGCAATGCCTCAAAAAGACAAACAGACAAAAAAAAATGTAAAATGGTAAGATTCGACATATGCATTTAGGAATCAATGAATAATTTAAGTTGCTTAGCAATGGCGGTTTCTTGAATGTTCAAAAAATTTAAAATATGAACACAATTTATGTTTGTATTGTTTTCATATGTTTGTTGCAACCAGAATTCATAAATCAGTTACTAATTTCCAGTATAAATTAATTATTGTTTGGTGCAATATAGAAAATCGTATAAAACTATTATGGTACATACTACTTTCAAATGACTATTTGTATGTTCTGTAATATTCACTGGGGCCGTATGGCGATAATAAGAATGACAAACAAAGAGGCAACGTGTTCATTTGTATTCCACACGAATAATGATACAAATAATATATGGGGTTTACATAAATCATATCAGACTGATACCAAAGGGAAGTAACTCAACAAACGTAAATCAAAGTACGTAAAGTACTATAAAAAAATAATGTTACATATAAATAGGAAGATGTGGTGTGAGTGCCAATGAGACAACTCTCCATCCAAATAACAATTTATAAAAGTAAACAATTATAGGTCAATGTACGGCTTTAATACAAAGCCTTGGCTCACACCGAACAACAAGCTATAAAGGGCCCCAAATTACTAGTGTAAAACCATTCAAACGGGAAAACCAATCTATAAAAAAACGAGAAACATGTTCTTAATGTATAGATATTCCCAACCTTGGCACCTCTCCAATTCTTGTTGCTACTGCTGAAGTAATAACATTTGTCTTCATGCATCTTCCAGCCGTATTTGCAAGATCGTTGAACTGTAAAATGTAATTCATAGATATCAAAATTAAATGATATTATTATCGATGGATTCAGAAAGGAAGTGAATTTAGTTTGGGCAGCGTCCGTGGAGACGAATTTTAAACATCTATGTTACTAAAATAGTGAAGTTGAAAACTGGATCCATGTGCGGGGTTTATTTGTTGTGTGTATGCCCTCTTCTATATTGTCGATTTGTTGTCTTTTTGAAACATTTCCCATTTCCATTCTTAATTTTATTTGTTATTTATGTTTATTTCGTCATGTTCAATCGTTAGGTTCCTAAATAGTTTCTTTTTTATTGTTCTTTCTTTGCTTGTTTTAATTATTTAAGTTATGGTATTCATTGCCATTCGAATCCTATTTACGCCGAATTATACTATTTACCGGATTTGGAATAACATGAGCAACACGACGGGTGCCACATGTAGAGCAGGATCTGCTTACCCTTCCGGAGCACCTGAGACCACCCCTAGTTGTTGGTGGGGTTCGTGTTGCTTATTCTTTAGTTTTCTACGTTGTGTCATGTATACTATTGTTTGTCTGTTTGTCTTTTTCATGGTCATGGTGTTGTCAGTTTATTTCGATTTATGAGTTTGACTGTCCCTCTGATATCTTTCGTCCCTCATTTTATAATTTGTAATTACTGGAATCTTTTGTGAATTATTTATAACTTTGTATACATACACAAATTATTAACCTTATACTTGTAGACACTACCAATTGTTGTTATTTACTTTTTATTAAAACAGTGTCATGTCAAAAAAAAAAGGACCCAATTAAACCCAAAATTGAAGTTGTAGTTTTCTGATTCCTTTTCTTTTAAATTTTAAGTTTGTATATTTTATCCATCATGAATTAAATAAACCGCACTTCTGACCAAAATATTGATAAAACATTCCGGCATAACAGACCTTGACATTGATTTCCAAAGTATCCAGTTGCACAGGAACAAATAAAACTACTTCCGGTTGGTGTGCATGTTCCGCCATTTAAACATGGTGAACTGGCGCATGGCGTGACTGTAAAAAAGAAAATAGAAGCAATGAAGTGGAATCATAATATCATAATACAGTGATCTATTCGGATAACATTTTTTTTCTAAGGCAATTAGTAAGTAGTAAGTAGCAGATTTTAAAATGGGTCTTGGTTTATATTAATATACCATTTCAAATTCGGAACTCATGCTGAAAATTCAAAATTATGCTTTTTCGATACATACCAGGAAGAGTGTGTATTGGCGGTCCATGGTTAATGGTTATCAATGGTAATTTCTTCATTCCAAGTGTTTATAATATAGATCGTACTAATTGGTATATATCTTTTTCCAAGAGAGAATTACAGGAACCAATATAATCTTATAATAATAAGAGGAAAAAAAACATCAATAAGACAAATCTTTCTCATTGGTCATTGGTGTAACAAGTTTGTAAAAAGCTGGACCTATAGTAAAAATATGAACATCATGAAACAAAATATATAGTCTTCCTCTTTGGATGACCTATTATCAAGACTTTGACCCTACTCAACTTGAGCACGTGTATTGTGTCGTCGTGACATTATAAAAAGAAAATCGATGATTGATTTAACAAGGATCACTTAAACGCACTTTTTGACAATTTCATTGAACAAATAGAGTAGAAGTTTAGAGGTATATGATTTTTCTATTTATCAGTGTATTCGTGCATTATTTCTTGATTAAAAAAGCAATATTAGAGCATGAGATTAATAAATCTGTAAATTCTTACGCCTAAAATTAATCCTCCTATTGTTTTAGACACCCTAATGGTAAACAAAAGGAAATATTGGTCTTCTGAATTTTAGCTTGAAGTATTTACAAAAAAATATTTTTTTCTAATTTACCCAAACACTTTTTTTTTTAATTTCTACTGGTCATTGATATTGAATCTTGGGCAAATCGAGTTGATAACATATTTATATTTTTCACCTTAACATGTATTTTAGTCTATATGCTTTATTGGACAACATAAAAATAGTTATTTATAACACAGGGATGGCAATTCTAGATCTGAAGTTAAAATTGCTAACGAAATTATAGAATTATTCTTGTTTGAGGATTAACAATTTAAGTGATGATTTTGTCTTTAGCTTACTAAATTTCTTCGATACATGTATTTGTTCATTTTTATTAGAATATAAATAAGAAATATTATCTTATACTTTATGGGTATCAGATTAAAGAATAAAGGTGTAAAAATTGTCCTATAACATTCATGATAGGAAAATATGGACCCCAATCAAAGATCTTAAATTTGATGTGTCATAATTTGACTTTGATAACTTCCTAATCTCAATGGCAGTAAATTCTCATTAATAAGCTAAATTATAATTTATCTTTACTAACACATATACATTACTTCAATAGACCATATTACTTGACTCTTGACGAGTTCGTTTTATTTTCATCAATGACACAAAATGTGTGAAATGTTTGATTGGCAGTTTAAAAATAAAAAATAACACAATTCTGCGTTTTGAGCCTTTGCAAATAAATTAAAAGGAGACATTACAATATATGGAACGCACGTGTACGCGAGCTTGTGTGACTTAACAAAAAACAAATCAGACATAAATGACCAGGTTTTTTAACATTTAAATACATTTAATCATTTGCAGGTCTGATTCCTCTACCCCACTAAATCGTGTACGACACTATAACATAGTTCAACAACCTTCACATCTTGATCCGTTATATCCCTCCGTACATGCACAATTGAATGAACTCCCAAGGACTGTACACGTTCCATTGTAAAAGCAAGGTTCCACAGAGCACGGTGTTTCTAAAGAAAAACCAACATTAGTCAGTAGATATTTTCATGTTTAAATTCAAAATATACACATTAAATATTTTACCGTAACATCTCTTCAAACAATTTGAACAGTAATTATGCGGCATACACCAAAGTAGGTACAACGAAGTCTATTATACAAAATGTGCTCAAATAAGAAAAACATTACCTTGAAGTTGTTATTGTGTCATAAATTTATATAATCCTAATAAATAATATTCATCATTTCAATGATTTCTATCGCAGTATCAGTTGACACTAATCTACAACAAATCTTTATTTTTAACCGGATTTAAAAGAAAGTGTTGACCGATACGATCTGTCGGTGTATAAATACATTTACAACTTGTTTTCGTGATCTTGGATTAAAGGAATTTCGCTGCTCAGTTTCAAAATAAATAACTTTCCATAAAACTAGTATATATTTATAGGGGATTAATTGAGGAATAAAAAAGCAAACAAAATATAGGGGTCAATGTGCTTCGCAGCTTGTTTTGGAGATATTAGCCATTGGAATTTTGGCGGGAAAAGTTCTCTCTTGACTTTTCATAGCTTTATTATTGACCAGTTAAAGTTCTCAAAAACTAATAAAAAATAAATAGGATTTTATAAGACTTTTACAAATAGCTGATAATTATACATGTAAAAGATTTATAAAAAGAAAAATGGGGGTCCATGGGCAAAGTTTTTAAGGCATTCAAATGGATAAAACCAGAGGATTTCGAAAATCTGACAAAAATTCAAAAACATCCTTAAGATACTAGCATAGAAATCTCATCTGATTATTTCACGAATTGTTTACTATTGACTATATGGACACATTAACTGAATGTGAGATCGAATAGCGGTTGATGCATGAATAACATTTGATGCTTTCCTTGTCGACGCAACCGGTAAAAGCAGTTTCCTCAGTTTCTGTGCGTTACCTAGATATGCTTCTTCCTAATATATTTACGAGATTCAAAAATCTGTAAACTAAATTAATGTTGTCTTAATTTATTGTTTCCGTTTGTGCATTCATTCATTCTCACTTTATATAAGCACCTACTTCAGACATTATTTGAAATATATGTGTGTGCCCATTTGTCTCATGTTTTAATCCGAACTATTTTTCTATTCAGAAAACAAAAAAGCGAAACATGCACTATGCTATACCTATATGTTAGTTAGAGGAAGGCAATAAATATCTACTTTTAATATATCTCGAAAACCAGGTATAACACATCATCGTGTATACTACATTCTTCTACTTATACCATCTTAAATCATTACAGTTTGTTTATTCAGAATGACAATGAAAGAAAAAGATGTCATTTTGTGTTTTATATCAACTTCTAATCATATCTAACTTAACTCTTCAGATAAAAAGTAAAATCACAAAAATACTGAACTTAGAGGAAAATCAATTTGGAAAGTCCATAATGACATGGCAAAATTAAAATACAAAACGCATCAAAAACGAATGGACAAGAACTGTCATATTCCAGACTTGGTAAAGGCATTTTCAGATGTAGAAAATGGTCATCAAGAAAAAAATTTAATTGTGCATGCATAGAGTCCACCAGTATCTGCCTTGAGATTCAGATCAAAGCTAAACAACGGGCCTATTACATTTAGAAGTTTCGTTTTATATGCAATATATTTAAATATATACATTCACCTTGACATTCAGGTCCATTAAAACCAACAGTACAATCGCATTGGTATGTATCATTTTCTACTTTACATTCTCCATTGTTTAAGCAGGGTGAACTTGTACATGGAGTTACTGTAAAGATAATATAAAACATCGTACATTTTTTTTGGATTTAGGGAATGGGGCATAGTGTCCTTATAATAATAAGAAAGAGCATAATTAGTTATTGATAAAACGTTCCGGCATAACAGACCTTGACATTGATTTCCAAAGTATCCAGTTGCGCAGGAACAAATAAAACTACTTCCGGTTGGTGTGCATGTTCCGCCATTTAAACATGGTGAACTGGAGCATGGCGTGACTGTAAAAAAGAAAATAGAAGCAATGAAGTGGAATCATAATATCATAATACAGTGATCTATTCGGATAACAATTTTTTTCTAAGGCAATTAGTAAGTAGTAAGTAGCAGATTTTAAAATGGGTCTTGGTTTATATTAATATACCATTTCAAATTCGGAACTCATGCTGAAAATTCAAAATTATGCTTTTTCGATACATACCAGGAAGAGTGTGTATTGGCAGTCCATGGTTAATGGTTATCAATGGTAATTTCTCCATTCCAAGTGTTTATAATATAGATCGTACTTATTGGTATAATATCTTTTTCCAAGCGTGAATTACAGGAACCAATATAAAAATATAGAAATATCAATATAATCTTATAATAATAAGAGGAAAAAAAACATCAATAAGAGAAATCTTTCTCATTGGTCATTGGTGTAACAAGTTTGTAAAAAGCTGGACCTATAGTAAAAATATGAACATCATGAAACAAAATATATAGTTTTCCTCTTTGAATGACCTATTATCAAGACTTTGACCCTACTCAACTTGAGCACGTGTATTGTGTCGTCGTGACATTATAAAAAGAAAATCGATGATTGATTTAACAAGGATCACTTAAACGCACTTTTTGACAATTTCATTGAACAAATAGAGTAGAAGTTTAGAGGTATATGATTTTTCTATTTATCAGTGTATTCGTGCATTATTTCTTGATAAAAAAGCAATATTAGAGCATGAGGTTAATAAATCTGTTGATTCTTACGCCTAAAATTAATCCTCCTATTGTTTTAGACACCCTAATGGTAAACAAAAGGAAATATTGGTCTTCTGAATTTTAGCTTGAAGTATTTACAAAGAAATGTTTTTTTCTAATTTACCCAAACTCTTTTTTTTTAATTTCTACTGGTCATTGATATTGAATCTTGGGCAAATCGAGTTGATAACATATTTATATTTTTCACGTTAACATGTATTATAGGTTGCACTTAGTAAATACAGCTGTTTCTCAAAACACGCCTCTTTTGGGGAGTAATAGAATATTCATAGAAAATTAATTTTGTTTACATACTGGTTCCCAGTTATGCTCTCTGTGTTCCATATCGCAGAGACAGAACTTGGGAATGTTACCAGTAAATAAACACGTGCATATTGTTTACATTGAAATCTGTGGTAACCTTTCATTCGAGGTAGGGGTAGTTAAGAAAATTAGTGTAAGTTTAAACTCTGAGAAGTTCAGGGCATATAAACGTTGAAAATATGCCGCACAGCCCTATATTTTGACCTTTGAAAAAAATTGTGGTGCATATGAACTTTCAATTCTAGGATAAGATTTTTTTCAAAACTTCATAGTAAAAGTGGTACAGTTTTAGCCGTAAAAGGAGTTCCTATGGGAAATTGCATTGTCAATATTTACAGAAATGCAACCTATAGTCAATATGCTTTATTGGACAACATAATAATAGTTATTTATAACACAGGGATGGCAATTCTAGATCTGAAGTTAAAATTGCTAACGAAATTATAGAATTATCCTTGTTTGAGGATTAACAATTTAAGTGATGATTTTGTCTTTAGCTTACTAAATTTCTTCGATACATGTATTTGTTCATTTTTATTAGAATATAAATAAGAAATATTATCTTATACTTTATGGGTATCAGATTAAAGAATAAAGGTGTAAAAATTGTCCTATAACATTCATGAAAGGAAAATATGGACCCCAATCAAAGATCTTAAATTTGATGTGTCATAATTTGACTTTGATAACTTCCTAATCTCAATGGCAGTAAATTCTCATTAATAAGCTAAATTATAATTTATCTTTACTAACAAATATACATTACTTCAATAGACCATATTACTTGACTCTTGACGAGTTCGTTTTATTTTCATCAATGACACAAAATGTGTGAAATGTTTGATTGGCAGTTTAAAAATAAAAAATAACACAATTCTGCGTTTTGAGCCTTTGCAAATAAATTAAAAGGAGACATTACAATATATCGAACGCACGTGTACGCGAGCTTGTGTGACTTAACAAAAAACAAATCAGACATAAATGACCAGGTTTTTTTAACATTTAAATAAATTTAATCATTTGCAGGTATGATTCCTCTACCCCACTAAATCGTGTACGACACTATAACATAGTTCAACAACCTTCACATCTTGATCCGTTATATCCCTCCGTACATGCACAATTGAATGAACTCCCAAGGACTGTACACGTTCCATTGTAAAAGCAAGGTTCCACAGAGCACGGTGTTTCTAAAGAAAAACCAACATTAGTCAGTAGATATTTTCATGTCTAAATTCAAAATATACACATTAAATATTTTACCGTAACATCTCTTCAAACAATTTGAACAGTAATTATGCGGCATACACCAAAGTAGGTACAACGAAGTCTATTATACAAAATGTGCTCAAATAAGAAAAACATTACCTTGTTATTGTGTCATAAATTTATATAATCCTAATAAATAATATTCATCATTTCAATGATTTCTATCGCAGTATCAGTTGACACTAATCGACAACAAATCTTTATTTTTAACCGGATTTAAAAGAAAGTGTTGACCGATACGATCTGTCGGTGTATAAATACATTTACAACTTGTTTTCGTAATCTTGGATTAAAGGAATTTCGCTGCTCAGTTTCAAAATAAATAACTTTCCATAAAACTAGTATATATTTATAGGGGATTAATTGAGGAATAAAAAAGCAAACAAAATATAGGGGTCAATGTGCTTCGCAGCTTGTTTTCGAGATATTAGCCATTGGAATTTTGGCGGGAAAAGTTCTCTCTTGACTTTTCATAGCTTTATTATTGACCAGTTAAAGTTCTCAAAAACTAATAAAAAATAAATAGGATTTTATAAGACTTTTACAAATAGCTGATAATTATACATGTAAAAGATTTATAAAAAGAAAAATGGGGGTCCATGGGCAAAGTTTTTAAGGCATTCAAATGGATAAAACCAGAGGATTTCGAAAATCTGACAAAAATTCAAAAACATCCTTAAGATACTAGCATAGAAATCTCATCTGATTATTTCACGAATTGTTTACTATTGACTATATGGACACATTAACTGAATGTGAGATCGAATAGCGGTTGATGCATGAATAACATTTTACGCTTTCCTTGTCGACGCAACCGGTAAAAGCAGTTTCCTCAGTTTCTGTGCGTTACCTTGATATGCTTCTTCCTAATATATTTACGAGATTCAAAAATCTGTAAACTAAATTAATGTTGTCTTAATTCATTGTTTCCGTTTGTGCATTCATTCATTCTCACTTTATATAAGCACCTACTTCAGACATTATTTGAAATAAATGTGTGTGCCCATTTGTCTCATGTTTTAATCCGAACTATTTTTCTATTCAGAAAACAAAAAAGCGAAACATGCACTATGCTATACCTATATGTTAGCTAGAGGAAGGCAATAAATATCTACTTTTAATATATCTCGAAAACCAGGTATAACACATCATCGTGTATACTACATTCTTCTACTTATACCATCTTAAATCATTACAGTTTGTTTATTCAGAATGACAATGAAAGAAAAAGATGTCATTTTGTGTTTTATATCAACTTCTAATCATATCTAACTTAACTCTTCAGATAAAAAGTAAAATCACAAAAATACTGAACTTAGAGGAAAATCAATTTGGAAAGTCCATAATGACATGGCAAAATTAAAATACAAAACGCATCAAAAACGAATGGACAAGAACTGTCATATTCCTGACTTGGTAAAGGCATTTTCAGATGTAGAAAATGGTCATCAAGAAAAAAATTTAATTGTGCATGCATAGAGTCCACCAGTATCTGCCTTGAGATTCAGATCAAAGCTAAACAACGGGCCTATTACATTTAGAAGTTTCGTTTTATATGCAATATATTTAAATATATACATTCACCTTGACATTCAGGTCCATTAAAACCAACAGTACAATCGCATTGGTATGTATCATTTTCTACTTTACATTCTCCATTGTTTAAGCAGGGTGAACTTGTACATGGAGTTACTGTAAAGATAATATAAAACATCGTACATTTTTTTTGGATTTAGGGAATGGGGCATAGTGTCCTTATAATAATAAGAAAGAGCATAATTAGTTATTGATAAAACGTTCCGGCATAACAGACCTTGACATTGATTTCCAAAGTATCCAGTTGCACAGGAACAAATAAAACTACTTCCGGTTGGTGTGCATGTTCCGCCATTTAAACATGGTGAACTGGAGCATGGCGTGACTGTAAAAAAGAAAATAGACGCAATGAAGTGGAATCATAATATCATAATACAGTGATCTATTCGGATTACAATTTTTTTCTAAGGCAATTAGTAAGTAGTAAGTAGCAGATTTTAAAATGGGTCTTGGTTAATATTAATATACCATTTCAAATTCGGAACTCATGCTGAAAATTCAAAATTATGCTTTTTCGATACATACCAGGAAGAGTATGTATTGGCGGTCCATGGTTTATGGTTGTCAATGGTAATTTCTCCATTCGAAGTGTTTATAATATAGATCGTACTTATTGGTATATATCTTTTTCCAAGCGAGAATTACAGGAACCAATATAAAAATATAGAAATATCAATATAATCTTCTAATAATAAGAGGGAAAAAAAACATCAATAAGAGAAATCTTTCTCATTGGTCATTGGTGTAACAAGTTTGTAAAAAGCCAGGGGCGGATTTAGGCGGGGGCGTGGCGGGGGTGCGCCCCCCCCCCCCCTAAAATTTGCAAAGCATGGGTTGACTTCAACATATTTAATTATCAGAAGAGACTATTCAATCTTTTTTAACATTCAAAGTATATAAAACAGTGAGTTTAACAGAATCAAGGTGATTAATCAAATGACCTACGCTTTATTAAAGTTCTATAAATAACTTCAAAGGAAGGTGTCAAACGCGGAGCTACGTTTGATGACAAATATCATATAATATAAATATAAAGATTTCCTCTTTATTTTTCTGTCATTATATCTATGGTTAAATATGTACACAGGCTTAAGAAGTTGGACACAGGGTTACTTTATGATGCTTATGTTTGTAATAAAATTTTAGATGCAGAAAACATTAATTGTTGGTATTCATCTATGAAATATGTACTTCAATCACTTGATATACAAAATTTAGATACAAAGCTCAATAAATTAATTAAATTTGTAAAATGTAAACTTTGTAATAGTTTCAAAACATTTTGGTTGGTCAAAAGATCTGAAACCTTATCACAAGGTAATAGTAAATTAGAGAATTATTTCAACCTCAAGACTGACTTTGTAAAGGAGGCCTATTTATCAATTAAAGATTTTAGTATAAGAAGAGCTATATGTAAAATGAGAATAAGTGCTCATGATCTTAAAATTGAGAAAGATAGATATAATAAAAAATACATAGAGAGAACTCAACGTCTATGTCATCACTGCTTATCACATGGATCAAATTCTATTGAAGATGAGACCCATTTTACAGTAAATTGTCCATTATATGATGAACAGAGAAAATTATTATTTGATAAAGTTATAAATTTTTGTACTAATTTTAAAGAACTACCTAATGATAAGAAATATTTCTGGCTGTTCACAAATGAGCATTTACCAACTCTCATGTGCCTAGGAAATTACATTATTAAAGGGTTAGAAATAAGATCCAGATGTAAACAAAATATATGAAGTAATTTAGTATTTTATTGTTATAAGATTTAATATAATAGTTATATAAAACACATGTTGTGTTAGGCTCTGATCCTGTTCATAACGTTAAAGTATGTATTAGTTTTCTGTTTTGCTTTTTCCAATCATATTGTGTTGTAAAATGATGCCCTTTATGGGTTCTTGATTAGATTAATAAAATTCTTATCTTATCTTATCTTATCTTATCTAATAGGTTTTTAACAGTTAAAGTAAAAACAAATGTTACATTGTATTTGCGGTTTTTATAATAAATTTGTTTGATAATCGAAGTTCCAAAACATCCCTTACTCACTTTCACAATTTCATAATGACACGGTCAAGAAAACAGTGAGATTCTTTTATAATATCCCTAATGAAAGATAGAAATACTGTTTCAAGCGAAAGGTTAGTTTATCAATTTGTTTCTCTGTGTCTATATATATCATTTATTTCTCACTTGCAACCTAAATATTTAGCCGAATTCTGTACCGTATTATTGTATGCTTGGGATTCCAAGAAAATAAATATAACTGCGTAAATGCATCTCATTCTGATTTTAGTTGTTTGTGGCGAACACAGTGAAGTCTGGCACGACCTCCGAAAATCAAAAAAGTAAAAAACAGATAGTATGAAAGGACAATTAAAAATCGCTGATAAAAGTAGAAATTTTCGTTTGAAAAATATATTGGTCAGGTGATCAATTGTGATCTGTCTCGTCTCACTTTCCGTCCGTCTGTCCGCCCGTCTATCTGTAGATTGTTGTCAGGTGTGGATTAAGGCAGTTTCAGCTTGAAAATTTAATTTCTCGCTAATTTTACCACACAATAGTTCGAGTTATCTACATTTCACCCCTTTAGAAGAATATGTCAATAGTTTTACCTAAAGAAACCTCCAAAAAAATTTCGCCTCGCTCCTCTCGGCGAACATAAAACTTTGCGCCCCCCTAACTGGAAATCCTGGATCCGCCCCTGAAAGCTGGACCTATAGTAAAAATATGAACATCATGAAACAAAATATATAGTCTTCCTCTTTGAATGACATATTATCAAGACTTTGACCCTACTCAACTTGAGCACGTGTATTGTGTCGTCGTGACATTATAAAAAGAAAATCGATGATTGATTTAACAAGGATCACTTAAACGCACTTTTTGACAATTTCATTGAACAAATAGAGTAGAAGTTTAGAGGTATATGATTTTTCTATTTATCAGTGTATTCGTGCATTATTTCTTGATTAAAAAAGCAATATTAGAGCATGAGGTTAATAAATCTGTTGATTCTTACGCCTAAAATTAATCCTCCTATTGTTTTAGACACCCTAATGGTAAACAAAAGGAAATATTGGTCTTCTGAATTTTAGCTTGAAGTATTTACAAAAAAATGTTTTTTTCTAATTTACCCAAACACTTTTTTTTTAATTTCTACTGGTCATTGATATTGAATCTTGGGCAAATCGAGTTGATAACATATTTATATTTTTCACCTTAACATGTATTTTAGTCAATATGCTTTATTGGACAACATAAAAATAGTTATTTATAACACAGGGATGGCAATTCTAGATCTGAAGTTAAAATTGCTAACGAAATTATAGAATTATCCTTGTTTGAGGATTAACAATTTAAGTGATGATTTTGTCTTTAGCTTACTAAATTTCTTCGATACATGTATTTGTTCATTTTTATTAGAATATAAATAAGAAATATTATCTTATACTTTATGGGTATCAGATTAAAGAATAAAGGTGTAAAAATTGTCCTATAACATTCATGATAGGAAAATATGGACCCCAATCAAAGATCTTAAATTTGATGTGTCATAATTTGACTTTGATAACTTCCTAATCTCAATGGCAGTAAATTCTCATTAATAAGCTAAATTATAATTTATCTTTACTAACACATATACATTACTTCAATAGACCATATTACTTGACTCTTGACGAGTTCGTTTTATTTTCATCAATGACACAAAATGTGTGAAATGTTTGATTGGCAGTTTAAAAATAAAAAATAACACAATTCTGTGTTTTGAGCCTTTGCAAATAAATTAAAAGGAGACATTACAATATATCGAACGCACGTGTACGCGAGCTTGTGTGACTTAACAAAAAACAAATCAGACATAAATGACCAGGTTTTTTTAACATTTAAATAAATTTAATCATTTGCAGGTCTGATTCCTCTACCCCACTAAATCGTGTACGACACTATAACATAGTTCAACAACCTTCACATCTTGATCCGTTATATCCCTCCGTACATGCACAATTGAATGAACTCCCAAGGACTGTACACGTTCCATTGTAAAAGCAAGGTTCCACAGAGCACGGTGTTTCTAAAGAAAAACCAACATCAGTCAGTAGATATTTTCATGTCTAAATTCAAAATATACACATTAAATATTTTACCGTAACATCTCTTCAAACAATTTGAACAGTAATTATGCGGCATACACCAAAGTAAGTACAACGAAGTCTATTATACAAAATGTGCTCAAATAAGAAAAACATTACCTTGTTATTGTGTCATAAATTTATATAATCCTAATAAATAATATTCATCATTTCAATGATTTCTATCGCAGTATCAGTTGACACTAATCGACAACAAATCTTTATTTTTAACCGGATTTAAAAGAAAGTGTTGACCGATACGATCTGTCGGTGTATAAATACATTTACAACTTGTTTTCGTGATCTTGGATTAAAGGAATTTCGCTGCTCAATTTCAAAATAAATAACTTTCCTTAAAACTAGTATATATTTATAGGGGATTAATTGAGGAATAAAAAAGCAAACAAAATATAGGGGTCAATGTGCTTCGCAGCTTGTTTTCGAGATATTAGCCATTGGAATTTTGGCGGGAAAAGTTCTCTCTTGACTTTTCATAGCTTTATTATTGACCAGTTAAAGTTCTCAAAAACTAATAAAAAATAAATAGGATTTTATAAGACTTTTACAAATAGCTGATAATTATACATGTGAAAGATTTATAAAAAGAAAAATGGGGGTCCATGGGCAAAGTTTTTAAGGCATTCAAATGGATAAAACCAGAGGATTTCGAAAATCTGACAAAATTCAAAAACATCCTTAAGATATTAGCATAGAAATCTCATCTGATTATTTCACGAATTGTTTACTATTGACTATATGGACACATTAACTGAATGTGAGATCGAATAGCGGTTGATGCAGGAATAACATTTTACGCTTTCCTTGTCGACGCAACCGGTAAAAGCAGTTTCCTCAGTTTCTGTGCGTTACCTTGATATGCTTCTTCCTAATATATTTACGAGATTCAAAAATCTGTAAACTAAATTAATGTTGTCTTAATTTATTGTTTCCGTTTGTGCATTCATTCATTCTCACTTAATATAAGCACCTACTTCAGACATTATCTGAAATATATGTGTGTGCCCATTTGTCTCATGTTTTAATCCGAACTATTTTTCTATTCAGAAAACAAAAAAGCGAAACATGCACTATGCTATACCTATATGTTAGCTAGAGGAAGGCAATAAATATCTACTTTTAATATATCTCGAAAACCAGGTATAACACATCATCGTGTATACTACATTCTTCTACTTATACCATCTTAACTCATTACAGTGTGTTTATTCAGAATGACAATGAAAGAAAAAGATGTCATTTTGTGTTTTATATCAACTTCTAATCATATCTAACTTAACTCTTCAGATAAAAAGTAAAATCACAAAAATACTGAACTTAGAGGAAAATCAATTTGGAAAGTCCATAATGACATGGCAAAATTAAAATACAAAACGCATCAAAAACGAATGGACAAGAACTGTCATATTCCTGACTTGGTAAAGGCATTTTCAGATGTAGAAAATGGTCATCAAGAAAAAAAATTAATTGTGCATGCATAGAGTCCACCAGTATCTGCCTTGAGATTCAGATCAAAGCTAAACAACTGGCCTATTACATTTAGAAGTTTCGTTTTATATGCAATATATTTAAATATGTACATTCACCTTGACATTCAGGTCCATTAAAACCAACAGTACAATCGCATTGGTATGTATCATTTTCTACTTTACATTCTCCATTGTTTAAGCAGGGTGAACTTGTACATGGAGTTACTGTAAAGATAATATAAAACATCGTACATTTTTTTGGATTTAGGGAATGGGGCATAGTGTCCTTATAATAATAAGAAAGAGCATAATTAGTTATTGATAAAACATTCCGGCATAACAGACCTTGACATTGATTTCCAAAGTATCCAGTTGCACAGGAACAAATAAAACTACTTCCGGTTGGTGTGCATGTTCCGCCATTTAAACATGGTGAACTGGAGCATGGCGTGACTGTAAAAAAGAAAATAGAAGCAATGAAGTGGAATCATAATATCATAATACAGTGATCTATTCGGATTACAATTTTTTTTCTAAGGCAATTAGTAAGTAGTAAGTAGCAGATTTTAAAATGGGTCTTGGTTTATATTAATATACCATTTCAAATTCGGAACTCATGCTGAAAATTCAAAATTATGCTTTTTCGATACATACCAGGAAGAGTATGTATTGGCGGTCCATGGTTAATGGTTATCAATGGTAATTTCTTCATTCCAAGTGTTTATAATATAGATCGTACTAATTGGTATATATCTTTTTCCAAGCGAGAATTACAGGAACCAATATAAAAATATAGAAATATCAATATAATCTTATAATTTTAAGAGGAAAAAAAAACATTAATAAGAGAAATCTTTCTCATTGGTCATTGGTGTAACAAGTTTGTAAAAAGCTGGACCTATAGTAAAAATATGAACATCATGAAACAAAATATATAGTTTTCCTCTTTGAATGACCTATTATCAAGACTTTGACCCTACTCAACTTGAGCACGTGTATTGTGTCGTCGTGACATTATAAAAAGAAAATCGATGATTGATTTAACAAGGATCACTTAAACGCACTTTTTGACAATTTCATTGAACAAATAGAGTAGATTTTTAGAGGTATATGATTTTTCTATTTATCAGTGTATTCGTGCATTATTTCTTGATTAAAAAAGCAATATTAGAGCATGAGGTTAATAAATCTGTTGATTCTTACGCCTAAAATTAATCCTCCTATTGTTTTAGACACCCTAATGGTAAACAAAACGAAATATTGGTTTTCTGAATTTTAGCTTGAAGTATTTACAAAAAAATGTTTTTTTCTAATTTACCCAAACACTTTTTTTTAATTTCTACTGGTCATTGATATTGAATCTTGGGCAAATCGAGTGGATAACATATTTATATTTTTCACCTTAACATGTATTTTAGTCAATATGCTTTATTGGACAACATAAAAATAGTTATTTATAACACAGGGATGGCAATTCTAGATCTGAAGTTAAAATTGCTAACGAAATTATAGAATTATCCTTGTTTGAGGATTAACAATTTAAGTGATGATTTTGTCTTTAGCTTACTAAATTTCTTCGATACATGTATTTGTTCATTTTTATTAGAATATAAATAAGAAATATTATCTTATACTTTATGGGTATCAGATTAAAGAATAAAGGTGTAAAAATTGTCCTATAACATTCATGATAGGAAAATATGGACCCCAATCAAAGATCTTAAATTTGATGTGTCATAATTTGACTTTGATAACTTCCTAATCTCAATGGCAGTAAATTCTCATTAATAAGCTAAATTATAATTTATCTTTACTAACACATATACATTACTTCAATAGACCATATTACTTGACTCTTGACGAGTTCGTTTTATTTTCATCAATGACACAAAATGTGTGAAATGTTTGATTGGCAGTTTAAAAATAAAAAATATCACAATTCTGCGTTTTGAGCCTTTGCAAATAAATTAAAAGGAGACATTACAATATATGGAACGCACGTGTACGCGAGCTTGTGTGACTTAACAAAAAACAAATCAGACATAAATGACCAGGTTTTTTTAACATTTAAATAAATTTAATCATTTGCAGGTCTGATTCCTCTACCCTACTAAATCGTGTACGACACTATAACATAGTTCAACAACCTTCACATCTTGATCCGTTATATCCCTCCGTACATGTACAATTGAATGAACTCCCAAGGACTGTACACGTTCCATTGTAAAAGCAAGGTTCCACAGAGCACGGTGTTTCTAAAGAAAAACCAACATTAGTCAGTAGATATTTTCATGTTTAAATTCAAAATATACACATTAAATATTTTACCGTAACATCTCTTCAAACAATTTGAACAGTAATTATGCGGCATACACCAAAGTAGGTACAACGAAGTCTATTATACAAAATGTGCTCAAATAAGAAAAACATTACCTTGTTATTGTGTCATAAATTTATATAATCCTAATAAATAATATTCATCATTTCAATGATTTCTATCGCAGTATCAGTTGACACTAATCGACAACAAATCTTTATTTTTAACCGGATTTAAAAGAAAGTGTTGACCGATACGATCTGTCGGTGTATAAATACATTTACAACTTGTTTTCGTGATCTTGGATTAAAGGAATTTCGCTGCTCAGTTTCAAAATAAATAACTTTCCATAAAACTAGTATATATTTATAGGGGATTAATTGAGGAATAAAAAAGCAAACAAAATATAGGGGTCAATGTGCTTCGCAGCTTGTTTTCGAGATATTAGCCATTGAAATTTTGGCGGGAAAAGTTCTCTCTTGACTTTTCATGGCTTTATTATTGACCAGTTAAAGTTCTCAAAAACTAATAAAAAATAAATAGGATTTTATAAGACTTTTACAAATAGCTGATAATTATACATGTAAAAGATTTATAAAAAGAAAAATGGGGGTCCATGGGCAAAGTTTTTAAGGCATTCAAATGGATAAAACCAGAGGATTTCGAAAATCTGACAAAAATTCAAAAACATCCTTAAGATACTAGCATAGAAATCTCATCTGATTATTTCACGAATTGTTTACTATTGACTATATGGACACAGTAACTGAATGTGAGATCGAATAGCGGTTGATGCATGAATAAAATAATACGCTTTCCTTGTCGACGCAACCGGTAAAAGCAGTTTCCTCAGTTTCTGTGCGTTACCTTGATATGCTTCTTCCTAATATATTTACGAGATTCAAAAATCTGTAAACTAAATTAATGTTGTCTTAATTTATTGTTTCCGTTTGTGCATTCATTCATTCTCACTTTATATAAGCACCTACTTCAGACATTATTTGAAATATATGTGTGTGCCCATTTGTCTCATGTTTTAATCCGAACTATTTTTCTATTCAGAAAACAAAAAAGCGAAACATGCACTATGCTATACCTATATGTTAGCTAGAGGAAGGCAATTAATATCTACTTTTAATATATCTCGAAAACCAGGTATAAAACATCATCGTGTATACTACATTCTTCTACTTATACCATCTTAAATCATTACAGTTTGTTTATTCAGAATGACAATGAAAGAAAAAGATGTCATTTTGTGTTTTATATCAACTTCTAATCATATCTAACTTAACTCTTCAGATAAAAATTAAAATCACAAAAATACTGAACTTAGAAGAAAATCAATTTCGAAAGTCCATAATGACATGGCAAAATTAAAATACAAAACGCATCAAAAACGAATGGACAAGAACTGTTATATTCCTGACTTGGTAAAGGCATTTTCAAATGTAGAAAATGGTCATCAAGAAAAAAATTTAATTGTGCATGCATAGAGTCCACCAGTATCTGCCTTGAGATTCAGATCAAAGCTAAACAACGGGCCTATTACATTTAGAAGTTTCGTTTTATATGCAATATATTTAAATATATACATTCACCTTGACATTCAGGTCCATTAAAACCAACAGTACAATCGCATTGGTATGTATCATTTTCTACTTTACATTCTCCATTGTTTAAGCAGGGTGAACTTGTACATGGAGTTACTGTAAAGATAATATAAAACATCGTACATTTTTTTGGATTTAGGGAATGGGGCATAGTGTCCTTATAATAATAAGAAAGAGCATAATTAGTTTATGTTACATAATGTGTAGAAGATTATATTGTATAGGTTTTAATACATACCTTAATATCAATAACAAGATTCAGATCGTTTAGAATGTCTTAACGTAAGTACGATGTCAGGCGGATTTTCTAAATGAATGCCAATAATTCTATAGTACAGACAGTCGTTGGACAACAGAAAAAAATGTTAAGAAGAGTTTGTTTTTCGTTATGCGTACAACTACTCATATTAATTTATGCCAGTGAACTTAAAAAATGTTTTATGAAAATTGTAGCCTTTGGGTCTATCCGGAGATGCATATAAAACTGATGAATTTTCAAATAAATATATGAGTTGTTCCACTCAACCGTTTTCGAGGCTATGTCAGAGCATTTATAACGTACAGCTACGTCTGCTTATTCTTATTTCATGTCATGAGGATGAAATTAATGAATCAAGTTGTTTGTTACTGTTTCTGTATGATCCACATAAACACTTGAGGCAATTAGACAGCACTTAATAAGACAACAGTCTTACGAAGAATGTTGATAACTTTAAGTATTAAACTGTTATACCTAAGTGGTAACATAATCATGTTGGAAATTACCACTTGTATCGTAGTTGTGAAATATAACTATACATATTACTTATATCATATAGTATGCATCTATCGTTTAACATTTTCATATAGCAGACGTTTAAAGATTGATCTCCACAAGTATTTTATTGTCTACAATTAACCGAAAATATTATATTTGTATTTTCTAAAGGGAATAATGATATTTGCACTTAAGTACAAGTAAGGGTGTGTTAACCCTGTTTGTGATCTAATCTTTCATCGGGCAAATTAGTCTAAATATGTATCAACTATGCACATAGCATATATAAGTAATACATAATTAGCCAATTAAACGTCCCTTTGGTATCTTTCGCCTCTCTTTTATAGGAGAATTTCGAAAATACTAAATAGATATACTAATACAATTATTTTTGCTTACTTTTTAGTTTCAGTCAATATTTTGAGAGTCAATATACATAACTAGATTAAAAATAGATAAAAATAATTAGAAATTAGGAAATATCAGTCACCAAAGAAAAACATCTTTATAATTATTGGAAAAAGAGTAAATCATCAAATTGACCATATTTCGGCACACCATTCGAATGAATCTTACGATAAGGGACTTACCCGTCTAAAAGAAGGCTGAATTCAAGTGTTTCAGTATGGATATAAAAACTTATCGACATACTCTATATAGCATGAAGTAATGTTTTTGAATGAATTTTATATAAATATTGACATCAATAGAATTATAAATTTATAGATGATTGATCATTACGATTTTCCAGATTTCTACCTCTAAGATACGGTTCATTCATGAAGGATTCAGAATAATTTACTGCTTATTTGTATAATTTTCGGGGTAAAAATGTAAAATTTGTCTAATATTTCAAATTTGACAATCACGTTAAATAAAATTTAAACGATTGAAAACAAAGTATTGTTTAACAACACATATTGTTGATATAAATTTAAAATATGGTTTGTAAAATTTCAAATCTTATTTATTTTTTTACTTTTGAAAGTCTGTCCGAAAACTCATTTTTCAATTTTTGCTCTTATGCCGGAAAAATCACCGTAGGTTTAAATATTTATTACCTGCACATTTATATCCCGTGATACCTTCTGGACATATACAATAGTAGCTACGTCCGGCTGTTATACAAGTTCCTCCATTTAAACATGGAGAACTAACGCATGCATCTTCTGTAATAAAACAATGCATTATTTATATAAAAAGTAATTGATAGACTATAATATTTTAAACATAAAAAAATAAGAATTTTAAAAAATACTGTAAACATTCTGGTCAATTCTACTGTATATAAAACCATAAAAACCATCTCTATGATAGAATACGAAGCAATTAAGCCGTTTTTTAATCTAAAAAAGAATTTGGTAACGGCATTGTTCGTACCTCAAATTGAAAATAATATTACGTCATTGGTGGAATTTTCATTTTTTTATTGCGTAATGAACTAATTACAGCGATTTGGTGAATGCCTATAAAGATATTTCTCAGAATGTATTTGATTCTAGTACATCTGAAACGATGAATCAGAAAGAAAACAAATAAAGGCCTAATTTAAGCTGATATACATTGAAGATGACTTATTTGACGATGTTCGAATCTCAATATTACGTACTTTATTATTCATATTATACCTTTAGTTGTATAACCTTTTGTCTCTGTAAATCCTTTTATCTTGGTGAGATTTTCCGTCTTTCGTTGTAAATTTAAGTGTCCTTAAATAAGATAATTAATAAATTTTAGAATTCGTACATTTGTGAATAGTTATAAAAGTTACCAGTCTAGGAATTTGCTTTTGTGAACAAACCTTAATCAACAATGATAAGGCAATCTTTTAATTATCTCTATTTGCGAATAAAGAAGTTTAATGAGTCCTTCGTATGTTGATACACATTACCCTGACCTGTTCAACTTCAATATTTACATTAATTTATCCTGGTTTGTCTTGTATATTAGCATTAAGGATTCGAAGTTCTTATATTTTGTCAAAAACAACAAAAACTGAAACAATAGACTCATTTTCACAGTGTTAATGCAGTGCATGAAAACAAAGATGATCAACAAGAAGAACCATCATTGTGTGTTGGAAAGAGTGAACGATTCGTTGTTGCATATATAGTTGAAAAAATAGACTATTGAATATCATATTTGACTTACCATGTGCATTTTCACTTTTGTTAGGTCTTGATGCTGTAGCAAAATAAATTGTAACCACCAAACACAAAACTGTTGTTAGTATAAACAATACCGTTCCAAATCTCCACCTATTTCTACTGGTTTGCATATCTTTGATGTCCTGGAACTGCCAAGTTTTGTCAGATTGATCATCTGGCAATTTATGGTCACTTTCTTTGAATAATCCGTATTCATTTAAGGTTCCCCTATCTTGGAATGCTATTATATCCTGTTTATGTTGAGGATCATTAGTACGTGTAAAATACGCTACATGTCCGTCGGTTGTCATTTTTCTTGTTATGAACAAATACTTCAATAATACATAAAGAATTGAAAAAATATGTATCAAATAAATATCAACCTTTGAACGATTTAACTGAGTGTTAAATTTCCAATTGTACGAGGATTTAAATGAGGGTCTTAATTATAAGAATACGTATAAGAGAAAAAACGGAAATACGTATACAGTTAAGAGAAAACACGGAAATACGTATGCAACGAATAATACAAAACAAGGCAAAGTGCATCAACCCCAATAGTATGATGCAGACTCAAAGGAAATACGTCATTTTTTTTTTATCGTAAACGTGATTCGATCCATCCTTGATTTTTTTTTTCTCATTGGACATCATACAACATCCCCTATATAAAATGGAGAATGAAAATGGAGAATGTGTCAAAGAAACAACAAACCGACCAAAGAGGAGAAAATAGCCCAAGGCCACCATTTTTCTTCAACACAGCGAGAAAATCCCGCACCAGGAGTCGGGTTTCAGCTGGTCCCCTCATCGGAAACGTGTACTCGCTCAGTGAAAATGGACGTAACACTTAATTCCAAAACAAACAAATGAACTAAACTTTAAAATAATATACAAGTCTATCTTACAAGGCCAGAGGCTCCTGACTTTATGCGGGGTTAAACTTGTTTTGTGAAATATCAACCCTCCCCTGGTACCTCTAGCAAACTTAGAATAAACAAACACACAGCAATTCGCACAATAAAATCAGTTTTAAAAAAAGCCCTGATCCCAGAATATGTAACAGAAGAAACAACAAAGCAGAATGATAATGATACATAAATTAACCATGTTAACATATGACAACTATAGCAGTTACTGACATGCAAGCTACAAACCTCAATCAAACTGATTGAAAGATTATGTCTTCATCGTATAAAAATCAAGCACAATCCCTTTCGTTAAGAGTGAAGAATCATACCATCACACACGATATGTCATCTTAGTCATCTCCTTTCAAATATCGCTATGTTCAGGCAGTTTTATTAATAAATTAAAATAACTTTTGCGGATTGTCTGGAATGATGTTTTTCTTTTTAACGTTACCAAGAACGGTCGAACTAAAAATAAATGAATGCCAAATATGAATATATACTTGAAGATTTGAGGAGCTAAATTTATGGCCAAAAGAAACTACAAAGAATATCCAAAACGTCTTTTTTTGGTTCTGGAACTTCTAATATGTATGACATCATTTTCAGATATATTGAGGGGCTTTGACGGTCAAGTGGGCTAATTTGTTCTACTTCTGTAATTGTAGCCAGTCAACAATGATGTTGTGAGTTCGAACCCCTCTCGTGCGGGTGCACTCGACTTCAATCTTAAGTGACTGGGATTGTCAGTTTTTCCTTCGGAGATCGCGATCGGTGGTATTCTCCGGGCATTCCGGCTTACTCCACAAATAAAAACTGGCGCTTAAAAGTGGCGTTAAAACACCAACAATCAATAAACAAATCAGATATATTAACAAAATGATCAAAACATTATTGAACACATTTGATAAATCATCATAATTTATATCACAAAAAATAAAACCATTATCCAATTTTACTTACTTTTAAATACATTTATAGCATTTATTACATTGATAATGTTTTCCGATTCTTTCTGAAATTGATCCTTCACTTTTGTCATTTCTTCGCATGCTTTTATTGCATTCATGCAAGCAATCTGCTTGATATATTTCTTTCAAAATCATCCATACGTTTCGCAATTTTATCCCAATGTGTATTCATAGATTCTGTCGATCCTACCACATGACTTTTCATATCACTCAATAATGAATTCATTGGTTGTGGTGAATGCTTTCTCGTTGTTAATGTCTTTATATCGGATACAAAAAGAGGAAATTTGAAGAAGAATGTGTCGCACTAAACGCAAAATGATCGAACAAAAAGCAAAACGGACCGAAAGCAACAGACACACAGCAAAAGTGTCGGACGATAAGTAAAATTTTCGGACAAAAAGCCAAACGGACAGAAATCAGCATACAGGAAGCAAACGTATCGGGGGGGAACTAAATTATCGGACATAAAGCAAAATCAGATTAAAAGCAAATCCCGGCTCAAAAGCACCGTATCAGTCGTCGTTGTGATGAGATATTTTGCCGACAATGTTAGTCTGGTGATTTTCATGAACACATGTATCGACATGATGACCATCTTAAATTATTAGAAGATTTTTACAAATATTAACGATATTAGCTGAAAACTGAACAAAGACTTCAGTGTTCTGACATCCTCATTTTCAACTTCAGCTATTCTGTTCTGGCTCAAATCAACATGGAGAGATCCAGGGAAAGTAAACAGTCGGTAATTATAAAGGAATCGTAATTCCGCTAACGAGTTTCTTGAGAGATCAATTTTCTTTATTTGTTTCATGGTTCTGAACATAACGTCGGAGAATAAACTGTTGGAACTCAGACTGTTACTGGGAAGACAGATTTCTGTCCAAGATCTAAATATTCTGTTTTCTAAAATTGCATTGATGGTGTGTTCTGTAGTAATAATGGAAAAATAGGATATTTCTATGAATCGCAGGTTGTCATAGATACATCTAGTGATTACTTTTGTTTTTATATTTTCTTTCTCTAGTACGGGTTGTTTATTAGGAATGGTTCCGGTAATGCAAAGGAGATATTCCGAAGTGTAACGCGCTCCATATACTCTGGAAATTAGCACCTTTCTTGCTTTAGTAGTTCTGTTGTGATTTAAAACGTTCCTTGTGAATACAGAATTTCTGTATTCAAAAATACAATTCAAAATTGTCATATGTTGATGACTTGGTTGAATAAATGATACTTCTGGTGAAAAATCATAATTACAATAGTTTTGAATGTAGCAGTTGTGAACTTCAACCATCATCAATCCTAAGGCTTGTAATTTGATTGGTTACTTCATATTTACTTTCGCGCCAATTCTGTAGTTAATGCGCAAGCTCATTGATGATTTATTGTGTTCCGTGGTCATATTGTGCTTTTTTAATATCAGAAACACATAAAGTATCGTCTCCAGCTACGTATTAAGTGACGACATGTACGTCGGTGGAAAAAACAATCCAACATTCATCCTCAATGTTAATACATTGTCCTTTTCCACATACAAAACATGTAAAACATCCAGAGCAATGCCATTGTTTCAACACACGGATTGTTATCATTGCAATATATGCAAAACATATTTATAGTGAATATATATGTAGGACTAAAATCTATGGTAGGTTCCAAATCTATGGCAGATTCCTTATCTATTGCAAATATGACGTCATGCCATCCCAAATCTATGGCAGTTTTTTTACAATCCTAATCTATGGCAAATTTTGTAATTTCCTAATCCATGGCGGATTTTTGTTGTTTCCAAATCTATGGCAAATTTTGAGGAAATGGAAAACAACGCAGTACATATATGATGAATGACTTGTCTGAAACCAGTGGAAATGTACAACATGTCTGTAAACATTTGTGAAATAATGGTCAACCAAATCGTGATGGTAACTAAATTTGTTTTTGTAAATGATGAATTCCTCAATACAGACTTCAGGCTTGAAATGTTGTGCCCCGTAAAAAAATTTAAAAAGTATAATCATGGTACCTACATTTAGTCCGTTCCTTAGACCAACTAGTAAAAAAGTTTTAAAAAAATAAAAATAAACAGTTTGAATTTTCAAATAATATTTATTTTATCGTTAATCGACTTTTTTATTTGTTGACAATTTAAATCAAATAGATATCCGTTAATTTTATCTTTCGCTTAATAAACTTTGCCAGCTGCAGATAGTAAAATTTGAACTATAACTCCTTTTTTAATAATGCGGTACTGAAAACACTGCCCTAGCTTGTTCATCCGACATCGCGGGTTTTGGCTGGTACAGCACATTTGGACCCTCTTCCGAATAATAGGTCACATCTTCCTTTAAACCATCCACAAATTGCTGTCCAGGATACCTTCATCTGGAATCGTGTTCAAATCTATGAGCTTCGCAATCGTTTATGGCGGCGACCATGTAATACTGCGTTTTTCCATTGTGACGTATAATGTTCCTCTTTTCCCCAGATCTGCCATAGATTTGGAGAAAACAAAAATCTGCCATAGATTTGAGTTGTTTGGCGTTTGTAACGTCACATTTGCCATAGATAAGGAATCTGCCATAGATTTGGAACCCGCCATAGATTTGAGTCTTACATATATAACATATTTATAGTAGGGGGAAACATGCGGGGTTATCATACCAATAGTAAAGCAACAAATATGATACACAGCCGTATATATTTGAAAGAATTATCTAACATTTTATGAGATTTTTGAAAATAAAATGAATGTCACTTTGTTTGTTATGTTCGATACCCATAAACAAATTATCTTTAGAATGTGTTGAAATCTCAAGCGTAGGATAAACATGGATTACATTTAAACATATTAATTTCTACTTTTTTTTAATATTATTTAATGGAGATTATGTATGTTTTAAGGTATTCGGTCCATAATTAGCCAATATACAACAAGCAAAATAATTTACATTTTTATCAAGGATTGTAAGTAGGGGGGTCTAAGATTTCTTACTATGAAATAAAAATTCGCAAAATATTTGAGGTTAACAGCAGAGCTGGGTTACAGTGTCCCCCTTTTTTGTCCTCAAATGCCAAATAATGGGTTCAAATAGTATGTAATTTTATGAAATCTATATATTATAATCTACTAATCTATCTTTTAAAAGGAACCTTAAATGTAACCTTGTAAAATTAAACATAAAAAATAAATTGTTTTTTTCCTATTCTATTTTTAGAACTGTGTTATTGTTACTAATAATAGAAAAGGAGAAAAGTATAAAGTTTGTCAATTTTATATCTTCACTAGTTCAAAAGTGAATATTTTAGCAGAGCATTAAAGAATGACATTTAAATTAACTTAACATATTGTTCCATCCTAAAAAAAAAATTTAGAAACTTTTACCGTACCAATTTCGAGAAATTTTGATTTAGAATGTCAAGGTCACAGTTCGTAAATGGAGACTTGGTATCCCTGTTCTGATGTTTTTTGGTATAATTTATGTAAATCTTTAGCAAAACTAACCATACTTCATATAATCTTATGATAAGAATAAACTATGATATTTATGACATGTAAAGTTCAAAAGGTCAAAGGTCATGGTCATTTTTGGAGCTAAAATCAACAAAAATCTCCTTTTTTGATAAATTTTCAAAAGTGTATCTACCTATTGGTCCCATAATCTTCACAACCTTTGTAAATAAAGACCATTTGATGATATTCAAAAGATCATGGTTTGGTTTCAACCTTTAGGGGTCAACAGGTCAAAAGGTCAAATAATTTTAGGAGCTAAAATTAGACAATGACCTCCTTTTTTGCTCAATTTTCTATAGTAAACTTAGCTTTATGTACTATAATCTTTCATTACATTTGTTAATTATGATAACTTTATGATATGCATTAGATAAAGGATTAGCTTCAACCTTGAGGTCAAAAGGTCAAAGGTCAAGGTAATTTTAGGACCTGAAATATGAAAATTCTCTCCTTTTTGCTCATATTTCAAAAGTATATAATAAAAAGATGTGGTATGATTGCCAATGAGACAACTCTCCACAAAAGACCAAAATGACACAGACATTAACAACTATAGGTCACCGTACGGCCTTCAACAATGAGCAAAGCCTATACCGCATAGTCAGCTATAAAAGGCCCCGATACGGAATATATAAACAATTTATAACACAGTCGAAGAATTCTTATAAAAACTATATTGAACAGCCAATTGAACTTTTGATCATGTTGAAGGGTAGCCTTGGCTTGAATCCCTCAATTATCTGATAGCATGCATGTTTTCCTATTTAATTCTACTGCACTTTTGTTTAATGCTTTCTTGCAATTGTTATCAATATGTTTGTATCTGTTTTTTGCCTTGACTTGGGTGTTTGTTCCTAAATTATAACAAACATATAAACTGACCGACCTGGATTATTTTTTAAATAATCATTTTTTTCATACATGTATCTAGTTTAGATTACTATGACATCTAACGGCTGTTTTGCCAGACAAGCTGGTGTCGTGGGGCATAATTGTGGTAGAGCTATATTTTTATGTTTTATGTTATTTAAGATTTTATGTTATTAGAATATATACTGGATATATTCTACTTACAGTTATTATAATTTGTAATATGCTAGTTTACTCAGGTAGAACATTTCTTATTGTTTATATCTTTTCTATTGGTCAGTATGATTTAGGCGGGAATCTTTTGTTTAACTATTCTTTGTTCTGGGCACTTGGCTAAAATATTTATATGAAGTGGTAGCCATTTTCTTCAGCTCTATTGGAAGTTGTTATATCTTTAATTTGATATTGAAATAGTCTAGGACTTTCATATTCTTTTATAAGGTCAGTTTATTACTAATATATTCATTACAATAACATTCAAGTTTTAATGTTCAAGAATGAGTGATATATAAGTGTATAATTGTATGAATAGGTGACCGTATTATGAAAGGTGTGTGCGATTGATTAAATAGTAAAGTTATGTGTAAACTATTCATAACTCATAAAGTAATAAAGATAAACTTGATAATATAGTTTTATTTGTAAGATTTAATAAACTATATAAATTCTACATAAAACTGGTAAAAGTATGATTTATACTTTAATTTCTAGTAACATTAATATATAATCTATTTTAACAGTTTGTATGAGTGAGCGTTAAATGATTTTATACTTCTTTAAAGTTAATACAAATAAATATTTGATTACCCAGATTTTAGGATAGATAACTCTGATTATTCTAATCTAGCAGTATAAATAAGGTTTCTATGATTTTAATATTTTGTCTTCAGGTTATATTATTGAAACAGAATGTAAACTGATTCAAATCAATCAGTTGGTGAAAAGGCCTTTGCACTACATGTGAGGTATGTTTATATGTATACAGTTTGTATTGTTCGTGTTACTTTTATGTTGCTTTGCTTAAATGTATTGTCTGCTTTGTGTAACTGTTGCAAAACGGAATGTCTTGTTTGCACTTACAATTGCGTGTTATTATTATGTTTTGGTATGATACTACAAGCGTAGCTATGTATTAGCTGTGAACTTAGTCTGTCGTTGCATATTTTACAATGCACTAAATACAGAGAAATATAGAATGTACTTATTTAGTACAGAATTCGGAATGGTGTAATATCGTTTTGTGTAGCTTGTAAAACTATTATTTTAAGGGCAAGGGAAATCTACAGTTTTCTTCTATGCATATAGATATATTGATTTTATAGTAATTGATAATTACTACTGATTGAATTGTATAAGAATTATATTGTTATTATTTCAGGGTCATTTTTGTTAGAATATTAACATCAATTCTGATGAAATAAGGAACCTAAGACCTATCAACGTGTTTGTGTTTATTTAAATACATGGGAAGCACGACTACATTTTGGCGCCCAACGTAGATTTCATCAGTGTTATTAAAGATCAACGATTTCCATTACCTGTGGAGGGAACTCCGTTATTACATAATAGACATTAGTGTATCGATACGTCACAGGAAGTGGTACGTCACTGGTCGACATACGTATATTGAACTTTGCGTTTACATCCGGAAGTCAAGAAATAGGACGTCAACAACACGGATTTTCAGTGAAAATATATTGCAGTTTTATGGTTACTATAATCAATGTCATTGTTCACTGTTGTGTTTGTTTGATGTTTTGTCTATACATGTGTGTTCATATAATATATGTCATATAGATTTGAACTTTGATTATTTTTTTTTTAAAAAGCGAACTTTGAAAAAAAAACTTTGATTTTTTTTACGTTTGTAAACTTAGAAACATTTAGATAATTAGCATCAGAAAACAAATTTGAAATTTTACGATTTGGTTTAACTGATTTAGAGTTATTACATACAGTGATTGTACAGTAGTTGTAATAGTATATAGACATTTATATATGATGTGTTTGTACATGTTGTACTTTGATTTTTTTTTGTAATTGAGACTTGACCCCTTTCTCCCCATTCATTTACCCAACCCCCCAGGGTGAGGTCAAGGTCAATTGTATACACAAAGCTTGTTTACATTAACAACCACTTATTACACTAAGCTTTACTGATTTAGATAGACTTTTGCACAGCTGAAACTTACTTTGTACATACACACATACACTTAGGGTGTACATTTAAAATATTTTAAAATATGTTTACACACTTTACATATCAAGTTGGATTTAGACTTGACATAGTCATACATCAATACACACATGATTGATTGATTGTAGCTATTACATACACAGTTACAGTTACTTGTTTACTTGTGCATATTTACTTACATACACATACACATAGCATATCTAGTACCCTATACCTTATAGTTGATACTTGTACTTTATTTGTGTTATATGTGATATAGTGTATTACTATATTTGTATTGTCATTGTGTATTGATAGATTGTAATTGTGTGTTGTCACTGTGCATTTATACTGACTTTTGTGTTTTGATACTTAGTGTACATTGTGTTTATGTTGAATATTGGTATGATGATTCATTGTTGTGTGTCATATTGATATAATTCAAATTTTGAGTTTACATATAAATAGGACATAAAGTAGTTAAATCTTCAACTTTAATAGGTACATATTAAAAGTTTAGATATAGCAGTAGTGAGACTGAATATCTCGTAACACTTTGTCACTTTAACATTATTAACTATCCTTATCCCTCAAGCATGCAAGCACACTAAGCATGCTGCTTCCGGTTCCGGTTAGAAGTTGTGAAAGATAAAGCTAAGAGAAATCAGATTTAAATCCGTGGTTATTGTTGGTAATCAGTGTACATCCATAAACTAAAACATCATTTACGAATCATCCAAACCTTTATATAGCATATACACAAAATTTTGATCATCCCAACACCAAAATGTAGATTATATCATCCTTCGTTCAGAGTTTGGCGGTCAAACCACGTTGCCGCAAAGTCGGACATTCATATTGTTAATTGACATTTATATTCTGTATTGTGCGCTTTTCTGTTCCGATATTTAAATTATATAATTATAGGGAAGCCCTATTATTATATTTTGTATTTATATACTTCACTTTTTGCGTTCGCCTAGAACAATATTGTTTGTGAACAAAAAATAGGGAAGCCCTTTTTTTCATTTACACCGCTTGTGCTATAGTCTATTAAATTAGTATACAGTCGTAGTAACAATCATTATATATATGTCTGTGAGGAAGATTATTAAAGAGAGGAAAAAGATATACCAAAGGGTTAGGGGAGCACAACTGGGAAGAGACACTATCTTGTTCACGGACAGCAAAGGGATGGGTCTAAAAGAATACATCCCAGAATCAATTGGGCAAAAATTTAAAGTGTTGTATAAGAGAGGAGGATCGATCGACAACACAAAACACATTAAATCACTCATAGACACGGTGAAATACTTGGATCACCCAATAATACTGATCTGGCTAGGTACATGTGAAATTACACAGAAGAAAAACAAAACCATCCAGTTTAGAAAATCACCGTATCAAAATATAAAAGAAACTATAACACAATATAGGGATCTCAAACAACAAATCATAACAACAAAACCATCAGCCACAGTGCTTTTTATAGAGTGTCCATACTATTCGATCGCAAGAGCCAATAAACCTAAAGATTCAATTAACTTAATTGTGAATAGTAAAAAAAGACATATCCGTCACTCCTGGTAAATAAAGCCACCAAAGGTCACAGAAAAGTCCAATTGGCAACAAACATAGACAAAGAACTCAGTGAACAGATTGACTACTTTAACGATCACCTAAAATTGATTAACCGCCTTTATTCTACACCAAGAATTTCTCAAGATTTTATCCTTTCAAACAAGACAAAAAGAGACACCAAAGTTAAATAAAGAAAGAATTTCAACCTAACATCGGACGGAGTACATCCCATAAGAGCTGTAAATAAATTGTGGATGCTGAAATTCATAGATTTAGCACTTGAACTGTCAGAGCAAGGATGTTAATTAAATAACCAGCAAAATAGCCAATAAAAACAAGAAAAATAGTTAAATAAGGAAGCCTTGTTTAACATACTAGATCCGAAAAAATTAATCTGCGCAATATAATTAAGGAAGCCTTAATTATAAAACAAAGAGGAAAATCAACAACATCAATCAATTAATAAAAAGAATAGGGAAGCCCTATTATATCATAGAATAAAAAGTTAATTAGAAATTGAATAAAAATATTAGAAAAATAGGGAAGCTCTGTTTTTTCTAGGAATTAACAACATTAAAGACCATACAGAGATAGCTAGCATAACTAAGTATAGAACAAATAAAAATAATTAACAGGGGGCCTAGAATAGATAGAGAAGCTCTATCTAGCATTAACATACTTCATACTTATTTAGTTCGAATAGGGAAGCCCTATTCGTCCTGATAAATAGAAAGGAGATATTAACTTAACGATCAATTCTATTAGGGAAGCCCTAATATAGAATATAAGAAAGAGCGGAATAAAGGGATAACAAGCTTAGAAAAAAAATTATAGATAGAGAAGCTCTATCTAATATCAGGAAAATAAATAATATTATCTAGAGAAATTTTATTTTAAGGGAAGCCCTAATTTTAAAATACTAGATAAAAATATTAATAATTCATTTCTTATTTTAATAATAGAGAAGCTCTATTATATGAAATAAAAAAAAAATAAAAATAATTAATATATTTTCATTTAGGGAAGCCCTATCTAAAAATAAATTAACTATAGTAGTAGATATGGCAACAAGAAGGAATAAATCTACCTCAAATGCAACAAGCGATCAAAGAAAGGAAGACCCATGGGAATGCAAAATATGCCAAAAGATATATAAAAATGAAGACGCTAAACTCCTTGAATGTCAAAGATGTAAAGATCATTTTTGCATAAAATGCTTAAATAAATCAAAAACTGAATATGATATATTAAGCAACTCAGACACAATGTGGTTCTGCGCCCCATGTAGACAAGTAGTAGAAGAACACAGTTACTGATCTGAAAATTGAAGAGAGATGCCGAGAGATCATGGACAACTATGAGCAAAGAATAAATGATATAGAAATCGCCATAGAAAAGAAATGTGATAAAGAAGAAGTAAGAGATATAGTAAGCCAGGAGATTATAAAACACAAATGTGACGAGGAAAGAGTAAGAGAAATAGCTAAAGAAGAAGCCTTAAATGGAGGGGCAGTAGCTAATGTTGTATCCGAGGATATTGAAGGAGGAGTGCTACCAAATCAAGGAACAGTAACCACAGTACTAGAGGAAATAAATGAGAGAAAAACAAGGGAAAATAATCTGATCATATTTGGGATAACAGAAAATGAGTCGGAAAATAAACAAGAAAGAATAGAACATGATGTACAGAATATAGTCCAACTCTTTAAAGATGCCAAGATAACATTGGATATTGAAAACATCAGAAAAACACAAAGACTAGGGAAATATGATAAAGAAAAAACAAACAGTCCTCTATTAGTCCATTTGAAGAGCATAGACTCAAAACTAACTCTATTTAGAAACATGCATTATATTAGATCATATCCCAAATACCAAAAAGTAAATGTAAGCAATGACCTTACTAAAAGTGAGAGAGAAGAAGAAAAGAGACTGTGGGCTGAGGCAAAAAAAACTTCAAGAAAACAACTCGGGGAACTTCCTGTTCAAAGTGCGGGGACCGCCATGGGCGAGGAAAGTAGTAAAAATAAAAAGGTGAAAAGAGAGACAAAAAATGTAAATATAAATGTACAAAAGAAGGGAAAGGTTTTCAACGGCAATGTAAATAACTTTACAGTTCTACCAAAATTGAACTGTTTTTATACTAATGCAGATCAGCTATTCAACAAAATGTCAGAATTGATCGTTCGTACAAGAGACAACAAACCAAATATCATTGGTATAACAGAAATAAAACCGAAAGCTAATAGATATAAACCATCAACAGCGGAATTTCAATACCAGAGGTAGGAAATTACAAAATGTTTGAGAAAAACATAAGTCAGATGAAGGACGAGGCCTTTTAATGTATGTAGACTCCAACCTAGAAGCTACAGAAATCACAATGAAGACAGAGTTTCAGGAAAATATATTTATAAAGGTAAAACTTAATCAAAATGACAAACTCCTTGTGGGTCTGATATATAGAACCCCATCCAACAGTTGCAAGGAATACAATGATAAGCTAGTAAACCTAATGTCAGAGGCAACAGATATGGGGTACTCACACATACTCATTATGGGAGATTTTAATTATCCTGAAATAAACTGGGAAACATGGAACACAAAGGGGGATAGACCAAATAGCACTGAAAATAAATTTCTGGAAGCACTACAAGATAATTTTCTGTACCAACACACAACAAAACCAACACGATGGAGAGGAGCTGACACACCCAATACACTTGATTTACTAATTACAAACGAAGAAGAGATGATTTCAAACCTAGAATATATGAGCACGCTTGGAAAAAGTGACCACTGCGTCCTAACCTTTGATTTTAACTGTTATGTAAATATAAAAAGAGCACCGAAAATAGCTAATCTGTACAATCATGGAAATTACAAAGATTTTATTCAAGAGCTGAATAAAATAGACTGGCATAATAAGCTTAATGCGGAAAATTCCATTGATAAAAATTGGAATTATTTTTTAACCATTTTAAAAGAATTAGAGAGCAGATTTGTACCAAAAAAAACTATGACACAAATAGGAAAAAAGAGAAATGTATTCCCAATAGATAAAAAAACGAGAGAGTTAATTAGAAGGAAAAATATTCTATCCAAAAAAATTATAACTAAACAAGATCCAGAAACAAGAGCTGAATACAATAAAGTCAGAAACCAGGCCAAAACATCAGTCAATAAACAAAAGAAATTATTCGAAAAAGGATTATCTGAAAATGCCAAAAGAAACCCAAAGGCTATATGGAGCTACATAAAATCCAAATCAAAGACCAGGGAAGGTATAGGTGACCTACATGTAGATACAGAAGATGTAAAATCCGAAAAAAAACAGATGACAATAAACAAAAGGCTGAGATACTATCAGAGTATTTTACAAGCGTATTCACTAATGAACCACAAGGCAATATTCCAGAGCCTAAGCATATTCCATTAGATAAAAAAATAGAGGAATTAAATATTGGTACTGATTTGGTTTTGAAGAAACACCTACAGAAAATAAAAATGGATAAATCACCCGGCCCTGATAATCTACACCCAAGACTGCTGTTTGAAGTCAAAGATGGTATAGCTGAACCACTTGGCATCATTTTTAGCCAATCTTTAACACAAAAAGTAGTTCCAAAGGATTGGAAAAGCGCCCTAGTGAGTGCAATATTCAAAAAAGGGAATAAATCACAAGCTAAAAATTATAGACCAGTAAGTCTCACATCAGTCGTCTGTAAAATAATGGAGAAAATAATAAGAGAACATATAATTAGTTACATGAAAGAAAATAAACTATTTTCAAACAAACAATACGGATTTATCTCTGGGAGATCGACATCACTACAACTATTAGAGATAATAGATAAATGGACAGAAGCTATAGACAAAGGCTATGAGATTGTCCCCTGTTATTTGTTCTATACATAAATGATTTGCCAGATTGCGTGACATCAGATGCCTACTTATTCGCGGATGACACAAAAATCTTTAGAATTATTGAAAGCAAATCAGATCAAACTATATTGCAAGATGATCTAAAAAATCTCGAGAAATGGAGTGATACATGGCTGTTGAAGTTCCATCCAGAAAAATGCAAACACATAAATATAACTAGAGGGGTAAGAGAAGAAAAGACAAGTTACAAACTATTAGGTCATGATATAAGCAAATGTCAAGAAGAGAAAGATATTGGAGTAGTAATTGATGAAGATCTAACCTTTGAAAGACACATATGCGAAAAAGTGAACAAAGCTAATTCAACTTTTGCCGCAATTAGAAGGACATTTAAAAACTTAAACGAAAAAATCTTCATACCTCTATACAAAACATTAGTGCGAACACACTTAGACTATGCTAGCTCTGTTCTTTTAAAAAGAAATCCATTGACAAAATCAAAAATGTACAAAAAAGGGCAACACGACAGATACCAGGATTCAATAAACTGAGCTACCCGGAAAGACTGAAAAAACTTAAGCTGCCAACATTGTCATATAGAAGGGTCCGAGGGGACATGATTGAGACATATAAGATACTTAATGGTAATTACGATCCAGAAACGATTTCATTCCTTAAATTAATTTCAAGCACTGAAAATAGACATAGCACAAGAGTAAACAGTAATAAAATCATTCACCAACGATTCAAAACAAGTCTGAGGAAAAACAGTTTTTCTGTAAGAAAAGCCAAATTATGGAACAAGTTACCGGATAAAGTAACTAAAACGCCATCTATAAACTCATTCAAAAATAGACTAGATAGATACTGGGAATACGAAGAAATCTATTATTCTGATTATCCAGCTGAATTAACCGGAAGCAGCATCAGAAATAAGGGAGACAATAATCAATTATATGAGTCTGGTGAAGAGGAACCGTGAGGATCCTGTACCGGAAAACATCATTAAGTATCATTAAGTAAGTAAGTATCTATTTTAACAGTTTGTATGAGTGAGCGTTAAATGATTTTATACTTCTTTAAAGTTAATACAAGTAAATATTTGATTAACCAGATTTAAGGATAGATAACTCTGATTATTCTAATCTAGCAGTATAAATAAGGTTTCTATGATTTTAATATTTTGTCTTCAGGTTATATTATTAAAACAGAATGTAAACTGATTCAAATCAATCAGTTGGTGAAAAGGCCTTTGCACTACATGTGAGGTATGTTTATATGTATACAGTTTGTATTGTTCATGTTACTTTTATGTTGCTTTGCTTAAATGTATTGTCTGCTTTGTGTAACTGTTGCAAAACGGAATGTCTTGTTTGCACTTACAATTGCGTGTTATTATTATGTTAAACTAACTATTTTTGGTATGATACTACAAGCGTAGCTATGTATTAGCTGTGAACTTAGTCTGTCGTTGCATATTTCACAATGCACTAAATACAGAGAAATATAAAATGTACTTATTTAGTACAGAATTCGGAATGGTGTAATATCGTTTTGTGTAGCTTGTAAAACTATTATTTTAAGGGCAAAGGAAATCTACAGTTTTCTTCTATGCATATAGATATATTGATTTTATAGTAATTGATAATTACTACTGATTGAATTGTATAAGAATTATATTATTATTATTTCAGGGTCATTTTTGTTAGAATATTAACATCAATTCTGATGAAATAAAGAACCTAAGACCTATCAACGTGTTTGTAATAAAATTGAGAATGGAAATGGGGAATGTGTCAAAGAGACAACAACCCGCCCAAATAAAAAACAACAGCAGAGGGTCACCAACAGGTCTTCAATGTAGCGAGAAATTCCCGCACCCGGAGGCGTCCTTCAGCTGGCCCCTAAACAAATATATACTAGTCCAGTGATAATGAACGCCATACTAATTTCCAAATTGTACACAAGAAACTAAAATTAAAATAATACAAGACTAACAAAGGCCAGAGGCTCCTGACTTGGGACAGGCGCAAAAATGCGGCGGGGTTAAACATGTTTGTGAGATCTCAACCCTCCCCCTATACCTCTAACCAATGTAGTAAAGTAAACGCATAACAATACGCACATTAAAATTCAGTTCAAGAGAAATCCGAGTCTGATGTCAGAAGATGTAACCAAAGAAAATAAACAAAATGACAATAATACATAAATAACAACAGACTACTAGCAGTTAACTGACATGCCAGCTCCAGACTTCAACTAAACTGACTGAAAGATTATGATTTCATCATATGAACATCAGGCACAATCCTTCCCGTTAGGGGTTTAGTATCATACCATCATAACATATATGAGAAGAACATAACCCGTGTCATGCCAACAACTGTTTTTAGAATAAATGTGTTTAGTTCCGATGCAAAGACCTTATCAGTGACTCAATATTAACGCCAAAATATGCAATCTTTAATGACTTGACAACAGTATCGTAATTATATCCCTTCTTAATAAGTCTATTCAAAGGTTTTGTAAGTTTCTGAGGTGAATACTGACACCTTTGTGCTTTATAAAGAATATTACCATAAAATATTGGATGTGAAATACCTGAACGTATTAGAAGTCTGCATGTTGAGCTATATTTACGAATGATGTCTTTATACCGATGATAAAATTTAGTAAATGTTTTGACTAGTTTGTGATATCGAAAACCCTGGTGTAATAATTTTTAAGTAATACATAAATTTCTCTCGTTAAAATCTAAAACATTGTTACATACACGAGCGAATCGTACAAGTTGAGATATATAAACACCGTAAGATGGTGACAAGGGAACGTCACCATCTAAAAACGGATAATGAAAAATCATCCCTTTTATCATAAATTTTAGTATTCAGCTTTCCATTAGTGATATAGATATCAAGATCGAGAAAAGGGCAGTGGTCATTGTTAGTATTAGCTTTATTTAAAGTAAGTTCAACAGGATAAATTTCATTAATATACATACTGAAGTCGTCATTATTGAGAGCCAAAATATCATCCAAATATCTAAAAGTATTATTAAATTTGTTTATCAGATGTTGTTTCGATGGGTCTTTGCTTATTTTTGTCATAAATTGTAACTCATAACAATACAAAAACAGGTCCGCAATAAGTGGTGCACAGTTAGTCCCCATTGGAATTCCGATAATCTGACGATATAAAGAATCTCCAAAGCGAACAAAAATGTTATCTAGTAAAAATTCAAGGGCATATATAGTATCAAAGCATGTCCAATTAACATAGTTTTTTTGTTTATTGCTACTAAAAAATGACCTAAAAGAGTTTGAACATATATATTCACATTCTGATTTTTTGAATGCCCATTTAATTAGGTGTGTGAATTTTTTCTTAATGAGAATGTGAGGCAATGTGGTATACAGGGTAGAAAAATCAAAACTGTGTTTATTTAAATACATGGGAAGCACGACTACATTTTGGCGCCCAACGTAGATTTCATCAGTGTTATTAAAGATCAACGATTTCCATTACCTGTGGAGGGAACTCCGTTATTACATAATAGACATTAGTGTATCGATACGTCACAAGAAGTGGTACGTCACTGGTCGACATACGTATCTTGAACTTTGTTGTCACATCCGGAAGTCAAGAAATAGGACGTCAACAACACGGATTTTCAGTGAAAATATATTGCAGTTTTATGGTAACTATAATCAATGTCATTGTTCACTGTTGTGTTTGTTTGATGTTTTGTCTATACATGTGTGTTCATATAATATATGTCATATAGATTTGAACTTTGATTATTTATTTTTTTTAAAAAGCGAACTTTGAAAAAAAAAACTTAGATTTTTTTTTTACGTTTGTAAACTTAGAAACATTTAGATAATTAGCATCAGAAAACAAATTTGAAATTTTACGATTGGGTTTAACTGATTTAGAGTTATTACATACAGTGATTGTACAGTAGTTGTAATAGTATATAGACATTTATATATGATGTGTTTGTACATGTTGTACTCTGATTTTCTTTTTTTGTAATTGAGACTTGACCCCTTTCTCCCCATTTATTTACCCAACCCCCCAGGGTGAGGTCAAGGTCAACCGGAACCGGAAGTTGTATACCCAAAGCCTGTTTACATTAGCAACCACTTATTACACTAAGCTTTACTGATTAAGTTAGACTTTTGCACAGCTGAAACTTACTTTGTACATACACACATACACTTAGGGTGTACATTTAAAATATTTTAAAATATTTTTACACACTTTACATATCAAGTTGGATTTAGACTTGACATAGTCATACATCAATACACACATGATTGATTGATTGTAGCTATTACATACACAGTTACAGTTACTTGTTTACTTGTGCATATTTACTTACATACACATACACATAGCATACCTAGTACCCTATACCTTATAGTTGATACTTGTACTTTATTTGTGTTATATGTGATATAGTGTATTACTATATTTGTATTGTCATTGTGTATTGATAGATTGTATTTGTGTGTTATCACTGTGTATTTATACTGACTTTTGTGTTTTGATACTTAGTGTACATTGTGTTTATGTTGAATATTTGTATGATGATTCATTGTTGTGTGTCATATTGATATAATACAAATTTTGAGTTTACATATAAATAGGACATAAAGTAGTTAAATCTTAAACTTTAATAGGTACATATTAAAAGTTTAGATAGAGCAGTAGTGAGACTGAATACCTCGTAACACTTTGTCACTTTAACATTATTAACTATCCTTATCCCTCAAGCATGACACTATTACCCACTTTAGCACTTGTCTGTTAGTTAATTCTTTCAGGACTTAGAGAGTTATTTTTTTTTTCAGAGTTTGGGTAGATTATTAGTGTGTTTATTGTAGTTGAGTTTAGTCTTGATTTGTTTTTGAGGTGATTTATATTGGATTTGTTTATTGCCATACGCTAGTCTTATATTTGTATACTGACTTTACCATACTTATAGATAGTTGATATTTTTATATATAAGTACTTTCTTTTGAGTTGAGTGTAAACGTAGAAGCTTTACAACTCAAATCCAAGTTTAGATATTGTATCAAGTAAGTAAGACATTTTGAATGTACTTATTGTGTTCATATTGACTAGATTGCATTCATTAATCTTGAGTCATTTTCAGTTGCATTGATTTATATTTATATATACATATTCATAATACTAATTACTTTAGTTTGAATTTCAGATTTCAGACATACTTATACTTATTGTACTTAGTACATATTTCTTTGCATAAATTTATTAATAAATTTTTTTTTTACAGGACATATTTCATATGTAGTTATTTGATTGATTTTTTTTTTCTTTCTTCTACATTTACATTATTTTAGTTAATAGCCTATCTTACTTTTCAGATTATTTACAAACTATTGTTTGTCATTTATTTACTATTTTTCATTGGCTATAGTTAGATAATCTTTAAGTAATTGACATATTTGTCATATAGTTAGCTTTATTTCACACTATTACTAGTTATACTTACGCACTCTTACAATTACTCAAGAAGGAAGTAAAAGAGAAACCAAAAGGAGATGATGTTCAAGGATTGAAAGACTGGATGAAAGAATACTTAGCCACTAGTGGAGAAATAGTTACACCGAAAGAGGAATCACAAGAGAAGGAAACATCTAAAAACAAGACAACTGTCACATATACTAAGATGAGAGATCCACCCAAAGTAACAAATTTTTCAGGATCCAACAGCAAGGGTGAAGCCACTTATGCCTTTTGGAGATATGAAGTTTGTGGACTCATGGAAGATAAAGTACACGACACAGATAACATCAGCTATGCTGTACGTAAGTCACTCAAAGGAGAAGCAGGAACTATTGTTATGCACCTTGGTCCTAAAGCTAGTCTACCAGATATCATACACAAGTTGGACAGCATTTATGGAGATGTAGAAAAGAAAGAAGACCTACTTGCTCAATTCTACAGAGCCAGACAGGGTGATGATGAAAGTGTAACTAAATGGAGTTGCAGATTAGAGGATATTATTGGGAAAGCAATTGAGAAAGGAATGGTACAACACAAGGATGCCAACACTATGCTACATTCCATGCTATGGTCAGGACTTAAAACAGAACTTAAAGATATATCTGGACATAAGTATGATTACGATCAAGGACTTTGATGAACTTAGAATAGCACTGAGACATATTGAGAGAGATCATGAGGAAAGGAAAACATCAAAGAAACCACAAACAGCCAAAGCTGCAGCAATATCAGAACCTATTAACAATACATCTGAATTTGAAGAAGTTAAAGGACTTATTCAACAACTCACCACAAGATTTGATAGAATGGAGACCGATTATAGAGGACGAGGCAGAGGCTATATTAACTACAGAGGTCAGAATAACAACAGATATACAGATACCAGACAACGAAGATGGCAAGACCGATCTAAACCACAAGCTTCATCAGCCAACCAGGATGAACGAAGATGTTTTAGATGTGGAAAACCAGGTCACTTGAAGTTGGGATGTATTGAGAAACTGGATAAAGATGGTAAACCTTTAAACTTCAAGAAGTCTATGGAGCAGGACCATCGATATACATATACTTATGTACATCAGGAACAGCATCAGGTCCTTATAGTTTACCACCAGGATTGTATGGAAAGCCAACAGAAACTGAAGTTGTACTTTATGGAAAAACAGTGAAGACTTTACTTGATACAGGATCAACAGTATCTACTATCAGTCATACATATTACCACAGCAACCTAACAGATATACCTTTACTACACATGAACGAGCTACTTGATATTGAATGTGCTGATGGAAAACAACTACCATATGAAGGGTATTTGGAAACTGAAATTATTCTCCCACATCAGACCAACATTTATCCATGTTTGCTGTTAGTGATACCGGATAGCAACTATAACACTCAGATACCATTGCTTCTTGGAACTAACACTCTTCAACCAGTCATGGAGTCATTGAAAGATCAACATGGGACAAGATTTCTACAGTCATGCAACTTAACAACACCATGGTACTTGACTTTTCGATCCATCACACTTAGAGAAAAGGAACTTAGCCGCAATAACAACGCATTAGCTATAGTCAGAAATGCTGTGAACAAACCTGTTACCATCAAACCAAATTCAACCATAAAGATAGATAGAAAGATAGACGTTCAGATTGCAAATGTTACCACAAGGACTATTACCATCCAACCAAAAGCTGTCTTATGTGCAATACAACCAGTCAACATTGAACAACAACCAACAGATACTTCATCAACATCATCAATACTTGAACAAGTGGAAATTCCAGAAAGTGACTTAACTGAAGATCAACTAGAACGAGGGATAGAATTCATCAAATCATTTGAAGATATATTTGCCAAGAATGATGAAGATATTGGAAACACAGAAGTGAAACACCATATTGATTTGATTGATACCAGACCATTCAAACATCGATATAGAAGAACTCCACCAGCCATGTACGATGAAGTTAAGTCACATCTTCGACAACTATTGTCAAATGGTACCATCAGACCATCACACAGTCCATATGTATCTAACGTGGTACTTGTACGTAAGAAGAATGATAAACTGAGACTGTGTGTAGATTATCGTCAATTAAACAACCTGACAATAAAGGACAGCTACGCTTTACCAAGAATAGAAGATCTGCTCGATTCGCTAGCTGGAAGTACATTTTTTACCTGCGTAGATATGAAAAGTGGATACCATCAGGTGGAGATTCTGGAAGAGCACAAAGAAAGGACTGCATTTACGGTAGGTCAATTGGGATTCTTCGAATACAACCGGATGCCATTTGGATTGACCAATTCACCTGCCACGTACCAGAGGATGATGGAAGAATGCTTATCTGACTTACATCTCAAGATCTGCTGTATCTTCATCGATGATGTCATCATCTTTGGAAAGACCTTCGAAGAACAGCTAGAAAATCTTCGCCTTGTTTTCGAAAGGATACGTCAGCACAACATGAAGTTAGCACCCGATAAATGTTCCTTCTTCAAGAGGAAAGTCAAGTACGACGGACATGTTGTATCAGCAGATGGTGTTGAGATCGATCCAGCAAAGACAGAGAAGGTAGTAAGTTGGCCTAAACCTACTAACACGGAAGATGTCAGGAGATTTCTAGGATTTGTTGGCTATTATCGACGATTCATCAAACAGTTTAGCCAAATCAGCAAACCACTTTCCGATTTGATGCCAAATCCAAATGTAAAGAAATCATCAAAGAAACACCAACAGAAACCATGGCAATGGGGAGAAGAACAGGAGTCGGCATTTAAGACGTTGAAGGAGTTGCTTATATCAGCACCTATACTAGGATACGCCAACAGTGAATTACCTTATGAACTGCACACAGACGCCTCCGGTACAGCACTAGGAGCAGTTTTATACCAGGAACAACAGGGAATTAAGAGGGTAATCAGCTATGCCAGTAGAGGTCTTACAAAGTCGGAAAAGAGATACCCACCGCATAAACTGGAGTTTCTAGCACTAAAGTGGGCAGTTAGCGACAAATTCAAAGATTATCTCTATGGAAGCAACTTCACGGTACTTACAGATAACAACCCCATGACCTATGTGCTTACAACAGCAAAGCTTGATGCCACTGGACACAGATGGTTGGCCGCTTTAGCCGCATTCAACTTCAACATAGTTTATCGTCCAGGAAAAAAGAATTGTGATGCAGATGGACTTAGTCGTCTACCACAACCAACTGACAAGGATTCCACCAACAGAGAGACTATCTCCATAGAATCTGTAAAGACCATCTGTAACTCTATTCTTCCAGGAGCATACATTGACAGTCTTGCTGTTAACCCAACTGTAATACCATCACAGGAAGAAGATATACCGGATACTGAAACAGTTGATTGGGCAGCTGCACAAGCCATGGATACTACCATCAAGTCTCTTATAATGTATGTCATCGAAGGAAAGAAACCGACAACTGCAGATATTGGACCAACACCACTACTGCGACAGTTCCAATACCTCAAGATGAAAGATGGTGTACTTTACAGAGAAGTTACTATTGGAGAAGACAGGAAGTCACAGTTAGTTCTGCCATCAGCAAACATCAGCGTTGTATTAGAGGCACTTCACAACGACATGGGACATCCCGGAAAGGATAGGACTCTGTCACAGATTTTACTGGCCTGGGATGGACAAAGATGTGGAGGATTGGATACAACAGTGTGGCAGATGCATAAAGAGAAAAACACCAGCCCGTCAGAGAGCACCTTTGGTCAGCATTGAAACTCAGTTTCCACTTCAACTTGTCTGTTTGGATTTTCTCACACTGGAGCAGTCAAAAGGAGGTCACCAGAACATACTGGTTATTACCGACCATTTCACCAGATATGCTCAAGCAATAACAACCAGAAATCAAACAGCAAAGACCACAGCACAGGCACTCCTTGATAACTTTATTCTACATTACGGAATACCACAGAGGATCCATTCTGATCAGGGAGCTAATTTCGAAAGTAAAGTTATCAAGGAGCTATGCAATCTAACTGGAATGAAGAAGTCAAGGACTACACCCTATCATCCCATGGGGAACGGGATGTGCGAGAGATTTAACCTACTCTTCTTGGTATGCTTGGAACCTTGGAATCTCATCAGAAAGCCAACTGGAAGCTCTACGCTTCACCCATGGTACATGCGTACAACTGTACCCGTCATGAGTCCACTGGAGTAGCACCCTACTTTCTAATGTTTGGAAGAAACCCAAGACTACCCATCGACTTAGCGTTTGGCCTACATAAAGATACCAAGTTACCAACAACTCAGTATGTAAAGGATCTACGAGACAGATTATCACATGCATACCAACTTGCAGCTGAAGCATCAAAGATTTCACAAGCCAATCAGAAGGAGGGTTACGATCTTCGTGTAAGAGGAGCAGCAGTACAGAAGGGAGATCGTGTACTTGTAAAGATTGTGGCTTTTGATGGAAAGCACAAACTAGTGGATACATGGGAAGATACTCCATATGTAGTCATTGACCAGCCGAATTTAGATATTCCTGTTTTCACAGTTGTGAAAGAGAACGGAGAAGGACGAACAAGGAATCTCCACAGGAATTTATTGCTACCTGTCGGGTATATCAGAGAAGAAACACCAACTGTTATACCAAAACCAGTTCCAAGACCAAGGACGAGATTACAGAGGACAATAGCTGAACACCGGACTTCTTCAAGTGAATCCAGTGATGAGTCATCTGATGAATCAGTGGATTATTTTGATGTAGACTATGTGCTGGAGAGGACAGTTGACAGTGAACCTACATTCACTCATGAACCAGCTGTAGATGTAACAGAACCAGCACAGGATGCCTTCATTCCATTAGGGGACGCCCAGCCTGAGGGGAACCAAGGGCCAGAAATGGAGACAGCTTCAGGAAGCGCTTCAGACATTGTTGGGGATGTTATTCCACAGGAGTATACACCTGTAGAACAGTAAGAACAACCTCAGGAACTAGAGATGTCACCGGTACCAGTCAGACGATCAGGGAGAGACCGTAAACCACCAGCATGGATTTCTTCCGGTCTGTACGACATCTCAGCTATTGGGACTACCTCTGTTGGTCACACTATCACCGAGGAACATTCGAAGCCAACAGCTGAGTGTCAAGAGAAGGCTGAATACATTACATCTTTAGCTAGAACACCATTATTCTCAGGATTACAACGAGAAGCAGCCTTAGCCATTCTAGATATAGTGAACCACCATTAGTTTGAGGAATGACGGGACGTCATTTTATAGCTGGGGGGAATGTGTGGTAGAGCTATATTTTTATGTTTCATGTTATTTAAGATTTTATGTTATTAGAATATATACTGGATATATTCTACTTACAGTTATTATGATTTGTAATATGCTAGTTTACTCAGGTAGAACATTTCTTATTGTTTATATCTTTTCTATTGGTCATTATGATTAAGGCGGGAATCTTTTGTTTAACTATTCTTTGTTCTGGGCACTTGGCTAAAATATTTATATGAAGTGGTAGCCATTTTCGTCAGCTCTATTGGAAGTTGTTATATCTTTAATTTGATATTGAAATAGTCTAGGACTTTCATATTCTTTTATAAGGTCAGTTTATTACTAATATATTCATTACAATAACATTCAAGTTTTAATGTTCAAGAATGAGTGATATATAAGTGTATAATTGTATGAATAGGTGACGTATTATGAAAGGTGTGTGCGATTGATTAAATAGTAAAGTTATGTGTAAACTATTCATAACTCATAAAGTAATAAAGATAAACTTGATAATATAGTTTTATTTGTAAGATTTAATAAACTATATAAATTCTACATAAAACTGGTAAAAGTATGATTTATACTTTAATTTCTAGTAACATTAATATATAATCTATTTTAACAGTTTGTATGAGTGAGCGTTAAATGAGTTTATACTTCTTTAAAGATATTGGAGTAGTAATTGATGAAGATCTAACCTTTGAAAGACACATATGCGAAAAAGTGAACAAAGCTAATTTAACTTTTGCCGCAATTAGAAGGACATTTACAAACTTAAACGAAAAAATCTTCATACCTCTATACAAAACATTAGTGCGAACACACTTAGACTATGCTAGCTCTGTATGGGCACCTTTTAAAAAGAAATCCATTGACAAAATCGAAAATGTACAAAAAAGGGCAACACGACAGATACCAGGATTCAATAAACTGAGCTACCCGGAAAGACTGAAAAACTTAAGCTGCCAACATTGTCATATAGAAGGGTCCGAGGGGACATGATTGAGACATATAAGATACTTAATGGTAATTACGATCCAGAAACGAGTTCATTCCTTAAATTAATTTCAAGCACTGAAAATAGACGTAGCACAAGAGTAAACAGTAATAAAATCATTCACCAACGATTCAAAACAAGTCTGAGGAAAAACAGTGTTTCTGTAAGAATAGCCAAATTATGGAACAAGTTACCGGATAAAGTAACTAAAGCGCCATCTATAAACTCATTCAAAAATAGACTAGATAGATACTGGGAGTACGAAGAAATCTATTATTCTGATTTAAGCTGAATTAACCGGAAGCAGCATCAGAAATAATGGAGACAATAATCAATTATATGAGTCTGGTGAAGAGGAACCGTGAGGATCCTGTACCGGAAAACATCATTAAGTATCATTAAGTAAGTAAGTATCTATTTTAACAGTTTGTATGAGTGAGCGTTAAATGATTTTATACTTCTTTAAAGTTAATACAAGTAAATATTTGATTAACCAGATTTAAGGATAGATAACTCTGATTATTCTAATCTAGCAGTATACATAAGGTTTCTATGATTTTAATATTTTGTCTTCAGGTTATATTATTGAAACAGAATGTAAACTGATTCAAATCAATCAGTTGGTGAAAAGGCCTTTGCACTACATGTGAGGTATGTTTATATGTATACAGTTTGTATTGTTCATGTTACTTTTATGTTGCTTTGCTTAAATGTATTGTCTGCTTTGTGTAACTGTTGCAAAACGGAATGTCTTGTTTGCACTTACAATTGCGTGTTATTATTATGTTAAACTAACTATTTTTGGTATGATACTACAAGCGTAGCTATGTATTAGCTGTGAACTTAGTCTGTCGTTGCATATTTCACAATGCACTAAATACAGAGAAATATAAAATGTACTTATTTAGTACAGAATTCGGAATGGTGTAATATCGTTTTGTGTAGCTTGTAAAACTATTATTTTAAGGGCAAAGGAAATCTACAGTTTTCTTCTATGCATATAGATATATTGATTTTATAGTAATTGATAATTACTACTGATTGAATTGTATAAGAATTATATTGTTATTATTTCAGGGTCATTTTTGTTAGAATATTAACATCAATTCTGATGAAATTAAGAACCTAAGACCTATCAACGTGTTTGTGTTTATTTAAATACATGGGAAGCACGACTACATAATTAACATGACAATGTTGTCCAACCCAAGTTTTAAAATGTTTGGATTTGTAAATGCAAATTACCTGGCACCTGCTCAAAGTTTTACACTGAAGCTTGGCATCAGCTTGGCCTTTGGTTTACTAGGTTCTCCATGTTAGGAACCATAAGAAAGTCGGTTCAATTCCATCCAGATATACACTTAACATTATAATACAGAACTTTAAAACATAAAAATGAACGATCCATTCAAATCGTCTCCCAGAGCAGATCGCCAGATGAAAAGGACAAGTGCGTGATGTGTTTACATTCCTTCTATCAACGAATCTTCCTATGCCGGTACAACATATTTGACAACCAGTTGCATCCAAACTGCACACAGTATTTCCGCATCACGACAAGACGAAGAGACTTAAATCGGCGTACTTTTTTTTGTAAAACGCCTTCGTCTGTCTTGGCAGCCGACCGAGTCGTCCATATTTGTTTACCATAACTTCTGTTTCCGGATTGTGAAAATTTGACAATTTATAGAAAAAAATAGCGTTTACTCTATAGTTAATGAAAATATACTTCAATTAAGCCTTTCTGATATTTTAATCGTCATTTTAAAAATAATAACTATACTTTCGCTTACTAGGCGGAAAATACCGAGGTGTTGAAAAAATTTACACCTCGGTAAACTCCGGAAAATTTTCCGTAAATCTTTATTATGGGTCGGATACCTTAACTAGTCGTGAATTCGTGATATCAAATTTAATGTATCGCCATTGTATGATGTTCCTTAATGACTCATTTTTTGAATTTGATATCTAATTAAAACTCTTTTTGGCTCGATAGTCATTAATGAGTCTTTTAATTGATATGTTTCCGTCAGTTTTGGTTTGTGACGATGAATTGTTTCAGCTAAATCGATTTATGACTATTAAAGAGCGGTATATTAGCATTGCCTTTATTGTAAATGAAACACACGTCCAGCATACACAATTTTAATCATACTATCTATGATGAGTTGATTTAAAATATGAACCAGTAAAGATCGAAGACCTGTTTGTAAATGCCAAAACCGTCTGATCAACTTGCGACTGATGGATGGTAAACCATCATTCTGAATGGGTTTTTCAATTTAGTTACACTATAGAAATAAGAAGATGTGCTATGATTGCCAATGAGACAACTCTCTACAAGAGACCAAACGACACAGAAATGAACAACTATAGATCACCGTACGGCCTGCAACAACTAGCAATGCCCATACCACATAGTCATCTATAGAAGGCCCCAAAATGACAAGTGTACAACAATTCAATCGAGAAAAACTAAAGGCCTAATTTATGCACAAAATAATATATGAAAATCAAATAAGTTACAAAGCAACCAAATACAACAACTGAATTATGGGCTCCTGGCCAGGGACAGGCACATACAGAATGTGATGGGTTTAAGCTCGATTGATTGCGCCAACCCTTCCCTAACTTGGGACAGTGGTGTAACTCTTCAACATAATAAAAAAAAACTATAAAAATCAGTTGAAAGGGCATTACTCATTTAAGTTTCTTAAAATTCTTATATTAAAGGTAGAGAATTTTTTTTTAGAGCCAAGGTATGTACCAAACTAAGTCCTCTGTAGTCTTCTTTTTTTTTTAATATTTATTACGAATCCGAAACATATAATCAACAAAAAATAATTAATACAGTGTTCCTTCTTATTAACTTTCATACTGTTTTCCCAAAGTTTACCAAACATGAAATCGTTGTATTTTTACACCATTTCCTTAGTGGTGATATTTCGTTTGTTCCTTATCGAATGCAGGTTGCAGCTGTTTTAAATGGTCATGCAATGTATGCAATATTTATATTATCCTCCCCCAAATGACAACAGGGATGCATGTGTGATACGTGGTTAATTACTTTTATCAAATCGTATTATGAATACATAATTATTGTCGAGCCTGCAACTTTTGTTGCAGAAAGCTCGACATAGGGATAGTGTTCCGGCGGCGGCGGCGGCGGCGGCGGTGTTAGCTAACTTCTTAAAAGCTTTATATTTTAGAAGGTGGAAGACCTGGATGCTTCATACTTTGTATATAGATGCCTCATGTTACGAAGTTTCCGTCAGTCACATGTCCAATGTCCTTGACCTCATTTTCATGGTTCAGTGACCACTTGAAAAAAAAGTTCAAATTTTTTGTAATGTTGAATTCTCTCTTATTATAAGTAATAGGATAACTATATTTGATATGTGCGTACCTTGCAAGGTCCTCATGTCTGTCAGACAGTTTTCACTTGACCTCGACCTCATTTCATGGATCAGTGAACAAGGTTAAGTTTTGGTGGTCAAGTCCATATCTCAGATACTATAAGCAATAGGGCTAGTATATTCGGTGTATGGAAGGACTGTAAGGTGTACATGTCCAACTGGCAGGTGTCATCTGACCTTGACCTCATTTTCATGGTTCAGTGGTTATAGTTAAATTTTTGTGTTTTGGTCTGTTTTTTTCGTACTATATGCAATAGGTCTACTATATTTGTTATATGGAATGATTGTAAGGTGTACATGTCTAGCGGGCAGATGTCATGGGACCTTGACCTCATTTTCATGGTTCAGTGGTTATAGTTAAATTTTTGTGTTTTGGTCTTTTTTTTCATACTATATGCAATAGGTCTACTATATTTGTTGTATGGAATGATTGTAAGGTGTACATGTCTAGCGGGCAGATGTCATGTGACCTTGACCTCATTTTCATGGTTCAGTGGTCAAAGTTAAGTTTTTGAGTTTTGGTCTTTTTATCTAATACTATATGCCATAGGTCAACTATATTTGGTGTATGGAAATATTTTATGATCTTTATGTCAGTAGCGCAGGTTTCTTTTGACCCTGACCTCATTTTCACGGTTCATTGCACAGTGTTAAGTTTTTGTGTTTTGGTCTATTTTTCTTAAACTATAAGTAATAGGTCAACTATATATGTTGTATAGAAGCATTGTTAGCTGTACATGTCTGCCTGGCATGGTTCATCTGACCTTGACCTCATTTTCATGGTTCATTGGTCTTTGTTTAGTTATCTTGGTTAATGTTAAGTTTATGAGACAGTTGTTATAAAGCTTTATACTTAGGACTATCTACATAATATCAATGATTAGTATAGAAGGCGAGACATTTCAGCGTGTGCACTCTTGTCGGGTTTTTTAATGGCAAAATATTGACAAAAAAATATGAAAGATGATACATGTCATCATGGTCACTGACTCCTATGGCAAGCCAAAGTGGACAAAATGGGCTATTTTCTAATATCAAAAAATAAATTTTTAAATACAAAAAATCATTTTATGATATAAGAGAATGATTTTTTTATATATAAAAAGAAAAACACTATGTCTTTATATATAAAAAAACTGTATTTTCAATATTAAAAAAAAGTGCATTTTTAATATTAAAAAATAATTTTTTTATATTAAAAAATTAATTTCTTATATTAAAGAAATTCTCTGTCAAATATTACAAATTCCTTTTTAATTATTAAAAAATCTAATAGTAAACAAATATTTATTAATATTAGAGATTCCTCTTTAAAAATTAGAAATTCTTTTTTAATATTTAAAAATCCTCTTCTTATATTAAAAAGTAATTTAATAATATTAGAAGTTCCTTTTTAAATATTAAAAATACCTGTTTTAATATTAGAAATTTATTTTGTAATAATCGAAATTAGTTTTCATATATTCGAACTTCATTTTCTGATATTAAAAATTCTTTTCCAATATTTATGAATTATATTTTTTAATATTAGAAATTAATTTTCTAATATGAAGAATTAACTCATATATTAAAAAATCTAACATTTTCTAACATTAAAAAAATCAACTTTCACAGATTCAAAGTAAAATCTCCACCACTGAAATGTTTTGACCAACCACTAACTTGTTCAATAACTAAATTATTTTCTAATATTAAGAAATCAATTTTTAACATTAAAAAGACATTTTCTAATATTAGAAATTCATTTTCTATTATTAAAAAGTCATTTTCTAATATGAAAAGTCATTTTTTAATCAAAGAAAATCCGGTATTTTTTTTACATAAAATTTTTTTTTTTTCTATATTAGAAAATCAGTTTTGGATATCAGAAAATCTTTTTCAAATAATAGGAAATGATTAATATTGAAATGATTATCTTATATTTGAAAATGATTTTCTGATATTTAAAAAAATATCTCTTTTTGTACACATTGGCATGCCATAAAACTTTACAATTTTTTATTTTATTTTTTGGATTTATTGGCATAATGGTGAGAATTTGGTAAAGTTATAATTAAAATGTTATTGCGTCTGGCATTTTTTAATACATATAGTTTGAAACAAAACTAACATTATTGTTAGTTTCTCCTGCTTTGCATATACTTATCTTTTCGGTATGAAGATACAAGTAAAGGGTATTTTCCCAAACCAACCAATGAAAATACTTCACGTGTTCCAACCGGAAGCGGGGAATTCCAGTTTTTCCCCTCTAGAGTTTTCATAAACGTAGACGTTACTGACACCATGGCGTTCATTTCCAGTGAAATGATTTCTTGTATTTTATTGTCATTTCTCATTTCATTGATAGAAGGTAAAACATATAAAATGTCCGATTTCAACTTAGAAATACGAACCTGAATCTGACACTCCCACTGAAGGTCGTAAGCTTTTTTATAAATAAATCCTTGAGCAAAGTTGAGGCTTGATCTGCTGTACAGTTTGAGTACTATACAAGCCTATACAACACTCATCAGCAAATGCAAGTTAAACAACTGTTTAACCAGAAAAAAAATCAAAATAGCCTTGCCAGACGTCATAAATTATTATTTGGAATACCCTTTTCCCTATTCTTCAAAAGGGGTACAATATTCATGTTTACTTTCGTATATATCCAGGGATAACTATACAGGCACAGAAAGTGGAGTATTAGGACATGTATATTAATATAACTTATAAGAAGATGTGGTTTAATTGCCAATGAAACCTAACGCCATAGCAGTTAATATCTATAAGTCACGGTTAATCCGCCAACAGTGTCACTGGGCAAAACCATTACCACCAGTCAGAAATGCTACTTGTTACACTGTTCATGGTAGACTGTTTTCAGAGGGTAGGGCACTGGCGCTTTTTAGAGTGGCGCCCTTAGGGTGTTTTGAAGATTGATTGTACTTTATTTTGTTCATTTTTTATGATCTGCCATTATGCAATTAAACATCCTTGTCAACATTTAGCTGTAGAACCCTAGCACTTAGGTCCTTGTGTTATGTTTTTAATATGTGTGTATCATTTCTTTTTGTGTCCATCTTATGAGTTGGGCCTTTTTCAACTCATTTGTATAGTTTGTTCTTATGTTGTACTGTAACATCACATGTTAGGGAGAGGGATTGAGCCTTCAAACTAGTTTAACCATGCCACATTCTGTATGAGCCCGTCCAAAGTCAAGAACCTGTAATTCAGCGGTTATCATTTGTTTCTATGTTTAATACATATTTGTTTTTTTGTTCATTATTTTGTACATAAATTAGGCCCTTAGTTTTCTCATTGAATTGTTTTACATTTGTAATTTTGTGGCCCTTCAAAACCAACAATGCAATATGGGCTTTGCTCATTGTTGAAAGCTGTACAGTGACGTATAGTGTCATTTGGTCCTTTGTGAAGAGTTGTTACATTGGCAATCATACCACATCTTCTTATTTTTATGCCCTATTCATGGGCATTATGTTTTTAGGTCTGTGTGTCCGTTTGTCTTTTTGTTTGTCTCTCTTTCGCAATTCAGATTGAAGTTTTTGGTCAAGGTAGTTTTTAATGAAGTTGACGTCCAATCAACTTGAAACTTAGTACACATTTCCCCTATAATATTATCGGTCGTGTCATAATGCCAAATTTAAGAGTTTTTACCCCAATTTCACAGTCCACTGAACATAGAAAATGATAGTGCTATTGGGACATCCTTGTACTAAGGACACATTATCTTGTTGTATCATATTGAGTAGCAATGGTTTAAATATATACATTCTATGTTGACAGGAAGATTTGATTACCATTATGTGACGTGTGGATCAACATTAAAACTCTTCAATCCATACCACAATATACGGCTACATTCTCATGATGTCAAGTATGGGTCAGGCAGTGGTCAACAGGTAAGTACGTCTCTAGTGGTCAAAATAAAATATTGCTTTAAATTCAGAAATGTTTGTGTGTAATACCAATACCAAATTGTTTATTATAGTGACATGTGTTTTATAATAGTATACAATATTTCAATAAGCAGTTGTAATTACATGTATCAACACCCAGCCCTTTGGACCTATAAGTCACTTTAAACATTTATACATAAAATATAATAATCATTTAACAGCGGACAAAATTAGAATTCATGTTTGATTGTTCCTATACAAAAAGATTTTTTCTCTTATTTTGTGTGTATTTATCATAATGATAATGTTGAACAATAAACAAAAGCGATATTAAATTAACTATTGTATTTGTTAAAAATGCTGCATGCAAATTTTAAAAGCTTTGGTATTTTAAAAATCCTTAAAGTACCGTAGCTTCATAGACAAATTTAATACTAAGCATACAGTCAACTTGAAAAATTTTAATTCAGAAAAGTGCTCAGCTAGAGGCACATTACGTCAATCATAAAGAGAGAAATTATCTAAATCTGCTATATTAATAATGTATGGATAAGATGGATGGAAAGAACATGGTTGGATGGAAAGATTGAATGGAGGGATGGTGAAAAATTCCCATTCAAACCATGTACATGTACATTATTGATTTTACTTCTTTTACAGTCTGTAACAGGTGTAGAATCTTCAGATGATCACAATAGTTACTGGCAAGTTATAGGCAAGACGGGCAAACAGTGTGAAAGAGGGTAGGTACATAAACATGATTGACAACCTTATAGGTAGAACTGGAACTTGACCAGTCCATTCCTTAATTTTCTTTAACTATTTCCTTAGGCATATCTATTATTAGCTGAGGAACTGTAACCTATGAGACCTAAGGTACATAGCAGTCTTCACGCTGAGTGGCAGCCCTGGCAGCCCAGGCTTGTAGAATTGCTCTCGGGCCTGTAAAAATCATACCTACAGGCCAACAGAATCTTACTAAAAAATTTCAAAAGTTGAGCTCCAGGCCTGAAGATTTAACAGTTCATCGTGAAGACTGACATAGGTTCACAAAAAGTAATAATAAATGGTAAGGACCATATCAGCTACAATTCAGAAGCTTATCTAATGAGATTATCAATCATTTCATTATCCAGTTTCTGAAATTCTTAGGATTGATAATGAACAACTAGACTTTAAATTTAAAAATTGAATATTTTTTCAGACAGCCAATCAAATGTGGACAGACAATTAGATTGTTACATCTGAATACCAACAGGAATTTACACAGTCACCATTTCCAGTCACCATTGTCCAGAAATTTAGAAGTAACAGCGTTTGGAGAAAATGGAGTTGGAGATGAAGGTCAGTTTATAAAATATACATAAACATTATATTTAAATTGTCATTAAGCTTTTTTTCCTGTACAAATAAATTTAGTTTTTCTGACAATGTGCATATATTTTTTACCCTGTATTTACACTGGGCACTTTAAGGATTAATTTTTCGAATCGAAGCAGTTGTCCTGGATTTTTTTGAAGTAATTGACAGAGTTTAAATATGGACCACAAGTACAAAAAAAAGCAAAAATGTATTTGTGTACAAAAGATAGCTGATTGCAGTATAAAGTTTATCAAGTGGTATAACAGGAAATAATTGTGTGCTTATTATTTCTAAAAAGTAGAAAGTAAATTTACACAAAGCGATCTTTATAGTGATTATTAAATAAGTTACTTTGTACAAGACTAAAGAACACACCGAATATGTAATAGTTCCGACTAAGGCTACAACCTAAAACAAAACCTGACAAGAAAATAACCTGATATAATGTCTTATTGAGTAAATTAACTAACTTAGGGTGGTTATAACTGTGGTTTGGTTGATTATATATTTTTGTTGATACTCAATTATGTCTTTGTAATAAATGCCATGTACAACAGTCTTGACAGTATAAGTACAAGCCAATTGTCAAATTTGTATGGGAAATTAGTATTCTGCTATACAATTAAGTTTGTTGATAACCATGAAATATCCCACAAATAATAATGAATCCACAAAATACAGTTGAACAGAAAAAGATTTAATACAGTGATTCACACAGCAATCAAACCTCATCATAGATTTGATGTCAGACAACAGAGAGGTCATACATTCTATTTATTTGTTTATAAACAACTGTTCACTGGATAATTAATTAAATTGTTATATAATGCCAATTTTTATGTTGTTCTTTATTGCAATTATTTTTGGGGTTTTCCTTTCAAAAAACATGGACGTTGCAAGGAATGTATAATTTTGTGAGCTTAGCTTGTATAAACAATTCCTCAGTAATATGCTGTTACATACTTATTTGTGTATTTACAGGTGATCACTGGGTTATTATATGTTCTGGTAATTACTGGGACAGAAACCAAAAAGTCAGGATTAAAAATGTAGTAACAGAAAAGTAAGTACAGTGGATTTAAATATTCCATTGAAAGTTCATTATCATAATTTGTGGTTGAACTAACAGGGTTCTCACTAAGGGAATTCCATGAGTCCTGGATTCATGAAAATCTTTCTGAACTCGTCATTTTCAAAACTGGTGAGTCCAAAGAGTTTCTAAGATATGTCAAGATTGAAATATTTTAAAACTGAACACACATATTTTATATCAAAAGTTTAAAAGAAATCTGAATAGAATATCATTTCATTGCTCTATTAGGTCATGGAGACTTCAAATGATAAGTTGTATTGCAATAAAATACCTTCTTCTTACTGTTGGACTCACCATGGGCAAAAATGACGAGTTCTTGGACTTGCCTTCAAAAGTCCTCAGTGTGAACCCTGACTTATCACTACTCTTGTTAATGATTGAACTAGTTTTTTTTAATTCCATGTAAAGATAGGATGGATGGAAAGAAGGAATGTGATTGTATGACCAAATGGAATGGCGAAAAATTCCCAGTTGAACAAAATAAATGCTAATAATAGCTTTTAATTCTTTTTTAGTCTGTATAAGTAGAAAAAGCTACTTTTCCTAATGATTTCTATTGTTAGAAATTTATCCTACAAACTAATGCATTCTGGGTAATATTTTCAAAAGAATACACTAAAAGTTGGGATTGATTTAAAAGTCTTGAATAATCAACACTCAACAAATGAAATGGCATTTTTTTCATTTTGGGGTGTAAACAATGAAGTCACCTTAGTCTTTTATGTTCTGAATTGCTAAATGGATTACAGACATATGACTCAAAAAACTTACTTCAGTTTACAGAAATCATAAGATGTGGTATGAGTGCCTATGAGACAAGTTCAGACAACACTCTATCCAAGTCACAATTTGTAAAAGTAAACCATTACAGGTGCAACATTTTTTTTCATGTGTTTGCATTGGTTATTAAAATGTCAACTTCACTTTTCAACTTAAAATTCATGTTGCACATTTCAATTTAATTCTTATATTTTACAGCTATTTACACGTTACTGGTGACACGTTTGGTCGACCAATCCATGGACAGAAAGAGATTTGTGCCTACCCCTCGCCAAGTGAACTGAATTATTGGCAGGCTGCGGAGGGAATCTTTATCAAGCCTACAGAATCTCCAGTCCCAACAGTCAGAACACCAGCGCATGATGAATTCTGATTTCACCGTCACTAGACACTTTTATTAGATGGACTTTAACAACAATTTATTATTTTTGGTTACTGCAAATTCAGAAATTATTGTGATGTTTTTATGGATGCTAAAAAATGCATAATGATAAAAACTAACATTCATAACGTCAGGAGTTATTTTCATTCACAAATTTTTTGCAATTACATTTATTAGTTCTCACACTATTGCTACTTATCTGTGATTAGCAATTATAAATACACACATTAATTTCTGAGATTTCAGTATTTTTAAAATTTTTGTAGATACATCAAATCCAAAAGTCTCAGATTTTTACTTGACGTTCATTCCAATCTACACTTAATATTTACATTTCTAATGTTTCATCGCTTCTTTGGTTTGAAAGTTCTTCTCAAATTTTCTGAATGTTTGGTCTCGTTTAAAATGTAAAATATCTGACTTGACCAATATTTACTATGACTTTTGTCTACTGACCTGCAGGGAAGCAGTGGTCAATTAAATGTTGGTCAGTCAGGCACTTTTGTATTCACTACACTTTCTCACAAGATCAAATAGAATGGAAATGAATGACTATGTAGGAAATTTAGTGAGATCTCTGACATTTTACTTCATGTTGTAGTTGTACATTTGTACTAGGAAAATGTGTTTAAGGGGATGTAACTCTTTGTTAAAAGTGTGAATGTTAGGTTTGATTGTATCATTGGAGTTGATTGATGATTGAAATTATCATATTTTCACCCATCTTCTTCAATATTCTGTAATTTAAAAAGAATTACTCTGTTTTTTTAGTTTTTTTTTAACTTTTCATATTCATTTTCACAATTTTGATGATTGAATCCAAATTTTCTTTATAACAAAAGCTTTCCATACATGTCACAATGTGTATTATTATCAAATCTGAAGCTTTATTTTCTACTGTAAACAAACTTGTATTTTCTGAAGAAGAAAAAAAAACTAAGTCCTTTCTAACAAACTTTGTTTTAATTCAGAAAGAAGATTCAAATTTGACATGTTTGAGTTATTTTTGTACTAATTAAGGAAAGTTGTGAAAATATAATGCTAGAATTAAAAATCCTGAAAATAAGTTGGTTTACAATTTTTCATACATCAGTGTTGTCTTGCTTGTATTACCAGAGAGGGATATTATATTTCTATGGGATATATTTGTATTTGAAATGTTTTTTTTTTACCAGTTGAAGTTATTATTTGTAAGCTTAACATGTTGTGTTGCAAAATTAAATGTGGGAATTCTAAGAAAACATGATTGAATCTATAAATGATATGGAAATATGATGTTGTATTGTTTGTTAGAGTTTGAATTGAAGAAAAGCATTTGTAAAACAAAAAAATGTATTAATTTAACTGTTTTAAATTTGGTAATATATTATAGAATTTAATACTCTGTCATGTTTTTGTTCAGATAATTCTTCAGAACAAGTTAAAATGAGGGAATAAATGATTAGGTTATTGTGTGTCTGAATGTATGTGTCTTGCTTATAAATTATACTAATAATTTAAATAAACTATTTTATATATTTACTTGTTTTCTTACGTTTAAACATTCAAAATAATAATTTGAATAGTGAATATTACCAATGTGATTATTGACATATCTCTGATACAAAACTAACAAGGTTAATGGCATATATTTAAAGTCAAGATTTTGTAGAAGCTGCATTCAGGGTTTCTGTACATTTCATTGTTTTCACTGGAGATTTCATTTCACTGCCTCAATGGTCTTGTGCTCACTTAAGTTTTCTATGCTGTGTCTTTTGTACTATTATTTGTCTGTCTTTTTATTTTTTTAGCCATGGCATTGTCAGTTTATTTTTGATCTATGCGTTGGACTGTCCCTCTGGTATCTTTCGTCCCTCTTTAAGAGTATAGGAGGTCGCAGGTATAATCATCAGATAGGCCAAACCAAAGACTTTAAAATCAGTAATTGCTGCTGCTCCAATAAAAGATTTTTGTACATACTACATGCCCCCATATAGTCACTGGGCAAACAAACTCTTTAACTAACAAGTTCATGGAACTCTCTTATGTAGAGGAGTTGAAATGACAAATAAAACTGTTGTAGTAGTATATTAAGGCCAAATTGCTATGTTTAAAGGGGCGAAACTTGGTGTGTGTGATTTCAGAGAAGTTGCAATGACAAGAAGAGGACCAATGGATGGGTCAAAAACATAACCTATGCAACTTTTTTGTGTAGATTAAAGAGCAAATAAAGGCAACAGTAGTATATATATCCCAGTTCAAAATTCATAAATCGATAGAGAAAAAAAAACAAATCTGGGTTACAAACTAAAACTGAGGGAAACGTATCAAATATAAGAGAACAACGACACAACACCGAAACGTAACACACAGAGAAACGAACTATAATGTAACAATGGCCATTTTCCTGACTTGGTACATACAAGGCAGTACAAAGACAGGTGGGCTCAAACACAGAATGATATATGCTAGATAGGGTGACATATCTTCCAGAAGATGTTACCTTGTGTAAAAGAATGTCAAAAATTTGACCTAGCATGCTGATATAGTACAAAGCAGGATTCATAATAATATTCTATCACATTAAATAAAACATATATCAGATTGTGCATGGTTTTGAACAAATATTTTTGAATATTCTTATCTGATTTGCTGATACATTTTTATATCCGATATTTGATTACATGATACAATTATCATTAAATATAAAGGGAACGGTTTGGTGTTTTGAAATAATATTACTTTAGCCGACATCCAATTAGGTGGAGTCTACTGTAATAGGAAACTATTCCATCAGATAATTCAGAAAAGGGAGACAACTCTGAAACTTCTGCTTAATTAGTTTTTACAAGAAGGGAAGGGAAAAGCATAATCCTTCTGCCCTACAAGTATATAAGCAAATGTGTGTGGAATTTATTTCTTTTTCAATATTAAAACACATCACAAATTGTAATACATTGTACTTGCAATAAAATGACTAAGAATTGGGCATACATACTAAGAATAAGAAAACAGCTTGTAAGATATTTTAATTCATAATCAACAGACATATCTTTATACAACAACACAAACAGTTAACAATATAAGGATAACAGGTACAAAATAAATTGTACAATAATAGGCGAAGATTCTACAATGTACATAAATGCTAATAAAACTTAGCTGAAAAGCAGCCTTAAACAATACAAAATGCAGAAATTTTTATTGAATGTGTTACTGAAATACTTGGATCTGACCTGGCATGGCGAGGTAGATTATAGGGTGTGTTGTATAATAAGGACAGGTAAGAAACAGTGAAAGATAAAAAATTAATTATATTGGTAGCTATCTAATTAAAAAAATAAAATTTCAGACTAGAATATTCAAAATGATAGTGTAAAAAGTAATTTACAGTATTGAACTTTATTTTATAAACATGATTAAGTAAAAAAAATCTTATTTCAAGGTACAAGATAAAACATATTCTAGTATTAAAGATGAATAATTATATAAAGTATAAACAATAAATTAAGAAATATTATTTGTATATGATGTTTTATGTGTAGATGTTCTATATACAGATATATTGAGGTATTTTTTTTTATTACAAATTGATGTCATGATTGTATTAAATGGTTACCGTTCTTGTGTTAATGGATTTTATAAAGAAATTAAGACAAGCCAGCCATGCCAGATCAGATAAAAATATAATCAGTGAATTCACTGTTATAACTCAATACATATACTTGTTTTCCTATCTCTCATTATAATATACTTCTTAAATATCAGTTTCTTTTTTATTCTATATTCAAGACTTAATTTTTAAAAACTTTTATAGAGATATAAAGTTTTTTTGTGAAATTCAGATTGTCATATATGTAAAACAAAATATTGTGTTACACTAAAAGAATTTGTAAAATGTAATTTTTATTTTAGCTAAAATTGCCTGTTTGGAAGTTTTTACAGTACAATTGCATGCTTGGAATGATGAACATTTTAACACTTTTTCCTAGAACTACAAAAGACAAAATTGCAACTATAATACAGTGGAACACAAAGTATCTTAGCACTACTGTACTGGGCCTCTTCTCCTCCCAATCCCCCCCCCCCAAAAAAAAAAATCATGAATGCATGAACATTTAACCCTTTCCTCCATGAATTTTTTTTTTTTTACATGATTGATTCGCATAGATTTTTTTCAATAATTTTTTTTTATAAGGTTTAAAGTATAAATGCATTGTGAAAACGAATGTTTCATCAATGAAATTCCAGTCAGATATTCTCATGAGTATGCTTATTATATTAGATACAAATTTTATTAAGTTTGATACAGATTTTTCGTTGGCAAGACATTTTAACTGAGGCACTACACAGGCGTCATTATGGAGTAAAAGGCTGGCGTCAAAAGGTGTCATAGAGGAAAGGGATAACAGTAATATATATAAAATATTTCAATAATGAAATTAAATGGAGGTTGCTGCCTTTTGTTCATAAATAAATGCACCCAAACTGATTATGAATATAAATGTGTAAAGACGATAATGTAAAGAAAAAGTGAGAAAGATAATACAAGTAACAAATTGACAATACAATTTTAATCTCATGATTTATGGCAGGCCTCTTACAACATCATACAATAAATAAACAATTTCAGGCTCTGTGATGTGACAATACATTATTTTCTTAAACTTACAAAATAACAATTCATCAAATCAAAATTGATTGTACATATCAGGCACATACATGTTACAAAATATTGAAAATTTTAAACTGTTGTAAGTTATGCTTGTAGAAATAAAAGAAGCACTATTAATAATAATGAACTATAAGGAGATGTGGTATGATTACCAATGAGACAACAGTTACAATCAAACAGAGTCAAAAATGACCTGGATTTTAGCAATAGTATAAATATAATATAAAACATCTTGTACATCAATGATCCAAATAGTTTTGGATTCCCCTGTCACTATAGTCCAACTTGCTCGTCCATTGAATTTCATACAATGTTCAGTATCTTTTTAAATTTCTATTTCATAGTGATAACAAACATGACAAAATACAATATAGTATAAAATTCTTTTTTTTTGCTGACATTAAATCAAAATTTGTCAAATTACTACCCAAAAAAGTAAATAAATACTCTTAACACTTCAGAAAGGGGCAACACAGGGATGCTAATTTTGCAATTTCCCACTTTTTCTTCTTTTTCCCTGATTCAACTTTTTCAACCCTACACTGGTATATCCCAAATCCCACTTTTTTACCACCTATACATGTAATTCACATTCTAGTTTATTTTTACCCCCTTTATCCCACATTCCAAAAGGTGGTACCACCTCCATTGAACTGTAAGCATAGGAATTCCTACACAAGTTTCTATACCTCCTGATAACATGATAAATATCGTATTATCTTTGATAAGCGGCCATCCTTTATACTTTGATCTGATCATTTGGGAAAATGTGTTGTGTTATCATATCATCTTTGATAAGAGGCCATCCTTCATATTCTGACCAGATAGTTTTGTACATGTGTATAAGTATTATTGTATCCTCTACGATAAGCGGCCATCATTCATACTTAGACCAGATCAATTTGGAACATGTGTAGTGTTATTGTATTATCTATGATAAGCGGCCATCCTGCTCACTTTGACGAGATCGTTCTGTAACATGTGTAGTGATTTCTTGATTGACGGCAGGTCTGATAATACATCTGATGGGTTTTCTTCAGTATCTGTACTTTCCAAAGCTGAAAGTAGAAAAAATATAATATACCTTCAATATTTTTTAAAAACTTTTTCTGCTTTTTTTCTTTTAATAGGCATTACATTTTTAAATTATTTGTCAAAAACAGTCAGTTTGGTTCGATTTTGTCCAGATAAGCTGAATCACATTGCTGATTCATTATTGAATTGCAAGACATTAATTTTACCTTAGTAGGCATTTATGTATATTATTAATCAGATTTGCAAATTTAAGTCAACAGGCTATTACATGGTTATGCAGCCATATTGAATAGCGGGTAGATTTTTTGAATAAAGGTGGGTATATTAAGAAATAAGGGAGATCCTATGCAAGTTTAAAAGCTACTTTTCTGTTTCAATGTTGTTTATCCATATATTTCAAAGCATTTTCACCTCTACTATGAAAATCTCCCCCCATTTCAAAATGGCTGCATTAACTGTGAAAAGGCCTATTAGCTTGAAATGAATTTGGCAGTAAATACTACTTTAATAGTGAAAGTAATGCAACCTAAAAATATCAATCAAATTCATCTTCACTTTAAAATTTAACAATGCTGTTCTCCACATTTTTCAATACAACCTGCCTAATCCGACACCTCAGTATTTAAAGATCCTGCTTAACAAACACATTTTTCTGGTCCAAAAATACACCTGCAGAAAAAACCGCAGATTTCCAACAGCCTGGTCCCCTAGTGTGTCAGAAAACACAGGTTGCACTGTACCAGTTTGTGTTTTCCCGTATTTTCTTACCTGAAACTTGTTCCTCTATTAAGTCCAGCCTTTCATCTAACACAGACTGCATCTTTATAATGTGATGTAATAAATTCTTCTCACAGTTCACGTACGGATCCACTGTCTCAACATTTACATTTTCTTCAACCTGTAAAAGATTAAAAGTATATATTTCAAGATTTTCAAACATAAGTTACTAAGGTAACAACATCTACAAAAAGGTTTCATCTTTAAATATTCTAATTTGTAAAAATCTGATTAACCTTCCCATATATTTGCTTACATTCATGTCATGTAGACTCAGTACTATATTTGTCTCATTGTTGAAGGCTGTACAGTGAAATATGTTTGCTAACATACATGTCAGATAGGCTCTGGTGGATATTCGTCTCATTGATGAAGTCTGTCATTTTTATTGATTTCTAACTTTGCTGATGTCTTCATACAAGGAAGGACCTATCATACCTCATCTGTTTTACTATTATAATCATGTTTACTATAAATTACGGCGAAAAGGCATAAAAGGACATTTTGGTTTTAAGATATTTGCTTTGTGACATTGGAATTTACATTGTGTAATAGATCTGATTTATTCGTTCCCTGTTTGTTCACTTGTGTTAACATATCTTTTGATTGACTTAAGCCATTTCAATTGATATTTTGTAGTCTGTCTTTCTATGTTGCGATGTTGGACTATTGTTTCAGATAAGGGTGTAGGTTGGTAAACGTTTCAACCTGCTGCATTTGTTTGTACCTGTCTTAAGTCAGTAGTTGTCGTCCATTGATGTGGTTAGTAAGTGTTTCTCGTTCCTGATTTTTATGTAGATTTGACTGTTTGTTTTCCCGTTTAAATGGTTTTACACTGGTAAATTTTTGGGCCCTTTATAGCTTACTGTTTGGTGTGAGCCAAGGCTTTTTGTTGAAGACAGTACTTTGACCTATAATGCTTTGATGGAGAGTTGTCTCATTGGAACTCATACCATATCTTCTTATATCTTTAAATATCAGTCCTTACTCAACTTTTAAAACTGTGTTATCCTTTTACACTACACTACTGACCTCTTCAATTTTCATTTTTTCTTCAATTATCTCCCCTTGAATGCTCTCTTCAGCCATGGAGGCTTCATGATCCTGCATGTTTTGGTGAGCAATGGCCTCTGGTGCAGACAATGTAGATTCACTATCAGCATTCACTGAACTTTCACCTGAACTGTCCTTTCCAGCCTCCTCCTCACTCTGAGCTCCGTGGTCCATAGAATCATGAATCAAATTTTCATCGTCATGCTTGTTGCCATGCTTATCACCTCTAACCTCAGCACTTTTATCCCTTGGACAGCCAGACTTAATAGAATTTTCTGATGTTTTGCCTAGTTCAGAGTTCATCATTGCAGCACTTTGTAAATGATCCAGATTTTCACATTTTTCATCATCCATTTCCATGGTAACACTTTCATGTTCGTCTGCTATTATGTCTTCAGGCTCTTCATCCCAGTTTTTCTTCCATAATTTATATTCTGGATGATTTTTGTCTCTACAAAATTTACAATTTTTTTTAATCTTAATCACAAATAAATAAAGACACAAAATTAAATTATTCAAACTTTTATTTTATTATGAAGAAATAAATCCACAATTTAATGAGAATAAATCAGGTCGACAAGCTATAAATCACCCAGTATTATTCATTTAACACCATGTATTACACTTATAGTGATAAGCATCTCTACTCTATACTATCCAGCCAGTATTTCTATTTCACACCATGTATCACACTTATAGTGTTAAGCATCTCTACTCTATACTCTAAAGCCAATATGTCTAATTCACACTATGTGTATTACCAGTACTCTTCTGGTGTTAAGCATCTCTACTCATACATATTTTTATAACATAAGCATAATATTTTAATTGATAATTTTAAAGAGGAGGCATGCTGTCAAAAATAGTATTATAATTAATACTAATAATCTATGTTTTGTTTTTCTTTCAATGCTACATCATTGTACATGTTTGTAGTGTTTAATGACTATCGTTTTGTATTTAATATGCCACTGTCTGTTTGTTTGTTTTTTGTTGTATATTTTAGTAACAATCCTATTGTTTGGATTTTATACTAATAAAATTCTTATTCTTATTCTTATTTTACTCTATCCTATCTAGCCAGTATTTCTATTTCACACCATGTTTCACACTTCTGGTGTTAAGCATCTCTACTCTATACTCTCAAGCCAATATTTCTATTTCACACCATGTTTCACACTTCTGGTGTTAAGCATCTCTACTCTATACTCTCAAGCCAATATTTCTATTTCACACCGTTCACACCATGAATGTATTACACTACTAATGTTAAGCATGTTAAGTGTGTCTTTACTTACTCTAGAGCCAGTATTTTCTGTTTCACACCATGCATGACACTACTGATGTTTAGTGTGTCAGCTACAAGGCTGTGTGTTGCCTGATTAGTCCTGCTCTTATTTTCATCTTTCATTTTATGTGGTAAAAAGTTAAACTGAGCCAACTCTCCTGTCTTTAACCAATCCTGATCATGGATGTATCTACAACTATCTCTGACAGCTGGAAAATAGAAATAAATTCATTTTATTACATACTTGGAATTTTTATGTTCTTTTTTGTATCAATTTTCATGGACTGAACAAGACTTGCTTTTTGTGGATATTTGATTTTGTGGTTTTGTCAAAGTCATCCCTCTAGAAGATGAACAATTATAGAAAATCCTTATTGAAAAAAATGCTTTATAAAATAGTTTGTAAGCATATTTGTAAGCATATGCTTACAATACACCTTATTGCTATTTGTCCGCCATTACTGGATATCACACAGGTTCCCGTAAAATTTTGACGTCACAGAACAAAATATCTGACGCCACAATGGAAAAGTGATTGTGTATACATATGACGTCAAAAGTTTAAGCGGCCGAGTCAGCTGGGATTAGCGATAAGGTGTATGTTTGACTTTTGCTACCCTACTAGTTGTTCTTTTATACTTATGAAAGTTTGAATGACTTTTCAAATGGCTGACAGTGTCAGCAGATGCCGAATTACTTCCCTTGTTATACTTATACATATAGGAATCTTCAGTAGTTGTCATTTGTTGATGTGGTTCAAAGTGTTTCTTGTTTTTTAAATAGAGTAAACTCTGGGTTTTTTCCTGCATGAATTGTTTAACACTAGTAATTTTTGGGGCCCTTTATAGCTTGCTGTTAGGTTTGAGCCAGTGATTCGTGTTGAAGAATGTACTTTGACTAAAAAAGGGTTAACTTTTACAAATAGAGACTTGGATGGAGAGTTGTCTCATTGGCACTCATACCAGATCATTTATATCTATGAAAACAAAATGTAAACGAGGCACCGGTCTACAGACTTACCAGGTGGATCTTTACACACAAAACAAATGTATTTTCTAGGTAATGTCTCCTCTGTTAAATCAAAGCACAGAGCATGCTGCCAGCAAAGACATACTTCACACTAAAATATAAACAATATGTTGCCATGGTAACATAAACAGATTTGTTAATAAGTGAAAACATATCAAAGCCTTCTAACATATGATTGCAGTCATACTATTGTATATGCAATGCCTAAATATTAGAAATAGACCCATTGGTGGCCATTGGCTATTTTTTTATTTATTCTTTGGTTGGGTTGTTGTCTCTTTCACACATTTTTATTTTCATTCTCAATTTTATGACATAGTATGTACTGGCCTTTGTTAGTCTTGTATTATTTTAACTTTTAGTTTCTTGTGTACAATTTGGAGTTTAGTATGGTGGTCATTATCACTGAACTAGTATATATTTGTTTAGGGGACAGCTGAAGGACGCCTCCAGGTGCGAGAATTTCTCATTGCATTGAAGACCTGTTGGTGATCTTCTGCTGTTGTCTGCTCTATGGTCGGGTGTTGTCTCTTTGACACATTTCCCATTTCCATTCTCAATTTTACTTTTTGTTAATTAGAAGACAGAATGTTAATGCCTTGTTTGAATCAAATTCATTAATCGCTTTCACACACTTTTCTTTTTTAAATCAAATTGATTCTCATTTTTATTCTCAATTTTATGACATAGAATTTAGACACTCTTTGTTTGTTGTTAACAGTGTTGCTATTCGGTTTTTTTGTTGTTGTTGTATTGTTTGCTTGCCATTTCATTCAAACACGTATCAACATCATTGGTAACCCTTAGTTAAGCAGTGAACCTTTCACCAATACCTGTCCTGACAGAAGCTACCCGATGGCTTCCCTGGTTAACCAGGACTGGTAGTCAGCTGTCTGAAGCGTGAATCCCAAGCGTAAGGGTTAAGACAAAACTTTATTTATATTATAAGTTTACCTGAATCATCAAGCCATTCTCTTCATTGACCATACAAATACAATTAACCACCTCATCCTTGCTTAATTCATCCTCTGTTTCAATGGACTCTTCCATCACCATGGTATCAACTTCCTGTTTAAGTTCTGCTTCAACAATGGCTTCCTCCCTATGTTCTGCCTTATGCATGTCTAAAATTATAACAAAATTGTATGATAAATGTTATTTGGGTTTTTTTTTGCAGTATTCTTTCAAAACCCTTATAAATCAAGGCTGCAATAATGAACCTGTGTTCAACACTTGTAAATGAATACAAATATGGCATATGTGGGATTTTCTCGCTGTGTTGGAGACCCTTTGGTGACCTATGACTTTTTTCTGCTCTTTGGTCAGGTTGTTCTCTTTGTCACATTCCCTGTTTCAATTGTCAATTTTAAATTCTGATAATCGAATAAATTCAAAATAAAGAGAGATAATTAATTTTATATTTGTTCTGTTTAAAAATACTTAGCAAAACTAATGTTTTAGATTAATAACATAACTATCTCAATTTTGTTTTAAAATGCTTAAATAAGCAAAACTGATGTTTAGATATAAAAGAACTTTACTATCTCAAGTGGATCAATATCATTATCTACAGGATGAAGATGAGTGGTAGAATCTGTATGCCATTAATAGGGAATATAAGAAAGGAAAGCTATAACACTAGTACTGGAATAACAGGAAGGAAAGCTATAACACTAGTACTGCTTCTCTTTTAATATTTTGATTATTGTCTAGCATCCAATGAAATTTCATTCTAAAATGTTTGGGTTTTTTTTCCATTTCCCCACTTAAAAATCATATTTTAAAATTTCCATCATCTATTTTCTTTTTATTAAAGATTAAAGATTAGTTATTTAGTTTTTCTGTTTCTACAATTGTAAAATAATTAAATACTGCAGATTCATATATTTTCACAAATACGAATTTTTGAGAATTTAAGAAAAAATGCATTTTCATGGATATTTGATTGGATTTCATGGTTAAGTGAAAGTTTGCTTACAAGCATGAAGAAAGTTTTACTTGATTACTTATTTAAATGGTGATTACCTTATACTTGGGAAATCTACTAAAACTAATACCCTACGAATCATTATGAATCCACAATATATTTTTTAAAACTATTCTAACATAACAACTTTGTTGACATGGGTATAAATACAAACCATCTACTTCAACCTCCTCATGTTCTTGGTTAATAGTTAGTAGAGCACTGTCAGCTGACATGTGTCGCTTCTTAATATCAACCTGTGACGTATCAGAGTCAGTTGAACCTATAAAATAAAGAGCAGTGGTATAACCCAAACAGCGTCACAGTTCAAATAATTGCACATGTATACAGTCATGATAAATATAAGGAGTTATATTTTAGTGTAAATACATTTTTGTAAATTTAGTAGCTAATCTGTGCAACTTCTTGTTTATGGGGATGGTGCCTAAGAAAAGACTTGGAACAATAGTTTAAATCTTTCCCAAAACAATATGGCCTATTAAAAATTACAAATTTTATAAAAGGGTCAACCTTTAAATATCGAAAATGACATGTAAGTGACAATGGAACCTACTCATACCATTTCTAGTGAGACAGTTTTATACTTACAAATGCTTGATGTTTTCCGTCTTTTGCGTATAAGACTTGGCCGTATAAAGTCCATGTGATAATACTTGATGTGGGAATCAAGGAGCTGTTCCTTACGGAATCCTTTGTTGCATCCTTCAAACATACACTTAAAATGATTGTGGTCTTGTTCTACGACAAAACCTTTAGGTGGTAACCCTATAGTAGGAGGTGTATACATCACAGCAGCTACAAAATACATAAATTTATTTATAATGGTATTAGTCCTGTTCAATAAAGAAATGTTTGGAAATTAGACATGGAAACTGATATCTCAGGTGAGGGCTATTCCAGTAAAATTTACCTAGTAGGGGCGGAACGCCGACGATATTTTTTTCCATAGGTGGGGGGTTATCAACATAATTGTATTCTGGAGGGTGGTGGTCCCGATTTAAATTCATTTCTGTTGGTGGGGGGTTTCTGAATGATAGGTTAAACATATTGTTCCCCCTGTTATGAAGGAAGATTCTCCTGAAAAGGTCATCCGACTGCAAATAAAGTTGGCAGACCACTAATTTTAAGCGTCCGTTTGTGTTCTTGTCAAACCAGTGATCGGGAAGGACGTGCCCCCTGCGCCTATAGCGCATATTGACAAGAAATGGCGCATACAGTGACAAATGTAAGCGCCCACGTGGCGCACGATACTTTTCACTTCGTTTCGAAACGTTTAGATATCGTCAAATGAATTTCCGATCGTGTTACATGCCGCCATGTGTGTGTACACAACTGTGTAATGTTCCTCCAATAATAGGAGCACCTATATATTTTTGGGACGTCTCGGATGTTTACCTATGTTAATAGAACCATGCGATTTCACGTCTCGGGTGTTTTCCTATTGTAATAATAAAACCATGCGGTCTAACTGATAACCCGAAAAACGTAATTAACCATCATTCATGATATATATTTTTTTTATAAACAACTTTAAATTTGTTAAATTTGGCTAGTACAGACGAGATTTAGCCCTTATAATAATCTCATTTAGTTTAGCTTGCTTTTATTTCGATTGAAGAACCCCAAAGACTTTTTAGGAATATAGTTTTTGTCTCCATAAATGACGCTTAACTGTCCTTGTCATTTTTTGGTCTTTGGCTCATTTTGACATTTTGTAAACATGACTTCTTCAGCGATTTGTTGTTTTGTTCTATGAATTAATGGTACTCTATACTGTTATTCTTGTCACCGTTATGAAGATATAATGATACAAGAAGTGCAGAGGAATTGCCTGAAATGTCCTCTGATACGGAACGTCTGGAATAAGTATGGTATCGACGAAGACCCAAATTTAATGTAAAAAAAAACCAACACTAGTGTGAGTTCGTGGTCTAGCGGTTAAGACCGATGGCTACAGTGCTGAAGGTCCCGAGTTCAATTCTCACTCGGGGTGCTAAAAATATCAGCACATCAGAAGGGTAATTTTCACCCTCTCACACACATCTCTGGTACCAAGACCGGAGTTTAAACTAGAATGGGTACTTTGGGGGCCTCGGTTGGTCAAAGTTGTCCCTTACTTTGACCTGGAGATCAATCTTCTGATATCTCTCTGGTTTGTCTGTTTCCACCGAGTGTCCCGGTGGTTCTCTCCGAGTACTTCGGCTTCCTCCACCATAATAACAGACTGCCCGGTGTCCTAGCACTCCCTTTGTGTTGGCAGGGGATTGATTGTCCTTGTAAAAATAATTGTCGTATAAACATACGTTAGTGACACATCTCCATTAATCCCGTTAGGGAGTGTACATGGATGCCACTGTACCCTCGCAGCTTTCGAGGGGTTCTTCGGATATCGGAGGCATTTACCAGTACATACATACATACATGAACATGAACAAGGCAACAGTACCAGTTTAAACATTGTAAATAAAGGTTAACTTAAATATTGTTGCGGTTGGAAGAAGTTATTGTATATTCATTGAAATTGAAATGGCAGAATTTGCTGTAATTAAATCTCTTTCCTTGCAAAGAATATGTCCTTAATAAGGTGGACTGGCCAATTCTTTGCAATTTTTGTCCCAAATAATATTTTATTGCATACAGTTTATAACAACTTCAAGTACCCTCTCCCTTGTATACTGTCTCCCAACAAAAAAATATGTGTGGGTGACATCCAAACTATGCGGTCCATAAAAAAATATTTATATTTGGCACAGACAATTAGATTTTTATTGCGCATGTTGCGTGGGTGGTATTGAAGGAAAACTAGAGGCTCTAAAGAGCCTGTGTCGCTCACCTTGGTACCTTGGTCTATGTGAATATTAAAGGAAGCAGATGGATTCATGACAAAATTGTGTTTTGGTGATGGTGATGTGTTTGTACATCTTACTTTACTGAACATTCTTGCTGCTTAAAATTATCTCTATCTATAATGAACTTGGCCCATTAGTTTCAGTGGAAAATGTTAGTAAAAATTTACAAATTTTATGAAAATTGTTAAAAATTGACTATAAAGAACAATAACTCCTAAGGGGGTCAATTGACCATTTCGGTCATGTTGACTTATTTGTAAATCTTACTTTGCTGAACATTATTGTTGTTCAAGATAATGACCAAAAACAGCAAAATTTCCTTAAAACTAACAATTAAGGGTCAGCAACCCAACAACGGGTTGTCCGATTCATCTAAAAATTTCAGAGCAGATAAATGTTGACCTGATAAACAATTTTACCCCATGTCAGATTTGCTCTAAATGCTTTGGGTTTTGAGTTATAAGCCAAAAACTGCATTTTACCCCATGTTCTATTTTTAGCCATGGCGGCCATCTTTGTTGGATGGCCGGGTCACCGGACACATTTTTCAAACTACTAACCCAAAAGATGATTGTGGCCAAGTTTGGATTAATTTGGCCAAGTAGTTTCAGAGGAGAAGATTTTTGTAAAAGATTACTAAGATTTACGAAAAATGGTTAAAAATTGACTATAAAGGGCAATAACTCCTAAAGGGGTCAACTGACCATTTCAGTCATGTTGACTTATTTGTAAATCTTACTTTGCTGAACATTATTGCTGTTTACTGTTTATCTCTATCTATAATAATATTCAAGATAATAACCAAAAACAGCAAAATTTCCTTAAAATTACTAATTCAGGGGCAGCAACCCAACAACGGGTTATCCGATTCATCTGAAAATTTCAGGGCAGATAGATCTTCACCTGTTTAACAATTCTACCCCATGTCAGATTTGCTCTAAATGCTTTGGTTTTTGAGTTATAAGTCAAAAACTGCATTTTACCCCTATGTTCTATTTTTAGCCATGGCGGCCATCTTGGATGGTTGGCCGGGTCACCGGACACATTTTTTAAACTAGATACCCTAATGATGATTTTGGCAAAGTTTGGTTTAATTTGGCCCAGTAGTTTCAGAGGAGAAGATTTTTGTAAAAGTTAACGACGACGACGGACGACGGACGACGCCGGACGCCGGACGCCAAGTGATGAGAAAAGCTCACTTGGCCTTTTAGGCCAGGTGAGCTAAAAATGGCCTAATTTTTGCGGAAAAATATGGCCTTGTTACACAGGAGAGTATATCATCTTCCTCAACATTTGCCTATTGAAAAAAAAATGTATACAAGAAATACAAAAAATAAAAAAAGAATTACATTGTGCCTACCAAAAATATTTTATGGCTCAAACTAAACACTGAAACATCAAATGGTTGGTGCCAACCAGTTTCCCCACCTGAAGAATATGTCGTACCTGAAAATGTTATTGACAGTTTTAAAAATAAAATGGGCTATAATTAAAATCGCACCCCACTTTTTCGGTCACTGTGAGCTATTGCCGTCATGTTGCATCTGTCGTCTGCTGCTCCATAACATTGTTACATGTTTCATTTTATATTTTAATAGCAACATAGCTAGTATAAAAAAGAAGATGTGGTATGATTGCCATTGAGACCAGAGGCGGATTTTTTGGATGCACTGAAATAGATAAACCAACAAATTTTACATTTATTTGACAGGATGAAACATTTTTGTATACTTTAAAAAACTAGCTAACTTTTATTTTTTTTCTCTAGGTAGGGGGTCTTGGAAGAAAATACATGTTCTAGGTGGGGGTGTATTTTTTTAATCTTTTCCATAGGTGGGGGGTCAAAAAATAAGTGGCGTTCCACCCCCCCTGGATAATTTTTACTGGAATAGCCCTGAATTTGTTTTTATATTTTCATACATGTAGCTGTGAATGAGATATCATTTTCATCTTGATATTAAATTCATTTAAATTGTCAGTAAACATTTAGTCCCTTTTTATCTAAGCGGCTTATCGAAATTTCAAAAGCATCTTACTAAAACTAGTATTCAAACTTAAGAACTACATTATCTAGGAGCAAATCAAACTTCCTAAAAGTAGCTAATCTGGCAAACTAAAACATGACAATATACAGCTTTTTTATACCTCTATCTTCTGCTGTAGACGATCGACTCCTTCGTCTGGCTCTAGCCATATGATCCTCAGACTGAGATTCACTGCTTGTCTCTGAGATTGCTGGGGACAAAATTCTCTTTTTGTTCTTCTTTTCAGCTGTAGTAATACAAGGTGAACTTTTATTAATCATATTTCAGATACAATAACATGTTTTAGAATTCTTATGCTTCCCAGAAAAAAAAATTTCATGAAATTTTCGTTGCACAAGAGTTAAATATGCTATGTACCATGTTATAAATAGTTAATGGATGATATGTTGAAAACACACTTAACTGGAAAAATCAAATTGACCAAGTTTGTGCTAATATATCATCCAAAATATACCTTCTTTCTAAAATAAAGAAATTTTTAAATATAAATGCAAGGAAAACATATTACAACGGGTATATTCTTCCCTTAATTGACTACTGCTGTATTATTTGGGGTGAATGTAAAAATGAAGGGATAACAAGAATTTTAAAACTCCAAAAAAGGGCAGCAAGATTAATTCTAGATGCAGATGCTTTATCCCCCTCAGCCCCCTTATTTAAAAAACTTGGGTTGATGACAGTTGACAATAAAATACCACAAATATTTACTTCTATATAAATGTATGCATATGAAAGCACCAATGTACCTAGTTCAAAAGTTTAAACTGAAATCAGATAATAATCCTTACTCCTTAATCTGATAGTTCCTAAGCCAAAAGCTGAACTATTTTAGAAATCCGTTGCTTATTCTGGATCAGTATTATGGAATGGACTACCACACAAAATGCGTAAAGCTCAAAACACAAAGTATCAAGAAGTACCTAACACAACCCTGATAAGAAATATTTGCTACAATGTATTTGTATATTTTTTTATTTTCATTTGATTTTTTGGTTTCATGTATACATCTTAAACAGCATTATATCTTATGTTAATGACATTGAACTACATGACTGTAAATTAACTATGTGTAAATATCTGTTTTGATTGTATTGTAATTTGTATGTGAGGGCCTCAGGGAAGATTAGTTTATTGTAACTAACTGAGTTTACCCTCTTTAAATAAAGAATTTATTATTATCATAATGCTAACACAAAACAAAGAAAAAGCTCTTTATATTGCCTTTCTTCGTCTCATTGTCACAGTAAGTCAGCAATGTAGGCTATTTCATGGGGACCAGTTTTTACTGGTGGAGTAAGCTAGAGTGCAATTGAAAGTATCATCAACTTTCAGCATGAAAACTGACAATCTAAGTCAATCCAGGTTAAAAGTCTTCTGCACTTGAAAAGTGCAGGGTTTGGATTTCACATTTGAGTATTAATAGCTTTGTGATACTGTTCTGCTAAATGGTACAGATGAAACTGTGGAAGTTATAAATTCAGCTTCTATTGTTACAAGAGAAACAACTCACTTCATAATACAAATATAACTGGGAAAATTGTACATGTTGTAAATTTAGCTTCTATATATAATTCCAAGGGACACAACTCACCTGATATAAATGTAACTAGAAAATTTACAAAGTATGCTTCTGTGGTTACATGGAAACATACCTCATTTCATGAAACAAATGTAACTTGGAAAAGTTGTCATAATAGCTTCTATATATATTAACAAGGAACATAACTCACCTGATATTAATGTTACTGGAGATAATGATGAGGGTGTTGATGGGAAGTGTCCAGCCAAACTTGTGATTTTAGATGATGATGCTATAGGAATGTTTGGTGTAGAAGATATGCCGGGAACACTAGGTGAAGATATGGGTGTTCCCACAGGTAAATTCTGTCTTGCCAGTACCTACAACAAATATGTGTATATTGAAAGTTTGATGTCTCATATTGTAAATTCAGAAATTATTGTGATTTTTTCAATATCATGAAAAATTTGATAGTGTTATAATTACAATAATTTAAACCCACATTTTGAATTATTTTACAAAAATTAAACATGATTTTTCTCAATATCCCAAAAATCAAAATTGAATTTTAATCTAAAATGCCAAATTTGCAACAATAAATGCACGCAATAATTTCTGAATTTACAGTAGTTTCTTATCCAACTTCACTGCGATTGATTTTAACGACCTCATTTTCTTGATGTTTTTAAATAAAGTCAAGGTTAAAGATTCTCATATTTGCATTTATTTCTACTCGCAAAAGTAGGAAAAATTAGCATGATTAGTTAGTTTACAGTATTCAAAATAAATAAAATGTTATCATATCAGTTTTTTGTTAATCATGTTGATATAGATTATGCACTTTGTTTCTTCATTGAATTGCTTCACATTTATCATTGATGACTATTCAGTATGGGTTCTGCACAATTTTGAAGGCTATTTTAAGTTATGCAATGTTATGAAAAGGAATGAGAGATTTATAAAGAAGCATTTTATTCTGATTCACTTTCGCAATTATATTAACTGTATAGTCTATTGGATTAAATTTTCAGACATCCATATTTTCCGGAAATAATTTGGACTTGTCCGTATTTTCACTAGTGCTTACTTTCTCTTCCTCACCTGTCTATTGCAAATGGATGCCACGACAAAACGACTCCTGTGGATATTGTGACAAATCACCGTCAAGTACGTTTCAAATCAATTATAAACTGTTAAATATATATACCGTTAATTCCGTTAACTTGGATTCCACGTTTATTCAACAAATACGAACTGTAATTGTTTATTTCTATGAATTGAACTGAGAATTCTACTTTCGTTTTTGACTTGATATTATTACTGCATTGAACATTCATATATTTCTTTCGTACATATTGTAAATATTGTATTTTTATTTCTTTCAGTTTACCAAACAATACACGCTCTGTAAAAACTCCTGTGTCATTTCTGGTGGAATTATAATCTACAATCTTCAAACACAAGTTGTTATTCTTTATAATTTGCCGAGATTGCGATACAGTCCCATGGTTATACTAGCTGAGTCAGGCTCAGCATAGTAAATTGACGACAACCTGTCTTTACATATCCAGACAAGGAACGACAACGTAGCAACTTACATACCTTTACACTGACAGTGGACTACATAGCTTGTGTATACTCGACAGCAAACTAACAACGTTGAGTCAACATGGATCCCAGTCATGAGGAACAACAAGAAGAGATACAGACCCCAGAGGGAAAGGTTCCAGATTTAGAACTATTACAAAATCCATCTAATACAATCCAGTCAGATGAAAATCCCGAGTCTAGGCGAGTTCGTGACCTCACGGAAAAAGGACAAGGAGCTTTCACCGAAAAACGTGACAAGTTCTGTCAGGAACTAGAGGCTCTCTGGGCAGACATTGAATCCCAGTTATTGGAAGTAACAGCGCCCCCTAGCGATCTCCAGCGACTCCTAACAGTCCAGGACAAACTTGTTAAAGCCTGCAATAATTATCGTAGGCTCACAGATGAATACCTAGAATTTCTGAAAAGGACCAGAACATTGGAGAGTCAAAAAGAAATTGATGCATGTAAACTCTCTTTGGATTTACGTCTGTCCAAAGTGGAACTTGTTATGGAAAAACTACACGAGCATCGCCTCGCCCTAACAAATGCCAAATCCACTAAAACAAAGACCTCAAAAGGTAAGAAAACCTCACGCAGTGGTAGCTCTAACGTGTCAGACATGTCAAGCCTAGCACGGAGAAAGCGTGCCAAGGCAGAAGCTGCCAAGTCTAAAATAGCCTTTGTAGAAAAACATGCCATTATCCTACAACAGGAAGCAATGTTAGAGGAACAAGCCCTGTTCAGACAAATTGAAATGGAACAGGAAGCAGCACACAAAAAGGCAGAAATGGAACAGGAAGCAGCACACAAAAAGGCAAAAATGGAACAAGAAGTCGCTCAGGAGGCTGCACAGAGAACAGTTCAGTTAGAACAAGAGGCTATGCGCAGGAAGGCTCAAATGCAACAAGAAGCCGCACGAGTAAGCCGAGAAAAGGCCCAACTTAAAGCCAAATTTAACCTTCTTGAAGCACAGAGAGAAGCTGCAGCCGCAGAAGCCGAGGCTCGTATCCTGGAATACGATGATAGCCAAGCGTATAGCGATCTCCCTGACGAAAAGGAAGACCCGCTCCAGCGCGTGCAAGATTTCGTCAATAAACTTCCTGTATCAACTGTTGTAAAGGAAGTAACAGAACCTCAAAGGAAAAAACAAATTCCTGTTAAGATCGAGCTGAGTCACGACGCACCGGCGTTTGTGCCATCCGTGGCACAGAACTTGCTGTCACAGACATCTGCTGTCTTGCCTTCCAATAATAAGTCACCGGAAGTTACCTTTATCCCAGATCTGGGATTAGTAACCGGCATACAAAAACTAGGCCTTTCAGATGAGAGCCCTACTGAACATCAAAAACAGGGTGTTAAAGAAGCGATCCCTGTCTTACGCATAAAACAAGACTTTATAGAAGAGATCCCTGTTTCACACCAAAAACAAGGCGTAACAGAAGAGATCCCTGTTGCAAACCAGCAACAAATCAACCTTACATCAGAGATAACTAGATTCCTTTTACGTAAGGACTTGCTTTTCTCCCGATTAACAAGCTTTAACGATCGGGCAGAGTCCTTTCATACTTGGAAAGCAAGCTTCAAGAACGTGACTGATGAGTTACAAGTCTCTGACTCAGAACAGATCGATTTACTGATCAAGTGGCTCGGTCCAGAGTCTGCTAAACACGCCATTAGCATAAGAGCGTCGAACGCTAATAATCCTACCATAGGTATACAGAGATTATGGAAGAGGCTTGACGAGCGGTATGGCGCTCCAGAAATGTTGGAAGCCTCTCTCAAGAGTAAACTTGCAAAATTCCCTACCTTAACAAATAAGGACAACGCACGTCTCTACGAACTGTCTGACATTCTATCAGAAATAGAATATCACAAGGAAAATCCCAAGCTGGGATGTTTGCTAGCATATTTTGACTCCTCGTCCGGGATAAATCCTATTGTTGAAAAATTACCGTACGGACTCCAAGAAAAGTGGACCACAAGGGCTACAAGATACAAGGCCAAATATGACGTTGCCTTTCCACCTTTCACAGAATTCTCTGCCTACATCAGGGAAATAAGCAAAACAAAGAACGATCCTGGGTTCATCTTTGGGTCAAAAGCCACACCAAATACAAAAGGTGCTGCGCCAAGGTCTACGCCTTACCCTAGGACTAAAGTTGGTGCTCATAAAACAGCAGTTGGGCAGCAATCTGGAGACGCCAGCAAACAAGGTCTTTGTATTCTGCACAATACAAAGCATTCCTTAAATGAATGTCGAGCGTTCCGAGCCAAGTCAATAGAGGAGCGCAAAGGTCTTTTAAAAGAAAACAATGTATGTTACAAGTGTTGTGATTCTACCACACATAGAAGCCGGGATTGCAATGCAAGCATAAGTTGTAAAGAATGTGGAAGTAAACAACACACTACCGCACTTCACATCACTAGACCACAGCAACCTGCAAGTTCACAGTCTAGCTCGCCTAAGCAAGCCTACGGCGGGGAGCCTATAGAATCGGCTGAAACTAAGGCAACCTCAGTTAACTCTACCTGTACTGAGGTCTGCAAAGATACATATAGTGGGAAATCTTGTGCTAAAATACTTCCTGTGAATGTTTATCACAAAGATAACCCGTACAAAGTTATTCGCATGTACGCCATCATTGATGACCAAAGCAACCGGTCACTAGCATCGCCCGAATTCTTTAATCTTTTCGACGTCAAAGATAAACCGGAAAACTATACTTTATCAACATGCTCCGGCAAAGTAGTCACTTCCGGCAAAAGAGGAAGAGGTTTCGTCATGGAATCAATCAATGGTAATGACAAGTTTGACCTTCCCGTACTGATTGAATGTGATCATATTCCCAATAATAGGGACGAAATACCTACTCCTGAAGTAACAATGCATCACCCTCATTTAAAAGAACTTAGAGGTAGCATTCCACCAATAGAGGAAAATTGCCAAATTCTTCTCTTAATTGGCAGAGACCTTATAGAGGCACACCATGTCCTCGATCAGCGCATAGGACCACCCAGAACTCCATATGCACAACAATTGAAACTTGGTTGGGTAGTGATAGGAGAGACCTGCATTAACAAGCAGCATGTTCCTCTTGAGTTAAATGTCAAAATAACCAACATTTTGCCTACAGGACAACCTTCAACCTTTCAACCATGCACAAGCAAGTTTGACATCCGGGAAAACTACACAGACCCTGTAACGAAAGACCTACAATCGCCACTCTTTGAAAAAACAAGGGACGATGACAAGCCTGGACAGTCATATGAGGATAAAATGTTCATGAAGCAGATGGACAACGAATTTGTAAGAGACTCGGAAGGAAGTTGGGTAGCACCGTTGCCGTTCCGAGTGCCAAGACAGCCATTACCAAGCAACAGACAACAAGCTCTTCATCGTGCTAATATGTTAGACATCAGTTTGAATAGAAACCCAGTTAAGCGGGAACACTTTCTTACTTTTATGAGTAAGATCCTAGACAATAATCATGCAGAGCTCGCTCCACCATTGCACGAACATGAGGAGTGCTGGTATTTGCCATTGTTTGGTGTTTATCATCCGAAGAAACCCGATCAGATAAGAGGTGTGTTTGATTCTTCCGCCAAATGTAACGGAGTTTCACTTAACAGCGTCCTGCTTACAGGTCCAGACTTGACCAACGATCTATTGGGAGTACTGCTGCGTTTCAGGAAAGAAATGATCGCAGTAACTGCAGACGTTCAACACATGTTTCACTGCTTCGTTGTCAGAAAAGACCACCGTAATTACCTGAGATTTTTATGGCATAAAGACAATGACCTACAGAAGAACCTTGTCGAATACCGCATGAGAGTTCATGTTTTCGGGAATAGTCCGTCACCTGCTGTTGCTACGCTTGGACTCAGAAAAGCAGCTCAAGCATCAGAACTAGAGTTTGGCAGTCATGTGACTAACTTTGTTACAAGAGACTTCTATGTTGACGACGGTCTAACGTCATGTCCTACTAAGGAGGAAGCTGTTAAGCTCATGAAGGATACACAGCAAGCATTAGCAAAATATGGAAACTTACGTCTTCACAAGTTTGCCTCTAATTGCGCGGAAGTTATGTCTGCATTTCATGCCAGTGATTTGGCTTCAAATCTTAAAGATTTAGACTTAGAATGCGACAGCAAACCCCTACAACGTAGTCTTGGTCTCAGCTGGGACGTAAACACTGATAACTTCTTATTTCAATTATCATCAGAAAACAAACCGATCACTCGGAGAGGAATTTTATCAACGATAAACAGTCTCTACGATCCTCTGGGATTTTTGGCTCCGGTGATTATACAAGGGAAACTCCTATTGAGGAAAATAGTATCAGAAACCGTCGATTGGGACCAACCTCTCACTGATGAGACAGCCGATGAGTGGAAATCTTGGAGAGATACTTTAATAGCTATCGAAACACTGCGCATTCCACGTACCTATGTGCCGTATCTCAGTAAAACTGCCACAAAGGAGTTACATGTATTCTCCGATGCATCAGAAAAAGCTATAGCAGCTGTTGCATATCTACGCACGACCGACAGTAGTGGTGAACCAAACATAGGTTTCATTCTTGGGAAAGCTAAAGTTGCACCAACAAGTAGTCATACTATTCCACGTCTTGAACTATCTGCTGCAGTCTTAGCAGTCGAGATAACACAGACCATCATGGATAATTTAGATTTACATATAGACACTGTAAAATTCTACACAGACAGTAAAGTAGTCCTAGGCTACATAAGTAACGAGACAAGAAGGTTCTTCATCTATGTCGCCAATCGAGTAGAGAAAATAAGAAAATTTAGCTCTCCAAGTCAATGGAATTATGTACCAACTCACCGTAATCCCGCAGACTCGGGAACAAGGTCCGTACCAGCCCATGAAATTCACAGCAGCGAATGGTTATTAGGACCAAAACAACTTCTTTCCTCAGAACAGAAGAATTCTGAGGATATATACCAGCTAATAGATCCACAAGAAGATGGAGAAATCCGTGCAACTGTTAATGTTGCAAAAACATTTTCCACACCTGAGCATAAAGGTATCGGAACTGATAGATTCAATCGATTCTCCAACTGGACATCACTTGTGCGAGCGATAGCCTTTTTGGAACGTTTCTCCCGTTTACACGGGTCAAAACAGGTATCATCAATGACTTCTCTGGATAGTTTTTCGGATGCCGAAAATTTCATCTTAATATCTGCACAACACGAAGTTTATGGAGATGAAATAGATTGTATAAAACGTCGGGAACAAATTAACAAGCGGAGCTCGATAGCTAACCTTAATCCGTTTTTGGATGAACGAGGACTATTACGAGTTGGAGGCCGTATTGTAAAATCTGACTTACACCTCCGTGAAAAGAAACCATTGATCGTCCCTGGACGCCATCATATAGCGACATTATTAGTTCGACACTTCCACAATAAGATAAAACATCAAGGTCGCCATTTCACAGATGGAGCGATTCGATCCGCAGGATTTTGGATCGTAGGAGCAAAACGCTTGATCTCATCTATTATTCACAAATGTGTGATATGCCGCAAACTCAGAGGAAAAACCGAGTATCAAATCATGTCTGAATTGCCAGAGGACCGTCTTGAACCTTCACCTCCTTTTACTAACGTTGGAATAGACACCTTTGGACCCTGGACAATTGTTTCACGTAAAACATGTGGTGGATACGCCAACTCAAAACGTTGGGCAATTTTATTCACATGCTTAGTGACAAGAGCTATTCACATCGAATTAATCGAGGAAATGAGTTCTTCAGCCTTCATAAACGCTGTCAGGAGATTTGCCGCTATAAGAGGCCAAGTTAAGATTTTCCGATCTGACCGTGGAACAAACTTTATCGGAGCAATCGACGATTTAAAGATTGACTCAATCAACGTTGAAGATGGACCCTTCAAGAACTTTCTGTACAATTCTGGTACAACTTGGATCTTCAATCCGCCGCATTCGTCCCACATGGGTGGAGCCTGGGAAAGAATGATTGGTATCACCAGAAGAATTCTTGATTCTATGCTTCTTAACGCAGCCGGAAGAAGTCTAACACATGACGTGCTTAACACACTAATGGCAGAAGTTTCAGCAATAGTGAACTCTAGACCTCTGGTACCGGTGTCAACAGATCCAGAGAATCCGTTAATATTAACTCCGGCTATGTTATTGACACAGAAAACCAACTACGTTTTCACTTCAGACCATCTTGGGGAATTCGACAAACGAGATCTCTGTCTAGCCGAATGGAGACGAGTGCAGGCTCTGGCCAGTGTTTTCTGGTCCCGTTGGAGGAAGGAATACCTGCCGTTACTACAACAACGACGAAAATGGACCGAAGATCGCCGTGATCTCATCGATGGAGACGTCATTCTTCTAAAGGACAAAAACCTTTGCCGTACTCAATGGCCCGTTGGAATTATAGTGAACTCATTAAAAAGCTCAGACGAACATGTCCGAAAAGCAGAAGTGCGAGTAATCGTTAATGGAAAAGCCACAACCTACACACGCCCTATCGTGGACATGATTCTTCTCATAGAGAACAACCCTGTGTAATTATATGTATATATTTTTGGATTCATATAGTGACATTCATATGTGTTATGGAATAGTGATATCAGGTAGATTTCAGACGGGGAGTATTCTGATTCACTTTCGCAATTATATTAACTGTATAGTCTATTGGATTAAATTTTCAGACATCCATATTTTCCGGAAATAATTTGGACTTGTCCGTATTTTCACTAGTGCTTACTTTCTCTTCCTCACCTGTCTATTGCAAATGGATGCCACGACAAAACGACTCCTGTGGATATTGTGACAAATCACCGTCAAGTACGTTTCAAATCAATTATAAACTGTTAAATATATATACCGTTAATTCCGTTAACTTGGATTCCACGTTTATTCAACAAATACGAACTGTAATTGTTTATTTCTATGAATTGAACTGAGAATTCTACTTTCGTTTTTGACTTGATATTATTACTGCATTGAACATTCATATATTTCTTTCGTACATATTGTAAATATTGTATTTTTATTTCTTTCAGTTTACCAAACAATACACGCTCTGTAAAAACTCCTGTGTCATTTCTGGTGGAATTATAATCTACAATCTTCAAACACAAGTTGTTATTCTTTATAATTTGCCGAGATTGCGATACAGTCCCATGGTTATACTAGCTGAGTCAGGCTCAGCATACATTTGATTTTGATACATATCAGTTGGTGTTAACATTAAATCTTTAAATCAGGTAACAGTTTTGAGAAGAATTAAGGGTGCCCTACACAATTTTAATAACAAAAATGGTGGACATAAACAGTTTTAGATGGCAGGAACTTTTTAACCCACGTTTTATGAGTAACTTCTAATTAACAATTACCCCATGTCTAACCATGTTTTAGTTTGTAGGGTATCTTGACCCATGTTTTATCAGGAACTTCTAATTATTAATTACCCCATGTTTAACGGGTGACTTCTTTGGTTTAGGTTTTTATGAGATAGTTCTAATTATCAATTACCCCACGTTTAACGGGTGACTTCTTTGGCTTAGGTTTTTATGAGATAGTTCTAATTATCAATTACCCCACGTTTAACCGGTGACTTCTTTGGCTTAGGTTTAGGTCTTCGTCTGCTGACAAATAACGACCCTGATATAAACATTCTTTGTCTTTTCTTGGCCATAGCTTTTCTCCTGGTTTCAGGATTTCTTTCTCTCTTAGCTCTTTTAGCCACTGGTCCTTCTGCCAAAGGAACAACAGGAGCAGCTTCAATTTCAAATCCAGAGGGTGCAGCTAAAAGGAAGAATATTCAGAAAATTCAATTTCATTCACAAATTACATGTATAATGCAGGAGTTGGTTTCACAAAAAAACTTACGACTAAGATTGGTCGTAAGTCATGAACAATCCGGTAAACTTACGATAAATCTTCATAATGATCTTAGTCATCATTTTTTATTTAAAACTGACTCCAGATTCCAAAAAACATGTCACAAGAACAAAAATTCCCATATCAAATTTTGATAAATTATTTCATATTGATATATGGTTGGTCCAAAATGACACTTTGTTTCGAAAATACAACTTAATCTATTCTTTCAGCCCTGCTCAAATGTAACTTGTTTGGTATTAATATAAAAGTCAACAATGATGCACAGAAAAGTTAATATTCTGCATTTCAAACATTTAAATACTGCATTTCAAAAATTTGATACATGTGTAGCACTATTTGTATGCAGTATCTCTTAAAATCTCAATAATGAATCTTGTATTCTATACATTATTATACATTGTTGAACAATCATAAAAATAAATGCAATCAATATTATTATTTCCAGTATATTTTTTCCCTAACCCTCCATCCATTGAGATTAATCTATATAACCAAAACTTTTAAAGTACTTCAGCAAAAATCAAAAATGTACAGGCCAATTAAAAATTCATACAAAAAGCAAAGCAAATATTTTTCTCAAGTACAGCAAATATATGTAGCAATATCTAATCTTTTATCAATCATTTAATTGCAAATTATGAATAACCATGTATAGTTTTATTAACGAAATAGTTTCACAAGCTTTATGTGAATGACAACAATTGCTAGATTTGGAAACTTAATCAAGCAACAGAGCATTTGTCATTTCGTGGACTTTTATATCCGACTATGTTGTACGGGCTTTGCATATTGTTGAAGGCCGTACAGTAATCTGTAGTTGTTAATTTCTGTGTCATTTGGTCTCTAGTACATGTGGAAAGTTGTCTCATTGGCAATCATACCACATCTTCTTGTTTATATAAGTCTATTTCCTGTCACCTGACATAATAAAAGGGGGCAGGGATTTTTTTTGTTTTTATTTAAAGTTTATTTGCTTTTTTCAAAATCTTGAAAAATGATCTTTCACACAATTGGAATCTACAGAAAACAATCATTTATTAATTGTTGCCTAAGCATACATAATTTCTGCAGAGTGCTTTTTTCTCTCTTTTTTATGCCATTGGAATATTTATATAAATGTAAAAATTTGAGCTTTAAATTTACATAAAAGTCATCCAGAATATTACTATATCCTGGAATTTTATTTTCAAAATGTCAATTTTCTGCAAGGATACAAAATTACAATACTATGCATGTAGCAATATAGAGGCAAAATCTTGAATAAAATACAACTATCCCCAGTACAATAGGAAAAATCTTGAATAGAATACAACTATCTATATATAGCTATCCACAGTACAATAGGCAAGCAATTTACGAACAATAAAGAATCAGCGGAAAGCATATTGAATATTCTTCCTTTATTACCTTCCTGACTTTGATAACGCCTCTTTTTTTTTCCTTTACAAAGAGAAAGAAGAAATAAGGAATAAAAAGGATTATTTGAGTAAGGTTCCTGCCCAGGAGTTACAGATTAATAAAAGAATTTACTTTGTAATTTCCCTTTTGCATCAGACAGGCTTACTATTTGTAAGATACAAGATGAAAATAGAATCTAGAGCTTGCTAAACTACCTTTAATTTTTTAGGAAAAAAAACATTCCCCTTGAAGTTAAATGGTCGTTCCCTGATCACGTGAACATTTTTCTTTCTGAAGAGAGACTGCACTGCTGATGACATATTTTTTTTAGTAGAATGTGTTCCCATTTTCTTAAACCAAAACTTGCAAAGTTCTTTATATGCATATGGTCATGGTACTTCTTTGATAGTTATACCCGATAGGTGGCATGCTACAATCTGTTTCTGTGATATTAGAACGAATAGTTCAAATACCATGTCAACAATTATTCTACCAAGGGGTGTCTGGATTGGGGAGGAGGGGTCTTTCATATCTGTATTCTTTAAAATGTTTGCCATTTTCTCTATTTTTTATACTTTTTGCCCATTATTTTAGGACCTCATTTTTCTCTATTCTTTACCCCCCCCCCCCCCCCCCCCTCATTATTCTCTATTCTGTAAATCCACATCAACACCCTCATGAAGCTTTACGCATAAAGTATCCCCGAGGAACCAGTAATGACGCACCTAACGTTGTGTTTGTCTCTGCATTTAATCTACCATTTAAAAGAAAAAGAAACACGGAATAGAATGAAAGATTGATCACTTGTTAATGTATTTCAATCATTAAACAGTTGATTTTTGAAACAGTAAAAGCAATAAAAATCATGTTTGCTAACATTACAAACAGACTGTCAACTTATGATGGGTACCAGTAATGACGCACTATAAACAAACCAGTAAAAACCACTTGCAGTGTACCTGGTGTTCGAAAAATTGCTTCAATCCAGTTAATTTAAAGTTAACACTATTCAACAAATTTAATTTTAATAACAAATGTTGACATTTACAGTCACTTTTATGATCATGTTGATAGCAACACAATTTTTTTCATTAATTTAATTGTAACCTATATTTTATTTCAAATTTTATATAAAATTGTTCAAAATTTATCAAAGTGACATATATATTCCATATACTTGAAAATAAGAAGTAATTGCATTCATAAAACAACATTGACATTAAAACATTTATCAATGTATACTTCGTACAATGAATGAAAAAAATCGATAAACAATAGAAAATTATATAAGCGACGATCATTTGTTCTACAGTGATTCCCGCTTAAATGTAAAACTATGTCACATGACAGTCATATGATTTGAAAAACACAAACTGGGGAAGCATGTGCTTACATACTTTTGCCGGCCAAAGTGGATTTAGGACTGATAATCATTCTGGGAAGGGTCGACTGTTTTTTACCTTAATAAAATGGAGGAAATTGCATTATCTTTACTAATTCAAGCAATAATAACATTTCTGGACAGAGTTTGAGGCATCTATGTTGTAGTCATATGACCTTCACCATCATGTTATGAATGGTAATTATCGATGACGTCACAGCTTTTGTTTAGAAATATAAAACCCAAAACTAAATTGGTGCGTCATTTCTGGTCCGCGTCAAAACAGGTACCAAGACGATATATTTTCTGTTGCGGCAGTTATTAACCTTTGCAGGACTATTGGGGTGTTGGACCAGTGGGGTGTTGGAATATCTGCGCGATTCCCAAAAGTCCAATAATTGTTTATGTTATTATGAACCCTATCCCATGTCAATATCAGATATTTGTTTGAAGTTTGAAAAATGTTAGATATGTATTATTGGTTATAAATATTATGGACAATATACGCTATGCCATCTTTATTTTAAAAAAAAAACTAAATTAATTCACTGTGTAATATATAAAAATTATCACGTAGTTTCTCTTTATGTCCTACGAATAACAATGTATGGTATTGTGCACTGTTCTGTTATTTGTGTTTCAAAAATCTTATCGGTAGTAATCATTAAAATGTTTTCTTGGCATGCCGTACTTAATAGAAATGCAGACGTGAAAGAAAGCAACTTAATAGAAATGCAGACGTGAAAGAAAGCACTCTTTATCAAAACGTCAATGGAGATTACATTTACACATTTTTCGTTTATACATCGTATTTCAGGGAAAATGTGTATTAATTTTCAATGTTGACACCAATATCGATCTGCTGGATGTAGAATTTTATGAAGAAAAACTATGGCTGTAATTTAAAACTGCCATATTTGTTATTGCATAGCAAAGACTAGTAAAATCATTGACAATATTATAATATTGACCTAGTCCAAATAATTTTGACGTCTGGCAAGGCTATTTTATTTTTTTTCTGGGACGCCTTCCATTGACCCAATCAATGAATATATTGTTATCGCACGATTCAGTCCGGTGTATCCGCGCATTACAGAATTATTTTGAAAAGAACATTAGTTTAGTTTGTTTATATACACTACTTAATTCAAGAGTGAATTATTTAAAGTTAATACATTGAACTCTAAAGACAGTGTTAAACCAAATAGAACTTTGTAAAATTTACCGCGGTCTATGCATATGAGGAATCTGTAAGAACAAGTTTACAACAGCAAAAAATGCTGGTAAATCGAAATAATAAAAACTGGAACCTTCCTGTGACAGTGCCAACTATTTTATGAAGGGGTGTCTGGATTGCGGAGGAGGGGGTCGTTAATTCCTATCTGTATTCTTTATACTTTTTGCCAATTATTCTCTAATCTTAATATTTAAACACCTCATTATTCTCTATTCTGTAAATCCACATCCACACCCTCGTGAAGCTCTACTGATGAAGTATATTTTCTCTAACTGCAGTTATTAACCTTTGTCGGCCTATTGGGGTGTCGGAACAGTGGGGTGTCGGAATAATGATGTTTCGGAATATCTGGGCAACCCCAAATAAGTCCAATTATTTCTGTTATTATGAACCCTATCCCATGTGAATATCAGATATTTATTTTAAGTTTATATCCAAGATACCAAAGTGTCGGATAGTTTTGTTTCATCTTCATTACAGTTTTCAGTTGCAAAAAAAAATTGTTAAATATGTATTGGATATAAATATTATGGACAATATACACCATGCCATCTTAAATAAAAAAAAAAGATCAAAACTATCACGTAGTTTCTTTTATCTCCTACGAATAACAATGTATGTTATTGTATGTTATTGTGCACTGTTCTGTTATTCATTTACTCCAATCTGTAGTAATCATTAAAATGTTAACTCGGCATGCCATACTTAACAGAAATGCGGACGTGAAAGAAAGCACTCTTTATCAAAGCGTCAACGGAGATTGCACATTCTTCACCCCTGTTATAAAAGGTTTTCAAATGTCCAATGCTTTCGTCCATGCATGCCTTCTTTGGAGAATGGATTTTATACTAAGAAATATATTTCAGTTTGAACAAAGCATACTTCCAAGGATGAGGGCAAAAGTTTTTTCTTCAGTTTAATGACACTTGGCCGTATTGAAAATAAAACCATTGTTTCCCTAATAGATTCATAATGAAAATGGTTAATCATACTAGAATTACAATTATATCTTCATTTATGCTTCAAAAACTTATCAATTTTTATCTTTTCTTTCTATTATTATCTAAATAATAACAAAAACAATTCTTTTTGTGACGAAATCATACAATGTGGGATATCACGTCAAATCATCGAGTTGAGAAGCCTGTCACGGTATTCTTCGGCTGATTTTGAGGTACAAGATTGAAGTAATCCAAGCACTTGCATGGCATCCATTTTAAATGTACAATTAAGGACTTAATAGCGCTCCTTCGTTCAATTAAATTTGATAGTGAGTTAATAGACTATTAACGTTAATTAAATTTTGTGCAATACATGTAATAGACTATTAAATTAAAATGTACTTTTAATAGACTATTAACTTTAATAGACGTTTGTGCAACCCAGTCCTGGTAGTAAGACTTGTCACGTCACGGCTGAGAAACTGGGTAGGCAAATGCTCACATTAAACCTGTATCAATACAGTGTGTTAAATGTCCATCTTTTCACCATAACCCATGGTGGTGCCCCTAATACAGGAGGAAGATATAGAACATACATATATGTAGGACTCTAAAGTGCGATGGGGGCGCTAAAGTACGATGATCACGCTAAAGTGCGATTGTCTACGCTAAAGTGCGATGCTTACATACGCTAAAGTCCGATGGTCCGCGAAAGTATAGATGTAAAAACGTAGTTTGATTATGACGTTAACAGTCGTGTATACAAACCAAAAAAATATGTACATGCCGGAAGATACATCACGAATATTTGATTAACAACTTTTAAACCGGAATGTGCTTGACTTAATTTCAAACCTTAGTCGGATAAAACAAAGGTGTTTATTTTCGGGTGCTGGAAGAAGGACTTGTGTCTTGAGCAGCATAGTCCTTTGACAACATTTCTATATAGATACAAAATAGTATACGCAGTGGTATCCTGTTTCCTGTATCCTGCTTCTATTCGAAACGAACAGATACAATCATTGTTTACGTTGCAGTCTACTTAGGGTCCCGTTAAAATAATGTCAATTTTATTGAAAATTAACGTCGGTAAAATAGAGGTATTTGTAACTTATGTGACGACGGTAAGGTCATAGTAGTGATAGACTGTGTATACGGCATTCTACACAAGTTATCACAATATCAATGTGCCCGAGTTGTTGAAAAAGTCATTTAACAGGACATACAGTATTTTTTGACACCTAAATGACTTTTTTTTAGTAATTATTACGTGGTTGGTCTTTTAAATTTAGAAACAATCACTTAAATTAAACCTGTCGGTAAATTATAACCAAGCCTATCACATATGTTATACCTTAGCATATGTTATATACTAGCTTTTGCAAAAAAAATACTATTTTATTTTTTAAATCCATGCACTTTAATCCCCTAACCTATAATCCATTGCATGATAAACCATCGTGCATTAGCAAAACAAAACAACCATCGCACTTTAGCGTGAGACACCATCGTACTTTAGCGTAGACCATTGCACTTTAGCGTGACCATCGCACTTTAGAGTACCATCGCACTTTAGAGTCCTACATATATACCTTCACTTTCTGTCAGAGGTTCTATTTTAACTTCTCCAATATCTGTTGATAGTCTTGTTTTGCCATCTTCACCCTCCATTGAGAGTCTGTGTTTACCATCTTCACTCTCTGTTGACAGTCTCTTCCTGCCTTCTTCATTGTCTGTTGATGATCTTTTTCTCGTATCTTTAGGCAACACATGGACTATTTCTATTTTCTGACAAACAAACAAAGTATGTGTTTCAATTACTGTGGATTTATAGATTATTGTTGGTTATCTCAATAAGATTAATTTTCTAGCTTGAGCCAGTACAGCGAAAGTAAGTAAAGCAATCGAGATGAGATGACCAATGATAATCTGTTTATTGCTATTTTACCTATGACAACGTAAATCTCAGTGACAACAGCCACCTGCACCCTTAGTTTCTAGCAATAATTTTTCACTCTACTGTGCTGAGAAAGGAAATTATCCGTCTGTTAGATTGAAGAAAAATTTTGGAAATAGCAATAAATTTCAATTACTGTGTATTCCTTATTATTCAAGGGATACCAATTTGAAAGGGTACAATTGTTAACACATGAATTCAAATGCTAAACAAATTACAATTTTCTATAGGATTATGTGCTGACTTTGGCAAAACGATGCCATTAATTATGGTGAGCAAATACCAATACCCCTACATACTAGGTGAGCATACAGTACTGCATCTCTTTATTTTCCTAACCTGTTGTTTCAGCTCAGGTGGCATTGGTTTTACGTTCATCCCTTGTACAACTTTCTTGAAACCATCGTAGAAAATAACCTCAAAGGTATCTGTAACAAGAATTAAGTCCATTAAATATTGATACATATTTTTATTACCTTAAAGAGACTGTCAGATTTTTTACCTTTATTTTTCATTATCACAAGGACCATAACTCCTGAATGGCGAAAGTGAAAATCGTCAACATTGAACTTGACCTCCATTTTGTCATCAGTAATAACATTAAAATTTGAAAAACTTTGGTTTAATGGTTAATGAGTAAATGCACTGTCACTGTTTGGCAGCCGCCCAAAGGTGTACCTGTCTCATGTACATTCCCAAATCAATTATTATATAACTGATTTTTTACTTTTTAAATATATTTAAAACCCATCATTTATACAAATAAAGCAGATACACTGTACACCAGTGTTATTTGGACAGAATTAGTTAAAATTAAAGAACCTTAGTGAGCACGCTCACATACCCCACGTCCCCACATTGTCATTGGAGAAATTAAATAAGTACAAGAAAAAAAAATTGTATAAGAAAAAATATTGAATAATAATTTCCTGTCAATATACACATCTACATAGTATGTCCTTAATATTATCTACAAAATTTCATGAAATTCTGTTGTGTGTTTTCAGAGGAGTTGAGATGACAAACTGTTGCAGAAGTACATTGAAGCAAATAAGTTCAAAGGGGCGTAACTCCTAGAAATAAAATTGAATCGTAATTTCCCGTCGATATGCACAACTACATAGTATGTCCTTATTATCTGAAAAGGTTTCATGAAATTCTGTTGTGTAGTTTCAGAGGAGTTGCGATGACAAACTGTTGCAGTAGTACATTGAAGCAAATAAGTTCAAAGGGGCGTAACTCCTAGAAATAAAATTGAATCGTAATTTCCCGTCGATATGCACAACTACATAATATGTCCTTTTCATATAAAAAGATTTCGTGAAATTCTGTTGTGTGGTTTGAGAGGAGTTGCGATGACAAACTGTTGCAGTAGTACATTAAGTAAATAAGTTCAAAGGGGCGTAACTCCTAGAAAAAAAATTGAATCGCAATTTCCCGTCGATATGCACAACTACATAGTATGTCCTTATTATCTGAAAAGGTTTCGTGAAATTCTGTTGTGTGGTTTGAGAGGAGTTGCGATGACAAACTGTTGCAGTAGTACATTAAAGTAAATAAGTTCAAAGGGGCGTAACTCCTAGAAAAAAAATTGAATTGCAATTTCCCGTCGATATGCACAACTACATAGTATGTCCTAATTATCTGAAAAGGTTTCGTGAAATTCTGTTGTGTGGTTTGAGAGGAGTTGCGATGACAAACTGTTGCAGTAGTACCTTAAAGTAAATAAGTTCAAAGGGGCGTAACTCCTAGAAAAAAAATTGAATCGCAATTTCCCGTCAATATGCACAACTACATAGTATGTCCTTATTATCTGAAAAGGTTTCGTTAAATTCTGTTGTGTGGTTTGAGAGGAGTTGCGATGACAAACTGTTGCAGTAGTACATTAAAGTAAATAAGTTCAAAGGGGCGTAACTCCTAGAAAAAAAATTGAATTGCAATTTCCTGTCGATATGCACAACTACATAGTATGTCCTTATTATCTGAAAAGGTTTTGTGAAATTCTGTTGTGTGGTTTGAGAGGAGTTGCGATGACAAACTGTTGCAGTAGTACCTTAAAGTAAATAAGTTCAAAGGGGCGTAACTCCTAGAAAAAAAATTGAATCGCAATTTCCCGTCGATATGCACAACTACATAGTATGTCCTTATTATCTGAAAAGGTTTCGTGAAATTCTGTTGTGTGGTTTGAGAGGAGTTGCGATGACAAGAAACAGGACTGATGGACTGACGGACTGACGGACGGACGGACGGACGGACAGACGGGTCAAAAACATTATACCCTCCGCAACTTCGTTGCGTGGGGTATAATTACAAGATGAGGTGTTTACTATTATTATTCCCAATACTCGATTTCTCAATATTTAATCACATACAACTATTAAAATTATTTGTACAAATACTATGAAGTTTCTATCTTTACCTTTACTAGCTTCAGGAATCAACCACATATCCTGATTACTTTACAATATTTCATTCTACTTAAAATAAATTTCAAGTATTAAAGACAAGACATATAAAAAATTTCTTATAGCATCCGGGTTAACAGGATATCATGAAATACCTTCTTGTTTTTAGGAATTATAGTGTCACATCAATAATACTATCTATAAGAAACTATTTTCAGTCAGCAACACATTATAGCTGTATGGCATCACATTATCATGGTGTTATAAGGCACTGGGGAGAACACTGCAGCCTTTACAAAGAACAAACACCAATGTACATATCAATTAAATTACTACTATTACCTTCAGCTGGAATTGCTGTTATTTTTGCTGGATACATTTTACAATCTGTCCACCTAGCATACACCTGATCTCCAACTTTATATTCCTGAAATAAATTCATAACCATGTTAAAAAAATGCATTTTTTATTAATGACAAATATGTAAAATGTATGTTTGATACAAATTTTTCATGGGGATTGTCAGTATAGGTGTAACATGAATTTAAATGTCTAATAGAGCTTGAACACAAAACCATGAATGAGATCACATCCAGTTTTAAATGGGGTTTGTGTTGATCAGTCTTATGCATTTTTTATATTGTTTTTTGGATATCATTTCATGTCTGCTATATTTCTCCTTCTTTTGCAGCCATGGTGTTATTAGTTGATTTTCAACTTATGAGTTTGACTGTCCCTAGCTTTGATACCTTTCTCTCCTCTGAATCTGTAAGTCTACAAAAATGTTAGTGTCAATATTTTTTTCATGCTCATTAATCCGAAAATATATTAATCTTAAAATATCCTACATTGTTCAGCGATTTTCTCTTTTCTTTTCTCCCAGAATGCCTTGCTTTAGGTCGTATCTTTTCACTGCTCATGTCCATCCACTGATCATAACGTTGATTCCATCCTTCAAAATGTACAAGTACAGCGATATCCTCTTCATCTATTTCTATGATCTTTGCTGGGTACCTGAAATAGATTTATCAATTTAATAAACACATCATGAAAATGGTGCATGAATAAAGTTGACACTGGGTATACAGCTACTTTTGCATAGGTACTTTTTCTGTACCAAAAATCTGTAGTACTGGAAATTTAATTTTAATTTTCAGTACTATATTGTTACTTTAAAATTATTGCAATATTTAGGTACCTGTATTTTACAGTACTTGATCTGTACTTGAAATTTAAGTGCTACAATTTTTTGGTTACACAGTTACATTTTCGGCATTTTAAAAGTTTGTCTATTTCAAATCTCTTTCAGTTACGATTCTCAATCAAAGAGCTGATAGCTCTGAGGTGGAAGAAGGTGAATAAAAGGTAACTTGAATTACCATAAAAGCAGCCCCACTAACCCAGCCTGCTTTGTTTCATTATCGTTATGACAGGTTTTTTTTCTTCAAACAAGAATGTGTCATAATTGTACATGGATTTCCCATCTCTACAATCATTTTCTATGTTCAGTGGAACGTGAAAATTAGGTAAAATCTTTAATTTGGCAGAAAAATTAGAAAGATCATATCATAAGGAACAGATGTGTACTAAGTTTCAAGCTGATTGGATTTCAACTTCATCAAAAACTACCTCGACCATAAACTTTAACCTGAAGCAGGATGGACTGACAGACCAGAAAACATACATTTGTAATGCCCATAAATGGGGCATAAAAATAGTAAGACTTGTTACATACCTGCCAACTTTTGAAAGTTCCCATGAGGGTTTTTAGTGCGCGACAACAATTTTAAAGGTTACAATTTTTAGCGAAGTATTTTGCACGATCTGGATTGTCTAGAAAAAGTGTCATATTTGTATGATGAGCTTACATGCCTTTTTATTAAGTCTGTTTGCATGATTCTAGTTATTAAATCAGTAGAAAAGATGAACATGTAGCTAGCAGACCAGGGTTTATTTTCTTGTGTAAGAATATATGATGCTTGTTGAAATTTCCAATTTGAATTATGTACAAAGATGGACCTTTTACAGGTTGGGAACAACACTCCAAATGAGGGGCAACCCTCATTGGAAGAACATAACAACCCACTGTAAAAATGTTTCATATAGATGAGATGAAATCTAATAATTTACATAAATAAAAGGGTACATATTTACGATAGTGATTTGTTTTTCAATCCTAATTTACAAATAAAAAGATTCAGATGCTTAATCATGTGTAAAAATCGGTGTCAAGAATCGGAAGTTGTTATGAAATTGTAATGCACAGAAATGGATGCGGCATATGGAGGTTGTAACGGTTGTAAAGTTGGCACCATAGGTCTTCTTCCACCAAAAATGGAATATTGTGATCACTGTTGGTATTATTTCTGTACCAAAAATATGTTGTACAAATCAAGTACTGTAAAATACAGGTACCTGATCGATGAGTATTACAATATATTTAAAGTAATGAAATAGCACTAAATATTAAAAGTAATTTTCCAGTACTACATATTTTAGTGCAGAAATAGTACCTATGCAAAAGTAGCTGTGTACGTAGGTCAATGAGAAAGCAGTAAGCAACAAAACAATCTGACATACTAATCCAACTTTTAAAGAATTACAGTTCTGTGACAATTAAGCATGTAAAGCTTTATTATGTTTATTTTGTAAAACCACTTAATAAAATTCAATTATTTTGAAACATTTCATGCATGGTTTGCAATATAATTAAAATTATTTTTGAACTTGTTTATTTCTTGAAAAGATCATAAACTGAAAGGTTGAATCAACATATAAATCTTTGGCTATTTTAGCTTAAATTACCATTTTTCTATGAAATCCATTGCCTCTATTTTCTCCCCTTTTCTCCATACAATACCCTGTCTGCTTGGGAACCTCTTGTTAAGTGGGGGTACAGACGAGGTGGTTGTAGAGGATGTACTGGAACAGGTACTTGCATTATCATGGAACAGGTCTCCAGTCACAACAGAGCTACGAGGTTCATAACAATGTTTGAGAGGTGGAGTTTTCTCTGAGCTACTTTTATTACTGCTACATTCTGATGAGGCTCTACTGGGAAATTCTTCCATTCTGTCTTTTGTTGTTTTAGATGGTGTAATGGGTTGTGAGGGTGAGCTTGGTACTTCTATTGGGTTTTCAATTTCACCTTCCATGGCTTAAATACACTAAGAAATGAATTAAATATATATACATTTGTAGAACAATGATATTAAATCAATCATAGATTTACAGAGTGACATATAAAAAATAAATACTTTAACCCTTTAGTCTACGAACCCCAGACAGCTGACAATGGGTACCAATTTGCTGGGAGTAGCATACATCTTTTGTATTTCTCACTTCAAAACATTGCAAACACAAGTTATCTATCTTTGTATGTTGCTGAAGTGAAAAAAGTTCTGTTTGACAGAAATTTACTGATTTACTTAAGCTCATAATTAACGTGTTGACAAAGTTATATAATATATATCGTCTGACTAAATACACATATCCCAATATCGTCAGGCGAATACGCTAAGTATATGACTCTGGAGGGAGTTGCATGTCATTGCATTTAAAATCAAAGCGCTGAAGGCAGTTAACCAAAAACCAAGGCAACCGTAATTATGAAAACTGTGTCAACATTAAACATTCATATATAGTATACATTCATGTTTATCTAATGATTTATTTATTAAGGCAAATAATTTTATGGACTGGTTTCCCTGGAAAGAAAACTGAGTTTGTGTTCTATAATACAAAAGTTATGAGACACGAATCAGACAAATGTTCACTACAATAGGGATCAAAGGTGAGGTCTGACTGACCTGCCCATAGTAAATGTAAATGATTTGTTATTTAGTCCCATACATTTGAATATATACAATTTAGGGGTGGGGATCTCAACAGTTTTCAAGTTCACAAAAAGGTAAAAAAAAAAAATTGGTTGCTTATATAGGGAATCACTGAAGCGTGACTGGAGCGGGCCCCCACTTATGAAAATTTCTGGATCCGCCACTGGGGGTAGGGTGACCCTAGGGACTTCCCCTACATTTCATTTTATTTGTTATATTGTCCCATACATGAATATATATGGTTTAGGGGTGGGGATCTCATTGGTTTCCAAGTTCTCAAACAGGAGGGGTAGGGTGACCCCAGGGACTTTTCATTTAATTAGTTATATTGGCCCATACATGAATATATATTGTTTTGGTGTGGGGATCTCAACCGTTTCCAAGTTCTCAAACAGGAGGGTTGGGGTGACCACAGGGACTTCCCCTATATTTTATTTGATTTGTTATATTGTCCCGTACATGAGTATATATGGTTTAGGGGTAAGGATCTTGACCATTTCCAAGTTCTCAAACAGAAGGGTGTACAGTGACCTCAGGGACTCCCCCTATCTTTCATTTGAATTGTTATATTGTCCCGTACATGAATATATGGTTAAAGGGTGGCGATCCAACGGGTTTCAAATTCTCAAACAGGAGGGGGTGGGGTGACCCAAGGGACTCCCCCTATAGTTCATCTTATTTGTTATATTGTCCCATACATGAATATATATGGTTTAGGGGTGGGGATCTGGACCATTTTTAAATTCTAAAACAGGAAGGGTGGGGTGACCCCAGCGACTCTTCCTATATTTCATTTGATTTTTCATATTGTCACAAACATGAATATATATGGTTAAGGGGTGTGGATCTCGACCGTTTCCAAGTTCTCAAACAGGAGGGGGTGGGGTAACTCCAGGGACTCCCCCTATATTTAATTTTATTTATTATATTGTCCTATACTTGAATATATGCAGGGGCGGATTCAGGGGGGTGTTGCGGGCTTGCACCCCCCTTAAATTTGCAAAGCATGGGTTGTTCTCAGCTTAATAAAGAATATTCCGATAATTTTACCTCAAATTTTTTTTAGCCTCGCTCTGCTTGGCGAAAATTTAAGTTTGTGCCCCTCCTAACCTAAAATCCTGGATCTGTCCCTCATAATTATGGTTTAGGGGTGGGGAGCTTGACTGTTTCCAAGTTATCAAACAGGAGGGGTAGAGTGGCCCAAAGAATGCCACCTATATAGCATATGATTTACTTACATTTAGGTATATATAATATAGTTGCATTATTTGTGAAAATAAAGAAACTTTCAGCTACTTTAATTGACCCTTCAAAATTGAGAAAAACTAATAACCCTTCGAAATTGCAGTAATATGTTTACACTTTAAAAGCATCTCACATGTATTATCATCATTTATCACTGATAAAGAAAATTTAGACTGTGACCATGAACATGTATATTGTTAGATATACTGTTGCCAGCTGTCACGTTGTATTGGATTTTTAAATTAAAATCTGTCAAAAAGTAATTTTGAGTTTCTGTGTAAAATATTTTTCTGCTTTTTCTTTCTTTTACATATCTTTTGGTTTACAATTCTAGTGTTTATATTCATTTACCATGCATAGATTTATTTTTACACCTGCTTTGATTTATTTTGTAAATGATCGCCAAACCCGGAATTATCCTTATCCGCTTCCGGAATCGGATCCGATATTGTAAAATTTTGTCTTCACGGCCGCCATTGTTATGTGTTTACAATGTTGTTTTTGTCAATCAGATACGATTTTACTTGAATTTATACAATATTTGTCGGCGATTTTCTGTATAAAGCTAGCGGTTGAACAAAATGAACATCGCTGTCATGAATAATAATGATAAAAATAAGTTTTTATCTCGTTTAATTGGAGACTTTGGTGACTTGCATAGAAGGTTTGCAAAGTAATTTCTTATTTTCTTTCAAGTGGAAGGTGACTACGTCGGGCGTAGCTAGAAACCAACTATCCTAGTCGAAATTCCGCTTGCAAAAGTGGAAGGTCGCAGACCTCGGACCACCGCTAATTTGCACACCTGCCTCCAAATTGAAAAGCTACGAAAATTTCTTTTTCTAATTTGAAATTGCTGCCAACAGCATGAACAGTTGAACTTATTATATAATAGACTACTGACGTAATTGTACTACGTATTGATGACAAACAATATCCCTACGACTTTTGCCATTTGGGAAATCTAAACTACTTGCCTTAAAAGATTTTCGGCGATTAAATATTTCATACAATTGTTCTTTGACATCTTATCTAAAAGCACAAGTCATAATGAACTACACAAGGATTCTTAATAAGCACTACTTCCTATGTGTAACTTCAAAACTTTTGGATAAATGGACGATCATTTAAGGTTTTTCTGGTCATACTTTTTGTAATCCAGAATAAAAAGTATTAAAAAAGTGTTCAATTAGTTATATATAACATAGTAGCGAGCTAGATAATAACAATGGCAAGTATTTCAGCATTTATTGGGTAGAACACAAATTGAGGGCGCTCGCATAATGCAGCTTAACTGCATAATAAAAATTGATGTTGATATAAAACATTCTTGATCTGAGATCTTAACCCCAAACCAAAATTTCCCAATCTCCTGATCTGAGTTTCACGGTCCATCACATATATATTGTTCAAATAACAAAATATAAAATACATGTAATTATAAAGATCATGACTCATGAGTTACTTCCCCTGTCAACCTTTCTTTATTTTCATCATCTTTTAGTTTTATGAATATTATAAAAGAAATACAGGAAGAACGATTACCATTCAAATTATTTAAGTTATAATATAAATAGATTTTTATTTTTTTTTTTTGTATTATCTTTTCCTCCTTCAGATACAAATGAGATATGACTTTATGTAAACAAAAACATCATGTCATGCCGCCATGCGTCGGCGTGGTCGAACCGGTGACAGGATAAAATACAACTGTGTCACCTCTTTGAATGTCTCCAGTTCTGTAAAACACTAATTTCTTATTTTAATTATCAGTTTATATTTACCAAGCATATGAGTTGTTCACATTAACAGAAATTCACTAGGTGCAAACATTTGACGCATTTTTCTCCATTTTGTGTTTTGTAATTAATATAAACATCATTCGGAATATCCCTTTAAGTAATGTAACTAATTACCGAACGAATATATAAAGAGTTATAAATTGCAACGTACCGTCGAAAAAATACGGAAGCGTATTAGGTGTCAGACCACCAATTACTCCCTCCAATTTAGAACGTATGTAAAAGTAGCCCTACTATGACACAAAATAGTGCTTTTGATGTCCTTGTTTACTTAAACTAACCAACAAATTTGCAGAAATGCAACTTTTGGCGAAAGAGAAATATATCTAGATCATTTTGAGCCAAAATTTACTTGTCTATGAGTTTGCATTAAAAATTGAGGATTAATGCGCTCCATAGTATACTAATTTTAGATTTCCAGAAAACCAGGTTTTTGTTTTGGAGTACCTCTGTTTGATGGTCAGTTATTTTGTTAGAAGGCTTTAAAGCTATGGTGAAAATTGGCATGTAGAAAGCTGATACATGTACAATTAAGGATATACCTGGTTTCTATGAAGTTAAACTTAAGGTAAAATATTTAGAAAGCTGTGAAAATTGCAAAATTTGGTTGAACAGATAGGGATTTTTAATTGGTGGTCTGACACCTTTAAGAGAAATGCGATGAAACCCAAAATTCAGAAAACAATTGATTTTTTGGTCTTAACTGATCATTTGAAATAATAGTAGCCACATTTTAATCTTTTTTGTAGCAAAAAGTCACAAATTGCAAATTTAGAGCCTTAAACATGAATGTGTGCTATTTTTAGCTTTTCCCACCCTGACAATATGCTTTCATATAAAAAATGTTATAAATTGTTATAGATGCACAGTAAGCTGTTTCTGTGGTGTTAAACATTTAAACATAGGTTGATTGCTACCCAAAAAAAATTGTCGTCATGAAGCTTTGATGAAATTATTTGATTTTTACCCCTTATATCATTGCGGCATACCATGTATATGGCAGTTAACATAGCCTGATATAAACACTGCATAAACTCACAAAAATCTCATTTATTATCCCAAATTAAAGTTTTATACTTTAAATTTTATTGACTGATAGTAAATAAAACAGTTAAATGACCATGACTGCACTTTTGATCAGTTAATAGTCCCATTACTGACACCAGGTGTAAAAAAGGGGGGTCAATATTCCTTGACTCTTCAATACCTTGGATTTTTTATTAAACTTATTGTAAAAATTGTGGAAAGTCTTTAAAACAGTAGAACAAACAAGGAAAAATCAACAAAAGCTGATCTTGATATTGAAAGTTTATGTTTCTCTAGTCCAAAATGAGATTTTCAAGTATTTTCTATCAAAGGCTTACATTACAGTCAGTTTAAATTGAGCTGTGAAATTTGTTATATGAGTCGCATTATGCTCAGAAAGGATGTTTTTAACTTCAAATTGACTAAGGATTAAGAATAAACAAAACAAAAGATTTCTGATCAACTTTTTTTGCTCTTTAGGTGTCAGACCACCAATTACTCCCTCCAATTTAGAACGTATGTAAAAGTAGCCCTACTCTGACACAAAATAGTGCTTTTGATGTCCTTGTTTACTTAAACTAACCAACAAATTTGCAGAAATGCAACTTTTGGCGAAAGAGAAATATATCTAGATCATTTTGAGCCAAAATTTACTTGTCTATGAGTTTGCATTAAAAATTGAGGATTAATGCGCTCCATAGTATACTAATTTTAGATTTCCAGAAAACCAGGTTTTTGTTTTGGAGTACCTCTGTTTGATGGTCAGTTATTTTGTTAGAAGGCTTTAAAGCTATGGTGAAAATTGGCATGTAGAAAGCTGATACATGTACAATTAAGGATATACCTGGTTTCTATGAAGTTAAACTTAAGGTAAAATATTTAGAAAGCTGTGAAAATTGCAAAATTTGGTTGAACAGATAGGGATTTTTAATTGGTGGTCTGACACCTATTAGGACATGGTAAAAATAAAATTGTCTTTAAAAACTTTTTTCTAAGTCGATATAAAACATTTAAAATCTGAAAATTTCGACTTCAATTCGAAATTTCTAATTTTAAAATCTGAAAATTTCGACTTTAATTCGAAATTTCTAATTTAAAAAATCGAAAATTTTTGATTTTTTTTTTAATAATTTCGACTATAAACTCGAAATTTTGACTTTTTTAAAACTAGACATTTCAACGTTAAAGGAGCACTAGCTACGAGATATAGAAAAAAAAATAGAATAATAGAAAAAAATAAATTAGGATTTCATTAATGAAAGTGAAAAAGTGAAGTAAAATCGACTTTTAGCAATCAGTTTGGTTCAGTTTTGTCAAAATAAGCAAAGAAACTTTGCTAATGAAATATCAACACTAAATCATTAAATCTGTTTTCATGTGAAGGCTGTAATTAAACTCTTCGCTAGAGATGGGTTACACATGAAATAGGCGTGATCAGCTAGTAAGAGGAAAAGAATGTCAACAATTAAATGGGAAACAAGGGTAATTTTTAAACCTTTGGTTGACTTATTCGTTCTACAAAAACTTATTCTCATACAGGAAAAATTGATTATTAAACTATTGTTTTTAAGGAATGACTATAATATTTTTTCTGTCTATGAAGAAATTTGACAGGTAGTGCCCCTTTTAGATCGTAAACTCAACTTTTAAAGGCTCGAAATTCTTATTTTAATTTTCAATTTAAGGGACGGGATTGTAGCTACGAAAATTGAAACAAATACATTATATAGACATACAAGCTTGTCAGCTTTCTATCGAACAATCTGGATAGTGGAGAACAGATTTGATCACCTTAAAATTCATGACATTAAACATATTACAATTTTTTAATTTATTCAATACTACATACCCTTTCCTTGTTTTACCGTATGCATTTGTTGTTTTTTTTTTGGGGGGTTTATTCCTTGTTTAAAAAACTTATTGATATTGGATGAGTACTAATAAGGTATGTAGGAATGTTAATCCAGAAAACGCATTTTGATCTGCTGTTGTAATTCTATTCGAACACAGATCTCTGAATGTATAAAAGATTGGTGTATTTATAACAAATCTTTAATGAACGGTGTCTGAAAAATTATTTCCGACATTTAACAATCTTTATTTTGATATTGAGAGTTCTGGATTAATATATCTAATCACGACATTTTTGAAGGCCATCTTTTACTGTAGAAAGAACAGAAGTCAGCACTTTAAACAGATGTTTAGTCGAACATCTTGATGATCCAGCTATGAATCGTTCTTTATATGGAGGTTTGTGAATTTTTGGTATCCAGTATATAATAACGGTAGATTTTCTTCGTTTTCTGTGATGTTAATACCATGAGAAAGGGATAGATTATTTATTTTGTAAAAAAAATATCCTATGTAAATATTGTAATTAAAGAACACGTAGGATTACCAGTTATGCTGTTTATTCCAAGCTCTTTTGTGAGACATTGCAAATAATGGTTTTTACATTTGTAAACTATTGAGCTCATAGTACATTAAAATTAAGGATAATAATATTATTGATAAGGTAAAAAAATTGTAATAACACGAACAGCAACCATAAATAAGACGTTCGTCTGCTCTAGAACAAAATTAAAGAATGTCTAACTAATGTTTACATCAATTCTTCTGTCAGTTAACTGCTAGTAGTCTGTTGTTATTTATGTATTATTGTCATTTTGTTTATTTTCTTTGGTTACATCTTCTGACATCAGACTCGGATTTCTCTTGAACTGAATTTTAATGTGCGTATTGTTATGCGTTTACTTTACTACATTGGTTAGAGGTATAGGGGGAGGGTTGAGATCTCACAAACATGTTTAACCCCGCCGCATTTTTGCGCCTGTCCCAAGTCAGGAGCCTCTGGCCTTTGTTAGTCTTGTATTATTTTAATTTTAGTTTCTTGTGTACAATTTGGAAATTAGTATGGCGTTCATTATCACTGGACTAGTATATATTTGTTTAGGGGCCAGCTGAAGGACGCCTCCGGGTGCGGGAATTTCTCGCTACATTGAAGACCTGTTGGTGACCCTCTGCTGTTGTTTTTTATTTGGGCGGGTTGTTGTCTCTTTGACACATTCCCCATTTCCATTCTCAATTTTATTCTGCTTTGTAAAGTCAGAACGCTCATCCTAGATCATTTTTGCATAAAATAGGGTATTGTAAAAATGTAAGTGAATTATTTTCAGGTGTATAATTATAAACTTCAGGAGATGAACCATTATGATATTCTATAAAACGAAGACATATATTTCCTTAATAAGAAAAGCATTGTAGACGCATCACAAGAATTTGTTATTATAATTGAGTTCAATTTCACTTCCATTGTCAATCACGTTTCATTATGTCGTCAGTTTGTCATAAATATGATACACCTATCGTTGTTTTCAAAAGTAGTTTGACCGACGCGTAAGTAACCTGAAAGAATTATCGCACTTTGACATTCCATACTGTAAATAAGTTGATATTGTTGAAGGTTTCGTTCTCTACCATGTAATGAAAAAAAATCAAAATCACAAAAATACTGAACTTAGAGGAAAATCAATTCGGAAAGTCCATAATCACATGGCAAAATCAAATAACAAAACGCATCAAAAGCGAATGGACAAGAACTGTCATATTCCTGATTTGGTACAGGCATTTTCAAATGTAGAAAATGGTGGATTAAACCTGGTTTTGTAGCGCTAACCCTCTCACTTTGATGACAGTCTCATCATATTCCGTTATATTTACATTGATGCGTTAACTAAACAGACACATTATAAATAAAATATTCAAAATATGGGTACATCAGTCATCATCGCATAATAACTTTAAAAGGAACAATTTAACAGAACACAAAAACATCTATCTACAAACACATTCATTGATTTGTGTGTCTGACGTCAGAAAATTGTATACGTCACATAGATTTGTCGTTCAATGTGCATACAAACAATTTCAAAATTTACATAGGCAATATTAGCATATAGGGTTAAAAAATCAAAAGTATGTAAGAATAAATTTCAGAAATAGACCGAGATTGAAAATAGTCCAAAAGTTATATATAGAATTTATAAAAATCCACAAATAGTAAATACCACTACGCGATTGAATGATTTTGAAGTTTATGGTTCAACGTATTTTGTAATTCATAATAGAAATATATCATAATGACATAAAATAGAACAATATAATACTGACGGGATCTTTTAAAGTACAGAGTCACGTTATAAGAACCAAAGAAATACGAAAAGTCGCATATACAAAACACGCCACCAAAAAATGAAAGACAATACAAACACATTGACGAGGTGTATAAGTACCGAGCCACGCCAAACGAATATCACATAAAACTATTCAACAGTAAAAGTAATATTAATAATAGAACAAAGACAAATGAAAGAACTATAAAACACGTTGTTAAGATGATAAACAACATCAGTACGCCAGGGCCGTAACTACCTATGAGGCAGGGGAGGCAACTGCCTCCCCTGAATTTTCTATACCAATTTTTTTTTTGAAGTAATAAAATGAAATATTGACAATATGTACACGAAGATATTGAATTAATATCATAAACAACACAAGTTTACAGTTTTAACAGTGTTATCATGATATGTGATATATCTGTCATTTTGCGGATTTTTGATGAAAGTGAACCGTTTCAGTATTTTTTTTATTTTTTATTCGTGTGGTCGTCCGGCTGTTATTCAGTATTCGTACGAGAACACATATGAGACTTTGCTTTCGACAATTTTGAATAAAACTCAACTATAATAATATAATAATAATTCACATTTATTTAGGGGCTCAATTAAGCACAGTAAGTTCCTTTTTTATTGTGAATCTTTTATGATATCGGAAATTCGTTACCAGCTGAATAGTATATATAGAAAGTCCCTGGTTGTAGTTATATACATGTCTGTTCAGCTTTCAATAATATTGAAATTCAAGGTCCTCGATAAAAAAAAAATATCTTGCATTCTATGATCTTGCTTATATGTTTTTTTAAATTACCAGTTTCATTTCTAACAGAAATATCTTTATATGTTTTTTTAACTTACTAGTTTCATTTCTAACAAAAATATCTTTATATGTTTTTTTAACTTACCAGTTTGATTTCTAACAAAAATATCTATAAAACGTATAACAATTGTATGCATAAATATTGTTTCCAGGATCCAGCAATACTGATGTTTCTTAATCGAAGGAAAACAGGTGATTTTTAGACATATTGAGAAAAAAATTTATTTAATGTTAATAATTATAGGTCAAAGAAAGGTTTTTTGCATACAAATTGCTTCCAGGTTCAAGCAATACTGACGTTTCTTAAAGGACATCGAAGGAAAATGGGTCTTTTTTAGCCATTTTACTGAGAAAAAACATGATCGGCGGGGGGGGGGGGGGGGGGGGGGGGGCAAACCCCCTCTCTTGAGGGCGGCCCCATACCCCTGCCTCCCCTGAATTCGAACCCTAGTTACGGCCCTGTACGCAGAATCTATACATCAAGACCATCGTGTATTTTTTGTGAAGTTGATACGGAATATTTATCAACAAGGTATTTTTTAGAAAAAGGACGAGACGTTCTTTGACATACCCCTGGTTCATCAACTTTCTACTCAGACACTGATGACGTTTTACAAAGTCTGAGTAGGAGCTGCAAGCTCTTGAATATCGAATAAGTTTGGAAATATACTTCCCATATGCAGGAGAAGTTGGTATATTGCTACTAAGATGGGGGAAATTTATAATTTCAAAATTAAAATCGTCTCGTTTGTCATAGATTCTGGTACTGAGATGACTGTGTAAGTCAAATTCGAGATATAAGTCTAAAAAAGACCTGTAACTATTTACTTATTTAAAATTATGTAATTAGTTACACATTGACTAGGATGAGATATTGGCGAATCAAAAGTCCTTCGTGGTTTCAATGAACATTCTTTTATTTTTCTTTGTAAATTATAACTTTTACAGTCTATTTTGGGTAATATCCATTTGAAGTGGCACGGTACTTATACATCCCGTCATTTTGTTAATGTGCTATTGTTGTCTATCATTTTTTGCAAATCTTCATTGCTTATGTGCTTTTTTCTAACATATTTATTTATAGTGACAAAGACTTAAAAACAACTTTGACTACTGTATCCCTATTTTGACATTTTTTCATAATATACTATCAAGTTTCTTTTTGTTAACACATCGTTGTCAACATAATGGTATGTTACAATGCAACTGTAATACAGATGAGAGGTTTAGCTAGATATATAACAGCTTGAAACTACCATTTTCTACATTAAAAATGCCTTTACAAAGTTAGGTATATGACGGTTGTTATCCATGTTTGTTTGATTTGTTTCCGCATTTGATTTTGCCATTTGATTATAATTGAAACTCTCCGTTTTGAGTTCGATAATTTTGTTATTTTACTTTATATTGATTATGTTTTAGGATCAAAATATGGCGTTGCACTATTGAACATTCGTGGACATTATTTTTCAAAACTTTTGGTCATTGTAATTGATCTGTACATTCTATAAATTAAAAAAATATGACAATGAAATAACCTAAAGGGTTCTTGTATATAAAGACGCATTAGCTATAAAAGACCCCGAAAAACCAATTGAAAACAATTCAAACGAGAAAACTGACAGCCGAATTGATAACCAAAAATGAACGAAAAACAAATATGTAACAGAGCAGAAACACTAAATTAAAGGTTCCGGACTTACTTAGCGTTAAACTTGTTTGTCCATTTCATTTTGTTATGTTATATCTATATTTTGCCACATATATATAGGTTGCATTTGTGTAAATATTGACAATGCAATTTCCCATAGGAACTCCTTTTACGGCTTAAACTGTACCACTTTTACTATGAAGTTTTGAAAAAAAATCTTATCCTAGAATTGAAAGTTCATTTGCACCACAATTTTTTTCAAAGGTCAAAATATAGGGCTGTGTGGCATATTTTGAACGTTTATATGCCCTGAACTTCTTAGAGTTTAAACTAACACTAATTTTCTTAACTACCCCTACCTCGAATGAAAGGTTACCACAGATCTCAATGTAACAATATGCACATGTAAATGTACTGGTAACATTCCCAAGTTATGTCTCTGTGAGATGTAACACACAGAGCACAACTGGGAACCAGTATGTAAACAAAATTAATTTTCTATGAATATTCAAGATCTCCCCAAAAGAGGCGTGTTTTGAGAAACAGCTGTATTTACAAAGTGCAACCTATAGGGATGGTTTATAGATATAGGAAGATGTGGTGTGAGTTTTAGTTTATAAAATAAAGTTTACCTTAACAAAAAAGTAAATAAAAGCTGTCATTTTGTTCGATAAATTTTAATACCAATGACACTTTTTTATATCCAACAAGTACAACTCTATTCGATTTTGCAAACATGTACACTCCCACCTGAGTCAAATGTCAACAAAAACCTGTTACTCTCCTCTTGAAATCGCATTACCCAAAGATGACCATTCAATGTATTCAAGTTGTCTATTTCGGATAAAGGAATTATTCGCACGAGTTCTCCAGTAGAGGTTATCTGATGAATGTTTTTAGATTCTTGCCCAACAGCATACACATTTCCATCATAATCAATAGCCTGGATATATGTACCTATTAAACTTTCACTTTTGTAATCGAAACATTTTTCCGTGGTCGATTCTTGTCTGATAGAATTATTGCCATTTGTATAGATGTACTTAGTTGACTTGTAACAAGTAACAAATGGTGTATTTAGATCCTTATTACAACATTTACGTTTTGCACCGGTTTCAGAGTTTAACCAAGAAATTGTGTTACCTTGAGCGGTAATATATTCATCTCCTGTAAAACACAATCCCCATACATTAACACCAACGGTCAGTGTTTTCAATAATGTCATTGTTTCAACATTGATTTCAAAGATCGTGTGTGGGTACGACGACACAGCAATGGTTTTATCATTCACTTTAGTGATGTCAGTCGGTTTATCAACAATTTTTAGTTCTCTCTTCTTTTGTCCGTTGGGGTCATGGCTAACTATCGTCTTACTATTATAATGTGTTATGATAATATCATCATTAAAGAATGTTCCACTAATACACCCTCCGTTGATATCAATTTTAAATATAACTTTTATTTTTCCTTTGTGTAGATCTATGGTTTTTATTCCGGGGATAGTAGGTCTTCGTTCTTTAAGACTAAGAGTTCCAAGAGTGTCTACTTTTTCAATTATATTTCTAGCGTCGATTTTTACTGATATTACCCTTATTTTCTTCGCTTCTTTAGACATATCCTCTTCTAACTGCGGTAGTTTACTTAATATGTGTTCCATTGTAACCAAACATTGCAATTCAGATCCTTGGGATAAACACGCCTCAAAAATATTCTTCCAATTCTCAAAGGTGCTATTCAGTGTTGAAAGTACTGTTATTTCATCGTTCAGTTTTAAAACGTTAGATTTCCGTGTGTTTTTTATTTCGTCTTTTAATTGTTGTTCGATTTTATCTAAATGTCTATTCAACTTTTCCCGTAAGTTACCTATTTCTTTCTGAATATCTTCTATTTCGCTTTCAAATGTTGTTATGTTTTGTTTTCGATTTTGAATAACTTTGCATGACTTATCGCTCAAATTTTTCAACTTACTCATGAGATCACGTGCCTTTGTAGATTCTTTCACGCCAGATACAGCTTTATCTATGGTAACGACTTCTGTGCACTTTCTATGATGGACAGTGGCGCAAATAGTACAACATGGCTTTGAATGGTCTTTGCAGTATATCTTTATTCTCTCGTCTGGATGTTCGTCACAAGTGATAGCTCCAAAAAACTTTAAGGCAGAATTGTCAGAATTGATATCTTTAATAGGAAAGATCTTATGGTTTCGCGTTATTTTGTATGCTTTGTGATGTAACTCACAGCTTTCGCAATATGCCTCCTCACAAACTGTACAAAAAGACACGGCATTCTGAGATATATTTCTGAAACTGCAAACATCACAAAGCTTCTCTGATGTTTTCATTGCTTTTCTATCTATCATTGACATTATCAAATGGTTCAATGGTAACTGTTTTGCCCATGTTTCGGAGTTTTCTGCATTGTCAACAATTGAAACAATGCGTCTACATACAGGACATTTGAACCCTGTTGATTTCTCTTCATTATTAGTCGAATTAATGTATGTGTGAATACATGCCTCGCAGAATGTATGAAGACAGGGTAAATACTTGGGCTCTTTGAAAGTTTCAAGACAAATAGTGCACGTTAATAAATCATCAAAGTTGTCTTTAAAAGATTCCACCTTCACAACGTTCGAAGTCGCCATTTTGTATGTTATCAACCTTCCCTGTTCAAAGTTACACGATACGAAGATTATTTTTAGATATACCTGTAAACTATATTTAAGTTTCGGTGATCATACACTGATAATAGCCTGAATATTTTTTATTTTCAATTTGACCGCACAATTGAAAAATAGAAATAACTCAAATAAACGACAATAAAACAATGACTTTACTCGAAAAAAGCTTCATTTTAACACAATAACTGAATACCGTCAATCGCTCTCCCAAAACATGTGGAAACACATTATATTGAGTAGTGGAAGCCAAATTTCAAACATTAATGTTTTTTAATCCAGATCCCTGTAACGAGTAAATGTTAAATTAGGGTTACACATGTTACAGTAGTTTACCGATGTTCAAATCTCGCAAATCACTTAGGAAGAGACACATCAAATGATCAAGGGAGTAATAAAACCGAAAACGATGTCGCAAAAATAACAGGAAAAGTCGTATCCTGCGAAGCATTCATACCAAGTCAGCTAGGCGAATTAACGCTCAGTTAAAAAGTGTCATAATCGGGAATAGTTATCAAGGGTACCAGGATTATAATTTAGAACGCCAGACGCGCATAAGACTCATCAGTGACGCTCATATCAAAATATTTATAAAGCCAGAAAAGTACAAAGTTGAAGAGCAACATGAGCAATGAGGATTCAAAATTCCAAAAAGTTATGCCAAATACGACTAAGGTTATCTATTCCTGGAATAAGAAAATCCTTAGTTTTTCGAAAAATACAAAGACAGTCACTGAGCATAAAAATATAAATAAAAGTATCTTGAAATCTAAGACTGTTAAATGTGAGTTGAGACACCGACACGTCGCATCGGTCAACCAATTAATTCGTACTTATTTGGGGTCAATTCAAGTCGTTGACTCATAAATCTATTGGGGTAGTTTTTATATTTGAACATTGTTAATTCATTACCCCACGCCTCTTAATGACGTCCGTACAATATGAACACGAAAGAGCGTAACTTATTACTGATATGTAAACGCCATACGATGGTTTGCTACGGCTGAAAAGATGACAATGGGAAAGTTGAAATCATCACGTTTGTCATACAATTCTAGTTTAAAGTCGTCCATTCAAAAGTGTCAATATTGAGGAGCAGATCTTTTACCTTTTGTAGAACCCATAATTTCAAGTCTGTTGTGATAGATGAGATTTAAAATGTGGGTTATGAAGTGACAGAACACATCAATTTAAAAATCAAATATTGAAGTTGATTATCTTCAAAAGCGATGTGAAAGACACCACATAAATACATTTAAATAATCAGACTCGAAAGTCGAATATAAATTTACAACGCCATGGAAAATAAGAGACCAAAAACAACAATAAAAAATAAACCAAACACAACATAGAAAACTAATGACTAGGACTAACAAGCCCTCGAATTTCGTATCAAGTGGAATATCGATATAAACTCCATATACAGGCACTGCTGGAATTTTGCTATAAAGAAATAAAAAGTTCCCAATTGACAAACACGTAAATAAGTTATCAAAGGTACCAGGTTTATAATTTAATACGCCAGACGCACATTTTGGCTACAAATGAAAAGAGGGACGAAAGATACCAAATGGACAGTCAAACTCATAAATCGAAAATAAACTGACAGCGCCATGGCTCATCAGTAACGCTCAGATCAAAATAGTAATAAGGCCAAACAAGTACAAAGTTGTAGAGCATTGAGGACCAACAATTCCAAAAAAAATATGCCAAATACGGCTACGGTTATCTATGCCGGGGTTAAGAAAATCCTTAGTATTTCGAAAATTTTTGTAAAAATGAAATTTATAAATAATGGCCATATAATTGAAATTCATGTCAACACCGAAGTGCTGACTACTGGGCTGGTGATACCCTCGGGGACGAAACGTCCACCAGCAGTGTCTGTTTCGGAAATTGTGATTGTCATAATCAAAATTAATCGCTGAAATCAATTTTTAAGGTCCCATGCTAGCTTTTGTGGAACGTGCTAGTAAATTGTGCTGTAAATCCGATTGTATAAGTACAAGTATAGTTAATTATTTTCAACTGAACTTTATTTAAATTATTTCTCGAAGTTTGTACTTTTATGAGTATTGGTCTCAATAGTGTGAAAGTACTACTTACTGTTATCTATCAAAATCAATTGCAGATTAATTGATTGATTGTTGCTTAACGTCCTGTGACAAATATTTCATGCAAATTTAGGACGACTTGCAAGAATTCTATCAACTATTCTTCGGTGTGCCTCAGCATCTTTACTTGGCGTTAATGGTTAATTTTCTAGTGCAAACATAGTCTTAAAACTTTATCATCAATCCATGAAACAAGATCATGGTCACCTATAATCTGTACACCTTACAGGGGGTCTTTTCAATCAATCAATGCATTAAATGTAATATCTACGAAACAGACTAAACGTTGACCAATGAACCGTGAATTTGAAGTCAATGTCAGGTCAAATTTGCCAATAATTCAACACAAAATATAATTGACCTGGCATATACAAACTAAAATATAGACTTAGCCTTGAAACTAATCTATGAAATAAGGCCAAGGTCAGGGGAAGCCTATCTGATAGACACAGAGACCTTGCAAATATCACACATACTACAGTATGATACCAAATATAGCAATCATCTCACTCGAATGAGAAAAAATCATGTGACTAAACATAGTTTTTTTTATGTTGCCGCTGAATCATCAAATGAGGTCAAGGACAATGGACAGTCTTCATCTTTCTTAAAATTAAAATTTATTTTATACAAACAATAAACACTGATGTTGACACCATTGCATGATTAGTATCCATAGGACTGGCAGGAATGAGGTTAGAAGGACAAAAAAAGTTACAAAAGATGCCATAATATGAACCAACAATAACATTACAAGAAGGAAGTCACGTAACGTTTTATCAAGAATAAATAATTTCTCTTTTCAGAACGATAACATTATTGCTTCTTAATTGATTGCTGTTTGAAAACCTTCCACTGAACAATACCATTAGCATGAATACTGCTAACTAGCAAGAGTACATACAAGATTTTTTTGAGCTTTTGATTCTGCCATTCATAATTCATGATTTTAGTTTTTTGTTTTTTTTTTCACCTTTTTTGTAAAGTATTTTGAGACGAAACACAAAATCAAAATAAGCCTCTGAATTTACAGTATTCATAAATCACGGTCACTATAGCAATAAAGGCAAGCATTGCAAAACTCTTCCCATGAACATACTATATTTCTTTTTTTAAATCAATTTGTGAGTGAAAAATTAGTGACCAATTTCCAAGAAATACATTTGAATGCAGAATTATTAAAGAGAGAACAAAACCAGCGACACCAAGGATATGTCACTCTACCTGACACATTACTTTGACTTGGAGACAACAAGTCGTTGCTCTTACTCCTTACATTATTTGATTAGTGAAGAAGGAGAAAATACCTATTTTAAAGTCTATGGTAAAAAACGTCAAGTTTAAACCCCAAACCTCTCGCACTTACTACTAAAAGTTAAGGTGATGCATGATTATCAAATATTACAAAAAGAACAATGTTATTTTGCTATGGTTAATGTTTGTTAATATTTTTGTTTGTTTTTAGAGTGATTATGATAATAACACAATGTTGACTGATGTACCCCTTTTATTCACATTTTTAACTATTATGTCCGTTTGTTAAATTCACAAATCGTGGTCAATACAAGGTAATTCTATGTGACAGGCATACAGGTAAGAGGTTTAGCCAGCTATAAAACCAGGTTTAATCCACCATATTTACACCAGAAAATGTCTGTACCAGGTCAGTAATTTGATGTGTTTGAGCTTTTGATTTTGACATTTAAATAGGGACTTTCCTTTATGAATTTTCCTTGCGTTCAGTATTTTTTTAATTTTTTGATTTTACTTTTAATACTTCAATATTTATATAGAATGTGTGTTTAGATGGAAATATAAAAAATTCTGCTCACTTTTCCCATTTTATTTTCTTCACAATTTTATGATAACTTTCAACAAATACAACAAGCAAAAGTACAAATAATAATGTACATAACACTTTAAACATAAAAGTGTACACACAATTTTATACACATATTATGTGTACATATATTTCTGTACAATTCTGATAGTGAATGAAAATGTTACTGAATGAAATAGTTCTGTATTGAATTCTATTGTAAATAACACAAAGAATTACAATTATAAACATACAATTCTTATATTCTTACAGTACAAGCTACAGATTTTATGAAGCAAGTCAATGGGGGTAAAATGCAATAGTTGTCACATCGACGCAGACTGTTGCATTTCAAGACATGAATAAGTTTTTAATTAGATAACTTGTGTAATAAGTTATTTTGACTGATGAAAAAACAACAAAAATTAAACAAACTCACTGTGAGACTTAAGAAGGAAGTAAAAAAACAAACCAACAATACAACTGTCTAATATAAAGGCACATGAGAGTATAGATGTAAACAAAATAAGATTTAATGAGAAAAATTATTACAAATCATGAAAGTGAACATTTATTGTTTATTAATGATGGTTTGAAGGCATTTTTAAGTTAATGATTCAATAATTTATGAAATTAAAATCAGTATTGGTTGTATTTGTCCATTTGTCGCCCAAACAAACTATAAAATTCTTTCATGGTAACCAATCTCCTAACATTGCATGTCATTGCAAACTGGAACTATTGAAAAAATATTTTTTAATTTTAAACAACTTTAAAATGAGGTTTCCATTTGCTCAAAGTAAATTTCTGATATTTATTCTAAAACTGGAATCAGTCAACCGTGTTTGTTTGTATCTGATTTGCATGCTGGAAAATTGCAATTTTGAAAACTTCAGTTCATCTGAACATAAATTATAATTATAAAATAAAATAATCTAATACTACTCCATCTTCATAATTAGGCTTTTATTCTTAGAAATTTGAATACTAAACTTTACCTCCTGACAATATAAGTATACTCATTTAATGTCTTTTCTTGAATAGAAAAAGTTATGAAGCAGTTGAAATTTCAATTTAATGGTAATTTACAGTTTTGTAACAAAGAGTTTGATCTTTATTTAACAAGCATTCAGTTTAATATACTAATATGAATAATGTTTTTAGCACATTAAAGTTAATAATGTTAAAATGAAATAAAATGTCATTCAACTCACTCATAACAACCTATTTCTCATACAACAATGTAATATAGAATTCTACTTTTAAAACAAATCAATTATTCAATTATGCAAATGAAAATAGGTACAAAAATCTTGCATGTTTGTTTTCCATTCATACTTTACAATCCATACATGTTAATTTTCCTACAAAATACCTGTTATATTTCTTGTACTAAATATTGATATGTTTAATATGCCACTCACTATTAACCAGATCTCAAATCAATTTCAAAGTGAAATATTAAAATAGTACTTTTTCATTATTATGGGAAAATTATTAAACTCTGTGTTCTATCTGCATGATCTGTTCAAAGATGAGAAATATGTAAAATAGAAATTAAGCTAATAAAATATACCTGTTTCCCCTTCTACGAACAGTTTTAATATTTGACTACTCCCTTGACTTTATCAGCCAGATTTATAATAAATTTAGTGAAACTGTTTGAAAAATTATGTCTTGTGTGTGCAACTTACTGGTCATTTAATAAAATTCTGAATATGACTGAAAAAACTAATGATTTTGCTGATTATAAAATGCAGAAAATAAGTTGGAAAAGTTTTAGGGTGACAAGTTTCAGGAAGCAGACATATCTTTTTTATTTTATTTTTTCAACATGATTAGACAACATATACATTAAATGTATACATCAATATGGTGTCAAAAGTATCCTTTAACAAAACTGATTAACATAAAATCAATTAAAAACATCCAAAATATGTAACAGAATAAACAATGCATGATTTATGTGTGAAACATTTTGGGACATCACTATTTATATTAATTACATTATAACATAAAATCTCAACACATATGCCTGAGCCTCTACGAGCCTTTTTCATAGCATACATGTTTTTATTTTAAATTCTTATTTAGTTCTGCCTTGTTTTTATTAAAGATGCCTGAATTCTTTTAAGGCAAAATATGCGTTTTAAAAGATTTAACCTTTACAAATTTTCTTGCTCTCCACATAATTCTGAATATCTTCATACTTTTTTCTTACATTTTCTTTTAAATTTATTGCATCTATTTGCTATATATAACAAAATTTCATAACAATCGCCCAATCATAATACATCCCCGATGTTTGCAACAACTTCATGAAAACTACTCTTTAATTGATCAAAAAGATACCTAATATTGTATAAAATAGTATGTAATGATTTAAAGAGAATTCAAAGCCACTTCATTGACAATTTTTAACAGACAAAAATATTATATTTTAATATCACTAATCATTTGCTTCATTGTACCTCTCTTCTGTTATAATCAAGCTCACAACATGGAGAAATAATAAAAATTTTAAAAAACAGCATTGATGTGACACACTTACATGTAAATATTTCATGCAAATCAAATAGCAATGATGAGATTCAATGAAATATACACATACTTAACTAAGTTATAAGTTTTAGAGCTTTTATCTTTATGCTTGTAATTTAAAGGTTCAGTTGAGAGGCTTATTTTGTATAAATTTTTGATCAAGCATTGTATTTAAAATTAACATCTGCAAACAATAAATAGGCCACGATGAAGCCTGTATACATAGAGTTATTGGATGTTAAGTATAATGCAGAGTATATTTCATGTATAGAAGCTGAAGATTGCAGATGTCAACCTTAATTACACCAAACAAAGCCAGCAACCCCACCAAACCTTTAAACTACAAGTATAAGGAAATTAGCTCTAATTGTATTATAAAATAAACATGTATTTGTCCCTGCATTCCAGCAATACTATGACATTATTATGACTAATGATCTCTGCTAAAATTTACTTTTGTACATTGAAAAGCAATATCTTACTGTGAATTCTGAAATTTTTGTGTGCATTGATTATAGAATTGCAATATTAATTATTTCTATTTTAGGAGATGCTGCATATAGATAATTCTATGAAAACTTAGAATTCATTTTTGCAAAACCTATCCTGTCAAGATGTAAGCAATAAATAAAAACATCACAAAAATTTCTGAATTGACAGTAAATAAAACAAACAAGACAATAACACTACATCTCTATCATCAGAAAATATTGTCTTATTTAGTTCTAATTGACAATAAAAAGATATATAGGTTCATTTCTTAAAAACCAGATGTTTTACAATGGCAATATTCATACTCTAAAAAACTCACAATAACCATAAGTGTAATTAGATGTTTACAGGAATAGCGTTTAGTCACCATCTGTAGGTCAGGTTAAATATAACATCTTCCAAGTTCAAATTCTGAATAAAAATTTCACCAATCATCAATTCCTGGGGGAGGGGGTTGGACTCTTTTTGGCGGATTTACTGGAGTGGAAGGAGTGAATGGTTTGACTTCAATTCCAGGTGGCAATGGTGGTGGCTTTAGTGGAGGAACTTTTGGGGTACTTATCTCAGCTGCAGCTTTCTGTGCCAGAACTTGTGGCGGGGGAACTGGTACCTTATCTGATAATCTTGGTGCTTGTGGAACTTGCTTTTCTAATTTTGGACGCTGGTCTACATCTTCAGGCACATCTTCATCTTTATTATCTTTTCTTTGATCTTTATCCCGATGACGATGATCTCTATCATCGTGTCTTGAATGGTAACGGTCATCATCTCTTCTCCTCCTTTTGGATTTTCTATGTGAGGAGTCTTCATGTCTTCGTCTCCTACCTCGATCATGACCATCTGTCTCTCGGTCATGTGACCCCCTTCCTTGTCCACGTTTGTTCTGATTTACTCTAAAATCCTGGTCCTCAGCAGAACTAGAAAAATTGTCTTTGCCCATTTCATTTTGTGGCATATCTTTACGCCTATAGTCCTGATCTAATGGAGAGCAGAAATTTCTTAAATCACTATCTTCTGATGGGAACTGTAAATCAGAACCGAATACAGGATCTGGGGTAAAACGTCCTCCTTTTCTATGGTCAACATCCTCTGGCCATATCACTCTTGGGGGAATCACTGGGGGTTTATTTATTGTAGCCTGTCTCATATCGACATCCATGACACGTAAATCTTGATCTTGTCTTAAATCTAAGTCCTGAGGCTCATCAGCTCTCCAGTCATTATCAGCTAGATCAAGTAATTCACGATCTAATTCATTTCCAGGTTCATCTTTACGTATTTTCCCCATAATAAGACTTTTAGATGGTGTGACTTCAAGGTCAAATAAACTTGGGATTGCCTTTTGAACAATGGGTTGTTGTTGTACTGTTTGTGAAGGCTGTGGCATACCCATTGGTGGGCCTTGTGGCATCATGACTGGTGCCACAGGAGGATTTAGAAGAGGTGTTGGTAGTAATGCTGGTTTTGAACTAGGCATTGGACCCATTAAACCTTGCACTGCTGGACTCTGAAAAGGTGGACCTGCTCCAGAAATCGGGATTCCAGGTACAGTCATAGGAACCGCCTGTGGTGGTCCTACTACAGGAGACATTGGGACTGACATAGGAGGGACCATTGATTCTTGCTGCTTTTCCATTAATCGTCTGAACGAAGCATCAAGTATAGCTTTGCTTATAGGATCTTTGGCTTCAAGCATAATTTCTGGAGCAGGTTTTCCTTTTTTCCCCTTTTTCTTTTTCTTCTTTTTCTTTCTTCCTTTTTTACCTGTCTCTTCCTCCTCTTCTGAAACCTCCTCCTCCTCAGGAGCATGGTCTGGTGGAGGTGGTGGTGGCTCGTCAGGTAATGGCGGAGGAGCTTCTGGTTCAGCTGGTAAAGGAGGATATTGTAAAGGAGGAATATTGGCGGAGTCTTGTGACTCTTCACTAGATGATGACATGACAGATGACGGCCTTGTGTCGTCATCTTTTAGATCTTCACTTGGTGTTGTAGATGGAATTTCATCAGCCTCACTATCAGAGTCACCATAATCAAATTCAAGTAATGATACATTAAACATATTAGGTCCTTCTTTCAAACTATCCACTGCTGCAGCCTGTTTAGTTTTGTCAGCCATTTTTTGTTGGCGAGGATCTGTAGGTTTTAAAGTCTCGATTAATTTTCTATTTTCTTTTTCTTTTGCTGAATCTCTGATTTCTAATTGTTCCTGTTCAATTTCAATGTTATCAGCCTCTTTTTCATCATTGTCGTTCTTATCATCGATTGTGATTGGATCAGCTGCTTTAAATTTAGTCACATGACTATAACTTCCTGGAATACTTGAAAATAATGATTGCAAAGCCTCAGGCATAGATGACATTTTTTCTGATTGCGCTGCAACTTCATGTGGCAGAAGTCCAATTGTTTTTGATGCAAGTAACTGTACATCTGCCGCTCCTGCAGCAGTAGGAGCAGACATTTTGGAAGAGGTTGCTGAAGGAGAAAGTTCTGTGTCTGTCTCTATAGAAGATGTAGTACTGACTTCACTAGAAGATGCCAATGAATCAATTTTTGTAGATGAAACACCATCACTTTCAGACACTACAGTTTTTGCACTATGCTGTGAGGCTGATATTGCGACCCTTTTAGGCGCTGAGACTAGAGTTTTTGAAATCTGACTTATTGCTGTCATAGCATTTGCCACAGCAACCAATGGAAGAGCTGGATCTTGTACAGATTTCCCAGCATGCTTTAGTTCAATTAATTTCTTCTGTTCACACACTCGTTGAGTAAGTTCTAATAATATTTTTTGTTTGTCCGTGATGGTTGCCATTGGAGACAATCCACCAGTAATTGTTTCATTAGCCTCTAAGGCATTTGTTGCCAGTTTTAATTTGTCCATCATTAATGAAACAATACTGGCAGCTCCTGGCAATGTTTTTACTGATCCAGGACTCGATGACGGGGAGGAACGTTTCACTAATGGAGCTAGCGGTTTCTTGAACACAGCTTCATCACTAGATTTTGGAGGAACTGGATCCATTGTCGGCTTCTCTGGGTCATAAGGTTCTGGCTCCTCTGAAAATATAGGTCAAATTGCATATGCTGAACTATACAAATATAAAAATCTGATTTAAATATTTCAATAATATGTGATTGTAAACCTAAACATTCAGTTTGTGCATCACTGTTCCATGTTAGGAAGAGGGTTGATTGCTCATCATGATTAAACCTGCCATGTCATGTATGTGTTTGTCCTAAGTCAGGAGCTTATAATTTAGTAGCTGTCTGTCTTATTTTCTTTTATTGTGTTGTCATTTAGCTATTTTTTCTGATGATTAAGACATGAATTTGAAATCTACTTTGTACTAGACGTGTTAAGTTTTATAGCATACTATAGTCTGTTTCTCTTTGTTTGGGTTGTTGTCTCTTTGGCACATTCCCCATTTCCTTTTTCAATTCTATAGTCCACAAGACAACAGTATGCAGCCTGCCAGCATACATATTACCTGATCCCAAAAAGTATGCTGTCTCCTAAATGATAAGTGCATAAGTGAAATAGTAGCTAGTACCAAATTTTCCCGTCTTTGGCATAATCTGACAAGGTATTGAACCTATGACTACTAGCACTGATGACAACCATATTTATACAACATGCTTTCACATTTCAAACCATATATATACCATTTACACTATAATTTTGCCTAAGAGTTGTTCCAGAAATAAACACTCATGGAGTGTAGGTGGGGTGAGAATGGGGTCATTATTTTATTAAAACCCTAACCACCCATAAAATTATTTTTAACATCCAGTTCTTACAAAACTTCAAGGAAAATGCAACCACCTATATTAATATAAAATTAGTGTCTCCCAACTGATAAATTTGGAAACAGCCCTTCAGCAAAAACACATCTGAACTAGAGGCTCTAAAGAGCCTGTGTCGCTCACCTTGGTCTTGTGCATATTAAACAATGGACACGGATAAATTCATGACATAATTGTGTTTTGGTGATAGTGATGTGTTTGTAGATCTTACTTTACTGAACATTCTTGTTGCTACAATTATCTCTATCTATAATGAACTTGGCCCAGTAATTACAGTGGAAAATATTTTCTAAAAATTAACAAAAATTTATGAAAAATGTTAAAAATTAACTATAAAGGGCAATAACTCCTTAAGGGGTCAATTGACTATTTTGGTCATGTAAACTTATTTGTAGATCTTATTTTGCTGAACGTTATTGCTGTATACAGTTTATCTCTATCTATAATAATTTTCAAGATAATAACAAAAAACGGCAAAATTTCCTTAAAATTACCAATTCAGGACAGTAACCTAACAACGGGTTATCCGATCCATGTGAAAACATCAGGGCAGATAGATCTTGACCTGATAAACAATTAAACCCTGTCAGATTTTCTCTTAATGCTTCGGTTTTTGAGTTATAAGCCAAAAACTGCATTTTACCCCTATGTTCTATTATTAGCCGTGGCAGCCATTTCGGTTGATTGGCCAGGTCACGTCACACATTTTTTAAACAAGTTACCCCAATGATGACTGTGGTCAAGTTTAGTTTAATTTAGCCCAGTAGTTTCAGAGAAGAAGATTTTTGTAAAAGATTACTAAGATTTACGAAAAAATGGTTAAAAATTGACTATAAAGGGCAATAACTCCTTCAGGGGTCAACTGACCATTTTGGTCATGTTGACTTATTTGTAAATCTTACTTTGCTGAACATTATTGCTGTTTACAGTTTATCTCTATCTACAATAATATTCAAGATAACAGCAAAATGTCCTTAAAATTACCAATTCAGGGGCAGCAACCCAACAACAGGTTGTCCGATTCATCTGAAAATTTCAGGACAGATAGATCTTGACCTGATAAACACTTTTACAGCATGTCAGATTTGCTCTAAATGCTTTGGTTTTTGAGTTATAAGCCAAAAACTGCATTTTACCCCTATGTTCTATTTTTAGCCATGGCGGCCATCTTGGTTGGTTGACCGGGTCACGCCACACATTTTTTAAACTAGATATCCCAAATATGATTGTGGCCAACTTTGGATTAATTTGGCCCAGTAGTTTCAGAGGAGAAGATTTTTGTAAAAGATTACTAAGATTTAGGAAAAATGGTTAAAAATTTACTATAAAGGTCAATAACTCCTAAAGGGGTCAACTGACCATTTTGGTCATGTTGACTTATTTGTAAATCTTACTTTGCTGAACATTATTGCAGTTTACAGTTTATCTCTATCTATAATAATATTCAAGATAATAGCCAAAAACAGCAAAAATTACCTAAAATTACCAGTTCAAGGGCAGCAACCCAATAACCGGTTGTCGGATTCATCTGAAAATTTGAGGGCAGATAGATCTAGACCTGATAAACAATTTTACCCCATGTCAGATTTGCTCTAAATGCTTTGGTTTTTGAGTTATAAGCCAAAAACTGCATTTTACCCCTATGTTCTATTTTTAGCCATGGCGGCCATCTTGGTTGGTTGGCCGGGTCAAGCCACACATTTTTTAAACTAGATACCCCAATGATGATTGTGGCCAAGTTTGGTTTAATTTGGCCCAGTAGTTTCAGAGGAGAAGATTTTTGTAAAAGTTAACGACGACGGACGACAACGAAGGACGCCAAGTGATGGGAAAAGCTCACTTGGCCCTTCGGGCCAGGTGAGCTAAAAATGTTAAACCAATACAAAAAAAAATCATAAGGAAATTTAAAGGTAAATAGTGTGTTTATGCATGGAGTATCACTAGGTACCAACTTTGGACATGTTAGTGCTTACCTTCAAGTAAGTGTACGTTAAGATTGCATGCACTAATAGGTGAACTTTGATGCTCCTCACTATTCACAAATTGTTAATTGATTGTTACATATTTCTGTTTGGCTCTATAAAGTTTCTCTTTATTTTCATAATTTTCAAGATAACAGGCAAAAATATAACTAGAGGCTCTAAAGAGCCTGTGTCGCTCACCTTGGTCTATGTGAATATTAAACAATGGACACAGATGGATTCATGACAAAATTGTGTTTTGGTGATGGTGATGTGTTTGTAGATCTTACTTTACTAAACATTCTTGCTTCTTACAATTATCTCTATCTATAACAGTACTTTCTGTGGAAAATGTTATTGAAAATCTTCAAATTTTAAGAAAATTGTTAAAAATTGACTATGAAGGGCAATAACTCCTTCAGGGGTCAACTAACCATTTTGGTCATGCTGACTTATTTTTAGTTCTTACTTTGCTGTACATTATTGCTGTTTACAGTTTATCTGTATCTATAATAATATTCAAGATAATAACAAAAAAACAGCAAAATTTCCTCAAAATTACCAGTTCAGGGGCAGCAACCTAACAACCAATTATCCGATTCATCTGAAAATTCCAGGGCAGATAGATTGTGACCTGATCAACAATTTTACTTCAATCAGATTTGCTCTTAATGCTTTGGTTTTTGAGTTATAAGCCAAAAACTGCATTTTACCCCCATGTTCTATTTTTAGCCATGGCGGCCTTGGTTTGTTGGCCGAGTTATCGGACACATCTTTTTAACTAGATACCCCAATGATGATTATGGCTAAGTTTGGTTTAATTTGGCCCAGTAGTTTCAGAGGAGAAGATTTTTCTAAAAGATTACTAAGATTTACGAAAAATGGTTAAAAATTGACTATAAAGGGCAATAACTCCTAAAGTGGTCAACTGACCATTTTGGTCATGTTGACTTATTTGTATATCTTACTTTGCTGAACATTATTGCTGTTTACAGTTTATCTCTATCTATAATAATATTCAAGATAATAATCAAAAACAGCAAAATTTCCTTAAAATTACCATTTCAGGGGCAGCAACCCAACAACGGAATGTCCGATTCATCTGAAAATTTCAGGGCAGATAGATCTTGACCTGATGAACAATATTACCTCTGTCAGATTTGCTCTAAATGCTTTGGTTTTTGAGTTTTAAGCCAAAAACTGCATTTTACCCCTATGTTCTATTTTTAGCCAGTGCGGCCATCTTGGTTGGTTGGCCGGGTCACCGGACACATTTTTTAAACTAGACACCCCAATGATGATTATGGCTAAGTTTGGTTAAATTTGGCCCAGTAGTTTCAGAGGAGAAGATTTTTCTAAAAGATTACTGAGATTTACGAACTAGAGGCTCTAAAGAGCCTGTGTCGCTCACCTTGGTCTATGTGAATATTAAACAATGGAAACAGATGGATTCATGACAAAATTGTGTTTTGGTGATGGTGATGTGTTTGTAGATCTTACTATACTAAACATTCTTGCTGCTTACTATTACCTCTATCTATAATAATATTCAAGATAATAACCAAAAACAGCAAAATTTCCTTAAAATTATCAATTCAGGGGCAGCAACCCAACAACGGGTTGTTCGATTCATCTGAAAATTTCAGGGCAGATAGATCTTGACCTGATAATCAATTTTATCCCTGTCAGATTTGCTCTTAATGCTTTGGTTTTTGAGTTATAAGCCAAACACCCCATTTTACCCCTATGTTCTATTTTTAGCCATGGCGGCCATTTTGGTTGGTTGGCCGGTTCACGCCACACATTTTTTAAACGATTGTGGCCAAGTTTGGATTAATTTGTCCCAGTAGTTTCAGAGGAGAAGATTTTTGTGAAAGATAACTAAGATTTACGAAAAATGGTTAAAAATGGACTAAAAAGGGCAATAACTCCTAAAGGGGTCAACTGACCATTTCGGTCACGTTGACTGATTTGTAAATCTTACTTTGCTGAACATTATTGCTGTTTACAGTTTATCTCTATCTATAATAATATTCAAGATAATAACCAAAAACAGCAAAATTTCCTTAAAATTATCAATTCAGGGGCAGCAACCCAACAACGGGTTGTCCGATTCATCTGAAAATTTCAGGGCAGATAGATCTTGACCTGATAAACAATTTTACCCCATGTCAGATTTGCTCTAAATGCTTTGGTTTCAGAGATATGAGCCAAAATCTACATATTACCCCTATGTTCTATTTTTAGCCGTGGCGGCCATCTTGGTTGGTTGGCGGGGTCACGCCACACATTTTTTAAACTAGATACCCCAATGATGATTTTGGTCAAGTTTGGTTAAATTTGGCCCAGTAGTTTCAGAGGAGAAGATTTTTGTAAAAGTTAACGACGACGGACGACGGACGATGACGACGGACGACGGACGCAAAGTGATGGGAATAGCTCACTTGGCCCTTCGGGCCAGGTGAGCTAAAAAGTTGTCTGAATCATTCCAAACCTTTTTGCTCTTGTCATATTTTCTTTATCTATAATGGTTTTTATGATAAAAGACCAAACTTGCATTTATCCCAATGTTCTATTTTTAGCTATGTTTGCAATCTTGGTAGGCAGTCAGGGTCATCAAAGTTCATGAGTTCACAACATCAAAAAACAGTGAAATTAATGGCTCACAAAACCAAGGAACCGGAAAGATATGTAGTTCACAACACCAAGAAACAGTGAAGTTTATGGGTTCACAACTCAAAGGAAAAGTGTAATTAATGGGTTCACAACATTAATGAAAAGTAAGGTAAATTGGTTCACAACACATAGGAAAAGTAAAATTAATGGGTTCACAAAACAAAGGTACAGAGATGTTAATTAGTTCACAACACTAAGGAAAAGTGATGTTAATGGGTTCACAACACAAAGATACAGTGTAGTAAATGAGTTCACAACACTAAGGAAAATTGAAGTAAATGAGTTCACAACACCAACAACAGTGAAACCTTCCTATACCAGTTTGTCTTTCACTTTACAATATATGGTCCATAACCAAAATACATAAAATGAATACAGACTTTCTTTCATAATATTACACCATAACAATAGTTACAGTATCAAATTATAAACATATGAATATTAAGAAGCTTTTTTGGAATTTTAACTTTTTTAAATGTATTTATAATCAATTCATTAAAAATTCATAAAAAAAAAAAGAAAAAGAGAATCGTTTATAATATTGAAGCAAATCATTACTGTGTAGTAAATATATTTCATTTTAAATATCAATGATTTTTATCTTCCAAGTATTCAGTAGACAGAAGATAATTTCAAATAAAGACATCAATTGTTGTTACTTTGTTTCAATTTTTTCTATGGATTCATTATCATTCCTATGATACTAATTTGTGAGGATATATGTTAATCCCAAAGATAAATAATGAATGTAGTAAAACATTTAATGGCTGGTAAGCGGAGTTTTACAAAACCACAAAATCAAATATCCCCGAAAATGATCAATCTACAAGAATTGGTCTCCACTTAAAGAACTGAATTATCAGTATTGCATTTATCAATTCTAAATCACAAACAAAATGACAACAAACTGGTACCAAAAGATTTCCTGTTATATAATAACCCACCAACAACAGAACTATACACTTCCACAATGGGATCACTGCCACCAGAGGGCATTATAGAGGAAGTAGTAGTTGTCATGGTAACCATTGATGTCACAGTAGAACTAGATGGTATGGTACTAGATTTAGATTTGTATTTCAAACCTATACCTGGTTTGCTTATTTTAGGGATTTTTGGAAGTGGTCCATAAGATTTCTGCCCTGGTGGAGTATATGGTCGTTTCTCCTGCTGACGAACTTTGCCAACTTGACCTTGCCGATGTTTTTGTTTAGGGTCTGGTTCAGCACCATGTGGCTTTAATTTCTGCCTCACAATAACTGCTAGTAACATGTGAGGACGATTCAACTCCAAACCTAAAATAAAAAGAAATAAAAACTTTAGCATAAATGAGAAGATGTTGTATGAGTGCCAATGAAACAACTCTCCATCCAAGTCATAATGTATGAAAAGTTACCAATATTAGGTCGTCAGAGTATGACCTTCAACACAGAGTCTCAACTCACACCGAACAGCAACCTATAAAGGGCCTAAAATGACTTCATACAGGTTTTCATTCAAAAAGGAAAATCAACATCTAATTTACTTTTAATCTATATGGTAATATTTTGATGTTAGACAAGAGACATGTTTCAATCAGCTATTAAATGATGCTGCGTGTCCCTAGTGTACAAGTTTAACTAGTGTAAAACCCATTTTTTTTTCCATTTATTGCTGGGTTCCTGTTCTTTAATCTTAAGTTTTTTGTTGTTGTGTTTTTGTTAACTTGTTTGTCTTTAATTATTTTTTTTTTTTGCCAAGGCATTGTCAAGTTTATCTACGACCGAGTTTGAATGTGTCTTTTGTATCTTCACTTCTGTTTTTTGGTGTAAAGCTTTCTGAGCTGTTGTTTGAATATAGGATTTTTTTTTTATGCCATGGCATTGTCAATTTATTTTCTACAGAGTTTGGATGATCTTTTGGTATCTTTTTGCCTGTGGTTTTTGTTGTAAAGTTTTGTGAGCTGTTTTTCTTAGTTTTCCTTACATTATCATTCATCTGTTTTTCTACTAATTTTGGTTTTTGAGATTTCCCCCTTGTTACCTTCTCCCTCCTTGCCAATTTTGCCTTTTCAGAATCTAAAGGACTATGGGTAATCTCATTGTTCATACACCAAAATGAAAATAACAAATTGAATTTCAATTGTTTAGAATGTTTTTAACCAATCACAACGCTTTGTTGTACAATTTTAAAATATTACCCAAAATGCAGTAGATTCTGAATCGATCAGTTGTCTTTCACTTACCCCCTTCAACAAACGGTTTGATGACTGAAGGTATTTTACTGTGAGAAGCTAGAGGCAGGATATAGAAATCCTTTATGTATTTTGAGACACTCCCCACCACTCCACATCGTGATCGACTGTTGAGATATGAATACAAATTGATATAGGATGTCTTTTCTTCATTTGGTCCAGGGATGAATCGTAATACAATGATATCCTACAAAACACAAACTTTTATAAGCAGGGGTTGTAATTAGTGTGAGTCCAAGGTTTGGGTCCTGTCTTTTCTAGGAGAGGACTTTTCATCTTTAGATAACAAAAGTCAAGGACCTATCCATTCTTTACACTGAAGCTTTCTATGTGACCATTGGTTTCTTATAGAGGACATTTTGCTAAAAATTTCAAATGGTCCTTGACCTTTTATTAATAAAAGTAGATTGTAACCCCTATTATAAAAGTTGGTCTGAACCTCCAAACTGAATTATTCATTGGACTTCTTATCTTTTGCAAATATAACCAGAAAACTGTCAAATCACTTAGAGCCTCTTTTTCATATGTATGTGTAAGGCACAGAGACGAATAATTAATACCTATACCATCTATACAATACTTTTTCATGGAGTATCAATTTTGTAAATTTCGACAGAATTAATATTGATTAGAACAAGAATAATGATTGTGCAAGTGGTTGAAAAAAAATTATGCTATATTGCACGAAACATTCAACAAATTAAATTCTTATAATTGATCATCAGCACTGCTGTCATTCAGGAATACACCTTATCCCTATTTAGTCCAATCCGGGAAAAACAGTCATTTATACAACTTCCTGTTTGGGTCAGGCCGCCCATAATAGAGGTCATCAGTAGTGAGCTGAGGGAGGAAAAACTTTAGAAAGCGATCATTAAGAAACTTTGATACGAATATGATCTACTTTTTCGAAATTAAAATTGAAGTAAAAAAATATTTTGTTTGAAGTATTTACGGTAGTTTAAACAGGTCTCATCAAAAGTATCATGCATGGTGAATTGTTTAAACAGGGTCCCAGATAGCTTCAACTGAATGAAAAAGTTGTGTAATTTTAGATCTTATCCGGAATGGAATAAATAGCGATTAGGTGTATTCCAATTAAGTACCTACTGGAAAAACATAACTACTAGTTTATTCACATAATGAGGATCATGAAGAAGCTTGATAAACTTAAATAGGGCAGAATTACAGGCCAAGCCTCTCAGTATCTGGTAAATGATGTCGTAAAGGTGCACATAACTGATAAACTTTTCCAGTGAAGGAGATAACTTGAAAAAACTCTATTCTAATTCAATATCAGATGAGTTATATTACCTTTGTTCCAACTTTTCTCATCTTGGACAGATAATCATAAACTTGCTCTGGAGATATTCTACCACAAACATGAACAGTGTCTGGTATATTCTAAAAAAAAATACATAAATACAAAACTGTTTTTCTTTTAAATTATCCTTTTACAATAAGTGTGTCATTGTTAATGCACAAAAAAAATCATCGAAGAATTAATGTCCTTTAAACCCGGAAGAGTTTAGTAAGGAAAATTTTGTTTTAGAGAAGCTTGGTAAGCGAGTAAAATAATATCAAAGTTCAAAAGGTAAGAACATCCAGTGATACTAGCTTAGTAACAATCTGAAGATGTCTTTCTCTGTTAACAAGGGGAGATAATTGTTAACATAAGGTGGGACATGTTGCTTGTAAGGACTTTACATCTTCTGTAATTTTGTCATTTCCTTATTTTTACTTTTTTAATGTCAGACGTCTGACTACTTTCTTTTTGGGTCTATTTTAATGTTTATAAAATCAAGATCAAGATTTTGAAAATGCTCCCCTGAGTGGTTGTAATCTTTTATCAGATTATAATTTTTCTACACGTTTTCAGACCTACTAGTTTATCACATGGTCCTGAGATTCTGTATGCTGTAGTAACAAACTTAGACACATCCTGCATGGAAACAAAACCTTTCCACACTTGAGGTCCTTTGGGGGTAAAATCTGATTTTTGTTCTAAACCTGACTGCAGGGCTGAATCTGGTGACCTGGAATAAAAATAATATAGTATATATAGTTGGTGAATGATGGCAATAAAATTTGGGTAAAAAAATTACACAACTGTACACAACCTTAAAATTTATTATAAATACGTTACAGTAAAAGTAGAATTGATGACTGGTGACTGCATTATGTGGTTTGTGTTTGTTAATGCTCCCTTGCTCTCTATATCTCACCTTACAGTAGAATCAATGACAGGTGATTGTTTTTTGTTTTCACCGGTTTTGTTTTCATGACTTTTCTTATTCCTCGATCTCTATCACTCACCAAACAGTAGAATCAATGATTGATCATTGAAGACTGTATTATGTGTTTTTGCATTTCTTTTTGGTCCCTGGCTCTCTTAACACTCACCTAACAATAACAGTAGAATCAATGATTGGGGACTGTATTATGTGTTTTGGCATTTGTTTTTTATCCCTTGCTCTCAATCACTTACCTAACAATAACAGTAGAATCAGCAACAGGAGACTCTGGCATATTTTGCTCTGGTTCCTCTGGTTTTGTTGGTTTTTGTTCCTTTGCTCTCTTTGCCTCTTCCTCCATCTGTTCTTTCTTAGCTTTCTGAATTGCCTTCAATACTTCCTTCACAACGTCTTCTTCCTTCTTCTGTTCTTCTTCAGTTTTTATTTTCACTTTTTTGTCACTAGAGCTTGGTTCCTCTATCTTGACTTTTCTGGCAACACGAACCTTTTTAGGTGTTGTATCTTTTACAGCTCGAGGCGGGGCTTCTTTCCCTGTACATATCTTACAGTTCAGATCGAATAAATGATTTTTATGTTGCGGAGTTGTGTCCCCTATTAAACCTCCAACAAAATCCATGGCTTGTGTATCAGCTTTCGTCTTTTCCACTTTTTTCTGCTCCATCTTTTTTATACCATGATCCTACAAGTAAATAAAAATCAATGTTAAAAGTTTTAGAAAGCAATTTATTTACACAACTTTTCATGTTCATAAAAACAAGTATTGCCAGCTGAAATTATGAAGAAGGATGGACAGACAATGAGACAGGGGGTATTATAACTTGTCTGCAAAAAAACATGTCTAACTGATAATACAAAAAAATATAAGGATTGATCAATTATTTTGTGTAATTTGAAAGAAACTTATACATTTTCATTTCAGTAAGCGCCAATTTTTTCGGTTTTTTTTTTGAATGAGTTATGCTGGTTGATCAAAGGTCATTCTGTGTAATATGTAATCATTTAACAATATACTTTAACTATGATATAATAACATAACAGTGTGACATCATAAATTCAAAAGTTAGTGCACAAAAATTGGAAAGTTCAAAAAAGCAATTCAACTTATGGGTTTGTTTATTGCTAATTAACTACTTAATGTAACATTTATAATGTAATGAATTTATCAATTTGGTTAGTTTCTTTTGATATCTATTCAGATATCAGACTCAGACTTATCTTAAACTGAGTTTTACTGTGTATATTGTTGTGTGTTTGTTTTTTTCTACATTGGCTAGAGGTATAGGTGGAGGGTTGAGATCTCAAAAATCATTTTTAACCATGCTGCATTTTGGCACCTGTCCTAAGTCAGGAGCCTCTGGCCTTTGTTAGTCTTACATGATTTTTAATTTCAGTTTCTTGTGTATAATTCGGAGTTAGTTATGACGTCAATTATCACTGAACTAGTATACATATTTTAGGGGCCAGCTGAAGGACCCCTCCCGGTAAGGAGTTTCTCGCTGCATTGAAGACCCATGGGTGGCCTTTGACTGTTGTCTGTTCTATGATATGGTTGTTGTCTCTTTGACACATTCCCCATTTCCATCTCTTTGACACATTCCCCATTTCCATTCTTAATTTGATATACATACCTCTAATACAGTAAGATCCTCGTCCTCTGTAGCATTCACCACATCAATTTCTATTTCTCCTTTGTGAGTTTTCTTAACAAAATGTTCTCCTTCCTTCAGGAGTTCTTCCTCTTGTTGTACAATCATGTCAAGTTCCTGTAATGTAAGAAATTATCATCCATCATGGAAATCTTTAAAAAGTACACCTTAGAAAACATATTTTTGCTTCTGATATACGGCATAGACTTGTGGCTCAATTCTAAACTTAATTTAAAATATTCAAAAGAGAAATTAATGTGTTTCTCTCAATATTAGGATAATAATAGATTATCGTTGATCATCTCAACAAGATTAATTTTCTGGCTTGAGCCGGCAGCAAAAGTGGGAAAAACAATCGAGTTAATAAGACCAATTATAATCTGTTTATCGCTATTTTACCTATAACGATGGGTGTTAATTTCATTAACAATGGGTATGTGTGCACCTAGTTTCTAGCAATAATTTTTCAGAATATTCTGCTGTGCTGAGAAAGGAAAATATCAGTCAGAAAGATCAAAGTAAATTTCATAAAATAGCGATAGTAACACATTAAAAGAATTAAACTGTGCTTATTGCTTGCCATGACAGTTATTATCATATGCATGAAAATTAAAATCTATTTAGATGAATGGACGTTTAATGTTCTATGGCAAATTAAATTCAAATTCAAATTCAGAACAGGAACATGATAAATTTATTTGGAAGAAAATATGCCCAATCATTTGCATTATACCAAATAAATATTTCTTGAAATCTTGGGATTTAATGATAATTCCCTTAATGAATCAAACTGAGGGCTAATAATAAGTATGATGCCAATTTACAAGACTGATGGGGCATATTCTTTTTGTTTTTCACTACCAAGAGACCTAATATTCTCATGTAGTGTAATTTACACCTTTTCAAAAGTATTAAATCAGCTAAGTTTTGGAAGTCCAAATAATCATTGTAATGTCAGGAAAATCTGCATACAGATATATGTATCAGATATAAGAATGTTAGTTCTTATTATTGTGATACCAACTCAGTCACATTATTTGTATTAAAACCTGGGAATAATTTCTGAATTTACAGTAGATAATATTATTGAATAATACAAACATGTTTTGTTTCAAACTCTCTCCACTTTGCTAGTTCTCTAGAGGCCAGTTCATCTGGGGTCATCCGTATCAATTTATTTGGCTTCAACTCTCCATTCAAAATCTTTCTAAATAAGCCCTGCAAAAATATGTAGTCACATGTGATATCATAGAATGTTTAGGTAAATTGTGATTAGCTTGGCCATCATTTTTCTTTTTAAAAACAATTTCAGTATTGCTTGCTTTTATCCATATATCTTTTTGAGACTACTTTCTAGAACATTAAGAGCTTGGAATATTGTATAGATACATGTGGTGTTCAACTATTTTTTGCCCTCTAAATGTGTTTTAATAATTTGTCCTTTTTTAATTGTTTTTTAGGTATGCTCTATTGGTCTTAAATCAAAACGGAAAAATGTACCTTTTATCAGCTGTTCTTTTTTCTATTTTAGATTTAATGAAAATACTTGAAATGTTTTTCAGCAGTCCATATAATCAAATAACTTATATTGTCCTGATGATGCCGCATTAGCGGCGAAACATGTCGACTCAATAAAACCATCACCTTGCGGTAACCCAGATGTTGTTGTCTCTACATATTATATTATATTGTAATGGAATAATCTCACTTTTATAGAAGAGGGTTATTTATACAAGTGAGAGGTTTAGCCAGCTATAAAACTAGGTTTAATCCACCATTTTCTACATAAGGAGATGTCTGTACAAAGTCAGAAATATGACAATTGTGTTCTTTTGATGTTTGATATTTTGATTTTCACATTTGATAAAAGATTTTCTGTTTTGAGTTTTCCTTAAAGTTTAACATTTTTGTTATTTAACTTTTAAACAAACTGACTAAATACCACTAAACCTTGATGTGAGAGGTTTAGCCAGCTATAAAACTAGGTTTAACCTACCATTTTCTACATAAGGAGATGTCTGTACAAAGTCAGAAATATGACAATTGTGTTCTTTTGATGTTTGATATTTTGATTTTCACATTTGATAAAGGATTTTCTGTTTTGAGTTTTCCTTAGAGTTTAACATTTTTGTTATTTTACTTTTAAACAAACTGACTCAATACCACTAAACCTTGATGTGAGAGGTTTAGCCAGCTATAAAACTAGGTTTAATCTACCATTTTCTACATGTGAAATGCCTGTACAAGTCAGGAATATGTTTTCTGTTATTTTCTGTGTTTGATATTTTGATTTTCACATTTGATAAAGGATTTTCTGTATTGAATTTTCCTAAGAGTTTGACATTTTTGTTATCTTACTTTTGAACAAACCGACTAAATACCACTAAACTTTGATGTGGTGAACCAATAACATGAATAGGGAATTAAATTGCATACCTACCTTGTTTTTAATATCTTTAATGTTAAATATCAGACTACGATATTTATTTTTATATTTGTGACCAGTTTCTTTGAAGAAGCTGAACAGTTCATTTTCAATGTCAAGTGACAGTGACTTTATCTCACTGAGAGACAGCATTACATCGTCAGCTTTCTCTGCCCTGGAAAAAAAAACCAATAATATATTAACTTCTATATATGGAGGTTAGTTTCCAAGATTCAAATCCTTCCCTTATACATTATAAAACTTAAAAGAGCAAATACTGGAAATTCAGAAATCATTTTGTGCAGTTGTTATTGCAATTTTGTCATTTTAAGACTAAACTACGATTTAAATTTTTTGCAATATCATTGTTTCAGGTAAGGATGAAGGTGGGTACCTATTAAAACATTTAAACCCACTGCATTTGGTTGCACCTGTCCTTAGTCAGGAACCTGTTTTCTGGTCTCTAGTTTTTTTTTATATAGATTATACCGTTGGTTTTCCCATTTGAATGGTTTTACACTAGTAATTTTTTTTTACCCTTTAGCTTTCTGTTCAGTGTGTACAAAAGCTACATCTTGAAGACTGTACATTGAGCTATAATAGTTTACTTTAACAAATTGTGACTAGGATGGGGAGTTGTCTCATTGGCACTCATACCACATCTTCTTATATCTATCAACTAATATTTCAAATTTTTTTAACATATTTTTTTTTTTGAATAAAGATATATCAAACTCTATTTTATTTTTACAGCATATCAAATCAGTGTGTACCTTGTTGCTAAAGCATCTCTCAGTGACTTTCTAACGTTGAGTCTGATCGGATCTGGACCGTTATCGTCTGTCTTAGTGTCACTTTTCCCTTTGTCTGTCTTCTCATCTCTTGATTCCTTTTTACTTTTGTCTGTTTTTTCATCTTTTTTGCTTGACAGATTTTTACTGGAATGTTTGTCATCATATTTTTTATGAGAACTTTGTGATTTTTGGTCTTTGGATGAATCTGAATGGGACTTTTTTCGTTCTTTGGATGAATCACTCTTCCTATCCTTACTGCTGTCCTTTCTGTCTCTATTATGATCTTTGTTGCTATGGTGATGATGTTTACTGCCATTATGAGAGCCTTTTTCGTGCTGTTCAGAATGCTTGTGATGTGATTCTTTCTCCTGTTTACCTGCAACTATAAATAAAATCCTTTTTGAGAAGGTGGGAAAAACAACAAACTTCTTAGGTGGAAACAATTGTCAATTACCTCAATATGTTAGCAGAAAGAATATTGGGATTATATTTGAATAAGATACTTATGGACAGTAATCTTGACCTTTATAATGCTAGGAAGAAGGACAGAGTATAAAAATTTCTATCTAAATCCACTACTAATGCATATATTTTATTTGTCCAAGGGCAATAACTTCAACATATTTTTTTTCTTCATAAAAATCCTTCAAAAAATGTATACAAAAAATTGCTAACAAAGCAACAGTGGCTGATCCAGAAAGGGGGTTCCAGGGTTGGAACTCCCCCCTTTTATTGGACGATCAATGCATTTGAATAGGGACATATAATTTTACCCCCTGTTCCTTTGAAAAATGGCTGGATCCACCCCCTGAACAATTTTCATAAAAAATATATTTACAAGGGTCATATTAACTACTGTACAATTAAGTGATCAGTAACAATTAATAACATTGTCCAGACATTGTCTGATATAATCTTGATAAAATCTGAAAAGATATGGTTTTCTGATGGAGCTTACAAGTCATATTGATTGACAGATGCTTATATTTCTATGTGCCCAGCATTGCTTGTGAAGGATTTTTTTTTATAACCACACACAGAGATCAGACTATAATAGATACTTACTTTCGGAACCTTGAGCTTTTTAATACTAGGAAGGAGCACAGAGTATGAAGAATTTTTTTATAACCACACACAGAGCTCAGATACTATTTGATACTTACTTTCAGTACCCTTGAGCTTTTTAATACTCGGCAGGAGCACAGAGTATGAAGGATTTTTCTCTAGCCAGGCACACAGCTCGGCCTCCGTAGGAGCCTTGTCACCAGTGAGTATCTTGCCAGTTGTCTTTTCAATAACCACGATTCTTTTGTCACCAGTTAACTGGAAAATAAAAAAGCAAATATTTCTTAACATAAGTTGACTTAAGGATGTACTTAGGTAAGGTTTCAGAATTTGTGCCAAATGTTCGGACTTCTTGTTTTTTTTCCATACAATACAATGTAAAATATTTTGCCCCGTTTACTACTTCAAATGGAGGGTAGTGTACCTTACATAATAATGACTTGACAGTACAGCTAGCAAGCAAACTAACCAAAGAGGTTACCTTTTATACCTACCCACTCGGCTGTAAAAGTTTCAATTTTGGAATGGCTGTTGTCCTCGTTCATGGGGAATAATATAATTAATTACCATTAACGTTAATGAACTGTGATCATGCAAAATTAAGTGAATAAATCATTTTAATACATCCAAACAATCATACAGTTACTACTACTATTACCTTAAAGTCTATCATCATGATCATGATTACAAGTCACTACTACTACAGTGTATTACTTTAAGTCTATAATCATGATCATGATTACAATCTATACTCAATCATTTCCCATATTCTTTTAAGCATTTTATTGGATTACTATCAACTAGAGTACACATGTATAAATTTCATAGTCAAATAAACAGTTTTCTTCAAAAAGCATTTAAGAAGTACAGAACTCCCACGTCAAGTTGACAAACTATTTAAAGTAGATAAATTGTTTTCCCCTATCACTTAAAGAAAACTTCCACCTGCAAAAATGATGAACATGACAGTTTAAATCATTTTCCCCAGGGTAATCTATGTACATGTTGTTTAAAGGAAAATAAAGCAAAAGCTTGTCATATGAGCTCTGGTCAACCAGCAGTGTTTTTTTCATGATGAAATCAAAAATAAATTTGCCCATAGTTTCAAAGCAGAATTTAGCATCACTTTATGCACTTGCAGCCAAAATATTTTGCAAAAAATGATGGTTAAAATTGGTAATTTCCTCTTCACAACAATCCTATTGATGCTAATTGAAATTTTAATTTGTGAAAAGAGTACTGCATAATTTGAAAATAATTATATTTCATTGGTAACGCACAGTAGATATAATCCTGAAAATAATATACCAATTTCATAGTGCAACAATATTTAATACATTAAAACATACAAACTTAAACAATTATATTAAACTTATTTATTGTGATAGGGTCATTGTTTTTACTTCATAATGAAATTACAGATACATGTAAAAAAAGTTTAATGGTTAGAATGAACTTTTTCATAATACTCATTCTGTTAAAAAAAATATATTTCATGTAAGCATGGTAAGTTAGACTAAAGCAATTTAATAGACGTAACTAATTATAAACACTAAAGAACAGACGGTTCCCAAATTTTTTAAGAGAGTTAACCCAGAAAAGTAACAACATGCATGCACTCTTACCTTACTTGGCCTCTGATAGATTTAATTAAAATAAATAAAATGTGGTTAGTAATTCAAAATTGATGTATAAACCATGTTATAACACCTGAACACAGCTTTCTCCAGAAAAATAACATTTGATATTTAAAAATATAATATAAGAAATTACCAAAAGTTTGAGTGAAGAGATTTTGTAATAAATATAATACAGGAAAAATTTTTAAGTCAAGAAGTTATCATTTCCTCAAGTTTACTTGAGTGGATTCATTATAATTCATAGGAATAAAATTGAGAAAGGAAATGGGGAATGTGTCAAAGAGACAACAACCCGACCATAGAAAAAACAACAGCAGAAGGTCGCTAACAGGTCTTCAATGTAGCGAGAAATTCCCGCACCCAGAGGCGTCCTACAGCTTTTTAGTGGATTTAAAGGGTAAAGGTTAACCACTTATTTAAATGTTAATGGATGTACAAATTTAAAAAAAAAGCTTGCATAAAATTAAGAATGGAAATGGGGAATGTGCCAAAAGACAACAACCTGACAATAGAACAGACAACAGTAGAAGGCCACCCATAGGTCTTCAATGCAGCGAAAATTCCCGCACCCGGAGGCGTCCTTCAGCTGGCCCCTAAGCAAATATATACTAGTTCAGTGATAATGAACCCCATACTAAACTCCAAATTGTACACAAGAAACTAAAAGTTAAAATAATACAAGACTAACAAAGGCCAGAGGCTCCTGACTTGGGACAGGCACAAAAATGCAGCAAGGTTAAACATGTTTATGAGATCTCAACCCTCCCCTATACCTCTAGCCAATGCAGAAAAGTAAACGCATAACAATATGCAACCTTTGACAAAATAAGAATAAAATTTCTTCTCAATCCAGAAAAATTGGTACTTAGGAATATAAATGAATCCACAGTATTTGAGATGAAGCCAAAATTTTCATCCACAATTTTATACTGGCCATTTATTCATTTTCGAGGATACCAAATGTTATGGAATGCAGAATAATTTCATTTTCATGGATATTTAATTTCGTGGTTTTGTCAAAGTCTGCATTCTACATGTTCTAGCCAAAATAAAGTTTGTCATTAGTTCAACACTTAAATTTGTGGCTCACCTGGAGTCGGGTTTCACAATAAAACTTACGACTAAGATTGATCGTAAGTCATGAACAAAGCAGTAAACTTGCATTCAATCTAATTTTAATTTTTTTTGTGAAAACTGACTCCTTTATCCACGAAACCAAGAAAACTGATATCCACCGAATAATTACGAATCCACATGAATCCACAGTATTTGACAATACAGATAAACATGCAATTCCCCTACTCAGAATCTAAAGAATTATGGGTAATCTAATTGATCGTACACCAAAATGAAAATAACGTTACATCATTGATTGAATTTCAATTGTTAAAACCTTTTAAACCAATCAAAACATTTTCGTGTACGTTTTTCAAAAATATTACCCAGAATGCATTAGAATCTGAAAGGGCCTATTGAGTTACGACATTAAAGTTGTCTACCTTGACCGTTGTCTGTTCTTGCTGACTATGTATAATATTAAGTGAGTCTTGGGAATGATTGATGATACATTCGTTACTACAATACACTGAATCCCACCTCGACACTTTGCCACATTTAGGTCCGATACACCGTGGTAACTTTTCCTGTTAATTATATTCATTATCTTTATGATGATTCCACTGTATTGACAAGATCAAGACGGACTATACATAGCTAGTAATCAATTTTTAGAAAAAGAAAATTCTGATAAAATACCTTTAGTATGTGTACTAACACAGCTATATATTCATGATATTATAAGTTCTAACTTGAAAACTGTAATAGGAAAAACAATATAACCTTAGAGCTAATTTCCTAATGCATGCAGGGTAAGATTTTGGTTATCTTGCTCGCTATGTTTGTTTACTGAATGATATGAGTAAATCAGCCCTAATACCGATAAATCAGCATGTGCAATACTGAAGACGTTTCACTGTCAATATAAATCAACAGCTAATATTGCTCTTTGAAAAGGGTCAATACCGAAAAAAGCGGGAAAAAAGCCGTATTGGCCCTGTATTAGTCACCGATTTTTTAAGAAAAACAGGGCCAATACAGAAAAAGGTGGTAAAAAAGCTGTATTGGACCTGTATTGATTACGGTTTTTAATTTTCTTATAATCATTAAATAAAAGTGTTATGAACAGGCTGTTTCTGTATTGGCCCTCGGCCCTATGGGTCTCAAGGCCAATACAGCAAACCTTGAATCTATACCAGTGCCAAAACAGAAACAGCCAGTTAATAACACTATAATATTGTTCAATTGTAATTGGATTAACAATCAAATAAGATGTAATATATACAGGTTTAACTATGCCTATCTATATTGTTTGCAGATGTCAATCTTTCAGTATAATACATTAGCAAAGGTTTATACAAACAAAGCAAACAAGTCTACCAAAATCTTATTCTACAAGAATTAGGAAATTAGCTCTAACAGTTTATAATACCTGCAACTGAAAACAAAAACAATTAGTTTAAATTGGAAGTCAATAACTAACACAGAAACACAAACAAATAATTCAATCATCAACATACAAACAAACAAACAAAATCCTGCAATACATTTCCATATAATTACCTCGGATTTTTTCTGTTCTGTAGAAACTTTCTTGACAGGTGCCAATATTTTAGCTTTATCAGGAGTAAATATTTCCAGAAAATTCTCAGATTTTTCCGCTTTCTTGTCAAGTTTTCCAGGTGTAACTGAATGTTTATCAGATTTATCAGAGGTACTCGAGACCTCAAATTTTCCAGTTGTCCCACCTTTTTCAATTTTACTGGGTGTGTTTATTGTCTTCTCTGATTTTACAGTCTCCTTTTGAATTTTTCCAGGTAAGGTTGTTACCTTTACCTCTTGACCTTTCACTGTCCCTTTTTCAGTTTTTCCAGATGAGGTCACGACCTTCACCTCCTGTCCTTTAGCACCAATCACCTTTTCTACTTTTCCTCCGAGTAAGGAGACTTTTCCTACAGCTTCCTTAGAACCCTTTTTCACAATAGCAATTTCTCCAGTTTTTTGTGTTGTGACCTTTTTCTCACTCTTGGAAGATGATAATCCTGAAGCTAATTTTTGTTCCGTGACCTTTGTACCTGGCATTGTTTTCTTTTCGACTTTTCCCAAAGCTACAGGACTTTTGTCTTTATTTTCCTTTTTCTTACCTTCAAACATCTTTTTCTTGGACTGAAAAGAAGAAATACAGTCGACAACTTCCTTAATCAGTTTTGAAAAATTATTTAAGTATTGACTATTGCCCTTAATGATTGCCAATAAATGTTTTATTCTTTTGACATTATTTGCTGCTAATACAAGTCAATCAAGTCAATCTCCACCAACTGCTTAGCCCATTTCTTTTTTTTTTTTATTTCAAGTTTAGCCTTTAGGTCATTTTATTTATTATACCAATAATAATATACTTATGAATTCGTATAAAAATTTTCACTATCAATGAGAAGATATATATATATATATATATATATATATATATATATATATATATATATATATATATATATATATATATATATAAGTCTGAAAATTACACCAAACAGTGTTAGAGTTAGATTTTATACTGACAAATTTTTGTCCGTCCCTCAGCGGGATTCGAACTCACACCTTTGATACATATATATATATATACAGGGACTAAACTTAACTGTTTTTGTCTAGGGGCCAGCTGGGCCCCTAAGATATTTTTTTTCAGGGGCCCAGTTGAAATTTTAGGAGCCCAACCAATCTTTATACAAAAAGACTAAATGAAAATAAAACTGAAAATAACTTTTTATATACTTACTAACAATGTTCCAGCTTGAATCTCAGGGCAGAAGGGTGCTAGTGCTCCTAAGTAAGGAGTTTTATAAATAAAACAGGTGAGATGGGAGAAGATTATATTATTTTGATGCAACAATACATTGCATATATTGCAGAAGCTAAGAACTGTTACTTTTTTCTCCATAATTGTTAAAATTAAAAGCATTTTATAAGTGCCCCCATGTAAGGAGGATCATAAATACAAGAAGTAAAACAGGAAGTACAGTCTTGATTATGTTCAAGTACAAATTTCTCTGATTCTTCTTTAAATGTATGTTCATGGTATGAAACAAAACAGTTTTTTTAATAAAGCTGATAATATTTAAATTATTGCCACCAGAAATGTATTATAAGATTTGACAATAGTTATTTCCTGCCAAAATTGCCTCCCTTCAATTTTTTTCAACTTCCTGTTGACCTGACGATATGGCTGGTTTTTTTTAATAAATACTATTTCAATCCAAGCCATCCTCTAATAGTGTTGATCAAAATATATTTTGCAATAAGTTTAAATTGAAGATTGGATATAAACTTAATATTGGGATATTTTTTTACGAGACTTTGCGTTTCGTTTTTACATTAAGTATTTTTTGTAAATAGCGATTCAGGGACAAGTTTCCGTCTAACACAGGCTTGAAATGACTCCGAGGACAATTAGAAAACATCCCTTTTGCGATGCTTATTGAACAGTTTAGAAGAAAACACTATTCAATAATGAAATAATCGTAGAAAATTTAGCAGAGTTAAGAAAACATGCTGATTGAAGGAGGTATACGAAATATCGTCACTTCGGATTGAAAACATAGCTGTTCGACTGGGTTTAGGTTATTAGAAAGAACCTACTGGTTTTCGGAAATATTTTATATTACTATATCGCTTTGAAAAGACAAAACAGGTTTCCTTTTGGGAACAGTCTTCGTTAATATCTCGCGGGGGAAAGGGTACAAATGGGATTTACTTCAAATTTTTTACAGTCGCCAGCTGGGCGATCAGGATGACTAAATATATTCGCCCAGCCGAAAATCTGGTCGCCATGGGCGACTGGGCGAGCGTTAAGTTTATTCCCTGATATATATATATATATATATAATATATTAAATGTTGTAAATTTTGTGAAAAATCAACCACAATATAAATACTCTCAGGAAAGGAACGTTCTGCTGAAGAAATATAGATATAATTCATGAACAGACAAAGGTCGTTAGTTTTGTCTTGGTACTCTGGTTTCCCTTAACCCTTTCCTCCATAATGACGCTTTTTGACGCCACCCCCTTTTCTCCATAATGACGCCTTTTGACGCCTGTGTAGTACCTAAGTTGATATGCTTTAATTACAAAATGTCTGCATCAAACTTAAAAAAGTTTGTATCCAATATGAAAAGGATATTCATGAGAATATCTGACTTGAATTTCATTGATGAAATATTTGTTTTCACAATGCATTAATACTTTAAACCTCATGATTTATTTTGCATTGAAAAAATCCTATGTGAATCAAGTATGTGAAAGAAAAAATATCCATGGAGGAAAGGGTGAAGGTGGTACCTAACACTACAGGGAGATAACTCTGTAAAGTCAGCTAATCGTTTTAATTACGTTGTGTTGTAAAAGGAATATTAAGCCTCTCAATGATCAAAACTGGTGTTTGACAAATTGTTATATAACCAGTGTAATTTTTCTGACAAAACGGTTGGTTCAAAATTTTTAAAATTTTTATATTTTTGTTAAAGTGTCAAAGTAAATGCTTTGACAAAATTTTATGAAAATTAAACGAGCCCAATTAATTTTAGTGAAAGTGTTGGGTACCACCTTAATCAAAACTTGTCCCATTGACAAAGTTGATACTCTGACATATGGTCTACATGTTTTCAAATAAGAATTACATATACAAATATCTCTTTATCTTGAATATTCTGAAAATCTTTGCCAGCTGAAATCGTGTAAAAATATTAAATTAAATACAAAAGTCAAATTAACATTATGATCAAGTTATGTTGTTTCTTTGATCAGTTTGTTGTCTCTTTGGCACATTTCCATTCTCAATTTTATATGTGTAAACTTTATAGAAATTAATTTATTTATTGTGTGTCTTGCTTGCAAATGTATAATGTAATTGTAAATGTATAGTTGTTAATTAATTGTCTTGTCTTGTCAGAAAAGAAATGGCCATAGGGTGGGCAAATGACACTATATAAATGATTTGCCAAATTTGTGCAAAGTTTAAACTATGTCAGTACTTACTGATATTTCTATTTTACCAGTTTTAACAGGCTTATCTCCCTTTTTCAATCCAGGCATCTTAACAATCAGTGGTTTAGACCCTGTGCTGGTTTTACTGTCGTCCATTATGGATTTGCCTTTGATCTTTTCTATTTTTTCTTTCTCTATAAGATAAATGTGTAAATGTTTTACAGCAGCCTTGTCATAGGAACTCCAATAGTATGATAACTATGTATTTTTTCAAATAGTTTCAAGAACTGTAAAAGTGACGCAACCCATATTTACATTTGATCTGAATTTTTGAGGTAATAAGCATTGTGCACAAGTTTCATAACATTTGGTTGAGGCCAACTAAAGTTCGAAAATGGAAACCAAAAATTCAGCAAATTTTCCATTTGCAAAGGGGCATAACTCTAGAACGGTAAAAGTGACACCACCAAAATTCATTGGGCATGTTTCTTGACCATAATCAAAAGAGAAATAGCAACATCTACAAGACTGCAATGGTAAACAATGGATTTTTTTGGCCTGCCATCACAGAAAATATAGATTTTAAAACTGCAACAAGTGTGTTACCATATTTGTCGACTCAAGACAGATTTTAATATTTTATAAACCATGAGACTGTAAAACTGTTGGAGTGAAGAAATATCATAATAAAAGAGTTATAGTCATGATAGTGGTGAAATATGTTTCACTTATTATTTTTATCTTTCCTTTTCAAACATTTACAGAAATTTGTGTTCTTTATATGTGACGTCATCATGCATGGTTGCCCTTTTTCATTTGTACCTACCCTTACAACCATCACAGATATACTCCTCTTCCTTGTCGGCCATTTCTTTTCCTCTCTCACGAGTTATCCCGATACATTTACCATGGTACCAATTCTCACATCTATCACAGCAAATCATAAATCTGGAAATACCATGGCAACATTTAAACAGTATAAAAACAACTCTATAATAAAAACTAAAGGCAGAAAACCCACCAAAAACCAGTTGCCATTTTTAAAGTTTTGTGAAGGGTTTGCTGGATGAATCTAATTAGTTATGTTGTTTGGTTGCTGTCCCACCAACTTATACATTGTAAAAGCATATTTTTGAATTATTATTATTCATGGGATATATTTTCAGTGAATTTCTGCAATAAAGGTGAAGCATGAATTTAATGGTTCAACTAGGCACATAGGTGGCTTTCAGCTGTTGTTTGCTCTTTGGTCGGATCATTGTCTTTGACATAATCCTCATTTTCATTCTCAATTCTAAAATAAAAATATTGTATAACTTTGTATCAACGAAATCTTGAGAGCCGTGGTGTAGTGGTTAGTGCATCGGACTACTAACTCAGAGGTTCCTGGTTCGATTCCCAATCCAGGATGAAAATTTCAGGGACTGATTTTAGGCTCTCCCTTGACACCATTTGCAAGTATGGTCTTGACGAAACAATGATAGTCTGTCGGAAGGGGACAATAAATGGCTGACCCGTATTAAGAGAGAGCCATATCTCTTGTACGTAAAAGACACCCTTGTAGATTTCAAAAAAGAGTAAGTTAATGCCGCTACTGGGCAGCACTCGCACCCACAAAGTGGAAAGGGATTTAATATAAGTTACAAAACTTGTTTCCCAATCCACTATAAATAAATATGTTTAAACTAACGAAATCAGACATCCTTGAAATACAAATTTTGCTCAAACCACAATAAAGAGTATCCACAAAAACAAATAAATGGACAGTGAATTACATTGAATGTGGCTAACATTGTACGTACTTGTTACCATACGGTTTGTTACAGATACAGTATTTACGATCTGGAGGCTCATATTCTTCTTCACTGTCCATATCTTCATCATCATCCTCCTCATCCTCTGATTCTTCCGATTTTTCTTCTTCATCCTCTGAATCTTCTTTTGCTTTTTCCTTTACTTTTTCTATCACTTCTAATAGAAATAATTAACTTATCCTTTATTGTTCATACAAAAAAAAGTTAATGACAATGTAAATTAATATCATTGGTTGAATATCCAATGAGGGGGGATAGGAGGGGTCCTGTTCCCGCAATCCCGGGCTTTAAAACACGAAATCCCAAAATCCAGAGCTTAAAAAAACGAAATCCTGAGGTCCCGAAATTCAAAAAAAGAATTCCCGTATCCCGACAGGGTCAATACCGAAATCCCGAGCTTAAAAACACCCGATCCAGGAGTCCCGATAAAGGTCCTATCCCCCCTCTCCAATGTTTAGGACATTGAAAGTCAATCACAAGATTTTAGACCACATGTTGCACTTTAAATTTTTCTTTGTGTTGTAGGTTTGCTGTCTCATTGACATATACCCTGTAAAATCAATCTATTTAGGTAAAAAATTGTTTCCCCAAATTACTTTAAACCCTTGGTTGCTATCTGCCAATTTTGTTTGTTTATTTGTTTTGGTTTAAGCTGTAGGTTTTTTCTTTTGAATAGTTTCACACTTTGTTATCTCAGGATCTTTCATAGCTTACTATATGATATAGGTTTTGTTTATTGTTGAGGGCCATAAGATAAAGTGTTTTTCAGTTGTTAATATGCTAATTCCTTGGTCTCTGGTGGTCTTATTGACCATTACAAGTCATCTCCTTTTTTCAAATAGTACCCATTCAGAAGCCTCTATTAAACCTTACAATTGTCAATCACATGACAAACTTACCAGGTTCTTTTTTCTCTTTCTCTTTCACCTTTTCTTTTCCTTTTTTCTTTTTTTCCTCCACTTTTTCTACTTCTTTATCTGTACCTTCATCTTCAGACTTTGTTGTTTTCTTTCGCTGTTTTCTTGTTTCCTTTTTGAGAAATTCTTCAACAAGTGGATTTCTTACTCTTTTCCTCCGTAATACACGCCCATCGTCTTCCATTTCTGATCCAGTTATGTCAGATGTGTCTAAATCACTAGAACTCTTGACTTCAGCAACTTTTCCACGCTTTGGCACTGACTTTGGTGTTACTTTTTTCAACTGTTTTGTTTCTATCTTTGCCTTACTCACGGCAGTATCTTTTGGCAACCCTTTTTCGTCTTTATTTTTTGTTTCAATATTGTCTTTCAGAACCACATTTTCTTTCAAACTTGATAAATCTTCATCTTCTTTTTTTTTCTCTACCGGTTCACTTACTTGTACACTTAAAACATTTTCAGTACCCGGAACAATTTCAGCTTGAAACTCGACAGCCTCCTCAGGCAAAGAGACAAATTCAATATTTTCTATCGTAGCCTCAAACTGAATGGGTTCTTCTTCTTTGTCAGAATCTGACGTAACCATAGATACCGATACAATTCCAAAGTTAGAATCAACAGAAGAATTCAAATCATCTGATTTGTCAGCAACTCTTTTGTATAGTTCCTTAATTTTAATATTTTCATCGTTACCTCCCTTTGAAGGTGAAACTTTAGATTCACTTAGTTCCTTTATTTTAGTATAATCATTATTACCTCCCTTTGACGGTGAATCTTTTGATTCACTTTCTTGCAGTGGAATTTGTTTGACAGGCTTTAATTCATTAGGTTCATCAGATTCATTAGCTGAATTTTCATCAACTGCAGAACTATTTTCAATACCCTTTTCATCAGAATCAATTTTCTCTTCAACTTTTTCATCTGAATCAATTTTCTCTTCAACTTTTTCATCTGAATCAATTTTCACTTCAACTGTAACTACAACAGTTTCATCATTTAAAACATGTGTATGATCCTGATTATTTGAAACTAAGTCATTACTATGTTTATCACTCTCATCAGGTTTTGTAAGTTCCTGTTTTTGTTCATCATCTTTACGGACAACACCATCAGGTTTAAACAAATCAGTCATTGTAAGGTCTAAAAACTCTTCAGATTTTCTAAATTTCTTTTTCACAGATTTGGGAGTCTTCATTTCACCATTTTCCTCCTTTTTCTTAGAATCCTGAGAATCTTGCCGTGTTAAATGAGGGTCTTCCCCACTTTCGTGTTTTAATTTGACCATTTTCCCATCAACACTATCTGTCTCTGAATGTTTACGTTTTAAAGCACTTGATTCCATAATTTGCTTTGACAATGCCTCAAAAATATTTTTACCGGCAGACATATCTTTCTTGATTGAACTTTGAACCTTAGTAGTTTCTGATTTAATAGCACTTAAAGGCTCATCCTCTTCGTCACTACTAACTTTTTTGTCCTTTTTTGTCAGAGATTTTGTTTTTTCTTCCTTTCCCTCATTCTTTTTTGCACTTTTATTTTTCTGACGTGTATTATTTTCTTCTTCACTTGATAAATCTTCAGATTCATCCTTTTTTCCTTTTTTGCCCTTGGATGTTTTGCCTCCTTTTAGTTTTTTCCCTTTTCCTTTCTTTGGCGACTCTTCCTCGTCACTTGACTCCTCAGATTCTTCCTTCACTTTCCCTTTTTTTCCTTTCTTTTTAGGTGATTCATTTTCAAATGTTTGTTTCCCCTTACCTTTCTTCCCTTTTTTAATTTTAATATCACTTTCACTTTCAGTATCCTGTTTTTTCCCCTTGCCTTTCTTTTTCTTTTTATTATCATCATCACTTTGTTCGACTTTCTGTTTCCCTTTTCCTTTCTTTCCTTTTCCTTTCTTTGGTGATTCTTCTGCACTTTCACTTTCTGTGTATATTTCCTTCCCTTTATTTTTCTTTGGCCTACCTGGCTTTCTTTTCTCAGTTTTGGGTGAGTCCTCCTCACTTTCACTTTCAGAACTGTCTTCGTTCTTTCCTTTCTTTTTCAAATTGTCTTTTTTCTTCCCTTTTTTTGGTGATTTTTCATCACTTTCATCATCAGCATCATCCTCCTGCTTTTTATTCTTACTCAACGATCGTCCTTTTTTCCCTTTTTGCTTTGGCGTCTCTTCTTCACTATCAGAATCATCTTTCACTTTTTTACCTTTTCCTTTTTTGTCTTTTTTATTAGTCAGATTTTCAGCCTCACTTTCAGATTCTTGATCTTTGACCTTTTTAGGTCTACCCCTTTTTCTTTTAACTTGTTCCTCTTTTGTGTCAGTCTCACTCTCACTAGAATTTTCATCATTCTCATCTTCAACCTTAAAAAAGTACAAACTGACATCAGGGCAATACTTCATTTTAAAACCCCTTTTAATGCATGTTTATGCTTATTCTATTACCAGATGCTGTTCTGTAAGAAATCTTTTCACATCAAAATTCTATCTTTTTGAATGGGAATACATGTATTTTGCCTTATTTTATGTGCTTTCCACACAGAAGTTTTATAATACCTATTTTGAAAGTATTCAATAAATAAAATTTCAGAAAATAAGAGACCAATGCATTATTTTTTTTAATTTTCAGTTATATTTCAACATGTTCAACAAACCTAAGTTGAATGTAAAATTTGACCAAAATCTGCGACATACATGTAGTCCATTTAGGGTATCTCGACCTTAAAATTTAGCCTGTATACCTGTTCAATCTCTTCCTCCTCATCTTCTCCTGTTTTCTTTGGTCTTCCTCTTCCCTAATAAGAATACAGAAATTCTCTAAATTATAGACCTCAAACATTTGTCAAATTTAATAAATAATGATTGGTGTTAGAGGCTTCCCTTGAGGTAATTATATGGGGGAAGTTGTTAATCAAATAAAAAAATATATTCAAAGTTACTCCTTGTACCCCCTATTCTCCTCTTAACTTAGACAATATAAAAAGTGAGTTTTGGGGGATTTTTTATAATGAGAAAAGATGTTCAATCCATCAACAATATAAATGAAATAATAAATGATCTATTATTAGGTGGTTTTTTTTATATTCATTAAAATTGATGCAAATATTTCAGAGTTCTCGAAATTTGGTGGTTTTATTAAAAGGTTTTGACCACTAAAATTTACAAGGACCAACACAAGTTCTGATTTTGCAATAGAAATAAAAGTGAGGACCAACAGATTTTCTTCAAGGATCACCAGGGAACTCTGACTGTCTTATAACATTCGTTTTTTTTTTAATATTGTATGGTGACCTCTAGATGTCTATTGCTTAATTGCGTGGTTAGGTTGCCATTTCTTTGACATAAACATATTTTCATTTTTTTTCATAGCAAAGACTATTAATTGTAGGTCCTTCTATAGAGCATTTCATAAAAATTGAGTTTGTATTTAAAGACAACCTGTCTTATGAGACCACTGATTATCTCTCCCTTAAGTGGTCTCTTAAAAGAAGTTTCACAGTATTTCATATTTTTATACCCTTTTTGGTGTTTCATCTTGACCATCACTAAATTGTCCGGAGTTCAAAGCATCCATTGCCTCTTTTTCTTTCTGTATATTTTCTTGTCTAATTTTTTCTGCCATTTCCCGTTGTTCGTTATCACTAATTCTATTGGATCGTCTACAAAAATAATAATGAAACCACAATAAAATACTAGTGATTAATATTCAAACAAAAGTCACTACTGCAAATTCAGAAATTATTGCATAAAATTGAGAATGGAAATGGGGAATGTGTCAAAGAGACAACAACCCGACCAAAATAAAAAAACACAACAGCAGAAGGTCACCAACAGGTCTTCAATGTAGCGAGAAATTCCCGCACCCGGAGGCGTCCTTCAGCTGGCCCCTAAACAAATATATACTAGTTCAGTGATAATGAACGCCATACTAATTTCCAAATTGTACACAAGGAACTAAAATTTAAATAATACAAGACTAACAAAGGCCAGAGGCTCCTGACTTGGGACAGGCGCAAAAAATGCGGCGGGGTTAAACATGTTTGTGAGATCTCAACCCTCCCCCTATACCTCTAACCAGTGTAGAAAAGTAAAAGCATAAAATAAATGCATTTATTATTGCAATTTTTTATGAATGGACGAAAATGTGAGATTTTTTTTTGGTGATTTCAGAAAAAGCTACTACAGACATCATGGACATATGTATCAGATATTGTAATCAACTTCTTATCATTGAGATATGCATTCAGTTGCCTTATTGGCATTAATAAAATATACCTCACAATAATTTCTGAATTTACATGCATCTTGTGAAATGGATTTCCAAGAAACCACTCTTCTATGAAATTCTTTAATTTAATTAACCCTTACCATGCGGAATTGTTTTTAGAAAATGTCTAATTTTCGTTTATTTGCAAAAATATGCAAATCATATGCAAATGAGCTTAGCCCTGTTGCTGTAGCATATTGAATTCTTTAAATCTAATATAGGTGATCACGGGGTGGGGTGGTCGGGGTGAGGAGGCGGAATTTTTTTGGCGGGAATTTGCCCCAAAGAGGGTCATTAGATGCAAAAAGCGTCAATTTTGCCGATTTTTCACCCCTTCTCTTGACCCAGAAGACCCAGGGTTGCTGGTTAAGGTATCCAGCTGTAGCCTGCGTGTAGAGTGGACCCTAGTGAACAAATTGACCCCAACAGTTGTTAGATCGGAGTGAATCTGATCTTGATTCATCAGTCTACAGAAGGTCATTTGGACCCAAAATACCGAATTTCACGATTTTTACCGATTTTGGACTTCGAATGGACCCAAAACCGGAAGTAGTTGTTTCCTATGCGTATTTCAATAATAATAATGATCAGTAGTTATATGGCCGTGAGTTTGCACTATCTTTGCCAGTTTTATGCCTCTGAACTTCTTGTGTAAGATACAGATGTGAAGCCTACCCCTCCAGAAAACCGAGTTTTAGGCAATTTCAATTTTCCAAGTCCGTATTTGTGCTCAAAATGCTACTTATACATGAGAAACGTGAATATGGATAGCCTCAGGTTGACGGGACACACATAACTTTCAAAATAAGTCTCATAAAGTGGACTTCTAAAAGTATGGAACGCCATTGGAGCCAAATAACGGTTATTAGGGTCCGCCCGTCAAAAGACGGGCACCGCATGGTAAGGGTTAACAAACTTTAAAAAAAAATATATTTTTTTAAGCGTTTTTGAACTAATCATTGTATCTGGAGGCCTTACTGACCCGTTCTGACCCATTATAAGAAGAAAAAACATCAAAGTTTGAGCTAAAACTGGAAAAAAATTGGTTTCTTTTTCCAAGGTCCTTAACCCTTACCATGCGGAATTGTTTTTAGAAAATGTCTAATTTTCGTTTATTTGCAAAAATATGCAAATCATATGCAAATGAGCTTAGCCCTGTTGCTGTAGCATATTGAATTCTTTAAATCTAATATAGGTGATCACGGGGTGGGGTGGTCGGGGTGAGGAGGCGGAATTTTTTTGGCGGGAATTTGCCCCAAAGAGGGTCATTAGATGCAAAAAGCGTCAATTTTGCCGATTTTTCACCCCTTCTCTTGACCCAGAAGACCCAGGGTTGCTGGTTAAGGTATCCAGCTGTAGCCTGCGTGTAGAGTGGACCCTAGTGAACAAATTGACCCCAACAGTTGTTAGATCGGAGTGAATCTGATCTTGATTCATCAGTCTACAGAAGGTCATTTGGACCCAAAATACCGAATTTCACGATTTTTACCGATTTTGGACTTCGAATGGACCCAAAACCGGAAGTAGTTGTTTCCTATGCGTATTTCAATAATAATAATGATCAGTAGTTATATGGCCGTGAGTTTGCACTATCTTTGCCAGTTTTATGCCTCTGAACTTCTTGTGTAAGATACAGATGTGAAGCCTACCCCTCCAGAAAACCGAGTTTTAGGCAATTTCAATTTTCCAAGTCCGTATTTGTGCTCAAAATGCTACTTATACATGAGAAACGTGAATATGGATAGCTTCAGGTTGACGGGACACACATAACTTTCAAAATAAGTCTCATAAAGTGGACTTCTAAAAGTATGGAACGCCATTGGAGCCAAATAACGGTTATTAGGGTCCGCCCGTCAAAAGACGGGCACCGCATGGTAAGGGTTAATCAAAAGAGACATGTTGTGTAATGAATAAATAAATTTGGTGTATTTATTGTCGTCTGATTGGTTAAAAGTATTAGTTTTATTTTCAATGTTGTCAATTTGTATGGCAACACGCCCACTCTGACGTTGTGTGTTCATACGCCAACATGTGTATGTTGTGTAATGAATAAGCATGAGACTTTAGTCCAATGAAATACTAGCAAAATATTAAACAATCAAATTGCAGTGTTGTGGAAGGGATTAGCATGAAACCAATTGAAAACTAAACACTAGGCAACACAAACCCCACTAAAAACCTGTAAATAACAAATAATAAATCAAAAGAGCATAATTTTCATTTCTCCCTTTTGTCTTTATACTAAAGAAAAAGTGTTCACAGCATGGTTGGGATTTACCATCTAAGATCTGACAAGATATCCAGTGACTTTTAATGTATTATCTTTGATATATACCATGTGTATACGTATGGTATGTAATAATCAGACAGAAAAAAACATTTATCTCTTTAAGGTTTATATTCCTTAAAAGGGATTCTAATATGTGTTATGACCCAATGTTAAAATATATGTAATTATTTTCAGAAGCCATCATGACAGTGTGTCATACTAGATTTTGAGTCTTTTTCATATCTTTTTAAAAAGATACCACATAAAATTGCAAAGAGACTATCATATTATCTATAGTCAAGTGAATAATTCAGGTCTATGGTAAATTGGGAATAGATTTCCAAAACCTAAACAGTTCTTGTAGTTTGATATCAAACACACCTTAACATACCTTTTGTACATCTATGTGTAATGATTTTTTCAATAAAACAGTCAGTTTTCCTTTGACTACAGAAAGTTGTTACCTATTAATATTAATTCCTAAGAGATGTACATCTTCTGAATATCCATAAAATTGTTTCCTCCACATTTAAAAACATGTATTTACTTGTAAGCCACATGAGAGAGACAGGTCATTATCTAGGTCAAAGTGGGTTATTCCATTTTCATCAGAGGGTATTGCTTGGAGTCATTTATCTCCCTTGTTGAACTTCCCTTACAAGATGGAATATCAATTTGTTGTAAAAAATTTGAATACATCTATTAACATGATTATTTTTATAAAAAGTTATGATATAAAAACTTCATAACTGGCCTATTTATAGCTTTTTGGATTACAGGTTGCATTTGCAGTCATGAACATAAAATGAGTAAGCCATTTTTTTCTATTGAATGTTCACTAGGTATTTATTTTCTGTGGATTGAGAGGTTGTAGGTAAACCCGATTTAGTATTCAATAAAATAAAAAAAGTCTACAGCCTAGTGTGCAGTGTTAGAAATAAATTAAAGTATCCCAAAATACATTTTTCTTTGATCCACTTATGTTAGTACCAAAGAACAGTAATTGAATTCTAAGGAAAAAGTTTGAATGTAATACCTCTGCTATTAATGTTTTTTTTTTTCATCCATCAAGTACATATATACAGTGCAGAAGAATGCAAAAAACACAGGAAAGTTGAATCCCAAATGAGACTCATAGACTATTTTACATATTTATGCATATGGTAATCAAAGCTCTAGATCTTGACCAGTTTCTGTTTTAATACCCGTTATTAGAAGTGCCAAGAGGAATTTATCAAAAGCTTTTTCTTCCAGGACCTCTGCCTTTTCCACTTTTTGTTTCTGTTTTTACCTGTTACAACATGTATTAGAATTGACAACAGGAATTTCTCCAAAGCTTTTTCTTCCTCAACCTCTGTCTTTTCGACTTTTTGTTTCTGTCTTTACCTGTTACTAGAATTCCCCAGAGGAAATTCTCCAAAGCTTTTTCTTCCGTGACCGCTGCCTTTTTCACTTTTTGTTTCTATTTTAACCTGTTATTAGAATTCCCCAGAGGTATTTTTCCAAAGCTCTTTCTCCCACGACCTCTGCCATTCCCACCTTTTGTTTCTATTTTTACCTGTTATTAGAATTCTCTAGAAGAATTTCTCAAAAACTCTTTCTCCCACGACCTCTGCCTTTCCTATCTTTTGTTTCTATTCTTACCTGTTATTACAATTGCCAAGGGGAATTTCTCCAAAGCTTTTTCTTCCACGACCTCTGCCTTTCCCACTTTTAGTTTCTTCCTGACTGATTTCCACATCATTGCCAACATCTGACACAATCATAACTTCATCCTTTGGCCCGCCCCTTTTCCTTGGTGATGACATCTGAGGCTGGGGAGAGGTAACGGGAGGAATAGTTACACGTTTAACAGGTATGGCGTAGGCATGATCAGAAAAATGAGGGTCTAAACCTGAAGGATCCTCTGATTTATTCTGAAAAATTATAAATATAAAATAAGTACATGTGGTATGATTGCCAACCAGACAACTCTCCACCGGAGACCAAATGACATGGAAGGTTACAACCACAGGTCAACAGTGGCGGATCCAGAATATTTCCTAAGGGGGAGCCCGCTGACTGACCTAAGAAGGAGGGTCACTCCAGTCACGCTTCAATGATTCACTATATAATCAACCAAATTTTTCCCACCAAAGGGGCGCCCCCCCCCCCCCCCCCCCCTGGATCCGCCTATGGTCACTGTCAATGACTGTAAGGCCTTAAACAGTGAGCATAGTCAGCTATAAAAAGCCCTGAAATTTCAAATGCAAAACAATTCAAACATGAAAACTAACGGCCCGATTTGTGTACAAAATAATATGATATACCCCAATTAACACGTCAAGGAGATAAATAAATTGAGTCTGATTGCCAAATAAATCATACATACAATTTCTCATCATTAAAATAATGAAAGAGGATCTTGATCATGTATAATATATAAGGAATAACTAAATTAAAATTTTGATATTAGTTTTTCCCTTCTACTGGTTTATATTGAAGTTTTAAATGCACATACATGTATCTTATTTTATCGCTATTTTGTGCATTTTTCCTTTGATCTTTTTTGTGATAATTTTCATATCATGATACTGGCTTGAGATGGAAAATTATGGCTAGAAAGTAAGCATGCACGTGGCGTTGCTAATGAAATTGACAACGTAGTCATAGGTAAAACAGCGATTAAAAGATTATCATTGTTCATCTCAACTCGATTGCCTTTCTCGCTTTCACAAATATCTTATTACATGGATTTTAGTTGTAAATGAAGTAGAAACTAGTCCCTCTTGTGAACAGAAAAGTCTAGTGAAAGGGACACCATTGACACTGGAAAGATCTTAATTATTTTCAATGAGGACCTTTGCAAATTCTATTATTTCAGTTTGGCTGTCAGAATAATAATCATTATTATATTATAATAGCACAAAGTAAAATGAAAAGTGAATTGCATAAAATTTAAATAAATAAAATTATGATGATGAAAGTGTTTAACCACCTTGACTGGTCATACAGCCCTCGCAAGGTCTTAAAATGATAAGATAAATGCCTTGGTTTTATATAGACAACGTTCATACCTGCTTGAAAATGATAGGACTACGAACATGCTCTGACTGAACAAACTGACTCACGTCAAATATGTTTATCAAGTCCTCCTTTCCTATCACATCTGTGTCACTTTCAGGTGACCCTGACCTCTGACCTTGGTTGTTGTAAGGTTCAACAGTGGTCTGGAGTAGGATCTTCTGAGCCTCTTCAGTGGACAGGAAGTCATCGAGTCGACTCAGATGCTCCTCAGAAAAACTGCTGAAAGGATTCTTGTCTTGCTGAAAAAAGAAATCAAGATCCATGTTGAAGTTGGTGTGAAACAAACTGAAGACTTGCTTTATGTAAGATGTTTCTGTAAAATTTATAATACATAGAATTGATACTTCAACAAGTGGTCACAAATCACAGATAATTCCAAAATATGTAACAATGTATGACATTACAGCTTATTTCCTACAGCTTGTAGAGTGCAACTTTGATTGGTTTGCTTGCTTTGTTTGTATAAACATTTACTAAAGTTTTACTTAGAATTGACATCTTCAAACAATAAATATTGGCAAACTTAAACCTGTAAATATCATATAGTTAAATTTATTCAATTGGATGTTATCTAAATTACTATTGTACAATATACAATTAAAGCAAGCAAGCTAACCAAAGTCTTGCTCTACATGCATTAGGAAATAAGCTGTAAGATGATTATATAACTTCCAAACTCTTGCAACTACATGTACATGTATGGGTTTGGTAAGAAAGTTGTGGCATCAACACAATGCAAATTCTTATGTTTAGAACTCTCTACATATTTGATAAAACTTGCATAAAGAATATGTAGAAATATGATTTCACTTTAATGAGATACACGAAAAAATAAATAAATCCATAATAATATTTGGACATGTCAAAAACTTTCACAATGTAGACCCTCAAATTGTATTTATACCTTCATTTAGATCCTGAAATGGTATTTATACTTACTACTAGACCATGTAGACCCTTGAACAGTATTTAAACCTACATGTAGACCATGTGGACCATGAAATGGTATTTATACCTACACCTACCCTTGTGGACACTCTGATGGTATGTTTACCTACACCTAGACCTTGTAGACACTCTAATGGTATTTATACTTACACCTAGACCCTGTAGACCCTCTTAACAATGCTTAATGTATTTATACCTACACCTAGACCTTGTAGACCCTCTAAAGTTATTTATTCTTAAACCTAGACTTTGTAGACATCTAAAGGCATTTATACCTACACCTAGACCCTGTACACCATCTAAAGTTATTTATTCTTACACCTAGACCCTGTCGACCATCTAAAGGTATTTATACTTACACCTAGACCTTGTAGACACTCTATTTGTATTTATATATACCTACACCTAGACCATGTAGACGTTGTAGACCCTCTAAAGTTATTTATTCTTAAACCTAGACTTTGTAGACATCTAAAGGCATTTATACCTACACCTAGACCCTGTACACCATCTAAAGTTATTTATTCTTACACCTAGACCCTGTCGACCATCTAAAGGTATTTATACTTACACCTAGACCTTGTAGACACTCTATTTGTATTTATATATACCTACACCTAGACCATGTAGACCTTGTAGACCATCTAAAGTTAGTATACCTACACCTAGACCTTGTAGACCAATTAATGGTTCTTATACCTAAACCGTTACCATGTAGACCTTCTTATGGTATTTTATACCTACACCTAGACCTTCCAGACCATTTCATGGCATTTATACTTACACCTAAACCTTGTAAACCATCTAATGGTATTTCGCCTATGTGCTCCACATCACTAGGGTCTACATCCAAAGCTGTTGCTGAAGTTACAGGAAGTGAACTTTGAACTATAGTAATGACTCGCTCTGACGTCTGGCTGGATTCAGTAGACATCACACAATGGAATTTTTCTGAAAACAAGACATAAAAATATCATTAAAGACAACAGAATTCTGCATGTTTTACATTATCACATGATTGTATGTTCAAAAGATTTTGGAATACATACAAGATGTTAAGAACCCAGGAATCCATCTAAACCTTTTTTTAAATTAATAAATCTTATTTGTGAAACCATGCATCTCCTTCCAACAGAAAATGCTTCAACAAACAGCAGCTACACCATGTATACTTCATTGCAAGAGGAATTTAAAAGTTGCAATTTGCGACATTGGCAAAGCCCAGCCCTGTCCCTCCTCTCTCATTTTTGACACTTTATTTGTACTTCTGCAAGAATTTTGTCTTCCTTTTCTTGAGCTTCCATGTCAAACTTTCGCTTCATTTCCATTTTTCTTATAAATCAAGACCATCACTTTTAACTGAAGATATTCCTGACACTGGATGTAAAGATTTTGTCAGGAAAGGATTTCATTTATACAATTACAAGCTTCTTTGAACACTGAACAAGGTATTTGTTCAGAACCATACCCTGGACATGGTTCTTGCTTACATTTCGACAAGAAAAGGTCTCATTATGGTTAAGCCTCTGAAAATTAAACAATGTGGATAAGCCACTTACACAAAAAAATTTTGAAATCTAGATTCAAAATCCTGGCATCTGTTGAATTTTAAGACAATATTTCATGCTTGTCAAATTGACATACTACCAGCAGAACTTTTTTTCTAAAAAATTTTGTCTGCACAATTTTAAGAGTTTGAATACTGCTATAATTTAAACGTTGACAAAATTGAGCATACTGTTCAAATTCTGTATTGCCCCTCAATTGATGTTTTCTAACTACTAAGTCTTAGTGTCATGATTACATGTATTCTTGTTAAGTGTGACTTAATTTTTCAAAATTAAATTATATTTTTGAATCTGTCTGACAGCAAATTTGATTTGTAAATATTCCTTTATTGTAGAAAATTTTCCGTATTTGCTTGAAGTATTCAGGCCTGTTGGGTCATATCAAATTAGGAGACAAATAATGTATTCCATGTCTCCCAATTTAGAGACATTTCTAGATCTGGAGGACGTCTCCTGATCGGGGAATATTGACTAGCTTAGTGCATTTGAACAAAATTGACAATTATGTCATCGATTCATTCGCGACTATTAATAAAACACAACAGAACAAATTGAAAAATAATGCGTGCAAACGTTATAAATTATTTTATCATAAAAATCCACACCTTTGTGTCGCTTAGGCCACCCTTAACAAATTGTTTGTTTGGCATTGCCGACTCACACCATCAGCAGGTGGGTAGGTAGGTAGGGATTTTTTTTTTTTTTTTTACATCATTAAAAACTTTATATATCACAACCATGATGACTCTAGATCACAGCCAAAAGCAGTGCAGCATTGTTGTGTGTACAAACTTATGGTTTCTTTGATAGGGGTTAATGTCACATTCTACAACACATGGATAATTTCATGTCAAACATTCAGTTTTTTTGGAGGAGTAAACCAAAGTACCCAGCAGAAACATATCTGTGGTAGGGAACTGACATTAACCATGTAACATGTTAGACATGAAAATTGATTCTTAATTGTGGGACTGTCCATTGAATAGAGGCTTAATGTCACATCTTGAAATTGCCTTCAGTTTGGTAAACTTATCATATTTTAATCAGTTCGACCACTACAGTTCCTTGCACAAATAGATGATTTAAAGCTTTGATTGTTTGCTTGTTTGATGGGATTAAAAGTAACTTTCTACACCATATGGGCAAGTTCATTACAGTCAGTTTTATTGGTGGACGAAAGCGTAGTGCACAGAGGAACCTTATTATAAATGTCATGACAATCTAACCTTAATTTTATGAATGCATACATGCACTTATCCCTAGAGGTGATAAGACTAGCATTGATACATGCAAATTTTGCGGAACTACCAAATGGTCAAAGCCACTACAGCCCCTGATCAGCTTTGAGAATAGCAAAATATTACAAATTTAGAAGGTTGGCACAAGAACAGTCATTAATGCCTCACCCTGGCAGGGTGTTTATACTGCATTTGTAATAACCGCAGTAAAAGTATGATAATTTCAAAATATAAATATGCTGTAGGACAGACAATTTTTACAGATAATTTAAAATAAATTTTAAGGTTGTTATGATTGTTTGATTCACAGGGTTCTGGACATGTATGACATAAATACAGTTAAATTCATGAGCCCTTGGTTTGCTTAAAACAATGGAACACTACCAGTAGATATATTTATAAATATGTTGCCGTCTGATATCTTTTCTGTTTTAAGAATTATCTTATTCATGTTAAGAAGAAAGAGAGGGGTTGGGTTCATAAATTCTTGACACACAAAAGAGGCTAGTCTTTGAAATATGTATGTTTTGTACCAGGCTAACCTCTACTGGTACAAAACTACTATATAAACCTGTAAATCTGGGACCATATTGGTCTTTTAGCTTTGGTGCTTTCATGCAGGTACACCTTTCAGCCATCAAGCCAATGCATCATCATCTTGAATAGATATAAGAAGATGTGGTATGAGTGTCAACGAGACAATTCTCCATCCAAGTCACAACTTGTAAAAGTAAACAATTATAGGTCAAAGAATACATTGTTTTGGAATTTACATGGCAACATGCTTTGTTATCTGGTTCAAGGAAAATTTGTCAATGATAGATTTCACATATTCAAGAGATCTTTCAGAGGTTAAAGCCACAGATGTTTGTTCTGTCATGTCTGGGTGAAAAGCTTATATCTCCTGATGTGAGGATGCAAAGCAGACACCAACAAATTACAGTGTCACTATCTGCTTTACCAAAGACGACATTTGAGTTCTCTAAAAGGCCTTTCAGAACCTCAACCCATGTTCCATCTTAAGAATAGGTGAACATCTTATTTTTAATAAAATGTTCCTCTCCCTTGACTAGAGCATAAGTGGATGCTATCCACTGCCTGTCTTTTTGACATTTTTGGCAGACTTTTATCGAATCTATGTCATTCAAACGCTTGCTCTGAATACAGTGTACAACAAGCACTTTAAAGATCATGATTTGAAATAAGTAAAGCCCGGAAACAAACTCCGCGGATATGATCAAAATTCCGGCGGTTTTCCGATTTTTTTAATACAAAAAAAATACAAATTTTGAAACACCAATAAAATTATTCGGACGGCAAGTTTTTCAGTGGGTCGGGCGGCAAACAAATGAAATTTTATTTTAGGCCTTAGCGGGGAAAAAATCTGTGATGGAACGTTTCATCGTCAACAGTTCAACAACAAATGAAAGTTTTTAACGACCTTGACATTGCATGCCTTGCATATATACTCGATATCTCTCGGGATTTTTCTAATAAGTCTCTTTCGATGGATAACGGCCATGTGTTCCGATAGAAATACAAACCGGAACTCTCAAACGTAAATAAAACCTCTAGATAATAATAAAGTTACGACGTATAGAATAGTCGTATAAGTAAAATATGCACCTATTTATTTTTGACTGATGACGACTGAACCGGCCAAATAACTGTTTGAAACGGTCAATTTGGCCGGCGGCCGGTTCTTATGGAAAACACTGAACAATGGGGTATTTTACTTTCTAGGGAGCTAATGCTGTATCTGGAAGAAGTGTCAAGGACATTGTCTTCCAATCCAGGGCACTGACAACAATCAGCATTTGAGACTGCCAACCATGTGCCATTATGTGGGATCTGCAGATTTTATCTTTAGAAATTGATTAGTTGCATCAGACCAATTCCAATGACAAGCATGGTTTGAATAAAATAAGTGATATAGTGTTTTAGTATTAAATTGCTTCTCTCCTCTTAAAAGGTGATCTAAATATTTCCTGCAGAATAATGTTGACTTGATTGTAAACAACAAGGGAGTCAAAACACATGGCTTTTAGAAATCTCTTTTGATGGCAATTCGGGCACAACTTTCAACTTACGGTACCACACATACAAACCTTTTTCATCACAATATCAAATTTTAGAGTCCGATCAAATCCAAATGCAAACGAGAACGTGGAAACGTGTCATATTGCAAATAAAGAGTTGATTCATTTACACAACTTCCCACATTATGCAGTCGCCATTTTCGTTTGTCACGTGACCTCTATTTTCATTCTTCCAAATCTCTCTGTATCCTTTCAAATCAGGACTTATGCTTTTGAAAACAAATAATTTTTTATCAGAACATAAGTATTCTTCAATTGTTTTATATCTATAACTAACTTCTTGGTAATAAACGGATGTTTGCATCTCTTACTTAATTGTAAATATAACGTTCGATACTCTCTAGATTTTTCATATACAATTATTTTGCGGGAGTTTATGAACTTCACCACACGTGTAATTTCCCAAAATAACGACTCATTTTCAAAGGAAGAAATATGTCTAACTTCCATAGACAACTTTGCAGCCTACATATCAGAACCAAATAAGTTAGTTAAATGTTATCATTTTTGGATTTCTCAAATCTGTTTACTTACTGCATAATCAACTCTGAGAGTACTAAAATTATATACATGTATATTGTATATTTAACTGCATGTGTTGTAGTAGTCTCAGATAAGTTGTAGCTTATACACCTTATCGCTATTTGTCCGCCATTACTGGACATCACACAGGTTCCCAGAAAATTTTGACGTCATCATGGTCATGGTCATAATGCAAAATATCTTTCGCCACAATAAAAAAGGGATTGTTGAATGATGTCAATTAATAGTTTAAGTGGGACAGATTCTCAGGTCAGCAGGGAATAGCGATAAGGTGTATTTAGAAGAGTGTGGTAATGCCTTTTACTGTCGGGTGTCAAACGGTCATTTTCGGTTGCCATTACTGTCAAAATTGTTAAAATTTTACCATATTTCGTCAAAAATATCCCTATCGTGATTCGTCACATGTCTCAAATAATTATTGTCACCGTTATTTTTGGAAAAAAAAATGGTGTGATTTGTCAAATTCAGCTGATTTTTTTATCGTCTATAAGAAAGAGGGTCATGGTAAAGGGTTATTTGCGTGCAACGTGTAATGCCATTTTTATTTCACGTGCAGCAGTGAAAAAGGTTCGTTATTCACCATGTTACATGAAATCAGTAAAAAGATCAACGTTCAAGACAAGGGAGTGTAAGAATTCCCTTTATCATCAGGTGTCAAACAGTCGTTTCATCTTTCGTTAGCGTCAAATAAATAAAAAGTTTATCATGATTTGTCAGCAGTCAGAGGTCTTACATGTCTTAATTAAAAAATCTTACTGCTATTTGGAAATTTGTCCTGCTTGACCCCAGAATACACCTTATCGCTATTTGTCCACCATTACTTCACATCACAAAAGTTCCTATAAAATTTTAAATTCATAATAGAAAATATCTCACACCACAAAGGAAAAGTATGACGTCAATTGTTCAAGCGGAACAGATTTTCGTGGAGCCTGGAATAGTGATAAGGTTTATCTGTGCCTCTTGAACTTTTGAAAGTTGGTCAACAGGTGCTATTTTCTTAACCCCAAAGATCCAGGGATGCTGCTATAGGTACATGTATCCAGCTGTACTCTGCATGTAAAGTGGACCCCAGTTAACAAATTGACCCCGACAGTTATTATGGTGGGCATGAGAGCAGTCTGAAGAAGGTCATTTGGACCAAAAATCCGGAATTTCATCATTTTTTCCGATTTTTTACTTCAACTGGACCTGAAACCAGAAGTAGTCATTTTCTATGCGTATTTGAATAATAAATTTAATAATTACTATCAGTTTTAAGCCTCTGAACTTCCTGTGTAAGACATAAGACATTGAAGGGAAACCCACCCTTCCAGAAAACCCAGTTTTATCCGATTTCTTCCAAATTGGTATTTCAGCTCAAAATGCAATTTATACATGAGAAACATGTCAATAGATAGCCTCAGGTTGAGGGAACATGCATAACTTTTGAAATAAGTATCATACAATTGATTTCTAAAAGTATGGAAAGCCATTGGAACCAAATAACTGTTTGGATATTGACGGTCACTGCATGGTAAGAATTAAGAACACAAATTTGATCTATTACATAGAAGCTAATTTTATTTAACCCATTTTAACATTTTAACCAGGTTTCAAATTACCTTTCTTTTTAGTGATGGTGAAACGATTGCTGATTATGTGAAAATGGTAGTATCTAATAGTAACAGTGGTAAAACTGGTGACCATGTTAGAACAAGAGTCCCCAGGAATCAGACAAAGCCCACGTGTCACAGGGTAATTATTAAGCAGTCACAAGATGAGTCTAAACATATAACAGAACACCAAAGTGAGTTGGAGGGAGTTGCAACACAGCCAGGTAATGGAAGGCAAACCAAACAGTTAAGTGAGTTGGAGGGAGTTGTAACACAGCCAGGTAATAGACGGCAAACAGAACTGAGAGATGGAGAGCATACTTCTATACAAAATGAAGAAAATGATGTGAAAACAAATAACATGGAGGTAAATGGTATCCAATCAACTTCTTCTATTGTAAGTTTTAATAAGTCCCAAGAAACAAAAAATAAAAGGCAATCCATTTCACAGGCAGAAATGCACATTCAGAAAATGCCTGTCATTAATGAGGAGGGCAAACAAATGGCGGTGTGGACAGACATCAAGGAAATCATATTCCCATCATGTTCTGATTCTCTGTGTGACATCGTATTGACTGTTGTAAAAGAAATCCTCGACTACCCCCAAAACGAACAAAATGCCAGCCCATGCACTCCAAAACAACAGATGGCATTTTTAAGGAATTTTAGGATTGTTCCATGTGGAACACTTTTGGTCAACACCAAAACAATACAAGAAAAGATTCAGACCTTGAAAAGCATGGTTAGAACCCGTCACATCACTACTGAGGAGGTCCACAGTCGAGAATGTCATTATTCAAAGGAGCACATCAGTCATGACAGTCTGTTGACACCTGATCAGAAGGTGACCAGCGAGTTCCAGAAAATGAAATTAGAAGCAAATAATCAGTTCTGTTGGTGTGTTTTACCATGTGGACAAGAAAAAGAAATCTCCAAAGATGAAGGTAAGAAAATGATTCTAATCTAACCTCAATGTCATAGTATGATTTCACCTTCATTTAAATATATATTGAGAACCCTTGGTTTAAGTTGACAACTCCATGTCCTATGGTAAAGATCGTGTCTGATTTATATCTTGAGAACTGTTATGATTACAAAGTTTATACTTGACATGTATCTATACTATTAAACGAGAAGACCTCATTTTGTGTGTCGCTTCTCTTCCTTCCACAATAAATTAATCATCATGCCTCTGTGACCTATAGGTACCATGTATTGTCGCATTTGTCATTCATTCTTATGATTATTCAGTTTGGGTTATTTTGGGAGAAAAACGAAAAAAACTACGTCCGGATATTTTTCCGTCATTGGACGAAATTTTAAGTCAGACTAGACATCCGATTTGCGTTTTTTCTGTACTTTGTACATACCAAAGACTATGAATAACGTGTATTTGCTATCTGCTATCATTTTCATGTTTACTATCCACGGCGGTCACTGAGTTAATTAAATAGAGAGAGTCTATATATATTGAAATCAATAGAAAACAAAATTATAGGAGTTTTGGAGGAAAAAAATTAGGAGCCGGGCTAGAAAAATAATTGTCATGTCCCAATAACTTTTGATACCTTTTCTGAAATTCTTCAGTCATAAATAAAGGCAACAGTAGTAAACCGCTGTTCAAGCTCATAAATCCATGGACAAAAAACAAAATCGGGGTAACAAACTAAAACTGAGGGAAACGCATTAAATATAAGAGGAGAACAACGATACAACACTACAATAAAATCTTTTACAAAAATTCATCGGGTCACAAAGTATATTAAATAGAGAGGGGTCTATATAATATATCAATGACCGGCGTGGATTGATTAGTTAACTGAGAACTGATAGTAAAAAGCAAACACACTTTATTTATAGTAATGTATGTTAATAATTCTCCAGTCATTAATTTTTTTTACAAAAATTCATCCTACAACACTTTGCATACTTTCAACCACGCTCTAGATGCCCGCGAGTGTGTTCTAGCATTTATCATGCATCCTTGCTTAAAGTATTTCAGTTTGGGTCATTTTTGGAGGAAAGCGAAAATATAGGTGTCCATATATTGTTTCTGTCATCAGACTGACTTTTTGAGAAATATAAAAGACTTCCGCTGCCCTTCAGGCCTGTTTTGAAATTAAACATAATTTGCATAAGTACTTGGGACAGAACAATTATTTTTTGCGTTTTTCTGTATACTATGATCATACATATACTATAGATAAAGTGTATTTGCTATTTATATATATTATCAATTCCAATAGTTTTCTATCCACGTCTGTCAGTGAAATATTTCTGTGTACTACATACATACATACTATGAATAAATTGTATAAATTTGCTATAATTTACTATAAATTCCACTGAATAGTTTACTGGGGTGACTTTTAATATATCAGTGACCGTTTTATATAGTAATGTATGTTCATATGGGGACGAAGTCCCCTATAACAGTAGAAAATTCAATAAAAAAAAAAAAATTAAAAAAATCGGGAAAATTTCCCGAATTTTTCATTATACTCATATACTAATGAACTCAAAATCGTTCAATTTTTTTTTTTTGTCGTGTTTTTTAATTTCCGGATCTGCGCAGAACACATAACTCTACTTCCTTCTTCCGGTCTTGTTGTCGTGAGACTTTGATTAGTCTAGTAAAATATAGGAACTCGAGGAACACAATACCAATATTTCATTTTTAATCATTCTTTGTCTTTGGTATAAATAAACGTTAGGCCTTCCTGATGCATTGCGTTTCTTTGTTTACATTGAACATGATGTCATAACATAAATAACGTCACAAGTAAAATCCCTAACAACAGAACCAAAATCGGAAACGTTACGGTATTTCCGTATCTTTTTTTTAACAAATATTTAAAAAATACAAAAAAAATAATTTAAACAAACTTCGTCCCCATTCACAGGTAATGCCTGCCTCATATTAGTATACAGAAAAACAGAAAGAATAAACATCGGTATTTGAAAAAAAGGGGGAGGGCAAACAAAAAAGTGTGTCCAGTCCCCAAGTACCTTTGACTTTTGATACCTCTCCTGGAATTCTCCAGTTATATTTTTTTAACAGTTTACAACCGCTGTTATTTCCCGCGATTTCGAGGGTGTGTTCTAGTATATATTAAAATCAGAGGGTGTGTCAAAATGTATTTATAACTTCCTAGGTCAAAGGTCAAGGTTAAAAACTGGTTTCAGTTGACAACTTCATGTCCTATGGTAAAGATTTAAAATATTTACCACATATTATTCTCAGCAGGGTCAACAGAGATAGCTCCTATCTCAATGATATCTAGTTAATTTAAATTGAAAAAATTAAAACAAAAACCTACCATATCATTAGATTATTTAAATAAATAGCTTAGAAATAAAACACAGACCTGTATCAGAATTTGTTTATCTATTTAAGTGAAAATCTTGACCAATCATTTGCAGTCATTTCTGATCAATGGCTATAAAATACTACTGTACACAGCACTTTGTATAAATGTAATAATTAAGTCTCCCAAACAAAGTTTGGAGACTTATTGTTTTTGCTCAGTTCTTATTATTTTTATTATTCTTCTTCTTCCGCTTCTTCCTCTTCTTCTTCCGCCACTTTAAAAATGAACTTGTCCGCAGCATTTCTCCAAATTTACTTAGGGTTTCATTAAATGTTAGACTAATATGTCTAGGTGAGCCATCAATCGTTCATTTGTGCATTGGGGTCTATTAAAGCGTATTTTGGGGGGCAGAAAGAAGGGAGGGGTTTACTATAGAACCCTATGGGATTTTATTTTCTAAAATTTTCAAATGAATATAACTTGAAAACTGTAAGTGATAGATACATGCAGTCTTCAGAAATGATTAAAGGACAATAAAACAAATCACATGAAATATAGGGAAGTCCCTGGGGGGTCATCCCTACCCTCTTCAATTCGAGAATATACTTTTAACTTGTAAACGGTCCAGATCCCCACCCCTAAACCATATATATTCTTGTATGGGACAATAAAACTAATCAAATGAAATTAAATAAAAGTTCCTGGGGGTCACCCCCACCCCGTTCAATTTGAGAATGTACTATTATCTTGTAAACGGTCCAGATCCCCACCCCTAAACCATATATATTCTTGAATAGGACGATAAAACAAATCAAATGAAATTAAATGGAAGTCCCCGGGGGTCATCCCCACCCCGTTCAATTTTAGAATGTGCTATTATTTTGTAAACGGTCCAGATCCCCACCCCTAAATCATATATATTCTTGTAGGGGACAATAAAACTAATCAAATGAAATTAAATGGAAGTTCCTGGGGGTCACCCCCACTCCGTTCAATTTGAGAATGTACTATTATCTTGTAAATGGTCCAGATCCCCACCCCTAAACCATATATATTCTTGTAGGGGACAATAAAACAAATGAAATGAGATAAAAGGGAAGTCCTGAGGGGGTCATCCCACCCCCTCTTGTTTGAAAACTTGTAAACGGTCAACATCCCCACCCCTAAACCATATATATTCTTGTAGGGGACAATAAAACAAATAAAATGAAATGTAGGTAAAGTCCCTGGGGGTCACCACCACCCCCTCCTGTTTGAATACTTGTAAATGGTGGAGATCCCCACCAGTAAGCCCTATATATTCTTGTATGGGACAAAAAATCAAATCAAATGAACATTGGACCATATGAATTGCGAGTTATGGGAGCTTTGTTTGGGAGACTTCGTAACAGCATCCTGTTACAATTACTTCTTGTTTGTTATGTTTTGATGTATTACAGAATCTGATCCCATAATCTACAATGGCCGCTACTTGATTCCTGCAATGAAGCTTGGTGTCCGACCATATGTTTCTATGTCACTTGTCTACCCCTACTTTAGACAGTTCTACAATTTCTTGTTTGATCTGAGTAGAGACCATCTGATCGGAACAGGAAGTGACATTACTATTTGTCTTACTCCCCTGGAGGCCAATTGTATGTCCAGTTATATTGCTAGGCAACAAGGATGGGGTAAGCATTAGTATTTTGTCAGTATAAAGTATGTTTTCTTTCTTTTTAAAACTTTTACAAGTAAAGAAAATCTAAATCGGTTTTATTAAATGCTAATTATGGTTAGCATTTGTCTCTTGTCCTTGAATATAAAAAAAAGAAGATGTGGTATGATTGCCAATGAGACAACTCTCCACAAGAGACAAAAATGACACAGAAATTGAAGATCAGTTATACCACTAGACAGTAAGTTGAAAAAATTAAATTATATAGAGAAGACTGCATGAGGACAAATTTTGTTGAATGATTCAAACTGCAAAATGAATAATTGTATATTATTATTGCAGTGTTCTCCCCAGCATTTTTGGATAGCACCAGGGTAATGCGTGTCGAAATGATTTGTACAATATGTCGTGTCGCGTTGCATCGCTTATTTTTTCTTCTTGTTAGTTTTTGTGCCATTACCTTTTTGTCTTTTCTTTTGTTTACTGTGTTATGTAGACTTTGGGTAAAAAAATACTGGTAAAAAAAAAAGTAAATCAAACAGTTTGTATACTTTAATATCTTTTAAGAATAAATAACAGAAAGCACTTTTAGTCTTTAAACTAGTCACTTTTTATACTTTGATCAAGCCAATTTTGTCCTGATTCTGTCCTGTTACACTACACATTCCCCATTTTTGTTAGATTACACCATAACAATTTACTTTAAACAAGATTAAATTTTAATGCAGAACCTTTAATAAATTAAATACTATTTTCCATAGCTTTAGACACATCAATAAAATTATTATCAGAATCATTATTGTGTTATTTCATGATAGACATGAAAAGTATACTTATATTATCTATGTGGACACTGGTGAAAGGTTATCATGTCTAGCTGAGTTCCAATCATTGTAAAATTGTTTTTTTTCTTTTAAAAATTGAACTTCTTTATTACTATTCAGCTATATAACAAATGGAAGTTTTAAACAACCTTGTTTTTTTTTATATACAGCCCTAGCTCAGTATTTAAACAACAGACAATAAATGGAAGTTTTTAACGACCTTGACTGGCTATACAGCCATTGCATGGTCGGTTATATTATAAATGGCTACACTATCTATATAATATAATATGTCTGTGCTTTAATTAAAGTATGATTGTCAAAAATAATTTGCAATATATTTTTGTTGGTATGTTCAAAGAAAGTTTTTATCCTTGAGGTAACATCCTTATATAATTTTGCATTCAATTTGTACTTTATTTCTATTTTAAATGATGGATAATATTTTAGGGGCACATTTTTGTAATAAGCTTAATCAGGGGAAGTAACTCACGTTTATAAAATACGCAAATCATTTATGACTAAAGGCTGGAGTAATAGAGTTAATTAACAAATGTCTGGTTGTCACTCAAAAGTCTCATAAGTCTGTGATCATTAAGTTATGATCTCTTAATTAATTAAAACACAAGAATCATGTACATCGATTAAATCCAATCATCAAGGACTGAAGGTTAACCTCAAAAGGTAAATCGATCACATGGTGTAAACAATCTTCGTTGTCAGAACTGGATTGAACTGGTTTGAACTGGTCAATTTTCATCTGAAATTTGATACCCCACGGAAAGGTTTACCGATTTATGATTTTTTTTTACCGAAAATTTTAGCACCACGGTGAAAAATTATACATCGCGGCAAGAACGATACCACCACGGTAGAAAATTAAAATTATACATCGCGGGCCCGCGGTCCTTTAAGGGCCTGGGGAGAACACTGAATTAGTAGTAAAACCACTATTAGCGGGATTGTAATGGATCAGGCTTATTTGCAGGGATATGCTATCTGTTTTTGAATTAAGACAAGCAAATTCTAAAAACCATGAATAAAATAGTCATCTTTTTAAAAGAAAAATTAAAAAAAAACATTATATTAATTCAATAATTATATAACTCTATGAATAGAGGGTTAATGTTAGGTATATGTCAATGAGACATCTATACATAAATATATATATGGTTGATTTTAAAAATATGAATATTATGTAACCTCTACTCTAATATTGATATATTTGAATTGCCTATTTTAAGGAGCTAATTGGCATCACATTACATCACGTGACCTAATGATAGATTGGCAGAAACTCTGTAAACATGTGAAGAATCCTCCAAGTTTGTCAACTGAGAGTCCAGATCTGTCTCATAATGTAGCCATGGTAACACCATTACAGGTAATTGAAGCATCTCTGAAAATGTTTGTGGAAAAATATTCAGGGGAATATTGAAGAATTGTTTTGGGTTGCTGTTCAAGATACTTCAATGGAGCCATTCAGATTCATGTACTGTAATTGGCCTTGTTAAGTCTGCACTGATACATTGTCAGCACCCCCAATTTCACCAAAGGAATTCACGAAAAAAAAACTTTTTGTTACTTGTTAAAATCATCTAGTCTAGTTATTTCAAATTGATGGATTTTGTAATATTTCAGATACGAAATTAAAGATGAATTTTGGTTTGTTTTGTAGGGTTCTTGTATCATTTTAATTTTGAAATAGTTGCAGGCTGTGCATAGAATATTTTTCAACCCGAAGTAAGCAAACAGATGTTATTCATTTGCATGTATGAGGTCAATTTCTATCTGAAGCAGCTTACTTATAATTCCTGTTAGCACACTTCACAAGTTCTGTCAAAATCACCAAAAAATGATACCAATCGAAAAGGTTGTGTTTGACATGAACCAGAACTAGAAAAAACATGTGAAATCAAGTGTTAATCTTATTTTTGCTTAGTTACTTTATAATCTGCAATCTTACCTAGCAAATTTAGTTTGGAGTGGAAAAAAAAATACAACAATACCAGACTGAATTCATATGTGTTGATTTAAACAAGCATTATTGTAACTGTTAGCAATAAATATAGAAAGATGATGTGGTATGATTGCAAATGAGACAACTCTCCACAAGAGATCAGATGACACAGAAATAAACAACTATAGGCCACCTTAAGGCCTTCAGCAGTGAGCAAAGCGGAAAGTCTGTTAAGTAAATCCAGATGATATAAACAACAATACCTTAGTATGCTTTATTTTAAAAAATATTACGAGATTTTTTATTTCAGATTCTTTACGATACAGAAAGCGACCTACCTCAGTATGGAAGGATCAAAGATTCATACTATAGAGGCGATAAGTCATGGATGAATGCTGATAATACAGGGCTGCAACAACAAAGAAAACCTGCAAATCTTTCTACTCCCTCAACTGGGCATATAACACCAATGAAAAATTATGTCAAAATACTGCCGAAGTCTGAACTCAGCCCTGCACCGCTGCAGATTCAACATTCTCTTTCCAAGAACGGAAATTTAGAACCAAGTATAAATAGGTCAGCACAAGTTTCAAATAAGGATCAGAAAGTAGACAATGTTGATCCCCCTCGAAGTTCTCAGAGTGCCAATCAGCAGCAGCAGATTACACATGTGCTGGGAACCTTTCTTGGTTACGGGAAAGATGGTAAAAAGATAATACTACTCAACCAGAATACCAACGATGGAAGTACAACAAAGGGGTCTAAGTTAGTAAACAATAATAAGTTCCAGGTAATTGTAGCTAACAACAACTTGTCAAATACTGCAGCCGAAAGTACAAAACCAAAGCAGTTCATATTTGTAACTCCCCAGAAAACTACTGAGCAGATGACAGGACAGAACACAGAGCAGACGACAGAATTGAGGACAGAGCAGACAGTTTCAAATGATACTGTTGTTGGGACTATGGCCAGTGTAAAGGAAGAAAAGATTCCTGTCATACAAGATGATACAGTACAACAGCAGAACACTGAGGTGAAACAGGAAACTGTGGTTCTGAAACCTGAGCATGAGGAGTTGGTATTGAAGCAGACCAGTGAAAACACAACAAATGAAATCACAGGTGAGAGATCAGATGAAAAACATCAGTACAAAGATGAAGCTGAAAAGGGAGGCAATGATCATATTGTTGAAAGCAAAACATTAGCAGAGGAATGTAAAACTAAAGCAAAAGAGAACAAGAAAAGTAAAAGTAGTTGTCAGCAATATCCTGTTGAATCAAAAGTATTTTCTGAGACAGATGAAGGAAAACCAAGTGAGATGAAAACTCATTTTGATGACCTGAAGGTTAAGTGTGACGTGGAGCAAAGAGATGTGATTGATCAAGTGTCTGTAATAAAATCCTGGATGAAGAATGCAGGCAAAGATATGATTGATAAAGTCTCAGGCATAAAGGGTAGGGTGAAAAATACCAACAAAGATGTAAATGGAAATATTATTGTCTGTCCTCCAAGAAAAGCTAATAATTGTCAGAAAAATAACCATGACGACAGCCTGTTTAATAAAACTGATGATAGTAAAGATACACATGCGACTGACAGCATACATAATGTATCATCTGAGCAAACCAAAAGTAAGAAAACCGTTGTTAAAAATAACCTGAACTCTGACCTTCTACAGAAGTCAATAAAGGTAACTAATATCAGCAATCCTGCGAAAGATCTTGCATTTAAACATGCTGATTTGAATACAGACAAAAGAAATTTAATTCGAAACCAGAGTCAGAAATCATTCATAGATAGAAATGTAAAGACAACTAAAAGACCTGTGGTGTTACCTGTGGCTAAGGCAGGATTTACTAACCTCTCTAGAAATAGACAGTCCATAATTGGACAACGAATCATTGAGAGTAAAACTGTGGATATAGTCGGATCTATCCTTAAAGATTCAATGTCAAGTCAGAAAAGACTGGAAAAATTAACAAGAGACACATCTAAAAATAAACCAAGTAGTATAAGTAGAGAGGCGCCATACAGGGAAATATTGTTTGATAAAGACCAACTACACCAACATAATTTGATGGCATTGGCGTCAGCCAGTCCTTTTGCTCCTAATAGTCAGAGTACATGGAAATTGCTGAATTTGTACGACAGTCAGTACATTTCACATCTAAGTAAGGATAAAAATCAGATTTCATGTCCAACTAATGACAAGGAACAGGATCATGTGACAGAAACCCAGGAGAAATGTCCAGTATCGTTACCTCTGATATCTAAGAGCTGTCATCTCTTGCCATCAATCAAACGAATTAAGGGTGGAAAGAAAGAAAGCCCAAGAAAGAGTGTATCCTCACCATTATTGGCCTCTGAGAAAGCTAAATACAAAGTCAAATGTCATCATTTGAAACTGACATTTTATAAAATCAAGGAAAAGAGACAGAAATCCAAAGATGATAAAGTGAAACCAAGTGGTAAACACACCAGTGGTCAATATAGTCAGCACATTAATAAAACAGATTTGACCAAAGCTTTGAATGCAGAGGAGACAGAAGATGAAGAAAACATTAGCCAGGCAGAGGATCAGATGGGTGTTCAGGAAGAGATAGACTCAGCCCACAACAGTAAACCATGTAAGAAATCCAGTAAGGTTGTCAGGGCAAGAACATCCACTGATTTGACTGGGAAGGAAAATAATATTGACCATCAAAGCAACAGAAACATTAAGGCAAGCAAAGTGAAGAAAAAGATTTTAAAGAAAAAGAATGGTAAGATTCAACAAAACGATAATACTACTCATAAAGGTATTACCAAAGCTTCACATTGCCCCACCACTAAGACAGATGGATCTAGAGGAAAGAAAAGTGACAATATGTCCAAAGAAAATGAGAAAACAAGTTCAGAATGTCACGGCAGAGGAAGACCCAAGAAAAAGGTAGATAATGTTAATCCATTACCTGAAGATGACCTCCAGCATATTGATTGGTCATTGCAAGGATCTGTGTTTGTTCTTGATAATGACATTGGGCAAGGAAATCAGCACATTCTTCGCAGAAGCTTAAGGTCAATTCTTACTCCAAATAAAACCAAAATACAGATCAGCAGTGATGATGATAATGAAACCAATGATGATGATGAGAAACAGCCAAAGTTAACTAAGAAGGGTAAAAAGAGGAGAACAAAAACAAAATTAAAACTAACAAGACCTGTTGTTTATGATGAAAGCAGTGGAGATAGTCTGTATAATCCACAGCTGAGATCTACAGGTGAAGAAGATATTTTAGTTCCAGCATCAATGGTTAAGAACTCCTCAGATAGTTCAGAGGATGTCACGTCATCCAAGACAGATAGTAATGGAACCATTTCTGATGAACTTCCAGATCTAGGAGTATCAGAAAATGATCATGAACTTAATTCTGTTACTACTGGGAGCAGTTTAGAAAGTTTGGGTGAACCACAGGGTCTGAGTGACAGTAGTGGCAGTCCGGAAACCAGTCATGGAGCAGATAGACAAGGAGTCAGTCACAATAAAGTAGAGATGTTGGGAAAGAAACCAGGACAGAAATCCAAAGCAAAAGGGAAAAAGAAGAAAATACAAGTGAAAGCAGAATCTTGTGTAACTAATGAAAAGAAGGTCCCTGACAGGGATAGAGATATTCTCAAAGTCAATTACATGGATAAAGTTATACAGGAACAGCAGAGAATACTGGACATTATTAAAAATAAGTCTCCATTGACCAAGAGAAGAGGTGGGTTACAGAGACATCAACACAAGGATTCACAGAATGGGGATACATTAAGGGAACAGTCTGGAACCAGTACTCAAATCATGAGACTGAGGAGTAAAAACAATTTGCTTGATGAAAACAATAATGATACCAACATAGAAAGAGAACACTATAATTCAAGTCAAAATGTTATAGTCCATGAGACTAATAGCAAGAGTCCAAATAACTCTTCCTATAAAGAAATTACAAGTGGAATCCATTTGACTGATTATTTAACTGAAGCTGGTGAAAATATCTGGCATGACAGAGAAGGCTGCGATAATGAGAAAGGGAATTTGGAGGATCTGTATTCTGATGTCAGTCACACATATCATCTTTCTACAAAAAATGACGAAAGTCAGATATCTTTGACAGGTAGCAATCAAACACACCTTTCTGAATCTGTAGAAACAGGAATTTCTAATGGCAATGCAGATATTCTTATATACAGTCAGGATGAACCCATTGATCAAGATATAATATACATCATTAGTGATGAATCAGATGGGGAGTGTCCTGTGTTGCTGGTAGCCCAGGATGACAATGAAAATATCACACTTAATAATCAAGTGATTCAGGACAGAAATATATTTGATTGGGCAAATGGAGAATTGTTAGGAGGCACCCAGAATGATGTAGAAAATATCACACATAAGCAGCTGGTTCAGGACAGAAATATATTTGATTGGGCAAATGTGGAGTTGTTAGGAGGAAGTATGAAAACTGCTGATACTAATAGTTGTTTTGAAAATACAAGCAATAACTCAAGTCCAATTTATGTACATCAACACAACATTAAGCTTGAAGATGAAAGTTGGTTACCTAGTCGCTTAGTTAAAACAGAATATGAAGATATTTCTTGTCCAGAAATTGACCATGAGGTCACTCTGCCTCATACAGTAGATTATACTGACCAAACAGATGACCAAGGATATGAGGATATTTCTAACTCTGAAACAAGTATTAACCACATAGAAGAAGAAGATAAGACATTGGTGTACACAGAGAATGTTGACAATTTTTATGAGTCTTATTCAGAGGAAGATGTTACATTGACTGTGCATGTAGAAAATAATGGGAACAAGAAATCAGACATTGATACACTTAATGTTTGTCGATCTCAAAGTAGATTTACTGATGGGACAAATGTGTATGAAGGAGACTTGAAGACAATGTCAAATGTAACAATACCAGCCATTGGTACAAAAAGCAGAGTGTCAAATGAAACAGACTCTCTTACTTGTGGAATGAGTAGCACAACTACAGTAAGTGCAGATTTCAGTTTTCCAGACCTTTCATTGAGTGCTTTTGATGTTATGAGCAATACATCAAATGTAACAACATCAACAATTAATGGAAATCTAGACATACCAGACTTAACTAAAACTGAGATATTGCAGAGTGATTCAGATTTCACTGTGTCATCAGTAGACAGTGGAGAGGTTATTAATGAGAATGATAGGCAGATAACCATGGCATTAATTGACAACAACAACAAACATATTGTGGTGGATACCTATGGAATCAGGTAGGATGTCATATAAGTTTTGTCTTATATACATGAGGGGCAAAAGATACCAAAGGGACAGTCAAACTCATAGATTCAAAATAAACTCCATCGCCATGGCTAAAAAATTAAAAGACAAACACACAAACAATAGTACACAAGACACAACATAGAAAACTAAAGACTAAGCAACACGAACCCCACCAAAAACTAGGGGTGATCTCAGATGCTCCAGAAGGGTAAGCAGATCCTGCTCCACATGTGGCACTGTCATGTTGCTTATATTATTACAAATCCGGTAAATAGTCTAATTTGGTAGGTCACATTCATGAAAAGGGAAGGGTATTGTAGTTACGACACAAGGAACATATCTTTGTGACAATAACATTACTTGAAGCAAGACATAGTTTGTAAATTTGCCACTGTTGTCTTCATCTTCAAAAATCAGTATTGAGTTTGTGATAGGATCCATTTCATCTTATATCAAGTTTTTATGATACATAGTCATACCTACTGCAAACTAAGTTGGGACATAGAAATCTGGTTTATCTTTCTTTCTGTTTGCCTGCACTCAATTCCAAGATGTTTGTCTATTTTCAGGGCATACAATGCAGTAGCAATGAAAGGTAGAAATGCATCTAGATTTAACGTTGTATATTTGCAACATTGCTAATAATTAGCTTTAAAAAAAAAATAGGTTATGTGAATTTCGAAAGTATTTGCAAAGGATTTATTTTTTTGCCAAAGTCAGCATATAAGCCTATGTAAAATGTATTTTTCATGGAACATTTAAATTTGAAGTTTATGAATACCCAAAAATTGTATCCCATGAAACTCCACAATACTTATTCCCTTTTGATGATACAGTCGATTCCACTTAATTGCATACCGCTTAATAGCATAATTCGGTTAATTGCATACTTTTCTCCTGCACGAAACCATTTCCCATTCACCTAATGTTAAATTGTCCGGTTATATGCATAGCCTTACAAGTGGCATTTCGGTTTATTGCATAGAAAATAATCGCCAGCTAGATATGCTCTGTTAAAACTGACGAGATTTTTGACCGGAAACGTCAATTTGGTAAGTATATTTTACTTGAATGCATCATAATTTTCATTATTATTTCACATTTACTTGTGTGTTATTCAAATAAAGTTTTAAAACAGTATCTTTCGTGTTTATATGATTATAAAAAAGTCCTCGATGTGTACACAGGTAAAGTTTCCCATATTCTATTTTAAGCCTCGAGGTCATAAAAATGTCAATCAGCTGATTGTTGTAAAAACACAACCATTCTATGATCTTCTATCTCAAAAGGTGTTAATTATTGATTGGATTTCAAACATTGTTCATAGATTCCATTTTGGGTGAATTTTTAAAACATTAACGCCTGCTAATTATCGATCATTATCCAATGTGTAATCTCGTAATTCAGCTTGGGTGATCTACATTTATGTTAAATATTACAGGGCTTTTATATATGGTTGAAGAATTTTATACATTAATCTTTTCTTTTTAATATTTTTTAAAAGAAAATTAACTTCTGATTATTATATATTTCTCACTTTCAACACTCGTGTCCAGCAAATAACCCGTGCATGGCCCCATCACCTGTGAACTGCTTTGCATAAACGAAACTAGCGGTGTTAAAGTAACAGTGTCACATCACTGTGTAATCGGTAAATACTGAATATCAAAGGCAGTTCATTGCACAATTATTGTTTACAATGATTATAAACTGTTTAGTATTGTTAAACAGTTTATTTTAAACAAGGTGTAACAATGTAATTTGTACATCTGGGTCATAGAAACAAATCTATTTTTAGAACAATTTTATTTTCGTATCTCAGGTAAAGGAAAAATCGGTACATAAATAAACTAAACAAAATGTGTTTATAATCTTTATTGAAAGAATACACAATGAAATAAAATGTATGACACTAGACAAATAACTTTTATTAGAATAAATAAGCATTCAATATGTTGTAAGTGGACTATGGACGTTCATCTTCCTTCTTTGTTGATCTGCACTATCGATGTTATTTGACTCCGTAATTTGGCATTTCGGATATAAGCATACTCCGCTTTATTGCATAATTTCGTCTGACAAATAGGCTATGCAAATAACCGGAATGTACTGTACACATATTTATTCCCTTTTGATGATACACATAGTTATTCCCTTTTGATGATACACATAGTTATTCTCTTTTGATGATACACATACTTATTCACTTTTAATGATACACATAGTTATTCCCTTTTGATGATACACATACTTATTCCCTTTTGATGATACACATAGTAATTCCCTTTTGATGATACACATACTTATTCCCTTTTGATGATACACATAGTTATTCTCTTTTGATGATACACATACTTATTCACTTTTGATGATACACATAGTTTTTCACTTGTGATGATACACATATTTTTTCACTTGTGCTTAATTTATTACAGACATTTACCAGATTATGACAAGTCTGGTGAGACTAATAGTGGACTGATTTTCTATGACAGCTGGACCATTCCATATGTCCTTGTCAATGGATACAAGTACACCATATCAAGAGATGTCCTACCTCTGGTTAGTAAACAATGTCAACCGAAATGTCAGATCCCCAAGAATGTGATGAAGAGGTACCCAGGAATACTGAGGACTTTCTGTACCTGGGAACAGGTCAGAGCTTATGCATTAGAATAGAAATGTTTTTATATGAAATTGTGTATTTTCAAATTGTCAAAGTTGAAAAGATGAACAGATATTTGTATATATAAAATGCAAGCATTAAAAAAAGAAATGTTCATATAAATATAACACAAATATGCTTCAGAAAATCAATATATTCAAAACAGATGAAAGAATAAACTGAACATTGAAGTAAATTTTGCACTGCTAAATTGGATCTAATTGACCACAAATTCTAAAATTACCAAATAATTTGGATAAACGCTTAGTCATATAAAGTTTCAGTAAACTTTTGACAGGGCATATTAAGTAACAAGGAGATGTGAAATGATTGACTATGAAATTACTTTCCACCCAAGACCAAAGGATGTGGATTATGTCAACTATAGGTCACCTATAAAGGACAACTGTCAGCAAGGCTAACAACTATTCAAATGCATGGGAGACAACCCTGGGATGAGATTTAATTGTGAAACTTCCTGGAGTTGAAAGACCATAGTTTATCTGTTTATGGCTATTTACCTTGGCAATGACAATGACATAGGCTTATCATTGTCATTTTGTTCTCACTCAAGAAAAACAATTCTCAGTTGTACCAATTAAAAAATAACACAATAAAAGATCAAAGCAGAATTAAGAAAACAGCAATAAATGGTGAATATAATTATAAACAATTTGTCTAACGATGTAAATTTTCAATATTTAAAAAAACATGAAGTTGTGATATAATTGCAAATTAGACAGCTATCCATAACATAAAGTGGATGAAAGCAATACATGACAGCCTTCAACAATGAGCAAAACCTGTTACGAAAGGCCCTAACATGAAAAAATGTGAAACAATTCAAATTATAAGGAAAGGGACAACCTGATTCAAGGTAAAAAAGAAAAATAACAAAGAAGTACCACTACATTAGACAGCAACAAACAACAACCACTTGGGATACTTGGGATAGGCACATAAAGTGGGTTTTGCTTTGAAAAAACATAAGATTTTATTTTTTTCATTAAATTCAGGTGTTTCAGATAGATCAGCTGATTTGTAGTTCAAAAAGAGGTCCTGTACGCACTGGAGAACTGATGTTGAGGTTTGATATGTTTGTAACTAAGATAGCAGATATCAGGGCCACCATCAAAGACAAACACAGGAATACAAAGCTTAAAAATAGTCAACTTTGTATCTAAGATAGCAGATATCAGAGCCACCATCACAGACATACACAGGAATACAAAGCTTAAAAATAGTCAACTTTGTATCTAAGATAGCAGATATCAGAGCCACCATCACAGACATACACAGGAATACAAACCTTAAAAATAGCCAACTTTGTCATTACTTAACATTATGCTACACATAAGAAAAGTTTAAAGGATTCTCTAAAATGTCTGTAACTGATTTTTTTTCTTTCTTCCAAATATTAAATTTTAGAATTGTGAAGGTAATATAACTTTGAAAACCTTTGATAAACTTGAATAGAGATCTTTGTTATACTATAAAACCATATTTGTTGTTGTTTTGAATGATATGTGTATTCTACATATTGTATATTTATTTATTATTGTTAATGAAAGAGTGATTTAATTGTTATTGTTAATGAAAGAATTATTCATTTATTATTGTTAACCAAAGAGTGACTTATTTATAACTGTTAATGAAAGAGTGACTTATTTATAACTGTTAATGAAAGAATGATTTATCTTTAATTGTTGATGAAAGAGTGATTTATCTTTTATTGTTAATGAAAGAGTAACTTATTTATAACTGTTAATGAAAGAGTAATTTATTTAATATGTTAATGAAAGATTTATCCTTATTGTTAATGAAAAAATGACTTATTTATAGTTGTTATTGGAAGTCTTCTATTGAAAATTTTTTGGGATCGTATATTGTTATGATGTCGTCGTCTGCGTCGTTGTCCGAAGACACATTGGTTTCCGGATAATAACTTGAGTTTAAGTGAAGAGATCTTCATGAAATTTTTCAGAAGGTTCAATACCACAAAAGGAAGGTTGGGATTGATTTTGGGGATGATGGTCCCAACCGATTAGGAATTAGGGGCCCAAAAGGGGCCCAAAACAAGCATTTTTCTAGTTTCAGGATAATAACTTTTGTAGAAGTATTTCAATTGCTCTAAAATCATACCGCAATGTTTAAAACCATAAGTAGAAGGTTTGGATTCATTTTAGGGGATTATGGAGCCAAAGCTTAGGAATTCAGGGCCAAAAAGGGGTCAAAACAAGCTTTTTTCTAGTTTCGAGACAATAACTTATGTGTAATTGTATGGATCTCTCTGAAATTGTACCACAATGTACCATATAACAAAGGGGAGGCTGGGATTAAGTTTTGGGTTAATTGCCCAAAATATGTAGGAATTAGGGGCCAAAAAAGGGCCAAAAAGAAGCATGATTCTAGTTTCCAAACAATTATGACAATAACTTGTGTTTAAGTGTATGGATCTCTCTGAAACTGTACTACAAGGTTCAATACTGCAATGGAAAGCATGGGATTGAGTTTAAGGGTTATTGCTCCAAGGGGGGGTCAAAAAGTTGGGGGGGATTTTTTGTTTACCATTTTTTGAAGGGCTTCCTTTTTTTTCAAAGAAGTTTCAAGAAGAAATCTTCAATTGCACAGTATTGTGCAATAGATTTGTTAGATCTTTGACCACATTAATTTTGTGACAAAAACCTATATTATGTCAAAAATTTGATCACAATCCAAATTCAGACAGAATCAAGCTTGAATATTGTGACTAAATTTGCCCCAACTATTCAGGGTTCAACCACTGGGGTCGTATAAAGCTGCGCCCTGCAGAGCACCTGGTTGAAAATTGGAGTTATCTCCCATTGTCCAGAATTGTAGTTGAATCAACTACAACCAATGCTTTATTGACAATGCAATATTCAATTTTACTTCATACTGATAAATTAATGCAATCTTTACCTTTAAGTGCTTACAAGCACCTGGATTTTTATTTTGGCCCCACCTACGATAGTAAAGGGGCATTATGTTTTCTGGTCTGTAGGTTCGTTTGTCCGTCTGTCTGTTCTTTCGTCCTGCTTCAGGTTAAAGTTTTTGGTCAAGGTAGATTTTGATGAAGTTGAAGTCCAATCAACTTGAAACTTAGTACACATGCTCCTTATGATATGATCTTTCTAATTTTAATGCCAAATAAGAGTTTTGACGGTCCACTAAACATAAAAAATGATAGTGCTAGTGGGGCATCCGTGTACTGGGGACACATTCTTGTTATTTTTGTCGAGCCTGCAACTTTTGTTGCAGAAAGCTCGACATAGGGATAGTGATCCGGCGGCGGCTACGGCGGCGGCGGCGGTGTTAGCTCACTTCTTAAAAGCTATATATTTTAGAAGGTGGAAGACCTGGATGCTTCATATTTTGTATATAGATGCCTCATGTTACGAAGTTTCCGTCAGTCACATGTCCAATGTCCTTGACCTCATTTTCATGGTTCAGTGACCACTTGAAAAAAAAGTTCAGAATTTTTGTAACGTTGAATTCTCTCTTATTATAAGTAATAGAACTATATTTGGTATGTGTGTACCTTGCAAGGTCCTCATGCCCGTCAGACAGTTTTCACTTGACCTCGACCTCATTTCATGGATCAGTGAACAAGGTTAAGTTTTGGTGGTCAAGTCCATATCTCAGATACTATAAGCAATAGGGCTAGTATATTTGGTGTATGGAAGGACTGGAAGGTGTACATGTCCAACTGGCAGGTGTCATCTGACCTTGACCTCATTTTCATGGTTCAGTGGTTATAGTTAAGTTTTTGTGTTTTGGTCTGTTTTTCTCATACTTTATGCAATAGGTCTACTATATTTGTTGTATGGAATGATTGTAAGGTGTACATGTCTAGCGGGCAGATGTCATCTGACCTTGACCTCATTTTCATGGTTCAGTGGTCAAAGTTAAGTTTTTAAGTTTTGGTCTTTTTATCTAATATTATATGCCAAAGGTCAACTATATTTGGTGTATGGAAATATATTATGATCTATATGTCAGTCCCGCAGGTTTTATTTGACCATGACCTCAATTGCACGGTTCATTGGACAGTGTTAAGTTTTTGTGTTTTGGTCTATTTTTCTTAAACTATAAGTAATAGGTCAACTATATTTGTTGTATGGAAGCATTGTTAGCTGTACATGTCTGCCTGGCATGGTTCATCTGACCTTGACCTCATTTTCATGGTTCATTGGTCTTTGTTTAACTATCTTGTTTAATGTTAAGTTTATGTGACAGTTGTAATAACGCTTTATACTTAGGACTATCAACATAATATCAATGATTAGTAAAGAAGGCGAGACATTTCAGTGTGTGCACTCTTGTTCAAATGATGAATCATTTCTTTTTTCTATATACCGGGACTGATATTCCTAGGTATACAGAAAATGTTAAAAATCACATTAAATAAAAAGCATAATGTCAACCCATTAAAATTGGTTTCCTGAACTTATGAAGTTTTGTTTGTTTACTGCCTAACTGTGATATTCTTTTTATGTTGTTCTGTCATATTAACTGATTTTTATTGTATTTAACCAAAACTGTTACAAACTATTGACATAAAAAGAAAAGTTTAATTGAGTTGTAGTTTTATATTCAATTTAACAATTCAGATTTGTGTGGCTATACAATATTTATGATATGTTTATCATGCATTGACAAATCCCTAATAATTTATATGTATAAATTAATGTTTTTTGTCGAGCCTGCAACTTTTGTTGCAGAAAGCTCGACATAGGGATAGTGATCCGGCGGCGGCGGCGGCTACGGCGGCGGCGTTAGCTCACTTCTTAAAAGCTTTATATTTTAGAAGGTGGAAGACCTGGATGCTTCATACTTTGTATACAGATGCTTCATGTTACGAAGTTTCCGTCAGTCACATGTCCAATGTCCTTGACCTCATTTTCATGGTTCAGTGACCACTTGGAAAAAAAGTTCAAATTTTTTGTAATGTTGAATTCTCTCTTATTATAAGTAATAGGATAACTATATTTGATATGTGCGTACCTTGCAAGGTCCTTATGTCTGTCAGACAGTTTTCACTTGACCTCGACCTCATTTCATGGATCAGTGAACAAGGTTAAGTTTTGGTGGTCAAGTCCATATCTCAGATACTATAACCAATAGGGCTAGTATATTCGGTGTATGGAAGGACTGTAAGGTGTACATGTCCAACTGGCAGGTGTCATCTGACCTTGACCTCATTTTCATGGTTCAGTGGTTATAGTTAAATTTTTGTGTTTTGGTCTGTTTTTCTCATACTATATGCAATAGGTCTACTATATTTGTTGTATGGAATGATTGTAAGGTGTACATGTCTAGCGGGCAGATGTCATGTGACCTTGACCTCATTTTCATGGTTCAGTGGTCAAAGTTAAGTTTTTGAGTTATGGTCTTTTTATCTAATACTATATGCCATAGGTCAACTATATTTGGTGTATGGAAATATTTTATGATCTTTATGTCAGTCGCCCAGGTTTTATTTGACCTTGACCTCATTTTCACGGTTCATTGCACAGTGTTAAGTTTTTGTGTTTTGGGCTATTTTTCTTAAACTATAAGTAATGGGTCAACTATATATGTTGTATAGAAGCATTGTTAGCTGTACATGTCTGCCTGGCATGGTTCATCTGACCTTGACCTCATTTTCAAGGTTCATTGGTCTTTGTTTAGTTATCTTGGTTAATGTTAAGTTTATGTGACAGTTGTAATAAAGCTTAGCTTTATACTTAGGACTATCAACATGATATCAATGATTAGTATAGAAGGCGAGACATTTCAGCGTGTGCACTCTTGTTTCACAGGATTGGCTTGTGACATTAAAAATTCTCCTTCACACAGCAATAATGCCTGACATGCATTCTCCCTCTAAAAAAGAAACTAATTTCATGTCTGACATAAAAATTTGTATGACATATAACTAGCATTGGACGTTCATATTGTCTATACAAAAGTAATGACCTCTGACATACAAGTTTTGACTCACGAATGAGGTCTAACATGAATATACCATACTGACAGGATTATAAAGCTTTTGTTTATATGTATGCTATCCTGGAATTGTTCACACGTTATGACAAAGAAACACCTCACAAATACATGCTTAATGTCATACATTTGATACATAACCTAGGAGAACAAGTTGTGACATCTGACATACATGTTGTCTTTGTCACAGCATTGAATTTCACCTAATATTCAATACATATATAACAAATGACAACTTGCACATACCGTCTCCCTAAAAATGTTTTACATACACTTTTCCCCATGACATTGAAATGACAAACAACGCTGTGTGATACAGTATCACCATTTGACCTAGATACTCTTTGAAACTTAAGTGAACTATTACTCTGACACAGCAGAAATATTTGACCTAGATACTCTTTGAAACTTAAGTGACCTATTACTCTGACACAGTAGAAATATTTGACCTAGATACTCTTTGGAACTTAAGTGACCTATTACTCTGACACAGTATAAATATTTGACCTAGATACTCTTTGGAACTTAAGTGACCTATTACTCTGACACAGTATTAATATTTGACCTAGATACTCTTTGGAACTTAAGTGACCTATTACTCTGGCACAGTAAAAATATTTGACCTAGATAATCTTTTGAACTTAAGTGACCTATTACTCTGACACAGTAGAAATATTTGATTTAGATACTCTTTGGAACTTAAGTGACCTATTACTCTGACTCAGTAGAAATATTTGATTTAGATACTCTTTGGAAATAAAATTGCCATACAACACTGAATAACACAGATACTCTTTGGAAATAAAATTTACATACAACACTGTTTAACACAGATACTCTTTGACACTATACAAATTGATAGTAATGTTGTTTGACCAACATGTACATATTCTCCTCGACTCATCAATGTCATTATCATACATATTCTTCCTGGCATAACTTTGACAACTAATCTTGGTTAATCTGACCTTATTTACAAGAATCACTGTTTAAGTTTATGTGATACTTGTAGATGATATAAAAAAGATGTGGTATGATTGCCAATGAGACAATTCTTCACAAGGGACTGAATGACAGAATTTAACAACTATAGTTCACCATGTATGGCCTTCAACAATGAGCAAAGCCTATATTGCATAGTCTGCTATAAAAGGACCCTGAATGACAAATGTAAAACAATTCAAATCAGAAAACTTAACAGATAAAACATTAAATAAACCATGAAAAACACACTTAACAAACTCCAAACAACATGTAATGCTGTTGTTCTAGATCTTCATCTAAAGGTCATAGGTATTGATTGTAACTAAAAGTCCTCCTCAGTCTGTGTAATTAAAATGTCAATGTTCTATAGTTATTCTTTGTTCCAAAGCTTGTTTTAATACTTTAAGTGAAAGTAGCTTACACAATCTTGTTAGTTTGTTTTAACACTTGTTGTAACAATTAAACATTATATTATACACATAGTCATCAAGTAATCAATCCTTTAGAGTCAATTATAATCCTATATTTGGCATCTTTAATGATTATTTTCTAAATTTGGAGCAGTAGTTAACAGATATACCAAGACTTTTCAATGTTTGATCAGGTTTATTAACTGATACAAACTAAGATATTACATATACCTGTGTTACACTACTTTATCATACATTTAGTAGTAAATACAGTAGTTTTGAATATTTGATAAATAGCCTGCTGATTAATCCATATCACACATTTTTGATGCACACCCTTTATCATACCCTTTATCACACCCCAACTCATTTTTTTTTTCATTTTTACATAAACTCAGGTTATATTTATGCTAGCTTCTTCAGAAATATTTTTCCTCAAAATGTGTCCTAAATGACTGGTCAATTGGGCGTAACACAATTTATTGAATGATATCATTGTATGGCATGTGACGTCACAAATGTCGAGTTTTCATATTTTGACAAACGAAATTTCAGCTAAAAAAAGAACTTAATGAAATACCATACAAAACACACAAAAAAATACAATAAACAAAATATCATTAGATTACAACATGCAAATTGTAAGGTAACCCAGGTGCTGGGGATGAGTAATTCGGCAGTTCTTTTAAAGCTTCTTTAAACCAGGTGCTCTGCAGGACGCAGCTTTATACGACCGCAGAAGTCCCTGAACAGTTGGGGCAAGTATGGACACAACATTCAAGCTTGATACAGCTCTGCATTTGGATTGTGATCGAATTTTGACATAGAATGAGTTTCTGACTCAAAACAAATGTCAAGATCTTACAAAGCTATTGTGCAATTAAAGATTTTTTCTTCCAACTTTTTAAAAATTTGGAATTTGAGAAATTTGGGGAAAAAAATTGAAAACTACTACCACCCCTCCTTTTTGCAATTAGTCCAAAACCAGACATTTCTTTATACATAATTTACCAATAGTTTAAATCTGAACATACCCAACTTTGTATGTTAAATGTTTTTGAGTTACCTCCCTTACACTGCTTTTAAATTGTCTTAATTGTCCATTGACCAAAAACCTAATTTTCCCCCTTTTTTTGCCACTTATTCCAAAACATTTTGAGCCATAACCCCCAAAAATCAAAACTAACCGTTTCTTCATAGTATGGAAACTTGTGGTATAATTTCAGAGAGATTCATACATTTAATTTAAATACAAGTTATTGTTTGAAAACTGCAAAAATACTTTTTTGGGCCCCTTTTTGGCCCCTTATTCCTAAACCTTTGGTACTATAACTCCCAAAATCAATCCAAACCTTTTACCTGTGGTATTAAACATTGTGGTACAATTTCAGAGCAATTGAAATACTATTACACAAGTTGGTATCCTGAAAGTAGAAAAATACTTGTTTTGAGCCCCTTATTCCAAAGCGATTTGGACCATCATCCCCAAAATCAATCCTAACCTTCCTTTTGAGGTATTGAACCTTTTTCTAAAATTTCATAGAGATCCTTTACTTAACTAAAGTTATTGTCCAGAAACCAAATGTGTCTTTGGACGACGACGCAGAGGACGACATCATACCATTATACGAACACAAAATATTTTTGTGGTCGTATAAAAACAAGACAAAAGTAACTGAAGGTAACCCAGGTGCTAGGGATCAGAAAGCAGTCCATATATACTCTCCTGTAATCAAAGCGCGAAAGCGCTGTAAAGGCAGTTAATTACAAGTTGTGTGTATTTCTAGTCCAGTTATATCATTATCTTCCATAGAACAGAGGTGGTTTGTAGAATTTAAGATTCAGAGTTCTTTTGTACCTAGTTCACCTATATCTATAGTCTATTGTTTACAGTATATTTTCTGTGCCTCGCCATGAAATGCATTTTTAGCCATGGCCTTGTCAGTTTGCTTTAAATTTATGAGTTTGACTGTCCCTTATGTGTCTTTCGTCCCTCTTCTTTAGACATATAAGAACTTTTCCTTTTCAATATAAATAGACTATTTTTAATTATTGATTGTATACGCATATTCTATGACTCCCATAAAAAGAAGTTCACAAAGATTGACTAGTCTCTGTACTGTGTGTATAGCAAGAACATCAAGTAACATAATGGTAAATGTACATAGTAACACATCAACTTTTTTGATGACCATACCTGCCAACTGTCAGTATTTGCAGAGTATTTCCCCCATCGAGCTCGAGGCTCCCAAATGGAAATTTTGTAAGAGCAAATATTTTGTCGACTATTTTAAAGAAAACAATTAATTCAACAATGGCAATGAGCTTGTTTATGCACGAAGAAGCCAAAAACCACATTAGAATATATTTGAAGGGAATCCATGACAAATCGCCCCATTAGCAAATAGCCCCACTTTTTCACTAACTCGCCCCACTTTAAAAAAAACTGCCCCAACCTGGATAACCAAATCGCCCCACTTGTGAAATGTGTTATATCCCTTAATATTACTCCTGCCAACTTGCCCCAACTTATAGAAAACGATAATATCTAGATAAATATATTATTAACCAGGAAGAATTTACTAATGCCAACTCGCCCCACTCATGTAAAAAGATGTTATCCCGTTGTATATAAGTTAAATTCCGTTAATATTACTCCTGCTAACTGGTCCCACCTAATGGAAATCAGTGAAATCTAGATAAATATATTATTAACCAGGATGAATTTAGTAATGCCAAATAAATGCAACAGTAGTATATCGCTGTTCAAAACTCATAAATCCAGGGACAAAAAACAAAATCAGGGTAACAAACTAAAACCGAGGGAAACGCACTAAATATAAGAGGAGAACAACGACATAACACCGAAACGTAACACACACAGAAACGGACCAAGCATCAGACAAAACACCACGAGAATAACAAATATAACATGAAAACCAAATACATGAATTAGGGATAGACAAGTACCGTGCCACGTCTGATCTCAATATCTCAAAAATAAGAGAAAACACAAACAACTCAACGTTAAAATGCAACACACACAGAAACGAACAATAATATAACAATGGCCATCTTCCTGACTTGGTACAGGACACTTTTAAAGGGAATAAAAGTGGTGGGTTGAACCTGGTTTTGTGGCATGCCAAACCTCGCACTTTAATGGCAAAGTTAAATATAACATTGAAATGACAACATATTACAGGACTACAATACAAATAAATAGGAGAACAAACATGATTAATAGATAACAAAAAGCATCAGGTTTAAAATTCAATACGCCAAAAACACACAGGACTTACAAGTGACGCCCAGATATAAAAGATCGAAAGAGAAAAAAGTACATAGTTGTACAGCACTGGAGATAAAAAGTTGAAAAGGTTTCGCCAAATACGGCATTGTTTTTATGCCCGGGATAAGAACATTCTTATTATATAGAACAATTCATGCTATTGCAAACAGTAAATTTTATCAAATGAATATGAAAGAGATATACATAAAGAAACTGAAGTATTAACTAATTACAGAAAACTAAACCCGAATACATAACGCCCAGATATAAACAAGTGAAACTGCGAGCTACTGCTCACTGATGATACCCCCGCCGCAAGTGGATAATATTAATAGTGTAAAAATATGCAAGTGTTCGGTAAACAGGAAGTTGTCTAGTGATGAATCTGAAAACGCATCACACGGTATAGCTGACTTATATAAATCCTGAAACCAAATTTCAGAAATCCTTGTATTGTAGTTCCTGAGAAAAATGTGACAAAAATTTTCAACTTGGCTATCATGTGTAAAATCATACAAGTGTTCGGTAAACAGGAAGTTGTTGAGTGATGAATCTGAAAACGTATCACACGGTATAGCTGACTTATATTAATCCTGAAACCAAATTTCAGAAATCCTTGTATTGTAGTTCCTGAGAAAAATGTGACGAAAATTTTCAACTTGGCTATCATGTGTAAAATCATACAAGTGTTCGGTCAACAGGAAGTTGTCGAGTGATGAATCTGAAAACGCATCACACGGTATAGCTGACTTATATAAATCCTGAAACCAAATTACAGAAATCCTTGTATTGTAGTTCCTGAGAAAAATGTGACGAAAATTTTCAACTTGGCTATCATGTGTAAAATCATACAAGTGTTCGGTAAACAGGAAGTTGTCAAGTGATGAATCTGAAAATGCATCACACGGTATGGCTGACATATATAAATGTTGATACCAAATTACAGAAAGGGTGGATGTGTAGTTCCTGAGAAAAATGTGACGAAGTTTCGTGGGACGGACTGACTGACGGACGGACTGACAGACAGAGGTAAAACAGTATACCCCCCCTTTTTTAAAGCGGGGGTATAAAGATCGAAAGTGAAAAAGGCACAAAGCCTAACAGCACCGAAGACCAAAAGCTGAAAAGGTCTTGCCACTCTCCCCACTTATGGAAAAAGATGTTATCCTGTTGAATATAAGTTAAATTCCTTATATTGCATTATGATACAAATAACAGGTTTCTTTTCAATTGTTATGCAAATAACTAAGCTTCAAAACTTAGTTATTCTTCAACAATACATTTTTTTTTTAGAATTATAATTTCAGTATATCAATAATAGTAATTAAATAAATTTTCGGTTTGTTTGTATTCTGTGTAGATTAGTTTTCATTAAAGTGGTGCGAGTTTTTATTTTTAATTATATATATTAATCTAAATATTACCGTTTTTTTAAAAGTAGGGCGGGTTGGCAGGAGTAATATTTAACATGATTTAACCAATTTCACATGTGGGGCGATTTGATAAATCAGTTTGTGGCGGTTTTTTTAAATGTGGGCGATTAGCCAGTGGGGCGACTTGTCCTGCTTCCATTTGAAGGCCCCCTTGAAGGTTTTGTATGACTATATGAACCATCTTTCACGTAAAACCCCCATGTGCATTTTGAAAAGTTGGCAGATATGTTTCTAACTCCAGGCAAAATCTACCGGTATGAATGAAAAAGAAGTTTTCAATTAAGGCTCTGTGGCCATAACAGCTGTCTCATTAGCATTTTAACCACTTCCCATATTTGCAATTAAAACAATAGAAGAAAATTATTCAACGCAAAAACAAAACTTACTTGTAAATATGAAATTCTCTTTACGGTATGAGTTTTTCTCATTGTTTGAGATTGTACAGTAGTACCTGTAACTGCTTATACCTATTTCTTATTCACTTTTGCTTGATAAACTCACTAAATATCATGTATATATACATTGTACCACATCTCCTTATTTTTATATGCATTCCAATAACATGAACAATTTTAATTCAATTCTATATACCAAAGCAAAATGAACTGCACCACTTTCATTCACTAGTATGCATCTTTTGGCAAAATACAAGTTCTTAAATGACACAAGATATATTTATTGATAAAAAAAATAAAATTTAGTATACAATTCTTTAACAGGTATATAAAAAAAAAGCACAGCTGTGTCATAACTTGTGAAATCTGTGCTGAAAACATAGACATTGATGGTATTTGAGTAATTCCATATGTGAAGCTCAACATTAGCTCGTCAGTTGGTGGTGGACAGTTATAGTTCCTTTCTGCAGGCTAGGATGAATGACTTTTCAGGAAAACCAATTTCACAAATCAAAACTTTCCTCTAGATTTCTCCTACAATATTCATCCAGTTTAGTTCTTTTGGTTTAATTGGACACCGTCCTGATTTTTAATTTTGCAAACCATTCAGTCTCTTGCTTGCAAATGGTGCATGAAAATAGGATTGGTATGGCAGTAGACAAGTCTCTTTAAAGTGGGTTTGTGCCCTGAAAAAAAGTTTTATAACTGAAGTTTTTTTGAAACTTGTGCAACACACATACCTAAATAACTATAACATAGAAGAGAGCATCATTCGTGTCAATGTTTTGTTCCTGTTTACATTGTCATTGATATTTTTTCAGAAAGCCTGAGGCATAGCTCATGAATTCCTGTCATTACATCCTAAATTAACATAATTACTGCTAGAATAATTATCAGTATGACATACGTACACTATCATTGTACAGCCCAAGTCTTCAGTATATATCATTGTTGCATTCATTCACTCCTGTGTTCAGTCGTTCAAAAATATTTAAACTTCAACAAATGAACTTTAATCATTTGTTAATAAGGACAAGAAAACACTAGAAAAGATACGTACATACAACCCGTGTTTAAGTGTATTTGAGAGAGAAATATATCTGGTTAAACGATGTATAAAGGAGGAAAAAATTGCAGATATTGCATTACGATGCTTTCTGCCTAATAGCACGTGGATATGTTTACATATTTAGACTTGACCCAGTATGACCCGTACCTTGTAGGTCACCGCCGTCGTTTAAACACTAGACTACAGTCGTGTATAAGACAATAAAATGCTTAAGCCTGTACTATTTGTGTGAAGTAAATGTGTTTTTTCTGTACATTTAAATTGTTTTACCTGATAGCAAGGACGTATCTATCCGTTTCCTTCTCAATTCACTTTGTCAATTTCTTCGAGCTCCTTCAAAACATACGTATTACTGCGCTCGGAAGTGAAAAAAATATTAGAAATCCTCGTAAAATAATGCTATTTTCAATTTTGTGGAATCCATTTTGTTATATTTATTATATAAAGATAAAAAAGTTACGATTAATTATGAATTTGCATATCATTATACGGAACGTTTATGGACTATTTTTCCATAGCTGTAAGTCGGTCATTTTGGCGGGAAATCATGTACACATACACACGTAGATTGGCTGGTACCTGATCGTAATGTTACACATCAGATATATCAAATAGCTAATACCCGGAACGTAGTACCGGGAACCAGGATAATACGTAGACAACATACATAACTAATACCGAAATTGAAAACGCTTTACGGTTTCTCGTTTATAAACTGAATTCCGCTTTGAATTATAGAAGATGCAATATTAATCATGTTCAGTCGACTTTTCCCTCTTTTATCTTTCGTCCCTCTTTCATTGTTATATCAACGTCTGAACTAATTAAAAAATCTTTAGATCTCAGATAACACTCGAAATTGACCCGACCTCTTTCCACACGGAATACAAATAATGATAGTTTGTAGTCAGGTTGACTGCTTATAATGCAAAATACACATTAATAACAAGTTCTATAAAACGAACAATACACACTGATCGTTTCTTTAGTCCCCAATGTAAATGAAAGAAACAAAAACCATATCATACCATAAAAAGAAGAGGAGAAATTCGAACATTTCCGGATCTTTTTCTGGCCAAAAGACCCCCTGCATAGATTGCGTATGAAAAGATTAACCTCATGACTTGAAAGTCAGGCCTTAAAGCACTGCCTTTAAAAATATATAATAAAGCATAGAAAACATGGCAAAATCCGTTACCATGCTGTATCACACTCGACCAATATCATCCCTCTGGCTAATATTGGTATCTCAGGATGATACAGCATATATGATACGGATTTTGCCATGTATTATTCTCTATGTACTGAATACTGATGCGTTATACTCAAGGTATGTTTTTCTTGCATCTTTTCATGTTCTGGTTGAAATAAGGTGCATAATGGGTATGTTTTTTTGGTCTCTGATTCAACCTTGTGCCAAAGTGATCCAAAGTGACCTCAGAATCAATATAGAAATGACTCTTGTTTTATGTTTTATGTGACCGTAACAAAATTTTAACTTGTTTTTTAAATTGTTATCATATAGCTATCAAATAAATATCAAGCATGATGAAAACTAGAGGCTCTCAAGAGCCTGTGTCGCTCACCTGTTACTGTATTTACTGATGTCGGCCATCTTGGTTGGTAGGCAGGGTCATTAGAAACTTTTTTAAAATAGATACCCTAGTAATGATTGTGGCCAAGTTTTGTTAAATTTGGCCCATAGTTTTAGAAAAGAAGATTTCTGTACAAGTTACAAAAATGACGAAAAGTTGTTCAATATTGACTATAAAGGACAATAACTCCTTAAGGGGTTCTCTGACAATTTTGGTCACTTGACTTATTTGTAGATCTTACTTTGCTGAACATTATTGCTGTTTACAGTTTATCTCTATCTATAATAGTTTTCAAGATAATAACCAAAAACTGCAAAATTTCCTTAAAATTACCAATTTTAGGGCAGCAACCCAACAACGGGTTATAGGATTCATCTGAAAATTTGTGAGGGGATAGATCTTATTCTGATGGACATTTAAATCTTGAAAGATTTGCCCTTAATGTCTTAGTTTCAAAGATATAAAGCAAAAACTGCATTTTACCACTATGTTCTAATTTTAGCCATGTTGGCCATTTTGTTTGGTAGGCGGGGTCATCAGACACATTTTTTAAACTATATACCACAATAATGATTGTGGCCAAGTTAGTTTAAATTTGGCCCAGTAGTTTCAGAGAAGAAGATTTTTGTACAAGTTACAAAAAATGACAAAAAATTGTTAAAATTGACTATAAAGGGCAATAACTCCTAAAGGGGTTGACTGACAATTTTGGTCATGTTGACTTATTTGTAGGTCTTATTTGAACATTATTGCTGTTTACAGTTTATCTCTATCTATAATAGTATTCAAGATAATAACCAACCAGATGCTCTGCAGGGCTCAGCTTTATACGACCGCAGAGGTTGAACCCTGTACAGTTGGGGCAAGTATGGACACAACATTTAAGCTGGATTCAGCTCTAAATTTGGATTGTGATTAAATAGTTGACACAGCATAAGGTTTCTGACACAGAATGAATGTGGTCTAATGAACTTAAAATGTTTTTTTTGCCTTTGAGCAATTCACTATGCTGTTGAATATTAATCCTCTCAAAAAAATGTTTGAAGAAATGTTCTTTTTATTTATGAAATCTGAAATGAGAAAAATTTCTTGCTATTGCACAATATTGTGCAATTAGACATTTCTTGCTATTGCGCAATACTGTGCAATTGAAAATATTTTCTATTGCACAATGCTGTGCAATTGAAGATTTCTTGCTATTGCGCAAGGGTACTGTGCAATTGAAAATTTCTTGCTATTGCACAATACTGTGCAATTGAAGATTTCTTGCTATTGCTGAATACTGTGCAATTGAAAATTTCTTGCTGTTGCCCAATACTTAATATAATAATTTTGGATCCTGATTTGAACCAACTTGAAAACTGGGCCCATAATCAAAAATCTAAGTACATGTTTAGATTCAGCATATCAAAAAAGCCCAAGAATTCATTTTTGTTAAAATCAAACTTAGTTTAATTTTGGACCCTTTGGACTTTAATGTAGACCCCATTTGAAAACGGGACCAAAAATTAAGAATCTACATACACAGTTAGATTTGGCATATCAAAGAACCCCAATTATTCAATTTTTGATGAAATCAAACAAAGTTTAATTTTGGACCCCAATTTGGACCAACTTGAAAACTGGGCCAATAATCAAAAATCTAAGTACATTTTTAGATTCAGCATATCAAAGAACCCCAAGGATTCATTTTTTGTTAAAATCAAACTAAGTTTAATTTTGGACCCTTTGGACCTTAATGTAGACCAATTTGAAAACGGGACAAAAAATTAAGAATCTACATACACAGTTAGATTTGGCATATCAAAGAACCCCAATTATTCAATTTTTGATGAAATCAAACAAAGTTCAATTTTGGACCCTTTGGGCCCCTTATTCCTAAACTGTTGGGACCAAAACTCCCAAAATCAAACCCAACCTTCCTTTTATGGTCATAAACCTTGTGTTTAAATTTCATTGATTTCTATTTACTTATACTAAAGTTATTGTGCGAAAACCAAGAATAATGCTTATTTGGGCCCTTTTTTGGCCCCTAATTCCTAAACTGTTAGAGCCAAAACTCCCAAAATCAATCCCAACCTTCCTTTTGTGGTCATAAACCTTGTGTCAAAATTTCATAGATTTCTATTTACTTAAATTAAAATTATAGTGCGAAAACCAAGAAAATGCTTATTTGGGCCCTTTTTGGCCCCTAATTCCAAAATTGTTGGGACCAAAACTCCCAAAATCAATCCCAACCTTCCTTTTGTGGTCATAAACCTTGTGTTAAAATTTCATAGAATTCTATTTACTTATACTAAAGTTAGAGTGCGAAAACTAAGTATTCAGACAACGACGCAGACGACGACAACGCAGACGACGACGCCAACGTGATACCAATATACAACCAAAAATTTTTGAATTTTTGCGGTCGTAGAAAAACTGCAAAATTTCCTTAAAATTACCAATTCAGGTGCAGCAACCCAACAACAGGTTGTCTGATTTATCTGAAAATTTCAGGGCAGATAGATCTTGACCTGATCAACAATTTTACCCCATGTCAGATTTGCTCTAAATGCTTTGGTTTTAAAGATATAAGCCAAAATATACATTTTACCTCTGTGTTTAGCCATGGCGGCCATCTTGGTTTGATGGCCAGGTCATCGGACACATTTTTTGAACTAGATACCCCAAGGATGATTGTGGCCAAGTTTGGTTAAATTTGGCCCAGTAGTTTCAGGGGAGAAGATTTTTGTAAAATTTTACAAACGCCGGACGCCAAGTGATGAGAAAAGCTCACTTGACCTTATATTATTTGAGTCAATTTTCTAAGTCCAAGCACCATAAATTTGCATAAAATCTTCAGACCAAACCAAAATTTCAACATATTCTACAACTTGAAAAGATAAAACAATGTACCCTTCAAGCATAACGACAAAAAGTGTAGAAAAATGAATTTTGAGTGAATTTTCAAAGTTTAAGGACTATTTCTCTGCACAAAATTATCAAACCAAAACTAAATTTTAACTTGTCATGATCAATCAATATACAAAATATCAAATTCAAGCACAATAAAAAAGTGTGAAAAACTTATTTCCCGGACTGACGGATTAATAGACAGAGTGCAAACCTAAAGTTTCTTTCGTTTTTTTCAGTACAGGACTAATATTCACAAGCATACCTGCCAACTTTTGAAAGTGCCCATGGGGGTTTTAGTGTGCGACAACAATTTCAAAGGTTACAATTCTTTGCAACGACTATTTTGCGCGTGCTGTTTTGTGGTCTAGAAAAAGTGTCATATTTGTAAAATGAGCTTACATGCCTTTTTCTTAAGTTTATTTGTATGATTCTAGTTATTATATCAGCAGAAAACATGTAGCTGTAAGACCAGGAATTATTTTCATTTGTAAGGATACTAAATAGTTGTTGACTTTTCCAATTTAAAATTATACACAAAGAAGGACCTTTATCAGGTTGGGAACAACACCTAGGGATACCCCCTCAATGTTAGGACATTAAAAACCATTTTTTTTTAAGTACAAATGAGCACATATTCATATTGTTTGAAGAAACTTTTCCCAAAGAACTATAAATCTTATGATCTATCTGGTATGATATGGTCAACACATGTCCAAGAATTTTGATATGTTCTTGGCCTTATATCTTCTTTATTATTTAAAATAATTGGACCCTTCATTTAGAAAAGCTTTTCCAAATAAATGTCAGAATTTCCCATTTTTAAGTTAATAAATCTACATTTTTCTATTTTATTTTTTACAAGGGTAAAATGACCCCTTGACTAAGGGTAGTCCCTCAGTTAAGGGATTCCTCATGATGATGTGGGGTGGGGGGGGGGGTGTCCATGTGAAAAATAAAGAATAGTACATTATACTTTAAATGATTTGGTATTTTAATTGAATACATAAATAAAATTATTTTACAGCAAGTGTAATAAATTAGTGAATAAAATACTATTTATTATCCTTATGGTAGTACTGCATCATTGAAGTTTGTCAATCAGCCATGCTTTTATTCTTATTCTGTGTAAGAACCTCCTTGCAGGTGAAAAAATCATTTGCCATGTTCACGATTTTACTATTCTGACCAACAAACAGAGGAATACAACACAAGTTCAATATCAAGCATGTTAAAATAATCTTGAGAGAAAACGTTTTTGATTGGCTGATTAATTTGATCATGAGAAACATACATTTTGATTGGCTGAACACGATTTTCTTCCATTGGACACAGTTCAAAATTGGGAACAATCATATATTTTTCGTGTAGATTTTCACCAAATCGTGTTTTAGAGGGTTTTTCAGGAACACGATCGTGCAATCGTGACAAAGGGTCAAAATCGTGTAGTACACGCCTAAATCGTGAAAGTTGGCAGGTATGCACAAGTAAGGCTGTTAGTTCTCTTGTTTGAAATATTTCACACAGGTCATGTGGGGCCTTTATAGCTGACTGTAAACTATGTTCTTTTTACTGTTGCCAATAATTGCTTGCTCATTTAAACTAAATTGATTAATGGTCTCATTGGCAATCATACCACATCTCCTCAATTTTATATGGATACCATATTTGCTTTATCTTTCCCAGGTCATAAAATTACAAATTTAAAAATAACAAAGTTGATGATTTTAATGAAATACAATTGTATAATTCAATGGTGACATAAAGAAACAAACAAATAATCTGACTCAAATTTATTCAGAATTCATATTGCCCTTGTAATATATATGTACAAATTGTCAGAACAAAACTTACAGCAATTTTGATAAATATAAATATTTAAAACAAAGAATTTCATTGGCTGACTGAAACCAGTAACTTCATTGGCTGGTTTCTTACAATAAAAGCACCAATCAAACCAATCTCAATTTGAACTTTAAAATATAAAACATGATTTTATATGTGAAAATAATGAATCAGAAAAATAAATATGGAACCTTGACAGTTCAAACAGGCAGCAACTTGGGAGGGAATGTCTGGTGTGTGTCAAGGTTAATTATCAAGGACAAATTCTTAGGAACTGAGATTCATGTATTTTTTTTTTTATATTAACTACAGAATACAGTGAATTTACCATTAAGACATTTAATATATTTATAAACTGATACTTAAATACAGTGAATTTACCATTAAGACATTATATTTATGTGTTTTTAACATTTATCCATTAAATACAACATATTTTTGCCACATAAAAGACACAAACTGAATTTTCCTAAAAAAAATTTCGGGTATTTGTAAACATTTCAGAAGGCTAGGTCTACAACTTTCTAGCAAAGCTTTTTTTTAGTTTCTTGTTGAAAAATTATAAAAACATATTAAATGAGCAAAATTTGAAACTACAGAATTTTAGAAGAAAATAGAGGTACAATGTAAGGTGAATATGGCAAATATATTGGAAAATTAAAATATTTTTCCGGTTTTTTTTTTTTATTTAATTTTTTAAAACCTTTTTGTAAAATCTTCCACTTTAATATTACATTTTTTGGGGTAAGCCAATCACAGTTGTGAAATATTAAAAAGTTAATTGAAAAGCAAATTGACACAAAATATTAAATATTTGATGAACAATATTATTTAATTAAGAAATGAAATACATGTTAAAACCTAGTCCAAACAGATATTTGAAACAAGAAGTGTTTTATATGATTATCTAATCAAAGTTTAAAACAGTGTTATGAACTTCAACTGTGCTATTTGTTTTGAAACCTAGATTAAATATTTGAATCAATAATGGCTTCTCACACCTTTATATTTTGTATGAATATATTGAACTTAATCAGCCTAAAAAATAACTTCTCCTTCAAGGGGTACACACTGAGAATCAACTGATGGAACTAAAGAATTCTGAGGTACTAAATGTGAATCAACTGATGGAACTAAAGAATTCTGTATGTATTTTTTCCTCAAAAACTCATGCTTTTTTTAATTTAGTGTTAAAAATGGATGTATATAACAGTTACCTTCAGTTGTAAATTAAGCATTGACATTAAGGACAATGTTGATGCAAAATTTTTAATGCACAAAGTTACCTTTCAATTTACAACTTTTTTTTTTCATCTCAATACAGTTCTACTCAAAGTGGATATTCAATAATCTTGGATTTTATCGAATATACATTAGCAAGGTGTCCAATGAAAATGGACATGGCTTTAGTCATAATAACCTGGCATATGATCTGAACTTACATCTACATATACAATTCATCATATAAATGAAACAAAAGTTTTCTCACATGACATAGATGTAAATAATTCAAACACAATATGATATAAATAAATAGCTGATAGTTTTGCTCCACAATAAAACTGTAAATAATGGGATTAAAACCTACATAAAAACCTAACGACATTCCAATGGTAATCGGATTGAGTATGGAGTATACATGTCTCAAGGCAAGTTTTAAGGCTATGTTATAATGGAGGAGTGATTTCTAGATTTCCATTTTCTCACAACTCAGATTTATGTAGTGTCTTCTAAATCTACTTATACGTTACATTTATTACTTCCCTTGCTTATAAGACATGTACACTTTATTTTTATTACTTCCCCTGCTTATAAGACATGTACATTTTATTTTTATTACTTCCCCTGCTTATAAGACGTGTACATTTTATTTTTATTACTTCCCCTGCTTATAAGACATGTACATTTAATTTTTATTACTTCCCCTGCTTATAAGACATGTACATTTTATTTTTATTACTTCCCCTGCTTATAAGACATGTACATTTTATTTTAGAATCCAGGTGGTGTAATTTGGACACTACAATGACATGTAGATGTCTTTTCCTTATTGGTGTTGGATTGCTGTCTCATTGAAGATTATTTCTTCTTTATTCATATGTATGTACATTACATGGATGGGCCAGGTGAGCTAAAAATGTCATGCCTGGATTAATAAGGTTAAAGTACCTTGTCTAAATTCCCTATACAAATTTCAATTACAGATAATAACTTTTTCAGAAAATTGTGAGCAATGATCAAAGTAAATTTTCTATACTGTTTTTTTGTGGGGTTTTTTTTTTTTTGGGGTTAAAAAAATGCTATTTTCACATCAAATTCCGAAGAAAATATACCCGATCCTACATTAATCTGTTAGCAAACAAATAATACAAAGTTTGCAAAGGAAGTAATATATGTGAGCATTTCTTAAAAACTAGAAATCCATCAATGATAAAAATCTACTGAAATTTGTAACCCTAGCCTTATGTTGCTAAAATATGAAAAAGGTGAAATGATAAAAATAATAATTAACTGGAAAGGTAAATGGTGAAGAGATGTATGTCCCCTACGTAGCCTTGTTATTGATAGTGATGAATTCACATTTTCCAATTGTTAAATCATTGGTAGTTAATTTTTATCTTTTAATCATTTATTTCTATACATAGCACTAAAATGTGATGACCTATACAATGTATACATAATTTATCTACAACTTTAAAAAAGAAAATTTAATTTCAAATATCCCTTATTATTATTCTGCAAATTCTTTTTAGTATTTCTTTTGTCACATAATCTATTGTGAAATTTGGCCCTCGCTCCCAGAACTACAAACCTTAGACATCAAGAATTTTTATTCAGCAAAGTTATTTCCCCAGAATACAATCTGACAAACAAGTTAAAATAATATGTTCTAACAAATCCAAAACTTGGCTGGTAATATATTACGAAGACAAAATTGAGAATTTTGACCTGGTTTATTATATATCTATTGTGTTACAAAACATTTATGTCTTAGCTATTACAATCATTATCTTTTAAATAGCAGACAAAGTAACTGATCTGAATAATTGTTAGAAAAATATGAAAATGAGTTTCTCTAAGCCATAGATGTGTATTACTGTTAACCCCTTTGAGAGTACTTCTAATGAATAATAATACAATAAAAGTGTGATGATATCAAGCATATGAAAATACAATGAGCTGTTCCATAGAACATACATGGAAACAAGGGAAGGTTACCAGATTTCAAGATCTACACTTTAAACATTTTTATCAGACTTTACATTTCACACCTAGCCTAATTGCTTTTTGGGTGGTTCTGAAAAAATATATTTACTAAAAAATTTGTCAGAAAGATGGGTAAAAATTTCTTATTTTTAATATCATAGGCTTTATTGGAAAATGTGCTGGATTTTAAGGGTGTTTAACTTGCAACAAATACAAAAATGTTCATAAATATGATAGGGTAGGCTTCAAAATTTAGGACAGGAAACACAATTTTTTTGGTTTTTCTTTATTCTTAAGGTGGTACCTAACACTACATGGAGATAACTCTGTAAAATCAGCAGAATGTTTTAATAACGTTGTGTTCTGTGGGAATATCAAGCTTCTCAATGATCAAAATAAGTGTTTGTTAAACTGCTATATAACCAGTGTAATTTTTCTGATTAAACGGTTGGTTCAAATATTTTCAAATTTTTATATTTTTGTCAAAGGGTCAAGGTAAATAATTTGTCAAAATATTAACAAAATTATACTAACCAAATAAAATTTAGTTAAAGTGTTAGGTACCACCTTAAAGTGCATTCCCTTAGTAACATGTAGATTTTAATGGAACTAATCAAAACAATTTTCGGAACAAATCATCTGCACATATTTTTATAATAAAATCTAAAATGAAAGCAAAAGTGGTAGTAATAGAGAGAACCCTTGTTGCTGCTATATATATATATCTGTTCTATAAATAAAATAAACAGTATAAAAATAGTTTCACTTCCCCAATTAAATGGTGGAGGACATATACTCCACCTATATTTAATCATGTTATAAAACACTTATAATGAACAAATGAGTATGGTTGACACAGGGGCAATAATCGCTTAATTATTGAACACGTTTAAGCGGTGTGTCTGTGTTGTTAATGCTGATCACATGACACATCACATCACATCACATCACACAGCATTGCTTGTGGCCGTTCCCTTTCTGTTTGAGTCGGGATTTTGGACGGTAATGTTCCAAGAAGGCAAGTTGTTTTGCATTGATTGCTCCTCGTCTTTTTCTGAAAATAGAAATTATTTCTTTTACGTATTTAGCATATCTAGAAGTCATAGGATTAGAAACATTCATACATTTTTAAATATTAGTTCTTCCTTGTTATCTATATATCTTATAATTAAGTAAAAAAAATGTTGGAGGTGTGTGTATTCTGCTGATTAACAAATATTTGTTTTTCCTTGTCATTTATATATTTTTTGTAGTTCTAATTAAAAATCAAGTGTTGGTGATTATGGTCTGTTGTAATGCCATACATTTCTGGGCATTGCTGTTACCCTTTGTGTATTTTCAAAGCTTTAAATATGCCCTTACTTCTACATATATTCTTAAATATTACCCTTTAATATCATATGCATGTAAACTTATTGAAAACTTTCTTACAATCTCATACATTTAAATGTTATTGGTTACATAACCCATTAATTTGCAGTGTATGTTTGACTTGCACTACTTTTAGAATTATTCTTATCAAAATAAAATCTTCCAAATGTTGACAATAGGGAAGCATTGTGTAATAAATCAGTTTTTAGGGCATCTTAAATATCAGATGTAAGTCTTCTCCTTTATAATCCATTTAACTTTTCCTTGTTTCCTTATAAAACAGTTATCAAAACAAAAACTTCAATGTGTTCTTCCTTTTTCTGAGAAGTACAAATGTATTTATAGGTGATATTACTTATTTAATACAGTTCAAGCAGTATATATACATGTATAAAGGAAGACCTTCATATTCCGGTTGCAGATTTTTTGTGCCGTGTTGAAGACCCATTGGTGTCCTGTTTTCATCTCTCTGTTTCGGGTTGATGTACTTTAGAAACATTCTCTTCATTTCCATTTTCATTTTTAACATTTGCTTTTTGTTGTTTGATTAATGTCTCAATGACATATAGCCAGCTATTCTTTTTATCACTGGTTCGACAAACAAGAGGTAGTTTCTTGGCTTAAATCTTATCAAAATCCCAAGATGAGATGTAAATGAGCTTCAAGTCCTATTTTCCTGGACAATGCCAAAATAATATCTACGGGATAATTTGAGAAAATAGTGGTGATTTTATTATTATCTAGAGTATACATACTGTCTGATTAGTTCTACAGCATCTTCATATAGCATTCCACATTCAATTAATGCTAAAGCTACCAAAACAGGAGCTCTAAAATATATAAAGTAGGAATCATTTGTATAAATATGCAATTTTAAATATTCCTTCTGTTCAAAAAGGACAAAATATGCAGACTATCTGAATTCCTGTTGTAACAAACACATTTGTCCTAATTCACCGTTTCAGAATCTAATGCACTCTGGGTAATATTCTTGAAAGTGTACAACAAAACGCTATGATTGGTTTAAAATATCATAAACGTGGTGTAATTTTCATCTTGCTGTACTAACCTTTAAATAAGTTCTTTAGCTTCTGGAACAGGCAATTATAAATTGTCTTTAGTTTCTTAGATGGTGGTCATTCTTATGGTGGCCCCTCTGTGCAAATTTTTTCATTCTATTAAATGGGCAAGTTTTTGTAGACATAAAACTGGATTAACCCCATCAGCATCACATTGTGTGCCTGTACCAAGTCACTGTTTTTAAACCAGCTTTTGTCTTTTGTTGTTTGTATGTTGTGTGGTACTTTAGAATATTACTTTGAATTGTCTTTATATAGGTATTATTCATTTTATGCATACAACACCCTAAAGACATTTTGTGAATATATATAGAAATTTTTTCTCAAATGCTTTGCTTTATGATTTTCAGATTCATCCATAATAAGAAAATTTGTGCAACAATATGTACCACATAATTCTTCAAAACAACATGAGCTGAATTGCTACATGTATATTGATTGTATAATGCATTATCAAATGATTGAAACCATGAAATAATCAACTGTACATGCTGTACAATCAGGTAGATTTACCTGCCTAATCCTGCTACAAAAAGTACAGCCACACAGCATCCTGGCTCCTCTTTAAACCTTGTTTTAGTATTTACCTGCCTAATCCTGCCACACAATGTACAGCCACACAGCATCCTGGTTCCTCTTTAAACCTTGTTTTAGTATTTACCTGCCTAATCCTGCTACACAATGTACAGCCACACATCATCCTGGTTCCTCTTTAAACCTTGTTTTAGTATTTACCTGCCTAATCCTGCCACACCTGCCACACAATGTACAGTCGCACATCATCCTGGTTCCTCTTTAAACCTTGTTTTAGTATTTACCTGTCTAATCCTGCTACACAATGTACAGCCCCACAACATCCTGGCTCCTCTTTAAACCTTGTTTTAGTATTTACCTGCCTTATCCTGCCACACAATGTACAGCCACACAGCATCCTGGTTCCTCTTTAAACCTTGTTTTAATATTTACCTGCCTAATCCTGCCACACAATGTACAGCCACACAACATCCTGGTTCCTCTTTAAACCTGGTTTTTAGCAGATTAATCCATTCCTCTATGACTTCTCCTGGGGGTGGATTACCATCATCAAACTGACAATCCTGAAAACAAAATAAAGCATCAAAGACCCATAACAAACGTTTACCTTTGGCCATGCATCAAAGACTCATAACAAACGTTTACCTTTGGCCATGCATCATAAACATAAAAATCCTGTTCCTAAGCGATTGTTTGATTAGACTGATCATGCTGAATGACATTAGAATGATTAGATTACCGTTAATATCTAAACATTATATTACCTCCCTTACATGTCTTTTTTTTTAATCTTGTTATATCATATTTAAATATTATCTACTAGTTAATACTAAAAGCCTTTTCACCTTTCACGAAATCTACACCATAGAATTTTTAGATAAAATATGAGAAGATGGCTGCAATATTATTCTTTCATATAAGAAAAAGAAAAATGGGGGTCACCGAACTCGTTTTCTTGCTACATAATAAAATGGGTAAATTCCTAACACATTCTATTGTAAAAATAACACAATCTGAATTATCTCCCCTTATTTGGCAAAGTTGGAAAAAAATGAATCAAACAAAAGTAATCGGTTAATGGTAAAATACAACCATAAATATGATAAAACATTGCATTTTCTATATTATAATGAAAAATCTTACACATGAATTACCTACTTGTCTCAAAATTTGCACATTTTATCAAAGATATAGACCTTGTTTTCTGGTATTTCAAAATCCAAGATGGAGGAAGACACCCTATCTACCTTAATTTCACTAAAATGTTCTTCAGTGGGGAAAGGTTCTGAAACCTCATCAATGCTCAATTTTATTTTCTGTCCCACTTCTATCCCACAGCTTGTAAAAGTTCTCTCCAATATAAATATTCATCCCATTAAACCCAGTACTAATCAATAATTTCAATTATCCATATTGTCTTAATCCCTCCACTATATACATCAATACATTCACCAAGTTTAATCAATGTTCAATTTTAGTTTGTTTACATTACAACATATTTACGTGCAGACAGCCTGCGACATTCTATGGACAAAATAGAATTTTAAATATGTCATCAAAATAATTCTTTTCAACGAACGCATTTTATTTTTTTTTACTAAATCACCATCAAATGTTTAATTCAGACTTTGTGGAATGTTTAGTAGTCACTGTATTCCCGGAACCCGAAAGGGTCAATCCTGAAATACTGAGGTTAAACACACCTGATCCCGAAGTCCCGATAATGGTCCTATCTCCCCTCAGTTAACTGTCCGTTGACACTTCTGTTTGTCCATTCTACTTTTGTAACATTCACAATCATTTTCATGATAATAAAAGGTTTGGCATCAAATAAATTCATATAAATTATATTTATATTACAGCTTATTTTCTACTGCATGTAGAGCTAGACTTTGGTTAGCTTGCTTGCTTTATTGTATAATGTACAATAGTAAGTTTTGAATAATATGGATCCTGCCAGGCTGACCTTTTCATTGCAGAAAATGTCAAAATGCATGAAAATTGTTATTAAACTTAAAGTGCAACTAATTTTAGATTTTAGATCCCATGCCCCACCCGCCCCCATCCCCCTCCCAATGCTTTACATCATAGTGTACAAACTCATGATACACATAGATATTATAAATACAGAAAAATGTCTTCTGTATTTATTAATATAGACATAACAGATGACAAAACCAGACCACACACACAATTCTTCCAGTTTCAGAATTCACTATTATATAAGCTGAATAGATTTAAGATAATTATCAATCAATATCAATATATTAAGGTCAGAAACACAAACTGGAATAGTCAACTTTATTTGACAGGACAAATAAAATCTGGAAATTCTAACAAATAATGTACTGGTCTTAGTTTTCTGATAAACTTTTTAAGAGACAGATACCTTAAGATGATCTAGAACAAAGAAAGAAGGTCATCATGTACAGGTATATTGGTTTGTAGATTGGTAAACAAAATAAAAGACATAAATTATCATAATCCATTTTCTGTACAAATTTTTAACAATTATCACCAAATTATCTCCATAGTTATTTCAGAACTGTTCAAAATCATGACCTTAAAATAGTTTCAATATTATATGCTCTATAATCTGACAATGGTCATCACCAAGGGACATATACTGTTGGAGTGTTTCAAATGTAAATATATATAGATATCAACAAGATATACAGGCCTTTTCTGTTTGATATTAACAAATCTAGAATTTCCACAAAAGGTTTTATCCACTTGAGATAGTTGAATTAAGGTGGTACCTAACACTACAGGGAGATAACTCTGTAAAATCAGCTTAACGTTTTTTTATCACACTGTGTTGTAAAGGGAATAGCTTCTGAATGATCAAAATTAGTGTTTGTCAAACTGCTATATAACCAGTGTAATTTTCCTGATAAAACGGTTGGTTCAAATTTTTTGAAATTTTTATATTTTTGTCAAAGGGTCAAAATAAATACTTTGTCAAAAGTATGTTAAAATCTAAAATTTAACTGTTGCACTCATGAGCAAAGAGGTCAAATTTTTATGAGAAAGGAAAACAGACACTGTGCAGACTCTGGACTAAGCTTAAGATCCCATGATTTCATGTATTTGGGTTTTAATCATTGTTGAAGGTTCAATGGTGACCTAAAATTGTTAATTTCTGTACATTTCGTCTCTTGTGAAGAATTTCTTATTGGCAATCAGACCACATCTTCTAATTTTAATATTTGAGTGTACTTTTTCACTAAAATGGCAAAATATCAAGTAAAATTATACTGTTTGATCTCACAAAGCTTGAAAAAAAAAAGGTTTGTCATTTCATGTACTAAAAGATTAAGTCATTTGAGATAGGTGTGTCTAGTCTAGTAAGATTTCCTCAAATTAACACCTCTAATATTACTTTGTATTCTCTTAATGGGGTCAGAGAGAAGACAAACGATGGTTTAGTGCATTGCATTTAAAGAAAATAATATTGGAGTATTTCTATAAAACCTTATGCTTTGAAGTTCTTCAAATCATATTAATATTAATCTTTAAAGAGGGAATTTACCACAGATATCCTGTATGCATTATTATTGTAATAAATTAAATCATGTGTAAAATTGGAACAAAATTTCGAAATATTGAGATTGATTGTTGGTTGCTTAATGTCCAGTGGCAACTATTTCATGCATGTTCAGGACAAAGAAACATTTAGAAGTGTAGTAAATCTATTGAAATATTTTTTTAAATATCTTGTTCAGTTCAAGAAAAATGAAATAACAATTTCTTATTTTCATCTGCTAGATAGCACAGTAATTCTGTTTGAATAATAGACAAGGGACATATCTGAATGTAAACGAGAAAGCTAACCAACAAGTTACAAAAAAATTTTGATTTTACAGTAGACAACAGCATACATGAATTCTTCAATAACAGGTATCTATACAATAGTTCAAATTCCAGACTGTCCTGAGTTTATCAAACTGTCAATAAATAGAACAGAAACTATCAAAGATTTGTCATCAAAAGAAATTCAAAATAACTAAATATAAACTGCTTCGCTAAGACTAGCTGGATACGCCAGCAGGTCAAACCCTGAACAGTTGGGCAAAAATGGACACCATACTTAAGCTAATAAATTCAGAAATTATTGCAATTTAGAGAAAAATCCTGTTTCAATTATATAAAATATTTCAAAATGCGAGTTTAAATTATTGTGTTAACAACTCTGTTGCATTTGAGATATTTTGTTTGTTGTGTATTGCCCTTTAACTACTGTTTACTGACTTTAGACAATAGTACATCCTAATTGAAAGAAGCAGACCTGTTGATGAAAGCAATGTGTTGATTAACTACAATAACATTTTGTTTATTTACATCACTGTTTATCTATGTTGTTTACTTAACAGCTACAAACTGGAGGAGACAAACTACCTACACTTCTATAATATACACCGTGTAAATAGGGTGGCAACTTTTACATCTACTCACAGTTTAAATCAACATGCAAAATGTTCACAAACAATTCAAATTGATCATTCAAAGTTTATATTCCATTGCATTGTAACAAAAGTTTTAATTTGCATTGGTATTTAAATATCTCATCAGAAAATAAAACCAGACTCATTAGAAAATAAAATTATCATAATATACAATATTGTTTTCAGAGGTGAATATAGAATTTTTCAAGTGGGGGATCCACTGACTGCCTAAGAGAAGGCCCAGCCTGGTCATCCTTCAGTGATTTTCTATATAAGCAACTTAATTTTTCCAAGTAAAAGCGGGGTCTGGGCCTCCTACCCCCTATCCTATCTAAATCCATATCTGGTCTTAGCCTAGATCATAGATGGTGGCATTTTTGCCTATAACCAAGAACATTTTTGCATTTGGCCTTATATTACATTGATCATGAACTACCTTACTAATTTTAAACATATTAGAATGTAACAAATCATTACAAAGTTCTGTTATAATACGTTTGTTCTAAACTAAAGTTATTTGCACCAAGTACATATACAAACAAATGATTTAATGAATGTGTCATGTTTATTGGTCTATCATTATTCTAAATAACAACAGCACTTAACCAACATATCTACAGTAACTACTCAGACTTGTCACTATTGTTACTTCCCATCTCAAATCTTCATTCAAGAAAACTAGAAACAATTCCTCTTATTTGCTCTAACTTAGTAACTATAGAATTAATCTACATAGTACATTTTCCTTTTTGGTTTAACCAGATGCTCTGCAGGGTGCAGCTTTCAGTCTTTACGCTGAACTGCTAAATCTACAGGCCCGCAGCTCAATTTTTGAAAATTTTTAGTTAGATTCTGTTGGCCTGTAGGTCTGATTTTTACAGGCCCGAGAGCAATTTTACCAGCCTGGGCTGCCACTTGTCGTGAAGACTGAGCTTTATACAACCGCAGAGGTCGCACCCTGAACATTTGGGGCAAGTATGGACACAACATTTAAGCTTGATACAGCTCTGAATTTGGATTGTGATAAAATAGTTGATACAGAATGAATGTGGTCTAAGAACTTAAACTTAAAAACTTTAAAATTTTAAATTGGACATTTACCTATTATGATCCAATATCCAAAATCTTAATACATGGTTAGATTCAGCATATCATTAAGAACCCCAAGAATTCAATTTTTGATGAAATCAAATAATGTTCAATTTTAGACCCTTTAGACCTCAATGTGGACCAATTTGATAACCGGGCCCAAATATTAAAAATCTAAATACATGGTTAGATTCAGCATATTGAAGAACCCCATATATTCAATTTTTGTTGAAATCAAACAAAGTTTAATTTTTGACCCTTTGGACCTTAATGTAGACCAATTTGAAAACCGGACCAAAAATTAAGAATCTGAATACACGGTTAGATTTGTCATATCAAAGAACCCCAATAATTCATTTTTTGATGAAATCAAACAAAGTTTAATTTTGGACCCTTTTGGCCCCTAATTCATTGGGACCAAAACTCCCAAAATCAATCCAAACCTTTCTTTTGTGGTCATAAACCTTGTGTTAAAATTTCATAGATTTCTATTTACTTATACTAAAGTTATAGTGCGAAAACCAAGAAAACGCTAATTTGGGACCTGTTTTTGACCCCTAATTCTTAAACTGTTGGGACTAAAACTCCCAAAATCAATCCCAACCTTCCTTTTGAGGCCATAGACCTTATTTAAAATTTTATAGATTTCTGTTACTTATACTTACATTAATGTGTGAAAACCAAGAAAGATGCTTATTTGAGCCCTTTTTGGCCCTTAATTCCTAAACTGTTGAGACCAAAACACCCAAAATCAATCCCAACCTTCCCTTTATGGTCATAAACCTTGTGTTTAAATTTCATAGATTTCTATTTACTTTTACTAAAGTAAGAGTGCGAAAACCAAATGTCTTCGGACGACGACTACGACGACGCCAATGTGATACCAATATAAGACCAAAAAATTTTCAATTTTTGCAGTCATATAAAAACAAGAAAGAGTCGATAATCCAGGGATGCCACACATGCACTATCATTTTCTATGTCCCACATGTTTAATGGACCGTGAAATTGGAGTCAAAACTCTAATTTTAATTCTAGAAGGATCATATCATAGGGAAAATGTGTACTAAGTTTCAAGTTGATTGGACATCAGCTTGATCAAAAACTGACTTGACCAAAAACTTTAACCTGAAGCTGGACAGGTAGACAAACAGACGAAGGGATGCACAGACAGTAAAACATGAACCCGCAAGGTGGCACATTAAAAAAGACCATATTAGTGAATTACAACCTATGCTCTACATAACTGTTAATAAAATATTCTGAATTGTACTTTGAAAGACTTGAACCAGGCTGAGACAATGGACACTCAAAGACAGATAGGCAGACAGGACAAAAATGCTTCAAAATAATTACAACCAAAGAGAGAGAGTTTTCAGTGCAAATTAAGTATAAATTGGAAGACATATTACCAACCGATTTCCTTCCCTTAATTAGCTTCTATATTATATGAACATAATTGTATAAATTAATTATGTAAGAGTATATAATGTTAATGTAAACAAACTGATGTCCTCTCCATGTCCGATAGAAACCCAAGCCAAAAATATATAGGTAACAATGTCAATATATATATATCTATATGTATGTGTAGGTGGGCTGAATAACATTTGGCAAAACACACAGACAGTAAACATTTACATCACCAGCTTTAACTAATGTTGTGTACATAGTAACTGATGGTTTCAATAATCTAGCTGTTCAAAATCTCCCTGTGATCAAAATAACACTTGTCTTCAAAATAACAATATCAATTTCTGGACAAGGATGTTTCCGCAAGTACTAAAAGAGATAACAGCTAACCTTAATTCAAGTCATTGGGACAAAAAAAAAACAAACTGTTCATACAAAGTTATGTGTACAAATATTTAAATTAGTATGACAAAATTTCAACATACTAGTAGGCAAAAGTGTCGAAGTCAATAGCCCAAAACCTACAGGGTGGGGCAATTCATCTTCATCATACCAATGTTAACATAACTGTATGCCAAATATCATTGACTTTCAATTAGGGTTCCCCTTAAAATGACATAATTACAAACATGAACCAAGTATTGATGCCAAAGACAATGGAAACTCTGGGACTTCCTCAAGACCGGACACAAATCATTAGAAGTAAAACATTATCTCAAAGTTCAAAACCTTACAGTTTATTTTTACCTGCGAAGTAATATTGATCCAAATGTAGAAATCACAACCAGTACATAAGCACTGGCTATTTATCTGTTAAAAGCAACACAAAATTAGCGTGTTAAAAGTTTTATTCTCAATAATAAGTCACAACAGTCAAATTATGTTTATGAATTAATAGCAATTCGTCACATGGAACAATTTTAGATCACAACATTGCAATTTGGATCAACATAAGAAAAATCTAGACAAAAACATTATCATGTATCCTTGTTTCTAATGAAGTTTACCAAGATAAGAAATCAAACATTCCCTAATAAAATTACACTATACAGGTACCTGCCATCAAGCCTGCCATAGATTCAGGAGAAATTTGTAGCCATAATGATTCAAAACCTGACCCCCACCCCCCTTTCTGTTTTAATCAACAAGAACTAAACGTCATGCTTACTGATACATTAATTTGTGTATAAATTATCATGATATTCAATGAATGAAAGATGATAGTGCTCCTCACTCAGTCAATGACTTTGTATGGTAACCTCTTGATTAATAATATATATGACATATTACATGTATAATATGTGCCCCTCATTACTTTTAAAATATGCAAAATATTCAGACTAAATTTAAATTAAAGTTTGATCAAAAGACTTATATTTAAATAATTATGACAGATTTGCTTTTGTATGGTAATCAGTATGTCCTTAAATACTTGTACCAGGTAAATATAGGTCAAACGACCCATGGTAGTACCTGGCGAGTAATACCTGGCGACAGGTGTAATATACGGAAGCATTTATTAGAAATTCATGACAAAGGTTTATATATAAAATCACATTTCATTTACATGTTTATGCAAGTGATATTGTTCATAAAAATAACATGTATATTTATTTCAACAGTCATGCCCATTTTATTTTGGGCTCACATCTAATATTTATTAGTCTCTTTCATATTTATAAGTAAAAGGTTATAACCCATTACTAAAAGTAAAAATAAAGTATGCCAAGAATTTAAATATTCATTATCCTGCTAGAGCAAACAAATGTTGTTATTTATTCATTTTGAATACAGATAAATATCAAAAGTTTTACCAGAACTAAATGAAAGTCCTAACTAAGATTTATATAACCTAATTATTTAATTTTCATTTTTCATATTCATATAAACTGGAACAGTTTTTTTTTAATTCTAAATATATGTGCAGCTTTTGTCTATATATATTTTTTATTTTAATCTCTTTAATTATAAAATTTCTAAAAAATTACTCTTTTGCTCTTACATTCTTAATACGAGTTGAAAAAGGCAAATCATATATTTTTCCCTTTGAAACTAAATTTAGAACCCTTCTTCAAATGCAGTATAATTTCAAATTTTAAACTGAACTGACACATTTTTATTCCCGGCATAAATTTGGGACTCCACTTCCAACAAATTTTTGGAAGGAATTATCCCTTTCAATGAGATAATTCTAGCATATTTTTATACATGTATATACAGGTCTGAGTTTCCAATAAAAACACAACTGTTGTATGGTTAACCAACACCTTTCCAAGAACATTTAGTTTGTCAATAACTTAAGAATTTCCAGGAAATATATTGTTAATATAACCATAATTTGTACATGTATGAGTGCCTATCATTCTTTACCTACAAGTTTTGTTAACTAATGAAAATATTGTCAAATCATGCTTTTTCAAGATACAGAAATTATGTAGCAGTACATCTAATTATATACATGTAGCAGTATATCTAATGATATACACGTAGCAGTACATCTAATTATATACATGTAGCGGTACATCTAATTATATACACGTAGTAGTACATCTAATTATATACATGTAGCAGTATATCTAATGATATACACGTAGTAGTACATCTAATTATATACATGTAGCGGTACATCTCATGGTATATATGTAGCGGTACATCTCATGCTATACATGTAGCAGTACATCCCATGCTATACATGTAGCAGTACATCTCATGATATACATGTAGCAGTACATCTCATTATACACATGTAGCAGTACATCTCATTATACACATGTAGCAGTACATCTCATGCTATACATGTAGCAGTACATCTCATTATACACATGTAGAAGTACATCTAATTATATACATGCAGCAGTATATATCTAATAGGCATCAGACACAAATGTCCTCAGGTATATATCATGTTTATATTTCACATAACTGAAACCTTCAGGAAATGTATACTGGTTCCCAATATTTCTGGTTCTTAACATATCTGGACATGTAGCCTAGCATTGGTCTTGGCCATAGCCATAGTGCATGCATATTAAATTCACTCTAAATTGTTAATCTCCCAATCTTACTAGAAACATATTAAACCTAACATTTGAGAAGCACATTAGTAAATATTTCAATTAAACTAAAAGGTCCTTTACAACAATTACATAACATGGTCATTGAATGACCAGTCAATATTTCCTGACCTGAATACAAGGTCATTGGATAATAAGATAGGATTAGGTGTCCTTGTGTGTCCTAAAAATAGTCAGAGGTACCAGAAGGGGATTTATATTGTTGATTGTCCAGTAACATGGTACTGAGTGATACAAATTTTATATGTATATTACTTCCTTGATGAAGTATCAAAAATACTACCAATGCAATTTCCTCATTTTGTTTTTTGGCAACTGCCATTTTAATCATTTCTTGGAAATGTATATTAAATCATTTATTTTTTAAATGTGTGTCCTGTTTTAAATTGATAATGAAACAATTTTGACTCTATCAATCAAAATATATAAAATTTATAAATACTTGAAAATACATAGTATATAAATTTTGCAGAATTTTTCTTTTTAAAATAATATGAACATTTAGCAATACGCTTTGATCCATTTGACATTTTGACTAGCGTTGTACCTTACGACCAACAGCATGGATGATACTACCGACCAATACCGACCAATACCAAAATTCCCGATCTTTTCTTGAAATAGATCAAGATTCTGCACTGTCTAAGAAGAGAAGGAGCAAGAGAAGAAGAAACCGCTACAACCACTGATAACACTAATAAGAAATCATGACCACCTAGCTGAATTTATGACACTACGCAAAATTAACATCAAGATTTAACAGAGTCTCAACCATTACAATACTTTACCACTGGTTTAGAAAGAAGAAACCTGCTGGAAGCTCTTACAGATTCAACACCAAACCACAGCAAAAGCTTTAATCATTAACACAACTCATAACAAGAAGTAATTGTAACAGGATGCTGTTACGAAGTCTCCCAAACAAAGCTCCCATAACTCCCCATTCATATGGTCCCATGTTCATTTGATTTGATTTTTTGTCCCATACAAGAATATATATGCCTTACAAGTAGGGATCTCCACTATTTACAAGTTTTGAAACAGGAGGGGGTGGTGGTGACCCCCAAGGACTTGACCAACATTTCATTTGAGTTGTTTTATTGTCCCCTACGAGAATATATATGATTTAGGGGTGGGGATGTAGACCGTTTACAAGTTTTCAAACAAGAGGGGGTGGGGTGACCCCCTCTGAACTTCCCTTTTATTTCATTTCATTTGTTTTATTGTCCCCTACAAGAATATATATGGTTTAGGGGTGGGGATCTTGACCGTTTACAATATAATAGTACATTCTCAAATTGAACGGGATGGGGGTGACCCCCAGGAACTTTCATTTAATTTAATGTGATTTGTTTTATCGTCCCATACAAGAATATATATGGTTTAGGGGTGGGGATATTGACCGTTTACAAGTTTTCAAACAAGAGGGATCGGAGTGACCCCCTAGGGACTTCCCATTAATTTCATTTCATTTGTTTTATTGTCCCCTACAAGAATATATATGGTTTAGGGGTGGGGATCTGGACCGTTTACAAGATAATAGCACATTCTCATATTGAAAGGGGTGGGGATGACCCCTCGGGGACCTCCCTTTAATTTCATTTGATTTGTTTTATCGTTCCATTCAAGAATATATATGGTTTAGGGGTGGGGATCTGGACCGTTTACAAGTTTTCAAACAAGAGGGGTTGGGGTGACCCCCTAGGGACTTCCCTTTAATTTCATTTCATTTGTTTTATTGTCCCCTACAAGAATATATATGGTTTAGGGGTGGGGATCTGGACCGTTTACAAGATAATAGCATATTCTCATATTGAACGGGGTGGGGATGACCCCCAGGGACCTCCCTTTAATTTCATTTGATTTGTTTTATCGTTCCATTCAAGAATATATATGGTTTAGGGGTGGGGATCTGGACCGTTTACAAGATAAAAGCATATTCTCAAATTGAAGGGGGTGGGGATGACCCCCCAGGGACTCCCCCTGTATATCATGTGATTTGTTCTATTGTCCTATAATCATTTCTGAAGACTGCATGTATCTATCACTAACAGTTTTCAAGTTATATTCATTTGAAAATTTTAGAAAATAAAATCCCATAGGGTTCTATAGTAAACCCCTTCCTCCTTTCTACCCCCCCCCCCCCAAAATACCCCTTAATAGACCCCAATGCACAAACGAAAGATTGATGGCTCACCTAGACATATTAGTCTACCATATTATGAAATCCTAAGTCAATCTGACAAGCGGTTTTGGAGAAACGCTGCGGACAAGTTCATTTTTTAAAGTGGCGGAAGAGGAAGTGGAAGAAGAAGAATAATAAAAATAATAAGAACTGAGCAAAAACAATAAGTCTCCAAACTTTGTTTGGGAGACTTAATTAAATATTTACGGATCTTCCACTATTTTAATTTCCAAAATGTGCGACGATCATACACTTCACACCATTACCTACGCTATTGGAAGCAGTAACTCGAGGGTCCCAGAGCGAAGCCAGTTGACTGTACGGAATGAACAGTGAGGTGTTGTCCAATTTGGAATTCACTGACATGATTATTAGATAACAACATACAATACCACCAAAGACCTCCCATGAGATTAACTACACAGAACGGGATAGATGTCAACCACACGAGATGCTGTTACCATTCAAGAAAACACTAACATTTCTATTTATATATTTTCTATTTTAATTTACTTTCACTTTCACTTTCTATTTATATAACGTAACCATAACTACTATTATGTAACTTACACTTCCGGTTAAACCGCTAAACCGAAATATTCATACTTCACTGTCATATTTCTTTGTATAATTGTCCTGATGATGCCTATCTACTAGGCGAAACATGTAGACCCAATAAACAGATACTATGCGGTAAAAACATGAGTGTTGTTGTCTTTATTGTCGACATATTCATTTTTTTCAAGATGACTGTGAATACCTAGCGGTATCCACTCGTTTTTACCCTACCCCACAATCACCACTTCAGGTGTTGGGTCACTCATATTTTTATTTTGACAAAATGTTTGATATCATTCAATATTTAAATTTAATTTCAAATTTTTGTGAACATTTATTCTAGAGCATATATATAGAGAGAGACTGGATAACAAAATTTCCTACTTTAGGGTTTAGTTGCAATGATTCATATGTTCAGGGGGAATATTTCTGAAGAAACTTAATTGTTGAAATTTCCTGACTTATCAATAAACCAATGTACATTTTTTGTAAACAAGATCAATACATTGAATTTTATTTTTGAACTCATTATCACTATTTCAAAACTTACATATCATATGACAGTTACAACAATGGTTTAATCTAGACCAAAACATGAGTGTAGTGTACCTAGGTAGGAATTTTTTGATTTTCTACAATAAAATTGAGAATGAAAATGGGGAAATTATGTGTCAAAGAAACCATAACCAGACCCAAGAGCGGCAAACAACAGAAGGCCACCAATGGGTCTTCAATACTGCAAGAAAATCTGGCACCTGGAGGCATGCTTCAGCTGGCCCCTTACCAAAAATGTGTACTACTTTAGTGATAATGTCTACTTGTGATAATCACACTTACTATGGAAAAGCATTTTGAGGCGTAATTATTTAGGTAGGTACAGGAATCCTAAACCCCAAATATTTTTATTTTGGCGTACCACCAAATAAATGGGCGTCCCAGACAGACGTAACTGACCGAGAGTTGTTAATGGTTTGAGTTAAGGTGATTATTACCTATACATGTATTTTATTCTACATGTTCATACCTTAGATACAGACTGTGTCATTGGGTACTTAACAAACATACTAATCTATTCCCCTGCACAGACACAAAAATACATAATCAAACGACATTAAATGTTCTCTTTCTAATAAGATTAAACTGTGAAAATTCACAGGGCAATCTCCTACTAAATATACAAACAGTTAGTAATCTGACTACGTTTAAGTATACATGGTATAAAAGGTATTGTTATGAACATCAGGAAACTCTGTGTTAAGATACATACATGTACATTAAAACTACTCAGGTGAAAATTTCTCATGGCTTCTGTAAGGTTTTTATTTCTAGGTTCATTTCCTTGTATATAATGTCTATATATAATGTCTATTCATAAATCTGAATAAAAGGAAGAAGTCTTCACGATTAACCACAAGTGCTACGCCCAAGGCTAGCAAGAATGTTGTTGGGTCAGCCAAATTTACCTAAAGAGGCCTCAGAAACCATATAAATTTTATGAAATTGAAAGAATGAATTTCTGACTTGCTGAACAAAAGTTTTTTATAACGATGGAAGAGCTTCAGTTTTATAAAGACAGAAGAGCTTCAGTTTTATATGTCAAGCAAACAGCAACCTATCAACCAAAACAAATTTACATCTATCAAGTTATGGTTGAAAAACAAAAGAAAAAGAAATGTGTTTGCACAGCATGTACTTAATCAAAAGACCTATCACGAACATATTTTTTCTTTTCAAATCACAAAAAAGTTAAACCAGCACCAACATGTTTATATATCCTGCATCGCCAAAAGGACACCCATCTTTCGCAGAAGTTAAAAGAATGACCATACAGTATGTCTATACCCGAGTCATCCCCTGAGATTACAAGGTCAATGATTACAAAACATGTCCATCTTGTTCAACAATTCAAGGTTATTTGTTACATATTAAACTTACTTATATGACATCCACAGAAACTAATACACATACATGTACTTCTGAACAGAGGAGGTTATAAAAGAAGAAAAAATACTTACGATTACCCGTATTCCCTGGGCATCAAGTTTCTCTGTTTTATAAGTCGGCTCACATACACGTACAACATCTTTAGCTCCTTTCTTATGCAGTTCCTGAAAATGTTCTATAATTTTTAACCGTTTAAATATTACTCAAGGAGGCTTCTATTCCATATATATGCTATCGTAATGTATTTATAAGGGTTTTGCGGTACATGTATATATATGGCTGAGTGGTCTAGCGTGTAGGATATAGTGCAAGGTAATTTGGTTTCACAATATCTTAGTAGCATGAGTTCGAATTCCGGCGAGGGAAGAACAAAATATATGCGAAAGCTTATTTACAGATCTAACATTGTTAGGCTGATGTTTAGACAAATTTTATATGTATATAATATATATAATATATATACAGTTCCCAGAAATGTAACTTGTAACTTGTAAGATTTTGACTTTCTAATTCAAGGCCACAGAAACGTGGAATACATTGACATTGTATCTTTGCATTTCAATATGCAATTTCAGAAAAAAGAATACATGCAAGAGACATTAACCCACGATCAAAGACAGAATGTTGTCAGAGCTCAGACATAAACAAGTCAATTTTTGTTTTTGACTTAAAGAAGTCAAAACATGTACTTATTATAAAAATGTGGTTTCAATTTTAGATTTATCTAAGTCAGAAAATGACAGACTTGTATAGGTCTATTTATGTTGATGAAAAAACTTAATTTTACTTTGTGGCCAAAGTACACCACCTATGACAGCAAAAACCTGTCTGAGAGTTCACAAGGACTTGAGCTATCTATATTTATTATCTAATTGAACATCCTTACTAAACACAGATGTTTTTCCTCATTAAGTGTGGTTCCAGGTGGTTGCATTGTAAGGTTAATTAACATTATCTCCGATTTTGTAGACCATCATTCATATTTTTCTTTAGAAGACAAGGCATTGTCTTTCAATGTTGTCATTATTTGATTTAGATGCATGGCCTTTTTATAAATATGCGTGGGTCTTGAAGTTAACCAATTTTGATAACTTATCGCGCGATCAACTTGTAGTAGTTGATCTTTGCAACTTTTTGATTCTGGTCAATTATTTCTTGCTTAACAATATTTGACTTATTAAAGTCGTATTTATCTTGCATTAAAGGGAGACAAATCCTAAAACTTACAAATTTAGACCTCTATGAGTCAAAAGCAGATTCAGACTTATTTATGTGTGTATGATGTTTACAGCAATTGACCTGTACAATATAAATATGTATATGTCTATCTCTATATCATACAAAGTCTAGACTAAATGTGCATCAATCAACACAAAATTCTTTAATCTGTTATTCTGCAATATTAACCACAATAAGGACATTAACAACTGACACTAGCTATGTAGAGAGGAGTAAATAGTTTCAAGGGAGACAACTGACCCTAGCTATGTAGAGAGGAGTAAATAGTTTCAAGGGAGACAACAGACACTAGCTATGTAGAGAGGAGTAAATAGTTTGAAGGGAGACAACTGACCCTAGCTATGTAGAGAGGGGTAAATAGTTTCAAGGAAGACAACTGACCCTAGCTATGTAGAGAGGAGTAAATAGTTTCAAGGGAGACAACTAACCCTAGTTATGTAGAGAGGAGCAAATAGTTTCAAGGGAGACAACTGACCCTAGCTATGTAGAGAGGAGTAAATAGTTTCAAGGGAGACAACTGACCCTAGCTATGTAGAGAGGAGTAAATAGTTTCAAGGGAGACAACTGACCCTCGCTATGTAGAGAGGAGTAAATAGTTTCAAGGGAGACAACTGACACTAGCTATGTAGAGATGAGTAAATAGTTTCAAGAGAGACAACTGACACTAGCTATGTAGAGAGGAGTAAATAGTTTCAAGGGAGACAACTGACCCTAGCTATGTAGAGAGGAGTAAATAGTTTGAAGGGAGACAACTGACCCTAGCTATGTAGAGAGGAGTAAATAGTTTCAAGGGAGACAACTGACCCTCGCTATGTAGAGGAGTAAATAGTTTCAAAGGAGACAACTGACACTAGCTATGTAGAGAGGAGTAAATAGTTTCAAGGGAGACAACTGACAATAGCTATGTAGAGAAGAGTAAATAGTTTCAAGGGAGACAACTGACCCTAGCTATGTAGAGGAGTTAATAGTTTGAACGGAGACAACTGACCCTAGCTATGTAGAGAGGAGTAAATAGTTTCATGGGAGACAACTGGCCCTAGCTATGTAGAGAGGAGTAAATAGTTTCAAGGGAGACAACTGACCCTAGCTATGTAGAGAGGAGTAAATAGTTTCAAGGGAGACAACTGACCCTAGCTATGTAGAGAGGAGTAAATAGTTTCAAGGGAGACAACTGACCCTAACTATTGATAGTAATTTCAAATGTTGTTATTAATATATTAAATAAGGAAAAGTAGTATCAATGCCAAAGAGACAACTTTCTACCAATTACCAAACAACAAGGATGTATAAAAAGATAGGGGAGAATCCCTGGAGATATCCATATAGCAATCTATCAATATCATATACGACAATGATGTAAAAGATAGGGGAGAATCCCTTAAGATATCCATATGGCAATCTATCAATATCATATACGACAAGGATGTAAAAGATAGGGGAGAATCCCTTGAGATATCCATATAGCAATCTATCAATATAATATACATTTGTACGACAAGGATGTAAAAGATAGTGGAGAATCCCTGGAGATATCCATATGGCAATCTATCAATATCATAATACGACAAGGATGTAAAAGATAGGGGAGAATCCCTGTAGATATCCATACAGCAATCTATCAATATCATATACGACAAGGATGTAAAAGATAGGGGAGAATCCCTCTAGATATCCATATAGCAATCTATCAATATCATATACGACAAGGATGTAAAAGATGGGGTAGAATCCCTGAAGATATCCATATGGTAATCTATCAATATCATATTCGACAAGAATGTAAAAGATAGGGGAGAATCCCTGGAGATATCCATATGGCAATCTATCAATATCATATACGACAAGGATGTAAAAGATAGGGGAGAATCCCTGTAGATATCAATATAGCAATCTATCAATATCATATACGACAAGGATGTAAAAGATAGGGGAGAATCCCTCTAGATATCCATATAGCAATCTATCAATATCATATACAACAAGGATGTAAAAGATAGTGGAGAATCCCTGGAGATATCCATATGGTAATCTATCAATATCATATACAACAAGGATGTAAAAGAAAGAGAAGATACCTAAGTGGCAATCAAAAACTAAATATAGTACATCTCAAATAAAGTCAAATTAAAAAAATGACATGTATACATTTGTATATGGTATATATATATACACATTGCCTAACAATGTAATTTTAATACACTATTCAGTATGTAAATATAAGAATGTTTAAAATATTTACAAAATGATGAAAATAAATGCAATATTTCACTAGACCAATAAGCTTTATCAAGCGTGCATCTATCGAGGTGAAATTGGAAAGAAACTTTTGCAGCTCAATGTATATGTTGCACTTGAATTCAGCTGCCTTGAAAATATATAATTGGCAGTTGAAGTTAGCAACGTCCATTGGCCAATATTACGGGATAAAAAGATTATGCTTTGTATTAAATTATTCTTTATATATATACCATATATACTGTTGACCTGTATTGACTGCCAACTTAAAAGACATATGTTTACAATACTTGGCCAGTATTGTCATCATAAGTCTGGGTGTCTTATAACTTCATGTTGTTAAAATATAACAATTTCTATTCTAAAACCTAAAGCATATTATAAGATAAAGATTTTTTCTGATAAAATTATTACACTACACCATTGAATATCTATTTACACTCATCCTATTCTTTATCTGATAGTCATGTGATCAGCCATCAGGAAGGTAACAGAGATATCTTGTCTGTGATGAAGGTTTGGCTCCTGGTTTTTTTTTTTTTTGGTTATGTATTTACATGTCTACACATGATTTTTATGTAGTCATCCTAGTTAATTTATATGTTTTGGAGTTTAGTGTGACCTCCATTTTCACTTAACAAATACACAATTGTATTTAGGAGCAAGCTGAGGAACAACTCATCAGCATGAGGGATTTTCTGGCTGCGTTGAAGACCCATTGGTTGCCTTCGGCTGTTGTCTGTTCTTTGATCTGGTTGTTGTCTCTTTGACTTATTCCCCCATTTCTATTCTCAATTTTATACACATGATTTTTTTTTTATCTTTTTCACTTTTCCTGAACAGATTTTCATTGGCATAGACAAATGATATCGGAAACAAGGAATGCACACTATAAACACATGTACATGTAGATATTGATTAAACAAACCTCTATAAATTTATCCATAGTTGAATCTGTTGGTCGATCCATTATTAGGAACCGCATGTTCTTATACTCAATCTCCGCAGGTTCTGGTCTTCGTGACTTCATGTTTGTCATAGATATTGTTTACGTAATGAGATTGCGTCACCTTAGAATTCTACGTCAACAAATGTACAACGAAATAAACTCTTTAAAATCGGAACAAAATAAATAAATTCACATAAAACAAAGTGAGAACAAAATGTACCCAACGATGATCTATTTATCCAACGATCTATACAAGGAAAAGCAGAAATGAAAGACTTCGGCAGAATTTCCCTGTCGAGGAATTTATCCGTCAAATTAACCCATCCAACGTAGTGTGTTGATACTGCCACAGAACATATGATTAAAGCACCACAGTAAATGACTGTTTAGTTTACACGTGCTGTGCCTGGCAATAGTCCCCGCTGTTTGTAACGAACTCCATAAATGTATGACCATGTACTCCAAAAAACTGAAAAGAGAGAAAATATATCAGAATTAATGCATATTTTAAGCTACATATCAAACTCAATATAAGTAACTGAAACTTACAAACTAGAAAACTATTTTTTTTTATGTATGAAAATAACAAGTGTTGACTACTGATGTACTACCTTTCATGGTTCTAAACAGAATAAATTTACATTCATGCATGAAGAGTGTACATGTAGTAGGGGTGTTTTTTATTAGCTGTAATGTTCTTAATGTTTACATTACAAACTGACACTGAAGTTGATTCAAGAAGAAGATGACCTTGGTATATAAGTTAAGCTTTTATTTACATCACCATTGCCTATAAAAAGACTAGGTAAACATTTTTTTTAAGTCCAGACTAAAAATCTAAGTCTTCCTAATTAGATTTTCTATCTCAATAAGACTGTATTAATTGTCATGATATTATCAAACTATCTTCAGAATGTATATTTATAGAATATCTCTGGATATTGTGAAAGTGGGCTGTACTGATGGAAAATAAGCCAACATACTATGACCTCATTAAGAAAACAAAACACAATGAGAGGATATCTACTAATTACTACATTGTGTGCAGTGTATGTACTAGATTATTACATGTCGATAGCTTTCCCAATAATCCAATACAAAAGTAAGATAACATTCCCAATTATCTGATACACAAGGTAGAAAGCTTTCCCAATGATAAAATACCCATGGTTCATAGCTTTCCCAATAATCCAATACACAAAGTAGATAACTTTCCAAATAATACAATACACAAGGTAGATAGCTTTCCGAATTATAGAATAAACAAGGTAGATAACTTTCCAAATAATACAATATACAAGGTAGATAGCTTTTCCAATTATAGAATACACAAGGTAGATATCTTTCCCAATACAATACACAAAGTAGATAGCTTTCCCAATACAATACACAAGGTAGATATCTTTCCCAATACCAATACACAAGGTAGATATCTTTCCCAATACAATACACAAAGTAGATAGCTTTCCCAATACAATACACAAGGTACATGTAGATAGCTTTCCAATTACAATAAACAAGGTAGATAGCTTTCCCAATACAATTTACACAAGGTAGATAGCTTTCCCAATACAATACACAAGGTAGATATCTTTCCCAATACAATACACAACATGCACAAGGTAGATAGCTTTCCCAATACAATACACAAGGTAGAGATAGCTTTCAAAATACAATAAACAAGGTAGATAGTTTTCCCAATACAATACACAAGGTAGATAGCTTTCCTAATACAATACATAAGGTAAAAAACAAAAGTAGATTGGTTTTACAATATTCTAGTACACAAGGTGTTCCTTCTGCAAAATCACTTTTGATAAAGACATTATTCTTGAACAAAAGCATTCCTTTCCAGAATTTCTATCTTATATAATATTCAATTTTCAATGCAGTGACAGTTTTATATATTATGTATATATTTTTCAATCCATACAGAGTTACAGCATGCATATATAGATTATAAGATTTTCTGTGACCCAATATATTGTTGTTAATAATGACATAATTTGATTTTTTACTGACATGATTTTGATCTAAATATACATTAATATATTATATATGTTTTCTTTTGCAAGCAGGCTTAGTCAGATTATAAAACAGGATCTTTGTACAATGTATGTTGCAGTAAAAAGTTTAATATACATAAATATATCTAATTGAAAAAGAAACGAAGTTTTTAATGCAGTTCGTAATGTTTTTATTGCAATCCATCTTACTGCTCAAACTTTTTAATTACATGTACCAACAGTCAGTCTTTACGCTTAACCACAAGTCCTACGGCCCAGGCTTGTAAAATTCTTCTCTACAAGCCAACAGAATCCACCTTAAATTGAGCTTTGGCCTTGTAGACTCAAAAATTTACCAAGAAGGCTGCAACACTTGATTACATAAATATCTTCTAAATGTATCTAAGTCTAAGTACTTTGGAACATCTCCTTACAAGTTACATTAATAAGACTTCCTGGTAGTACTTCCTTATTTGTTTAAACTACCGTGTACCCTACTTCTACAGTAAAACCAGGATATTGTAGATCTATGTCTTGGTATAAAGACAGGTAATTTAAATGCAGGTAAATGACACCAGACATCTTCTGAAAGTCCTGTCTGATGCAAGAGTAATGATCTTATCAAACATAGATAAATTATCCTATAAAACCATCCCCATGTAAAGTATGGGCTTTTATCATATATATAAAACCATCCCCACGGCCCATGTAAAGTATGAGCTTTTATCATAGATATAAAGCCATCCCCATCAGTAAGATCAGACAAGATTAGAATAAAGTTCTTAGTCTTTAAAACACATGAGCAGCAGTGAATTAAGAAACCTTTTAAAGGCTGATGGATTCAATGGGAGATCTATTGCTGACCCTTCTGGAGCAACATGTTTCACCCCGGATTTATAATTTGGAAAATAAAATTTATCTTATCTTTTCTTATCTTATAATGTTACTAAAAATTCTAGTTTTAAGTGGTGTTTGCTGGTTTTGTTAGTTCTTTTTTCTTTTTGTTCATTCCTGGTAATATTGTTTTTCTTTTTGTTCATTCCTGGTAATATTGTTTTTCTTTTTGATCACATGGTACCATTTGATCTACTTTCACATAAACGTTTTTTTCTTGCCTCCAATTTTTGTAAATTGTATGAACATTTATTTTTCAAAAATAAATTATCCAGCACTCTTCAGAATAACTTAAAATCTACATGTGTTTAAGTGTGTATACTATGTGTGACCCTTAGTCCAATGTGTACATGAAAGTACATGTACAAAAAGTAGGACAATGAAGTACATCAATAATATTGCCTTTTGAAAAAGTTGGAAATGATGTAAAAATATAAATAACACTTACCAAACTAAACAATATTAATTTCCAAATTTGCATATATATATTTACAAAGTTGAATTAAAATTGTTGAAGTTTACAAAGTAAAACACATTTTGTTTTAACGTACCACTTTAACCCATGTTAAGCTTTAAAAGTTTAAAGCTGTACATATTGACGTATTGTGTGAATATGAAACAACAGGAAAAAGGTAAAAGTCATAATATCATGTCTATGTATATTTGTGATCGGAGGTGGTCATTATAAAATGTCAATGATTGGTAACTAGTTCACATACATAATAAATATTTCGCACGTCAGACTTTCCCTTAATAAACAACTTCTGACCAATAATCAACCCTTACTTACAAAAACAAGAGAAATACAAATATTTTATCAACTTACATTTACAGGATATAGACAATTTCATTATCCACAGCCCCAAACTTTACACTCACATTTTTCCATTGTGAGAAAATCAGAAAGAAATGAAATAGGTCATGAATGAAGACAAAGATTTAAATCCCATTGATACATTTTCCAGGTACAATTTCTGTACAGGTAACAGGCCACCTACTAACATTCTTAACAATCATTTTGAAACCTTCAAACACGTTTATCTGTAGTTGAGGTTTTTTCTGACGATTTATCCTCCTTCCTTTACAGACCTATATTAACATCAATCAAATGTAAACTTATGTCACTATTCCATGCAGGTTACTGTAATTTGGTCTACTCATGGGTTTTCTTATGAATTAAATTTTATGTGCATGCTGTGTATTTGTTTTTTGAAGATCGTGATGCCACAACCCATATAAAATTTAAAATAAGATGTGGTTTGACTATATAGATTTATATACAAGTACCAACCACAAAAGGTACAGAATGTTGACTTGTTTTTATGTCATAGGTTTTTTGTCTCATTGATATAATAATGATGTATATCTTATAACATTTTCTTATATGTCAGTAACATCACAGTATACATGTATAACTGCAAAATATCACTGCAAATTACTACAAGATGAGCAAATGTATAAATGCACTCTAGTGTAAATATTGTTACTTAATCCACAATATATTTGTCTATCCTGGTTATTCCATCACTTGACATGTTACCTAAGAAATGTTGAGGTTTTTTTTGACAGTCTTTTGATGTAGTCAGTATTATTTTTTTTACTAAACATGTACCTTTTCAGACATGTAACAATACTAATATGTAGATGGAATGTTTGTTAATCTATTATTTGTATTGGCTCTTTGCAAATCCTAAATAAGGTATCTTCTATCAGTCTTCACGACGAGTGGCAGCCTAGGCTGGTAAAATTGCCTGTAAAAATCAAACATACAGGCCAACAGAATCTAACTAAAAATTTTCAAAAATTGAGCTGCGGGACTGTAGATTTAGCAGTTCAGCGTGAAGACTGTTCTATACTGTCCAGTTTTGCTACTTTCATGACAAAGGAATACATTGTAGCTCATACATGTACATGTAGGTAATTAGACATGTGTCTTCACTTTTAACCAGATTACCTCTTATACACATGATATATGTGTACACACTGTAAATAACCAACATGTAAATTTTATACAGTTTGATAATAATCCATTTCATTCTACTTTTTTTCTCACAAGACAGATATATATATTTATATTTCAAAGTCTAACATTTTTCTTCAAATTTAAACAAAACAACTTGCTTCAAATCCTTTTTAAAACCCTCACATTCAAACACACAATATAAATAAGATTTTATAGTCTGATTTAATACATTTACATTTTACATTAAATTTGCAATACATCATGGATGTCCTTTTAACTAGGTCAAACCTGAATTTCTTTGATGTACAGATAATATCATTCTGTACCAAGCAGTAAGATCACATGATTAGTCACGTCACATGTTCTGCATTAGAAAGTTGACATAAACTTAAGATATATGGGTGCTGCACAATATTGTATTTTGTTTCAGTGACAGATCCAGGGGATCCCCCCTTTTTTTTAAGATCAATGCATTGGGGGTTCACAGCGTTGGAACCCCATTTTTCTACCATCAATGCATTTGAATGGGGACATATAGTTGGATCCCCCCCCACTTTATCCTGGGTTGGGATTCTTGGGAACCCCCCTTTTAAAATGGCTCAACCGCTAGATCCGCCCCTATGTTTATTATCCATTAATAAAAAAAAAACACCAGATACTGTATACACACAATTGTAATATATCTAGTATTCATCATTTAAATTTACATATTAATACTAAATATTTTTAAACGTTAAATCTTCCGACATCCTAATAATAAGTTATTCATATTTAAAAGTTTAATTTACAGCCATTCTAACATTTTAACATTTTCACAATAAATGCCCATAAAAGGAAAACAACAATTACATGACAGCCCGATACTGCAGATAGTGAGACAGTGCACTGCCATACAATGCAGTGAATACAATCAAGGTTTATCTGTAGACCAATCAATACAACATGAACAACTACACACCACTTTAATCCACCTGTACTGCTGATGAAGGGGTGAATGTCCTCTCTCCTATATTGAAGTGAAGGAATGTCACTTTTAAGCACGACTGGTTATTAAACTATTTGATGTATTTGTGAACATCATATTTATTGTTGATGTATATGTGGTTATACATGTACAATATGTCAACTGAAAATTCCAGTAGCACATTATAATTTCCTCATATTTATGAAATGTGGTGAAGTCCTATTTCATAAATTCTGTACACATGAAAGAAGATTAAAATGTGGGTTTTTTTTCTGAGGCTTAATGTGAAAGTAAATCTATAGGTCATACATGTACATGTAGACATAGTTTTGGGAAATTATATAATTACAATTTTTGAAGTCTTCTTCCACCAAAAATACTATGCAAATCAAGTATGCAAAAAGAAAACTCCATTGAGGAAAGGACAACTTCATTCTATCCCCAATTATTTGATGTTATCCGTCACTGATATCATAACAGAGGTATCTATATTATGTCTCTGCCATCTCTTAGCAGCATTATAATGAAAAAGCACGATAATCATGTATCTTCCCCACTTCACAAAAAGACATCTGCTGCATTTAATTGATCTCTATTTAAAACATATCACATACCTGGAGAAAATATTTCATTCACAAAATGATAACATGTTTACATAGACTTTCAGGTAAACAAGCCACACCTGTATGTAACCTAATGACCTTTATCAAAACAAACAAAATGTCCCCTCATATATCAGATATTTATTCAAACATTTAACCAAATTTTCTCTGCAGTGGTCCTTCGAAAAATTAAAATAAAAATATGTAAGAAAAATAAACAATATTGAGGGTATTTACCTGTAAATATGTGTATCCTTGGAGGAAATATGAAAAACTCAGTTATCATTGGAAGATTTTGTGGCTTACTACTAACAATAGCACTATCACGACTATAGCAGTCTGTAACATCCAAATCGTTTAGACTTATACTACTATAGACTAATGACATTCATGGTGTATCATGTAGATAAACACACTGATATTACAACCATTGTTTACAACTCAGCTCTTCAGTCTTAACCCCCTAAATAATTATATTAATTATCACCTAAATGCATGTGAGCTTTTCAGTATTTCTTTAAATATCCGATTCTAGCAGAAATAATAATTGTCCATTGAGGAAAGAGTATACATGTACAAAATACAAAGAGTATTCAATAGATAGTCAGTAAATGTAAATAATGCCAAAACATATTAAATATTAAACAAGTAATAAATCACAGCCTTGTTTTAGGATAAGCTTGGCTTTGGACAGAGTGCAGTCCAGATAGAAAATATAGAAAGAACATACCCAGACTTGAAGCAGCAATTTTCAGTCTTAAAATCCATGAACTACAAATTCAACACATACAGAGGACAATGTTCTAATAAATAAGTTAACTTGTCTGGCACTTATTAATAAAGTTGTTATGTACATGTAGGATAATAAATTGAGAAGGTATTAAGGTAGTGATATTGATCCAAAAACTCAAAAGTTCAACAATATTTGTTTATACATTGTACATGTAGCTAAAATGTTTTACACAATTTTAATACATTTACAATACATCACTAATCAATAAACTGATAAATTCACCTTATAATAGATTTGTTTAATTATACAGCATTACAATTATCACACTGTTTATCTCTAAAGGCGTAGGTGACCTGTCCCCTAAAGGCTGTTTATTTAGCTATGTGATTATACATGTTTAATCATTGTTAATGGAGGTTACATTTAACAAATTTGTTAATACCCCGAATTAATACAATACACTGTACACAAAAATCCAAAATCTTAATTGATTCAAACAAAGCTGAGAAATAAACAAGGTATCCAAAATCTTCTGCCTACATAGAATTACAAGGGGAAAAGAAAGTAAAAAAAGTAAACAAAAAAAGTAAAATCACAAAAATACTGAACTCTGAAAGAAAAAAATAGTGAATTGTGAACTACTGAAATCTTTTTTTCTTTTCTTCATTTTATTCTCAGAAAATGAATCTTAACGTCTCCATTTTATCTATGTTAAATGTATGCATTTAGTAATATAACTATGAAACTGAAAATACAATTATGACAATGGGACTTAAATATTTGTTGTGTAAATGAGCTTAGCACTTGAAGAACATGTGCCTATGTTCAGCGAACTGTGAAATTGGGGACAAAATTGTAATTTGTCATTGAAAGTTCACCTGATGTAATAATTTCCTTATATATCACATTTCTATGGTCATTGGGTCAAAACCTTTATTTGACATTAGTTTTCAGAGTTCACATCATAATTACTATGATGACCATGTGTATTAAGTTTCAAGTTTATCTAACCATGCTTTCATGCTAAACTGTTGAAACAATTTTTTTTTACCTAATACAATGTACAAATAGACAGACCAGAAAACAAACATAATATCACTTCTCTACTACAGGTGGGCATGATAAATCTTAGTTTTTGGGCTATTTTACCCCCAGGGTAATATGATGCCCACCTAGTATAAATTCCTCTATATTAATTAATTATGGGTTATCTCCCATTGTAAAAAAATCTGTCTGCATTTTAAAATCAGTTGCAGTAGTAAGATAAAAAAGTTACTTCATTTACATAAAAAAAAAGAGTACATTACTGCCTCAAACTTGTTTCTTTCATTAAAAATTATGATTCTTGACAGTGATATTGTTTGCCTTAAATTAGTGGAGAATAAAGGCTTTTTCCCCTGGAGAAGAATCCCAATTTGAAAAAAAAATGGCTTAAAATTTTCCCAAACGGTGCAGTCTCAGTAGTAATTGTGCATGAATACAAACTGAAAAACACTCATTTACACAATTTTCTTGCCTAAAATGACTATATGTGCACATTTGAAGGTCTATTTATGTATCATCACTGACAAAATTGGGTCTTATTTGAAAGCAGGGTTTGACTCTTGAAAATGGGTCTGTAAATTGAAGTTTCAGTCAAATTCATGGTTTATTTTAAATTTCCCAATTTGATGAAAATGACGCATATTTTCCCAATAAAAAAGGGTAGAGGTAGTTTTGAAAATAGCCAACAATATCACTGCTTGATTAAATGACGAATGATTATTTTCTGTTGTTTGAAACCCAAGATGGCAAAAGACCCGCAACTATCTTAACATAACTCGGTTAGTTAATGTTGTGTTTTTAAAAAAAAAGCATGATTGACTATTGAATCATATAAGTCCATTTGAAAATATTATAAAGTTCAATTTTACTTTTGCACATGTTATTGACTCATGTATCACAGGCACTTGTTACTGTCAATGGAGCGGGGATACTATCCACACCCTTAAGAAAAATCACACTTGTTTCTGTCAATGTGGTTTTTTGTATGGGTGTGGGTAGCAAACCCAACATTGACAGAAACAAGTACCACGAGTACCTTTGTTGTGTATGTATTAATTACAATGAAAAGGGGATATTACTTTTATCTTTTAAAATAGCAGTGCTTACCTGATGAATGCCAAATGATCAGGCTATATCAAACAAGTACAGATTTTGAAATAAAACATTTTCTTGTTAAACTTCAAATATTTGGCACAGCATTTATAAACATTTGATTTCACATTAATTTATGACATACAAGGATTATATTGTGCAATCATAAAAACTTAAGGTCAATTATGTAATGAAAGAGAAGTCCCAAAATGTGAAATTCTTTATCAATGAATCCAGTGGAGTAAAATCAGAATTGGTCATTGTTGTTTACAAATGTATCTTCGACGCAGATTTGGGACTTTTTCCCTACTTCACTAAACAAATAATAAAACACCAAGAAAATGGAATCAAACACCAATCTTTTCAGTTTTAGTTTGGGAGCATATTTCTGCAATATTCATCAGGTATTGTGTAATTTATAAAAATATGAATTTTAACTTTCAATTTCGCTTCCTACGCATGAAACACGCACCAGATGAATGAATGGGCAATACACAAATTTCCCATCTGGGATCCGTTTCTCGTGATTGTGAAATAATTTTCAATGAAAGACAAGTTGACAATTCAACTTACCAGTATATTCCTGCACATTGATCGCACTCAACGCTTTTACCTCGCTCTTACAGCGAGACGGTACAGAAAAATGGGAAATCTAAATGTTTTCACCTCTACACAACCGCTCAAGCAAGTATGGCTGTCAGACGTGTGACGTCACGAGTACATTGGGGCACAAGGGGGGTAATATTGATTTACAGATGTGACTAAGAACCAGTGAGTCACTTGTTGATGAACAGGGACCTAATTATTACGAAGCTATGACAAGTCACCAATTTAAATTAACGTTAAATTAATGCAAACTTACAAGCAAATATGCTAATAGAGGAAGCTCATACGAAGAAAATAGAATAAAAGCATTTTATAAATTTGTATTTGCAGATTGTATTAAGGTCTATCATTACCATTGATTTCCTATTTTCTTATACTTTGTTAAAATAGATATTAATTAGCCATGCATTCTGGTAAAATTCATCAAAATTTTAGGTCACCGAGCTATTGTTTAGCTATGAGTAGTGCAAAATTACCAAATTTGACTTAGATTATTCACTTTTTTTTAAATAAAAAGAAACCTATAGAACTTTTGATCACTTTTAAATAAAATATGAGAAGATAAGTTTTATAATATTGCTTTAAAAAAATAAAAAATAAAAGTGATGTCACCAAACTTGTTTTCTTGCATCAAGTAAAAATATAAATATTATGTCTAGCATTACAATCAATTAAAAAAATTACTATAAGAGTTACCTCCTCTTACATGGCCTTATCGAGAGAAAAAAAACACATGGGTATCTGTTAAAACAGCATATAAAATACAATAAATCACATATAAAATACAACAAATCACTTATGTTTCTGGTTATCTAAACGAACTGTCTTACACATAAATTGCTAATCTGACTAAATATTTGCAGATTAAAGCAAAGCACTAGACCGGTTATGTACTGCTATTTTTTTTTATTCCAAAATGGCGGTGTACAGATAATCTACCTTAATACTCGTACTTACCCGACTGTGCGAGGGTTGTTTAGCCGGTAACGGTCGTTAGAAACTTCCCGATCATCTAGCTCGTGCTTGGCTTAAAAATTAAATAAAATCTGTTATAGTATAGGACGGGTCCACAACTGAATCGAAGAGCTATAAAGCTTTCAATTGTTTTCAAGTTTAGATCGGACTTTATTTTTACTGAATACTCACACAGAATGAACTCGAAACTAAATTCTATATATATCATTGGTTACTGTTTAGCTGGAGTAAGTTTCATTGGTGCATTTTTAAATGAAAATAAACTTTTAATATCATAGATGAAATGGTGCACGACAGACGCGTTTTGTCTAGAACATTTTTGGGAGACTGTCAAGTTCTAACCATATTATACAGCACAGGGACTCGGTTAGCAGATTAAAATTTTGTAAATCAATGTTTTTAATTTATTTTTTATTATTTCCTGTCTATTTGCATTACTATATTAACGTATTTAACGTTGCCATCACTATTTCTTTGTTTTCTGGCAATGTGCAGTTTACTATCCATATCCATATACTGAAAAAACCTAAAGGGATCTAAGTCGCCATCTTGAATTGCCTTCCCTACTTTAGATAAAAAATAATTAAAAATATTAATAAATTACTATATACCTTACAACAACCCTCATTTTCTTCCGAAATTATTCTTCTATCACATGCATATTTTGATTTGTGGATTAACAGAACCCTTACGCAGTTTCAGTTGCATTCGTGTCAGAATATTCAAATTTCCCGGCGAAAGCAACGTATCATTCGGAAACTTCCGGGTTGATGCGTTTACTACAACGATAAATCCTAATAAACAGACGAGTGCTGTCCCCTGATTTATTATTACATATCGAGCGCTAAATTATTAACCATGTTAACGAATAGAACCTTTCTTCAAACGGGGTAACATAAATCATTGACTTTTTCGTAGACACATCAATAAAATGAAGAAGTTACTTAAAATATTGACACGTTCAATGGGATTTATAGGGTTTACTAGCAGTACCAGGATATAAAAAAGGGGGAGGGCCGGTTGGTAGGTCAACTTGAAGTAATACTTTGAAAAAGTATATTAACTTATCATACATGCATGTATGAAGTTCAATCAGTAGGCCCCTTTTCCATATACATACATACTCCTCTGATTATATAAGTGTTGTACTGCATAAATCCATGATTTGAAAAATATCAGGACGATGTCAGAAGATCTCAGAAATACAACCCGATTGTTTGGGACAATCATTTGATATTTTTAATGGGCGGAAGGATAGGAGGATAATCTGATATTGAAACAATACATGCTCTAACTGTTCAAAGACATTTTTGTTTGATATTTAATTTATATGAAAGATATCTTGGTGTGGCGTAGGTATGAAGTTAGGGGACAGCACTCGTCTGTTTATAAGGATTTATCGTTGTAGTAAACGCATCAACCCGGAAGTTTCCGAATGATACGTTGCTTTCGCCGGGAAATTTGAATATTCTGACACGAATGCAACTGAAACTGCGTAAGGGTTCTGTTAATCCACAAATCAAAATATGCATGTGATAGAAGAATATTTTCGGAAGAAAATGAGGGCTGTTGTAAGGTTTATAGTAATTTATTAATATTTTTAATTATTTTTTATCTAAAGTAGGGAAGGCAATTCAAGATGGCGACTTAGATCCCTTTAGGTTTTTTTCAGTATATTGATATGGATAGTAAACTGCACATTGCCAGAAAACAAAGAAATAGTGATGGCAACGTCAAATACGTTAATATAGTAATGCAAATAGACAGGAAATAATAAAAAATAAATTAAAAACATTGATTTACAAAATTTTAATCTGCTAACCGAGTCCCTGTGGGCTAGCTGTGTGTAGGCTATAGACTGTGCATGTCTAACGATTCGGAATGTTTTAGATTATATATCTCTCTGAAAATGGTTGAAGAAACAATATGTATTGATTTGTAAAAATAGATATGATGAAATTGTGGGAATAACTTATCGTAGTCGCCATAAGTAAAGATAAACTAAAAGGTAATATATCAGTCAGTGTACTGTATAACACAGGGACTCGGTTAGCAGATTAAAATTTTGTAAATCAATGTTTTTAATTTATTTTTTATTATTTCCTGTCTATTTGCATTACTATATTAACGTATTTGACGTTGCCATCACTATTTCTTTGTTTTCTGGCAATGTGCAGTTTACTATCCATATCAATATACTGAAAAAAACCTAAAGGGATCTAAGTCGCCATCTTGAATTGCCTTCCCTACTTTAGATAAAAAATAATTAAAAATATTAATAAATTACTATAAACCTTACAACAGCCCTCATTTTCTTCCGAAAATATTCTTCTATCACATGCATATTTTGATTTGTGGATTAACAGAACCCTTACGCAGTTTCAGTTGCATTCGTGTCAGAATATTCAAATTTCCCGGCGAAAGCAACGTATCATTCGGAAACTTCCGGGTTGATGCGTTTACTACAACGATAAATCCTTATAAACAGACGAGTGCTGTCCCCTAACTTCATACCTACGCCACACCAAGATATCTTTCATATAAATTAAATATCAAACAAAAATGTCTTTGAACAGTTAGAGCATGTATTGTTTCAATATCAGATTATCCTCCTATCCTTCCGCCCATTAAAAATATCAAATGATTGTCCCAAACAATCGGGTTGTATTTCTGAGATCTTCTGACATCGTCCTGATATTTTTCAAATCATGGATTTATGCAGTACAACACTTATATAATCAGAGGAGTATGTATGTATATGGAAAAGGGGCCTACTGATTGAACTTCATACATGCATGTATGATAAGTTAATATACTTTTTCAAAGTATTACTTCAAGTTGACCTACCAACCGGCCCTCCCCCTTTTTTATATCCTGGTACTGCTAGTAAACCCTATAAATCCCATTGAACGTGTCAATATTTTAAGTAACTTCTTCATTTTATTGATGTGTCTACGAAAAAGTCAATGATTTATGTTACCCCGTTTGAAGAAAGGTTCTATTCGTTAACATGGTTAATAATAGTTAGCGCTCGATATGTAATAATAAATCAGGGGACAGCACTCGTCTGTTTATTAGGATTTATCGTTGTAGTAAACGCATCAACCCGGAAGTTTCCGAATGATACGTTGCTTTCGCCGGGAAATTTGAATATTCTGACACGAATGCAACTGAAACTGCGTAAGGGTTCTGTTAATCCACAAATCAAAATATGCATGTGATAGAAGAATAATTTCGGAAGAAAATGAGGGTTGTTGTAAGGTATATAGTAATTTATTAATATTTTTAATTATTTTTTATCTAAAGTAGGGAAGGCAATTCAAGATGGCGACTTAGATCCCTTTAGGTTTTTTCAGTATATGGATATGGATAGTAAACTGCACATTGCCAGAAAACAAAGAAATAGTGATGGCAACGTTAAATACGTTAATATAGTAATGCAAATAGACAGGAAATAATAAAAAATAAATTAAAAACATTGATTTACAAAATTTTAATCTGCTAACCGAGTCCCTGTGAGCTAGCCTACCAATATACTAGTAAATTGAATCATAAACACAAATATACACCAGCTGAAATGTCTCGCCTGCTTTACTGATCATGATCAAATATCCATGCCGAAAGTTCTAAAGAAAAGGCTAGGATAAACTTCAATTAAGTATCACAAAAAAAAGCATTTTCTCTCAACTGATACACCATGCAACTGAGTGAGGTCCAGTTTAGATTCACTGTGACCTTGCCAAATGGTATGTCACGTACCACGTCGTTACAATCATCATTGAAAACACCAAATATACAGAGCAACCGATTTCTTTTAAATATGGTATATAAAAAAAAAGACTTACTAAAGAAAACTTTAGTTTTGACTGCAAGGACATATGAACCACGAAAATGAGGGACTGGTCAGATCATTAACCCTGCCGTAAGATGGATATGATCATACAATATCATTCCATAAACTATTGCTTTAAGTATCTGACAGATCTAACAATGAAGATGAAACATACTCTGACCTTTGTACCGCGAATTAAACTGAGATCAAGGTCAAGCCCACATAAATACCATACAATCATTCCATCAAATATAGTTGACACACATATAGATATAGGAAGATGTGGTGTGAGTGCCAATGAGACAACTCTCCATCCAAATAACAATTAATAAAAGTAAACCATTATAGGTCAATGTACGGACTTCAACACGGAGCCTTGGCTCACGCCGAACAAAAAGCTATAAAGGGCCCCAAAATAACTAGTGTAAAACCATTCAAACGGAAAAACCAACGGTCTAATCTATATAAAGAACGAGAAACCAGAAATACGTATAAATAACATAAACAAACGACAACTATTGTACATCAGATTCCTGACTTAGGACAGGTGCAAACATTTGCAGCGGGATTAAACGTTTTAATGGTACCAAACCTTCTCCTTTTTTCTGAAACAATAGCATAACATCACAACATAGAAAACCACACGATAGAATATCAATTGGGAGGCTAAACTCAATCAAAAAACGTAAATCAAGAATGTATTATAGTACGCGAGAAACTCGACTTAACCATGATAGGTCGGATGAACCATGTTAAACAGACAAGTTCTTATGTACTGACCACCCCTGTCCCAGCAGGGGCGGATCCAGGAATTTGTCGGGGTGGTCACCTTTTGAAATCTAAAATTAGAATTCATTTTTTTTTTATATCATGAAACTATAGAATGCCCAAGTTACACATAATTTATAAAATTGATTCTAATTTTATTTCTCTTGGACGCCTGCGTACAAATAAAACAGAACAGAACAGAACAGAACATATTTAATTTCCAATTAAGGGCCCATAAGGGGCATACAGAGCATACACGAATAAGGAAAAAGAATATTGATTTGCATAGATACATAGATACAAACATTTTTTTTACATACAGTTACAATACAATTACTAACTCATATTCACTTTAATAAATTTACCAACAGCATTAAGGACCTGATTGTCTTCACAGTTTAATAAATAAATAAATTTATGCTGATTATCAAGTATACAAAAATTTGGAATTCTTTGGCAAACAAAGTCAAAGAGAGCATCTCTATCTGATTTAAAATTTTCACAGCTAGTTAAAAAATGGATTTCATCTTCAACACAGCCAGAGGAGCATTTTTTGCAAATTCTTTCATTTCGTGGAATCTTTGAAAAACGACCAACTTCAATTTGAAGCTTATGAGCAGAAATACGTAATTTGCATACAGATCTTCTAAAATCAAAGTTCTTAATTAAAGAAAGATAATTTTCATAACCAAAATTCTGCTTAAATTTCACCTAATTAAACAGTTTTCCATCAGAAGCTTTATTTTGGCTAGCATACCAATTGCTATAAATATATTTAGTGTGAATTAATTTGCTAGATATATTCAAAAATTTATATTGTCCGAAATGTTTTACTTCTTGTTTAATTTCAAAAACTTCTAATAATTTTTTAACAAATGAGAACCAAGAAGTTATGTTAAATTTGTGAAGCTCTTGGCTGCATTTATAAGCATCTTTCAATAGACTGAATTCAGTTGTAAGATTTTCAAATCTATACCAGTATTTTACAATTGACTTTACAATATCATAATGTAAGGGGAAACGCCCCAGTTCTGATAATACAGCAAAATTGACACTCTTAATATGTTAGACGCCAGGTAAAGGGGGTCGAGGGTTCGAATCCTGCTAATATCTTTAACCCCACCACATTCTGTATGTATGTGCCTGTCCCAAGTCAGGAGCCTGTAATTCATGCAGTGGTTGTCGTTTGTTTATGTGTTACATATTTGTTTTTCATTCATTTTTTGTACATAAATAAGGCCGTTAGTTTTCTCGTTCGAAATGTTTTACATTGTCAGTTCGGGGCCTTTAATAGATGACTATGTGGTATGGGATTAGCTCATTGTTGAAGGCCGTATGTTGACCTATATGGTATGGGATTTGCTCATTGTTGAAGGCCGTACGGTGACCTATAGTTGTTAATTTCTGTGTCATTTGGTCTGTTGTGGAGAGTTGTCTCATTGGCAATCATACCACCTCTTCTTTTTTATATAGAAATGTTCACATTACACTAGACTCCTCACTCCTTCCAAATATTTCCTCATTTATCCTGCATACTGCTACTCAGCCTACGAGATCTCATCGTAGACGAGACACATATACTCGTACCAGACAGACAATAAAAGTGAATATAATCAACACATTTAAGGATTCGTGTTCGTGTTGTTTATTCTTTAGTTTTCTATGTTGTGTCATGTGTACTATTGTTTTTCTGTTTGTCTTTTTCATTTTTAGCCATGGCGTTGTCAGTTTGTTTTAGATTTATGAGTTTGACTGTCCCTTTGGTATCTTTCGTCCCTCTTTTTTTAAACTATCTTCTAAAGATGTCTACATGTCATATAAAAAAGAAAATGTAGTATGATTGCCAAAGAGAAAAAACTCTCAACAAGAGAGCAAATGATACAGAAATTAACAACTATAGGTCACTGCACGGCCTAAAACATTAAGCAAAGCCCATACCGCATGAATTCACCTCTAAAAATTCATCCCATAAAATTTAAATATGTTAGCGGCCGCCCAAACTCTTCCTAACCTGGAACAGTGGTGTAACAGGGCAACTTAAGAACGAACTATAAAAATCAGTTGAAAAAAGGCTTAACTCATTAGAAATGCATCGAACAAAAACACCGAGAAGACGTGGCCGGGTATTTGTACATCTCAACCGTGAACAAAAAGACATTTAGACTAAGTATACAGATCTGAGAGTATACTTGCTGTTACTGATAGCCGCTAGAAGAAAGCAAATAACAACTAATTAACACAAAAAAAGCATGCATCTATGACTATTTTATCAATCAGTTCACACCCAACATCCAATGGATTTAGTGCAAACTGAAGGCGCGTCAGAAACAGTCAGAGAAAACATGACCTTGTGCAATGCAATGAAAGATAAAGGTATCGGAAGATTGCATGCATGTACAGTCATGAATCTGCATATGTATATGACAATAATATTTAGTTTGCTTTTAATTTACTGATAATAAAATCAATATTAATACACATAAAATATAGTTTTGAATTGAAAACCTTTTAGAATAGGTTTATCTAAAGGATCGATATTTTTACCCGGATCGTTTCTAAATATCCGGGCACATAATTAACTAGATCTCCATAAAAGTCCTGTGTGAAATATGTTTTCCACAGCTACAAACAAACTTCAAATCCAAACCTTTATATCTATGGAAGAATTTAGTGAAGGTTTTAAGAAATTTGTGGTTACGAAATCCGAAACTTAAAATAATATACCACAAAAACATAGATTACACACATCTACAAAAGTAGGAAAACAACAAAAGTTATCCAAACTTCACAAAAAGCCTTTAATATAAAGGAGAGTCAAATTTCGTTGTGTCATGATAAATTTCTAGTAAGTGTTCTACAACTGATATGTCAGGCTTGTATAACAACTAGTATTAAAAAGAAAATACAGAACTCTTTTTAAAACTTTGTAATAAAGCATATGAAAAATATCATTTTAAATAGTTGACGTGCTTTGGATGGTATTCTCAATTTCGGTTGACAGTTATGACGTGGTATATACGATTGTATCAAAAAGAGAAGTGAAGAGACGATAAGTCATAACTGAAAATACAATCAAAAGCACGTCCCATGCACCAAAAATAAACGACTCCATTTGTTATGCCCAACCTACGATAGTAGAGGGGCATTATGTTTACTGGTATGTGCGTTCGTCCGTACGTCCGTCTGTCACGCTTCGGGTTGAAGTTTTTGGTCAAGGTAGTTTTTGATGAAGCTGAAATCCAATCAACTTGAAACTTAGTACACTTGTTGCTTATGATATGATCTTTCTAATTTTACAGCCAAATTAGACTTTTGACCCCAATATTACGGTCGACCGAACATAGAAAATGAAAGTGGGAGTTTCAGGTTAAAGTTTTTGGTCAAGGTAGTTTTTGATGAAGTTGAAGTCCAATCAACTTGAAACTTTGTACACATGTTCCATATGGTATGATCTTTCTAATTTTAATGCCAAAGTAGATTTTTTACCCAATTTCACGGTCCATTGAACATGGAAAAAGTAAAATCACAAAAATACTGAACTTAGAGGAAAATCAATTGGGAAAGTCCATAATCACATGGCAAAATCAAATGGCAAAATCAAATGGCAAAATCAAATAACAAAACGCATCAAAAACGAATGGACAAGAACTGTCATATTCCTGAATTGGTACAGGCAGGAAAATGATAGTGCGAGTGGGGAATCCGTGTACTTTGGACACATTCTTGTTTTATATGCTTTACCACAAAGGTTTATAAAGAAATTTTCCTTAAATACTAGTAGTATTTATGTAATTAAATGGTCTCTTGAAAAAAATGTGCAAGCAGTGTTCTACAACCTGTGACACCCGTCATGTTGCTCATGTTAGTACAAAAGTGGCCATATGTTGGTTCTTAATGGATCTATTACAAAAGCCTATAACTTCTTTGTAAAAATAAATCTCTTCATATAAAAGAACATTTTTGGCTTCTAAATCACCACATTTCAGATATATTGTCAAATAACTATGATTTTGTGCATTTTTCAGACCTAAAAGATCCAAAAGCTTGAGGAAACCTTTGGTTGCAACCTAGGATCCAAAATGTTCTGTGACCAAAAGTTGCAAATGATGACATTGAATCCCTAGACACAAATGGTTTCTGAACTGTGGATGGCCCTGACCTTTACTTTATTGATCCCAAAGTCAATAAGCTTCTTTCCTTTCCCCACATTTAAAGTTTCATTCTAACCAACAAGTGAATTTCTAATAAAAATCACTGAAACTATTTCTCTTAAATTTTCTATTTTAACTTGTAACAGTGACCTTGACCTTTTCTAAGTTGACCCCAAAATCAATGGGCTTCTTTCCCCTTCACTATTTATTAAGTTACATATCAAACAAGCAAATATTTCATATACACTTTTCATTCAAAATTTCACCAAAATTTATCATTTAAAGAAAGGTGTTTGATACCATAGGTGTAGTCAAATTCATAGTCGAAAATAAATTGACAATACCATGGAAAAAACAATGAAACCTCTCAAAAGTAAAAAATAGTCCGCAATACACAACATAGGAAAGTAAAATCTGAGAAACACAACCACACTTTATACACTAAGTGTGTTCTCAAGTGCTCTGAGAAACACAACCACACTTTATACACTAAGTGTGTTCTCAAGTGCTCGGAAAGTAACCACACTTTATACACTAAGTGTGTTCTCAAGTGCTCTGAGAAACACAACCACACTTTATACACCAAGTGTGTTCTCAAGTGCTCTGAAAGTAACCACACTTTATACACTAATTGTGTTCTCAAGTGCTCTGAGAAGCACAACCACACTTTATACACTAAGTGTGTTCTCAAGTGCTCTGAGAAACACAACCACACTTTATACACCAAGTGTGTTCTCAAGTGCTCTGAGAAACACAACCACACTTTATACACCAAGTGTGTTCTCAAGTGCTCGGAAAGTAACCACACTTTATACACTAATTGTGTTCTCAAGTGCTCTGAGAAGCACAACCACACTTTATACACTTAGTGTGTTCTCAAGTGCTCTGAGAAGCACAACCACACTTTATACACTAAGTGTGTTCTCAAGTGCTCTGAGAAACACAACCACACTTTATACACTAAGTGTGTTCTCAAGTGCTCTGAGAAACACAACCACACTTTATACACCAAGTGTGTTCTCAAGTGCTCGGAAAGTAACCACACTTTATACACTAATTGTGTTCTCAAGTGCTCTGAGAAGCACAACCACACTTTATACACTAAGTGTGTTCTCAAGTGCTCTGAGAAGCACAACCACACTTTATACACTAAGTGTGTTCTCAAGTGCTCTGAGAAACACAACCACACTTTATACACTAAGTGTGTTCTCAAGTGCTCTGAGAAACACAACCACACTTTATACACTAAGTGTGTTCTCAAGTGCTCGGAAAGTAACCACACTTTATACACTAATTGTGTTCTCAAGTGCTCTGAGAAGCACAACCACACTTTATACACTTAGTGTGTTCTCAAGTGCTCTGAGAAGCACAACCACACTTTATACACTAAGTGTGTTCTCAAGTGCTCTGAGAAACACAACCACACTTTATACACTAAGTGTGTTCTCAAGTGCTCTGAGAAACACAACCACACTTTATACACCAAGTGTGTTCTCAAGTGCTCGGAAAGTAACCACACTTTATACACTAATTGTGTTCTCAAGTGCTCTGAGAAGCACAACCACACTTTATACACTAATTGTGTTCTCAAGTGCTCTGAGAAACACAACCACACTTTATACACTAAGTGTGTTCTCAAGTGCTCTGAGAAGCACAACCACACTTTATACACTAAGTGTGTTCTCAAGTGCTCTGAGAAACACAACCACACTTTATACACTAAGTGTATTCTCAAGTGCTCTGAGAAACACAACCACACTTTATACACTTAGTGTGTTCTCAAGTGCTCTGAGAAACACAACCACACTTTATACACTAAGTGTGTTCTCAAGTGCTCTGAGAAACACAACCACACTTTATACACTAAGTGTGTTCTCAAGTGCTCGGAAAGTAACCACACTTTATACACTAAGTGTGTTCTCAAGTGCTCTGAGAAACACAACCACACTTTATACACCAAGTGTGTTCTCAAGTGCTCTGAAAGTAACCACACTTTATACACTAATTGTGTTCTCAAGTGCTCTGAGAAGCACAACCACACTTTATACACTAAGTGTGTTCTCAAGTGCTCTGAGAAACACAACCACACTTTATACACCAAGTGTGTTCTCAAGTGCTCTGAGAAACACAACCACACTTTATACACCAAGTGTGTTCTCAAGTGCTCGGAAAGTAACCACACTTTATACACTAATTGTGTTCTCAAGTGCTCTGAGAAGCACAACCACACTTTATACACTTAGTGTGTTCTCAAGTGCTCTGAGAAGCACAACCACACTTTATACACTAAGTGTGTTCTCAAGTGCTCTGAGAAACACAACCACACTTTATACACTAAGTGTGTTCTCAAGTGCTCTGAGAAACACAACCACACTTTATACACCAAGTGTGTTCTCAAGTGCTCGGAAAGTAACCACACTTTATACACTAATTGTGTTCTCAAGTGCTCTGAGAAGCACAACCACACTTTATACACTAAGTGTGTTCTCAAGTGCTCTGAGAAGCACAACCACACTTTATACACTAAGTGTGTTCTCAAGTGCTCTGAGAAACACAACCACACTTTATACACTAAGTGTGTTCTCAAGTGCTCTGAGAAACACAACCACACTTTATACACTAAGTGTGTTCTCAAGTGCTCGGAAAGTAACCACACTTTATACACTAATTGTGTTCTCAAGTGCTCTGAGAAGCACAACCACACTTTATACACTTAGTGTGTTCTCAAGTGCTCTGAGAAGCACAACCACACTTTATACACTAAGTGTGTTCTCAAGTGCTCTGAGAAACACAACCACACTTTATACACTAAGTGTGTTCTCAAGTGCTCTGAGAAACACAACCACACTTTATACACCAAGTGTGTTCTCAAGTGCTCGGAAAGTAACCACACTTTATACACTAATTGTGTTCTCAAGTGCTCTGAGAAGCACAACCACACTTTATACACTAATTGTGTTCTCAAGTGCTCTGAGAAACACAACCACACTTTATACACTAAGTGTGTTCTCAAGTGCTCTGAGAAGCACAACCACACTTTATACACTAAGTGTGTTCTCAAGTGCTCTGAGAAACACAACCACACTTTATACACTAAGTGTATTCTCAAGTGCTCTGAGAAACACAACCACACTTTATACACTTAGTGTGTTCTCAAGTGCTCTGAGAAACACAACCACACTTTATACACTAAGTGTGTTCTCAAGTGCTCTGAGAAACACAACCACACTTTATACACTAAGTGTGTTCTCAAGTGCTCGGAAAGTAACCACACTTTATACACTAAGTGTGTTCTCAAGTGCTCGGAAAGTGTAAGCAAATTCTGCTCCACACATGGCAAACTTTTTTTTTTCATTTTTAAAATTCCTTTATTTCCATCAGTTGCTTGTTACATTGTCTTCAACAAGTCCAAGCTCCTTGTGAAGAATACATATAAATTTCAATTCTATTATATTAATAAATAAAACATCAATCTAATAAATGTTTCTTAACATTAACTAAAAAATTATCTTCTTTTAACTTCTTTGAATAATACATTCGTTTTGTAAATTCTCTAATGAATAGACAAAAAACATCAAGTCTTTTCATTTTCTGATCAGATACATAGTAGGATTTATAAATTGAAAACCCAATAATAGTTATAAGAAAATTAAAGCCAAAGTAATATTTATCAGATATTTTATAGCCAAAAACAATATCTCTCAATGTGAAATCTTTTTCTATATTTACTTTTTGCAATAAATTATGAATTTTTCTCCAATAATCGTGTAAAAAAGAACATGTCATAAAGTAATGTTGATAATCTTCTTCAGTAAAGCATTTGTTACATAAATCATTGTCTGTTACCTTCCATCTAAATAATAACTTTTTAGTAGGTAAAATGCTTTGTAAAAGTTTCCATCGATACATCTTCAATTTATTTTCTTCTAAATAGTAAAAAATAAAGTTGTACAATGGTTTCAAATGAAATTCTGTCTGTAATGGTAATACATTTAACCATACATTTATACCAATAGGTTTCACAATTATTTTCTTTACTAATTTGTTATATAATAACTTATTTGACAAAAGAGAAATGTCAATATATTTACCATTTATTGACAAACATTGTCTTTTTACATTGACTATACTTTTTGTTGAATTCTCTGATCTAAGATATTGTAACCAATCTTTTGGAATTGCTTTTTTTAGGGATGTCAACTCCGCTATCCAGTTGGATTTATTTTCAATTTTTTGCAAAATTACGTCTTGTGAAATTTCACCATTTTCATTTAAAATATCATTTACATAAATTAAGTTACCTTTTATCCAATTTTTGAAAAAAAGACATTTGTTATTAAATTTAATGTATTTATTCCCCCAAATAATTTGTTTTCTGATTTCGTAAAAGGTTTTTGGTATATCTGTCTGTCCTCCTCCTAATTTCATCCAGCTTTTTAATACATTTTTATAAAATATTGGAATATTAGGTAGATATTGATCAACTTTATTATAATCCATATTCATATAAACTGCTAGGCAATTTTTCCCTGAGCATTGTAAATAATTTAAAGGTATAAGTTGCCATCTGGCCCTATCTGTATTTAAGATTCTACCTATCCATGATGCTTTTAGTGATTCAAAGTGACTTTCAATGTCAATCATATTCAAACCCCCGTTTTCATAACTACCAATCATCGTATTTCTTTTAACTTTATCTGGTTTGTCATTCCAGATAAATTTGAAACATTTTCTTTCTATTTCTTTTTTATATTTTTCTGGACATACTCATGAGCTAGCTAAAAAGGTAAAGAGTGGTATAATCAAAGATTTGATGATCAAGATTTTACCTAAAATAGTAAGATTTCGCTTTTTCCAAAGTGTAAATAATTTATCTATTTTATCTATTTTATTTTCAAAATTTAATTTCTCACATTCTTCATTATTATGTCCAAAATAAATCCCTAAAGCTTTTACAGGTTTATCTGTCCAGTTAATATTTGCTATTTTGTCTTTACTATTTTTGAGTTTTCCTATCCATATCCCTTCTGTTTTATTTTTATTTATAATTAATCCGGAATAAGATCCGAAGATTTCAATTTCATTCAATGCTAGTTCGATATCATTTTTATCATTAAAAAATAAAGTTGTGTCATCAGCTAATTGGCTTATTTTAATACAATGTGTTTTTCTATCAAATTTTATCTGAAATCCTTTTATATCTTCGTTATTTCGAAGTCTCAGTGCCAATATTTCAACAGATATGACAAAAAGTAGAGCAGATAAAGGACACCCTTGTCTAATCCCTCTTGAATTCTTAAACATTTCTGAAATCCACCCATTATTAATTATACATGTTTGAATATCAGTATACAAAGTTTTAACCCAATTTTTGAATGATTCATTGAATCCAAAGTGATCTAAAGTATCTAACATAAATTTCCATTCAAGAGTGTCAAAGGCTTTTTTAAAATCGACAAAAACAATAGCCCCTTCTATATTATATATATCTGCATAATCTATAATGTCCTGTATTTGCCTTAAATTAAATCCAATGAATCTATTTTTTATGTATCCAGACTGATCTGTGTTTATGAGTTTTGGTAAAACTTTTTTTAAATGGCAAACTACTACTGTGGTAAGTACAAACGAAGTGATGAGTTGGTCATCCGAGGAAAAGAGGACAGTAGTTATTACAATTTTAACATACATGTCCTCAGCTGCCAAACAGATACTCCATAGTGGTCAAACAACTTGTGATGGGTTCCTTAAAATTTTCAAAGAATTGACTCCAACTTCACCACTTGGAACTCTTGGATTAAAAGCTTTTAAATAGTTGTGGAAATGCTAGAACATACCAAGGACAAATATAAAAGTAAGGATATGTGGTATGAGTACCACTCAGTTAACTACAGTATCTATAATAGAATAAAGGACACAAAGGTCAACAAATACAAGAAAATGTATGGGCTTCAACAATGAGCACACATATCTTATAGTATGCTATTAAGGTGGTACCCAACACCTTCACTAAAATTAATTTGGCTCGTTTAATTTTCATAAAATTTTGACAAAGTATTTACTTTGACACTTTAACAAAAATATAAAAATTTAAAAAAATTTGAACCAACGGTTTTATCAGGAAAATTACACTGGTTATATAGCAGATTGAGACACACTTTTTTTGATCATTGAGAAGCTTAATATTCCCTTACCATCACAACGTAATTAAAACGTTTAGCTGATTTTACAGAGTTATCTCCCTGTAGTGTTAGGTACCACCTTAAAGACCATAATACAAAAAAATGAGATAAAAATCATAAGAGAAAACACCCCAATAAATGAGTAGCAATTATTACTGACAGCATCCATTGCCTACCAATAGACCACAAGCTGTAAACCTGAGTAACAATTATTACTGACAGCATCCATTGTCTACCAATAGACCACAAGCTGTAAACCTGAGTAACAATTATTACTGACATCATCCATTGTCTACCAATAGACAACAAGCTGTAAACCTGAGTAACAATTATTACAGCATCCATTGCCTACCAATAGACCACAAGCTGTAAACCTGAGTAACAATTATTACAGCATCCATTGCCTACCAATAGACCACAAGCTGTAAACCTGAGTAACAATTATTACTGACAGTATCCATTGTCTACCAATAGACCACAAGCTGTAAACCTGAGTAACAATTATTACTGACAGCATCCATTGTCTCCCAATAGGCCGCAAGCTGTAAACCTAACTAAAAATTATTACAGCATCCATTGCCTACCAATAGACCACAAGCTGTAAACCGGAGTAACAATTATTACTGACAGCATCCATTGTCTACCAATAGACAACAAGCTGTAAACCTGAGTAACAATTATTACTGACAGCATCCATTGCCTACCAATAGACCACAAGATGTAAACCTGAGTAACAATTATTACTGACAGCATCCATTGTCTACCAATAGACCACAAGCTGTAAACCTGAGTAACAATTATTACAGCATCCATTGCCTACCAATAGACCACAAGCTGTAAACCTGAGTAACAATTATTACTGACAGCATCCATTGTCTACCAATAGACCACAAGCTGTAAACCTGAGTAACAATTATTACTGACAGCATCCATTGCCTACCAATAGGCCACAAGCTGTAAACCTGAGTAACAATTATTACAGCATCCATTGCCTACCAATAGACCACAAGCTGTAAACCGGAGTAACAATTATTACTGACAGCATCCATTGTCTACGAATAGACCACAAGCTGTAAACCTGAGTAACAATTATTACTGACAGCATCCATTGTCTACCAATAGACCACAAGCTGTAAACCTGAGTAACAATTATTACTGACAGCATCCATTGCCTACCAATAGACCACAAGCTGTAAACCTGAGTAACAATTATTACTGACAGCATCCATTGTCTACCAATAGACCACAAGCTGTAAACCTGAGTAACAATTATTACTGACAGCATCCATTGTCTACCAATAGACCACAAGCTGTAAACCTGAGTAACAATTATTACTGACAGCATCCATTGTCTACCAATAGACCACAAGCTGTAAACCTGAGTAACAATTATTACTGACAGCATCCATTGTCTACCAATAGACCACAAGCTGTAAACCTGAGTAACAATTATTACTGACAGCATCCATTGTCTACCAATAGACCACAAGCTGTAAACCTGAGTAACAATTATTACAGCATCCATTGCCTACCAATAGACCACAAGCTGTAAACCTGAGTAACAATTATTACTGACAGCATCCATTGTCTACCAATAGACCACAAGCTGTAAACCTGAGTAACAATTATTACTGACAGCATCCATTGCCTACCAATAGGCCACAAGCTGTAAACCTGAGTAACAATTATTACTGACAGCATCCATTGTCTACCAATAGACCACAAGCTGTAAACCTGAGTAACAATTATTACTGACAGCATCCATTGCCTACCAATAGGCCACAAGCTGTAAACCTGAGTAACAATTATTACTGACAGCATCCATTGTCTACCAATAGACCACAAGCTGTAAACCTGAGTAACAATTATTACTGACAGCATCCATTGTCTACCAATAGACCACAAGCTGTAAACCTGAGTAACAATTATTACTGACAGCATCCATTGCCTACCAATAGACCACAAGCTGTAAACCTGAGTAACAATTATTACTGACAGCATCCATTGTCTACCAATAGACCACAAGCTGTAAACCTGAGTAACAATTATTACTGACAGCATCCATTGTCTACCAATAGACCACAAGCTGTAAACCTGAGTAACAATTATTACTGACAGCATCCATTGTCTACCAATAGACCACAAGCTGTAAACCTGAGTAACAATTATTACTGACAGCATCCATTGTCTACCAATAGACCACAAGCTGTAAACCTGAGTAACAATTATTACTGACAGCATCCATTGTCTACCAATAGACCACAAGCTGTAAACCTGAGTAACAATTATTACAGCATCCATTGCCTACCAATAGACCACAAGCTGTAAACCTGAGTAACAATTATTACTGACAGTATCCATTGCCTACCAATAGACCACAAGCTGTAAACCTGAGTAACAATTATTACTGACAGCATCCATTGTCTCCCAATAGACCACAAGCTGTAAACCTGAGTAACAATTATTACTGACAGTATCCATTGCCTACCAATAGACCACAAGCTGTAAACCTGAGTAACAATTATTACTGACAGTATCCATTGCCTACCAATAGACCACAAGCTTTAAACCTGAGTAACAATTATAATTGACAGCATCCATTGCCTACCAATAGACCACAAGCTGTCAACCGGGGGTACTTTTTGCCAAAGGCTGAGTTGCCAAAGCTCAGTAGTGCAGTGGGAGTATTGGACTTGACAATTCATGTCACTAGAGCCTTCTTTAAATGATGTCTTTTTTTCATTATAAGACCAAAGCTTTTTATAATTAACAAGATGCTCTTTAAAATCCATACACTTCCGTACACTTTGAGAAACTCAACTTCATTTGAAATTAAACATTTCCAACTTCTCTTCCATTCAATCTCAATAATATAAAAGGACAAACATCCCAGTAACATCTTTATTTCAAAATAATAAATCAAATTGCAAGTAAAATGAGAAAACAAAAAAATAATAGATTATTAAAGTCAGAAAACTGACAATTACAACATTAATGACATCAAATCTTCCAGATCTGGTATTGCTAATTAAATAATAATATTTACACATAAATATAAATGTAAAATGAAATTCAATCATGGCAGCTACTAGCTAAAGATGTCATCTTAAGGAAATCTTACTTAGGAAATTGAAAATTTCATCAAGTTTGAGATTTTTGATTTTGGAATCTAAGGGCACATTTATTTGGTCACAATTTAGCCAATTTGTGTTGAGGTAGTGTAAAGAAAAGAGTAATATACCACTATTTGTTTTGTACTAAATATATTTCCGTTGACCTTATTGGATTTCAAAGTTATTTCCCTTTGCCATGACATTGTAGGGAAACTTCTACTTATACCTAAGTTCAATCAAGTTCAACTTCTTTTAATGACTGCTTAATTTTAAGAAAAACCTTTCTAGCATGGTTCTTTTATCATAATTTCTTGTACTATTTGTTTAAATTTGGTTACCAATTGTCAAATAAGAAAATCAACCAGTTTGCTTTCCCTCATGGCCAAAAACGGAAATAACTCTGACTCAAATTTATATCATTGGGAATAATCTATTATGCAAGTCCACCTTTATACTATTTTTGATCACAGTGATTTGTTAAGCTCAAAAAGTGTAGCAAATATTTCCAAAAAGGATAAATTGTTCAAAATGTCCGTAAAATTTTTTATTTAAATGTTTAAATCATCCAGCTTTAAAAAAATTCTCCACATATATTGAAATTTCAGACGTTCAAAAATTTCCTTCACCTGACATATAAATGTGAAAACATTATAATAGCTATATGGTGCCAAAATTGAAAATAGAAAGGTAACGGAGTAAACCAATGTTTTAAACTTTTAACCCTTTCCTCCATGGATTTTTTTTTTAAGGTATTTGATTCGCATAGGATTTTTTTCGGTAAAAAAAATTCATCAGGTTTAAAGTGTTAATGCATTGTGAAAACAGATATTTCATCAATGAAGTATAAGTCAGATATTCTCATGAATCTCCTTTTCATATTGGATACAATTTTTCAAAAGTCTAATGGAGAAATATAGGAGCCAAAACTTTTCAACTGAGGATCTACACAGGCGTCAAAGGGCGTCATTATGGAGTAAAGGGGGTGGCGTCTTAAGGCGTCATTATGGAGGAAAGGGTTAAACAACTGACATCAGATGACTTACTGGCATACAAGCAAGATATGTCAAATCCATCTCATATTTGATGAAAAAAAGTAAATATGTTCAAAACCATATCATTAATTCTAACATATTTTCAGTATTGTGACAATCAGTATTTCCCATGTACATTAAAGGTTTATATAACTACATGGTTAATTTTCAGTACTGTCAATGAGTATTTTTAAAAATGTACATGAATGGTTCACATAAAACAAATTTTTTACATGGTTAATTTTCAGTACATGTAACTGCAATAATCAATATTTAGGATGAGCATGAAAAATTCATGTAAGAGAAATGTTCTACATTGGTTGATTTTAAGTACATGTGTCAGTGTTTAGAATCTACATGTATGGTTCACATAAAAAGAATTTTCTACATGGTTAGTTTTCATTACATGTACATGTACCAGTATATAGAATGTACATGTATGGTTTACATAACACAAATTTTCTACATGGTTAATTTTCAGTACATGGATTGAATCAGTATTTAGAATGTCCTTGTATGGTTCACATAACAGAAATTTTCGAAGTGATTTTTTTCAGTACTGAATCAATAACTATTTTAAATGTGAATGTATGGTTCACATACTAAGAATTTTCTAAATGGTTAATTTACATGTACTTTATTCATCAGTATTTAGAATGTACTGTGTGTATGTTATTTATATTTGGTAAAAAATCTTTCTAGACCTTATGTTAGCATTGTAATATGTGAATCAAATCAAAGTAAAACTGTTGTATTTATATGGTTAATTTTCACCAACTCTTAGACCTATGTAGGGTTCAAATACTTAAATAAGATGGAACAACAAAAATTTTTTTTCTCAATATGTCGCAAAAAACAATAAGCTCACTAACAAGTGGTAAATAATCTCTAATGAAAAAGTATACATAAAGAAGGATTTCATTTTTAACTGCATTTATATGTTATGGATTTCCTTGACAATGATTAAAATTGTCAAAACTTTCTTGCACTGGTTATATGTGGATGAAAATGTTTAGGGTAAGGACTACTCTTAATTCTATTAGTTCTGTCTTTTTAATGACTGAATGTATAGGTCACCTGACAATGAGAATAAGTTGACAACAAATCTTTTAAAAAAATCTCTACCGTTTATTAAACATTTATTGCAGTAAATCTTTTGCTGTAGTCCAATTTAAATCTAGAAAATAATTATTTGAAATGGCAATTTTACATTTGTAACAATTACTTTCCTGTCATTCTCAAGTTGAGTATTTCTATTTGTCCATTCTTGTCAGTATATTGAAATTCCTTGCAAAAACGTACATAAGTTGGATAATTTTATGTATATCATCTGAAAGCAGCATTAATCAAGTCCAAAAGAAACTAATGAATTAACAAATTATCACAACGATCATTTTAATGCTTAAAATATATCTAAATAAGAAATATTCTATAAGCTAACAACCAACTTTTATCTATATAAAATTTCTCTGGATGGGAAAAAAGTAATGTGCATCATTAAATTCATACTTTAATAAATGATTAATATGAAACACTTGTTCTATGCAAGTATTTTTACAGACAAAGAAATAACAGGGTCTGGATGGGATACACAGAAAGTAGAATCATGGACATACAGTATATAATAATGGGAATTAGAGAGAAAAAGAATGGGGATAAAAAAAGAATAGAGAACCATGATGTGCTTATATAGGAACCAGGTGCTCCGCAGGGCGCAGCTTTATACGACCGCAGAGGTTCGAACCCTGAACAGTTGGGGCAAGTATGGACAAAATATTCAAGGTTATACAGCTCTGAATTTGGATTGTGATCAAATTTTTGACATTATATGGGTTTTTTACACAAAACAAATGTCAAGATTTTACAAATCAATTAAAGATTTCTTCTTCAAAATAAGAGGGAAATGGCCTAAAGAAGGAAAGGATAAAGAAATGAAGACCCCTAATCCAGAACCTTATTTGTTTGTCATAAATCAAACCAATAATTTAAGTGCAGCAATTTCGTACTTAATTCAACTTCAACATTTCTCCCACATCTACTAACAATAAAGTAAAGAAGAACTTGGGTTTAAAACACCCAGATTAAAGTATTTTTGGTGAAGAGATAAAACTTTCCTCTAATATAATGACTAGAATGAAATGTACGGTGTAAATGTATATATACATCATCAATAATATAAAACAATATCTAATAAAATATTAAAGCTAAAAATAAACAGGATTGAAATAACGCATTAACATAAGTAAAAATAAAAGTAAAATTTAGAAATAATTCCTATATAGTCATGCCCAAATCTATATTCAAATGTCATATTCAAATCTTAAGTGGTGTTAAGGTGGTATGGGAGTCTAAAATAAAAATGATAGAATTTGTTCATACTTTGCCAAAACGTTGTATCTATTTATACATGTTGAAAAATATAATAAAAATGATAGGTCACCGCGCATTTTCTCAAGCTACAGGACAGGACAAAATGACACATTTTGTATGGATTATACAGGAAAAAACACCATTTTGTGATTAGAAACTAAACAAAATGATAGAATTGTTAAATACTTCAGGAAAAGATAGCTTTCAGATACTGCTTTGAGAATATCAAAAGAAAAGATAGGGTCACCGTACGTTTTTTCCGGCTAAAATACAAAATAGGAAAATTCCATACAGAATCCTTCAGAAAATGCACTTTTTTAGAGTTACCTCCCCTTAAAATGCCAAATTTAAAAAAAAATAAAAACAACCAAAAATAATTAACATTTGCAAAAATATCAATATTTAGAAGTTATATTCTTATAAATTGGTACTTTTAAATGAAAATGTACATTAAACATCTGCATTCCTGCATCAAATTTTGCTAACTTGGTGGAAAATCTGGACCTTTGATTCTCTGTTTTTTACAATCCAAGATGGAGGAAGACACCCATACCACCTTAAATAGTAGAAAAAGTAGATAGAAACTTCCTATAGAAAATGGAAGATTTTATGGTATAACAAGAAATAATAGAATATGTACTATTTGTAAAAATGATATATAGGATGAGTTTCATTTCATCCTCAAATGTCCACTTTTATTGGAAAAAAACGTTGATGTTCAAATTTATTAAACTGATGAGTACTTATAATGTAAAAGAATTGTGTAATTTAGGTAAATTTATATTTAGATCTTTTAAGCTTAGATCCGAAATGTTAAAATAATGTTTGTTTATTATTACAACACCGTCTGCTGTCACATAGTCTGTGTTTATGTATGTATTATAGGTATTATTGATGTTGATATAATTGTATACCTATAGTTTATATAGACTTTGGTAATAAAGATATAGTAGATCAACCTATTGGAATAATCAAACAGCACTTCTATTTATCATTACTGAAAAACAAGAATAAGACCATTCAAACTAAACCTTATTTTAACCCTACTCTTTTTAATTTTTTATTTAGACACGTGGGAATTATTTTTTTATTTTATATACATAGATGTTTTGAAAGAAAGATCGAGATTTTTTGGAAATTCCACTAGTGATATTGACTGAAAAAAAAACAAAAACAATATCATTTTACAATAAGTATACCATATTGATTTTACTGGATTGACAATTTTTAATTTAATATTTGTTAATAAAATTACTAGACAATACACATTTCTTTGAATATGGACGAGGTATGATAAACAAAAAAATGATTAATATTTTATAAAATGTAAATCTTTTGACATAACACATGATATAAAGCACATTGTATAATACACCACAAATATTAACCTCACGATTTGTAACAACACAGATTCTACAAATAAATTTCTGTTCAATTATTTCAACATATAATTTTTAATTTTAATTATTCAAATCAAAATTTCAGTTCAATTATTTCAATATATAATTTTAATTTCAATTATGCAAATGTAAATATCTACATATACTCACTTTAAAAGTGACCTTTTCTACGTGTACACATAAAAGTGTCATGAATATGTCTATATAATTAAAAAAAAATAAAAATATTATTAGCACTTTTGAACTCAGATGTACATTTACAACATGTGAGAACCTTAACCACTTTTGAGTAATTTTCCAAAAAAGAAAATCAAACAATAACTTCTAAATGTCAGACCCAAATATCCTACTGTTTAATTGTGTTTTTTCTTCATTTTTTTAAACAGGATCCATGTAAAAAATGAAACATGGGAGATAACTCAGTACTACAAAAAATTTTTTTCAAAAAAAAGGCATCATTTACAAAATCTTTAGCAATCCAAAACAATTAAGTGTATTGTATTCAATTTTATATAAGACCTCTGTTTTGCAGATTGATTTTTAAATTTTAAAAGTTGGTTCAACACTATTTGATAATTTCGTTTGTTCTATAACAAAGAACATGACATACTAGCATAGATCTTTGATGAGGGAGATACATTTCTATATCAGTACAGTAATTGGATTTTAAAAGATTTAATACATTGTATCATCATTGTTTTTTTTAAACATTATTACCAACCAGAATTCAATCAATTTGCGTTTCAAAAAATCTTCATACTAATTTTTGAAAATGCTTTACACAAATGTTCTGTTGACTTTTTTAAGAGTTACGTCCCTTGACCTGGGTCTACTCCCATATAAAGTCTCGAAAAACCCTAGTAATCATTTGATCAACCTAAACATACAAAGTAAAAACATCACATATAGATAATTGACATCTATCATGTCTACTGTGCTGCTTTGAAAAATAAGGATAAAAATGGTTACAAATTGTTAACCCCATCTTACAACATACATACTGGCAGGATTATTGCACAACAAAAAATTTCAAAGATAAAAAAATTAGCAAAAATTATTCATGTTTTATTATTGATTTGTATAACTATAAAAGTTGTGCTCCTTGGGTTTTTTTACAGACACTGAGTGTTTTAAACAATGGTGAAACATACAATCTTGGTTCTTGACTGATTTGTAATTATTAAAAACACACTTAGCAAAGTAACTTCAATGCCCTTGTCATGACAAAAGGACTATCATACCAAATCTTCTTATTTTTATGTTAAAATATTAATGTACCAGCTGTTTGACTATGATGATGGAAGTTTTTAACAACCTTGACTGGCTATACGGCCCTCACATGGTCATTTTGTTTTTGACTATGTGAAATTTGTTTTTAAAAATTTAAATTTCTTTTTTTATTGCAAAATAATTTTGAAAGTACAAATAATTTTTGTTTGCACAACCATTTATAATTTTCATAAGGTGATCCTGCATCTTCTTTATTACATGACAGGCAACAATTTTCATCATGATTCTATAATTTGAATCATTTGTTCCTGCATCTTCTACTATAGCAGGCAACAATTACAATCATAACACTAATGTTACAAACAGAAATGTTCCGATGAAATGTAAATACCTGATTAAAATTTCTAGTTGCATCAACATTAAAAAAAACCCAGAATATCATTCTAAGTAATGAAATTTAGTAGGATTCTTCAGTTATAACAATTTAACTTCAGAACTCACAACATTGATATAAAAACAATTATAATTTCATTGACAACAAAATTATCAAAATTATTCTTTTGTTTGTCCTTAATAAAGATTTTCCGTCCCCATAAAGTAATATGATTTGTTTTTCATTTTATGAAAGGATACCATTAAAATGGAGTTATTCGTCGATGCCAACTACTGACATTGGGGTTATATTATATTCTTAGCATCTGACCCTAAAAATGAACCAACTGACTTTAAAAAAAAAGTATTCTGGTTAATCAAAATTACCATAACACTCCCGAATAAAATACTGTACATTAAGAGTATTTAATCAAATATATTTGATACATTACAATGCACATGTAATAATTATTCAATTCAATTCCTAAAGCATTTAAATGTAAAAATACATCTACGGTATGTTATATATGAATGAAAGCAAACTGCATATATTGTTCATTCAAGTTAATTGTAAAAATACAATTTGTCATTCTATTTCGCCATGTCAATATAAAATTGAATGGATAGATGGGTACATTCATTATTTTACAAAGTTTGTACATCAAATTCCGTTTCTACAACTTCAATCAGTCTGATGTGAAATAGTTGTCTCAATAATATTGAAACAACTTATTTAAGAAAAACAGGACAAACATTCAAAATTTACCAACTCTAGAGTTCGGGCAAGTGATCAGACTATTTCCCGACCTCTATTTTGTGGGCTAGTGTTTTCATAATTGGGCGGAATACAAGTTTCGTGATAGCTAGGAGGTCTTTCTTTGCTACAATCTTCCTCAACAGGTGGCGCTGTAGGCTGTGGCTGATTCCAGACACGGTGACTTGGATCTTCATCTGTCAACATTTTGTCTGTAACTTGAACAGGCTCTGATGGCACATGACCATCACATGTTTCCTGGACAGCATGGTAAACAGCACTTCCTGTTGAAAGCAAAAATAGACATATTTAAGACAAAGCTGATGGCATATGTTTTAATGGACAGCTTACTGTTGAAAGTGAAAGTAGATATTATAATTAAGACAAAGCTGGTTTTAAATTGATTTTTACTTGTCAGACACATGAGTATAAAACAAATTGCAAAAGAATTAGATGGTGACCACAGGGTCTTCAGAAGAATTTTGTCTTCACAAACTTTTAAGTTATTCCAAGAGAATGCATATTTTCTAGGAATGTCAAAAGATCTGAAATTTAATACTCGGTCATGATACTCCAGTACTGGCGATTACTCGAATGAATCTTTAACGTATATTGAAAAGTTTAGAGTTTAGGTGGGATGCAGTGTTTTTGTTATTACCTTTCATAAACCGAACGATAAACATACTACAAACAACCTATCATTGTTTGTATAGGTTTTCAAAACTCAAATTCCTATAAAATCAAAAATATTTACATATATAGCCGACTTAGTAGACAATATATGTATCATTTGTTGGTGAGGCAATTTTTATAATACGATTTGTCAATTAATTTGTTAATATTTGACTTAAAATTACTTGTGCTTTTTCGTGTTGCTTAGTCTTACTTTTTCTGTGTTTTGTTCTTTTGCACTATCGTTTGCCATGTTTGTCTGTTTTTCTTTTTTTAGCCATGACCTTGTCAGTATTTTACTATTAGGTTTAAATGTGGCTCTCCTACTTTCGCCTATCTTTAAATTGTAAATTAAACAATATATATAGTTAAGTTACAAATACAGAGTAATTAAATTAATTTAAATGTACATCTCATACCAATCCCATTTACATAGAAGTTTTGATCAACAAACAAAGGTAAGTTTTTACGGCTTGTGATGAGTTATTTATTAATCCATTCAAGTGTTGATCAGTGTTCAAACACCGTTAAGGTGGTACCTAACACTACAGGGAGATAACTCAGTATAGTCGGTTAAACGTTTTAATTACGTTGTGTTGTAAAATATTAAGCTTCTCAATGATCAAAATTGGTGTTTGTCAAACTGCTATATAACCAGTGTAATTTTTCTGACTAAACGGTTGGTTCAAAATTTTTGAAATTTTTATATTTTTGTCAAAGTTAAGATACTTTGTCAAAATTCTATGAAAATTAAACGAGCCAAATTAATTTTAGTGAAAGTGTTGGGTACCACCTTAAAAATGTCTCTAATCAGTTGCGTAGTGATCACAGCAGGTCACTTTGATTTTGTTCTTGTTTAGAAATATTATATGGTCAACAATTTCAGATAAAAGACTATTTGGCTTCTTTTTCTGTTACGAGTAGTACAAATGAAAACACTCACTCAGAAGGAAAGGATGCTGCTGGTATACTACTATAAAAAATAGTACCCTCAGGATAAATATATTTATGTTGTTAATTGATTTTATTTAGTATTTTTACGAAGGGGACATTTCAACTGAACTAAAGTAAGTGGAAATGTGAAGAGAAATATCTCAAGATGTAAAACAGGCAAACGAGTATCTGAGTACTAAAACTGTACTGGAATACTTGGTCTTCCCTAATACATCGTATTTTCACATGTCCATGATATCAGGTATGAGACACCAGAAGAATCACATGTATGCTATTGATATCAAAGCAGATATCACAATAACAATCAATTTACATCTATTTCTCTATCCTTTATGTTTATTGGCCTGATCTGAACTTGAAATTGTGTATATTATCATTAAATATCCGGTAGATCAATATCACTTCTTACATTTTTATTATAATTAATCATTCCATTTCATTTAAGCATTGGAAACATTGACAACATTTTTTATATTTCAAACAATCTGCAAACAGGAAGTGGATGCATGGCAGATGTTAAAATTGCTTACACACTACAAATGCCTCAAATATCACAATGTGAACAAAAATAATGGCCATACCATAAGAATTGATTTCCTCACCTATTTAATATAAATAAGCCTGTAATTTTGGTGCCCTTTATAGCTTTCTGTTTGGTGTAAACCAAATCTCCAATTTGAAGGCCATACTTTGACCTATTATTGCTAACTTACATTGTGAATTGGATGGAGAGTTGTATCATAGCCACTCATACCACATCTATTTATTTATACTGGTAAGAAAAACCCTAATTCTATGGGGCTGCTTCATTTGTTCTAGGTCGGGCAATGCCCGGTTCGCCCACGGGGGGGTCTCAACATGGGGTTTTGGGTACAGGTGTGCAGCTGGGATTTTAAAAACACCCCCCATTCATATATTGAATAATTGTGAAATCCCTACCTATACATATATTTCACAGCGAAATCATAACCCATTCATATATTTATCAGCTCAAATAGTACCTATATGCATATACTGATATATCACAATCGGTCAATTACTACCTATTGATATATTTCCTCGGTAAAATTGCACCCCATTGATATATTTGACGGATCAAAAAAGGGACCCATTCCAGCGGCACATATGTATATACCTTTATATAGGAAGAGACCCCCCCGTGGGTTCGCCCTATCATGTGACCGGGTTAAATATGGCTGATATTAAAATGAGTGGAACCTGCTGATTGAAAGATGGCGACAGAAGTTCAAATTTATACTTTTTTGCTTTCTAAGCTAGGGAAAATAAAAAATGAACCTGATAACAATAAATAAATATTTTTAATATGCAATCTTTTTTTCTTAGGCCTTATTCATCATAAAACCGTTTCTCCGAGATAATTTTATAAATTTGAAAATAAAATATAGCATGGCAATTTTTATAGTCATAGTGGACCAATCCAGTATCATATAATATAGTCTGATTGAAAAAAAAAACATCAATCTTCACCTTTAAAATTCTGACAATTTATCTAAAATAGTGCTTCCCGCCATACTTTTATAACCGGCTGATTGCTTGCCGGTGAGTGAAGACCGGCGAGGGCGGCGTATGCCTATTTGCTCCGGCGGCTGATTTTACAGCAAATGAAGCGACTGTGCCTATACCGGAAGCGTCGACCGGGCTAACCCGGGTTAAGCCGCTGTGGCAAATGAAGTACTACCTATATACTCGTCTGACTGGTACCCTTACCTTGTGAGATACTCCTTGGTAAGCTGTTGGCACTGTGGTGAGAGAGAATAGCCTATCTTTTGATGTACCAGACCTTGTCTGACTGGTACCCTTACCTTGTGAGATACTCCTAGGTAGACTGTTGGCACTTTGGTGAGAAAAAATAGCCTGCCTTTTGATGTAGCAGACCTTTTCTGACTGGTAACCTTACCTTGTGAGATACTCCTGGGTAAGCTGTTGACACTTTGGTGAGAGAGAATAGCCTGCCTTTTGATGTACCAGACCTTTTCTGACTGGTAACCTTACCTTGTGAGATACTCCTAGGTAGACTGTTGGCACTTTGGTGAGAGAGAATAGCCTGCCTTTTGATATACCAGACCTTTTCTGACTGGTAACCTTACCTTGTGAGATACTCCTGGGTAAGCTGTTGGCACTTTGGTGAGAGAGAATAGGCTGTCTTTTGATGTACCAGACCTTGTCTGACTGGTACCTTTACCTTGTGAGATACTCCTTGGTAGACTGTTGGCACTTTGGTGAGAGAGAATAGCCTGTCTTTTGATTTACCTGAACTTGTCTGACTGATACCCTTACCTTGTGAGATACTCCTTGGTAGGCTGTTGGCACTTTGGTGAGAGAGAATAGCCTGCCTTTTGATGTACCAGACCTTTTCTGACTGGTAACCTTACCTTGTGAGATACTCCTGGGTAAGCTGTTGGCACTTTGGTGAGAGAGAATAGCCTGTCTTTTGATGTACCAGACCTTGTCTGACTGGTAACCTTACCTTGTGAGATACTCCTGGGTAAGCTGTTGGCACTTTGGTGAGATAGAATAGCCTGTCTTTTGATGTACCAGACCAGGAACATGATGAACATGGCCATACAGATAATCACACAACTCAAGATAGCTCCTATTAGAATCAATGTGTTCTGGTCTGGACCGCTGGATTCTTTTTCTGAAACTAAGAAAACAGAACTTAAGATATTTTTAATATCAATGTGACACAGTGTTCTAGTCCATACTACTGTTTTCTTTTTCTGAAACACATTCAACATAATAAAGGGACACAACTCAAGAATGATTAAATTTAACCTACCTTTTTCAATCTTGATCTGTGTTTTGTGGTAATTAGCTTTGTGTATAAGTTTTATAACATTTGGTTGAAGTAAAACTAAAATTGTGTAATGGAAACCAATTTCAAACAAAGAATGGACATGTGTAAAACTTATATGCAGGGACATAAAAAAAGGTTTATACAAAATTTCATTAGGCCAGAATTTTTTAATTTGTTGGTTTACGGATCCGCCGACCCGATTTTGCCGATTTTCAGAATAAAAATAAAATTGACTTTCATGCTTTTTTATTCCCGCCGACCTTAACAAATGCATTATCCCTGAAAAATAATTAAACAATCTTTTTTTTATGAAATGAAATGCTTTAATCACTAACAAAATTGATAACACTTTCTGTAGTGAAAAAATAAAACTTCCAGTTTACGTTTCTAACAATTGACAAATCAATTATAAATGACCTTGAAATGTCGTTTGCGCAAATAATTTTGCGAAACGAAACCTGTGTTTAAAACCAACTACACAATGAGTTCGTTTCCCGTATTTGTAATCAGTCCGTAAGATGCATCATCTGATAGAAATAGACTTGTCCAAATGTACACAGGTGGAAGACATCAAGTTAAAGTACTGAATATTAGATAATCATTTTGAATTTTCTGGTTTTATAGATAATAAAAAAATATCGTCCATTTGGATAAAAAAACGGGAATGCATGACAACAGATTAACCCGATATTCTCGTTTTTCCAGTGGACGAGTCTATTTCGTTTTTGACACGTGTGTTGAAACTTATTTTCGTACGACGTTTTTACATTTTTTTTTAATCCGTTTTCGTGCTTGAAGATCATACTTCAACAAGTTTTCTGGAGTTGATAAAGAGCTACGCGAATCTGTTTTTCTTGTTTGTGAAATGACAATTTAATTTCGTCTTTTCCGTGCATCCCCCCTTTTTGTACGGAAAATTATTAGAATGTCATGCGATGTTTATGACAGCTGAGCAATACAATTTCATCGAACTAAAATCTAAGAAATGATGACAAAATAGCCTAACAAACATATTGTCAGAAAGGTGAAATATATATTTATTTGCACAGTGATATTGTTTGCCTCAAATTACAGCCGAAATTCGGCCTTTTCCCCTAGAGAAAATTCCTAATTACTAAAAATAATGGCTTAAAATTCCTCCCAAAAAGTTTTACATTTTCCCCAAACAATGATGGCATTGGTAGTATAAATGTTTGTAAATATCGTTTTCTGATTTTCATGTTATTATTTTGATATTAGAAAGCACTTTTGAGATCCGGTTTTCTGATCAGAATCATCATGGTGTTTGTAACTCATTTAGTTTTCAATGCATTAAGTACCATCATTACTACTGTTTCTTTCCCCTCTCCAAAAAGTACCTTTCAGGTTGAAAATGTCTCACAACCAAAATATACATGAAAAAACTGTGAAAAAAAGACAGCAAAGGTCAGCAAAAAATCGGAGATCTATGTGTTTAGAATAAAATATACAAATTTCCCAATTTCAGTAAAAAATATGCATTTTTCCCAATAAAAAACGGTAGAGGTAGTTTTAAAAAAAGCCAACAATATCACTGTTGCATATTTTTCTGTCTTGAAAGATCTTTTTTTTCTTTTTTTTTCCCGACCGTCCGACCCGACTTTTTCATGGGGAAAATCCGTAAACCAACAAATTAAAAAACACTGGCCTTAGATCATTCAAATTAAGTCCAGAAACACCACAACTACATACCTTTGTATGGGACTGCAGCAGTTTGTGTAGTGGAGCACCTTGACACAGCTATAATTTCAAAGTCATATTTTCCCACCATTGTTGCCCATGTGCCAACTGTGTTCTCTAGTCTTATATTGGCCTGGTTACCAGTAGAACACCAATCTTTCCTAGTCAGCTGGTTGTTACACTGTCCTAACTGTAAGAAAATAAATCAACATCTACAAGCATGAAGAAAAAAGTGTGGAAAACTGATTTGTCTGGCAGACTAATGGATGAACAGACAGACAGAGGGAGTGCAAACCTAAATTTTAAGTCATCCTTTCACTTTGTTGATAGGGGACTAAAAAAAGTGTTTGTATATGAAATATACACACAATATAAAATATAAATACTTTCTTTTCTCTAACATGTCTAAAGGCTGTTCCAAAATTTATTGGGTGGGAACTGGGGATGGACGGACTTATGTTAATTTAACAAGGCTGGTTGTAATTTCCTTCAAATTTTGAGAGAATTTAAAGTAAAATTAAATTTGTATTCTATGAGCGGTTCGAATCTTGAAAATATGCCTCATATGCCCAAACATGCTTTAAAATCTGGAAAAGCCCAACAGGCAAAATAGATCATTAGAAAAGTTATTTATTAAAAAACTCTGAATCTGCATTAGATTAATAAACGTGTGTACATGTACATAATGGATCCATGAGATCAACTTGTAATTTGTGTAATTAAGAGATAAATATACTTACAACAGCAGGACTGGCTGTTCCAAACTTCCATACTCCAGTATCATAGATAGAAAGCCTTAGATCACATGTCTGGATCTGGTAGCTAGCTATGGAGATACAGAGATTGGAACACTGAAATTTGTCATCGTTGGCGATCAGACTGATTCCACAAGCTTTCTCAAAAAACTTATCCCCATTGACTGTGATGTATAGCTGATCGTTCAGCCCTAAGGAGTATTGTTGATCTTCATTGCATGGTTCATTAATTACAACTGAAAACAAATCATTGAATATTGTTTTTATTGGTATAAATATTGATTTTGTTCATTGCATGGTTCATTGATTACAACTGAAAGAACAAATACATGTACATGTGAAATATTGTGTGCTGATCTGATGAGTCAAGTTTTTATTTGATAAATTTTGATACTGTCTTGTGCTGCTTAACCACTGTCCGAGTTTAGGGCAGGTTCAGCATGAATTTTGTTTGCTATTTAATCATAAATTATGCCTTTGGTTTTCTATTTGGAATTGGTTAAATTGGAAACTGAAATTTGTCAATGTTTACAATGAGACTGATTCCACAAGCTTTTTAAAAGAATTTATCATCATCGACTGTGATGTATAGCTGATTGATGGTAACTGAAAGAACAAATACATGTAAAGTATTCTCTACTGATGTGATGAGTCTTTTTTGATGGATTTACATACTATGTAGTTTGTTCTTGTCTTGTGCTGTTACACCACTTTCCAACATTGTCCAAGGTTACAAGAGAGTTCAGCAGGTATAATTAGGATTTATTTTGATGGATTTACATACTATGTAGTTTGTTCTTGTCTTGTGCTGTTACACCACTTTCCAACATTGTCCAAAGTTACAAGAGGGTTCAGCAGGCATAATTAGGATTTATTTTGTTTGTAGTTATATATACAATATGCTGTTGGTTCTGTAGTTTGAATAGCTTATCATTTTGTCATTTTTAGATTAATGTATAGCTAACTTTACAATTTGTGTTTTGCTCATTGTTGAAGGACTAACTCAGTGACCTATAGTTGGTTACATCTACTTATACATTGATTGTTCCCAGGTTAATACTTGTTCATTTGCCATCATACCACATCTCCTTATTTCTATATATTGATTATATATAACTATTCAATTGTTGTTTGCTTTGCATCCAATAGCAAATTCTTCACATTACATGTATATACATGTAGAAACTAGTTTTGTTTACAATGAGACAAGTTGTATAGGTATATAATATATATGTTACTTTAAATTAAAATACCTGACTTCTGAAAAGCTAGACAAGAAATTATCTGTGCCACTATCAAAATCAGTACTTCTGTCTCCATGGTAACAACACTGAAAACAACAAAATAATGATTGCATAATAATATCTAAACTTTTATAAAAAAAACAGGATATACTAAGGGATCACTCAACACTTATAAGCGCAGAGAAACCAAAGAATGTCATGGCAAAAAACTGAAGATTACGGTGTTTATATTCACAGCTCATTCCCTAAACCTGTGTCTGTTGTTGATTTTAATGAACATAATCTATGTATTTCTGGTAAATTATCAAACCAGGGATATTATTACCATATATTACTTAAAACCTTTACTATATTTTTCCATAGATATAAATATTTGTTTTTGAAGTTTGGTTGTACCTGTAGAAAACTCATTTCAAACAAGATAGCACATCCTCATTTTTACAGAAATGTTGTTAACCGTGCCTGGAAATTTAGAAATGATCCTTGTAAACTAATCACTCCTTTACATTAACTTATTCTAAAAGGTTACCAATTCAACACTGTAATAAGATCATTGAATATTGTTTTTATTGGTATAAATATTGATTTTGTTATCAGTAAATTAAAAGCAAACTAAATATTACTAGTATATATGTTATATACATACACATTCATGGATCTACAATCTGTCAATTCCTGTATCTTGGAATTGCAAGGTCATGTTTTTCTCTGACTGTTTATGAGGTCTTTACACTAAATCCATTGGATGTTGGATGTGTACAGACTGATAATTTAGTCTTAGATGCATGATTTTTTTTATTAGTTGTTAGTGGCTTTGAACTGGCTATCAGTTAACTGCCAGTACTCTCAGATCTGTACCTAGTGTCTTTTTGTTGTTGTGATGTACAAGTACACGGCCACGTCCACTTGTATTTTTGTCCATCTGATGAGTTAAGCCTTTTTCACCTGATTTTTATACCATGTTCTTATGTTGTACTGTTATACCACTGTCCTAGGTTAGGGGGAGGGTTTGGATAACACTACATGCACTAACATGTTTAACCCTGCCACATTATGTATGTATGTGCCTGTCCCAAGTCAGGAGCCTGTAATTCAGTGGTTGTCGTTTGGTTATGTGTTACATATTTGTTTTTCGTTCATTTTTTTTAAATAAATAAGCCTTAAGGCTGTTTTTTCTCGTTTGAATTGAAATACATTGTCATTTCGCTTTGCTCATTGTTGAAGGCTGTATGGGTATGGTGACCTATATTTGTTAATGTCTGTGTCATTTTGGTTTCTTGTGGCGAGTTGTCTCATTGGCAATCATACCACATCCTCTTTTTTTATATAAACAGATCAAGATAGAGTCTACAAAACACCACACAGAAACATAAAGACTGATCAGTACCTGTACATGTATGTGTGTACATTTGAGTATACAGTTTTGTACTGATGCTTTAAAGGGGCACTAGCTGTCAAAATCATGTTCATCGATTTGACTCCAATTTCATAGATTTCTATTAACTTATACTAAAGTTATTGTGCAAAAACCAAGAAAAATGATTATTTGGGACCTGTTTTTGGCCCCCAATTCGTAAACTGTTGGGACTAAAATTCCCAAAATAAATCTCAACCTTTCTTTTGTGGTCATAGACCTTATGTTAAAATTTCATAGATTTTTGTTAACTTATACTTAAGTTATTGTGCGAAAACCAAGAAAAATGCTTATTTGGGCCCTTTTTGGCCCCTAATTTCTAAACTGTTGGGACCAAAACACCCAAAATCAATCCCAACCTTCCTTTTAAGGTCATAAAACCTTGTGTTTAAATTTCATAGATTTCTATTTACTTTTACTAACGTTAGAGTGCAAAAACCAAATGTCTTCGGACGACACCACCGGACAACGACGACAACGTGATACCAATATACGACCAAAAAATTTTCAATTTTTGCGGTCATATAAAAATTCATAATTTAAATTTTTTATAAATCTTGTAGCTTGTGCCCCTTAAAAAAGTTATATTTTACACTTCAAAAAAGTCATTTGTTTGTAAATGTAGTTGTAGTTTTTAAATTAATATCACTGTCATTTACTATGATTAACATATGTAATAAGTTTACCATACATTGTACATGTCATACATGTAGGAACAAAAGTGACACGAAATCGTTCTTAAACCGCCAATTCTATAATATTTAGTCGAATTCTTAGCTTATTTATCTTATTTTTTCTGGACAGTAAGTGCTATTTAAATCTCAAAGACATATAATATCTCATACTTAGTAGAAAACACATTCAAAGGGTATCAGGTCCGTTCGCATCCAATATACTTTCGCACCCTACACCTTCGCACCTCACAAGTTTGCCCTCAAGTCCGTTTGCACCCTACACATTCACGCCCAATTTGTATTAGAATGTCAGTTGAATTAATAGATATTTTTTTATATGTTTATTTAAAAATAATTTTATTTTTTTGGATAAAATTTAAGGAATTATCATATAATTTTTTATTATTAATTTGATGATTAATTATTAAATGTTAATTATGTATGATTACTACTAATTGGTAACACAGCCTAATTTGGTGTTATTTTTTAGTGTTTAAAAATCATGATTGTTGTTTGAAGTCTTTTAACTTGCTTTGATGTAAATAACTGCATATATTTACCTTGGTATGAATGCATGACTAAAACTATGAAGATTTTAAATAAAAATATGAAATCTAATTGTTTTTAACAGCTTGTCTCCTTTGATCTCCTGTGTGTTTGGAAAAGTATGACAATATGATGGCTAAATATTTATAGCAATACACTTTCCAAAACTCATTTACAAATTATTAAACACAAAACCAATAAAATGTTGACTCGATCATTATTATTTAAAAAAAAGATTTGAAGATACAATGTACAATTTGTAATTTATAGTATACATGGTATATGATAATTTAAATAAAATTTGGATGCGAATGTGTAGGGTGCGAATGTGAAAGGGGGAGAATGTGAATGGGCGCGAAAGTGAATGGGCTTGAACGGACCTGGATTCCATTCAAAGAGACTTGTAACCAAACTAAAGTGCAGAAAAAGTGTTCCTAATTGGTCCATTTGCCCTCACCCCTGTCAGATTCATATTCTTGTTGTATACTGGGCATGGTCATTTTTCAAATACATGTGTAGGTGACTGGACCCAGGGTAAACAGACTCTTATGGACAAAACCTGATGTGGTGAGCATACATTTATCAGGGCTTTCCATTGAAGCCGGAGGAAATCCGCCGTTTACGGTGGCTTCAAGTTCCAGCTACTTCACTGACAAAAATATAAATTCAAAAAGAAAAAAATATCTTTTTCAAATGTTTACAGGCAGCTGAGAGATGTATTGTCGCAAAATCACGGTCACGATAAACAAGGATGAAAAGTCAGTGTTTACCTTGGGCTAAATATAGTTCACATGAATTCAGGTCACTGATTGGTTGTCTATTTAAAGTCAGAATGCATCGTTTCTTTTCAAAGATAACAAGAGAGACGTTCTGGTGGTCATTGAAGGATAACAATAGAGACGTTCCGATGGTCATTAACTCGTTGGCTTTTTTTGGCTTTTAAAACCGTTAAACGTGAAGACAATCAGATAGGATGACAATCTTATGTTATGGAATAATATCAGTCAAATTAAAGAAAGTGTAGTAGATCATTGTTCAGAATCTGGAAAACAGTATCTTTTGAAGTTCATTTTTCAAAGCCCACATGGTGTCAGAGAATCAAGGTCAAAAACGAAAGTAGAATATTGTCGACTCGACCTCAAATAAATAACATTTCAAAATGATTTATGTATCCGACTTATTGAACAGTTAACAAAAAAAAGAGAAAATCAGAGGATATATCAATTTTCTGTCAATGCTTGAGAAATAATTGTATGATTTAAATGGTCTTTGGAGAGAAAAGGGGGGTCATTTGTTTACAAATGCATGTAGTTATGCAAAATAAATCGATCAAGATTTTTAACAAACCGGATTATTATATAAATAAATCTCCTTTAAAAGTAAATGAATTTTAAGCATAAGGTAATGAAAATAAAAAACTATAACATAAATAAAAATGAAATTTCTTCGAGATTTTTTTTTTTTCTTTAATTTCATACATAAAAAAATAGTCATTTGAAAGATGAAATTAGGTGCCAGGAGATTGCGAGAATGCAGGATTTTGCTCTATTGATGCCAGAGCTTCTGGGGGCCTTGAGCGGCCCCCAGACCCCCTGCCGTAAGCTTGGTGGGCGTCCGGCTTCGCCGAACGCATGTTACAGTCGCCTATAATTTTAATTGAGCCTTCTACTTCAATTTCAATGGAAAGCCCTGATTTATATATATTATAACATGTTATCAATTGAGACAGTTAATGATGCTTTATCTTCATCTTTCAAAGTACTAGTTTAAAATGAAATTATTGAAATAATATCAAGCATCAGTATATGTCAAATGGTGGATTACAGGTGCATTGAGATACAAACAAATAATCTACCAATCTTATTGTTTATTCCTTACATTTGTTCATGTGTATCAGTTGGAACGTGCATTAATTATTCAGACATTTCAATTACCTGCATAACACCTAATATTATAACCAACATTCATCAAAACTGCTCATTTTGATGGTAAACAAAACTAGGTCAGCATAGTGATAAACGTATCTGGTTTCCCCACAAATTAACAAATGGGACAAGGATTTTTCTTTGTCAAATGTGTTGCCGCTGTAGATAAAATAGGTTAATTTTGTGCATCCTTACCCAATAGAAACACAATTACACCATTTGCTTATATATCCTTTGATATTTGTAGGATAATTAACATGGAAATAACTAATTATTTCAAGCTCATCATCATTATCTCCTCATCAACATCTTAATCAATAATTCACGATTATTTCCCCTGGGAAAGTGTATAAACGCAAAACCAAATAACGGAGAAGCAACGTCAATGTTTACGGAAACTTAAAGGAAAATGAAATGAAAGTTTTAAAAATGGTCTAAGCAATACTCTGATGATCTCTAATATGTATGTCTTGAAAAGAAAAAAAAAGCATTGATGATGATTTAAATGGTTTATTCCCTCTATTCCCACTTTTTATAAATCTGGTAAGAAAAGGTAAAAAAGTGCATTAAACAAGAGTTTACACAAATTTTGCAAATCTTTTACATTTTCAGTGCTGAGAAGTTGCACTAATTTGAACGACGATGGACGTCTATAATAATAAGGTTTAATAAACTGTCTCCTTAAGTCTCTATAGCATTCACATGGTAAAACAGTAATATAAACGTTTTTTCTTGAAAATTGCTTTCTGAACGAGTGTCAAACAATTAAAACAAATATAAGTAAATTATTTTATTACATTTTGCTGTTACCTCTACATGTGTCTTATAATATTATTAGTTACATAGTGTGTTAGTGACCTAACATGATATATACGGGGTCAGTAAATTCCATATGGGGCCGTGAGAGCGAAGCACACTATGTAACGAATTTATCCTACCGACTATCTTTATTTGTTGAATTTAGACTGGAGTTGTCTCATAAATTTTGCTATCATAACATCTTTTTATTTCTATATTAAAGTGTGCAAGTGTTCAATTTTAATAACCTTCTACAATTGGCCTGTACTAAAAAATAATGCAAACAATAACTTTTCATTATCAATAACCTTGATATAACAATATTAAACAGAACTTTCAATACTTTTAAATAAACAAACAGTGCCAAAGTCGTAAATCCACTACTAACCGTGTATTGAATTAAGCCCCGCCTCCCTACTAACCTAATATTGAATATACACGGTCTTCACGTGGACCGTGGCGCTTTTAACCAATCATATTCCTAGAAACGTATAGGAGGTAAGATAATAATATGTATGTCTATGTGTTTATGTATACCATTGTATCAACATAGGTTCTTCAGAATAAAATATAAATATATATATGGAATTAAAGTTAACAGTTTTCACCCATTATTTTATATCTTTGAATATTGGTCCAAGTTATTATATTCTTAGAGTATTCTTTTATTCCACAGCTTATACCTGGTTATAATATTATTTATATCATGATTTATTAGTAGGCCTACAGCAGACAATTTTTTAAGGTTAAAAATTCAAAAAAATAGAAAATAAATCTAACTCCAAACTATTTGTCATATTTTTTCTACATTTTTAAGTATTTCTTTGATAAATAAGAAACATATTACAAATAAACAAGGTATTATACCTAAACAGTATATCAAATATGTTATGCTTTGAAAAAAATACAGGTAAATCTTAGGTGAAAATCTAATTAACCTTGATTGCTATAAAAACAAATTATTTATTAAAACATCTATTGTTATTTGCAAGTGGGAACAGAAGGAATAGTATTTTTAAAAAGTGGAAATAGGAGGAAGACACCATTTCAATTTACAATGATGATTTGAAATACAGTAGCAGCGGATTCAACTAGTTCTCATAAATTTTAATTTGATTAAAGTCTGTCTTAAGGTGGCTCGTCTTAAAAAGTTTTAAAAATGGTCCATTTTTCTTTTAAGTATATGATAAAGTTCATTTATAAAAAAATATAGCGAAATCCTATATTAGAAAAAAAAAATTGATTTATACCCAGGAGCCCCCTTAATCTCATTAGGGATATTATATGTTATGACATCTAAGACAATTTACTTGAGTCAGAGACATAAGGTCTCTGCTTGAGTGGTGTACACACTTTTTGTGTCTCTTATTTCTTATTTACATAAATTGGCGACAATCTGTATTATCAATTAACCACGAAAGAATTATATATATTCTCAATAGAGTATTATACACGATTAAGGTAGCACAATACAAATATTTTTTTACTTCCAACCTGCAACCTTTAAAATGCTTTTACTTTCTTAAGACTGCATATAAATTAATAAAAGAGGTATATGGATAGATAAAAGATTAATATTTTAAGGTGACTTCCGATACTAAGGGAGATAACAACATTTTACTGATGTCAAACTGGTTCCCGTTTAAAAATTTAGGATATATCGCCTGTATATCTAGGTCACGGTAACAGTTCCGATGTCGTCTGTTGTCAACGTGTGTAAACAACTTCCAAGTTACAGCTCATCGCTCAGAAGAAAGGAAGGTTTATCATAAAGGATAAATGCATGCGTTCTTTAAAAATAAAGAATATGAATAGCTTCAGCCTGAAAGTTCACACAGTCTTAAATGATTCTCAACTTATAATATCATATGTCAGATATAAGTTTTTGAGAGTTGGAGAAATTCGGCGTCCGATCACAGACAGTGATGTTTCGTTTGACGGAACCTGGAAAGAAGGTCGACGGCTAGCTCTGATGATCACCTAGCGCAGAATATGTTTGTTAAGATGCAAAACTGTCCCCTGCGAATACTGTCTGTGAACGGAAATACGACCTTCAAGGCTTGGACCAGGAGGTGGAGGCCGTGGAGCATTTTGTCCATACGGTATACCATATCGTTGTAGCTGCAGTGCATGTAACCTGCATATCATGTGTGACAGTGTAGAAACGAGGGGGAAAATGGGACTGGTGGATTTGTTATCAATTCAAAAGCTGCACATGGTAAGAGAGTTCAATTTTCTCTTTATTATATATTCTCTTTAGACTTTACACATTTTACTGGTTGGAGAAGGTGTATGGTTTCATGTCTTGAATAAATGAACCTGCCCCACACCTCTCTTTTTCTTTTTTAATTCCCCTCTATTATGGTCTGGGTTTATGTGGTTTGGGGGGTAAAAAGCTTTATTTTGAGGGGAAGTGCTGCCCAAATTTTTTATGAAGCTGGACTTAGTAATATTTCTGGAATTTTGCCCCTGGAAGTTATTTATCATTGTTGCAATGTACACAAAGACATCTATACATAAGGGGCTTTTTAGTTTTGCATCCAAAAGGAGAGGATTATTTTGTAAATACTTATTTGGTAGCAATTATATAACCATAAATAAAATTAGAATTGAAAAAGTAAACAATTGCAGTCACAATGATTCATTCACAAAAATAATGTTTTACAAACTCAAAATATTAGTTTTCTTTATTTTATAATCAGAATTTTCATATTAAGTCATCTTTTGCATGTGATCAGAGACCAAGTGGTCGGAAACCTTACATATTTAGTCATTTAGAATGATGTGTAGAATGCAGGATAATGCATGAAGGCAAAAAAGAAAATTAAGAAGGGGGGCACCCACCCTCATTCCACATTATTAGAAATAAATGTGAGTCTGTGATCTATAAGAATAAAGGTAAACATGAATTCACAATCATAAATATATAAATATAAATTGAAAAAATCAATTGTATATTCCAAATAAAATTATGAACTCAAGTCTAAATAGTTTATAGTTTATCTAATTAACCAATACATGTGCAGACTGACATTTCATATCATATTTTTCAGGAATGATACATGCAGGAATTTGTGCCACACATTTCAACAATTTCCTTAATGGATTGAATGTACTGTCTGTGAATTCATCAGCCATACTTAAAGAAAAAGGAGAATTAAACTGGAAAGAAAATATTTGCAGTTGCAAAAGAATCCTGTAAATAAATTCAAAAGAAGAAACAGTTTTAAACATGGTTAATTTAATGAATAATTGGAAGGTAATTAAACCTTTAGTCATATAATTCATAAATTTTCCTAAGTAGATATAAAGTATAATGAGGACCATAATTATATTCATATTTGCACTTAAGCAGTCATAAAAATGAATTAACAGATCTTGGTAATAATTTCAAGTTTAGGGTCAATATTTCAAATCAATTTTGTGGTAAAGCATTGTTATATATACTTGAAGACTTTCATGTATAGAACATGTAGAACATGACAGAATTTGTTTCAACAAAAATATTGAACTAGAATTAGTTACATATGTATAATTTATTAAATGAAATCTATATTAATGTATAATTTCAACAAATTTAATGAAACCTATTTGGTTTTGAAAGCCTTTATACATATTATTATTACAAATTTCATTGTTAACAGCCTGAGTTTCCAGTTAATTTTAAATGTAATATGTTTTAGCTATAGTATTTGAAAACTGCATGCACTTTCATTTATATATATTTGTTATCACTTTTTTTCATTAGGTTGAAGCTAGTTATGTTGCAGAATTGCAAATGTTTGGTACTGGTTGAAACTATGAAAGTAATACAGGTAAATTTAAAGAATTTAGACTTTAACTTTATTAATAGAAAAGATATTCCCAAATGTCAAGGTGAAAGTGGACATTGTAGATTCTAAACACCCATGTGAAAGCAACAGTCTTCTATGGTGAGAGGATGCCATACTTAGCAATGCTCTTGTTATTATATGGAATATGGCTTTTTTTTATCATTATTTTCACTATTTTGATATTGAACAACCAACATTGATAAAAAGTAATATAAAACTCTCACTTTTTATGAATCCTATATTATCTGATTATATTAATTTACTTATTTAATTTTTGTTATATTTGTTATCAATTGTAGGTCTCATGGTCATCATTTAACAGCAGGTTATTAGCAGCAGTTTTGTAGAAAACTGAAGGATGACTGTCAATGGTAAATACATACATTTTAGGATAATTACATGTAGTTACCTTTGAAAAAAAACTTAGGTTCCATTTGAGACTTTTTAATCTGATAATGGTGTTTTGCAGGCATTTATAACATTTCTTTTTGGACAATATATTTAGTAGACTCAACTATAAAATGTAGGATCATGTAAACTTGTACACAGATGTCACTGACCTACATTTTCCACTTCACTGACTTTGGTTACATTAAACATCCAATTTCATATACAACAAATGTATATCTCAGCAACTAAAAGGTGTCAGATCATGCAAACTTATATATACACTCTCAGAGTCTCAGTAAGTAACTCAGCTTCCAGGCAAAAGAAGGTCACAGTGATCCACATTTTACACTATTGATTTGTACTTTATTTTATAATTTAAATACAAAGTATATTATCAAGACTGCCACTGGTTCTTATGTGCCACAATTCTGACAATGAAGATAACTATGTGATGTAGATAACTTATGTTTATTTCAAACTTGGTCACTTGCTGTATATATGTAAATTTTTACCAAAAAGAACAGTTCAACTGTTTTGATTTAAGGTACACATATATGGTAAAGGTCACACCTATTAAATATACATGTATACCTTGAATTTATTTGCATTGGACCCTATAATGCTCCCTATATCATTTATATTGTCAATTATTGCATTCCAAATTGCCATTGTTCACAAAACAAAAACCACTAAAAAGGATGGCCATCATATGCAAAAGCAATATAAAATGCATACCCATCAGCTGACTTAATTATTGCAATCACTTCAAAAACCTGGCCATATATCATATTATAAAACTCTTAATGAGTACCTTTGTTAGTCAGGTATAATATAATCTTTTTAAATTGATGTTGTAATGCATGATTGGATTAATTTTGCACTCACTGAAATATTATACAGATTTAGTAGTTTATTAGTATATATTACACCTTTTCATTACAAATAAATAAATTAAACTTTCAGGTAAATGCAGCAACAGAATGTTCCCCTGGAAAATTTACGTAGAAAATTTGGGAAAGTATGAATAAGAAATTAGAGAGGCAAACAGATAACCAGAAAACAAAGATCTGAAAGAAAAGAATTGCCACTAATAGTAATATGCTATATCTGACTGGGAGCAACATGTACTATTCAATATGGAAGGATTGATAATTTTGACTGAGAACACAGTGAACTCTAATAATGCTATGACTATCATGACTATCAATAAGTACTTGACTGAATCAGAGTAAACTATTTACACATTTGTAAATATAACAGTTATATGTTTGCTTGATTATTGAGGCATTCAAAATAAAGAAAGTTGAAAAACCTTTGAAAAAGTTATAATTTCATCACTTTTTGGTTATGTTACTATGACAACTGAAATATATTTATCATTATGCTTCATCAAACTTAAATCATTAATTGTGGAAAAGGTGACAAAGTCTTTTTTAATCCATTTACTTGCATGACTGTTACCTATGAATCGATAATTTAAAAAAAAATATATTTGGTGATTTTCGCTAACTTCTGAGTAATTTATTTTGCTCATTTAAGACCACAGTAATGCTAATATAAGCTGCATTACAATGTATCATAATATTTGTTTACATTTACATAGAAGCCATGTGTTGTTGGTCTGAAATCATGGTATTTGATCTGCCATTGTCTGTTAGGTTGTTAATCTTGCACATCAGAACAATGCAAAAACTTGAATTTTCCAACTTCATGTCCTGTTGCCATGGTAACCGTTGTTCATAGAAACCAAAAAATTGTTCTCATTTGATTGCCTTGTGAAACTGTATTATTCTGTGTTAGTTTAACAAAGGATATGACAACATATGTCACACTTTGATCACCGATGATGAAAGATATACAAAAAACTGCTGTTGATCACTGTTTCGTTAGGGGTCACAAAAACATTTTTCGTGCAAAAAATAGTCTGGTGACCCATATTTTTTTTTATTTCTTTTTAAAGCTCATTGTTATGACCATCTTATGTCAAATTTAAAAAAATATTCATTGGACCATTTTTTTGGAAATTTAAGAAAAATAGAAATTTTTAACAAAATCTGTGGTTTTTTTTGTGGAGCAGTGTTGATGAAATTAGAGACGAAATCAATGAAAATGAATAAAACTGCCATTATTTGTGTTTTATTTACATTTTAAATAATAATTTTGTAATAAATGAAGAACAAACCGTTCAAAATACTTTCAAAGGCTTGAAAAAAATCCAGAGTTTCTACATCAGGTATGTATTTATGCATACATGTGATGTACCAACTTTGGTGACCGTTACCATGGAAACGAGTCTGGTGACATACTATTTTTAACTCAAATTTTCATAGAGGCCATTGCATAGTATATGTATGCAAATTTTAAGAAAAATTCAATGGTGAAAAAAAATTGGCTATATCTGTAGGGATCCACCTTAAATGCATGCAATATTTTTGTTATGCAAACATTATGTAATAAATTATTATGCAATTAATGTAAAAATCTTGGCCAGTTCACTTGAATGAATTTAGCTCTATTATCTCTATAACTATACGATAAATTTTTAACGAAATCTAAAACAGCACAGCAGGAGCTACAAAAGCGTGTCTCAAATTATCTCTATCGTATTCCATTCTCTCATAAATCTGTAATAAGGGTAAATATCCTTACCACATAAAAGTATATATACATTCTATCTGAAAACTGAGACACCCTTTGTAGATAATGGCTCTAGGAACCACATATAATAAAATCAACCCTCTCGGGGGTATCAATGAAGAAGCTAATTTCGATTGAAAGTGGAAATTTCTTGAAAAATTTTGAAGACACAGTTAACACTAAATTAATTACATATTTGTTGTATGATACTAACATTGCTTTCATTTGAATGAGCAATCTGTTAGCAATTTATAAATACCTCTTTTATAAATTTTCAAGCTTTATAAAGAGAGTTACAGCAGTTTGAAACTGGGGAATTGGAGGTATAAAATCTTTGTATTGTGCTACCTTAAATAGACTATTTCATTCCATTATAATGTTTCTTTGAATCATGCATTCAGTGGTATTTCAAAATTCAGCCGACTAGAATTCCATGGCGATAATGCTCGGGTTATTGTTTAAATCTATTATCATTAACTGCATATGCACGAACTCTGGGCTACTACTTGAAAGCCCAAACAAACAACAACCAACCTCTATTCACCGTTTTAAAATTAAACTTCAACGGCTTTAAGAATATATTCCAGTGAGTTTAAAATGTAGGTTGAGAAATGCATTTCTTCGAATTGTTTTGTTTGTTTTACAGCCAATATGAAAAAAAAAGACAGTTATGAATTGTAATTCAGGATTTGTTGACCAAATCAACTTTTATAGTTCATAGCTTTAAATATTGTCGTGCCATTTCCACTGGCCCAGTCAAGGTTATGTTTCAACTTTTTTTTTTTTTAAATTTCTAACATGAGGCATTTGACTCATTTGCCTTCATGTATTTACGGCCCTGAATTAGATTGCACCAAGACTAAAAATACACATAAAACTAGCTATATGTTATCGAGCCCATGCCTGTTAAATTGTCTATTTTTGACTTTTTATAGTTTGGATAAATGTTTTACATGGTTATAAATCAAATATGAGAATTTGAGTCAAATACTATTATAGATTCTGGTACTGAAATGACCGCTTATGTCAACTTCGAGGTATAAGTCTTAAAATGAGGCGAAGGAAGCCGTGTCTAATGTCTCTCTAATTTCTTGTTCTGGATGATATATAAATGGAACCTAATAAGAAAAGTTTGGATTGTTAATGGGAGGAATATCATCAATATATTTAAAAGTGAAATTGAATGATCTGGCTTCTTCGATCTTTTTTATTTTTACAAGTGTCGGAAAGAACTCCGACTCATATGAAAATAAGAAGATGCCGACAATTTGTTGAAAAGTCATTTATACATTTATAGCGTATGCTTCCACCTTTATAAGGAAAAGCATTGTGGATTATTGCTTTTAGACGATTGTTCAATTTCCATGCCATTGGGGAATTGTCAAAGAGCTTTTTTAAATACACATGGCGTTATGAATACATAGGGAAATTGTGCAGATCGTGAACGTTATATATAAAGATGGAAAAATTTTAAGGCAAAGCATGCCCTAGATAAATAAAATTCAAATGGATTGTATGTTTCCAAAAAAAATTAAAAAATTAAAGGGATGTTGTAGTGCACTTTTTCTATTCCTCCAAGAGGGTCGACATAAACAAAGTTGGGAAAGAGGCCTGATAACTTCCCCGTAGGTAATAATTAAAGAGAACTGTATTGATTGCAAAGGACAACAGGGAAACAATAGATATCATAGATCTACTTGACAATAATTGGTCACACTGAGTGAACCATATCAAACTCAATTCTTAGTAAATTTTATCATCTTCTGCAAGGACGAAATTAGGTGCACTGCAAATTCCATTTAAGTTTTTAACTTTCTTATCATAAATCTATGCATTTGAATTTTATTTATCTATCGCATGATATGCATTAAAACTATTCTAGATATACAGATTTTTCTGTAGTCCTAGTAAAATTTGAGGTGGAAACGCAGCCATTTCAGGCACAGATTCACATATGAACCTTAAGGCTTCATGACATACAGCTGAACGAAGTTGAGATTTACACTCACATTGTTATATCGAGGGCCTTTACACAATTTCCTTAAGTTAACAGCCGATCCAAAAATGTACATTATTCACAGTAACAAGTAGAGTCCATATAATACATTATCGAAGAATTAAAACATTTGAAAGACTGAAATCACAATTAACTGTTAGTTGTTTTTAGTAGTTTAAATTCAAATTCAAATTGAACGTAGGAACCTTCAAAGATATAAGATTTGACTCATCACTATAACTAGTGTTAGCATATTATATTTTACCTGGTTTGAAATTTAAATGCACCCATTAGTGTTTAAAATTTGAATTACAAAATTGTTCTTTCTTGGAAAATGAGATTTTCTGACGAATGGTGTTGTACATTATTTATATCTCCCTTGAAACTGTCACCTCTATTTAAATTTAAAATCCGAGAGGAAACTTGATGAACTTGATAACAATTATAAAAATCATTGTAATAAATTGTTTTGCTCTTCATGGGCCCTTTAATTGGAATAAAAATATCTTATCTTATCTTATCTTATCTTATCTTATCTTATACTAAACATAATACTTTTTCATATAAGGACATTTTCAATTGAGTGCTTAAAATACTAGTTACCCTCGACAGGTGTTACCAAAAACCTAAAGCTGCAAACTAACCATTTAACTAATAATTAATGGTTTTTAGTTCACTGCTACTCTTGCATACTAGTAGATACTATTTCTGTACTTACTGAAATCTGTAGTACTGGAAATTAACTTTTTATTTTTAGTACTATTTCTTTACTTTAAAATCATGGTAATATTTAGGTACCTGTAGTTTACAGTGCTTAGATTTGTACTTAAACCTTTGGTACAGAAATAATACCAACAGTGATCACAATATTCCACGTTTGAACTTTACGAAATTTGAAATAGACAAAATTTCAAAATGCTGAAAATGTATCGGTGTAACAAGAAATCTGTAATAATTAAATTCAAAGTACAAATCAAATACTGTAAAATACAGGTACCCTGAATATATAACAAAATAGTACTGAATATTATAAGTAGATTTCAAGTACCACAGATTTTTTATACAGAAATAGTACCTATACATTGTAGCTGTGTAACAGTTCACACAACATGGAAGTATCCTGTTTGCTTTTTACTTATAAATCTTTTAACCATTTGATAACAATTTCGTGAAACGTTAAAATTTTTAAGATCTTTAAACAAACATATTGCATACTCAACATGCAGGTACTTCATAGGAAGAAAGATAAGAAGTAAGCAATATCCTTTAACTCTACTTTCCGCTATATAGATGATGTGCTTTCACTAAATAATTCAAAATTTGGTGACTATGTGGAACGCATCTATTCCATCGAACTAGAGATAAAGGATACTACAGATACAGTTAAGTCGGCTTCATATCTTGACTTACATCTAGAAATTGACAACGAAACTTAACGACAAAAGAGATGATTTCAGCTTTCCAAAAGTGAACTTTCCATTTTTAAGTAGCAACATTCCAGTAGCACCTGCATACGGGTTATATATCTCCCAATTGATACGATATTCCCGTGCTTGCATTTCCTATCATGATTTTCTTGATAGAGGGTTGCTGCTCACAAGAAAGCTATTAAACCAAGAGTTCCAAATGGTAAGGTTGAAATCATCCCTTCGTAAATTTTACGGACGCCACCATGAGTTGGTTGACCGTTATGGAATAACCGTTTCACAAATGATATCGGATATGTTCCTTACGTCGTAACTAAAATCCCCTTCCCTTTCATGAATGTGACCTACCGAATTAGACTATTTACCGGATTTTTTATCACATAAGCAACACAACGGGTGCCACATGTGGAGCAGGATCTGCTTTCCCTTCTGGAGCACCTGAGATCACCCCTTGTTTTTGGTGGGGTTCGTGTTGTTTATTTTTTAGTTTTCGATGTGCCATGTGTACTATTGTTTGTCTGTTTGTCTTTTTTAGCCATGGCGTTGTCAGTTTATTTTCGATTTATGAGTTTGACTGTCCCTTTGGTATCTTTCGTCCCTCTTTTTTCAACACTATTTCCAGGCATGCTATAAAAAACCTGAATATAACAACTTTGTTTATAAGTAGAGGATTGACTTTGTTAAAACTTTTTTTTTCACTTTTAAATTTTTTTTTATCAATGATAAGCTTGAAATTTCTTTATGCTAGTGGCACTTGTTTCAAATTAACAGCATCAACCATCCGCAACGTCTCTTCCTGTCTCGATTGGTAATTGGCGACTTACACACAATTTTGTGATCAAAATGTTCAAAATGATCGTCAGCTTAAAATATTTTTTACATAAAAAGATAGTTAATCGGGGAAATATCAAATTCGTGCATTTACCTATGTGTGTTTTAAAAAAAAAGACGCAACTGCATTGTTATAAAAATAAGTACACAAAAAAGATAATTTTGTGTGATGTGGAGTGCTACAAAATAAATTTATATAGTGTTTTCCAAGAACTAAAGTTTGTCTGAATTTTTAAGGTTAGTCGATATATTGACATGTACCTACTCATTGGGTTTAAAGCTTTTGCCTCGAGCACTTTATGTCGAAGCATATTTTCTTTTCAGAAAGTTGCCAAATTTAATTTATTTTTTGTTTATTCTTTGGTGGTGGAACTGTTCGACATACGAAAGTATGGTTACCCGTTAAAGGGTGTAAAGATCTATAGAAGAAGAAAATGCGACTGTAATATTATACAGAGGTTTCGCTAGCTATAAAACCAGGTTAAATCCACAAGTTCTACGTAAAAAAAATGCCTATACCAAAAAAGGTATACCACATTATTTATGTATGTGCCTGTCCCAAGTCAGAAGCCTGTTATTCAGTGGTTGTCGTTTGTTTATGTGTTACATATTTGGATTTCGTTCATTTTTTTTTTACATAAATAAGGCTGTTAGTTTTCTCGTTTGAATTGTTTTACATTGTCTTATCGGGGCTTTTTATAGCTGACTATGCGGTATGGGCTTTGCTCATTGTTGAAGGCCGTATGGTGACCTATAGTTGTTAATGTCTGTGTCATGTTGGTCTTTCGTGGATAGTTGTCTCATTGGCAATCATACCACATCTTCTTTTTTTTTTATTTTTGACAGATGTAATCCATTTGATTGATGTAGCTTTTGATTATGCCATTTGATTAGGGATCTGTTTTAAATTTTCCTCGGGGTTAAGTATTTTTGTAATTTTACTTTTTGGAGGACAAGAGATAACAAAAAGTAACCAACAATAGATGCATAAATGTCAATAAATGATTTTCATTGTTACAAATACGTTAAGGGTATACAATAATTCTTTGAATTGAGGGAGTTCTGCATGGGAACGATATTTAATAAAGCAAGTTTGCATTAAACGCACAATATAAATTCCTTGATAGAAATTGCTTAAAATAATTTGTTTGAATACGAATAACAAAAATGTTTTAACGAGAAATTGAAAAAAAAACTTATTCTCTAACATAACACCCATTTATTTTTTCAAATAAGACTTAATAGCTCATAAAAGGTCATTTACCAAAATTTTAGAAGATTCTTGATTTTCTTTCTTCTGTTTTGAGACCCAAATAATACGAATGCAAATATAAGGTAAAAGTCCGAGTCAGCCTTTTCCCGCCATATTTTAAATCTCAAATATCTCGAAAAGAAGGTCCATGACCTATCAATATTTTTAGCTTATCTTTACCCTTTATTGATGCTCTACCAGCTTATAATATCAATTTTAATTTCTTAATTTCTAAATTTTTACCTAACCTCACCTAAGTACATCCTTAAAACATGTTCAGCTATATTGAGTCTTAACTATATGCGTCATGTCCATGTCACTTTGTACAAAATTTAATTTCAATGAATAGAATATCAAAAATGATACTTGGATAGCAAGTTGAATGGTACATTGATTGAAACCTGATTCAATGTTAATATTACCAACTATCATGTAAGGAAAATTAACTGATCTGTTACAAGTGAAGGCCACATTAATGTTGATCACGCTTTGACGATATCATGAACAATTACTGTCTATTAAAAAAAAAATAAAATCTGTGATACTAGTTAAAATATAAACTTCAAATAGTTGGTTTAATTATGTAAAGACAATACTAGACAAGCATGAGCTTACATCCATTCCGTTTGAGACCATGCCATCTCCATCTACACATAAAAACATATCGAAACATGAAATCAATGCTTATTTAAAAAAAAAAGCGGAAAAGGAAACATAAAACTAAATCTAAAACATCGAATTCGAATGAAGATAGGGATCGAAGTAATTTACTATTTTAACCCCACAATTAGCATGTCTCTCCTGAATTGAGACAACTAAACGTCGTATTGGTCAACCATTGCCTAATGGTAGCCGTAAGAGTCGATTTTAGTGGGTCTACTTTTCATAACCCTTTTAGATGTTTTTTTTTGTCTAGAGAAAAAACCCTGCTATTGGTGTCCGTAATTTTACATGTACGTGCATAACGTGTCAGTTGAGAAATAAAAGCGTCACACGATAGGACAGAGGGTTTGGTTTTTTGAAAGAATAGGAAGTTGAAAAAAGTAGGATCGTCACGTGTGCCATAACTCCTACTTTGCAGTTTCTAACAGGACAAGTTTCAAGAAAAAATTATATATATTAAACATAACGATTTTTTTTATGCATTCTGATTCGTAAGATCACAAAATAAAGTTGTTTAGTATGGGAACCCAATATATACCAAAGTAAATTACAAGTTGCCAACATTGTTTTTCGGATTGACGATACATGAAACGTGTTAAAAAGGTAGGCTGCACAAATAGTCTTCGCAATGCACGTACCTTTAAGAGAAATGAATTTCCCCGAAATTTATTACAGTACTATGGTCCATGTTTTATACAGTTAGATAAAGGTATAGGAAGTGAGGACAAGAACATTATAATATAACCAAGGACAGCCACTGCAGAGATACATCTGGTATAATTAAATATCATTGTAAAGAAAATCATCCTCATTGTCACAATATTATTGAATTATTACATAAATTACTATACTAGTAGTTAAAATATACCCCTCGGCCAAAAATTGTTTCATCGTACTTTAATGCGAGAATATAACCATACCAGTTTGCTCCTCAAGTATTGCATCATGGGTATGAACGTGAGAGCAGAAATGATCAGTGAAAGGATAACTTGACAGCAACATCTATGAATAAAGTTGAAATTGGGTGTCGCGTTTTCTTCTTTCACATGAAATCCCAGAATATTGTTATATACCACAAAGGGGTGATGACCAGCGAACTTTATTATGTGTTTATTTCAAGATTTTGATAAGGGTATTTGGGGGTCAAAATCGAATAAAAAAACCCAGTTCGAATCGACCGTCCTTCACGACGTTTTGCTCTGTAATGTACGTGTCGTCATAAATATTGACCTCACACTGAAACACTTTGTGACGTATACACATTCCCTTGACGCTCTCAGCAATTTATTTTTTACACGTGAAGAGTATTTCTTTTTTAATGTAAAGGGGGTGTGTGCACAAATATAGGTCTGCGGAGCGAAGCATGTTACGAAATATTTTTGGGTAAATTAGCAAAAATTTACGCGCCGTCATCATTTCCGCTTTGACAATGTTGTCTGCAAGTATTATGGGTGCTCAGCAAAAGTAAACCATGAAGGAGTTGGGAATGACTTCGGGTTTTCGTTAAAAATGGACACCGAAGTGCGAATGGAAAGCGATTCAACACATTCATATATGTGACGCACCCCTTCATATATAAATGCATAAAATTTTCAGCTCACTCATATATTTGGCTGGTTTTAAGCACGAACACACTTGAAATCAGATGCGGATTGACCTTACACTGAAGCACTTTGTGATACTCATACCTTATTTTACACTGTCCGCAAATTAACAACAGATTTTTACACGTCAAGAGGGATTACTTCGGTTTTCGGTTAATAATGGGTACTGAAGTGCGGTTGGAAAGTGACCTCTCATTGATATTAATGCATACAATTTTCAGCCCATTCTAATATAAGGGTGGAAATACTTGCAATCAGGTGCTGATCCATTCATATGGTAATGCATAAAATTTTCAGCCAAAATATTTTTGGGGATTGGCAAATCTGCTAGAAAAGCTAGACAAATTTTGTTTTTACCAAATCAGGGTCAGGATATTTTTTGTAAAATATCCCAGTCAGTTTTCACTCTATATGTCACGATTTAAAGGTATTTTTACACACATACTATTTTGATCAGTGCAATGTATCCAGGGTATAATAATGACATATCCTATGATTATATCAGATACGCCAATAGTTTCTGTCCGGAAAACCGTTCTTTTTGGTGTCGTATTGAGTGGTATTATTTCGTCGGTGACGCGCTTCCAAAAAAAAAAAAGATCTTAATATCGCCTTACACCAAAACTATATATATTCAAATAATGAACTTAAGTATTTTTCACGGGTATTTTCTAGTTAATTATATATTTATTAGGCGGTTAAATAGGAAGACCAGAAAAGTACAATAAACAGATTGTCGGTTTACTATTTCTAATATAAAAATAAACACTTTTCAAAGCGTATTATGATACAATGCTATGATACAGATCTTATGAACTGCATTTGGAAATGTAAGATCTGATAGGTATTGTCATTCAATTTGAATAACACTGTATATACCTATAGATATTTTTTCTGTACCTTGCTAACGTACTTTGGTATTGATGATTAAATGCGGAGATAGATTTGTTCAAGCGATATATTTTTTTTCTATGTCATTTTGGTTAATTTTTTGTTTTACAATAAACATCTGGTTTTGTTTGCAAATTGTGTACCTATTCAATAAATTATCGTTATGAGAATATTTAAATCATACTTACACAGATATTTATAACTTTGCAATACACAGCTACTTTTGCATAGGTTATACTTCTGTACTAAAAAAATGCAGTACTGGAAATTTACTTTTAATATTTAGTACTCTCTCTTTACTTTAAAACTATTGTAATAATTAGGTACTTGTAATTTACAGTACTTGATTTGTACTAAATATTTTGGTACAGAAATAATACAATATTCCATGTTTGAAAATCATAACGTTAAGAGATTTGAAATAGAAAAACTTTCAATTTGCTGAAAATGTGACGGTAGTAACCAAAACTCTGTAGTGCCTAAATTTCAAGTACAAATAAAGTACTGTAAAATATAGGTACCTAAATAATACAATAATTTTAGAGTAACAAAATAGTACTGAGTATTAAAAGAAGATTTCCAGTACTACAAATATTTAGTACAGAAATAGTACCTACGCAAAAGTAGCTGTGTACCACCATACTTATGTTTATACATTTAAATAGTAATAACTAAATCAAAATAGTTATCACAAGGAATCTATTAAACCAAGAGTTCCAAATGGTGAAATTGAAATCTTTACTACGTAAATTTTACGGACGCCATCACGAGTAGGTTGACAGTTATGGAACAACCGTTTCACAGATATTATCGGATATGTTCCTCATGTCTTAACTACAATACCCTTCCCTTTTCACAAATGTGACCTCCCGAGTTAAACTATTTAGCGGATTTTTAATAAGATAGGCAACACGACGGCTGCCACAGTTTTTGATAGGGTTCTGGTCGTAGTCTTTAGTTTTCGATGTTGTGTCTTCTGTACCATTATTTGTCTGTTTGTCTTTTTATTTTTAGCCATGGCGTTGTCAGTTTATTTTCAATCTATTAGTTTGACTATCCCTCTGGTATCTTTCGCCCCTCTTTTATCTATGTGCATTAAAAATAGAAGAGATATCAAACACGTATGCAGAATGTATGTTGATTAAATTCTTGGATTATATTTCAAAATCATGCTGTTGAATACGAATAACAATTAAATGATAATGAGAAATTGAAACAATAAACTTCCTTGAATCCCACGCTATCACCTTTAAGATTAGTACAGCCCATTGTTTCTAGATTATTTGTTTGTAAGTGTCACGGAACATTTGAAAAAACCCATTCCTTTCATTTACTTAAAACTTCTATGTCTAAGTATTTTAAGAATGATTTTCCGTCAAATAAAAATATACGAAGATTAAAACCTGCCAGATTGCACGTTGGATCGTTATCTTATATCTTTATGTGAATACTTCGGTTAAATCAGGAGGATTCAACGTTCATCCTTTGGTTGATTATGCCTTCAAATTAAATATCCAACACACAACAACAAAATGTAAGAGTGTCTGTTCGAATTTGATCTAACATCCGATGGTATGTGCTTTGGGACTGGCTGTCTATCACGTCTTTATACAAAATGTTTTGGATGTTTACTGATTGTTTTTTTTTGTCTTGTACTTATATACTAATTGTGATATGCTTTTGAAATTGATTTCAGTAACTCTAAATACTCACAGAAATGGTTAATTATAGAAATAAAGTTTAATTACACCATGGAAGAATTATATTGACAGGAGTAACAACAACGCCAGTTCAAGTGTTTCAGCTGCGTTACCGCCTTTCTTTTGATTACTCGTTTATCAGTTTGAAATATGTAATGGTAGTTGATTCTCCCCGAATAGTCCACTCGTTACATTCTGCTGATGAACGCTGCGAATAAAGTAATTCGTTAAATGTTGATTTTAGTTAAATTTTCCTGTATCTCTTTGTTTCGATCTCAATAGTTTAAGCCGACAGCTAGCACATATGACATTGGAGAATAAGGGTGGATCGTTTTCAACTTTAATATTTACAGACAGTTAAGACGCCATTTCGTAAAAAGTTAAGAGTATGAGTGTACAAACAATATATTTGGACCCCTTTTATTAAATACGAATAATTCGAATTATGCGTGTATACCAGTCAATTAAAAGAACCACAAACATTTCTATTCTTTAAACTATTTCGTATAAAATGAATTTGCGGTTAGACAGATAGCGTCAAGCTAATTTTGTCTGTTTGTTTTTATTTTTGCTGTAGCGTGTTCTATTAATACTAGTATTCAACTGTATTAAAACACTTTTTTAACATAGATATTTACGAAATTATCATCCCGATTTCAGTTGTCCAGTTTCAATAATGTAATCAATGACACTTATTGAATATACATAAATTTAAAATGCTTGAAAGTAAATATCCTTTTTTTTTAATCTCTATAAACTTTGCACATTTCAACAGTAAAAAAAAAATTGTCTAAATTTGTCAGCACTATTTTGTTAAACCTGATCGCTTCATGGGTATAACCTGTTTTACTAGGGATCCGCTTTCAATCGGAAAATACTTTTAGATCAGCTTTAAAAACGAACGGTAAAAAAACAAACATATGCAAAATTTAATACAAATTTCTATGTTTAGCTGTAGTTTAAATAATTCTCGTCCGATTTTCATTATGTTTTTTTTTACATCATTACACTTTTTTTTGAATGTAGAAGTTTCATATGATATAGCGCCACCTTTTTAAATAATAAACTAGGATTTCCAACGGTGCTTTATAATTACCGTACTCGATAAAATCACGTGACTGATAAGAAATTCCAGATGCCATTTTGCAATGATCGTTTCTATTAATACCCGTGACGCAATACTTACGGAGCAAACTGGTATGGTTATATACGCACATTATAGTACAATGAAACTATTTTTTCGGCCGAGGGGTTACATATTCACTACTAGTAATTAAAAAGGGTATGTAATAATCCAATAATATAGTGATCATGATGATGGATTTTCTTTACAATGCTATTTCATTATACCAGATGTATCTCTGCAGTGGCTGTCTTTGGTTATATTATAATTTCCTTGTCCTCTCTTCTTATACCTTTATCCAACTGTATAAAACATGGACCATAGTACGGTATTAAATTTCGGGGAAATTCCTTTCTCTTAAAGGTACTTAGTCTAGCGTTGAAAAGATTATTTGTGCAACCTACCTTTTTAAAACATTCAAAAAAGAAAGTGATGTTTGTATTCGTTCTAATTTAGCCATAAAAAGAATATGTTACCGACCTTTCAAAAACGTTATTTATAATTTTCCTATTTTTTTTTTCTGGTTTTAAATGAGTTGTCATTCTTCAGAACATTGAACCAGATGTCAAAGGTCAAGTCACCTTTCATTTTTATAATTTAAATGTTTTACAAAAGTGTGAATTATTCGAAATACTAAGGATTTTCTTATCCCAGGCATAGATTAGCGTAGCCGTATTTGGCACATTTTTTTTTAAATTTTGGGTCTACAATGCTCTTGAAGTTTGTACTTATTTTTATCTGAGCGTCACTGACGAATCTTATGTAGACGTGTCTGGCGTATAAGCCTGGTACCTTTGATAACTATTATTAGAAAAAAATTTTTTTACAACTGTGAAAAGGAAAGATGAATCTGGATAAAATAAAGTCTGTATAAGACTAAATAGTTTTGTTTTTCTTTCTGTCCAAAAAATATTATTCAGTTTCATTTTCATATTGACTTATTTTGTAATGTACTGTTACAAATAATATTGTTAATCTTTTTTTTAAAGTCTTACTCATATTGTAATGTTGAAAATTTGATAATTGTTACCAATAGTAATTTCTCTTTTAATACTGACTAATTTTTGTTAAGTTATTTTTTTTATAATTGTAAAAATCAATAAAATATTGTTTACACTGATTGTAGACGACAACAGTTTAGCGATATTCAGATCTCAAAAATGTTAACAATTGAAGGTTCCAATAGAAATCTATTCATTTGAATGAATAAAATCATTAATAATTATTCGTATTTTAGTGAATTGCAAATTATATGTAGAGACTTTAATTATCATAGATACGATAGACAAAATAATGTTAGTACATTTAAATAGGTCTAGTTTGAAATTTAAATGCACCTTTTAGTGTTCTTAATTTGAATTACACATTATTCGTATTTATAAAATCAGTTGATTGCTGATTGCTCTCCGCTGCAAAAATAACCGTAATAAAATTAACGGTACCAATTCTCTTGCACCAGGTAACATATTTCCCAAAACGTTTCAAATGCATTTGAAAATTTATCAGTCTTAATTGTATTTAGATTCATGATCCACATTCCCGGTCCTCTTCCACAGGTCTTACCCTTTGTGTCATCAGAGTAAAAAAGGTTTTTTTAAACTGACATTGACACGTGATATATAAATCTCAAATATAAAAGGAAACGTGATGAACTTGGATAGATTAAATGCATTCATATAAGTTATTTATATAAAGAAAAGGAAATTTTAAAAAAGTTGGTGAGTACTAAAACTCAAGTTTTTCCGGCATATTTTACCAAGTAATTGCTTCTGCAAACAAACACTGCACATTAAAGGCTACAACCAGTCATTGTATTAAAATTACGACCAATAATATCTATATCCATGTAAACTGTTGACTTTGTAAAACGTTGTGTTTAAAAAAATTAATTATGTATTTGTTTCAGCTGTCTGATATTACTACTTGATATCGGCACCTAAACTAACCGTCTCAAACGTTTCGACATCTCAGTGATAGTTCTTTCTTAATTGGAAACTGCGGACGGATACTAGTTTGGAAACATATGCTGAAGGATGACAGTGACATACTATACCATAAACTAACGTGGAGGGTAACTAGTGATTCAGATGCCATGCGAACCTGATAACTGGTATTTTCAAAAGAATCAAGATTAAAAAATCTGACCCTTGATACTGAAGTCATGTATATTGAGATAGGCTGAGATATAATTCTTGACATATTCAATGGGAAAAAATGCACTTACACAAATCATAGTTCGAGTTGTAGTTCTTCATGTTTGAAAATGTAAGATTTTACAATGGTATTATAATTAGGTTGATTCATCAAAGTACACACATATATATACATATACATATATACATATCGAATGTGTTGTTATAGACATAAATATTGTGCTTAAATTTCGAATAGAATGTAATACATACTCACATAGAAACCAACATGTGTAAAATGATAAAGTTCGATCATTATCAACATCAATTTTATATAAAAAAAATAATTAAATAAAATAAAATATAGGTTTCAAAACAAATGACTTAGAGTGTAAAATAAGATGGCCAATATCTAAAAAAATATCTTTTTGCGTTTATTCGACACACTATTTTGAAATACTATATAAATACAACGCACATTTGACTATGTATTTAAATCACCTACGTCTTATTCTTTTGCAACGAAAGCATTTTAAATAATGCTAGTACACGGGTGGATGGTTCCGGCTATATAGTCAAGATTTTTAAAAACTTCATAGTGCCTTCAGTCAGAATAGAGTTGTAGAGAGAATGATGTAACCGAAAACCACAAGAAAGAAGAGACTTATACTACAGCAAACAAAAAAAATCATTTGTCTATAAATTTCAACATGAAAATAACACTGTTTTATGTGTTTGTATTTTGGACTATATGTTTGATCACTTCGCATAAAATTCCACCACAGTATTTTAGTAAGTATTATAGTTTTATTCTAATTTTGAAATGAGGTTAGATTTATACGATATATTGTAAAAATAACGTGTTTGCAATAAAAGTTTTTTTAATGCATCCACATCATTTCAGTGTATTACCTTTTTGAATTGTGCGACCGCATCCGTGTTACTAAAATCTATCATCTTTTGGAATTATGTATCGACATCATTCAAATTGATATATCATTTTGTATTTGTGTCTGCGTTATCCAATTCATCATTTGTCGTATAATGCATACACATGATTCCGAAGGAGTAAGTTTTGTTACTATGCTTTCGCGGTTTCCAGAAATTCACAAATCCGTACTTCTTCCTTTTTGTATTAAAAGAAAGACAATAAAACTCCCGTCGTTATACTGGGTATCTAAACTCAGTAATCTTTTAACAGAACAATATATAGCCCGCTTGTCAAACTGGTAAACAATTAATTAAATTATCTATCGCCTCCTGGAAGACAAAAAGTAGAAGTACAACAGCTTGCAATGTCTTGTCACCCCAGAACTTACATGCTAGTGAGGACGTATATCACATAAATCCCAGTGAACATATAGAATACTACCGAAACTAATGTTCTGCTTCATATTTACATCGATGGTGATATCCATGAATGCTTTCAAATTGGAATATATGACACATCTGAAGATTTCAACTTTCCAATCACTAACTTTTCATTTTATCATAAGTAACTAATTTTAGGTCCCATCGCATGGAATTAATATATTATCTCAAGTGGTACATTACGCCCGTGCACGTTCACAATATACATACTGCATGAGCAGATGTATGCTTTTAAAATGTTTATGATATATCTATAATAATATTAAGCATAGTATGCTGCCTTTTAGAAGGCCATAACTGTGTTGATATTACTTGAAATATAACATTTTTATTCAATGATATATATGAAGAAAAAAATTGCAGTTAAGAACTAACCGCTTCTTTTTGTAAATTTATTTGGTTGTAATATAAAACGTGCGGTATGGGCTTTGCTCATTGTTGAAGGCCGTACGGTGACCTATAGTTGTTAATTTCTGTGTTATTTTGGTCTTTTGTGGATAGTTGTCTCATTGGCAATCATACCACATCTTCTTTTTTATATTGGCCGATGTACATTTGTATGAAGGGCGGAAATGACTAAGAGTAGCTTTCAATACTTATAATTACATTATTTTAGGTGAATCCTAAACACACGATTTCTGTAAAGTTTTTCTTTAATTTTCCTGTGTACTTTATCGTGGAAGCTCGAATCATCATGCATATTACATTTCATTTTGAAATGAAGGTAAATTTCATAATGACGCGAGATTGATGTTAGCACATCAGAATAACGTATTGTAATTAAAAATGTATATGTAATGTAATTATTAAAAAAAAATGATCTGTGTAATATTTATTTCATACAGACAAATAACCAAATATAGGCTTGATATTTTCAATGATTTGTTAGTACTAAATGGTACTATACTAATGAGATATAGTAAAAAGGAAGGAAGAAAATACTTTTATATTAGTCCACTAAGAACATATGGGAAAATATAAAATCTTTAGAAAAAAATTCAATTGTTAAACTATAAACCATTTTTGTTTTACAACAAGTATTTGATTACAAATAAAGTTGTCTTTATATTAAATTGCATGAACGGATGTATCGGATGACCCTTGCATGACAAATCTTATCAAGAGAAAAAAGGATTGTGTTACCATAATATTATGCCCAAAGATATAATTTAAATGTCCCATCAACAGGTATGTAGTTTCTATGATTTTGAATAAGTACATACAACTTTTGATAATGAATATTTTTTTTTTTGCGTCATGCATTTATACAAAGTAATTTAAACATTTGTTTAAAAAAACAATCCTGTTATTATTTTGAGTTATTCTTTAGTTTCAAAATAAACCAGATTAAAGTTGAAGCAACTTTATCAAAGACAACAGAACATAACCAACAATCTATTGATAGTCCATACAATGTCTTAAGGTAGATTGATGGTATACCGCCATCTTGGATTGTACAATTACAGTACAAAATCGGTCTAGTTATTTGCCTAACTCTGCAAATTTAGACACAGATTTGCAATTCAATAGTTAGACTGTTTTTTCTATTTGAAGAAAACTTGTTAATTAATCGTATTATACAAAATATTTTAACAAATATCAATTTTTTGGTTTTAAAATAAAAAAAAATACAATAAGCAATTTAAGGGGAGATAACTCTTTTAGTACAAAATTTCTTTTTATTTTCTTAAAACATATTATAAAACCTTTCTTCTCACAATTTATTTCAAAATTCTATTTCATAGAATTTTTTTTATGCACACTAATGTGTTTTTATATGAACAAACTAACCAAATTTTGGCTATTTTCAACGACTCATAGCTTGAAAAATAGCACGGTGACCTATTCTTTTTACTTAATTTTTGAAAAGAGCATAGTAAAATCTTTATTTTGGCAAATTATAAAAAAATTCTGTCTCAAAAAATATATACTTGTGATCTACCTTAAAATTATTACATTTACATGAATAGATCACGGTAATTCTTTAGATTCAATCGAATCTGTGTTAGAACGATTTTTAACAAACATGTATGAACAAAACACACGATGTAAATAACTATTTTTAATTCCGACTGTGGTAGCTCGTTTCTAAAAAGGTGTCAATTACAATTTAAAAAGAATTAATCACCTTTAAATGTTCACCTACTACACCATAAAGGTAAAAGAGGGACAAAAGATACCAAAGGTACAGTCAAACTCATAAATCTAAAACCAACTGACAACGCCATGGCTAAAAATGAAAAAGAGAAATAGACAAACAACAGTACACATGACACAACATAGAAAACTAAAGAATAAACAACACGAACCTCTCAGGTGCTCCGGAAGGATAATAACATATTAGTCAGATGCATGTTACAGCAGAGAAAAGTAATGGTGATAGAGAATATTTAAAAGTTTTACATTCCTGTAAAAGTGAGAAACAATAAAAAGTACTAATTGTAAATAGTTATCAAAAGTACCCGGATTATAATGTAGTACGCCAGGCGCACGTTTCGTCTACATAAGACTCATCAGTGACGCTCATATCAAAATAATTATAAAGCCAAACTAGTACAAAGTTAAAGAGCATTGAGGATCCAAAATTCCAAAAAGATGTGCCAAATACGGCTAAGTTAATCTATTCCTGGGACAAGAAAATCCCTAGTTCTTCGAAAAATTCAAAGTTTTGTAAACAGGAAATTTATAAAAAAAATTACCACATAAAATGATAAATGCCATTGTGTGATTGGAAGAGGCCTTTGCTGTTACATTCATGTTCACCGAATCCACCCAAATTCTAATATTTCATTTATAACATAATAACACGTATATAAAAACTAGAAAACGTCTGAAATAAATAATCTACTATTCTTGAACTCAAAATGTGTACCAGCATTTCGTGTTTATTTGAGTATAGACGAAATCTAACTAACCATCAAAGTGACCTTCCGACTTCTGACAGTCATAAAACACGGCAAAAAGATAGATATAAATCGATAGCTATTCGCGTGCAATTGATTTTTTCTAGGTCTGTTTGATTTCATATTATAGGTTAAACAGCATGTTAACAATAGTCTTTACTTGTATAAGAATAAGTTTTTGTAAAACAAGTAACCAAAAAAAAATTCAAGTCCGAGGAAAATTCAAAACGGAAAGACCTTAATTAAATTACAAAATCAAAAGCTCAAACGCATCAAACGAATGGATTACAATTTTCATATTCTTGACTTGGTGCAGCCATTGTTTAGCTAGAAAAAATGGATTAAACCTAGTTTAATAGCTTGCTAAACCGCTCACTTGTATGACATTCGCATATTATTCTATTGACACCGTCTTATTTACCAATCAATAACCCAATCACATTGAATTTGACTTAATCAGGAACACTAACAGCAAAATATGTGAAAGCAAAAGATGAATAAGTACAGAAACATGTGAAAAGTAAATATGCCCAAAAGGGACCTCAAGTTACATGTAAGGTCAACTTTGTCTGAGAGAGTTTTTTTGAACATTTGATCGGACAATGTCAGTAAGGTATGCTAGTTGCAAGCATTTTCGAAGTCTGGAGAATCCCGGTGAACAAGTTGTAAACTTCGTTTAGAATTCCGCTTGGTTATTCACATATGGAGTATAAGTCTATAATGTTAATTAATGAAACGGGTTTATATAACATAGGTGTTGAAACGATTTTATTTGGGAAATTTTACGTTGCTTATAATGCGCATATTTATCTTTGTCGAACTTCAATAAAAGTTAAATGTTAAGGATCAATTAAATTACGAACATATTTACTAGCTTTAAGTTACATTTAAAACGTTGATATCGCTTTTTTAATTGATGTATGTGCACAAAAGACCTCAATGATATCGCCAATGACATTTGGGTTTTTTGACATGTGTACATATATTTGTATATATATATATTTTTAAGTTTGAAAGCCCTTCCTCAATGAAAACAATATTCATGGCCATTTTAATCACATTCAAAATTATTTGACTTCCGTGATTTTGAAAGAGTCAAATTTATTAAAGAGGCTATGTGCAGGGACCTTTTTTGAGACTTATAGTGTATAAAAGCTTGATATCGACTAGTCTTGGTTGGCTTAGATGCACTTGGTGGGATAGATAGAAAATTCGGAAAATCACATGCACTAAAATTTCGTTTTTCAGGAAATACCAAAGATGTAAATAATTTGAATGAACTAGAACAGCTTCTAAAAGAACGAACAAATGTAAGTATTATATGTTAAAAAATATCTAGCACGTACATGCAGTACTATAACACAGTTTAAACGAGAATGTAAGTACTAGACACAACTTAATATGATATAATGCACTTAAAAGACAAATAACCTGAATGAAAGAATATGTAAGTACGACATACCAAAACAATAATAAACTGTGAAGCTTAAAAAGATAACATGCAGGTTCAAAGGCAGCAATCAAATGATAGAACTGCTAGAGAGCAGAATTATGATACAAGATGCAAGGACAAGACAACAACCAAACATAAGTATTGTTAGACTACAGAATATCATTTCAGTAAACCATAATGTAATAACAATATTAAAACAAAGGGATTTAGTATGATTGTAAATGTGAAATCTATTCAGAATGATAAAAAGGTTAGGATGTAAACATATACTGGTCACCATGGGTCAACGAGACAACTAGCCAATCTGACTAAAGGGCAAGCTTAGAAACTACAGTCAATCAACAACAAAACACTCATGGTACGATTTACAATTCACAAAATATTTATTTATTCCAAATAGGTATATAAATTTTATGTAATTAATCATGTTAATTTGGTTTTACTTTTTTTTTTTATTAACGCAGAATAAGGCAATTTTGACATCTAGATTTCTATTCAAAAAACATAAAAATGTTAAAGCAATTTGCTGTAAACCAATCTTTTCAAAACTGTCATATACGCTAGATAATTTGATAATACCATTTAGAACAAACACTTTTTTTCCTGATTTGATACTAATTTTTTTTTCTCAATTTTATTTTATTTGACCATTTTGCATTGTTACGAAAGGGATATTCTCAATATACAAAAAGTCACATATATAATAACATATTTTACAGGAAGGAAAAGATCAAAAGGAGGCAGAAGAAGCAAGGAAGACTTCTCTGCACACAGAAGAAGAAATGAAGGTAAAGATGATGAAAAACACATGTTCAACGGTTTTTGGTTACCTTTTGCAGATACAGTTTTTGAATAAAAATTGTTTTAACTATGTCTTTACTATGTAATTAAGATCATGAAACACTTTAGTGATAGTTTGACCTACTTAAATGTTTGTTTAAAAAAAAAATCATGAAATATAAAGAAAGGAAAACGATTTGCTTTCACTGTTTGTGTTTTGATTTTTCTACATAACTGTTTTTAGGAGGAACAAGAAAATAGTGATGATGAAGAAGAAATAGAAAGAGCTTCACAGGGAGCGGATGAAAGGGAGATGAATGATTACGATAGAATAAAGGTTTGGATTTATTTTATGGTACTTTTTGGTTTGATCAGTTCTTTAAGGTTTGTATAAGGATTCGGAATTTTAAATATTTTGACGTCTTGCATTACCGAGGAGTAAGTCGTCGAAATGCGCATCTGATTAAAATTGGTACCATTAATGAATTTACTATAACCAATGAGGCATACATTTAGTTAATATATTGTAATTATTGATTGATGTGCAAAAATCATTATTTGAAGTTTGAAATCGCATCAAAATCTGGGACTCCAACATAAATTCCTACATCATTCATGAAAGGGGAAATTCTAGCAAATTGCGAAAATGTTTTCTCTTCAATGATATAAACTCAAAGGAGACCATGAAAATATCTCATCAATATACTAGAAATCCAACAATCCTGACAAGTACCGATTGTCGGGTTGTTTGCATGTTGATATCGTTAGATATCAGCTGCGAGTCACAATGTGATAAATTTTGGTCAAGTGAGCGTAGCGAACTAGTTCAAAAAGGCTTCATCTTGTGGCAAGCAGCAGATATTTTACAATATAAATATACAGACAACCAGATAATCGAATTATCGGCTTGTATTAGCGTATTTTACAAGATAGAAACATTTGTTTTCATTGTTTCACAAGCAAAGCGGAAGTTGATAAGCTCGGGTTAATCGTTTCAACGTCGATTTAAACATTTTGGACGTCGGTGATATGTTTGGGTCAAAAGTATTCATGCTGGGCTAATGTATTTGACGTCACAAAGCCGTGATTGCTTTCATAAATATTGTGATCTAGTATAATCAACCATTGATGTCAATCGGTGTTGATTCTTAGAAATTCTAATTTACTAATTATGTCCTATTCTTCTAACGTTCTGTTTCTGGTTTAAATTTTGTTTTAAAATTTTATGTTGGATGGAAATTGTATTTTGTTAGGATCCACAAGAAAGACTTGGCCATAAGTTGCATACCGCCCAAACATATCTTGACAGATCAGGCAAGGTTAATGCAAGAAAAACTGAAGAAAGCATGACCACGTTTCCAGATAAGGAAAGGTTGTTGACAGAGAAAATCAACGAATGGAGAACGACAAATGAAAATGAAAAAGAGGACGCAGAAGAATTACCTGTAGATCATCCTGAGGTATATAAGATTGCTTTTAAATCTTATATTTTGTTTTGTAGGAAACAGATGAATTTGAGAATCGATTCTCCTTTCAATGACAATCTTATAATAAATATCGGAATTCATATTATTTCGATGGGAAGGCTGCAAGACATATCTTGAATGATATGTCAGATTGAAAGCAATTCTCGTGAACGTTTGGTAAATTTTTCATTTAATTTTGGTTGAGGATGGTAAAGGTTTATTTTCGTGCAACGTGTTTTGCCATTTTTATTTCACGTGCAGCCGTGAAAAAGGTTCGTTATTCACCGTGTTTCGTGAAATCGGTAAAAAGATCAACGTACAAGAAATTTTTAATTGTTCGTTCATCGTGAAATGGCAATTTTATTTCCCGTTCTTTCGTGCAGATACCCTTTCTTCACGCCCCTCTTGGTTGATAAAATGGATTTAAAAAAATATTTTTTTGGGGAATCGACATTTTTACAAATACATTGAGAACACATGGACATTAACGCGTTAGTTGGTGTTTGATTATAACGCCAAAACAGAGGTTAGCTTTTTGAATTTTCCCTTACTTGTCAAATTCATCCCAAGCCTGTAGGGTAATTGCATACATGAATTCAGCCGCTAAACGTCCCTTTGTCGAAACAAGATGATACATGAATTCAGTTCTTATTGATGAAAAGCTTAGGTCTTCGTGTAGATATAGATATGGTTTGGTTTTCAGCTTTTCATTAATTGTTTTGGTCATTTTGAAGAAATTTTGCAGGCAACATTAGTGAAATAATTAGATTTTCTATTAACAATTAAGTGTAGATTGGCTTCTATAGATTTTCAATATGCTAAACAATCTTTATATTTTCACTTTGATAATTGAGTTTCACATTTTCTGAAATGTAGAAAAAGAAAATTTGTCTAAATTTGTTTAATACAATTTTACTGCAAATTTCATTTTCAGATTTTTTTCTTTGTGTGCATGTTTCACCACTAAGGATTATAGCTTCTTTATTCGATTTTTTTACGGAATTCAAATATATCCTTAGATCTGACAATTTGATTACAGATGAACTATTTAAAGAGGAATCATCTATCTTGTTGAATTTATTTTAGGCTATTGACCCAGACGACCCTGTATCTAACCTGCTTGAAGGTATGGAAATTGAGAACAATGGACATCCTCATCTTGTAAGTATTTGTACATGTTTAATAATTTGGACTTCGGGTGAAATGAACCTAAACACGATTTTAGTAGCTTGAAATAAGAAAATAAATGTTATAGATACAGCAATCCAACAAGATCTCGAAGTTTTGTGGTATCAGACAAAATGAACAGTTCGTTGAATGCTGTTCTTTATTCTTTTAACAGTTGGCCCTTTTGTTCTCGCAATCATAATGCACCGATTGACAGTCTTTGTTACGTAAACAATTGAATTGATGCACTTATCATAGCACAAGTAAAAGTCAAACTTCAATGTGTAAAAGATGTATTCTTGAAACTCAAGTCACTGAAAGACAGGACCATCTAACCTTAGCAAAAAACATTTTCATTTCAGATCAATTCTAATTGCTAAAAAAAACTCTGAAAAGTACATAAATAACCATACGAAATGTGTTACCAAATAAGCATCAAGATAACAAAAGTAATTGTTTTCACTATTTCATAAAATTTGCAATGTTCAATCAGTTTGTTTTCATCCATTAAACATTAATGAAAATAGCATGGAATAGTGCAAACGGTACTCTTTAGAAGTTTGAATTCTTAAGAAGATACTGAAACCAGTTATAAAGAGAAAATACTAATTAAAAAAATGAGGCGAAAGATACCAAAGGGACATTAACTCTCAAAAGTCGAAAATAAACTTATATGGCTGAAAAAAGAAAAAAAAAATCCAAGCAGACAAACAATAGTACACAAAACACAACATATAAGGCTAACTATTGAGCAACACGAACCCAAACAAAAACTAGGGTTATCTAATGTGCTCTGAAAGTGTAAGCGCAGACCCTGGTCAACATGTGGCACTGTCCTGTTGCTCATGTTAGTACAAACCAAGTCATAAATCACATTCTGGAAAAGGGGGAATGATTGTAGTTACGATATATGGAATTGAACGTTATTATGATTAACAGGTTCAGGGACTTCACCCAGAAGATAGCCCAAGACGTACAGGGATTCCTACGACTCACTAAGACTTATACCAGAACAGATAGCACAATAATATGATAAAATATAATTATGATTTACTGAGTCAGGGACTTCATTCAGAAGAAAGTGCTAAAACGTACGGAGATTCCACCGACTCACACAGACTAATACCAGAACAGATAACACAATAATCTGTTAAAATGTAATTATAATTTACAGGTTCAGGGACTTCATCCAAAAGATAGCGCTAAAAAGTACGGGGACTCCTACGACCCACATAGACTTATACCAGAACAGATGATTAAATGTAATCATAATAAATAGGTTCAGGGATTTCATCCAGAAGATAGTGCCAAGACGTACGGTGATTCCCACGCCTCACACAGATTTATACCAGAAAAGATAGAACAATACTCTGATTAAATATAATTATAATAAACAGGTTCAGGGACTTCATCCAGAAGATAGCGCCAAGACGTACAGGGATTCCCACGATTGACACAGACTTATACCAGAACAGATAGCACAATAATCTGATTAAATGTAGTTATAATTTACAGGTCCAGGGACTTCATCCAAAAGATAGCGCTAAATAAAGGCAACAGTAGTATACCGCTGTTCAAAACTCATAAATCCATGGACAAAAAACAAAATCGGGGTAACAAACTAAAACCGAGGGAAACGCATTAAATATAAGAGGAGAACAACGACACAACACCGAAACGCAACACACACAGAAACGGACCAAGCAATAGACAAAACGCCACGCTAAGACGTACGGTGATTCCCACGACTCACATAGACTTATACCAGAACAGATAGAACAATAATCTGATTAAATGTAATTATAATTAACAGGTTCAGGGACTAAATCCAGAAGATAGCACCAAGACGTACGGGGATTCCCACGACTCACACATACTTATACCAGAACAAATAGCACAATAATCTGATTAAATGTAATTATAATCAACAGTTTCAGGGACTTCATCCAGAAGATAGGGCCAATACGTACGGTGAATACCTAGACTCACATAGGCTTATACCAGAAGAGGTAGAACAATAATCTGATTAAATGTAATTATGATAAACAGGTTCAGGGACTTCATCCAGAAGATAGTGACAAGACTTATGGTGATTCCAACGCCTCACACAGACTAATACCAGAACAGATAGAACACTAATCTGATTAAATGTAATTATAATAAACAGGTTCAGGGACTTCATCAAGAAGACAGTGCTAAGATCTAAGGTGATTCCCACGACTCGCACAAACCTATACCAGAACAAATAGCGCAATAATCTGATTAAATGTAATTATGATAAACAGGTTCAAGGACTTCATCCAGAAGACAGTGCTAAGACGTACGGGGATTCCCACGACTCACACAAACTTATATCAAAACAGATAGCACAATAATCTGATTAAATGTAATTATAATTAACAGGTTTCGGTACTTCATCCAGAAGATAGCACCAAGACGTACTGTGATTCCCACGACTCACACAAACTTATACCAGAACAGATTGCACAATAATCTGATTAAATGTAATTATAATTAACAGGTTCAGGGACTTCATCCAGAAGATAGTGCCAAGACGTACGGGGATTCACACGACTCGCATAAACTTATCCCAGAACAGATAGCAGAACTTGAATTAGATTCAGTGAGTAAAGATTTTGGTATCAATGTGAAATCAAATATTGATAATAATATCTGTATCGTACCGTATTGAAATTATTGTAACATTAATGTTGCTATAAAAATAGAAATGTAAAAATATTAAGGCAATGCTCTTGAACTTTGTACTTGTTTGGTTTTACAACTATTTTGATCTGAGCGTCACTGATGAGTCTTATGTAGACGAAACGCGCGTCTGGCGTAATAAATTATAATCCTGGTACCTTTGATAGCTATTAGAAGCTTATATCCGTCTCATTAATATCTTAGAAGCTTATACCTGTCTAAATAAGTAGGACGTAGTCATTTATTTGTAAAAAAATCAGATTAAAGACAGCTAACGGTGCATATTATGGCTTCACGTCTTTTAAACAAAACCGTGATACTATAAAAAAATATAAATTACTAATAAACAGAATATATAAACTCATCATAGATACCAGGATTGAAATGTTGACTCATCAGTTTTTGATATCGCCTCATGGAGTGATTTATATGACTGAATATGAAAATGACAACATTTATTATTAAGGGATTTCTGTCTCTTATTTCATCCAATTCGCAACGTCAAAATCCACATTGATAAAATTTGATGATTCTTGACATAATACCATATGGCATAATATATATTTTCCAGGAAGATTCCGGCTCAAGAAAGAGAAATTTTTACACTAATACAAATTATCTTTGGAAAAAAAGAATTGTTCCTTATAGAATATATAACATGTGTAAGTACTGAACTCTTTTTACAACACTTGTATTCATAGTGTCACTAGTTGCTCCCTATGGAGAATATAACATGCATGTTTAATACGTAATTCTTTTTCCAAATTTGAAAACTATTAGTCACGGAGAGTAGGGCAGTTTTACAAAGTAATTTTTCAGTGGCAGTAATAACACTAGAACTTTCGTTGAAACAAACTAGTTTTGGTGAAACAATGGCCAAATCATCTTTTTGAAATGTTTAATATCCTGTCAAATTTGGTATAAAATGCAAATGAAGATAATATTTCACTATTTCTGTCAGATTAATTGAAATCTGTCAAAACATTTACTTTGTTAAATATTATTATGGCAAGTTTATGTTACTTGTATATGCCAATTTATGGTGGTATCACTATGGGTGTCTTCCGCCACCTGAATTGTAAAGAACAGAGAACCTCAGGTCCAGATTTTCTATCTAGTTAGCAAAATTGTGATGCAGGAATGAAGATATTAAATGTGAATTTTCATTTAAAAGAACCAATTTATAGGAATATAACTTATGAATATTAATATTTTTACAAGTGTAGATTATTTTTGGTTGTTTTTAAATGTTTTTAAATTGGCTTTTTTAGGGGAGGTAACTCTAAAACAGTGGATTTTCTGAAGGAATCTACACGGATTTTTCCTATTTTGTATTTTTAGCTTCAAAAAACGTACGGTGATCCTATCTTTTCTTTCTGATATTCTCAGGTAGCAATAAACAGTTAGGAAAAAATATCTAAATTTTCCCTCATGAATTTTACCATCCCCTTTTCATTGCTTTCTTGCAATATCAAGCTTACTGTTTGTGTCATATATGTGCATATGCATGGAATCAAAATCTTCCATATCCTTTATATAAAATGGTAAAATATAGTGTCTTTTGGGTGTATCCATGGCAACAATCTGCATTTATTTGCTATAAAATATTGCAAAAAGTGGGGAAAAGATGTCACATATTTCCCCACAATTTGACTAAAAGTAGAATTTCAATCGCTTGAAGTAATACCTTTTCTGAAGCTGTATACATATATCTTTCAGTTAATCCAATGAAAATTATATGTCTTTCGTCTCATTTGTTTTGTAAATAAACTCATCATAGACCAAGACTAAATTTAGTATATATGCCAGACGCGCGTTTCGTCTACAAAAGACTCATCAGTGACGCTCGAATCCAAAAAAGTTAAAAAGGCCAAATAAAATACGAAGTTGAAGAGCATTGAGGACTAAAATTCCTAAACTTTTTGGCAAATACAGCTAAAGTAATCTATGCCTGAGGAAGAAAAGCCTTAGTATTTCAAATAATTCAAAAATTTGTAAACAGTAAATTTATAAATATAACCATATCAATGACAATTCATGTCAGCACAAAAAGTGCTGACTAATAAGCTTGTGATACCCTCGGGGAAATAAATCTCCACCAGCAGTGGCATCGACCCAGTGGTTGTAAATAAACTCATCATAGATAGCAGGACTAAATTTAGTATATACGCCATACGCGCGTTTGATCTACAAAAGACTCATCAGTGACGCTCGAATCCAAAAAAGTTAAAAAGGCCAAATAAAGTACGAAGTTCTAAAATTGCGTCAAAAACTTCGAGTAGAAAAAAAGTGTTTGTAAACATTACATTTATTTCTGGACCGATGGCTTGTCTAGCTATGAAAATACTAAGAGTCAAACAGAATAACCAATAAAACATGATAAAAAAATAATCTTAATGTTTGAAGGCTAAATAAGTACTCAGCTGTCTAAAAATTAATTTTATTACACAATAACTTTCATGTTTGAAAAATCCACCGGGGCCAAAATGCGAAACTAAACTCTTTACTGTGTTTTGCTACCTCAAAGCATTGTCTCAAAGCTGTCTTTTCCTAATTTATTTTACAATTCTATCATTTTCTTTACTTTCTAATCACAAAATGGTGGTTTTTCCATATACTTCCTTTTATATTTCGGTTTGTGCAGTATTGTTCGTTTTAGACGATCCGACTTATATTAATTTGCTTGTTGGTTATTTCTTTAGACTCTTATATATGTATCCAAAATTCGTGTATTTGGTTTTGATGTTCTATTTGGTATTCTGATAGGATTGTGTTTTGTCGTTGTTCTTCTCTTATATTAAATGCGTTTCCCTCAGTTTTAGTTTGTTACCCCGATTTTGTTTTTTGTCCATGGATTTATGAGTTTTGAACAGCAGTATACTACTGTTGCCTTTATTTATATACACGCGCATGCTTTTTCTCATAACCAAGGAATCAAGAGTGAACAAAAATATAATAGTGCTTCTATTAACACAAATTGGTTCTCATGAAAATAAAGGAATTAACGTCTGAAATTTACATCTAATTATCTTTTATTTGGTCAAAAACATACCATTTGTTTAACATTTGCTTTTTTAATTGCAGCCACAAGTTCTATAACAGTTATTAACAAAGCCATTAAACAGTTTCATGACTTTACATGTATCAAATGGGTAACAACCTCTGACCCCTTGTTCAACCCAACAGAACTCGGACACCAGAATGTTATAACCTTTATAAATGCAAAGTAAGTAATTGAATGTAGGAACGGTTTGATATGTAAAATCAAAAGTTTTCATTCATTGTTTTAACTTTTCATTTGAAAATGTTAAATAAATCCTTACGTTCGATTTTGTCTTGTTTAATTGAATTGCCCCTTTTCCCTAAACTAAGGGAACAGTATGAACTTTGAAAGGAGCAAGATCAGGTGCATCGACAGGTAAACTGTCTAGTGCTATGCTTGCACCACCCGTGATTTAAATCCAGACTCGGTCTTGTTCACTAAAGAATTGATCAAACCCAGATCAACTACCGTCACTGTGTTTATTAGTAAGATACAACTGGTGGATTTCTGTATGTACAATACTATGATTGAACTTGATGAAAATGCAACATTTTCTTGCCTGTGACCACACAGTTACATCCCCCGAGACGAAACAACAACAAACAAACCGTCCCAAAAAGAACCTAACCAAACAAACAACATCCTCCCTTAAAAAAAAAGAGCGAAAAAAACCCAAAATATTTTAAGTCTCGTATTCTTGAATTTTCAGAGGTTGTTGGTCCTACGTTGGAAATGTGAATCCTAAAAGAAACAACATACAGTATCTAGGCTTGGCAGAACCAGGTTGTATAAGTGTAAGTATGTCCAATGAAATGCATGCAACTCCATTCAGAAGACCAATTATCACAATGTTTTGCACGTGTTTAAATAGTTTTAATAACTACTAGTATGTTGTTTCATTTCAAATTTTTAACAAACAAAAAATTTAAAATTCAAATGCGGGCAATGACGATTTTATTTACACCTATCAGAGATTGAACTTTAGAAAATAGATTCCCAATCGGCAATAAAAAACTACCAAATGAATATAATTTAGACAAATATAATTTTGTAGTAAATTTTTACCAAGGATTTTATGCATTGGAGCATATTTCATTGAAACATGGTATCGTCCGGGTTAATTCCACGAAAGAAAATAACTCCATATAGGTATATAAACGTTATATGTCAAATCGGAAGCTAAAATATATTTCTTTACAAAAGTGTATGCACTCATTAGTAGTAACACTGGTGACCATCACTAAGAACAAAGGGTGTCTTTTGTAAGTAATATATACATTTCAACAATTTCATCACATTTGGTTTTTTTTTTATTATTTTTTCTTGTCCAATAATTATCAAGTTAAAATTAAGAAAATGCTTTATTTACAGGTTGGTACATCTGTTCATGAAATGTTACATGCCATTGGAGGAAAACATGAACAATCTAGAGCTGATCGTGATAACTACATCACAATAGAATGGCCAAACGTAAAGAAAGGACGGAACAATAACAACATGGTGAAGGCTAACACACAAGACAATAATCCTTATGATGCAGAATCAGCCATGCAGTACAGTTTGTATGTAAGTATGTCTACAGTTTAAGAAAAAAAATATGAGTAAAAAAGATGTGGACCAAGGTGAATAGTTTGTTGAAACTAAAATATTACATAAACAATCAAAGTACATATTGAAGATATTTTCTCTAATTTTTGTGCTATTTTCTGACCGGTGTGAGAAAAATATTTCTCCTAACTAGTGAAAAATCTGTTCTCGGCAAATGATTGGTTGAAGTTTAATTGCGACGTTAAATTTTCTTGTTTTCTTTTGCATTTTCTTATTATGACGTCATTAAAAAGGCGACCATACCTGACGTCACATCAAAAGTACCCAACTTTCTTTAAATCTTTAAAAAGGAAGGATAAAAATCATAAGAGAAATAGATTCCACCACTGTAACTCGTGTATTACGATATTTCTCCACTCTCACCAGTTAAATTTTAATTATTTGAAAAGCTCCACAAGCTTCGCGCTTTAAATATTAGAATTTAACTGTCTCGGTTGGAGAAATATCGTAATATGCTCTTTGTAGATGTGGAATCTATATCTACTAATGTGTCTTCTTTTGCACTACATGACAAATTTTAGATTGTATTGTATGTTTGTTGTATACCGGTATGATATATGTATACACGTTAGTTTGGTGTTCAATGACATCATTTGATACGGGACTTATTAGCAATTTATGCTTTTCAGGCTTTTTCAACCAATGGTAAAAAAACTATTCAGTTTAAAGATCAAAGATTAGAGTTTTTGGCGGATTCAGCTGATGGTTTAGAGTTCTATGATATACAAGATGTTACTGATGCCTACAAATGTACAGGTAAGTGTAGAGTTCTATGATATACAAGATGTTACTGATGCCTATAAATGTACAGGTAAGTGTAGAGTTTTATGATACGCAAGATGTTACTGATGCCTATAAATGTACAGGTAAATGTAAAGTTCGATGTTACTGATGCTTATAAATGTACAGGTAAGCTAGGAGTTCTATGATATACAAGATGTTACTGATGCCTATAAATGTACAGGTAAGTTTAAAGTTCTATGATACGCAAGATGTTACTGATGCCTATAAATGTACAGGTAAATGTAAAGCTCTATGATATACAAGATGTTACTGATGCTTATAAATGTACAGGTAAGTTTAGAGTTCTATGATACACAAGATGTTACTGATGCCTATAAATGTACAGGTAAATGTAAAGTTCTATGATATACAAGATGTTACTGATGCTTACAAATGTACAGATTAGTGTAGAGTTCTATGATATACAAGATGTTACTGATGCCTATAAATGTATAGGTACATGTAAAGTTCTATGATATACAAGATGTTACTGATGCTTACAAATGTACAGGTAAGTGTAGAGTTCTATGATACACAAGATGTTACTGATGCCTATAAATGTACAGGTAAGTGTAGAGTTCTATGATACACAAGATGTTACTGATGCTTACAAATGTACAGATTAGTGTAGAGTTCTATGATACACAAGATGTTACTGATGCCTATAAATGTACAGGTAAATGTAAAGTTCTATGATATACAAGATGTTACTGATGCTTACAAATGTACAGATTAGTGTAGAGTTCTATGATATACAAAATGTTACTAATGCCTATAAATGTACAGGTAAGTGTAGAGTTCTATGATACGCAAGATGTTACTGATGTCTATAAATGTACAGGTAAATGTAAAGTTCTATGATATACAAGATGTTACTGATGTTTATAAATGTACAGGTAAGTTTAGAGTTCTATGATACGCAAGATGTTACTGATGTCTATAAATGTACAGGTAAATGTAAAGTTCTATGATATACAAGATGTTACTGATGTTTATAAATGTACAGGTAAGTTTAGAGTTCTATGATACGCAAGATGTTACTGATGTCTATAAATGTACAGGTAAATGTAAAGTTCTATGATATACAAGATGTTACTGATGTTTATAAATGTACAGGTAAGTTTAGAGTTCTATGATATACAAGATGTTACTGATGCCTATAAATGTACTGGTAAGTTTAGAGGTCTATGATATGCAAGATGTTACGTATATGCATGAAATATTATGAATTTGTTGCCACTATTTTCTCAAATTTGGAAAATCTTCTAAAATATTTTTTTTTCTTCCTTTCCTCGTTTTTTTCTTCGCCATAAATGGCATTTTCTTTTACGTTTTCAGCTTTACAAATATACAATATATCGTGAGGCGTCACACCTTTGAGCAAATGTAAACAATTTGGCATGTGTCATGTTCATTTCAGTTGTTCGTCCTTTTGTTGAATCAATTTTTGTATTGTCAATCCATCAAACTCAACATATAATGTATATAAAAAAGTCTAGCATTTTTGATGATACAATCCTTGCTATATTCGTTTGTTTTCTAATCAGTGCGGTTCTTCAAAAAGTAAAAAAAAATAGACTTACAATAAGAAATTTGTATCTACGATTGATTCCAATTTTTTAAAAATAAAAATATTTGTCTACGGATACGATGCGTTAAATCTTTCAATTGAGATATCAAAAGTTTTGATTTTACAGCAAAAATGAAAAGATTGTGATTGAAGATTTTGCAGTTGATCTTTATAAATTTTAAGTATCCACATCTGATTGGCACCGGTGGTTGAATATATTAATGACATGGCTACATATTTTTACATAAAATGCAGAATTGAGACTGACGAAATCGTATTATTTTCAAAAGAGGCTGTGAATTGAATACACTATTACCTAAAATATAGCATTTCTACAAATTTGTTCAAATATCAGTTTTTAGCTATTTATTGGCAAGTAGAATATTTTTGCTAAAAAAATATAAACACCATGCACATGCGTTAGGTTCTAGCATCAATAATGCAGGCAAAATTACCGAAATCTTCACAACCTTAGCATTTGTGCCAATTTGTAGACGAATTTTGTTTGTCTAAAGTTGGATTGAAATTGTGGCACATTCCATGGATTTTGTATATTATACGAATTGAGCGTCTTAAATGGGTAATTTCAGTCTTTTTTATTAACTTATTGAATCGACTGGAGAAGACACTCAATAACTTAAAAATGTAAAAAATATGTCATAAGATTTACATTTGTACCTTAAAATGTAGGCCAAAATTAGCATTTACCGGATCTTCTCCTTTGAAGTTATAACTAATTGTGATACGTCATCAGAAATAAAAGGAAAGCATTACCATGTTCAATTTCATCATGATATACAATTTGTAGAAATATAAATCTTAATAATAGTTTTTGATTGTTGTTAATTATCTTGATGCAGTATTGAAGGTCATAACATGTCAAAAGATGTTCTATCAGTTATCAGAAATCATGCGCAGGTGATCTTCCAATATAATCTAACATAATACCTTGTTTGCCTCAAATGCCAACAATTGCTTTAAAAAATAAAGGATACTAAATAATGCTTGTATGACAAAATGGTGTTAAAATATATTGAAGCAGGTTAAAGATTCGAGATTGTCTTTTATTGTTTTTACATAAAAAATGTGAATCTAAACAATAGAAATGTATCTTTGGAAGTCACACATAACTATTGATATGTTTTTTTTTTTTACAATTATTCATTTGTAGACCACTGCACAAACATACCTAACTGTCAAAATGGTGGCTTTCTTAATTTTCAATGTACATGTACTTGTCCAGATGTCCTAACTGGTACTATCTGTGAAGGAACTGTCTCTAATAGTCGTAAGTAACCACTTGTAATGCATTTTTTTAGATGAGATTCAGTGTTATCCATTGTTAAACAAAAAATCAGAATACAAATAAAGTGAATCATAAAAAAACTTCAGAAGGAGATGTCATAAGTATTACAACTTATAAATGATACGGACGCATGCACTTTATGAAGTGTTATTTTGTTTTAGTACTTGGTCGATACCTTTTTTTTATATCTTCGACATTTTATTGTGAAAGAAATTCATCCTCAGATGTCGATAAAGGACCAGACGTCGATCTGAGTCTTACATATACAACAAGTTTATTCTATTTAAAAACAATGATTTCATATTAATAAGGACGATTGGTTTTGCTATAGTCGCGGACTATCAAGACATCTTTTTTTCTAAAATCATCTTTCACAAACTATCTACAAAAACAATACACGGGTCCTACAACCTAGAATATCTCGGATCTCGAACCGAATTCAACCGTTGTACATAGCTACCTCCCCGCGAAACAAATATATATAATAAAATCCACTGATTGAATTCATTTCGGTACCTCTGCATATTTGAAACAATACAAAACCTTTTCTTATATAATATTTCTTGATATGAAAACTTCAACTTAAACGTATTACTTGTAATCTTCAACTTTCTCTCCTCCCTTGATATCAAGTTAGTAACGGAATGAAACCAATAATCAATGATTTAAATTTGGCCGTAAAAAGAAACAGTTTTGTCATGACCGTAGCTTGACTATTACAATACAATGTATACAGATATGAAATGAACAGAGACCGCTACCTCTTACTGAAAATGAGTTTTTCCATTATAGATCTCATTTACCTTTTCTACTTCACTCACAGAATCATACACCATAATGCTCTTTCTCACACACAGACTCGTAGGTCAACCATATTTATTGTTCATGAAATATTTAACACAAAACCAATATCTCCGAAAACGTCAATTTATGACTTCTATCATACTACTTCTGGAAATGCATCTAATGTATATCAGGTCGTACTGCCATACATTTTCGTTATCTTGTATACATATGAGGTTAATGCAATTCAGTTTTATGTTAACATTTCCAAATATCGAAAATCTTGTACCGAAATTATAAAAATATGCATACTTCTCAAATTCTAGAAAATGGTTATTCCAGTTTAAAATAATAATCAACTAAAACAATGGAATATAAAAATGTATACATGAAATGTAAGAATTAATGAAGTTCATCAACTTGAAATAGCAGTAACATCATTTATTACGCTAGTATCAATATCTGTACTCTATAAACTAACTTCAATCAGGGCCATTTTACTCCAGTCATAATGAGTTTTTTTTCAACATGTTTCAGTCATTTATACTGTTTAATAAGCGACAGTATGACTCCCACGCGCTTCTGCAGACGCTACATATATGAACTATAGGTAATCATTTCAGGAAGCGGCGGAATAATTTTTACACGCCCGATCTGGGATAATGATCATATTCTATCAGACGCGGTGGCCTTTCTTTTTCAAATTGTGTTGCGTTAATATTCAGATCAAAAATGTTCATTTGACGTGCATCCTGTGCTGGTTTATGTGTTCCGTTCACTATCTTACACGCCAGTAACGTTTGATTCTACATTTTCAATCATTTAACGGTCTAGTGTCGATTCAGGTGTTGAAAAGTTATTATCTCGGAACGCACTGGTTTATGACTCTTTTGTATCATCGATATTTGACAACTTATTTTCGGACAAAATCAGGTCGTTGCATGGACTATTGTTTTCACTGTGATCAATGTAATGGTTTGGTATTGACCTGTGTCCTGGTTTGTGTACATATGCCGGCTTTAATCGGTTTACATGATTTGATGATACAGTTTTAGATGTTGTCCTATCTTCAATAGATACCAGGATTAAATAGAGTATTTTCGCCAGACGAGCTTTTCGTCTACAAAAGACTTAAATAAAGGCAACAGTAGTATACTGCTGTTCAAAACTCGTAAATCTATGCACAAAAAAAAAACAAAATCGGGGTAACAAACTAAAAGTGAGGGAAACGCATTAAATATAAGAGGAGAACAACGACATTAAAATGTAACACATACAGCAACGGACTAAGCATTAGACAAAATCCGATGAGAATAACCAATATAACATCAAAACCAAATACATGAATTTGGGATAGTTAACAGTGACAATCGAATCAGAAAAAGTTGAAATGGCAATGTATACAAGTGTGTACTTTCACATTCATCAACCATGTATGGGCCTGTAAATGGGTACGTACGTTGATTAGCTTTGTATAGATATATTTCAAAAATTGTTTGTAATTCTGGAAGAATAAATGCTACCTACATATGAATAATTCTAATGCAATTATTTTGTAACAGTTGTTCTGATTGGATGACATCAAACGTAAAATTCTCTATCTCCTTGTCTGTAACTAAGGAAGCCGACATTTTGAATTTCGGAATGTATTGACATGTTATTTCTACAATAATAAACAAAAAAACTCACTTGTTGCGCCTAAAAATCTTCTTTTTATAAAATTTTATTACATTCTGAAGCGGCACAGAAGCCAGAAACGTCCGGTGTTTATGTTTGACGCCGGAAGCATACCTATGACGTCACCTAGTGTAGGGACCAAAGAAGATAACATCTTTTCGCGGAATTTTCTTCAATGAAGCTTTTACACTGAAATAAGGATTGAAATTTAATTATGAACTTGTTTTGCATTAGAATAGAGATAACTGTATTGTATTTGAAGCTTTGCGGACGTCCATCGGTAGTTTTACTGTCGCAAATACCCGTTTACCTGTCTCCGCTCCGCGTCGCCAGGTAAACTAAATTTGCGACAGTAAAACTACCGATGGACGTCCTTAAAGCTTCAAATACAATACAGTTATCTCTTAAAGGACAATTTTGCTATACACCGATTAGACAGTAATCTATAGACAACAATAAATGAAATAATTCTAAAAGACAACATACAGTCTTAAACTCTATACAGATGTCTGGTCAATATTTATTTCAGAACATGTTTGCATTGCTAAGGTTTTTGGTTGATTGGGTTTTCATTATTTAGGCATATTGCTCTTCAGTATTTGAGACTTATGACTTTTTTTAATATTTGATACGTATGGCTTTTTAAATATTTGATACTTATTACTATTATTTTAGGAATGACTGTAATATTTTTTTCTTTCTATGAAGAAATAACATAAAAAATGTGGTGCACATTGAATAACGCGCGTAGCAGGTTGTTTAACAGTGTGCACCACATTTTTTATGTTTTCGAATAGACAGAACAAATATTACAGTCATTTCTTACAATTTAATTCTAAATTCCATTTTAAACCGTAGAAAACCATGAAAAAAACGTTGATGACGTCATGGTCACATGACTAAATTATGTCTATGGGCTCATAACAAAATAACGTCAGCCAATCAGAAGACGCGTTACACTCAAAATTAAATTATAATGTTATATACTTATGACTATTTTAAGGCTGGTGCTTGGTTGTATGACTTTTAAATATTTGAAATCCAGCATTACGGGTTAAATGTTTAATTGAAAAATATGCATATGGTGCATATAGTTGATATCTGATTTTGAAATTTTATAATTCAACTGTTATTTGGGACTGAATAAATTGAAACAGGAACATTATCAACGATCAAATGAAGAACGACTACATTTAAACAACATTCATTAAATGAACTACAAAATATAAAGGTTTAATTTGTAATCAGATGGGCTTTAACTAAAACAATCAAAATTGATATTTTACAGAAACTTGTGGGGGTGTTATCAACCTTGCTGCAGGAGAGGAAAGATTGATCCAATCCCCAAACTACCCCTCTAACTACCCAACAGGACTAGAATGTACCTGGTTGGTAAAGGTAATAATTGTCATAAATTTATCAAACAAATTATCTTACAAGATTGTATTGACTCTAACACGGGCCAATTCGTTTGTTTTCACAATGTGAAATCTATAAACTGTTCAAACAATAATTCTACGCACTCAGCATACAATCCCATGGAACTCGGGTGCATCTTTTTTGGTGATATTCATAGGACGTTTATGATATGTTTGTGAGTAACTTGATCCAGTTTATACATCCATAAATTATTTAAAAAAATTGTTTATTCATTATAATTCTTTAAAATTGGAGATAAGGAATTCATTTTTCCACATTCGTAAACTCTATCACAAGTGAATTGTATATAAGGGTCATCGAATAGATCTGTCGCATGAATACATTTGTTGGTTGATGCAAAAATATGAAAATTTGCTATCTGATTAAATATAAATTGAAAAAAACTGTTATTATCATTAAACGAATGCTTTATTTTCATTATTTGATTTAACGGTTAAAATGAAATTGACGTCGATCCGGTTAGTTTTACTTTTGCCCCGCCATCGTTTTTTACATTGGATTAGAAAAGAATGTCGGTCAATGTCGTCTATCGAATAATAAACAACGCCATGAAAAACTACCGGAAGTCCTCATGTCCAATCATATTAACGTTTTCTGTATACCCAAATCATATAAGAAATATTTAGACGTAACATACAAAAATGAAGCGAGACGATTTATCCTTAATTTTTGTTTTTAATAACAATTATCCTTTTTAATCAAATCGGTCATTCTCATCTCCTATTATGAACAGTTTTATTTCTTGTGTTAAACCTTAACCTTAAAATACGCAATTACTAAAATTCTAAACAGTAAAATAACACGACAATTGTCATATGAGGAACAATATTTGCTTATCGTTTCTGAGAAACTGTGTTGTGCTTTGTATACCGTTGTTTGTGTTTTGTTCTTTTCTTTTTGCCATGGCGATGTCAGTTTGTATTCGACTTTTACGTTTCAATGCCCTTTTTAAAGTATCTTTCACCGAATTCAATGCAGTTTTGTTGAATTATACTTCTTTATATTTAGATAACAGCTGAAGCAATTTGCTATGATGTACTTGTTTTATCACTTTTAGGGAACTGCAAATAACATAGTCAGAGCTTCAGTACAGTACATGGATATATCTGCTGATGCTGCATGCAATCATTGGTTGGAGTATAGATATAATTTATTGGGACAGAAAGGCCCAAAGTAAGTACAGGATGTAACAATATTTCGTACAAGATTTGGTTGCCACCAATGAAAGTGTTATATATTTGTAATATAAAGATAAAATATGCCTTTTTGTCAAAAGCGTCCGATCTTTTGTGGATAAAATTATATCAAGATACAAGGGTTATAATTTGATACGCAAGACACACGTTTCGTTTTTGTTACAATCATCCCCAGTTTGAGGGTCAGACATAGGTATAAGCGTAGTGTATCCTATCGGAGAACCTGAAATCAAACCATGGTTTTGGTGGGGTTCGTGTTGTTGTTGTATCCCTATTTGTGACACTTTTATCACGCATCTTTGTAAATATAATGGAACTTGATGCGAGTGTTGTACAAGGAAGAGGTTAAGCACTTTAAAACCAGGTTCAATCCACTATTTTCTACATTTGAAAATGCCTGTACCAAGTCAGGAATATGACAGTGGTTGTCTATTTGTTTGATGTGTTTATCATTTGATTTTACCATTTGATTAGAGACTTTCCGTTTTGAATTTTCCTCGGAGTTCAGTATTTTTGTGATTTTACTTTTTAATAATTTTTTACAACCACTGGGTAGATGCCCTTTGTTGGTAATAATAAATTTTGTGCTGACATGAATAGCATTGATGCAGCTATTCTCTGTAAATAAAATTACACGACCATTCGCAGCACTTAGTTATCAAAACCCTAGGCATCGCTAATCATCACAAATTTTGACATTCCTTTTTTGCAACTCTTTGTTTTGAATGTTCTTCAACGTCGATATTTAATTGATCCTTTATTCTACAATGATGAGTTTGATGAAAACAAAACGTATGTGTAGCTTCCATCTGCTAACACTTCCGGAGCACCTGAGATACCCCCCACCGTTTTTAGTGGGGTTAGATTTGCTTTTTGTTTTTTTTAGTTTACTATGTTGTGTCATGTGTACTATTGTTTGTCTGTTTGTCTTTTCATTTTTATCCATGGCGTTGTCAGTTTATTTTCGATTTATGAGTTTGACTGTCCCTCTGGTATCTTTGCCACTTTTTCCTACATATTTAGCTGGGTAATTTTGATGGGTTTTGTCATGCCAGTAATAACACATTTATTGCAAAGACTTTCGACCTAAAGTTGAACCATCCTGCATTAACACAACAGGCTAGACATTTTAGTTTGTGCTCTCTACTTGCACTCCATATTCTTTTTTTATATACCAAATGTGGTACAAATTTTGTTGCTGGTGAAGAGGTTCATCAGGTGACCTGAGCAATGCCATGGAAATAAGAATAGTTTGACCACATCTTCTTCTTTTTACAATACAGGAAATGTGGTACGAACTTTGTTGCCGATGAAGAGATATGGGACAGTACACCAGATGAGCTGAGCAATGCTATGATAATAAGATTTGACAGTAACACTTTCTCAACTAAGCCAGCTGCAAAAGGATTCTCAATTAAAGTTCAATCAATTGGAAAAGGTTTGAATGTATTCTATGAATGACTTTATTTTAACATTTGTCTTTATGTTATACATGAACTTTCTTGTTTATGCAATATTTTGAATAATGGGGTTTTGATGTTTTTTTTAGATGAAAGCTATATGATGGTCCTTTTTTTTTAATAGAAATAAATTCTCAAGTATTTATGCTGATTATTCATGTTGTTCAAAAATGATTTTTTAAAAATGTTATCAATTTCAAGCAGCTCATCATCAGAAATGGCCTTTTCGGGGCCTTTTATAGCTGACTATGCGGTATGGGCTTTGCTCATTGTTGAAGGCCGTACGGTGACCTATAGTTGTTAATGTCTCTGTCATTTTGGTTTTGTGGATAGTTGTCTCATTGGCAATCATACCACATCTTCTTTTTTATATTTTGTCATTTTTTGGCACCTCAGCTGTTTTAATGAAATTTTTTTTTTTTACAAATTTAGTTAATTTCTTCAAGCTACAAAAACAATATCCTTGTTTTTGCTCATTTGTTTCTCTCTTCTTTCTTTAATAAAACCCCTGGATAAATATTCTCGTCATAATGCACATGGACAAACCAAATTGATGTGATTGCTCAACAATATCACACCCCTAGGGTGACTGGGGTATAGAAATATGGTCACTTGGTCTTCTCCCGACCGGCAGTAAAACGCTTGCTGAAGTGGGGCGTCCGTTTGGCTGTGTGGGATGTATCAAGTTCGCAGTCACGTCCGGTCAGAAGGGGGACGTTAAATCCGATGCCTCGTGTAAAGAAAGTGCCACGCTCTTTGCACGTTAAGAACCCTTGCAACAACTTTTTGAGGGGTCCGTAGGTGGCCTGTTGCAAGGCAAAATTTCTGTCCCTATCCAATTTACCCTCATTTTCCAGTGGCAGTCTTAATTTCCCCAACCATCATCCTCTATTACAACAACCTTCCTATTGTATTAATTGTTAACTTGTTCTCGTCCTGAATATGCATGAAATATTTGCCACTGGACGTTAAGCAACCAACAATCAATAAATCAATCCACAATATCATCTAGACTATATCTGCTATTAAAGATTAACAAATTTCTAAATCTAGACTGCAGAAAATTATTCTATAATGGTTATATCTTGCCACTAATTGCTTATTGTTGTACAGTGTGGAGTAGTTGTAACATTAAAGGTTTAAAAAGGATATTAAAATAACAAAAGAGAGCTGCTAGATTAATACTAGAAACAGACCCTTCGCTCCTTCTATGCCCTTATTCAAACAGTTATACTGGATGACAGTTGAACAGAGAATAAAATATCACAAGCTTGTGATGACATTTAAGTGCATTAAAAATGATGCCCCATCATATCTTACTAACAAGTTTCATTATGTTTCAGACAGAAATCCATACCCCTTGAGAAATGCTGTTCAAGGAAACGTCATGCTCCCTAAACCAAAAACAGAACTGTTCAAAAAATCTTTTATGTATTCTGGACCATTCTTATGGAATAATTTGTCAATACCGTTAAGAAATGTTACAAATGTTAATTCTTTCAAATACAAAATAACAGATCATTCATTGAAATCAACCTAGCTGTATAAATAATATTAACAACTGATGATGTCATCATGTTTATTTTTTCATCACATTTTATCAAGTTGTATTGAACATTATTATCATACTTGACTTTTTATACTAATGTATGCAATGTATATGTTTGCATTTTGTTTGATATTTCATGATGAGGGCCTCAGTGAAGATTAGTCATATAGCTTACTGTGTAACCCTCTTAAAATAAAGTATTGTTGTTGTTGTTGTTTAATGTTGCTAACGTCGATAATTTTGCGGTAAACGCATTGTAGCGGGTTCAAATAAATAGCACATACAATCGGATTTTAACGTATCAAACCGTCACACTGTAGCGTTGGCCTTCGCACATTAAGGTGATTATTGCGTTTGAGCGTCCCAATGGCAATTTAGAGTCCTAAATTTGATTTTTTAGCTCACCTTTCCTAGAAGGAAAGGTGAGCTTTTGCCATCACTTGGCGTCCGTCGTCGTCCGTCGTCGTCGTCGTCGTAAACTATTTCAAAGATCTTCTCCTCTGAAACTACTGAACCAGTTCAAACCAAACTTCATCTGATTGATTCTTAGGGTATCTACAATAAAGTTTGTGTTTTAATTCCCATTTCATCAAAAAACATGGCCGCCATGGCTAAAAATAGAACAAAGGGGTAAAATGCAGTTTTTGGCTTATAACTCAAAAACCAAAGCATTTAGAGCAAATCTGACACGCGGTAATATTGTTAATCAGGTCAAAATCTATCTGCCCTGAAATTTTCAGATGAATCGGACAACCCGTTGTTGGGTTGCTGCCTCTAAATTGGTAATTTTAAGGAAATTTTACTGTTTTGGGTTATTATCTTGAATATTATTATAGATAGAGATAAACTTTAAACAGAAATAATGTACAGCAAAGTAAGATTTACAAATAAGTGAACATGACTGAAATGGTCAATTGACCCCCTAAGGAGTTATTGTCCTTTATAGTCAATTTTTAACAATTTTTATAAAATTTGTAAATTTTTACTAACATTTTCCACTGAAACTACTTGGCCAAGTTCATTATAGATAGAGATAACTGAATGTTCAGTAAAGTAAGACGTACAAACACACCACCATCACCAAAACACAATTTGTCATGAATCCATCTGCTTCCTTTGTTTAATATTCATAATACAAAAAGGTACATAATATGTTGTACATGATAACCTGGTGGCCCACTGTGTCAGTCTAGGACAAACGCGTTCATATCCGAGACATATGTTGTCGTTTTTAAAAAAAATATATATTATTACACAATTCATATAATGAAGTTAGAGACAGTTTCTTAATGTCCTCATTTATTAGTGAACAATGATTTCTCAGTTCTTAATTTTGATGTCAAAAATACTACTGTTTTAAAATGAAATACCTGAAAATATACCTCTCAAACAATTGTATGAATTTCATCATCTTCAAATAAAGGTAAGAAAAAATCTAGGATATACAGAACGATATAGTTTGACCCTATTGTTTAACCAGATATAAAAAATATTGTTTTACAAAAAATGTGTTATAAGTAAAGATGATTGAGTTGTTTGGTTTATGGACATAACATGTAATGACTCTTACTATTTTCAGGATGTGTCACCAACCCTTGTATGAATGGAAAGTGCAGCAGCCCTGAGGGTACCAGTGACTATACATGTACATGTAATCAAGGTGTATCAGGCAAAGACTGTGATATGTTTACTAGTGCGTATATATATATCCTTTTTATACCCCTTACCACGGTGTGAGATGTCTACTCCAATGACATAATCCTCTAGTTCATGCTTCTGATGTGTTCCTGTTATTAAACGTTCCTTTGATCCTACAAATTAAAATATGATATGTATATAGTCAAAAGACTTTAGACCATTAACTAAACTCTATAAAATTCCTAAAAATCCTAAAATTGCATAGTTTTGAAATTATCCGTTTATTAATTTAGGAATTATTAATAAAATAAGGTCAAACTTCCTCAAGCAAACTTGTTGTTAGGTGATGTTGATATTATTTTCCTGTCAATTCTGGTCATATACATGTAGCTTATACATACTAAAATTTCAAATTTTTGCTTTGAGCGTTCGCTTCGAATGGAGTATATTGATATCTATAAAGTGTCATTTTATTTGAAAGGGAAAAAAATAACGAAGGACTGTATTTTTCAATAAACAGTAAATTTACAGACAATAACCATATCAATGATATTCATGCCAGAACATGAGCACTGACTACTGGGCTGGTGATACTCTCAGTGACGAAACATCAACAATCAGAGGATTGGACCCACTGGTTGTAAAAACTCATTAAAGACACATATCAGTAGTCCTTGAAATTAATTCAAATGTAAACAAAAGTTTATTTAAATCCTAACCTAACTATCGTATATGTTGCCTCAAGGTTACTTTTAATCACCTGAGAATTATCTTATGCATGATTTCTGCAGTGTAATCTTAGTGTTCTCTGATTAAATGCCTTTTCAACATTGTTTTCTTTAAGTAGTTTTAATTATGTAATGACGAATTGTTTCTGTACCCTGCTGCTGATTATTAGTTATATCTGATTTCAAGTTTAAAAAGAAATAAAATCTTTAAATAGTTTTAATTTCTGTCAAAAGTTAGACATTACCTATGTCTGCTAATTATTGCTTGGTTCGTCCTAATTTTTAACGTTCATATTTTTTTCTATCTGAAATTTAACATGACTATATAAATCATTTATCAATTATTACTAAAAGAAAAATAATAAAGAGACCGAAGGCACAATAAAACTCGTAAGCGGACAAATTACGATCAACACCATGGCAAAACAAATGAAATAGCACAAAAAAAAAAAAAAAAAACAAAACACACAACAATTTACTTTAATTTCATCGTGTAAATGAGTACTTAACCTAAATGAATATATCTATAACATCTGGAGCAGCCTTTACCTACCAGTTCGAAAAAAGTGCATGAGATCTGACCTCCAATATTTATTAGGGTTCGTGTTGCTCAGTGATGAGTTTGCTATGTTTTTGTAGACTTATGTGTATCATCCGTCATTATTTTTCCCTTGCATTGCCTTGTTTCTTCTTTCCGTTTTTTATTTGTTTTTGGTTGTGTTTGTTGTATGTTTTGGATTTTGTTTAACAATCAGTACTTTCTTCAGGCTCAGCAGTAGTCAAATGTACGTTTGAGTATGGAGAAAGATGCATTTTTGAAACAGAGGCAAATCATGAGCTTAATTGGGACTATCAAAGTGTAAGTTAAGAGTAATGTACCATTTCAGAATCTAAATGATACAAATCGCATTCCCAAGATGTGATTGATGAGACCAATCGTAATACAGTTACTTGTTATCGTGTATTATTGCTGAAGTGTGTGTGTGAATGGCATTAGTATTAAAATTAAAACTTTAGAGATGTAACTGAAAAACAAAACCAACTGATAAGTCGAATAAGTCAGAAAAGTGATAACAGAGTCATCTTGAATAAGTAAGCTCAAACTTTCCAGTCAAATTAGAAAAATAATATTTCACCAGTATATAAATATAATACGTGATTATATAATGGATAACGACTTTTTTAAGTGTGCATTACTGATTTTACAATTTATCTTTAAAATTCTTGAGTACTGCAATTTTGATACAGTTGAGAGTTTTATGCTGATCAAGACTGATATCATTATCTTGAATGAATGGAACATTTTCTTCTTGAATCACAAAGAAATTCATAGCTTAAGTCTTTGCAAATAAGATACCAGAAAAAATACAAATTTAGGAAAAAGGAAATAACAAATGAAGAAAAAGGGAAGTTTCCAATAAGAAAAAAAAATGAATGTTATCATATGAGAAAAAGAATTTGTATATGACAACAAAGGGAAATAAGAAATATAAAGAGGGAAGTGTAGTAATTCAGAAAGATGAAATAATTAGATCGATTTTTTTAGAATTGAACCTCGGTAAATTATTGTTGTTGCAATTTATGTACTATTTAATAATGTGTATCAATGCGTTGTTGTTCCAATTCATAAAAATTGTCAAAAAAAAAACAAACAAAAAAACAAGTGAATGCTTTGTTTTTTATGAAATTAATGCTATCGCTTGTATTGAAATTGTCGATAACTTTTGTGAACAGCTAGGAACACGATCAAGTAATACAGGACCAGATAATGCACACACAGGGTTTCAATATGTGTATATAGAGGCATCAGGAAAATCCAGACAGGCCGGGGATAAAGCTGTAATGTCAACAAATATACAGTTATCAAGTAAGAGTTACAAAAACCTCTAGCTTTTGCTTTAAGAATATGACAATGGCATCAATAAATTTCAAAAACATGTTTACCAACATACATTGAACAAAAGTTGTGCTTAACCCTCTCTTTCTTATGAATTAAGGTGTTCATGTTAGTGTTCTAATTCAGCATTATTTAATGTTTTTGTAGATGTCGACTACTATATGACATTCTGGTATCATATGAAGGGTAGCAAAATGGGTACATTAAATATATACACAGAAGGAACGACCACAGCAAAATCAATTATATGGACTCGATCTGGATCTCAGGGCAATGATTGGGTCAAAGGGAAAGTTAACATAACTGCCATGCATGGTCTTAAAGTAAGTAGCCTTTTAAACTGCTTTTCGATAAAATGCTTTAACAAAGCACAGAGAGTTAAGACTTATTTGCGTAACCATATGTCTCATGTCTTTTAAAAATCTAAGCACTATGCTTCCACCAAAAATCTGTTTCTCGCATTATTTTAATCAAGAGGAAATTGACAGGTAATAATGCGTTGTTTGTTGAATCAGAAGTTCACAGTAACACCACTGAACGACAAACCGAAGCTTGATAAAACGGGTATGTTTTCTATATAATTAGAATGTCATTGTTGCGAGTGAACTCACTTATGGTGTACGAAGCATTGCTATGCAAAGTTTTATTCAAAGAGGCTTAGATTTTAGGGTTGCAAAGTCCTGAAGTGCGCCTTACTTAGTTTTCAACCCACTTCCAACAGACTTTCAAAGATATTTATCATTTACCAATGTACACAGTTAGTTTACCTACAGATTCAAAGAAGTATAATGATTTTTCAGATTGAATGTTTCTCTTAAAAATTGCAAAAAGGCAACATAAGAACAATTTTTGAAGTAATCTATAGAATAGTGTGTGCTTATAAACCATAATGAATTGCGTATTTTTAGATATCCATTGAAAGTATTCGTGGGTCTGGCTGGTCAAGCGACATTGCAATAGATGATATTTCACTTACCCCTGGAACAAGAGGTAAGATTGTTATTACATTTCATAAAAAGATACTTTAATTCAAACATTCAAATCATTTTGGATATATATTGAATGTCGCACAGGTATTTCGTTCATAAAACGTCTCACCAATGTCAATATCTGTCATGATCACAACAGGCATGTAACACGGCTCTGATCCGTCGAGTCATAACCTAAATAAAGCGTTGTTGTTGAAGGGCCTGATGGAGTACCTGAAGATTTTAAGGCACTGGTTGTTGACTGCGCTGATCCAAATTATCCCTTCAAAGCTCTATTGGGTTTAATTCTTGTGATTACGGACGATGTCGTTTACGACTGTAACGGTATGGTTCACCACAAAGTCAACTGTAGAACAATTATAAAGCAAACAAGTACAAAGTTTAAGAGCATTCAGGATCCAAAATTCCAAAAAGTTGTGCAAAATACAGCTAAGGTTATCTATGCCTCTATAAGAAAATCCTAAGTTTTTCGAAAAATTCAAAGTTTTGTAAACAGGAAATTTATAAAATTGACCACATTATCGATATTCATGTCAACACGGAAAAAAGCGACAATTATAATACCAGTAATGTGCAATACTGATGTTATTGGTGAAGAATCAGATAAACAAATAATCAAACTCCTTTCATCAATAGTTATCAAAGGTACCAGGATAATATCAATTGCACTCTCTAGGAAATATAGAAAGATTGATCAACGAAAAAACATCAAATAATCACTGCATTTTTCGTTCATGTTTGGTAGATTAGATCAATGAGGAAAATATCTTGTAACAGCTAGATTTTAATGGTATTTCTGTCAAAGAAAGATGTACACTTTTAAGACAGTTTGCTAGTGAAAAATTATACATCAATTAAAGAATAATGTTCCTATATTCTAAGATAGAAAAAGGTTCTGTTAGTTTCTAAAGTCGCTAAAAAAAGGACTACAGCAAACTCTAACTTATTTAAATTGAAATGTCCAAATATATATACGTGAGTCCAATATTTACAATTTATGTAGTAAACATGTTTAACTTTAATTAATAAATCGGTACCGAAAAAAACTGAAAAAATATCATAAAATAAACAACGAACTAATTATTCAAATCCGAATTAGTACTTATTATAATCTAAAGGAAATTACAAATAATTAGATTAGAATTGGTTGTATATTCCTGGCAAGAAAAGACAAATTCGAAATTAGTTTATGATGTATAACTGTATTTATCATATGTTTAGTAGTAAATACAGTAGTTTTGAATATTTGATAAATAGCCTGCTATTTAATCCATATCGCGCAACTTTGATGCACACCCTTTATCGCATACCCTTTATCACACCCCTAGTCAGTTTTTATTTATTTTACTTATTTTATTTTTTGCTTAAGAAATATTTTCCCTCAAAATAGGTACGGTCATTCGGGCGTGACGCAATTTATTGAATGACGTCATTGTTTGGTATGTACATGTGACGTCAAGAACGTCAAGTTTTCATATTTTTTTGGCACACTAAATGCAACTATAAAGAATACAAAACACACTAAAAAATACAATAATAAACAAAATATTTTTAAACAACAGCACGCCGAAATTGTAAGGTAACCCAGGTGCTTTGGATAAGTAATTGAGCAGTTCTTTTAAGGGTTTTAAAACAAGACAAAAGTAGAACTGAAGGTAACCCAGTGAACAGTTCATATAATATAACTCTCAAATTGAAATATATGATAAAGCGTATAAAACATGGCAAAATCCGTATCATATGTCGTATCATCCCGAGACACCAATATCAGCCCAAGGGCCTTTAGGCCAGAGAGATGATATTGGTCGAGGGGGATACGGCATGTGATAAGGATTTTGCCATGTTTTATTCTCTATATATAAATTGCATGATCAGAGCTGCTGTAAATTATCTCATTGAATTTTTTTTCAAGTGATGTTAACAGTACGAATTTAATGTAAACAATTTCGAATCACATTCTCTTGCCATTAACAAAATCTGGAATATTTATTTTTGTAGTCGTCCATATAAATGGTAAACAAAAAAGTGCTACATTTCCACACAAACCATAAAATATTTAGAAATAATTATGTAATTTGCAATAAAACTATAAAAGCTTTAACAGCTTAAACAGCTTTACCAGCTTTATAAGGTGATACAATCACGATAATTTTCCAAAACAGATTAAGGTGGTACCTAACACTACAGGGAGATAACTCTGTAAAATCAGCTAAACGTTTTAATTACGTTGTGTTGTAAAGGGAACATAAAGTTTCTCAATGATCAAAATTGGTATTTGTCAAACTGCTATATGACCAGTGTAATTTTTCTGATAAAATTGTTGGTTCAAGTTTTTTGAAATTTTTATATTTTGGTCAGAGGGTCAAAGTAAATACTATGTCAAAATTTTATGAAAATTAAACTAGCCAAATTAATTTTAGTGAAGGTGTTGGGTACGACCTTAAGGAACTGTAACTGGCATCAGACTTACTAGTTTCTAATATTGTTGTAGACGATAGAAACGAACAATAGAGCACTGAAACATTTTTAGAACTCTTTTTATTGCTTTCATTCAAATGATTTGCGACGGGCTCATGCATATAATTTGTAAGCAATTTGAAAAATAAAACTATTTTCTTTCATAATCACAGGATACTTTTTTTTCTTCACAGGTGGCAGCCAATTGAAAACATGTTCATTTGAAGCTGGTGCTTCATGTTTTTTGGTTGAAGCTACAAATGACGATTTTGATTGGACTCCTATATCAGTAAGTCATTACAAGCCATTGTATTATTGATGTTATGATTTAGATACCATAATGAATACGTCTTAGTTTTTAGCCTCCTAATTCTTTTGTATTATCGGTTTTTCTATGACTTATGAATTTTAATTGTCCCATGGGTATATATTCAGTCATTTTTAAAAGCAATCGATTGTTACGTTATTTAAGGCAATACAAAATATATTTCTACCGTTATTGTTCGTGTTTTTTTTTCACATTAGGAAAGCTAAATTTTTGCTGGCGTCCGAATATCCCTTCGACTACGTTCGTCCGTACATCTGTCCGTTTAGCCACTATACGTTTGCTCATTGTAAGAAAGTTGAAACACCCATTTTACAATAATTTGTTTATCAAAGTGTTCTTGGTTTCTATAAACGGGAATGGTTTAATAATGTTGAGTTGTAGCGAATACAAAATATTTACATATATTCTGCAGCCACTTCCAGTGTGCCGATAATTTGAAATTTATTAAAACATTAAAGATAAATTGTAATGTAATATTATATTTATTATACACAATTTAATATTTAGGGAGAATCACCATCTTCTGGAACAGGACCAAAAGCGGCTTATGAAGGAAGCACGTACAAATACATAGAAGTATCGTCTCCTGTGACCAGCAACTCAGTTGCTAGATTGATGTCTTCTTCCTCATTAAATGGTAAATAGTTTTTTTCATATTGCGTGTTGTTTCTATTTTTTCAACCATCTTCTCCTATACATCTGAAATATTTGAGAATATCAGTTGAACAATATCGGCGGTATATTAAAAAAACAATAGGACAATACGAACAGATCTGAGAGTACTCGCAGTCACTGACAGCTAATTCAAAGCCATTAACTACTAATAAAACAAATCATGCATCTAAGATTAAAGTATTAATCAGTGCACATCTAACATCCAATGGAATGAGTGTAAAAACGTTATAAACAGTCAGAGAAAAACAAGACCTTGCGCAATGCAAAGATACAGGAATCGACAAAATGTAGATCCATGAATGTGTTTATATATATAACAATGTTATTCAGTTGGCTTTTAATTTATGGAAAACAAAATCAATATTAATACCAATAAAAACAATCTTCAAAGATTTAGTGTTGAATTGGTATCATTTTAGAATAAGTTTGTTGAAATGATCGATATGTTTACCATTTTTTTTTCTTTAAATTTCCTGATATCCTCATCTAGGAAAGTACAGTTATTACCGTTTAAAGTCGATTGATTTAAAGTAAACTCCTTTGGTAAATTTTGGCAGTATATTTGGAAAAGTATATTGACAAATCTTTCTGTTGTTTAATTTTAACATATACACAGGTTTAGTGACTAATAGTTGCTTACGTTATAGATCATGCATATTTTAAGGTTTTTCTTGCCGAAGTATCTTCTACGACAAGAAAAACCTTAAAATATGCATTATCTGACTTATATACTGTCAAATTTGTTTTATTTTTTATAAAGATTTGTCAAATTTAGTATCCTATTTTACCAACCACACTAAAGTGTTCCTTTCTAATGCGTTCAGGTTTTAGTACGTCATACGGCTCATTTAGAATGTGAAATAAAACTCACTTATTAATCTAGATATAAACCTTTTAAAAAGTATTATCCATACACAATAAAAATATCACTGTAACTGCATGAAGGAAGACAAAATTATTTTTTACCATCCGATAATGGTGTATGACAAATACAAGACACATTGTAAGTAATTTATTGTACCAACTTAGTTTATGGAAAGGGGGGAGGGGTATGTTTTTTTTTAATTTGTTATGACATTTCGATCGCGGAAAAGTGGTTATTTTTTCAACAATTTTAATTGAAACGAATGAAATATTCAGAAAGATTGTCATTTAAATAGCAATACATTTTGTAATAGACAATCAGGATATGATTATATATACTCCCCATCCGACCCTTTTGTGAGTTACGTGAATGTTATTAAATAGATATGAGAATATCTTATTAATTTATTTTTTGATAGAGTAAAAGGTATACAAACATTAAAAAAAGTTAAGAACTGACACGAAGACGAATATAAATACATGTGGGCCACAGTATGATTTCATATTATGTGTGTATCGTCCTGAACATGCAAAAATATTTGCCACTGGACGTTAAGCAATCAACCAAAAATCAATCAACCTATTCAATGTGACTCAATGAGATTTTGAAAATTTTACATACGAATATGATAAATATGGCTTTATTTATGAACGTCTACATTAAAATTCATCTCACAAAACTTGGAATTTTTCGAAAAACTAAGGATTTTCTTATCCCAGACATAGATAACCTTAGCCGTATTTGGCACAACTTTTTGGAATTTTGGATCCACAATGCTCTTCAACTTTGTACTTGTTTGGCTTTAAAATATTTTGATATGAACGTCACTGATGAGTCTTATGTAGACGAAACGCGCGTCTGGCGTACTAAATTATTGCCCTGGTACCTTTGATAACTATATATTTTAATGTTTCTGTATTGAAGCGATAAATTAATAAAACTTCACGTTATTTGTTTCTAAAATTAAAATACGGGCAATGACGATTTCTTTTACACCCATCATCGAGAGAACTTTAAAAATAAATTCCCAAATCGGCAACAAAAAACTGTCAATTGAATTTAAGTTTGAGGTGAATTATAGATTGCATTTTTATAAAGGAAAATAATGACCTCACACAGGTCATTATTTTATGCCTGGAGCACATTTCATTGAAACAACGTATCATCCGGGTTAATTCTAAGAAAGAATGACCTATGGTTCTGAAAGAAAATAACTCCATATAGGTATATAATTTTACGTTATTTTGTCTAAGGTGGATAATTGTCTCATTGGCATTTATAATTGGCACGTTGAAAATATGTCAAGCTAATCAAATATAATGCTTTTATATTAAAAATAATAATAGGCAAAAAAAAAAAAACCATAGTAACTGAACTCAAATCGATGTGGTTTAATTCGGTACGAACTTAATCTTTACAGGTGGTGACCACTGTTTGACATTTGCTTATCACATGTTCGGATCTGATGACATGGGAGAATTGAAAATATCAACTGGAGTTACGGCCCCTGACAATGAACTATTTAAAGAATCTGGTAATCATGATGATCAATGGAACAAGGGGATGGTTACGTTTACTACAAGTCCCGGAATGAAGGTTGTCTTAGTTGTTTTACTGTCAATCATGTCCATATTTTTATATGATATTTTATAACTTCTGTTTATTATGATGTTTCGATATGATGTTTAGAATGAATTATTTAACTTTTATAAATATTCTATCATTTCAGTTTGTATGTATAAACTTTGACATTTGTTTTAGTGATGATACATACACATAATCCCTGAAAATTTTAGTGATTATATTTAATCCCTAAAGTGACCGGTGATTCTCCATAATCCCTGACAATTTTAGGGATTCTTCATAATCACTGATTATACAAATTCACTGTACAATGTAAAATAACAAAAATACTGAACTCCGAGGAAAATTATAAACGGAAAGTCCTAATCAAATGACAAAATCAAATGATGAAACACATCAAACAAATGGATAACAATTGTCACATTCCTGACTTGGTACAGGCATTCTCAAATGTAGAAAATGATGGATTGAACATGGTTTTATGGCGATAAACCTATCACTTGTATGACTGTCGCATCAAATTTCGTTATATTTATAACGATGCGTGAACAAAAAAGACAATAGGTAAAATTGTCAAAATAGGGGTACATCCGTAAATACCGTGTCACAATCTCAATCAGAACATGTATTTCACCTTTAGCATATATAATAATTACTTTTGAGCTAAGCTGAACTACTATGAAATCAAATTCTTTACGTGTGTTTTTTTTTGCAGTTATTCGTAGAAGCTAATAAAAGAAATACATGGAAGGGAGATATTGCTATCGATGATTTTCAACTAAAAAGTGGGAGTTGTGATGGTAAGAATTTTAGTATAAACTATTTTGTATACGCTTAGGCATCCAATTCTTGCACATATATTTAAAAATAAGGAGCATATGTATTATAAAGATGAATTATATGGAAACGAATATGAAATATAACTATAACAAAAGACAATCGGTAATAACATTGTTTCATTGAACAAGATCAAGTCTTTTTTCAGACTGCTTAAGTCTTTAAATATATTGATTGATATACTCATTTGAAAATATAAATCTGTACTATAACATTATGTAATTATGCGTTTCTCTGTGCTGAGTGTTCCTGTGTTTGTTTATACTGTATGTCCCGTAGTGTTGTTATTGTACCGATACATTTTTTAACCTTGCCATATAAGCGGGAGGTTTGTCTAGCCATATCACCAGGTTCAACCCACCATTTCTTTCATAAAGTGTAGACGAAACGCGCGTCTGGCGTATTTACAAAATTTAGTCCTGTTATCTATGATGAGTTTATTTACCTAGCTGTATATATAGTCAGGAACATGGCAGTTGTTTTCAAATATTTTGTGTCTATGTATGTTGGCGTTTGTTTTTGTTACATTTCAGTGTTTCTGTTGTTCTGTTGTTTTCCTGTTTAAGTTGATGTGTTTCCCTCTGTTTTAGTTTGTAACGCGGATTTGTTTTCTCTCAATCGATTAATGACTTTTGAACATCGATATACTACTGTTGTCCTAATTTTGTCATACTTATAATTAATTCCATTCATTGCTTATATGCCAATGATGTGAGATGGTTTTATCTTTATTTTCAAAAGGGATTGGAATAATCAAAACTGATATCGTTCTCTTTCACCCATTTCTTTACAGGTGGCAGCCAATTAGAAACATGTTCATTTGAAGTTGGTGCTTCATGTTTTTTGGTTGAAGCTACTAATGACGATTTTGATTGGACTCCTTTATCCGTAAGTCATCGCAAGCCCTTGTATTATTTATAATGATTGATAAAATGATCAAGATATCATACCGAATATTTCATAGATGGCAGCTTTTTAATTTTCCTAAAGAAGCTTTTTAACTACTTCCGGAGAATTTTGAGATTACATTTTGATTTTATCGGTTTTTAGTTGATTCATGCAAAATAAGTTGATAGTATGAAGATTAAAAATTATTTTCTAAAACTCTTTTTCATGTTTTTCTCATCTTTATTTCCTTTTGTTTTCAAAGTGGGTGGTTTAGAGAATTGCGTTTATAAGAAATGATTCTTTAGGGAATATCTGCTTACAGATCTTTTGCAATGTTTTCATCATTGTTCATCAATACAGTGAGACTTTGCTGCGTTTGAATTCGAATAATGTGTGGTGCATTATTAGCATAGACGCTTACCCGTCGATGTAATTTTATAATGATTTGTAAATTAAAAAGTGAGCTATTAAAATGTTTAAGTGATCTTGCCTCTTGTGTATTTATAAATTCCGACAATAGACTAGGAAACTAATTTCAATGTGAAACGGTCATTTGGTCTGAACATGCTGAGTATGCTAAACAGCGAGCCATTTTAGTATTTCGATCAATTTTCAGATTTATCCACTTAAACAAATAAAGTACTGTTGAGAAATTATCTTTCCTGATGATCTTTAGATCACAAACACCGCCCAAGACTAAAACGTTATACGTTTACTATTTAATGACGTTATATTCGACTAAGCTCCTAGTACGTGTCACTACAATGACGTTATATCCGACTAAGTCCATTGTATGTGTCACTTTAACTTTAATTACGTTATAACAGACTAAGATCCTGTATATGTCCCCTTGATGAAGTTATATCCGACTTAGCTCCCCGTTTATGTCACTTTGATCCGACTAAACTCCCTGTACATGACTCTTTGTTTCCGTTATGTCTGGCTAAGCCCAATGTGTAGGTCACCCTTGATGACATTATGTCTGACTGAGATTCTTGATCGTGTCACTATGATGCGTTTTGTTTGATTAAGTTCCCCGTAAATATCTCTGTGATGACGTAATATCAAATAAAATGACGTCCCACTAAATGCCATGTTGATGACCCTTTGATGACGTTATGTCCGGCTAAGCGTGCTGTTCGTGTGACTTTCATGACGCTAGAGTTAAATGAAGCTTTTTGTTTTAATTTAATTTGATTTTACTCCCCTTTGATGTAACTTTTAATTTTTTATCTGACTTAGCGATTTATTGATATCATTTTGAGGGCGTTATATCCAACTGAGCGTCCTGTTCATGTCAATTTGATGACGTCATATCTAACTAAGGTTCTTTATCATGTCGCTTTTATAACATTATAATTTGTATCTGAGTCAGACCCTGTTCATTTCATAGTGATGACGTTATATCTAACTTGGCTCCCTGTTCATGTCACTTTGATAGCGTTATATATTTGACTACTCGTCCTAAACATATAACGTGTTATTTGTCGAAGCTACCTGTTTCTGTCCATTTGATGACGTTATAGTCAAATCATGTCAATGCCAAGAATTATTCATACAATTTCGGAATGCCATTATTCTAACATTTACATGAAATTCATGCAATCTTTGTTTTGTATTATTTCAACCTTATCCAATCAAAATGTTGCCGTGAAGGTGTTCAGCGTACGCACATTTCACTGAACAATTTATCAATATAGCTTCTTTAAATTGTCAAAAAATATTTTAATAATACCATACAAAAACTTGTATTAAGGGAGAATCACCATCTTCTGGAACAGGACCAAAAGCGGCATATGAAGGAAGCATGTACAAATATATAGAAGTATCGTCACCTGTGATCAGTGACTCTGTCGCCAGGTTGATGTCGTCTTCCTCATTAAATGGTAAATAGTATACTTGGTTGAATGGAAATGAATAAGAAGAGATCAAGAATTATATTTTCTCTTCATGATAGACATTATGTTTTTTTTTATTTTGCTAGGGGTTGTTCAAATATCTTTTCTGAAATATTCGACTTGTTTGAAACTATTAGAAAACACTATCAGGAAATTAACATTGCCGTCATTGCTGTAAATAGAACGCATTGGTAAAAGCAGTAAACAATCCTAAATTTTTTTATTTCTCATATCACTAAATGTCACCTGACAAACCGCTTTTAACTTGGCAAACTGCTTTAAACTTGACAAACTGCTTTAAACTTGACAAACAATATTACATTAAAAATAGGAAAAGGGGGCTTCCAAATGAAAAAAAAATCTTAACGTTGTTAAATTCAATTTGTGAAAAGGGGATACACATTATAATGCCTTTTGAGATAAGTATTGCTTATGTCGTACACTGCTGGCAATAATCATTACTGACATAAGGAAAGTATTTATTTATTTACAGGTGGTGACCACTGTTTGACGTTTGCATATCACATGTTCGGAGCTAATGACATGGGAGAATTGAAAATATCCACTGGAGTAACAGCCCCTGACAACGAACTATTTATAGAATCTGGTAACCATGATGATCAATGGAACAAGGGGATGGTTACGTTTACTACAAGTCCCGGAATGAAGGTTCTTTTAGTTCTTTTATTGTCAATCATTTTGCATAATTTTGTTTCAAAGTTTATACATTAGTAGACTATCGTGACTATTGCAGAACAACTTTGAATTATTTTTTTGATTTATAATAAGTTTGTAAATTATTTACATATGATTAAGAAAATACTTTTAAAAAACGACATTTACAGTAGCTGTCGAATTCATTTACATTAATTAAACATGTAGTCAAATTCACATATTTGTTTGACAATATACTAAAATGTCTTTCCAAATTACCAATATTAATAATAATTTACAATGCATGAACTCGTTATGACACATGCTGTGTATTTAAGAATGAATGCCATCTAATTTACAATCAAGATGATGTCCGTAGAAGCCTTTAGGTTTTATGACCTGATGTAAATATAATTAGTAATATAAACCCATAAACCCATACGTGTCATCATATGGTTAGTTTTTTTTCCATTTCAATTTAATTTTCAAGATTAAAAAAATATGTAAATAATCGTTTTACTTCTATTTATAAAAAGATAGTGAGCAAAATCAGCCAGCAAAAGGGATTTCCCCTTTGCAGCCTTGTTTCACTTTCTAATGTCTTTGTTATTTTTTATAATTTTGAATGGGAAACCCGTTTTTAGCCCACTTTTGTTAAGGTTTAAATTTAATTTCGTATGAATACGGATTTAAAAAAATCAGTTATTGACTTTCAATCAAATAGTTAAGACATTATAACCCTGTCGACGTACCCCGTCTAGCTCCGTTCGGAATTTATACGATTTTCATTTTGCTTTGTTGCCCTGCTTTGTCCATTTCTAATCGATTTACGCGATTTGAAATTCAGTAATCTACCGCCATCTTCATTGATTATGCGTATGTCGATTTAGTTATTGTTTAAAGTCTTAAAGTAGTTAATCTGTTACAGTTATTCATTGAAGCTAATAAAGGTAACACATGGCAGGGAGATATTGCTATTGATGATATTCAATTAAAAAGTGGGAGTTGTGATGGTAAGAGTTTTACTAAAAATTATCTCTATACTCTCAGGTAGAAATTACTTCCACAGTGTTAAACTGTACAATCATGAAGGTAGATTCATGGTATACAAACGCTTTTTATTGCACAATCGCAGTACAAAGTCGGTCTAGTTATTTGTCTAAATCTGCAAATGTCGAGACATTGGACGCAGACTCAGACTTTTTTTTAATTGAGTTGTATTGTGCGTATTGCTCAATGTTAATCGCATTGGCTAGAGATAGAGAAGGAGAGTTGAGACATCACAAAACATGTTTAATCCCGTCGAATGTTTGCAGCTATCCCAATTCAGGAGCCGCTGAACTTTGTTAGTTTGATTTGATGTATTTGGTGCTTTATCGCCACTTTTGAGAATCTCATTAAAGCTATTTCGTAGCAGCCAGTTTTTATTAGTGGTGGAATCCGGAGTGCCAGGAAAACCCCCGTTCTTCGTTAGGAAAAATGACAAACCTATTTAATTAAGATTGGAGTCAATTGCACACACTGCAGCGGCAGTCGAACTCATAACCTCAGTGTTGACAGGTTAGTGATTACAGTAGTAACTACTTAGACCACACGGCCACCGAGGTCACAGTCTAGTTAGTATTGTACGTTTAAAAATATTATAGCTAAAGAAGATGTTGTATGAATGCCAATGAGACAACTTTTCTTCGAAGTAATAAATGTTAAAAATAAACAAATATAGGTTAAAGTAAGGCCTTAAATTCGGGCCTTGGCTCACAACAAACAACAAAACAACAAGCTATAAAGTACCCTAAAATGACTAGTGTTGAACAATCAAAACAGTAAAACCAACAGTCTAATTCTTTATAACAATACGAGAAACGAAACACATTTATATGTTTAAGAGTTTAGTGTTACATCCATGGTCGCTGAAGTAGTACATCGTTTTGTTTAGGAGCAAGCTGAAGCCGGCGTCCGGGTGCGGAATTTTTTTCGCTGTGTTGAAGACCCATTAATGACCTTGGGCTGTTTTCTGCTCTTTAGTCTGGAAGTTGTCTCTTTGACCCATTCCCCGTTTCCATTTTCAATTGTACCCTTTGCTTTCAAATATTTGACTTTTGGCGTTTCTGGTGAAGGTATCTGTGAACATGCGCTTCGGATGCAAAATAATAATAATGTGTTGTTTTCTTCAATTTTTTAAATAAAATCCCGTGCATCATGACTGTTGCAGTTTCAAATCGTGATGTGGGTGGAGAAGTGCTTTTAATTTGTTAAATATACCAAGGAATTGACTTAAGTTGTTAAATAATTCTCAGGGGTACAAGTTTGATATCTTTCAGACTGATCACGAAGTAGGAGTTTATTATCTTACAGATTTATTAAGGGGTAGAAATTTGATATCTGTTTAGATATATTAGAACATACAAGTTTTATATATTTACAGATTTAGCAGTAACCTTTAGATGTGATTTTGAAACAGATGCACCGTGTATATTCAAGGAATCCTCTCAGGACGAATTTGATTGGACACGACATTCTGTAAGTTCTTTAAAAACTTTGCTTAAAGATTTAATTGAAATCAAGTAAGCATAAAAAAGTTTATAATCAGTATCCACGACTATATGAGTGTATTTTTATACCCCACCTACGATAGTATAGGGGCATTATGTATTCTGGTCTGTGGGTCCGTTCGTCTGTTCTTCCGTCCGTTCGTCCGTCTATCCTGCTTCAGGTTACAGTTTTTGGTCACGGTAGTTTTTGATGAAGTTGAAGTCCAATCATACTTGAAACTTTTCTAAGACATTGAAATTATAATTAATCAATAAAAGTACTTAAGGAGAAAATTTAGTGACCCACTTAAATGATATTTGCTAGATTAGTAATCTGTTTTGATTTTCAATTAAAGTTGCTAAAACATTGTGTTATCATTCATAATTCTTAGATATAAGAAACTGTGGTATGAATGCCAATAAGACAACTCACCATCCCAGTCACATTTTTTTCAAAAGTAAACCAATTATAGGTCAAAGTCCGGCCTTCAACACGGAGCCTTGTCTCATACCGAATAGCAAGCTATAAAAGGCCCAACTAAATTTCTAGCGTTAAACCATTCAAACACGAAAACTAACAAATAAAAATCAAGAAACTAGAAACACTTATGAACCACATCAACAAACCACAACCAATGAACAACAGGGACCTCAATAAGGACATGTGCAAACAAATACAGCGGGTTTAAATGTTTCAACCTTCACCCTAACATGAAAGAATTCTATCAGTATTAGAAGTGGAAAAAAAAAGTATCATTTGATACTTCTAATATACAAAATAAATTTAGTAAATATACACGAAAAATAATACAAAAAAAGCATAAACATATATAAATAGATACACATGACACAATGATATCATTAAATGATGTACAATCAGCTGATCAAGCGGATTTTGACTAAAGAGTAAATGCTGCAAGCGGAACAAACGTATTTTTATAGATGATGTTTTAATCTTTAATTTAAGAAATCATCACGAAACACTCTTTTTTAGGGTCAAATGAGTTATGTGCTCCCTTTTACGCTCACACAATGAAGCCTTTCGAGAAAATGTATCAAAAACCTTCACTGTCAGAATATATTGTTTAAATAAACTGTGCTGTCATTAAGATGATGTTTTTTAGTTGACCACTCCAAGTACAGATACTGGACCAGAGAAAGCAGCTACTGGAATTTACTACATATATACAGAGGCTTCATATCCGAGAACATTTGGAGATAAAGCTGTACTCACAACTGAAGCTACTACATTACAAGGTAGGCTCTTGTTGAATATATATAGCGGTTTTGCACTGAGCGTGAATGTGAATAGAACTGTAATGTTGAGAGGTACTGAGGGTTAAAAGAGATAAAAGTAAAATGACAAAAATACTGAACTCCTATGAAAATTAAAAACGGTAAGTCACAATTCAAATTTTACCTGGTGTTAAAGCTAGCGAACCCTCTCATTTTGTATGACAGTCCCGATAAATTTCATTATTATGATATTGACAACGATGTGTGACGAAAACACACTAAAGCAGTACCTATAACTGATGCTGCTTACTAATATAGTATGTTTCCTTTGAATAAATACAGATGTATCGGTACTGAGAGTAAATAAAGATACATTAATACAAAAAAGACAACTAGTTCTTCGAACTAAACAAGAAAGGAACAAAATTAGTATATACTTTGCCATTTTATTTTGACCATGATGAAACAAAACTATGAGCACACAAATAATTGACTGAAATACATGTATGAAGATATGAATCGGATGTAAAGAATAAAGAATAATGATCCAAACATTAGAAAAAATAAAATGAACCAACATATTATGGAATAAATAATAGTGGGATCAGAAAATACAAACAATAGAGAAAAATGGGCAAAATAAAACAACAATATTGAAAATAATAAATAAAACAGAAATGCCCCTTTCCATACCCTCATGAATTTTTAAAATGAATAATTGTCGATCACATTGTTTTATAAGGCACATATCACAAAGGTAGTATTTTAGGATTCTTAAAACTGATGACGATTTCTAATGTCATTTGTTTGAGATTTTTTTTGTATTTTAGATACTAGTTGGTGTCTCTGCTTCAATTACCACATGAAAGGGTCCGATATAGGAATATTAGAAGTATTTGCTGGGGATAAAACATCTTCTTTGACAAGTATCTGGCAAAAAACAGGAGAACAATCTGATCCAGCCCTGTGGAAATCTGCTACTATAGATGTACAACAATATAGTAATCCTGTTGTAAGTATGTTACTACTGTAGACAACTGCTACTACAGACTAACCACAAGTTAGGAATCATATTGTATAACTGAAGATTTGAACTAGTTTTTTGTATGTATTCTGTCATTGAAAACACTTCTCAGTTAAGGCTATACCAAACAATTGGTAACGTATCTCAGCGGCCGGTACAGTACTCTCCATTGAAGGTTATAATTCTACACAAAATATTTGCAATGGAGAAGTAACGGAATGTTCATCCGTGGTAAATCTATTGGGATGAACTTTTATAGCCGACCAACTGACAACATCATGACATAAAACAAAATAAAAAGACAAACAGTTGTTATAATGTAGGCAACAAGAAAATCTCTGCCCATTGAAAATATTCACAGTCTATTATCATGTTGTCTATTGTTATTGCTTTTGTCCTCGAAACAAATTTTGCGAATGAATAGCTTTTTTTGCTACCTGATTGGTGTTCAAGTAACTGAATCATACCCTGACTGTTTAGTTAAATTCCATTCGGATATACGAAAAACAGACCCTTTGTCCAAGCGTTGCTTTTAATAATCTGATAACGCTGCGTTCTACTTTCTGTTTTTAAGAGCCATCATGATCCGCTGATTCGGAGACAATGATACATATCTTTAAAATATTGGTAAGGGCTTAATGAAATTAAGTACTACACGTGATGTAGGAACCTGTAGCCGAACATGTATATCATATTACTTAAAATTGAGAATGGAAATGAGGAATGTGTCAAAGGGACAACAACCCGACCATGCATGGAACAGAAAACAGCAGAAGGTCACCTACAAGTCTTCATGCATTCTATCACGGTTTTCACCTGTTAAAAAACGTTGTAACCCTATTTAAGATATATCTGTTATGCATTAGTTAGGAATACATTTGTAGCTATTTAAAAAAAAGTAAAACATTAACGAATAAAGTAATATAAATCGAAATGAATTTTTCAGAATAACTAAAAAGTATACATAATATAAGATTATATGTGAACATTAATGTTGTATGAATTTTTACAGAAAAGTTAGATGTATAGCTTGAATCAAAAGAAATTTCATAAAGAACCCTTAGTTTTAAAGAAATTTATCTATGAATAAATCTAAAACTTTGATCTATTTTTTTCAGATCACAATAGAAGGAATCAGAGGTTCGTCATACGATGGTGACATTGCTATTGATGATATCTCCCTAAGTTCAGGCGGATGTAGTAAGTACACTCCATTTTTTTGATTATCCTGAATATTCATCAACTTAAGGTTTAGTAAACCATATGCAATAAATCATACGATACCATGGAATAAGTGATCTTTATGCTGAAATACTTATTGAGAACATATTTGTAATTTCCATGGGATTGATCTATGTTCCTCTTCAAGCATTCCTATCCTTATTTTTATATTTCCGTTAGACACTTGTCAACACGAAGAAGATAAAAGACGCAAGATCATTAAACTTTTCTAATTGTGTTTCATTTAGAAATAGAATCTAAAGAACCAACTGAAAGTGTTTCCTCCTTCGCATTTTAGACTTTAACCTCGAATTTGTATAAGCAATTATGATAGCACCATAATCCATGACACACGAAACGATTTTAATTTTAGAATAAATTTTTCTCCACCTTAGTTTCATCTTCACCTGCAAATGTACATTTTCTAATTTATTCGGTTTTCATGAGCTTCCAGCAACCAATCAGACGGTATAAAACATCAACAGTATCTATACATTTACCATATTTACTGTATTACGCCACTAGCACACTTTGTTACATATTTATCTTACCGACTATCTTTAAGTGTAAAATTTAGACTTGTGATCAATCGAAATGAGCAAGCCAGTGTTCAATACAGTAAGCATTTAGAAACTACTTCCTTTGATCATACAAGAATAGCCAACGATAACAACTTGTTCCGTTTAAATGTGTTTAATAAATTTATTTCAATCTTAATCATCAATTTCTTTGTCTGTTGAAACCTTTAAGATTGTTCTCAGTTCCGTTTTGTTTTTTTATAAAGGGACGTAACACCACTACTAACCGTGTATGAAATTATCCCTGCCTCCCTACTACCTAATATTGAATATAAAGGGACGTAACTTTAGTACTAACCGTGTATGGGATAAGCCCCTTCTTACTCATGTAACCTAATATCAAATATACACGGTCTTCACGCGGGCGCTTTTAACCAATCACATTCCTAGAAATGTATAGGAGGAAAGATAATGTGCTATGAATTGTTTTTTATATTCTTGTCTTCCATTTTTGTCTATGTACTTTGTCTATAGAGTGTCTATATGCGATTTTTGTGTTTCTTTGTTGACACAAAGTGATGAAGATAAGAACACAATTTTGACAGCTGTACTTAATTATTGATATTTTACCTATATTACTGTTAGTTTTACTCCAACCTTGCTGTCAATATGATATAGTTCTTTGTGACTGTCATACAAGTAAGAGGATTAGTTGACTACAAAACCAGATTTATTCTACCTTTTTCTACCTCCGAAAATGTTTGTACCAAGTCAAGATTATGACAGTTATTTTCTCGTCGTTTGATGTGTTTGAGTTTTGGTTAATTACGCCATTTGATTTACGAAGTTCTATTTGGAAGTTTCTCTGGAGTTCGGTATTTTTTGTCATTTTACTTTTTACTTGACCTTGATTGTTAGAAAATCTGCTTATGTCACAGAGTTCAAGGTAAATTACTGGTATATTATCGAGGAGAAATATGACGTCAATGCAATTCTATGGATATCAGACGGAAATGCGAAACATGATGTCATCTTAAATGCAACATGTGATATTCTACTTGAACATTTAAATCAGTTGTTTTTGTATTCATGTTGGTTGTCATAATGTAAATGTGATTATTTATTTCCTGATTAAAATGACACATATAGGAATAAAACATAGTAGTTTTGCTGTTAAGATTTTCATATATATAACAGTCAATGTTTCCTCTTTTGTAGATACAAGAAAGTAAGCACAAGAAGCTAACACCGCATAATGACTTAATGACCATGTGATATCTATGACTTGAACTTGATCTTGTCTACAAGTTGAACCTAAAAAATACTTATAAATATATATATTTATTGTGTACCTTAATCAAATCAAATTTCCATATCATATTCTCTGATCACGCCTTATTGATATATTTACTCTATATATATATAGTTATAAATACTCTTGATTTTGATTCGCCATAGCTAGTGTGTTTCGAATTGTCCCATATTGTGGTTCTTTTTCTTTTATTATCGCCATGTTTTACAAAACGATGTATTTTTACCCTCTCTTACCTGGTATTTGTTTAAATGTATGTTGATCATTCCTTAAAATAATATCAGCTTTTATTGTCATAATGGCTTAAACGAATCCATTCAATATACACATCCTGCTTCAAAACACATGGACCTTATAAATGCCATTAACATTTTACAATGTGGTAATCTTTTACCAATTGTTTCAGCTCTGATGAGAATTTCAGCTGTTTCATTCACAAATGTAAATCTAAGTACCAAGCAAAACTTATTTATCGACAAAGTTTAACATGTATATTATATAAAAAAATTGTAATATGATTTTCCAGTTTTTGTTACGTCGTTTGTAACTTAAACACATATTTTCTTCTAAAATTGTACACAGGGATATTAAAACAATTTAAAATCTTAGTTTTCAACATGAAAATTATTCATGCATGCATGACATATATGTATATATATTTAGACGTATAAGATGTAATCAGTAACAGTTACTTAGTATAATAAAATATTTATTGTTAATAATTGTTTATTTAATCAAACAATTTATTAGAAAATGTAATTTATAATTTGTATATAATTACCAACCACTTATCTAAAGCGTGTTGTGCATTATATTTGGCAGAAGTTTTTGGAATTGTGGGTCATCAATGGTCTTCAATTTTATACTTGTTTGGCTTTTTAACTGTTTGTCATTTGAGCTTCACCGGACCTATTCGTATACAGAAAAACGATAATGTTACACAGCCAAATTTTTTTATGTTAAGGATCAAAAAGTTAACTGGGTTCATTAAACAAAATCTCCGTAAAAACAAGGATGCGCTATCTCTTTTGAAATACTCTTTCTACAGGTACAACTTAACTTAAAACCAAATATTCATATATATATTGACGAATCTAATGACATATATGTGTATATTTTTTCGACATATAAGATGTATTCAGTATCAGTTAGATAGTATAATAAAATATTTATTCATGACAGTTGTCTATTTATTCATACAATTAATCAGGAAATGTAATTTATAATTTGTATATAATTACCAACCACTTATCTAAAGCGTGTTGTGCATTATATCTGGCAGAACTTTTTTTAATTTTTGGTCCTCAATGCTCTCGAACATTATACTTATTTTGGCTTTCTAATTTTTTCTTTGAGCTTCACTGATAAGTCTTATGTAGACGAAACGAGCGTTTATCGTAACAAATTATAAGCCTGCTACCTAAGATAACTATTTAGACATTTACTAATGAAATAGTAATGAATAGTAAGATTTTGTAGGACTTAAAACAAAGTATTTGTATCTACGATTCTATTTTTTTTTCATTAAAGCTGTGAAATTTAACAGAGTAAGGAATTTTAATCATTAATATTTGGATTTAATTTGCAAGACAACGAGTAGATTTTTCTGTTTTACTATGCTTTAATTTTCACTGTTTACACTGTCATTAATTTGTGTCCCCTATTAATAGATTGCCCAATCAACGAATTCGATCGATTTGCCTTAACGGAATAACACACGGCTATACTTTATATCATTGGATAGAGGAAAACAAGCCTCATCGAAATACCGTTGTCGTCGTTGTCTGCCGTGGTCACTTTTTTTTAGCTCACCTGACCCAAAGGGCCTCTGAAACTTCTTGGCCAAATTAAACCAAACTCGACCACAATCATCATTTGGGTATCTAGTTTAAAAAATGTGTCCGGTAACTCAGCCAACCAACCAAGATGGCTGCCATGGCTAAAAATAGAACATAGGGGTAAAATGCAGTATTTGGCTAATAACGCATTTAGAGCAAATCTGACAGAGTAAAATTGTTTATCAGGTCAAGATCTATATGCCTTGCAATTTTCAGATGAATCAGACAACCCGTTGTTAGGTTGTTTGCCCCTGAATTGGTAATTTTAAGGAAATTTTGCTGTTTTTGGTTATTATCTTGAATATTATTATAGATAGAGATAAACTGTACACAGCAATAATGTTCAGCAAAGTAAGATTTACAAATAAGTCAACATGATCAAAATGGTCAGTTGACTCCTTTAGGAGTTATTGCCCTTTATAGTCAATTTTTAACCATTTTTCGAAAATCTTAGTAATCTTTCAGAAAAATCTTCTCCTCTGAAACTACTGGGCCAAATTAAACCAAACTCGGCCACAATCATTATTGGGGTATCTTGTTTAAAAATGTGTCCGGTAACTCAGCCAACTAACCAAGATGGCCGCCATGGCTAAAAATAGAACATATGGGTAAAATGCAGATTTTGGCTTATAACTCAAAAACCAAAGCATTTAGAGCAAATCTGACAGGAAATGAAATAGTTGATCAGTTTAAAATCTATCTGCCCTCGAATTTTCAGATGAATCAGATAACTGGTTGTTAGGTTGCTGCCCATGAATTGGTAATTTTAAGGAAATTTTGCTGTTTTTGGTTATTATCTTGAATATTATTATAGATGGAGATTAACTGTAAACAGCAATAATGCTCAGCAAAGTAAGATTTACAAATAAGTCAACATGACAAAAATGGTCAGTTGACCCCTTTAGGAGTTATTGCCCTTTATAGTCAATTTTTAACCATTTTTGGTAAAGCATAGTAAGCTTTTAGAAAAATCTTCTCCTCTGAATTTATTTGGCCAACTTAAACCAAACTAAGCCACAATACTCATTGGGGTATCTAGTTTTAAAAATGTGTCCGGTAACTGAGCCAACCAACCAAGATGGCCACGATGGCTAAAAATAGAACAAAGGGTAAAAATGCAGTTTTTGGCTTATAACTCACAATTTAGAGCAAATCTGACAGGGAGAGAAATTGTTGATCAGGTCAAGATCTATCTGCCCTGCAATTTTCAGATGAGTCGGATAACGGGTTGTTAGGTGCTGTCCCTGAAAGATATTTGGCACACATATGAACCATGTCTTTTTGGTGTAATCAAGTAAAAATCCCATGAAAATAACACGCAATAAGCTAAATGATAAGTATAATTTGAACAAATAACGCAGAAAGCAATCATTATATTTTTCGTGTTGAAGATTGCCTGTATGATGAGGTATCTTTGGTTACCCTCAGAAACCACAAAATTTTGAAAAAAAACGTGACCACGGTAGCTTACGACGACATTCATAATTGGAAAAAATGATGATTTTCCAATAATTTGCAGATAAATATAGCCGTGTGTTATCCGTTAACTTAAACTCGTTAACTAGACGTCTTTTTCGATACTAGACACCCTACTATATCCAAATGTGAGTTAATTACGTTTAAAATATATAAACATTTCTCAACTCCTTCATTATTCAAAAGCTTGCAGCTGCTACTCAGACTTTATAAACGTCACCAGTGTCAATAAATTGATGACCCAGAACATATAGTCCTTTTTCTAAAAAAAAGTACAGTCAGTCATGCGAAGCAATACATGTGTTTTTTAATTTGATAGATGCTTTTGTGCTTTTTGTAAATGATTGTTTGTTATGTAACACAGTAATGACTGCTGTACCCAACTTTTGACTTTTATTTATCATGTCTGTTTTGTTCACGCATCGTTGTAGATGATATATGACAGTGGTTATCCATTCGTTTGATGTGTTTTGTCATTTGATGTTGCCATTTAATTAGGGACTTTAAGATTGATTTTTCCTCGGAGCTCATATTTTATGGATTTTACGTTGTTTCAAAAGCTCAGCGCTGGGCACAGAAAAAAAACCAATTGACATGAAAACAACAGATACACAGAAATAATATGTAAGAGTAGACACGGTTACTGAAAACCGGTTCAAAGCCAGTAACATATTATAATAAATCATGTTTTTCTACATTAAAGTATCAAGCAGTACAACGTAGGATTGACATGCTAATTTGATTCATCAACTTTCAAATGCTACTACTGTGATAACAAGTATGATCAAACGTATGTTATTCTTGTTCACACAGCAATAAAACACCAGATTATCTCCTTTTCCATCAGTTAGCAGTGCTTTATAAAAACAATCAAAGTATAAATATCTTTCCAGACATAATATGTTTGTACCTGTCCGAAGTCAGGAATCTGATGTAAAGTAGTTGTCGTTTGTTTATGCAATTTATACGTGTTTCTCGTTTTTTTTTTATTTTATATAGATTAGACTGTTGGTTTTCCCGTTTGAATGGTTTAACACTAGTAATTTTGTGGCTCTTTATAGCTTGTTGTTGGGTGTCAGCCAAGGCTCCGTGTTGAATGCCGTACATTGACCTACAATGGTTTACTTTTTTTAAATTGTTATTTGGAAGGAGAGTTGTCTCATTGGCACTCACACCGCATCTTCCTTTATCTATTATAATAACCAATGCATAACTACTGAACTCTGCGATTTAAGTTTGAATTAAATAAGCTCATTACATTAACATTACTGAATGCTGAACTTGACACATTTTATAATCCTTATTATCATTGCAACCGTATGGCATAACAATATCTAGTTCTCCTATACACATTGCTTTCTATCTTTTCGTAAAGGACTACATGGTGTTGTGATTTCACCGAGCATGTGCACATGGTGTACGCTTTCCAAAATAAAAAGGGTCATGATCAGGTTGTTTAAAATGTTTATAAAGAACCCTGAATTCCGAATCGTTATTATCAGCCCGGTGTAGATTCATCCTTACACGCAATGATTGCCATGTTCACAAGCACAAAGTAGCCAAGACAACGTACTTTCAATTTTAAAAGTGTTAAAATAGATACCGTAGAAAGATTCAAAATGGACATTACTTTTATCAAACGGAAATTTTAAATGCTCGAACTCATTACAGGAATCAAAAACAACTGTCAAATTTCTAACTATATACAGTCATTTCCTTGTGTAGATAATGGTGAATAAAATCTGGGTTTTACTATCAAACCTCTCACTTGTATGACAGTCGTATTGCATTCCAATAAATGGACTACAAATTGTTAGCAGAATAGACAATATTGGTTGAAAAATCTAATCTGGGATACAGCAGTCAGCATTGTATTTCGAATTAACGAACAGACACTGTTTGGCAGCTGCCCACCCGCACACCGTACCTCCCAAAATTAAAAACCGATTTTTCTTTTGAAAAAACATTGCAATTCTAAATATTATAAAATTCCACATTCACACAAAAGATATGTAAATCAGATATGGGTTTTATAATGTTGCTACGTCTCAACACATCCCAAAATGACCCATGTTGAGTTTTGAGTGTTCCTGGCGGAGATAAATCCGAAGATATGCTTCGGATGCACACAACGTATATAAAGTGATTTTCATAAACATTGTAATGTATTTCAATCACATTGAAGGACTGACTATAATATTGTTTCTGTCTATTTCAAATGACATAAAAATGTAGTGCACACTGAATAAATTTTTAAAGTCAGTCCTTATCATTTAATAAAAAAAGTAATCAGAAGACGTGTTACATCCAAAATTAAATTATTTCAAAATCATCCAAATTGTTTACAATTTCATTTGCCTTTTCTTATAAATGTAATTAAATGACGGTACAGTGACTGCATTAAAAACGGATTGATAATAACATTATAAATGACATTTTGTAGGTTATTGAGTTAAGATTACATATTATTTAGTTTTCTTTGTTGTATTTGTTAGATTGTTGTTTGTCTTTTTGTTATCTTTTGCAATTTTCAGTTCGTTTCCGACTTATTATTTTAACTAACCCTTTGAGTATCTTCCACCTCTCTTTTACAAACCAATGAATATGAATGAATATTTTTATTCTAATAACTAATGGTTACTGAATACATGATTGTACATTTAAAATAATAACATATATATCATATATGTGTTAATAAAATACATAGTAAATATAAAGCAATTGGTGAAACTAAATAAAAATCCTTTATTTTCTAATAACACTGTATACGTTGTCTTTAAGAAAACAATTGTTCAAATTTATAATTTATAATCATATAATGATTGTTTTAGAAGAACATACAACCCAAAGTTTATTGGCACTTGCTTTCAGCTTAGCACTTTTGCAATGAAACTTTAAAAATTCTCACATAAATTATAGGAAGCGGCTGAAAAGTAATTGTGATTAATTAACACAATTTTATATATATTTTTATATTTCTAGTAATTTTTCATACAACTGTTAGTAGAGATAATGTATAAGTAACTGATTAAATCACTTGACCATTAAGTCATTTTTGTCGAGTAAGCTCTTTGTGTTAATGTCACATGACCATCGAGTCATTATTTCAAGGTTTTTCATTTTTCTGTTAATTTCCTGTAACTACAAAAGAGATAAACAAAATAAGTGTCACATGCTTCCTAAGAAAACATTAATTGCATAAGGAACAATGTTGCTCTATTCCTCTTTGACACTGAATGACCTTCAAAAATACTACGGGCGATAAAAGTCTTTTCGGTTTTTTCTCAGTATTTTTTAATGTAAAACACCATAAATGAACACACAACTTCCTACAATTTGTATTTGAGTAGCATACGATTTTTTTTTCAAATTTGTTAATCTGCTTACTGAAAAGTATTTTCATAAAACCATCGGGAGCTTCTAATGAACTGTAAATACCTACTTCATACTATTGTTTGTCTTATAAAAAAAAACCTTCTGAAACTTGTAACTTTGAATTATTTAACTGTTTAACTTTTTTAATCATCATCATTTTATTCGTTCTGTGTCATTAATAATACAAGGATAATATATTTATAGCCTCTTTTCCTTCCATGTTATTTTTTCAAATTTCACTCCTAAATAAATGATCACCATTATGCATCAAAAATATAATTTTATACAAAATCAACTAATTCAAATGTACAAAATAGATTCTAACACTGTTCTGAGTGTTATACGATATTTATCAACTCAATTTTGAAATTTAAAACGCGAGGACTATAATTTGGAAATTTGACTTAAATAAAACAATGTCATGTATGTATTCAATTATGTATTACAATGTTATTGAATTACAGAAACAAACATCCCTAATATAAAGTATCCCAAATCAATGATACTATCCCCATTTATCATTTAAGTTAAATAGAAAATAATATGTGTATTGATTTTTAATAGCTTAATATTCAGTGGCGAATATTTCATGCATATTCACAAAGTTGAATGGATTAGAGCTATGCGGCATGAATTTTACTCATTAAAGAAGGTCGTACAGTTATTTACTAACATCTCCATCGTTTGATGTCTGGTGGATAGTTATCTTATTTGTACTATTTTAACTTTAAAAAAACAATTATGTCATTGAAATAATCATTGAGAATATTCGGCTGTGTACATCATGTGTGTTATAACCTTATTCTATCTACCATAGTTCAGATAAAAATCAAAGTTTTTCTAGGATATAACTTTTTCAAACAGGTTATTTTTATGTATCTGAGTAACACTTACTACATCCACCAGACCTGAGGGTGAGATCATCAATAGCAATGTCACCTCTGAATGACGAACCTCTGCTCGCTTCTATGGTGATCTGGAAAAATATTAATGAATATATCTATACCGTTAACATGGTTAAGAATCTCTTTTTGGTAAACATGTCCCTAGATAATCTGTTGACCTCACACACATGACAATCAATGTTACACGTATTTATGAAAGACCAGAGACTCGTACTGAACATATGTATGTCATAACTATTGATGAAAATAGGATTTGTTGTTTTGTTTTTTATTATGCTTTACTATGTTTTAGTATGTTAAATCAAAGGATGCACACGAAGGTAAAAAAATCAAGAAACCGGTGTTTTAAGAAATTTAATGGACGTCTTTCGTGCAGACTTGCTTTAAACTATATTTCATATAATTGAAATGTAAAAGAAAATGATATTTGTCAAGCTGTAGACAAATGGCATGAACGTTTTGTGCAAGTAGTCGACAAAGCTGCATCAATGAAAACAACAAACAGAATGAAAAAATAGGAAGTGGCATTCATTATAAAAATATGCATCATTAAAGAAAAGATAGGGTCAATTTTATACATGTTTTAGTGCCAAGAAGAAATTTTATCAAAACTACATTTAGTTAAAAAGCAACAGTAAAGAACTTTGGCATACATTAAGGGTTTAATAAAACAAAACATGAAAAATAATTTCAATCTTGAATTGGAGTATGAATATCCCTTATATATTGTTAATACATTGTAAATGCAATTTCTCATCAGTTGTTGAACAACTTATTGTAAATAATACGTCTGAAGAAAAAATTGGCAAACATGAACCACAATCCCTATTTAAAGCTAAGGAAACAAAAAAATGTACCTTACGCATCAAGAGACGGAACATGGATGGCAAAATATTTATAGACGAGATAGGGCTATGATCCTGACACACATGGGTTAAGCATTCTTGTGATGCTCAATAACAGGTAATTGGGCTGAATCTTAACTCTACTTGGAAAGTAGCGGGCGTCGTGATCAGTTATCGAATCTAAAAATACACTTATAACTTAGAATATACAAAAGGCTATTTTAAAGCTATAGTTATAGAATACCAACAACATGATTCCTAAACTGTGGTTTGTCTGTAGTAGCAGTTTTCGATATTAGCAAAATACTTACAACAGGATTAGTTAATTGTGGTAACTCTAAAGTAGAAGTTTTCCATTGGTCGGGATCTGGTTGCTCTCCAGTTTTGTTCCAAATACTTGTCAAAGAGGAGGTTTTATCCCCATAAAATACTTCTAATGTCCCAATACCTCTCCCCTTCATATGGTATTGGAAGGACAGACACCAACCTCCAGCTGAATAACAAATGATTTTCAATTTAACGCAATAAGGTATAATTATCAGTGAGATATCCATCTTCAAGAATACTAAAAAGATGCCCAGTCAATATAGTCTCGGAGTTCGATATTTCGTTATTTTACTTTTAAAAATAGGTGGCTATTATAAAAATGATATAGAAAATTATTTATTTTTTAAATACACGAAGGTCTTTATTTCTGTAATCTTTATTTTTAGGCTATGTTTTGCTCTATTCTAAAATTATTTCCAATTTATTTCTTGATATTTTAGCACCATATACTTCTCTATTATCTAACACTTTTTGTCATTATTCTCTTTTCTGTAAATTTCATCCAGACAACCATACATGCACTTCACTCATGTAATTTTTTTTTAAGGTGGTACCTAACACTACAGGGAGATAACTCTGTAAAGTCAGCTTAACGTTTTAATTACGTTGAGTTGTAAAGGGAAATTAAGCTTCTCAATGATCAAAATTGGTGTATGTCAAACTGCTATATAACCAGTGTAATTTTTCTGACAAAACAGTTGGTTCAAAATTTTTGAAATTTTTATATTTTTGTTAAAGGGTCAAAGTAAATACTTTGACAAAATTTTATGAAAATTAAACGAGCCAAATTAATTTTAGTGAAAGTGTTGGGTACCACCTTAAATGGTATACAATACAGTTACAACGCATGTAATGACGTTTCTTACGTACAATGTTATTTTTGGCGACGTCAAACTGCGACACATCGGGAAAAGATTCATTTTCAAGTGATTTTAATCATTAGCTTGTAAGGAGTTTATAGACATCTTTTTAAAAAAAATGAATACCAACACTAGACTTAATATTGCAAAAAGATTATTTGTTCCAATTTTTATGAAAATATCACGTATAATTTTTTTTATATTAGATAAATATAAAGCCAAAAAATCATAACCTTTTTACAAAAATCCACATGTGTTTATCTTTTGAAACAAAAAAGTATGTCTGTCCAAAGGATAAAAATGTCTAAAAAAACCACGAAAAGTTAAGTAAATGTCAAAAATGCCGACCCAATTTATCTCTTAATTTTGTACATGATGGTAAATTTTTGTTACATATTTGAATTGAGATATCACAAAACATGTTTAATCACGCCGCAATTTTGCGCCTGTCCTAAGTCAGGATCCATTGGCGTTTTTTAGTCTTGTATGTTTTTTTTTTAAATTTTAGTACATTTATATGTTTCAGAGTTAAGTGTAACGATCATTTCGCTAAACTAGTACATATTTTTGTTTGAGGGGCCACCTGAAGCCCGCCTCCGGGTGCGTGATTTTCTCGCTGTGCTGAAGACCCATTGTGGCCTTGTGCTGTTTTGTGCTCTTTTGGTCGGGTAGTCTTTGACACATTCCCATTTCAATTCTCAATTATATTACCTCGTGTAAGACGCCGAAATGTGTCCATCAATTATTTTAAAGTAATTTGTTTTTTAACGAGGGTAGGAATGATAGATACCATTAGTTGTCAAATGATGGATCTATTTGGCCATCGTTGGTGTTAAATTGATTATTTTTTATCGTGATCGTCCTGAACATGCATGAAACATTTGCAACTTAACGTGAAGCAACCAAAATAAAAAAAATCTTTTTCGACCTATCGTGATTCGTTGAAAGTCTCAACAAATTTGTTCGTAGATTTTTGGGCTGCTAATTCTTGTCCATTTTTTTTTTTACTGCGTCCAGATTCCTTATAGAAATAAAACTAATTGTATGTATCCTCTATGTAAATTTCTGCAGCTTTACTAGGTCTTTTATTTTGATTTTATTCGTGTAACCTCAGCTACCCTTTAAATTCCGGGAACTGTATTGATGTCCTTTAAAAGCGGTTTTGATTCCATTTTTCGCTAGACCAGTCGTTAGTTGTTTTTGACTGCCATAGATATAGGAAGATGTGGTGTGAGTGCCATCATAGGTCAATGTACGGCCTTCAACACGGAGCCGTCATATTATTGATGTCACAGAGGACATATTAGCGCTAAAAGGTTTGAGACGTTTTGGTGTATTAATGTGGAAACCTTTTGTCGGATAGAAATTGTTGGATACGTTCTGGCAACATAAGCACCTTTCGATGGCGGAAACGGTTGACGGAATGGACACGTTTGAGAGTAGTGTTACATAAATTTATCAGAAGCTTATCTTGTTACCTGAGCAACATCAGTTGTGAGTACAGTTTTATTTCTAATTATCTAAGTTCTAACACTTCAGTGTATATTCAACAATAATATAGTTTTTAAATTTACAGTACAGCCTTATTCAAATTCTTTCTAAGCGCCAACACTTTTTTTATTTATTCTATAAAAGCTTACATTGTAAGTTAGTCGCTTCAGTTGTGAGTACAGCTTTATCTCCAAGCACTCTTGGGGATGATACCTCTGTATATAAGTAGTAAGTTCCAACAGCTGCTCTCTCGGGTCCAGTATATTTACTTGGGGTAGTCAACTAAAATCATCATCTTAATGATAACAATTTTATTTACAAGTAACAATACTTTCTTACAATGGGTCCGAGAAAGAAATTAACTCGTACAAATTTGCTCATTGTTGAAGGCCGTACGGTGACCTATAGTTGTTAATTTCTGTGTCATTTGGTCTCTTGTGGAGAGGTGTCTCATTGACAATCATACCACATCTTTTTTTCTATATCATCTACAGAAAACTTATACATTATGTAGGTTGTACCTTATACGTTTACCTTAGGTCCAAACCTTCCTCTGTTTTTCTCAGTATTTTAGTATGTCAATAGTTTTGTATGATATTGCTATCATATACATGTATTTATTTACTTAATATTTTTTTTTCGTTTCCAATACTTTTAAGAAGAATGAATGAAAACGACTCGTTTTGGACGCTTGAATTGACAATCAAAACACATTAATAATCTAACTAATATCATACTAGTGGATTGAAACAGATCATGTGAGATGTATATATTCAACGTTCACCCTGTCCACTTGGATTAATAGATCGAAACAGGACATAAGAGATATATGTATTCAACCTTATCCTTATCCACTTATTATAATAGTGGATAGAAACAGGCATGGAAGATATCTGTATTGTACTTTCTCCATATTAACCTAATTACTAGTGGATAGAAACAGGACATTGAAGATGTAGGTATTCAACTTTAACTTTATCCACTTGTACTAATGGATCGAAACAGGACATAAGAGATGCATGTATTCTAGTTTCACCTTATCCACTTGTACTAATAGATCGACACATGTCATGGGAGATGTATATATTCAACTTTCATGTTATTTTCTTATACTAGTTGATGGACATAGTTCATGGACGCTGTATGTATTCATTTTTCTCATGATCCACTTGTACTAGTGGATAAAAAAAATTCCCGGAAAATGTATGTATTCAAATTGCACCTTATCCCCTTATATTAGTGGATGGGCACAGTTCATGGAGAATTATGTATTAGATATTCTGCTTATCTACTTCTACTAGTGGAAGGAAAATGAACAATAATTTTACTTTAAAGTCGTCACATTCTGACTGGTCTTAAACCAAATTTATACAACCTTTTCTGAAACGTAAAGTAGTTTGTATTACAAACTTACAGAATTCCAACTCCAATCAAAGTCATCCTGTGATGAATTCTTGAAAATACATGGTGCATCAGTCTCAAATCCACAACTGAAACTTTTATTTCCTGATAAATCTGTAAAAATGTCATATTGCTCTTCACTTCTTTAAGTCTTATACATTATTAGGTTTCCAGTGTGCGAGTTTAAGCGCTTTTGATGAAGGTGAGAACAGAATACCGCTTCATACGAAATCAATAAAGTATCATTTTTATTTACTGAAAACAAAAATGCAATCGTCTGTGTCTTTTGGTACGTGTGCAGTATATTGGGACTTTGAATAGCATCTAGGCCATATTAAAGACTTTAAAATTGGTGTTTGCTGCTTCTGTTATAAGAACACAACATTCACAGATAGAGCAACGCCTGGTTGGCTTGAAGTTAGAATAATATGAGCGAGTCGAGCGAAATGTTTTACTGTGGCCTGTAATTGTTTGGCCTAGCATGCTAAAATAAAATCCAGTCTGCTAGTCTAGTATTAAGGTAGCACAATACAAACATTTTTTCACTTCCAATCACACAACTTTTAACTGATGTAATTCATTTCATCCTTCTTAATATTTTATAAATGAGGTACCAAAAAAAAGAAGAAAGATTAATCTGTCAAATTGTGATAACTTCATTATGACATAATTATTACATAATTAATTATTATGTAATTAGTTGCTATATTGTGATGTCCACATTTGAATGAATTTAGCGTCTTTGTTCTTCATAGCATCCCAAAATATTTTATAGATTCTTGTACAACACAGCTTGACCTCCAAAACCTTGTCTCAGATTTCCAAAAACACCAATAGATCAAATTTTATACCCAATTGAATTTAGTTGTCTCTTATGAATTGATGTTGCAAACTTCATTGAAGATTTATGAGAGAATGAAATGCAAAAGGAAAAATCTGAGACATAGTTTTGGAGGTCAAACTGTGTTGTGCAAGAATCTAAAAAATATTTTGGGATGCTATGAATAACAAAGAAGCTAAATTCATTCAAGTATGGACATCACAATATGCCAACTTATATTTAAACACACGTTTAGCTGTTATTGTTATTGAATCAAATATGATTTACCCTTATAAATTTTATTCAAATGGTTGTCGCAAAAAAACAAAAAACAATCCATCAAATTCTGTGCAGCGTTCAAGGACTACATGTGTAAACATTTTTCTCTCAAGATGCACGGTGAACCGATTATTTAAAAAAAAATCTTTACCTTGGCTACAATTTTTGAGAAAATAAGAAAAATCTATCTCATGCAATTTTATCTCAACTAGCAAACGGTTACAAAGGCCCATTTCCCTGTAACATGTGTAAAATCTATGTAAAAAACTTGAGAATACACAACAGTTTAGATCAAGATACTGTCCAAACAAGGACGATGACACTTACTTTTTATTGTTTTTTTCACAAGAGCATTTCATCAACTGCATTTACACAAAATAAAAAAAAATCTATCGCAAGAAATATTTAGTGATGACCCACCTTAATCAACTTAATACAATATTTCTCAATCTTTCGAAGTATAAAGAAATGATAAAAGAATGACTTAATCCCCGATGACCTTACAATTTCAGTTATCCATTACCTCTAACATTGCAATTATCTCCAGACCAGCCTGTCATACAATAACAATTATATCCAGCAGTGCTTCCATCTGCATTACATGAACCACCATTGTTGCAGGGGTTACTAGTACAGGCCGATTGAGAGGGACCTGCAAATATCAAAGTACTAGAGTGGAACATGGAATGCTTAACCTGAGTTCATCCCTAGTTTATGTTTGAGTTCGTGTTGCTCAGTCTTTTGTTTCTATGTAATGTTATGTAATGGAATGTTATAATTATCTTTCTTTTCGCCGGTTTTATTTTTGACCTTTCTGTTTTTATTAGAAATTAATTTTCATTGCCTCCTTGGTATCTTTTTTTTTATTACTGACAAAAGTCCAATGGCCGTTATTTCATCAAAAGCAGGTCAACTACCTCAGGCAAAGTAGGTCATAGAAGGATTTGGCTTTTATTGTAGGTCCTTTTTTGATTATATAGCTCTTCAACTATTTCAGTTCCTATACATCTTTTGGTTTTCAAATATATATGCTGTTTTCATTTTTTCAAAATTATCATTATCATTATCATTTTACACTAATGTACGGACATCAGATCAATATATGAAAGTATAATAACGAAAAAAAGGTCTGGATAACTGTTTGATTTTAAATGGCTTGTTCAGGATGAAAGATTTAAAAAAAAATGAATAGCTAACTAATACATATTGTAATAATGAAGAAACAATATATTTTGTGAAAATTGTTTTTTTATTCCTGCCAGTGTCTTATAATTATAGCCGATTAAGGGTAAATTGAACTTCTTTAGCTAAAATGAAACCAAATAAATCTCGAACCCATAATCTCAGAAAATGATAATTGAAAGTATTGACAATCTTATCATAATCTATTTGTATATTTGTGTCAATCCTCAAAAGAACATGAAATATTTGAATTTGTCATAGAAATCCTAAGATTCTGTTGTCGGTACTTACATTCTCCAACGCTGAGTTTTACTGAATCAAGTGCTATGTCTGATCTATATGATGGGCCTCTAGATGATTCCAATGAGATCTAAAACGAAAAGTAAATTTCTGAATCTTCTCTCTCTCTTTTCTGTTTTTGTCCTTAAAATGAATTATCCGAATGAATCATTAAAAGGAAAATTGGCAAGATTTTATCTATTTAGTCAATGTGATTAAAATATGAATATAGGGCAAGTTTTCAAATGCCTTCTCGTGGGGCCAATAAGAATTAAAATTCTCCATTATAAAGTAAATATCTTGAAATTAACGCCAGGATTTGCACCAAAATATATTTCAGTTGTATTTTATATACAAAATGTACTTTGTGAGAAAACCGTAGATACTGCCTCATTAATAACGTGAGTATTTGAGTAAAACTAAACATATCTTTTGAATACACACGTAAAGCATTGATAACTTTACCAATATTCAATGCCAGGTAAATAGTTATGCAATCAGATTTTTTTTTTGGAAAATATATTAAAACATATGGGTCATTGATATATTTTTCAACCTAAAAGTTTGAACAAAACGAAGAAAAAAAATCAGATTGAGTAAAATCGTATTAAAACGATAGATCATATAAATTGTCCTCGTAATTTTTCCATTTTTTTTTTATCTACAATTGAATTGCATTCATTTCTTATAATACATGCGCATAATCAGTTTGATAACTAGACCGATCGTGTTCTGATAGATTACAACCAACTATGGTGGAAGACACCTGACTGGTTTGAATACTAAAACGACAAAAAAATATCTGTTTTACCACTGGATTACTGAAGCTAGGAGGTAGCTCCACTTGCTGATACTTCCATTGATCTCCTTGGTCACCGGAAATTGACCAAACAGAATAAGCAGAACCACTTTCACCATATTTAACATCTAAGGTACCAGGCTCACCATACATATGCAGGTAAAACTGTAAGCAATGCGTACTTTTACCTGAAAGGATATACGAAAAAATGTCAAAAGTATTTGAAGTGATATATCATCATTATATAAATTTCCTGTTTACAAAACATTGAATTTTACGAAAAACTAAGGATTTTCTTATCCCAGGCATAAATTACCTTAGCCGTATTTGGCACAACTTTTTGGAATTTTGGATCCTCAATGCTCTTCAACTTTGAACTTATTTGGCTTTATAAATATTTTGATATGAGCGTCACTGATGAGTCTTGTGTAGACGAAACGCGCGTCTGGCGTACTAAATTATAATCCTGGTACCTTTGATAACTATTGATGTTTCGGATTGTATAGATACACAATGTTAAAAGAGTTTGCAAATGAATTGATCGATACTGACTTTGCACTTTATCAGAATAAAACTATACTCAATTACATGAGTTAACAAATACTTAGATTTAACCTGACCAACACTGATCCAGATAGAACTATACCGAAACTATGACAATATTTACAGTCTATATATAACCCATTGCTAGCACCATAGTTTATATATGTCCTCTATGCAGTTGCTGCATTATTAGTATACCTCCATATTTCTTTTAGGTATAGTCTATCTAAGTATCAAAATTGAACAATTACTTATCTGCAGCACAAGAATTCAATATAGATATAGCAAATCCACAGTTAATAACGTATCTATATATAAATAAAAGCAACAGTAGTATACCGCTGTTTAAAAATCCACAAATCGATAGAGAAAAAACAAATCCGGGTTACAAACTAAAATTGAGGGAAACGTATCAAATATAGGAGAGCTACGACACAACAGAGACACAACACCGAAATGTAACACACACAGAAACGAACTATAATGTTACAATGGCCATTTTCCTGACTTGGTACAGGGCATTATATGAAAAAATGGTGGGTTGAGCCTGGTTTTTTGGCATGCCAAACCTTTCACTTTAATGGCATTGTTAACTATAACATTTAAATGACTCATTAGCAGTATAAACGGTATATTCAAAACTGATTGCCAATATCAGGAGTATACATTTCATTTGCAGTATATTTAAAATATACGTACTGTAATTGCAGTATGAAAAATATATTTATCTGCAGTTCAATCAGTCGAAACAAATATCATTTACGTCATTACAGTTTATATATAACTCATTTGCAGTCATTACAATGTAAATAACTCATCTGCATTATTTGCAGTCTACATATAACTTATTTGACGCTTAAGCGCACCTAATACGGTTGAAGTAAAAAATGTCACGTAATTTATAAGGTGTCAATTTCATTATCTAGCACATGGTTGGTACTGCTGTCTGTGGACTGTGTGTCACCGGTGGTATTATCAGTTCAGCAGTCAGTGTTCCAGTAAAGACATGATTCACTACTTACTTTTCCAAAAAAATAGTTTGTTACTCACCGGCTAGTCTTGTATTAGCAGTTGACAACACAGCTTTGTCCCCCTGTAAACGCGGAGACGATGCCTCAGTGTAAATATATCCAGAACCTTCATAGGCATTATCAGGACCAGTTGAAGTGCTAGATGTTGACCCCTTAAAAATATATATGATTGATATGAAAGTAAAAATTATACAAAATCTAAATACCGGCAATAGTACTATACCGCTGTTCCATAGATATAAATCGATTTTACTAAAAGATATCCGGGTCACAAACTAAAACTGAGGAACACAAATCAACAATACCAGGAAAAAAACCGGAACAACAAAAACACTGAGCTGCTATTAAAACAAACGCCAACTTACATAGAAAAGGACTATTTGATAACTGCCATATTCCTGACATGGAACGGGACATTTTAATAAAAAAAAAATGGTGGGTTGAACGTGGTTTTATGGGTAGACATACCTCTCACGTATATGACAATGCTGAAATACCGCTAAAAAGACACTATTACGCGATAAAAATACATTAAAACAAATTATGATTTCCTGCGCAAACGATTAGGTGTAAGCAGATGACTGATAGATATCAGCAGTAATATTTTACTTCATGTCTTATTCTTTAAATATTTGATTGTTTTTAATTGAAGCATATTCTGCATTATTCTGTTTTGTTAATGTTTCATTGATTCATGCCAAATATCTTATACAAATTATATTCATATGTCATAAACATACAACACTCACAGAATTAATATCCCAATCAAAATCATCCTGATCTATATTTTCAAACACGCATTTCTCTTGACCTTCAAATTCACATATGAACTCTGTTCTACATTCTGAAACACAAAAAAGAACAAATAATATTTCAAGTCATATGTTTCTAATTCCTCATCCCGATCAAGAGGAAAATTGAAAATGGAAATGGGGAATGTGTCAAAGCGACACAATACCCGACCATAGAGCAGACAACAGTGACAACTGGCAATTAAACAGTCCAATTTAGATTAAGATTATATCTAGAGACATGATCTTTTATGGAACACACTACATAAACAGATCTATTCACAAAAAAAACAACACCAAATTAAGACATAAGGATTCTGGGTGTGGCACTTTCTCCCCGTGTTGAAACCCATTGGTGGCCTTGAGCTGTTTTCTTCTAAAACAAAAGCGCGTTGTTGTCTCTTTGACATATTTCCCATTTCCATTAGTAATTTAAAAATATTCATTATTCATCGATATATAATAATGGCAATTTATAAAGCGCCCTATATAAAAAATCAGATTTACTCTATGGCGCTGTACATTAAACAACTGTTAATGAACGAAACTGTTACCTGATAGGTAAATTCAGATTCTCAAGTTGCATAGGTAGGGGCAAGCAATCCTATTCATTAACATACCTGTTTGCTGAGTTATATTTGGCTTTGTTGAAGTTGGTTGAGTTGTAGTTGGTTGACTTGTAGTTAGTTTTGTTGTAGTTAGTTTAGTTGTAGTTGGTCGAGTTGTAGTTGGTTTAGTTGTAGTTGGTCGAGTTGTAGTTGGTTTAGTTGTAGTTGGTTTAGTAGTAGTTAGTTTTGTTGTAGTTGGTGAGTTTGTTGAACCATTTGGAACTGGGTTGGCTGAAATTAACTTTAGAAAATCATAATAGAAACATTCAACATTCTTTATGATTTCTATTCTATTAATTGATCTTTAAAATCAAAAATCAAAAGTTATCTCATTTTTGTCTGACCACTGTAAAATTGAATATTACGTGGTTTTCCGTGAAATTCAGTATTTAGATATTGTCACAGAATATTATTTCGACGTTCACATTAACTTTTTCTTGAGCCTCCTGCGATTTCCTCAGTTAATACATTCTGAGTAACGCCTTTTTGTCAGTTCATTTTTATGTTAACCTTGATTTGTCTCGACTTAATCGAATTATGAGAATTGTGCATCGGAAAACTACCTTCGTATGATTTATACAATCTGATTTAGTCCGCTTTAAACATTGTTCGTGCCTAAAAGAGTAATCGAACAAAGTGTTTATTAATCTTTGATTTTTTATGCTGTTTAAAACTGTGCAGGTAGTTAAATTAAAGCACAGAAATAAGATTTTATATACAAACATTACCATCACATTTTCCTTTTTTAAGTTCAATATCATCGACAGCAATATCTCCCCGAAATGTAATTGCTCTGTTTGCTTCTATAAATAACTGCAAAAGGAAACGTGCATATAATTAAAGAAACCAATTTGAGCAGCGGAACACTACTCTTGCTTGTTTTATTTATAGTTATTGAAGATTGCATAAAAGTTACAAAAAGAAAGAAAATGAATTCTACTTTGAATGATCATTGATCTTGTCAAAAATATCAGTTACTATAGTCCGACTATCTTACAATATATCTGTTAAACAATTAATGACAACTGCTTCATTGCATTTACCTATGCACTTTCAGGAGACAGGAATAGTTTTAGTCATCAAATAAAAAAGAACGCACATGACCGTCAGCTATTCATAGTAAGGCGAGTCTTCATGCGCAGTGCTGATGGTTACAATCTGACTTTGAGATTAAAAATAGCAACGTAAGCTTTTTTTGTGATTTTTGCTGTGTATGTACTGATATTGTGCCATGGATTAATACGTTTTTTTTATTCCATTGGTTCATAGATTAAAGCACTGTAACTAGCATGTCTGTTCCAATCCAACACGTAAATTAAAATGTATTATACATTGTATGTGTGGTTTGATGTTGATGACGATTTTTTGTTGTTCAATATGTGAAAACATGTAAATTCACATATAAGTTACTTCTAATACTCTATTTATCAGTTCCAAATAAACTCATCATAGATAGATGCCAGGATTAAAATTCTATATTAACGCCAGACGCGCGTTTTGTCTACAAAAGACTCACCAGTGACGTTCGAATCAAAAAATGTTTAAAAGGCCAAAATAAAGTATGAAGTTGAAGAGCATTGAACACCAAAAGTTCCAAAAAGTTTTGCCAAAAACAGCTAAGGTAATTTATTCCGGAGGTAGAAAAGCCTTAGATTTTGAAAAATTCAAAGTTTAGTTAACAGTTAATTTATAGTTATGAACATATCAATGATAACTGAAGTCAACACAGAAGTGCTGACTACTGGGCTGGCGATACCCTCGGGGAAATAAATATCCACCAGCAGTGGCATCGACCCAGTGGTTGCAAATAAACTCATCATAGATAGATGCCAGGATTAAAATTATATATTAATGCCAGACGCACATGAGCTCATAAAAATATTAAGTTTGAAATTGATGACATAAATATATAACTGTTTACAGATGTCTATCTGATATGAAAACAAGAACATGTGGTATGATTGCTAATTAAAAAACTGAGATAACCTTCATTTGAGCACCAGATGTAAATTCAACCATCCCTTTGTTCCACTGGTCACCATGGTTACCAGATTGTTTGAAAAGTTCATTTTCAGGGGCTGAAACTCCTGTTGAAATTTTCAGATCGCCCATTGTATCTGCTCCGAACATGTGATATGCAAAAGTTAAACAGTGATCACCGGCTGTAAATAAAGAAACTATATATTTAACATTGTCACAACTTTTAGAATAAGGTAGATAGGTAGATTCACTGTATACCGCTTTCTCGTATGGTACAATAGAAATACATTATTGCTCTAGTCTTTTGTTTAATTCTGCAAATTTGAGATACATTTGCAATTTATGTGTAATACAAATAAATCATATAAAAAATAACTGATTTGTTGCAGTGCACAGAATGTTTAAACTAAATATTTGAAAGCCGACAGTTATCAAAAACCGAAAAAGTTCAAGAGGTTAATGACAAAATATACATAAAAATAGCCAAATCCGTTTAAGATAGACCTTGAGGGTGTTTAAATTTTACTTTCTTTATAATTTCAATATCTATAAACGGACAATCCCTGTATGTAGAAAACTCGTATGTAGAAACCTGGTTTATTACTATTAGTTACATAGTGGGTTAGTAACCTAATATAATATGATAAAGGGTCAGTAAATTCCATATGGGGTGAGAGCGAAACAAATGATAACTTTTTAATATCAACAACCTTTAAATAATCAAACAGTGCCAAAGTCGTAATTCCACTACAAACCGTGTTTTGAAATAAGCCCCGCCTCCCTACTAACCAAATATTGAATATACACGGTCTCCACGCGTACGATTTGAACAAATCATATTCCTAGAAATGTAAAGGAGGTAAGATAAAATGTATTAGCAAACCAAACCTGAAAACAAACAGACATTATAGGTAAAAGTGTTAAAAATAGGGAAAAACATTATTTCAAACAGTTTGGTAACTACTGGCAGAGAAAAAAGATTGTTAATACTTTTGTCATCCGATTCTACTTAATTTTGACCTCATGTCTGCAGTTATTTAGGTAAAACAATATAGTCTGAAATTGAGATCATAAACAAATCATTTACCAAGATTGAAATTTGATTTTCTGCAAATGTTTGGTATACTTTTCCTATGTCAGTGATATGTTTTACAATGAATTGTAGACATTACCTTAATAATACAATGAGGAATCTTTCTAAACGCAATTTATGGTAACGAATCGGCATTGACCAAAAAAAAACATTTGGAAGAGGAAGTTAAATTGTATATATTAAGACAATATTTGTCAGTAATGTTTGAAGGTTATATATCAGACGACAATTGAACCCTTACTTTTAATTTAAAAAATCAGAAATATTTTACTGATTTAATCAATGTTAAAAAAGATGGAGGAAAAAAATAACAACAAGAAAAACTTGCATTGAGCTATTGTATCAATATTCAGGAACATATAAAAGAGGGACGAAAGATACCAGAGGGACAGTCAAACTCACAAATCGAAAAAAACTGACAACCCCATGGCTAAAAATGAAAAAGACAAACAAAAAAACAATAATACACATGACACAACACAGAAAACTAAAGAATTAGCAACACGAACTCCACCAAAAACTAGGGGTGATCTCAGGTGCTCCGAAAGGATAAGCAGATCCTGCTCCACATGTGGCACCCTTCGTTTTGATTATTTGATTACAAATAATAACTAGTGATGTAATGGAAGATTATTTTTCATGTTATGTTTTTACGTTTGTGTCAATAGTTTATATTCCTACATCTCTTTTTATTGATATTACATAAAAAATCAATAGATAATATCACATTACTATTATCCCGAAAGCTTTGTGTGAAAGAAACCCATATCATTTCCCTTTTATTATATATATGAACCTGCAGCACAACATATATATTTTTAAAGACATATGACGTCGTACTTTTAAGAATATAATAATACTTGTGTAACCGTGACTGATCGATTATTAGACGTTATACACATTATGGGTTTGATAAATCCGTTGCAACCTGACTGAAATAAAAATCACCACGGATAGCTGATACAGCACAATTACCATATCTTGTATTGCATCTATAATTTACCTGTATTTACTTCGACAAAGAATAAGAGTATAAGAACAATATACCATTTATTGATGAAGACGACATCAATCTGGCAACATAGTTGTTTCTTACTGGAGATGATACTTCTATGTACTTGTACATTGCACCTCCATAGGCATTTGATGGTCCTGTTGCAGAAGACAGGGTTCCTCCCTAAATAAAACCATACACAGTGGACTCATTATTTATCGTTGAATACCATTTTTCGTGGATTTCGTTGATACAAATGAACCAAGAAAAGTATTGTTCAACGAATGACGAATTTTCTATAGGTTTGTAGGCAGACCGAGACAAAACCACGAATTTAATATCCACGAACATGCAAGTTATCCTTAATCCACGAAAATTGGTACCCATGAAAATAAAGGAATCCACAGGATATAAAACTATCATGGTTTAAACCATCTTTTGATGATATTACTTTGTAGATGCTTTTAAAAATATTATGACAGTTGCATAAGAGGAACACCTTTCGAACATTAGATTTATTCAGTCTGGATTTGACGGGGTTCGGATCTTACATATGAAAGAAAAGGTGATTCAGCGGTATATTAAGTACAAAATCATCTAAACCACATGATTGCATGCTATCTATAAACTGGAATTATGACTTTTTGCATATGTAAAACATAGCCTAGACCAATGACTTCTACTAATACCACAAAAAGAATTTATAATGAACAGTTTTACTTTTTTTTTTATTTAACAAAAGGAATTATCCAAACTAAATACTTGTAAATAAAACAACACTAAAAGAAAGAGAACATTTACTGAACAATCAAAATGATGCCTCCAACATATTAGAAAAAATACGAACAAAATAAGTCCAAAATATATTGTATGATTCTGTTGCTTGATAAAGAGGCGACATATACCAAATAAGCAATCAAAATTTTTGATTGACGATAATTCGAAAACATAATGGCATCAAAAAGAAATTGACAAACATTTTTCATAACAAAACATAGAAAGTTAACGTGTTCGTTAAATGCTTAATTATGCAACATCGAATTTATTTAGAATAACAATTCTAAGAAGTGTTTCAAATTGATAATCTATTTGCAAACTGTTTAATAAGATGAAATACTACCTTTTAGGAACTGCTAAATATGACATGTTATAATTAAAATGAGTTGCAATGACTTACAGAATTAGGAGTCCAATCAAAATCGTCATCAGTAGCTTCAACCAAAAAACATGAAAGACCAACCTCAAATGAACATGTTTGGCTGTCACCTGCAAAAAAAATACAGTATATCGGGATAGAGAAAAATGAAAAACTATATAATCGCCTGATGTGAAACAAAACTATATAATCGTCTGATGTAAAACAAAACTATCTAATTTTGGATGTAACACATCTTATGATTGCCCGTAAGTTTGTTTTTTTGTTTATCAGCTCATAGACACAATTCTGTCGTGTGACCGTGACGAAAACAACGATTCAAATTAAATTAAGTATATTATAAAGATGAGTGTAATATTTATCTGCGTATTTGAAATATAAACTAAAAAAAAATCACTTTTAATTAAACAGTAACTCGACATTTTTCATGTTAGTTCTTCATAGGTAAAATAACATTACAGTAATTCCTTAATGCAATATCAACATGGTAAAAAGCAGATTTGATATACAAAATGGATACTTTTTTTTTATTGTAAATTGCCAACAGGAACTGAAATCGTACAACATGACTTTGAAATTCTATTTTTAACTATGGCACCCATTATTGAATGCTGTTAATCGGTTCTTTCCCAACATCATTTTGTCAAAGTTGAACATTTGATTGCTTTACCAGTTATGAATAGATAAATAGTGTATACTATCCCCAAGTCTGATCAAACGTAAAATCATACATAAGTCTGTTCTTAGATTTTCCTATCTAGGTCAACAACCAATCAACTTCACTTTTAATGTACTCTAAGTCTGGTATTATAGTCAACATGTTTAACTCCGCCACAATTTTGCGCCTGTCCCAAGTCAGGAGCACCTGACCTTTGTTAGTCTTGTATGATCTTTAGTTTTAGTTTCATTTGTATAATTAGGAGTTTAGTATGTCATACATTGTCACTGAACTAGTATTCATATTTGTTAAGGGGCCAGCTGAAGGACACCTCCGGGTGCGGAAGTTTCGCGCTACATTGATGACCCATTATAGGCCTTGGGCTGTTGTTTGCTCTATGTTCTAGTTGTTGTCTCTTTGACACATTCCCCGTTTCCATTCTCAATTTTAAGCTTGTTCTTAGATTTTCTTGTCCAGAAAACCATATGTAGATTACACTTTTGATTAATTCCATAACTTATCAATCCTAAATGGTTGAGTATTTTTTAATTGGTAATGGTTTTGCTTGACTCAATCTTGGAAGGTTCTGAACTTCAAAGATCTCACCTCAACGTAGATCATCAGTAGCTGTACAAAGACTGTCAAATATCATTAATAAACATACCTGTTGGCTGAGATGTAGTTGTAGTCGGCTGGGTTATAGTTGGAGCAACTGTGTTAGTAACTACATTATAAAACATAACATTAGAACGTTACATCTGCAGTAAAAAGTGACGTCATCTAATGATGTTGTAGTACTTAATTGTTTTTTTTCTACAAAAGGTAGTAGGAAAAGTCCCGTGAGCAAAAGATTCCTTATACAATTCACTCAAGGACCATAGAGGGTTAGTAAAATCCGTAGGAGATGCGTCCTTCGGCGGCTACATATCATTGGCAATATAAACTATCTAAACCGTTGGTTTTCCCGTTTGAATGGTTTTACACTAGTAATTGTGGGGCCTATTATAGCTTGTTGTTCCGTTTGAGCCAAGGCTCCGTGTTAAAGGCCGTACGTTAACCTATATTGGCTTACTTTTATAAATTGTTATTTGGCTGGAGAGTTATCGCATTGACACTCACAACACATCTTTCTATATCTATCCCTTACTCGTACATTTTTTGTTTTGTTTTGAGATTAAAGAGTAAAATTCTTACCGCAATTCCCTGGAGTAAGTGAAATATCATCGATTGCGATATCGCTTGAAAAGTCAGATCCACGAACAGCTTCAATGGAAATCTAAAATGAATTACAATTTATTATGGTTTACGGGCACAACATATTCGAACTATCAATTTGCCTTATTTTGTTCTTTATCATTTACTGCAGAAGATACATTGTTAGTTTACAAACTTAGAAATAGAACTTTTGTATATACTTCTATTTTCTAGATAAGGAGGAGCTCTTTTTTAGCTCACCTGGCCCGAAGGGCCAAGTGAGCTTTTCTCATCACTTTGTGTCCGTCGTCCGTCGAGATGTCAATTGCGACACTTTTGTTTCCTAGATAATATTCGACTTTATTAACAACTTTAACCAATTAACAATGTAAAGTTTGAATTTAATCCAATATATGTTTTTGTATTTTTTCAAATATAAAACAAAAATCTATATCGGGACAAGTGAGACATAAAAACGAGTGCTCTGCTTTTTTAATTAATTCTAAAATTAAGTTACTGCATTGCATTGTAGGACAATGAAAATCAAAAGTATAGTATTGCGTTATGACTTAAAAGTTTAAAATCGCAAATACTTATGTTTTATAATTTGAAAATCAATTTTATTTCATTACATTATTTTTCAAAAATAGAGCCTCTATTTGAATTCTCGTTTAGGATAATATTTAACAAAAACATAAAATTAAGGCAAATACGTATATTTGAAGTAGTAAGCACTTCGATGTTGACATGAATATAGATTATATGGTCATTTTTATGAATTACGAAACTTTGAGTTTTCGAAAAACTAAGGATTACTAATCCCAGGAGTTGATTACCTTAGCCGTATTTGGCACACTTTTTCAGGAATTTTGGGTCCTCAATGCTCTTTAACTTTGTACCTTTTTCGGCTTTTCAACTGTTTTGATATTAGCGTCACTGATGAGTGTTGCGTAGAAGAAACGCGCGTCTGGCGTATTAAATTATAATCCTGGTACCTTTGACAACTAATTTGAATACATGAGATGAAACAGATAGAATACTCATGTTTTTGGCACCATATGAGAAATCGATCACCTTCTCAAATGTGTACATATAATACCTCATACCTCCTTAATGTGCGGCAACATTTCTTAAAGGCCTCGCATTGTAATAAAAATAAAAAAAGGCGAATCATCAATGTATAAAATAACCATTATAGAACGTTGAACGAAATGTTTTTTTGAATTAAAACACATAAACTCATCATAGATACTGTGATTCAAATTTTGTATATACGCCAGACGCGCGTTTCGTCTACAAAAGACTCATCAGTGACGCTTGAATCAAAAATGTTTAAAAGGCCAAATAAAGAACGAAGTTGAAGACCATTGAGGACCGAAAATTCCTAAAAGTTTTGCCAAATACAGCTAAGGTAATCTATTCCTGAGTTAGAAAAGCCTTCGTCAAAAGACTACTACTGACCTTACGACCATTCGTATCCAGTACGTCGACTTCTCCCTTTATCCAATCATTGCCCTGCTGCCCAGATCGTCTCCATATTTGAGACTTTCCTATATTTTGTCCCTCCATGTATATATTTAATGTACCTACATTAGTTCCCTTCATGTGATACCAGAATGTCATGCAGTAGTCGATACCTACAAATTACAAGTGTATCAGACCATTTGACTTAGCATGAATATATGCAAATGAAGACATCAATTGATAATAATTGCAAGGTTAAGAATGTGTTGTTGATTGGACTATGGTTTGAGACAATGGTTTATAATGTGTTTGATTTAGATGGAGAATTAAACTGAATAGTACCGTATGTCAACTGAATTTATTGTGTCATAGAGAGTAGCGAAAAATAAAATGGATACTATGAAAAAGATTAGATTTGAGTTTATCATTATTGATAATGAAAGATGTTTTGATCAACATACAGTAGTTTCGTTACACCCTTTTTTTCAGGTAAGGGTAAGGGTGTTTGGTACCAACTAGTTTAGACAATGCACCATTCTGGTTGTGCCTGTATAGTATTTTGAACAATTTTAAGGCTGTTAATTTTCACGTTTTGTTTATGAATTTATACATGTAATTTCAGGGCATTTTTAGACCATAATGCACTATGGTTTTCGCTCAACACAGATGATACTGCACGATCTTTAAAAATGAGTAACACCCATATTGTAAAGCAAGATATAAAGTTAACGAAATCAAGAATACGACTGTTTCTTTCCATTCGTGAGTTGTGTTTGAACGTTTGATTTAACAATATGATAAAGGATGTTCTTCTATATAGTTAAGTATTTTTGTGATTTTACTTTTTCCAAATCGTTAAAATTGTGTTTAACTGTGCGTTGTGTTGTATGTTTTCCATACCCATTGACAAAAGGTACAGTGGAAGACTTGAGATGTTGCAAAACACGTGTAACTCGTAGCGTGTGAGCGCCTGTCCCAAGTCATAAACCTTACATTTGCTTATAATAATTAGTTTCTATTAGAGTATGGCGTCAATTTCGCTGTTTGATAACAAATAAAATGTGGTATGATTGCAAATGAGACAACTGTATAAAAAAGACCAAATAACACAAAGATTAATAAGTATAGGTCTCCGTGCAAAGTTAAACCGCAGAGTCAGCTCCAAAGGGCCCCAAAATAACAAAAAGTAAAACAGTTCAAAGCAGAAAAATAACGGCCTATTTGTGTATAGAAAATGAAGAAAAAACAATAATGTTACACAGACAAAGTTTTATGTTAAGGATCAATAAGTTAACTGATTTGTACATTGAACAAAATCTCCGTAAAACAAAGATGTACTATCTCATTTGAAATACCCATTTCAACAGGTACAACTTAACTTAGAAACCAACAATTCATATCTATTGACGAATCTAATGAAGGTTTTAAGCAATCAGTATAAGTATTCAAGTTATGCAGGTTAAATAGTGTTGTATAATTATACTAGAAGCGTCTAAATGCAGGAAGATGTCGAATCCATTACCTTTAAGAAAATCAGAAGTGTATACTATTTTTATTTTCGAATTGTTTGCCAAACATGAGTGTGACCTTCTGGCAGCTTCCTTGTAAGAGAAAGTTAATGAGGTTCATAACACTATAGAAAGAAAACTCTGTAAAAGTTACATGAACGTTTTAATCGTGTTTTCAGAAAAAGGAAATATTAAGCGGCTCATTGATCAAAATAAGTGAATTTCAAACTGCTAAATATCCAACGATTTTGTTTTAAGTGTGTAATGGAAGTTGTTTTCTTATACTTTTGTTGACGGGTTAAAGTAAGTTCTTTTTATAAAAAGAAAACGAGCCAAATTAATTTTAGTCACGGTGTTTGGTACCATTAAAAGAACTGTTTTTTTTCTTATCTTACTAGGTAATTGTAGATTAGTTGACATCACAGCTTTATCACCATTCTGTTTGTTTGATCCTGACGCCTCAATATAAACATACTGGTATCCTCTGTGAGCACTATCAGGTCCCGTTCCGCTTGATGGTGTCTTTTTCTGTTGAACAGAACCAAATGTAAAAAAATTCAAAACAGGTTATAATTTTGATTCAAAACAGTGCATTTATGGAATTTTCGTCATATGAATATCTATTCAAATTGATTTCTTGTTTGACGGTCTCCGGTTCATTCCGAAATATATGTGACGTATATAATTTTCTGACGTCAGACACGCGAATCAATGAATGTGTTTGTAGATAGATGTTTTTGTGTTCTGTTAAATTGTTCCTTTTAAAATTGTTACAAGATGATGACTGCTGTACCAATATTTTGACTATTTTATCTATTATGTCAGTTTAGTTCACGCATCATTGTAAATATAACGGCATTTGATGAGACTGTCATCAACGTGAGAGGTTAAGCGCTAAAGACCCAGGTTTAATCCACTATTTTCTTAATTTGAAAATGCCTGTGCGAAGTCAGGAATATGACAGTTCTTGTCAATTCGTTTTTGATGTGTTTCGTCATTTGATTTTGCCATGGGAATAGGGACATTCCGATTGGATTTTCCTCTGAGTTCAGTATTTTTGTGATTTTACTTTTCCCAATTTTCATTTTATTAAATGTGTCTGTACAATAATACAAACCAGCAAATATTTCAGAGTAAACAGGATACACTACGTAAAAACAACACTCTGCTTTAAACCAGCAATTCTCTCTAACTGACATTGACAACACATTTGTAACGTTTAAAGGACATTGTTTTAAAAATCCAAAATCGCTGCTCTACTTTTAGTGTCTAATAGTAACACCACGTTTACCAATATAGGCGATATCCTCTTAGAAAATATTTTCAAAGTTAGGTAACCATGTTGAACGCATCTCCAACATCTAATTGGAAATATCAAATATAGTTATGCTTTTCTCAGTTCTTAACTTAAATATAGATATTGACACTGAGGGTCTGTTGAGAACAGAACAGAACAAAAGGATGAGTTGAGCTTCCAAATTGTGAATATTCCATTTATTTGTAGCTATATTACAATACCACCTGCAGCTCTAACAATGTGATAAAAATGGGTTTTGAAATTTTATATATACGACTTTTGATTCTGAGAGGGTAAAGTGATCTTTACTTACATTTATAAATTCCCAATTCAGCTGATGATTCGCCTCATTCTCAAAAATGCATCTTTCTCCATATTCAAACGAACACTCGATTACTGAAGAAGCTACAATTCCAATGGTATTGTTACAAATAGCGTTGTCATTTCATGACATCACAGATTATTATTCATTCTAATGGTAAAGTTAATGTTGTATTGGCAATTTTTTTAAGCATGTATATTCAAGACCAGATTCGTGTTGCTCAGTCGTTAGTGTTATGTGTAGTGGCCTTTTTATTTGTTCGACATTTTGTCTTTGGCGTTATCTCTTGATCTCGACTGAAGATATTCAAAAGTTTTATATGTATCTTCCGCCTTTTGTTTCGTAGGTTCAATACGACCGCAAATAATCCATACACAGTTTTTAATAATTGTTTAACACATCACCTGTGTAATATACAAATCAAATACTGAAGAACAAATAGACCAAACAAAATGGATTCATTCCACATCTTGCTATATCTACTTATAGTAGCGGGACAATGTTTTTGGCAGTATACCACTCTTTAAGTGAGTTGGAACATGAATCCACATGTAATATAACATACTCATTAGCTAGAACATCACAGTTTTCCCCTGATATACCTTGGTCACATATGTGTGTAAGTCACATGTATTGTTTATATACTCACTAGTAAGCACATCACAGTTTGTCCCTGATATACCTTGGTTACATGTACATGTATAGCCATGGGTACCCTGAGGACTATTGCACTTTCCATATACACAAGGGCTATGGACGCATCCTAAGAAAATTAATAGTAAACTTTTAATGTATATAAAGGAAATAACTAAATCGTATAATTTTTACACACCTTTTTATAAATAAAAAAGTCCCATTTTAGATTGAACAACTAGTAAAACATGTAATTGAACTGTTAAATTGAAACTGAATTGATAAAAAAAACATATGGTCGATAGCAAAATATCAGTAAATCAATTTCCATGGGCAATTTTGACAAGTTTCTCCTGAAGGCAATTCAATATTTGATATACCAGTCGACATGCATATAAGACATATCTAAAGGACAAACACATGTGACTGCGATCATATCTGCTCAGTTTAAAAGAAAAACTAAGCAATATATTTATGTTAAACAACAATGTCCTAGTTCAAAAACTTTACAATCTGTAGATATACAATTTACCCTTCCCTAGACGTACTGTTTTAATTTCGTGTTAATATATTCTGCTTGGCGATCCGCTATTACAAATTTTACGCTTTGATTCGTTCCATGTAGCTTTAAAATCTAAACTAGTAAATTGACCTTGATTCAAGTTAACAACTCTATTATGCTTTATAACGGTGGGAGCGGTATGCCTACTGTTTCTATTCATCCGTCCTTTTAGGAATACTGAGGGACAATCAAAGACAAAGCTGAAGGATACTAATTAAAAAGGGAATGTTGCCAATGTAAAGTTATCAAAGGTACCAGGATTGTAATTTAGTACGCCAGGCGCGCGTTTCGTCTACATAAGAGTCATCAGTGACGTCCATATCAAAATATTTATAAAGCCAAACAAGTACAAAGTTCAAGAGCATTGAGGATCCAAAATTCCAAAACATTATACCAAATACGGCTAAGAAAATCCTTACTTTTAAAAAAATTTAAACTACAATCTTCATGCGATAAAAACTTAAACAAATCCTTAAATTTTATAATTTGATGATCAATAGTTTATAATACATTTTCTACATAACAAACTGCCTGTACCTATTCAGGGATTAATGCAGTTGTTACCCATTCGTTTGATGTTTTTGAGCTTTTGATTTTGCTTTTAAATAAGATACTTTCCGTTTTAAAAGAGGGACGAAAGACACCAGAGGGACAGTCAAACTCATAAATCGGAAATAAACTGACAACGCCTGGCTAAAAAAGAAAGAAGACAAACAGACAAACAATAGAACACATGACACAACATAGAAAACTAATGAATAAGCAACGCGAGCCCCAATGTTAAATGTTCCTCAAAGATCGATATTTTTGTGAGCTTACGTTTTGAGAAACCAGTTGATAAGATGCTTGAAAAATTGATAACATTCTCAAAAACATTATTTTCAATAACAACGAAATGTGTTTAATAAATAATTTATTAAGCAGCCTTTCAGCAAACCTTCATCGAAATCTAAAAAATAGAGACTATCGACACACAAAGCCTAAAATCGAAACGGCTCTGGAGAGACATATCAAAAAATCTTTTTTTTAAGGTAAATACAAACCTTTTCCAATCGATTGAACTTTAATGGAGAATCCTGTTGCAGCTGGTTTTGTTGAGAATGTGTTACTGTCAAATATAATCATCATAGCATTGCTCAACTCATCTGGTGTACTGTCCCATATCTCTTCATCGGCTACAAAGTTTGTACCACATTTCCTGTAGTAAACAAATAATCAATGATGAAAAAAAAATGTGGTGCAACACTTTAGATTTGAAAACTGCTACTTTGACATATTGGCCTTTATAAATTTTGTGTATAACAAAAACAACAACAGGTCTTTTCTGCATAAACAAATGCATAAGGAAATGCCTGCATCCAGTCAGAAATATGAAGTTATTATCCATTCATTTGATATGTTTGAGCTTTTGATTTTGCCATTTGATCAGGGACTTTCCGCTTTGAATTTTCCTCGGAGTTCAGTATTTTTGTGACTTGACTTTTTTTTGCATGCTTATGAATTCACATCAATTTCTAAACACTAAAATATATTCTCTACAGAACAAATACCCAAGAGTAACAAGCCTACAGCACACTGAAATGTCTCGTTGCTTCGTTGATGATAGCAGATCTGTTATATAAACTGTTAGATCAATATCTGACAGATATCACAAAAAATTAAATCTTTATGACATTTAACTGTATTCAACAGTGCATCGATGACCGATGATCATATATAATAAAAAATTGATGTAAAAGACATATCAAGGCAGCAAAATAACAGTCATTTAATATACAATGCTAATTAATCAGAAAACCAGACGCAACTTTCAGTTTTTGGTGGGGTTCGTGTTGCTTAGTCTTTAGCTTTCTGTGTTGTGTCTTTTGTATAATTGTTTGTTCATTTTTTTTAACCATGGCATTGTCAGGGTTTTTTTTAATTTATGAGTTGTATATTTGACCCGCCTTTTTTATCCACTAGAGGCTCAAGAATTTAGATTTAATAATGACTGTAGTGTAGGGAGAAAAAATCAATTAAAAGTTTTAGGAACATTTAATATGAAGAACTGCCTAACATTATGCCAAATCTGAAGAAACTAATCGTTACCTGTATAAATATATATATACCTAAATGTTATATACATAGTTCACACTATACGGACTTCATACACAGGAGTGTGCTACTTACGCAGAAACTGCTCCAACAAATTTATAAGGAGGACAGATTAAAATTGACTCTCCATAAATTTTACGGACACCATCACGAATTGGTTGATCCATACGATGTTTCTTTGTCCAAACTAGCTAAGGACATTTTTACCACATGTTTGGTTGTTTGGCATTACTTCGTCTAATCTTTTAATTACCGAACGTGACTTATTCCCGATTGTGACTGTTTTGCTGAGGGTGAATTCGCATTGCTATAAGACGTGTTACGATACTTTTCTATCCCAAATTCATGTATTTAGTTTTGATGTTATATTTGTAATTCTCATCGGATTTTGTCAAATGTCTTGACGTCTTATCTGTTATATTCATGTGTTATGGTAAAGAACTTTTTCGATGCGTTTTGTTATTTGATTTTGCCATGTGATTATGGACTTTCCGAATTGATTTTCCTCTAAGTTCAGTATCTTTGTAATTTTACTTTTTAATCACCGCCTTCATTTTTTAGATTTGATTTGGTTCAACGTAATGTGTACGATGTATTATGTTTGCAGTTTGATTCAGAATAAACTGAACATAGAACATATTTAATTGTCTAATTGCTACCTCAGTTTGCTATTAATAAGTATTCCAATTTTCATTGTTATCAAATGTAATATCAGTATTTAGTACAAATATAATCTTAAATCAATCCTAATTCTATCTTATTTTTGATAAATAGTTTTAGTCATTCAAATGTGACGTCATTTTTGTGTGCTGTTTTTGAAATTCAACTGTGACGTCATTTTTTGTCCTTTTTTACAATTTCAAATGTGACGTCACTTCTTGCGTTGAGGCCTTGACTAACTCGGGTGTGTCTATTTTTTCGTTGGATAATTTTGGTTTTTGTAATGTTTCCGGTTTTTTTCCGTTTTTTTGTGTAATTAGTTAATACTTCAGTTTTATCATGTGTATCTTTTATATAGTCATTGTATGAAATTTACTGTTTGCAAAAGTATAAATTATTCTAAATAATAAGTCTGTTCTTATCCCAAGCAGAAAACCCTAGCCGTATTTGACACATCTTTTTTGAACCTTTTCTCAGTGCTGTTCAACTTTTTTTGGCTTTTGAACTTTTGTATCTGGGTGTTAATAGTAAGTCTTGTGTGGACAAAACGCACCTCTGGCGTATTAAACTTTAAACCTGGTGCCTTTTGTGAGCTATTATTTGTGTTTCTTTGTCCAATATGTTCTCCTATGTATTTGTATTGTAGTCCTGTAATGTTGTGTTGTCATTTTAATGTTATTTTTAACATTGCCATTAAAGCAAAGGGTTTGGCATGCCCCAAAACCAGGTTCAACCCACCATTTTTTCCTTAAAAAAAGTCCTGTACCAAGTCAGGAATATTGCCATTGTTATATTATAGTTCGTTTCTATGAGTGTAACATTTTAACGTTGTGTTTCTTTTGAGTCGTTTGTTTCCTCATATATTTGAGTGTGAATTCGCATTATTATAATACATGTCATGGAACTTTTCTATCCTAAATTTATGTATTGAGTTACGATGTTATATTCTTTATTCTCGTCAGATTTTGTCTAATGCTTAGCTCGTTCCTGTGTGTAGTACATTTTTAATGTTGTGTCGTTGTTCTCCTCTTATATTTTATGCGTTTCTTTCAGTTTAGGTAACCCGGATTTGTTTTTTTTTTTATCTATTTATGAGTTTTGAGTATGCTATTGTTGCCTTTATTTATGATAGTTATCAAAGGTACCAGGATTAAGATTTAATACGCCAGACGGGCGTGTCGTCTGTATAAGACTCAGACGCTTAGATTGAAACAGCTATAAAGCCTAACAAGTATAAAGTTAAAAAAGCCAAATAAATACAAAGTTGAAGATGATTGAGGAACCAAAATTCTAAAAAGTTGTGCCAAATACGGCTTAGGTGATCAGTTCTGAGATAAGAAAATCTGTAATTCTTCTAAGTTATGAAATATGTTTATAGCCGTATTTGGCACAACTTTTGGGAATTTTGGGTCCTCAATGCTCTTCAACTTTGTATTTATTTGGCTTTTTTTAACTATTTTGATCTGAGCGTCACTGATGAGTCTTATGTAGACGAAACGCGCGTCTGGCGTATAAAATTATAAACCTGGTACTTTTGATAACTCTTTACCGAAAAAGCGTACCGCAGTAATACTCTTCAAATTTCTAGTAAAACACTTATGCTTTACTAATTTATAGATAATGATCAATGTTATAGAAACCATAATAGATGGTCTTTTATTGCTAAAGCCTCGGTCACACCTTACCGGATAGCACGGACGGACGCCTAATGGATGAAAATAAAAGTTGTCCGCTGACAAAATTGTTATCCGTTTGGAGTCCGTTGATGTACTGACCAATCTAAACGGACGCGTAACGAATGAATAACGGACATACACGTGACACAGGGGATGTGCAACGTCCGAGAAATGGAAACGTACCGGACAGAACGTATATCCAACGGACGAGTACCGCATAAAACGGACACCAAACGGAAGCGTACCGGATAAAACGGATGAACAACATATACGGAAAAATTAAAGGCGACAACATTAATACATGTAAAATCGCATAAATACTCAAATTTTGTCTGTGTAACTGGTTTTGGTACGTTCTTAAAAATGCCGCCAAAGGGCAGTGTCTTGCCTGAATAAGAGCTGCTTGATTGTGAAGATGTGCCCTTACTCTGAGATCGAATATGAATAATAAGAAAACATGAACCTTAAAATATCTAATTGGCAATTTCAGACGCGAAATTTTTAATTGGCATTTATCTGTTTCAGATCCGTTCATCATCCGTATTATCCGGTATACGTCCGGTAGAAGTCCGTTTCACATTCGTTCAACATCCGTTTTATCCGTTTAATGTCCGTTAGAAGTCCGTTGGTGAATTTATCTGCCAGACCTCCAACGGATTATTAACGGACACGTCACGGATGCGAAACGGAAACGAAACAGACGAGTACAGAACGGATTAAAAAAAGTTATCCGTTAAGCCTTGGTCAAACTTTACCGGATAGCACGAACGGACGCCTAACGGACGAAAATAAAAGTTGTCCGTTGACAAAATTGTTATCCGTTGGGAGTCTGTTGATGTACTAACCGAATAAAACGGACGTGTAACGGATGCATAACGGACATACACCGGATATTCAACGTACGAGAAACGGACACGTACCGGACAGAACGGATGTCGAACGTACATCCAACGGACGAGTAACGCATAAAACGGACACATAACGGAAGCGTACCGGATAAAACGGATAAACAATATATACGGAAAAATCAAAGGTGACAATAATAATGCATGTAAATCGCATAAATATTGAAAATAGTTTTGTGTAACTGGTTCTCGATTGTTCTTCAAAAGCTGCCAAAGGACAGTGTCTGGCCTGAAAAAGAGCTGCTTGATAGTGAAGACGTGCCCATACTCTAAGATCGACTATGAATAATAAGAATTCATGAACCGCAAGAAATCTGACATACCAATAATTGGCATTTCTGAAGCGAAATTTTCAATTGGCAGATCCAGATCCGTTCATCATCTGTTTTATCCGTTATACGTCCGGTAGAAGTCCGTTTCTCATCCGTTCATCATCTGTTTTATCCGTTAAACGTCCGGTAGAAGTCCGTTGGTGAATTTATCTTCCAGACCTCAAACGGATGTATAACGGACACGTAACTGATGCAAAACGGAAACGAAACGGACGAGTACCGTACAAAACGGACGCCCAACGGACGTTCAACGGACATGTTATCCGTTGGACGTCCGTTCAATGTTTTGAACATGCTCAAAATTTTCCACCGGACTGAACCGACGTCGACGGATAAAACGTACGCTTAACGGACATGCAACGGATATGGACGGACGTCTAACGGATAAGAACGGACGTCTAACGGACATGAACGGATTGAAAAAAAGTTATCCGTTAGGCGTCCGTTCGAGCTCTCCGGTAAGGTGTGACCGAGGCTTAAGGCATCCGTTTGAGCTATCCGTTAAGGTGTGAACGAGGCTTAACAGATGAGCTCTTAACGTTTATCAAATAATCATGACTATAAGCTAACAAGCCCACTATACAGACATCGAATATAATTGACATATTTTGACAATAACAGAGACATTTTTTAAGACAAATCGAAGAGATCGAAATGTTGTACAAAATAATAAACTCGGATTAGAAATAATCTAATAAAATCACTTAGGGTTTTCTGTCCTAATAAATGATATATTTATTCCAACTGACAATAGGCACTTTTTGACCGTTCTGTCCCAATCAAAAACGCCTATACTCCTATTCTCAATACTCACTTTGGGCCTTTCTATCCCAATAAATTAAATGTTTACTCCAACTAGCAATACCCACTTAGGATCGTTCTGTCCAGATAAACATATCTATACTACAACCAACAAAACTCGAGCCTTTTTATATCTTTACTCCAATCAACAATACTCAATTTGGACCTCCCTGTCACAATAAATCATATCTATACTCAAACCAACAATACTCAATTTGGACCTCCCTGTCACAATAAATCATATCTATACTCCAACCAACAATACTCAATTTGGACCTCCCTGTCACAATAAATCATATCTATACTCCAACCAACAATACTCAATTTGGACCTCCCTGTCCCAATAAATCATATCTATACTCAAACCAACAATACTCAATTTGGACCTCCCTGTCACAATAAATCATATCTATACTCAAACCAACAATACTCAATTTGGACCTCCCTGTCACAATAAATCATATCTATACTCCAACCAACAATACTCAATTTGGACCTCCCTGTCCCAATAAATCATATCTATACTCAAACCAACAATACTCAATTTGGACCTCCCTGTCACAATAAATCATATCTATACTCAAACCAACAATACTCAATTTGGACCTCACTGTCACAATAAATCATATCTATACTCAAACCAACAATACTCAATTTGGACCTTTCTGTCTCAATAAATCATATCTATACTCAAACCAACAATACTCAATTTGGACCTTCCTGTCACAATAAATCATATCTATACTCAAACCAACAATACTCAATTTGGACCTCCCTGTCACAATAAATCATATCTATACTCAAACCAACAATACTCAATTTGGACCTTCCTGTCTCAATAAATCATATCTATACTCCAACCAACAATACTCAATTTGGACCTTCCTGTCTCAATAAATCATATCTATACTCCAACCAACAATACTCAATTTGGACCTCCCTGTCCTAATAAATCATATCTATACTCAAACCAACAATACTCAATTTGGACCTCCCTGTCACAATAAATCATATCTATACTCAAACCAACAATACTCAATTTGGACCTCCCTGTCACAATAAATCATATCTATACTCCAGCCAACAATACTCAATTTGGACCTCCCTGTCCCAATAAATCATATTTATACTCAAACCAACAATACTCAATTTGGACTTCCCTGTCACAATAAATCATATCTATACCCAAACCAACAATACTCAATTTGGACCTCACTGTCACAATAAATCATATCTATACTCAAACCAACAATACTCAATTTGGACCTTCCTGTCTCAATAAATCATATATATACTCAAACCAACAATACTCAATTTGGACCTTCCTGTCACAATAAATCATATCTATACTCAAACCAACAATACTCAATTTGGACCTTCCTGTCACAATAAATCATATCTATACTCAAACCAACAATACTCAATTTGGACCTTCCTGTCTCAATAAATCATATCTATACTCAAAGCAACAATACTCAATTTGGACATCCCTGTCCCAAGAAATCATATCTATACTCCAACCAACAATACTCAATTTGGACCTCCCTGTCACAATAAATCATATCTATACTCAAACCAACAGTACTCGCTTTGGACTTTTATGTCTAAATAAACTATACCTTTACTGCAATACTCACTTTCGAATTTTGTGTCCAAATAAAATATACTTATACTCAAACCAACAAAATAATGAGATGTGTATGATTGCCAATGAGACAACTATTCAACATTAAAATTAAGTGGATTTAAGCAATTACAAAATGTATAGGCAAGCGTTCGGCCTTCAACAATGAGAAAAACCCATACCATATGGTCGATTTAAAAAGGCCGACACATGAAAAAAATTAAATTATTCAATTGAGAAAACTAACGGCCTTATTTATAACGAAACAGTTTACGAAAAACAAATATGACAGACAAGAATTAACGACAACCACTGAACTACATGTTCCTGGCTTGGGACAGGCAAAAAACAAATATATCGTGGTTAAACATGTGAGAGTAGGGGTGTAGTACAACGTAATAACACACTATAAACATCAGTTGAATAAGGTTTAATGTTCTTGTATTTATTTGTACTGTAGTCTTGTCCAGTAATGTTGTCATTTTAATGGTTATATTAAACATTGCTATAAACCAGGTTCAACCCACCAATTTTTCTTGAAATGCCCTCTACCAAATCAGGAAAATGGCCACTGTTATATCTTGTATATCAAAGTTCGTTTCTGTGTGTGTTACATTTTAGTGTTGTGTTTCTGTTGTGTCGTAGTTTTTCTCTTATATATGATGTGTATCCCTTAGTTTTAGTTTGTAACCCGGATTTCGTTTTTTCTCAATCAATTTATGAATTTCGAACAGCGGTATACTTCTGTTGCCTTGACTTAACGTGGACGAGTACTTATACATTCCCAAAACAAAAAGACAATAAGAACTTTTCTGAGAGTACTCGCGGTTACTGACAACTAGTTCAAAGCAAATACCAACTAATGAAGAAAATCATGTATCTAAGACTCAAAAACCTATCAGTACACATCCAGCATCAAGTGGATTTAGTGTAAAGACGTCATTTACAGTCAGATAAAAACATGATCTTGTTCAATGCCAAACTATGAGAATCGACAGTTTGTAGTACCGAGAAGGTACATATCTGTAAATAGTCATCAAATGCACTGACAACAAAATCAATATTTACTAAATAAAATCAATATTTAAGGAATTAAATTCAGTGTTGAATACTCACTTTGGACCTTTCTGTCCTATTAAATTATATCTATACTCCAACCAATGATTGCAAGCAGCATCAGCAGATATATCCATGTACTGAACTGAAGCTCGAACTATACTATTAGCAGTTCCCTGAAAGTAATGTAAAATAAACACAATCTGGAAAGCTTCAAGGGTTATTTTAAATCAAAGGATTATGTTTTAAAGGAACTTCCTTGATAATACTAAGTTGTAAATATATCAAATGGAGTACAGGCATATACCTGTTTGAAATCAAACAATTTAAATGGTACTCTTTATCTTTCAAGAGTTAAGATAAAACTGACAAAAGTGGCAAATATGGATCCTTTCTCTTAGTTTATATGGTCCGTACACGTTTTATGTAAAAAATAGGATGTTTTGTATTTAGACACTACTTATAGGAACACCAGTTCTATATTTGGTTGTAAATAACGTCTAGTGATTTCATCATATGACAATTCTTACCTTAATTAACCAGGTACATTCTAGTCCTGTTGGGTAGTTAGCTGGATAGTTTGGTGATTTAATGAATCGTTCCTCTCCTACACCAAGGTTGATAACACCACCACACGTTTCTATACAACAGGAAGATCAAAGAAGCCAGGTTATTTAATTTAACTTTCAAATATATTTATGATATTTTTTTTCATTAACAATCCGAACGTTTTTGATTGGGTTCCATTAATTTATTTCAAAGAAACCAAAGAAACAACAGACACGGCTTGCTCTACCTCATTATAGACTTATACCTCGAATTTGACATACACGATCATCTCAGAACCAGAATCTAGGAAAAACGAGATGAGTTTAATTTTGAAATTATCAATTACCCCCACTTTAGAAGCAATATACCAATACAACAATTTCACCTGCATACAGAATATACATTTCCCATCTTGAATTAATTTTTCTCATTAAAGACTATTATAAATGTGATTTTAACTTTCAAGGATATTTTGAAAACTCCTGTGTACTTGATATAAGAAATGCAATTTTAAAGTATAACCTCTTGCATTTTTAGCGATAATAAAAAAACGTCGGAATGATTTCTGAATATTTTATATTGTTCTATAATTTTTGTAGTCTTATCTATTATCTTTGTAAAAGAGGGACGAAAGATACCAAAGGGACAGTCAAACTCATAAATCTAAAACAAACTGACAACGCCATGGCTAAAAATAAAAAGACAAACAGAAAAACAATAGTACACATGACACAACATAGAAAACTAAAGAATAAACAACACGAACCCCACCAAAACTAGGGGTGATCTCAGGTGGTCCGGAAGGGTAAGCAGATCCTGCTCCAGATGTGGCACCCGTCGTGTTGCTTATGTGATGACAAATCCGGTAAATAGTCTAATTCGGTAGGTCACATTCATGAAAGTGAAGGGGATTGTAGTTACGACGTAAGGAACATATCCGATATCATTTGTGAAACGGTTATTCCATAACGGTCAACCAACTCGTGATGGCGTCCGTAAAATTTACGAAGGGATGATTTCAACTTCACCATTTGGAACTCTTGGTTTAATAGCTTCCTTGTGAGCAGTAACCCTCTATCAAGAAAATCATGATAGGAAATGCAAGCACGGGAATATCGTATCAATTGGGAGATATATATCCCGTATGGAGGTGCTGCTGGAATGTTGCTACTTAAAAATGGAAAGTTCACAATTGGAAAGCTGAAATCATCTCTTTTGTCGTAAAGTTTCGTTTTCAACCGACCCTCATTGTCAATTTCTAGATATAAGACAAGATATGAAGCCGACTTAACTGTATCTGTAGTATCCTTTATCTCCACTTCGATGGGATAGATGCGCTAAATGTGCTTTGTCTATATAACATTTTGTGTTTCTGTACGTGGCTCTGTACTTATACATCTCGCCATTGTGTTAATGTTCTATGATAATTTTTGTATTTTTGTCTCTCATTTTTGCTAATGTGCTTTTTCTATACGCCTTTTTGTGTTTTTTTTTACCTTTCTTTAGAAGAAATTCGCAAATTTCATATAAACAAGCTGCACGAAGGGCAAGGGAAACTTTTAGTTTATATTCTGCAGATGATAAAAAAGCAATAAATGAGGTTGTTAGATTTGATATATGCCTTTTTGTGCTTCTTTGTTACATATTTGTTTGTTTTTATAGTGATGTTGCCGCCGTTGACAATGTTTTCTCGGGATAATAATCTGCTCTATAACCCTCTCATCTATGTGTTATTTATATAATAGTGTATATTCAAATATCATTCGACGTTTAACTTTCATACGATTCCTTCAGTCTTTATCATCGATATATTACTAAAGCTACTAAAGTTCTAACTAAAGCTACTAAAGTTCAAACAAACGGTTAAAAAATAAACTATTCTGATTCCATCTAAATACAAATTTATTATATTCTTTATTTCATTATTTAAAGCATTTAATGTATTCAGTATTATTAATTGGAGTTAACTAAATATATTTGTAATCGTACTCACGACTATTTGAGACCGTTTGTTCACAGGAAACACCAGTCAAGTGTTCTGGGCAAGTACATGTACACTGGAAGTTGACGAAGCCTCCATTCTTACAGTTAGGACTGTTAGTGCAGTGATCTGAATATAATTTATTATAACATATATGTCAATTATGTTTTTGTTTATTAAATCACTAATAAACACACCTTTTTTTCGATTGCAATTGTTGGCATGTATGCTAATCTATCATTCGACATTACGTAACGTTTAAGTAGTTTGTTTGCTCGTTTCACCAAGTTTGAAAGCAACTGAATTTGAATTTTAAGAAAAACACAAATAAGCATTTACGAGTACTTTACTTTATTTTCTTCAGATGAATTACAAAAACGATAACATCAGAATTTATAATATTCTTTATGTGTTAACTTGGAAGCCACATCAACACGACATCATCTTCAGAAGGTTATATCTATGTATTTTCATGTAAATAGGTACTAAATGTCTGTCTATCATCCAATAAACCAGCTTTAACATCTGACATAAGGTGCACCAAGCGAAGCTTTTGGTATTTTAATTTGACGTATGCATGATGCTAAAATCTTTTATCCATTTGAGAAATCAGACATGAAATTTAAATATTTTGCAAATCTTTTCTGATTTCTCCATGTTTAAATACAAAACAAAATTTGATATCTTTTGAATCAATTTTTCAGTTACATTTTTTATATTACATCAAAAATTATTGCAGAATGATTTTTTGTTGTTTTGGTTACGTCCAATTCCAAAACGTTTCGGTAAAAAAGAAGAGAATATTTGTAAAGCATGACATTATAGGAAGTAGTCGAATGTGTTTTTCTAATTATTGAATAGATTTCCTCAAGATTAGACATATTGTTCTTTTTAAATTCTGCCATTACCTGTACATTTATATGCATCAGTAACATCCTGTATATCATAGAATTCTAAACCATCAGCTGAATCGGCCAAAAACTCTAATCGTTGGTCTTTAAACTTGATAGTTTGTTTGCCATTGGTGGAAAAAGCCTTCAATTAAAAGTGAGCTAAATAGTCCTGTACCAGAAATTTCATTCCAAATCAGTATACGTATACAGCAATACTCCACACAAAACTATACAGAAAGTAAAATATTGACCCCGTACAAACTTAAACAAAAAATAGGAGTGAACTCAGCTTCCTTGGAAGGATCAGCAGTCCCTGCTTCACTAGTTGCACCTTTCATATGGTATATAGGAAACAGCTGGCAGGTACGGCTATAGGCTCCTTGACCATGCTTTCTTTACCAGGTGCTATTTGATAATATATGCCTATACATATACCCAACACTACAAGAAAATTTATAGTTGGATTCTTATAAACCACGCCGAAAGCCATGAGTAATCTCAAATGCTACGGATGGTTATGCCAGGGATAAAGTAGTTTCACCTGTCATATGTTTCAGAAAATCATTGCTGTGTATGCAAACAGGCTCCTTGACTAGGCTTTCGTTTCGATGTGGTATATTGATAATATATGCGTTGTCGGCTAATTGAACTACGAACACAATCTGCGTTTCGTTCTATAATACGAAACACTACACTCAAAATTAAGTGGAGTATTGCGAGACAAATATGGAACGGATATGAATTCTGTGCCGGAGATTGATGCGAGCTTATCAATATATGAAAGAGTTTTCTCTCTTGAAAACAGCTTCATTGTTTAAATAGATAGCTCAAGTTACATGGAGAACTTCTTCAGATTTGTGGCTATCCGTGAATATGGTACTGATGAAAAGCCTTTGACAGTTCCTGTAAAAAGGGATCATACTATTTTAAGAAATGAACAAATCAGAACCTTGTCAACTGTTGAAGTCGATATTTACACTTTTGACTTTCTTTTTAGGTTGCTATTCATCAAATCGACACAATTATTACAGTTTTCTGTTTTTATCTGTACAATGACAGTACATACAGCTGCTCAAAATACTTACATATAAACTGTACTGCATAGATGATTCTGCATCATAAGGGTTATTGTCTTGTGTGTTTTCCTTCTCCATGTTGCTATTCTTCACATACGCATATCCATTCCATTGTGGCTGTACGTTTGGCCATTCAATTGTGACGTATTTATCACGATCACTTCTAGATTGTTCGTGATGTCCTCCCATGGCATGTAACATCTCATGTACAGCTGTGCTAACCTATAAATGATATATTCTTTAAACTTGAGCTTGTAAATTATTGTAAGAATGAAAACCACAATTTTGGGAAAAGTGGAATTCATATAATTTAAGATACCTTATTCATGATATATGAAAAATAAAAAAATGTGAAAATCTATGAAATTAAATGAAATATTCCAGTTAATTCAAAATTACGTTTGAAAAATAAGAGTAAATTTAAGATAAAGTATGTCCTCTAGGAGAGCAAATCACATAAGCTGGAAAATTATTCCTAATATAATCTACGCGAGGCAAAATCTGTTTGCAATTGACAAATGCAATAATATTAAATATAATTTTTGTTTTTAAATCACACTCACACTTATCATTTTATTATTAAAGGGAACAGTTGATTCCTTGAAAAGTCGGAATGTTCCCGAAATGGACTGTTGGCCGACCAATCAAAAGTGACTAGTACACATGTATGTATCAAGCTAAAGATATACTTACAGTAACACAGTATGATTCTTCTAAGCTAAGTTGCTGTATTCTGCTTCCGCTAGGAAACACATTACCTACATAGGACCAACAACCTCTGAAAATTCAATGATACATAACTCAAAATATGTATAATGCAAATACTACTTATTAGACTAAAGACGAACTATTTCTTGTAACGGAAATTGCAAGGGTCATCATGTATGAGTGGCCGATCGTGTCATTGGCGGTATAAACATATAGTATGAAATTATCAACGCGTTGGTTTTTACTTTCAACGCGTTGGTTTATATTATGAACGCGTGGGTTTTTACTTTCAACGCGATGGTTTTTACTTTCAACGCGTTGGTTTCACTTTCAACGCGTTGGTTTTCACTATCAACGCGTTGGTCTTCCTTTTCAACGCGTTGGTTTGTAATTAATACGGTATGAAAAACCAACGCGTTGGTTTTCAATTCCATACCGTAAGTTTTCCACTTATGTCTACCAATTAACATCTTTGTAACAAAATACAATCTTATTTACCGTTCGGACGGACTCCAGAAGTTTGGTGGGAAAATAAATACTCCATGTTGAAGTTACTTACTGACTTGCTACATGACTACACGTAGAGGAGACGTGGTTGAATTTTTGTAGTTTTTGTTTCAAATTGCAAAGCTTAGGACGCGTATTTTATTGATTCGCCCGTAAAAGTTCACAACGGCATAGAAGAGAGGCGACAGATACCAGAGGGAAAGACAAACGCATAGATAGAAAATCAACTGACAACGCCACGGCCATATGTTATATTATATAATAGCACTCAGCGTCGTGGGCACACATACATTAATTTCTTAATTAGTTTTAAACAATGCGATAAAAGTAGTATCTGCAATGAATCTATGAATTCTGCTGAATATTTTCATTAGCTTCACATGTTGGACAAGGCATAACATTTTTTGTGGATAAAACTCTGCGATTGGATTTATAACCAAAACATAGAACATGAACACATTTTATCAAAAAGTTGAAAAGAAAAATTGAAAATATCTAGATATAACTAAATAATATTTCTATTTTTTTTCTATAATAAGACAAGACTTGAAGAAATCAAATGCATTTTTTTGCCAAAAAGCAATTATAAATTTATTTGTTTTGATTCGAAATGTTGCAATGATTAAAAGAGTATACAACACTAATTAAATTTGATTAAAAGAGTATACAACACTAATTAAATTTGATTGTACAAAGAAAACATTTTAACTGCAAGGAACATTTGTTTTCCATAATAAAAAAGAAAGAATTACCATAATTACATTTTCAATATAAATTAAACGACATTGAATGAGAAACTCTGACTAACAAATTCATACTTCCATCCGACTTACTGTTCATTTATAAATGTTACTACATTCTGGTGTCCAAGTGCTGAAGGGTTGTACAGGGGATCAGTGGTTGTTATCCATTTGATGCATGTATTGTCATGGAACTGTTTAATGGCTTCGTTTATTACTGTCACAGAACTTGCTGCTGTAAAAGTAAAAGGATGTCAACAATATGCTAGCATAATTTCTTACGGTTTAAGTAGAAAAAAATATGTAACAAAAAATATTAGGTCCATATGCTACATATATTTTACAAAAATCTGTGAGAAAAAGGATAAAAAAAGTTTAATTGGATAAAATATAGCTCTAAAACCCTTAGAGAGAATAACAAGTAAAATAAAAGCTAAAAAAAATACAAAATGACCTGTAAATATATTTTTTTTTATTCATCATGGATTAACAGTCATTTACATAAATTATCTATAGTGACACATAATAAAGCAAGCAAGAAAAATAAGCATATTCAAGCAAATAAAAGTAAACAAAAATAATACTAAAAATACGATATGATATAACGGAATATGGATGCAGTATAACATTTTCATCAAAAAATATATAGTGATAATGGAAATTACATTTCAAGCACATCTATACATAATAATTCACTATTAAATTAATTAATGACTTTATCCCAGGGGTTCCAGTACATGTTATAATCTTTCACACTCAAAATTTTTTGTAGGAAATATGTTTTCCTAAAATTAAATTTTCTTTTATATAGTTTTTAAGTCCTGAGGTTTTTCCTCTTGTGTCTTTGATCTGTATATAAAATACTTTACTAGTAAAATGACTTTACTTTCTAAAGATTTAGTTGATAGTTATCATAAAGACCAAACATAACTATATCTATATGTAAATATTTGCTTCTGAGCGTTCATTGTGATAGTATATTGCAATGTAATGGTCTGTGTGAAATAGATTATTGTGCTTTACAGAATTATAGCTTCCGTTATTCCATAAATAGATATAAAAGAAATACATTGTAAACTTTCCTGTCTGTCCTGATGAATTATGAGGCGTAATAATTAAACCTGTAAAATGTTTAGTAGTTACTTATGTTTGCCTTTGGTAGGATTTATCTATTAGTGTATAGATATAGGAAAATGTGGTATGAGTGCCAATGAGACAACCCTCCATCACCATAACAATTTATAAAAGTAAACCATTATAGGTCAAAGTACGGCCTTCAACACGGAGCCTTGGCTCACACCGAACAAAAGCTATAAAGGGTCCCAAAACTACTAGACGTGTAAAACCACTCAAACGGAAAAACCAACGGTCTAATATATATAATTTTTTTTTAGTTCCTTTAGATTATCAAGCTCTTTAACTGCTTGGGTTCTTAAGCATCTCTGATTTTCAAATACTAGTATTCGACTTTAACTGTTCCCAATGAATGTAGACCCTAGTTAATCGCTATGAACGCACGCAGTTTATACTTGTTGCTTTCATTGTTTATATTTCAGAGGGATTTTTAGATTTGTAAAAAAAAGTCCAGTACTAACACATGTTATATATCCTATAGGGAACAATTCCTGTACTAATACATGTTATATATCGTATAGGTAACAATTCCTGTACTTACACATGTTATATATCCAATAGGGATCAATTCCTGTACTTACACATGTTATATATCGTATAGGGATCAATTCCTGTACTTACACATGTTATATATCGTATAGGGATCAATTCCTGTACTTACACATGTTATATATCCTATAGGGAACAATTCCTGTACTTACACATGTTATATATCCTATAGGGAACAATTCCTGTACTAATACATGTTATATATCCTATAGGGAACAATTCCTGTACTTACACATGTTATATATCCTATAGGTAACAATTCCTGTACTTACACATGTTATATATCCTATAGGGATCAATTCCTGTACTTACACATGTTATATATCCAATAGGGAACAATTCCTGTACTTACACATGTTATATATCCAATAGGGAACAATTCCTGTACTTACACATGTTATATATCCTATAGGGATCAATTCCTGTACTTACACATGTTATATATCCAATAGGGAACAATTCCTGTACTTACACATGTTATATATCCTATAGGGAACAATTCCTGTACTTACACATCTTATATATCCAATAGGGATCAATTCCTGTACTTACACATGTTATATATCCAATAGGGAACAATTCCTGTACTTACACATGTTATATATCCTATAGGGAACAATTCCTGTACTTACACATCTTATATATCCAATAGGGATCAATTCCTGTACTAATACATGTTATATATCCTATAGGGAACAATTCCTGTACTTACACATGTTATATATCCTATAGGTAACAATTCCTGTACTTACACATGTTATATATCCTATAGGGATCAATTCCTGTACTAACACATCGTATATATCCTATAGGGAACAATTCCTGTACTTACACATGTTATATATCCAATAGGGAACAATTCCTGTACTTACACATGTTATATATCCTATAGGGATCAATTCCTGTACTTACACATCTTATATATCCTATAGGGAACAATTCCTGTACTTACACATGTTATATATCCAATAGGGATCAATTCCTGTACTTACACATGTTATATATCCTATAGGGAACAATTCCTGTACTTACACATCTTATATATCGTATAGGGATCAATTGCTGTACTTACACATGTTATATATCCTATAGGGAACAATTCCTGTACTTACACATGTTATATATCCTATAGGGAACAATTCCTGTACTTACACATGTTATATATCCTATAGGGAACAATTCCTGTACTTACACATCTTATATATCGTATTGGGAACAATTCTTGTACTTACACATCTTATATATCCAATAGGGATCAATTCCTGTACTTACACGTGTTATATATCGTATAAGTTACAATTCCTGTACTTACACATGTTATATATCGTATAGGGAACAATTCCTGTACTAATACATGTTATATATCCTATAGGTAACAATTCCTGTACTTACACATGTTATATATCCAATAGGGAACAATTCCTGTACTAATACATGTTATATATCGTATAGGGAACAATTCCTGTACTTACACATGTTATATATCGTATAGGGAACAATTCCTGTACTTACACATGTTATATATCCAATAGGGATCAATTCCTGTACTTACACATGTTATATATCCAACAGGGATCAATTCCTGTACTTACACATGTTATATATCCAATAGGGATCAATTCCTGTACTTACACATGTTATATATCGTATAGGGAACAATTCCTGTACTTACACATGTTATATATCCAATAGGGATCAATTCCTGTACTTACACATGTTATATATCCAATAGGGATCAATTCCTGTACTTACACATCTTATATATCCAATAGGGATCAATTCCTGTACTTACACATGTTATATATCCAATAGGGATCAATTCCTGTACTTACACATGTTATATATCCAAAAGGGATCAATTCCTGTACTTACACATCTTATATATCGTATAGGGAACAATTCTTGTACTTACACATGTTATATATCGTATAGGGAACAATATCTGTACTTACACATGTTATATATCCAATAGGGATCAATTCCTGTACTTACACATGTTATATATCCTATAGGGATCAATTCCTGTACTTACACATCTTATATATCCAATAGGGATCAATTCCTGTACTTACACATCTTATATATCGTATAGGGAACAATTCCTGTACTTACACATGTTATATATCGTATAGGGAACAATTCCTGTACTTACACATGTTATATTTCCAATAGGGATCAATTCCTGTACTTACACATCTTATATATCGTATAGGGAACAATTCCTGTACTTACACATGTTATATATCGTATAGGGAACAATTCTTGTACTTACACATGTTATATATCCAATAGGGATCAATTCCTGTACTTACACATCTTATATATCCTATAGGGAACAATTCCTGTACTTACACGTGTTATATATTGTATAGGTAACAATTCCTGTACTAATACATGTTATATATCGTATAGGGAACAATTCCTGTACTTACACATGTTATATATCCAATAGGGATCAATTCCTGTACTTACACATGTTATATATCCAATAGGGATCAATTCCTGTACTTACACATGTTATATATCCAATAGGGATCAATTCCTGTACTTACACATGTTATATATCCAATAGGGATCAATTCCTGTACTTACACATGTTATATATCCAATGGGGATCAATTCCTGTACTTACACATCTTATATATCCAATAGGGATCAATTCCTGTACTTACACATCTTATATATCCAATAGGGATCAATTCCTGTACTTACACATCTTATATATCGTATAGGGAACAATTCTTGTACTTACACATGTTATATATCCATTAGGGATCAATTCCTGTACTTCACATCTTATATATCCAATAGGGAACAATTCCTGTACTTACACGTGTTATATATCGTATAGGTAACAATTCCTGTACTAATACATGTTATATATCGTATAGGGAACAATTCCTGTACTTACACATGTTATATATCCAATAGGGATCAATTCCTGTACTTACACATGTTATATATCCAATAGGGATCAATTCCTGTACTTACACATGTTATATATCCAATAGGGATCAATTCCTGTACTTACACATCTTATATATCCAATAGGGATCAATTCCTGTACTTACACATCTTATATATCCAATAGGGATCAATTCCTGTACTTACACATCTTATATATCCAATAGGGATCAATTCCTGTACTTACACATGTTATATATCCAATAGGGATCAATTCCTGTACTTACACATGTTATATATCCAATAGGGATCAATTCCTGTACTAATACATGTTATATATCCAATAGGGATCAATTCCTGTACTTACACATGTTATATATCCTATAGGGATCAATTCCTGTACTTACACATCTTATATATCCTATAGGGAACAATTCCTGTACTTACACATGTTATATATCCAATAGGGAACAATTCTTGTACTTACACATGTTATATATCCAATAGGGATCAATTCCTGTACTTACACATGATATATATCCTATAGGGAACAATTCCTGTACTTACACATGTTATATATCCTATAGGGAACAATTCCTGTACTTACACATGTTATATATCCTATAGGGATCAATTCCTGTACTTACACATCTTATATATCGTATAGGGAACAATTCTTGTACTTACACATGTTATATATCCTATAGGGAACAATTCCTGTACTTACACATGTTATATATCCAATAGGGATCAATTCCTGTACTTACACGTCTTATATATCCTATAGGGAACAATTCCTGTACTTACACATGTTATATATCGTATAGGGAACAATTCTTGTACTTACACATGTTATATATCCTATAGGGAACAATTCCTGTACTTACACATGTTATATATTCAATAGGGATCAATTCCTGTACTTACACATCTTATATATCGTATAGGGAACAATTCTTGTACTTACACATGTTATATATCCTATAGGGAACAATTCCGTCTTTCCAAAGCCAATTAGTATAAGTATCAAAATTTCTATTTCTGATATTTGATTCGAACTGAAAAAAATATGTCATCTAGTGTTAATATCAGGAATTTAAGTCAGTGGTAAGGAACAAAACAGTCAAAAACAATATAACAAAAATACCAAACACCGAGTGAAATTAATAAGGGATTTTCCAAATAAAAAAACTACATCAAAATCTCAAACACATCAACAAAATGGATGACAACTGCCATTTCCTGACTTTTAATGCATGTATTTATGTAGAGAATAGTGGTTTATACTTGGTTTTATAACAAGCTAAAGTCACTGTAAGTTTGATTTTGCACTTGCTTTTATTACTTTCAAATGGCTATAAAAGTACACAATTTACAGGAATAATTTTATTGGATATATAGCATTTATACAAAGACTTGATTTGATAATTGAGAACTTTGACTAATAGTATTTGAGTGAAGCGTTCAGCTGATTTGTAAAGAGTTAACTGCCTTATCTATTTTCCACCCCGTCATCCTGTTCGGTATACCATTTAGTCGGTAATTAGTTGTCAAAGATTCCAGACTTATAAATTGATACACCAGACTCGCGTGTCTTCTACAGAAAACTCATCAGTGACGCTCAGACCAAAATAGTTAGAAAGCCAAACAAGTATAAAGTTAAAGAGCATTGAAGACCCAAAATTCCAAGACATTGTGGCAAATACGACTATGCCCGGAATAAGAAAACCCTTAGTATTTCGAATATTTATACTTTTGAAAACATTTGATTTATAAAAAATGATCATATAATTGATATTCATTAAACCTACTCACCGACTTCTTTAACTTAATTTCTTCGATCTGTTCTGGTATTAGCCTGTGTGAGTCGTGGGAATCACCGTACGTCTTGGCGCTATCTTCTGGATGAAGTCCCTGAACCTGTTAATTATAATAACATTTAATCAGATTATTGTGCTTTCTGTTCTGGTATAAGCCTGTGTGAGTCGTGGGAATCACCGTACGTCTTGGCGCTATTTCCTGGATTAAGTCCCTGAACCTGTAAATTATAGTTACATTTAATCAGATTATTGTGCTATCTGTTCTGGTATTAGTTTGTGTGGGTCATTGAAATTCCCGTACGTCTTTGCGCTATCTTCTGGATGAAGTCCCTGAACCTGTTCATTATAATTACATTTTATCAGATTATTGTGCTATCTGTTCTGGTATAAGTCTATGTGAGTATGGAAATCTCCGTACGTCTTGGCACTATCTTCTGGATGAACTCCCTGAATCTGTTCATTATAATTACATTTAATCAGATTATTGTGCTATCTGTTCTGGTATAAGTTTGTGTGAGTCGTAGGAATCTCCATACGTCTTTGCGCTATCTTCTGGATGAAGTCCCTGAACCTGTTAATTATAGTTACATTTAATCAAATTATTGTGCTATCTGTTCTGGTATAAGCCTGTGTGAGTCGTGGTAATCCTCGTACGTCTTAGCTCTATCTTCCCTGAAGTCCCTGAACCTGTCAACTATAATTACTATTAAACAGGAGTTTTCGTTATTACTGCTTGTGACATCCTCTAATGAATACTAGCTTTTGGAAAGTTCTCTTGAGAACTTTTCTATCATATTTCTATATTTTGTAATGCATTAAAGCATTGCTATCAAAAATGTTAGCGTTGGTGGTTAAGTTTGCACATGATTTAATCTAAGAACCTTTGTGCATCAAAATCTTTTTTTTAGTTTTTTGGTAACAAACTTGAAAATAGATACGATCGGTCTTCTAGATTTTCAAAATGTTACGTTATATATGAATGTGAGACATGCTTCCATTAGACAGTAACCTAACAAAATTACTAACATATGAAGTTTGACAACCAATGTACACATTTGTATATCCAATATGTCATGACATGAAGAAGCACGTGTACGATTTACAATTTACTCGCTTACTTTGTATGTGCTTCTCAGATATTGTTCTATGTAATTACAAAAGTAAAACAAATCTACCGCACCCTAAAGCAAACTAAGGAAGGGGAAGTCAATAAAAATTGACAAAATATAACGCTATCAATCAGTTAAAAAAACTGCCATATTCTCGAATTGATACAAGTAAAATTGTATCCTTAAACACTTTATTAAAAAAAAATGAGTTAATTCTTGCAATAATGACTTTGAATTTTTCGAAATATAGTCGATCAAAATAATGCAGCAGTATTTTTGTGAAAAAAAACAAAGAACTTTATTATTTGCTAATTTCTATCCAATATTGAAATATCATTATAACGTCAAAGCGCTTTTGTTGTTGCTTTTATATAACGGAATTAATCTAAACACTTGTCTTTTAAATAATGACATACACACTAAATGAATAGAAAAGCCCTCCGTTTAAACAATAATAACTGTAAATGGCAAAAACACCACATTTATCTAGAGTATTTTGTGTCTATTTATAGAAACCATTTTCTGCTGTGGGACCAATGAAAATCAAACTTCTTAATCGTGTTGGTTTTTGATGCGTTTTGTTATTTGATTTTGCCATGTGATTATGGACTTTCCAAATTGATCTTCCTCTAAGTTCAGTATTTTTGTGATTTTACTTTTTGCTATCATTATAGTTTTGTCATATTCTAACTCCCTAATGTGAGACTAGAGATAATCTTTCTTCCGAAGTCTTAATCTTCAATTCTGTTACAATACTTACAAGATGAATTTTCCCTTTATTCTCGATTTCCATACCTTCCAGCAGGTTGGATAAAGGGTCATCTGGATCAATATTCTGAAGAAGAAATATTTTAATATGATGGATTCTTTTTCTTATAATGTAAATTGAAATAATTCAATAAATTTTGCATATATTGCGTTTCTTGATAAAAACCGAGATGTTAAAATTATTTGTGTTAACATATGCCGATATACAAAAATGTTGAATACTTGCAGTGAAATGTTAAGACGGTAGAAAGTATCATAGGATTCATTCAGGTATACCCGTTTCTTGCTTAAACAGAATTATTAGAAAACACAAATATAAGTCTAATCCAAATGTTCACATAACTTGAAGCTTTCTCATGATGAGAGCTAAGTTCACGACAGAACGGCGTAAAAGTGCTCAACTCAGATATCCAATTACCTTTACAAATTGGATGATTAAAATCCTCAAATTTTGTAAGAAAGTATAAATTTTTGCTAGCAATTCTTTCTACCTCAGGATTTTCTATTGGTAATTCTTCTGTGTCTTCTTTTTCCCCCTCTACGTTTGATTTTCTCCATTCTTTTAATTTATTCTCTATCAACAACATTTCTTCCTCTGTCAATTTTGACATGCTCTCTTGGGAATTGTCTAGCCGTCTGTCGGATGCATGCAACTTTTGATCAATTGTAACATGTCGACCCTTAAAAAATAAATCAAAATTAACATACAACATATAATTTTACAAACACAAGAACGTTAGCTTATTGGTTTATCTTTTCTAATTACATTTCTCCTAACTGTTATACTTACCTGTTTAAGTGGTAGGTTATCAGTCTAGCAGTATAAACATTGTATGGCGGTCTTGGCCTTGCATGTTCTTATCACAAGTTTTACAATATTAGCCATTTATTTGAAGACGCTTATTAATTCAATGTTTAGACAGGCTAAGTACTATCTATGTGCTAGTATAGGTTATCTTTTAGCATTAACGTATACTAGGACAGATTCAGATCATATTATCTTCTGGAATAGTGCCGTTTATATTTGAAAAGCAATACCATAAGTTAAGTACAGGTTTTTTAACTGAACGCTTATCACTTAAATCAATGGTTACCTTATAACTTTATTATTCAATCCATGTTTCAAATATTATTTTCTCAAACCTTCCAAGATTTGTTTTCAGTTATGTCACAAGACACTATAGTCGTTGTAGAACTCTTCATTTCATTATTGTTTTTTTATAGCATTTCAGCTATGAATGGTAACTGTTTAGCTCTTGTTTATTAAAGCTTAAAAAATGAAGTTCCTAAATTTAATGTTTGGTGGTGTCTAACACGTGTTATTTAATGAATCTATCTACATCATTCTCACAGCAAAATATAAAAAACATAAATGGTTGTTCACTGGTTCAATTACTGCAATGTTAAAACGCTCAAATAACTTTCAATAAATGTGTAAGAGTCATCTCCCATACCCTAGGTCTACCCCCTCAAACATTCTTGTTATCAAATTTGCTGTCTTGTACATGAACATGACTTGCAGGATCACATTAAAAGTTGAACTGTATATCAGTACTACACTGGTTTACTATCAACTACTTAAAAACCTTTTAATCAGATTTACTGTCTTATACATTCGTTTGATGTGATTGAGCCCTTGATTTTGAAGTTAGATTAGGGATTTTCCTTTTTGAATTTTCCTCGGAGTTCAATATTTTTGTGATTTTACTTTTTGTATTATATACCAATTGTAAACATATTGTACTTACATGTTCTCGTTCCTTTAGTAGCTGTTCAAGTTCATTCAAATCATTTTCTATTTTTGTATTTTCTGAATAAAAAAAAACGAAAAGGTAGCTCATTTGAATTTCATTTTTCATCAATCAACAATCGGCAGTGTTTGTCAAATCTATTAGAAACTCATCCCTTTTTATATAAACACCTCGTTGGGTGCCCATGGTCTGTTATAAATAGCTATAGATCAATTTATAAGGTCACATTTCAACGAAGTCGGTTTTCTGTGAACCAACGAGAAACCTCTATACACAGTATTTCACTGTATTTGATTAGAAATAATAGACACAACTACCCATTTCTTTGCTAGTTAAGGGACTGTATTTTCAATAATTGGGACCAAGCAAGCAAAACTGTGTAAACCTGCGTACGACACAAACCTACAACACAACTGATTAAAAAAAAATATATACAAATGATTCTACTGTTGAGCGAAAATATACGGTCTGGAAATAAATATATTATTTTAAATTAGGCAATCAATTTATACTTTTACGAAATATTAGTGATTTCTTATACACATTTTGAATCATATTACTATATTCACACGATAAAAGTGCTGACACAAAAATATTGAAAAAAAAATGTAATTTCAAGTTGAAATACCAACCCCATTTGTTTTATGCTAAAGACGTTGACAATCAACAATAGAAATATTTCGCTCATTTACAACGTGAGTTTTCTTAACACAATTGGTTCAGATTCCTTTCTCAGAAAATCGTAATATTACTCAGCATTACATCCTTTTTTTTATCATGAAAAAAAAAATGAAATCATAAATATTTAAACACCTTGTGCAATTAAAAGGAATTAATCTGCGTAGACGGGCAGCAGAAATACGGAATGCAAATAGCCATTTCATATTAACAACTATTATCCTTTACTGCGAAAAATATTGACTAGTATCAATCATACTTTCTAATTTCGTGTGTAATTTAGAGCTATAAGACACAGAAGTTGATCCTTTAAAGGTGGTTTATTTTACGATTACATTTGATGAAAATACATGTAATTAGCTGTTAAAAACAGTTGACATAGTTCAAAGCAAACTTGTATAAAAAGCAGGTTGCCATCATCAAAATTAACAAATTTAGGAGATGCTCTATTCGATTTATACAGAGCTTTAAGAAAATTAATTCAAAAAGTTAATCGGTTATATTTACAGTGTTTCAGGTTTCAATCATTGTATTATTAAATGTTGTATTTGAATATTTGATATCCGGGTATAGCTTTCTTATTCAAATGGATTCGATTTCAAGTTTGTTTAAAGTAACATGTCAATTACAGTAAGGAATTAACATGCTTGAAAAGGTTTAAGTAAAAATATAAAAGTATTATTACAATGCCATGTAAAAACCGTTAACGTGAAAGCGTACGATTCAAGGAAGTTTTGGTTTCACTATTTAACTAAAATTTAATCGTTATTCAAACAAAATATTGTAAATGTATATCTAGGAATTAAAACAGAGCGTTTTATGCAAACATGTTCTGTTTAATATCGTTCTCATACAGAAACATTTTAATCCAAATAATTAACCTATTCCTTTGATGAATACTTGTCAGTCTCAAATAATTCAATGCACCAGTTTATATATTTTAGTTTAATTACTGTTGTCATTTGTCCTGCACTTTACTTTGTGCAAAATTAAAATAATGAAAAGAATGGGCTTATATTTTTTTTAACGTTACGCTTATGGACTGTTATATTTAATTTCGATTGCGCATTAAAAACTATTGGTGTATGATAAAAAGATAGGTTGCAAATCCAAATAAAATGTTATCCAACAAAACTTTTATTTAAAAATAAGAAACACTCATGTTTTAAAAATGTTGATTTACAATGAAATATCATTCTTCCCTCAAATCTTGTACATTTCATTAAAAAAATAGACCGATTGATATCTACTATTCAACCATTCGAGATGTCGAATGATACCACATCTTCCTAAAACACATCATGATACATTCACAATTAGATTGTCGGTCTTTATGTCTATATGAATAGAACTGTCGTGATAAAGTTATGTTTTCTTTGCAAATATATAAAAATGATGTAAAAAGATGATTGTGTTAAATAGGACAAGATAAAGATAAAATCAGATGTTTTTTGTAAATATAGAATAACTAAAAATAACAGAAAACTAATTGTTCTCTTGAACACGTGCACCTCTCTATCAATGTGATAAATCATCCAAACCGAAGTAGATTTCACGTGGTAGATTTGTATGATACAAAAAGGTATATGCCCTTATTGAAATTTAAAGAAACTACATGTACATAGAAATTGGAAATACAAAATAGATAAGATTTAATCTTTACGTACAATATGTTGGCTGCATAATCCTTTCTTTTGATATTTTTTTCCACACAATGATACTAATCAATTGCGTTAGTGCAATTCAATATTCTTGTATGGACGAAAATCGTCATTGTCATATACTTATTGTAATTACATGTGACTAATAGTTTTACAGTATTATATGATAGCATTTTATCAAAGAGTTCAAATTTTCCCATATGTGCTAAGTGGGCTAAAGTATTATCAACTGGTTCTGTTCGCTACGTTAGTTTAAACAGTATTTATAAAGGAAAAATTACAAGAATAAAATATTACAATGTTAAATGAAGTTCAAATATGGAATTTCGAAACTAGTTCGGAAATACTTATATAAATCCGTCACCCAAAAAGGTGTAAAGTGTTGAGGCGGAAGCCCTTCATACTAAACATTTCCGCACGATACCGATTTTAAGATCTAATAATATAAAAAAAATAATTAGAAGCCTTCATTATTGTATTGAAATTTGTGTGCTTCAACCACAATTCGGTCAGCAGAGAAGCACATTTAGTACCCATTGGAGTACAGACTGTCTGTTTTAAAATCTATTCACCTAACTAAACAAATGGTTTATCGAATAAAAAGTTCAGATAAAGGCAACAGTAGTATACCGCTGTTCGAAATTCATAAATCGATCGTGAAAAAAACCCAAATTCGGGTTACAAACTAAAACTGAGGGAAACGCATCAAATATAAGAGGAAAACTACGACACAACAGAAACACAACATTGAAATGTAACACACATTTTAAAAAAGTTTATCCACAACGGTAGATTTGTTATGTGTTTCTACCTATCTACAAATAAGTTATGTATAATGAAACGGTGTAACCAATCTGTTTATTGAGCATTGTTAGTAGTATGGTTAGCGAAAGGAAACCCAACAGTTTAGATTGTATAAGAGCTGCAAGGATTGTGATACAAGATTGTGCAAATGATCTTAAAAATGTGTAAGAATCCACATGATTTTGAACCGCTGTTTGAATATTAATCCTATTATTTCTGATTGCAACATTTTACGGTACACAGAATAGTGGTAAAAAATATTTTGTCGAACATTATGGTGATTATGGTGAACCGCTTTTATGTCGGTCTGTAATTGTTTGGTTATTGTAAAGTTTAGGTATCGAGTATATAGACTGGAGCATTTAAATTTTCTTTTTTATGTTAGCATCAAAAGGGAAGAATGACGAATTTGAGATTTTCTAAATGCGCATCCATACAAACAAAAGATAATTCATTGGAATGGTAAAGATACAATATATAAAAATCGATCCATTTGATTAACCCGAACGGTCAGTATAAAAAGATAATCCATTAGAATTCTATAAATGCATATTCTAATGCAACAACGTTTGTAATGTTCATTTTGATTGGATAACGTCACTTTCTTACATGGCATCAATTGACAATTGATGCTATGGGACGTACGCGCAAGCGCAGACAGCATATGACAGATTTTAAATACATGTTTTAACGTTGTTTTCTGTCAGTTTCATTAGAATGGAGATAACAATATTGTATTTTAAGCTCCGACGGCATCAATTTGGGATTTGATGGTCGCAAATACCCGTTTACTGTCTCCGCTAACGCGTCGCCAGTAAACTTAATTTGCGACCATCAAATCCCCAATTGATGCCGTCGGAGTTTAAAATACAATACAGTTATCTCCTAAATACCAAAATCATAATCCATAAGAATGATGCAAATAGTTATAAATGATTATTAAGGTAAAGTATAAATGTTCTACTTACCGAAATACTTTGCTGGAATTTTATGCGATTTGATCAAATAAATATTCCAAAGTACAAACACAACACATAGCATAATTTTCATGTTGAATGAAAACTTTCAACTGAATTTCTCTTTTTTTGTGTTTTTCTGTTACATCATTCTCCCTAAAACTTAATTCTGTTTGTAGCTTATTGTCTTAAAGTCCTGTTTATATATGCGGATATATGTACTAAGAATGCTCTCGTTGCAAAAAAAGAAATGACGTTGGCGATTTAAATACATAATTATATGAATTGTATTGTAATTGTATTGTATTTCATAATAACGTGTCGAAGTAAGGTAGAAGATATCTTTAAATAAAACTTGGTCTCCTCATTTTACTTTTCTGTGTCGGTAGTTTGGAACGTATATTTTCATTATTGTTTTCATCCTAGTATATTTATGTTGATTGTGATTACTTATATTCATTTTTGATTGACTTTCAGGATGTGCAAGCACTAAACAAAAGATAATCAATTGGAATGGTGACGAAACGAAACGTTATACATGTTAAACGAAGAGTTCTTCCATTTGAATTGCGCGGGTGCCTAATTCCAAAAAGATAATCGGGTACCACGTGTGGATCTGTTTACTCTTCAAGAGCATCTAGGAATGCCCCAAGTTTTCGGTGGGATTCGTGTAACTCAGTCTTTGGTTCCCTATATTGTGATGTGTTATGGTGTTTGTCTGTTTGTCTGTTGGTATGTTTCTATTTTTTTCGCCATAGCGATGTCAGTTTATTTTCAACTTATGACCTTGACTGTCCTTTTGGTGTCTTTCGCATCTCTTTTGAAAACACATAAAGAAGAAACAAAAAACCAAGTTTCACACAAAATGATATTTTATATGGTTAACATTCACTAAGAATTATAGCACAATTTTAATGTGTAACAACTTTATTAAAATGGTTCAAACATCTTAAGATTTATGCACAATCTTAATGTTTTAGACATTATTCGACACACTGACTGTATTAAAACATAGTTATAGTTTTATTGTGACATCTTAAATATTCACACATACAGAACTGCAAATCCAACTACACTGAAATGTGAGTTACACGTCGATTTCAGTCGAGAATGTTTTTTTTTCTCTTTCTGAATTCATACAGAAAATCATAATAGGTGAGAAGATTAAAATCATGTACCGGAAAGCACACAATACTCCTAAATAATTTAAACATTTCATTTTCGTTAAATAAGTAGTATATATTACATTTTATATAATCTAGTTTATTAAGTTACCTCACAGATTTGTAATTTGAATATCGCGTGAGAAAAATGTAAGGCGACAACCCGTAATATTATCATGAAGGTTATACTTAATTTTCCAAATAACTAATAAGTGTGTATTTCAAATCAACTTCACCTCTGGGTACATTTTAATTTCAAACTAGATTAAATAAAATGTGGTTCCTTATTCTTATTTCCTTTATCGTTAATTTGCTACAATTAAAGTCTTTATATATAATTTGCTACAATTAAAGTCCTTATATATAATTTGCAACTCAGTAAAATATAAACATTTATTTTGAATATCATTCATTCATATGTTTCTGATTATCAGATAAAAACTCGAGGTCGAACATTAACTTTTATTTCGGCATCAAAAAGCTACACAATATTGGATTTAAAAAACATGGATTTTCAATAGACAATGTATGACATTAAATTTAAAGTACACACATAAAACAAAGTATGGAGAGTGGAGTATGGCATCAGAATAATTGAAAAATGAACTAGCTGGGCTTTGCTTAGTGTTTGAGGCCGGACGATGACATTAAGTTGTTTATTTCTTTGCCATGTGATCTCTCAAAAGCAACATGCCATATTTTGTATATATATATATAAGTATATATATAGAGTCTATAAGAATCTACCAACCAGTAACCTTAATAGGTATTGGATCATCAAAATTGACAATACTACACAAACATGAAAAATTATATGATTCTAAAAGAATACCTATAAATAGATGGAAATCAAAACACTAAAAAGTGTTGAATATCATCGCACAAAGATGGAAAAACTGAACAGATGATATAAATTGTACAATAATTACAAATATTTCGGCTCATCAAATGGCCTTCCACAGTGTTTTTAACAATACAGATATATAATGTATACGGTGTAAAAATAGATCAGTAATAATACAGGTAAGTTTTGGTCGATTGATTTTAATCCAAAATCCTGAATATCATAATACAAACATTAGACTGTAAATTTAATTTTTTCTTTTTATTGATTCCATCTGGATGGAGGACATCCAGTTCTTTTATCCAAAACTTCTCCCGATTCTCTCTTTGCCTAGGTTGCCATGCACAATCCTGTTCGATTACAAGGATCTTCATGTGATCAAAATCTTTCAGATTGTGAGCTGGTAAGCTGAAGTGAACAGGAATATACGGTTTTTTTGTGAGGTCACTCCTGTGTCCATTAAGGCGTTTGTGAAATGGCTGCATAGATTCACCAACATATTGGAGACCACATATAGGACACTCAAGAACGTAAATCACGTTTGAACTTTTGCAGTTGACATTGTAGAAGATCTTATATATCTTTTCTGTGGGCTAACTGTGAAATGTTTAGGAATGCTACAATTGGTTGCAACATTTGCAGCGCTTATCCCCACAAGGCTGGCAATTACCTACAGTATTGTTAGGTTTTGAAAAGTCAGCACGGACAAGTATATATCTCAGGCTGTTAGGTTGTTTAAAGGCAATCATGGGAGGCTTAGGAAAGATTTTGGATAACTTATAAAAAAGAAAATGTGGTATGATTGCCAATGAGTCACCTATCCACAAAAGACCAAAATGACACAGACATTAACAACTATAGGTCATCGTACGGCCTTCAACAATGAGCAGAGCCCATACCGCATAGTTAGCTATAAAAGGCAATGTTTCTCGATTGCTGTCCAATAATTATATATATATATCAGTCTAAAGATTTGCACAACGGTACTGATATAAGATGTTATAATACGAAAATGTTGTTATTAAATCGTGCTGACAAATATTTCGGCTCAACAAATGGCCTTCTTCAAGTGTCACAAGTTTTAACAATACAATCAGGTGTAAAGTGTTGAGGCGGAAGCCTTTCATACTAAACATTTCCGCACGATTGCCGATTTTAAGATCTAATAATATAAAAAATAATTAGAAGCCTTCAATGATCTTTTGAAATTTGTGTGCTTCAACCCCAATTCGGTGTGCAGAGAAGCACTTTTTGTACCCATTAGAGTACATACTGTCCGTTTTAAAATCAATTCACCTAACTAAACAAATAATTATCGAATAAAAAGTTGAAAGAAAGGCAACAGAAGTATACCGCTGTTCGAAATTCATAAATCGATTGAGAAAAAAAAACCGGGTTACAAACTCAAACTGAGGAAACGTTCTTGATGTAACTCGTAGTATCGAGGTAGTTTATTTTCTCCATAGATGATTCATATCTATGGAGAAAATAAACTTCCTCGATACTACGAGTTACATCAAGAACGGAACCATTATAACGGACCTCCATACCAAACAAACGGACAAACATCAATTCCTTTCTCCTAAAAGTTGCCATCCTAAACACTGCTCTCGTGGTATCCCATTCAGCCAGGCATTGCGAATCAAGAGAATATGCTCTACTGAAAATACGAAAAATGCTAGACTTGGATCCTCAATGCTCTTCAACTTTGTACTTGTTTATCTTTATAAATATTTTGATATGAGCGTCACTGATGTGTCTTATGTAGACGAACCACGCGTCTGGCGTACTAAATTAAATCCTGGGATATTTGATAACTATTTACACCATTGGGTTGATGCCACTGCTGGTGGACGTTTTGTCCCCGAGGGTATCACCAGCCCAGTAGTCAACATTTCGGTGTTGACATGCATATCAATAATGTAGTCATTTTTATAAATTTCCTGTCTACAAAACTTTGAATTTTTCGAAAAACTAAGGATTAATTTATCCCATGCATAGATGACCTTAGCTGTATTTGAACAACTTTTTGGAATTTTGGATATCCAATGCTCTTTCATTTTGTTCTTGTTTAGCTTTATAAATATTTTGATATAAGCGTCACTGATGAGTCTTATGTAGACAAATTGCGAGTCTGGCGTACTAAATTATAATCCTGGTATCTTTGATAACTATTTACACCACTGGGTCGATGCCACTGCTGGTGGACGTGTCGTCTCCGAGAGTATCGTCAGCCCAGTAGTCAACATTTCGGTGTTGACATGAATATCAATAATGTAGTCATTTTTATAAATTTCCTGTTTAACAAACTTTGAATTTTTCGAAAAACTAAGGATTATTTTATCCCATGCATAGATGACCTTAGCTGTATTTGAACAACTTTTGGGAATTTTGGATCCTCAATGCTCTTCAACTTTGTACTTGTTTATCTTTAAAAATATCTTGATATGAGCGTCACTGATGAGTCTTATGTAGACATTCACGCGTCTGGCGTACTTAATTAAATCCTGGGATATTTGATAACTATTTACACCATTGGTTCGATGCCACTGCTGGTGGACGTTTCGTCCCCGAGGGTATCACCAGCCCAGTAGTCAACATTTCGGTGTTGACATGCATATCAATAATGTAGTCATTTTTATAAATTTAATGTCTACAAAACTTTGAATTTTTCGAAAAACTAAGGATTAATTAATCCCAGGCATAGATTACCTTAGCTGTATTTGGTACAAGTTTTTGGAATTTTGGATATCCAATGCTCTTTAACTTTGTACTTGTTTAGCTTTATAAATATTTTGATATAAGCGTCACTGATGAGTCTTATGTAGACGAAATGCGCGTCTGGCGTACTGAATTATAATCCTGGTATCTTTGATACCTGTTTACACCACTTGGTCAATGTCGCTGCTGCTGGACATTTCGTCCCCGAAGGTATCACCAGCCCAGTAGTCAACACTTCGGTGTTGACATGGATATCAATAATGTAGTCAATTTTATAAATTTCCTGTTTACAAAACTTTAAATTGTTCGAAAAACTAAGGATTAATTAATCCCAGACATATATTACCTTAGCTGTATTGGGCACAACTTTTGGGAATTTTGGATCCTCAATGCTCTTCAACTTTGTACTTGTTTAGTTTTATAAATAATTTGATATGAGCGTCAGTGATGAGTCCTGTTTAGACGAAATGCGCGTCTGGCGTACTAAATTATAATCCTGGTATATTTGATACATATTTACGCCACTGGATCGATGCCACTACTAGTGGAAGTTTCGTCCCCGAGGTATTCACCAGCCCAGCAGTCAACATTTCGGTGTTAACATGAATATCAATAATGTAGTCATATTTATTAATTTCCTGTTTACAAAACTTTGAATTTTTCGAAAAAAACTAAGTATTAATTAATCCCAGGCATAGATAACATTACCTGTATTTGGCACAACTTTTTGGAATTTTAGATCCTCAATGCTCTTCAACTCTGTACTTGTTTGGCTTTAAAAATAATTTGATATGAGCGTCCCTGAGGAGTCTTATGTAGAAGAAACGCGCGTCTGGCGTACTAAATTATAATCGTGGTATCTTTGATAACTAATTAACACGAAATTTTAAAATCTCTAGCAAAAAAAGTTATAATAATAGTTTTTTTTTATAATTACAATAAAAACAACAAAATAATATAAAAAGGAAAAGAAAAACAACTGTTACCAATGTAATCTGCGTTCTGTACATCTGGAAACAAAGGGATATGGACCAGTTGTTACCTTTCAGTCCTATCAAGGAGGACAAAAAAAAACGCCATTAATCATATAATTGTTAGCATTTACCTTACATGTAGATGTATTTGGCATAACGTTTTGGAATTTTGGATCCATAATGCTCTTCAACTTTGTGTTTGATTGGCTTTATAAATAATTTGATATGAGCGTCACTGATGAGTCTTATGTAGACGAAACGCACGTCTGGCGTACTAAATTATAATCCTGGTATATTTGATACATATCTACACCACTGGGTCGATGCCACTACTGGTGGACGTTTCGTCCCCGAGGGTATCACCAGCCCAGTAGTCAACATTTCGGTGTTGACATGAATATCAATGATGTAGTCATTTTTATAAATTTCCTGTTCAACAAACTTTGAATTTTTCGAAAAACTAAGGATTAATTTATCCCATGCATAGATTACTTTAGCTGTATTTGGCACAACTTTTGGGAATTTTGGATCCTCAATGCTCTTCAACTTTGTACTTGTTTATCTTTATAAATATCTTGATATGAGCGTCACTGATGAGTCTTATGTAGACGAACCACGCGTCTGGCGTACTAAATTATAATCGTGGTATCTTTGATAACTAATTAACACGAAATTTTAAAATCTCTAGCAAAATAACGTTTTGGAATTTTGGATCCATAATGCTCTTCAACTTTGTGTTTGATTGGCTTTAAAAATAATTTGATATGAGCGTCCCTGATGAGTCTTATGTAGAAGAAACGCGCGTCTGGCGTACTAAATTATAATCGTGGTATCTTTGATAACTAATTAACACGAAATTTTAAAATCTCTAGCAAAAAAGGTTATAATAATAGTTTTTTTTTATAATTACAATAAAAACAACAAAATAATATAAAAAGGAAAAGAAAAACAACTGTTACCAATGTAATCTGCGTTCTGTACATCTGGAAACAAAGGGATATGGACCAGTTGTAACCTTTCAGTCCTATCAAGGAGGACCAAAAAACGCCATTAATCATATAATGGTTAGCATGGAAAATCTCACCAAATGTTCAAAAATCCAAGTCCCTGATGAACATTATGTTTAACGTTTCAGACCATTACCCCATTAGATGTTTGTTTGCCCTATCGGAAAATCAGTGGTTGTTGTTTATTTATATGTTACATGTACATATTTGTTTTTCGTTCATTTTTTTTAACATAAATAAGGCCGTTAGTTTTCTCGTTTAAATTGTTTTACATTGTCTTATCGGGGTGTATAGCTGACACTGCGGTATGGAATTTGCTCATGGTTAAAGGCCGTATGGTGACCTATAGTTGTTAATGTCTGTGTCATTTCGTGTTTTATGGATAGTTGTCTCATTGCAATCATACAACATTTTCTTTTTATATATATTGTAACAAACCACCGCCACAGGCCGAGTAATTGTGGAAGAGTCTGTTGACAAGTTTTGGGGCTCTCGTCAGGAATATTCTGCATCTTGGGGTTTTTCCTTCTTCTACCTCTAAAGACGAATGGATGCCAGGCAATGCACTCATATTTCTCAGTCTATAAACTATAGGTTCGAACGTATATTATATTTATTATTACATGTTCATGGTATATAGTACACAGACAAATGCAGACATGCAGACGCTTAATCAGTAATCAGATTTCGGGTCATTTAGGTCACTCAGTGTGGTGGGGGATAACTGCCTTTATATGTACATTTCCTTAAAAATACTTCATCTTATATTATTAAAGCATATTAACCTGCTTGGCTTTTCTGTTGGGCTAGGTCTGGTAAAGATAAACTGTCAGGTTGTTAATTAAGCTACTAAAGGTAGGCTCGAGCTAACAAGTTATCCGCCATTTCACTGAGTGGAACCTTATTTATATACTTTTGAGATCCCTGAAAGCCAATCGAAAATAAGGGATCTAGCCAGGGATCCCTGAGGGCCAATAAAAACCCTGTCAGGACTGACAGGAAAATGTCCGATAAAATAGGGGCTTGACAGGAAAACCTACACATTTAAAAATCACACGTAAAATGGACAGTAAATTGCCTGTTCTTTAATTATTATACAAATGGGCCAAAGTCCTAACTTTTCCTTTATTTAAATTTAGCAAAAGAAGCTTAAAACTTCGTTACTACTTGTTTCCAATTTCTAGCCGTGCGTAGGACTAGAGCAGACGCCGGGAGTACTGATACTAAATTTCAGCAGTAAACTGGTTACAATATAATCCCTAAGAAACTAATCTTTAACAGATATAAATAATGGAGCCTTAATAAAACTATTAATGTAATGACTTATTTCTTACTCTTATAGAATCCTTAAGAGATTTAAGATATATAATGACAACGACAAAAATATTTCCTACTGCGGTCACATGACCTGTAAAATGGCTCTTCACGGAGAAACAACAAAAATGCTTTGGACCGATAGTAAAACTTAAATATTTCCTTACTGAGACACTTTAAGGACTTATAATGGGTTGAAATATAATCTCAGGTATATGCTTATTCGTGCCAGACACCTTACAATCTATGAAAATATGTTATACAGTAAAACGAGTTTGGTAAACAAGTGGAAGGGGCACTTGCCAAACAAAATGCATAAAGTTAAAAAGTTGCAAATATAACAGTATGTCCAATTCAAATAAATGTTCATAAAGTCAATAATATTTCTGTAGCAGGTTATCATCCAATAAAGTTTTCATCCATCTGTAGTTGACTTATTTCTTCTGTTGGCATAGTAAATTCCAGGTTGTAAAAATTATTAAATGTTATATTTGTCCAGTTGTTACACTATCCCCTTCTTAGAAACGTAAATCCTCCTGAATTTTAGATATAATATAGTTAATGTATGAGACATTATTTAGAACGCAAAAAGACATATTACTTCCACTGTGATTAAAATTCTATCTGCTATTTATGGTAAAGTTAGTACATGGTATGTTAATTCACAATTAACGCAACGGTATTTTGCTATGGTTGCACAGATCAATTATTTTGTCGGTTGAAGTGTCCCTCAAATCCCTTGTTGTATACAACTGTTTAACTATTATTTTGAAGTCCGGGTTGTCTTTGTTGATGGTGGTCCTAAGTATTTCGTAGTTGTAATACCTACATTTCCTAACTAGGGTTTCCTTGCCTTTGATCTTCTGTTCTTTTGTGCCAGGAAGGGCCAGGAAATTGTACTTGTCCAACAAATCAACTCTATCCAGTTTGGGAAATTTCCCAGTGGAGTGATACTCCAACTGGGAAGCGGCGAATTCCCAGGCCAACAACTTGCTGTCTGGTGTTAGGGTTTCCCACTCCCTAGGTGGCCACTGCAAGAATGTGGATCCAGTTGGGATCTTAATAGATTTGGTTTTCCAGTCCCTTATGGCAGGTGGTATTGCTGGCATGGAACCCAGGGTTAAGATCTCCCTGGCTTTCTTCTGGATGGGGGTTTCCTCTGCTAGGGTCAAATCTGTTGAACTTGAAGGGGGTTGGACCACTGGACGGCTGGCTATCAAAGAAGATGGAGATTTGGATGCAGATGTTGGAGGCTTGGATGCAGGTGATGGAGACTTGGGTACAGATGATGGAGGCTTTGGTACAGATGATGGAGACTTGGGTACAGATGATGGAGGCTTCGGTGCTGATGATGGAGGCTTGGATGCTGATGATGGAGGCTTGGGTATAGATGATGGAGACTTGGGTACAGATGATGGAGGCTTGGGTACAGATGATGGAGGCTTCGGTGCTGATGATGGAGGCTTGGATGCTGATGATTGAGGCTTGGGTATAGATGGTGAAGACTTGGGTGCAGATGATGTTGCAGATGGAGACTGGTTGGTTGGAGCAAGTGGAGATTTGGTTGGAGCCACGATGGGTTTGGTCTTGGAGACTGAGGAGAAGATGTCTGGTCGTCTTTCTATCCTGGTTATTAAGGCAGGAGAGATGTTAAGGATGTCAGCACACATCTGTTGTTTGTGATAAAATTCCTCCCCGTAAACTGGTGATCCGCTATGGGACATTGTGGAAATGTCAGTTGGCCTGATGGTATTGGCTTTCCTCTCTAATGCTGCCTTAAACTTCTCCACCATTCTTATCACTTGGTCAATCTCGACCCTGTACCAGATCATCTCCTTAACTGTTAGGGTGAAGAGGGCAATCAGGGGTCCATCTGTGTTCATCTGAATGCTGTGGAGTGTGAGCACTGATGGCAACAGGGGGTCATACTCCTCCATTTGTGCGTCCTCTTCCAAGGTGATAGTGGGCACGTCTTGCTCCCACTCACTCACTGCCGACTCCACAGATGGTTCCCTGATCCCCTGTCTAGGTGTTCCAACCACATCTGTATCTCTGTGATGGTTTGCCCAATCCTCCACCCAGCTCTGTCTTAATCTGCGTATGGATTGCACTTCCCCAACCAACTGGTGACATGGCTCCTTGCCTGGACTGCAGAAGGACTTCCCTTTGGGGTGACTTTGGTGACAATTCTCCTATAGTCCTCAGGAAAAACGCTAAACCAGTATCCATTGGCCTCAGACATGAAGGTTTTTTCTAATTTTGGTGCTATATCTGGGTGTTTCTCGTCCAGGTGGCACTTCAGGTCACTGATCCTGGAGAACCTCTTCTCATAGGAGAAACACCACAGACAAACAACAGATAGTCGGCCTCCATGCGTTCCCTTACTGGCTAGATGTCTCTTTAATGTCTTCTGGTCAGGGAATTGCTGTTGACAAATCCAGCACTCATCTAAGTTCAGTGGTCTCATTCTGAAAGATATCAATTTGAACCGGATGGTAAGTTAGGGTGTTAACAGTGACATGGTATTTTATTTAAGCATTGAACAGTATGATATCTATTTCTTGGTTATAGGTATACATAATTATCTTCCTATTCTGTCTCTCTTATGGCTACATGTAGTTCTGGGTATTTTTCTTTAGGTAAGCAATCATGGTTTGTTATTTTGGAACTGGTCTCCCTTAGTAATTTATGTGGCTGGTTTGAAAGCGGTTAAGTAATATTTTCATTTCAATTATCTCCCCTTAACTGTATATTTTTTTTTCTGGAATATTCATTATAACATAACTCATGGAAATTAAATGGCTGGAACAACTGGAATCCTGGTCATAGGATGGCTTAGCATCTGGTTTTGGTTTTGTTTAATATAATATAGCCCTTCAGCTACTTCTCATTGGGAACTGGCTGTATGGTAAATGATACAGGTGTTTATTATAACATCTAAATATTCCTACACTAAGGTATTACTATAGTAAAGGATACTGGCAGTATATCCACACTGAGTATCTGGCTACAAGGGAGGCTTGGACAGGACAGGCCTTTTATACACACACAAAACTAATTCAATTACAAGTGAAATAACTTTAATTCTTTTGTCACATTTCAACACTGGTACAAGGATTACAATATGGCTATCTTTACATATATGCACGGTAAACTGATTATATACATCATCAGCAGTCTCTTCGCTGACTGTACAGGACTTCTCTTCTTCATCTATCTCCTACCTTCAGGAGTACAAAAATTTAACATAAAATATTTATCGGAATTCCAAGGATGGCCAATCCCATAATTCCACTCTAAAATAAAGGATTATCTTCAAGTATCCAATGAGTCTAGACGTCACAGGATCTATAACAAAAACATTTACTGGCAAAAAGTAAAATCACAAAAATACTGAACTCAGAGGAAAATCAATTCGGAAAGTCCATAATCACATGGCAAAATCAAATAACAAAACGCATCAAAAACGAATGGACAAGAACTGTCATATTCCTGACTTGGTACAGGCATTTTCAAATGTAGAAAATGGTGGATTGAACCTGGTTTTTTAGCTAGCTAAACCTCTCACTTGTATGACAGTCGCATCGAATTCCATTATATAGTCACCGATGCGTGAACAAAACAAACAGACATAATAGGTAAAAATGTCAAAAATAGGGGTACAGCAGTCAACATTGTGTTATCATCTTAATCACTATAAAAACAACAAATGTAACGAAAAAGCACAAAAAGGCATACATCAAATTAAGTGCGCATCGTCACCAGTATTACTCTTCCTGTCTCTCTTCATAATACAAAATTAACAATAAACAGTATATACATATGTGTCAAATCTTCTGCCAATCGCTACAACTTTTATTTTCATTAATTTTTTTTACTTTATTCTTGTACCAGGTTGGTGGGTTTCTGCCCTTGTATGGTATTAGCCGGTCTATGTGGTAAACTTTTGCTGGTTGCCGTGGTGACTTTTTCACCATATTTATAAGATCATCAATTTTCTTCAATACTATGAAGGGTCCTTTCCATTTAGGCAACAATTTTGAACAAACGCCTGGTTTCCTGGTTGGATCATGTAGCCATACTGGTTGTCCTGCAATTAATTCTCTCTTCTTGGCACTTTGGTCATAATATTTTTTCTGATATTCCTGACTTTCTTTAAGGTGTTTTCTTGCATGGGCATGGGCTTTGATAAGGGAACTTTGGAGTAATTCTACATATTCATGGGGTTTAACCTTGTTTTCATTTTCTATTTCTGGTTCTGGGATAAAGGCTTGGACTGGAAGAGTTATCTCCCTTCCTAACATCATTTTATTTGGTGTTACACCGGTGCTTGCATGTTTTGATGACCGGTATGCCATCAGTAACTGGGGTATAAACTCATCCCAACAGTCTTGATTGTCTTGGCAATACATTTTAACCATGGATACTAATGTGCGATTAAATCTTTCAACAGAGCCATTTGCTTGTGGCCTCATACTGGTCGCTCTCGTTTTTTCTATTTGTAACAGGTTGCATACTTCTTTTAAAAGTGTTGACTCGAAATTCCGACCTTGGTCTGAGTATAGTTGGAGAGGTGTTACAAATCTGCTTATAAATTCATTGGTTAGGGCCTGGGCCACTGTTTTTGCTTCTTGGTCTGGTAGAGGATATGCTTCTGTCCACTTAGTGAACAGATCTGATAGAACTAGTACAAATCTATTGTTTTTTTTAGACATTGGGAGAGGACCAAGTATATCCATGGCGACTCGCTCCATAGGTTCACCAGTGAGGAATTTTTTCCATAGGGGCCTTTCTTGCCTGTAGTTGCTTTTGGGCTGCACAACTGTCACATCGTTTTATGTATTCGACAATGGTGTTTTTCATTGAGGGCCAATAAAAAGTTTTCTGCATTCTATCTAAGGTTTTATCTATGCCTAAATGACCTCCTGTTGGGATATCATGAAAATACACTTGGAATAACCTGTCTGGATCTGGTTACAGCTCTGATTTGATTAAGTGGGGTGCATTGGGGGATTGCTGTCTCTTTGCTGTCTTCTTCAATATTTTGCACATCATTCTGTGTCTGTTGGTTTAGACAGGACGTACAGGGCACTCTGGATAGGGCATCTGCATTGGTATGTTTCAGGCCAGGGCGGTGAATGACGTTCAGATCATAGGTACCTAGCTCCTGGAGCCATCTTGCAGTCTGACCTGTAGGTTTCTTTAAATTTTTCATCCAACTGACTGCAGCATTGTCTGTTCTTAAAAGTACATTTTGATCGTATAGATATGAATGAAAATGTTTTAAAGCTGCTACAACTGCTAGGAGTTCTTTTCTAGTTACACAGTAAGATTGTTCAGGCCTTGATAAAGCTTTACTCATGTAAGCTATCACATGCTCCTTTCCTTCCTGTTCTTGTGAAAGTACAGCACCAACAGCTTGTTGACTGGCATCCGTATCCAAAATAAAAGTTTGGCCCGGTACAGGATAAGCAAGAATGGGTGACGTTGTAAGTGCCGCTTTCAGGGTCTGAAATGAGTCATTACACTCGTCAGTCCAGGTCAATTTTACCTCTTTTTCACATAATTTGTTTAATGGGCGGGCTATTTTGGCAAATCCTTCCACAAATCGTCTGTAGTACGAGGCTAGGCCTAGGAAACTGCGAACTTGCTTGATAGTTTTGGGAACTGGCCAGTTTTTAACAGATTCTACTTTTCCTGGATCAGTGCTTATACCTTCTTCTGAAACAATGTGACCTAGGAATTTTGCTTTCTTTTGGAAAAAACTACATTTTGAGGGCTTGAGTTTTAGATTAGCTTCTAAAAGGCGATGTCTTCTGGGGACCTTGAGAATACATCTTGGAATTTATTCAGGAGTTCCGCAAGGGTCATCTTTTCTTTGGGCGTCAAATGTGTGCAACTTCTTGTCAAAAGGTCTTGGAGGTGCTCTGGTACTCCGTTTTCATCAGGTTCTACTTGCTTGCTTGGAATAATGTTGACGCCTGCACATCTGTCTCGTCTTAACTCCGGGAAGGCTGCTACAGATTCACAAGTACCAAGCATGGTGTTAGGATAAAGCTTAACATCTGAGTCACTGTAATTAACCACTTGGACGAACGGGTATTCGTCATCAGAATTTATTATACCACTAACTACCGAGATATTTTTTTCTTCGTATAAAAGATTGCAGGGTTCTATTATAGCTATGCTAGTAACATGCTCCTTGTTTGGTACATTAACAGGTAAGGTCATACTAGAGTTTGATGGTACAACAACAGTATCTTTGGCTAACACACGACAGGTCATTCTAAATTCTCCCCACCCAACATTTAATATCTAAATTTTCTGTTTGGAGTATATGAGATCTGTAGTCAATCTTTTTCACATGCTTAAGTAGGAAATCTTGTCCTAAAATGGCATCAGGTGTGATATCACATACAATAAATTGGTGACAAAAGATGGCGCTTCTTAAGGAAAACTCAAGAGTTACCATTCCATATGTAGTTAAATTGGTCCCATTTACGTTCTGAAGACTGTATTCATCCTGTGGACTTTCAATATTGGGGTAATTAAAACTATTGGTTTGGATACCATTTGATAGGTATTCCTGATTTACATCTGGACTGGACCGGAAAATATCTTTATGAACTTGGTTTGATATAAGAGATACTGTAGAACCAGTATCTATCAGAAAATCTAGCTTGTATCCAGAAATTGTACCATTGGTATACAATCCATTGTCCAACTGGTCTAAATGTTTTCCTACTTGTAGTACTCTGTCATTAAATTCAGCATTACTCTCTATATCCATGTCAGACCCTTCTAACTCCGTCTGGCTCCGGTCTGGTGAGCTGACGGGTAACCGTTTCCCTGGTTCTGTTGGTTATTTCCACTTCTGATACCAGTGTAACAAACCGCCGACACAGGCCGAGTAATTGTGGAAGGGTCTGTTGACAAGTGTTGGGGCTCTCGTCAGGAATATTCTGCATCTTGGGGTTTTTCCTTCTTCTACCTCTAAAGACGAATGGAAGCCAGGCAATGCACTCATATTTCTCAGTCTATAAACTATAGGTTCGAACGTATATTATATTTATTATTACATGTTCATGGTATATAGTACACAGACAAATGCAGACATGCAGACGCTTAATCAGTAATCAGATTTCGGGTCATTTAGGTCACTCAGTGTGGTGGGGGATAACTGCCTTTATATGTACATTTCCTTAAAAATACTTCATCTTATATTATTAAAGCATATTAACCTGCTTGGCTTTTCTGTTGGGCTAGGTCTGGTAAAGATAAACTTTCAGGTTGTTAATTAAGCTACTATAGTTAGACTCGAGCTAACAAGTTATCCGCCATTTCACTGAGTGGAACCTTATTTATATACTTTTGAGATCCCTGAAAGCCAATCGAAAATAAGGGATCTAGCCAGGGATCCCTGAGGGCCAATGAAAACCCTGTCAGGACTGACAGGAAAATGTCCGATAAAATAGGGGCTTGACAGGAAAACCTACACATTTAAAAATCACACGTAAAATGGACAGTAAATTGCCTGTTCTTTAATTATTATACAAATGGGCCAAAGTCCTAATTTTTCCTTGATTTAAATTTAGCAAAAGAAGCTTAAAACTTCGTTACTACTTGTTTCCAATTTCTAGCCGTGCGTAGGACTAGAGCAGACGCCGGGAGTACTGATACTAAATTCCAGCAGTAAACTGGTTACAATATAATCCCTAAGAAACTAATCTTTAACAGATATAAATAATGGAGCCTTAATAAAACTATTAATGTAATGACTTATTTCTTACTCTTATAGAATCCTTAAGAGATTTAAGATATATAATGACAACGACAAAAATATTTCCTACTGCGGTCACATGACCTGTAAAATGGCTCTTCACGGAGAAACAACAAAAATGCTTTGGACCGATAGTAAAACTTAAATATTTCCTTACTGAGACACTTTCAGGACTTATAATGGGTTGAAATATAATCTCAGGTATATGCTTATTCGTGCCAGACACCTTACAATCTATGAAAAATATGTTATACAGTAAAACGAGTTTGGTAAACAAGTGGAAGGGGCACTTGCCAAACAAAATGCATAAAGTTAAAAAGTTGCAAATATAACAGTATGTCCAATTCAAATAAATGTTCATAAAGTCAATAATATTTCTGTTGCAGGCCATCATCCAATAAAGTTTTCATCCATCTGTAGTTGACTTATTTCTTCTGTTGGCATAGTAAATTCCAGGTTGTAAAAATTATTAAATGTTATATTTGTCCAGTTGTAACAATATATACATATCTAAAGACGACGATCTTACTGATCAAAGGCGTATATCATGGACCAAAGCTGTACAAAACGGTGCTATTGTCGACTATTCCTTTGTCGTGTCACCATTCTTATTGGACATTAAAACTCCAACTGCTACTCCGGCTATTATTGAACAATACTACAGTGAAATAGTTGATGGTTTTTTGAGAGCCCATATGGAAACTCTTCCCGGTAAACAGTACATAACACATTTGAAACCGTATTTGGCAAAGACTGTGAAAGAATATCATACAATTATGAGATTACAACGTCAAACATGGATTGAGAATGGCAAATTTCATGTGATAACACAAGCGCTAAATTGAATTTTAGAAAACAGCTTGAGCTAGCATATGAAAATTACATTAGTGAAATAAATCGCAAAATCGAAGAATCTGTCGACTGTGATCAACGTTTTGTATGGTCTGTGATAAAAGTGGACGGAAAAGTGTATCGCATTGTCGACAATTAAATATTAGCGGTATTCAAGTTATTTCTTCAGACGAAATACGTGACGGTTGGGTAACTCATTTCCAATCTGTGTTCAGTTTCGATAGAAACATGATCAACCCTGTGAATGAAAAAGCTGCCGATGATACTAACAACGACTTGTTAGAAACTATCCGTACAAACACAAACGAAAATATCGAGGAATGAACTTTCGACAAACTATATAAACTTTGTGACAATGTGCCACAAATCTCAAGGGTTAGATGGAATCTGTTACAAACATTTGAAATACGGCGGAAAGCTACTTCAGTGTCATCTTTGTAGTTTGTTTAATCGTGTATTGGAAACATGCTACACACTGAAATGCTGGAAAGACAGTTGTATCATACCTCTATTCAAAGGTGGAAACAAATCAAAGTCTGATCCGAATTCATATCGGGGAATTTCTCTTCTGTGTAGAATTTAAAAGCTGTTTGAAAAGGCATTATATACTCGTTTACAATCGCTTCATCACAACTTTCAACCCCAATCACAAGTTGCCCATGAGAAGACATTATCTAGCACACATGCAAGTTTTAACATGTAAGAAGTCGTACATCATAACTTAGAGCGTCATGGAATATCGTCACACTTCTGAACAGCATGTTTCGGGGTTTTTGCGTTTATTTTCGCTGAACTAGTATAAATAATTGTTAATTGTAAGCCAGTTGATGCCTAGCTCTGAATGCATACGTTCTCGATACATTAAGAACCCATTGTTGGCATAAAGCTGTTTTATGCAATTAGGTAGAATGTTGTCTCTTTGACACATTACCGTTTTCAATCTCTATCACACGGTTAGTCTGCATATCGTTCAAATTAAAAAACAAAATGAAAAAATGAAAAAAAAACAATATGATTTCAAGACCTATTGGCCAGTATCAAAACATAAAACGAAGTCGCTGAACACTAACAAAAATCACATTGAACCAAAATAGTCCGAAGCTGAATTGTAAGAAGCAATCCGAATACCAAGTGATCGTTGAAATAGCAATCCACCAAACTCTACAATATGATCATACCAAACTCTTTTGATGTTTAAGATAATTGGATTTGTTTTAGATAATTTTATTTCATGGTGCAAATTATGATAACATGAATAAATATAAGAGGAATTAAAATGATTTCCAATGAGACAACTTCCACAAGAAACCAAACAACAAAGACAATATCAAATAAAGCATGTAAAGGTCACATTAAGGCCTTCAACACAAGTAATTGGATTTGTTTTAGATAATTTTATTTCATGGTGCAAATTATGATAACATGAATAAATATAAGAGGAATTAGAATGATTTCCAATGAGACAACTTCCACCACAAACCAAACAACAATGACAATATCAAATAAAGGTCACATTACGGCCTTCAACAAAAAGTAAATCCCGTACTACATAGGCAGCTGTTCATGGCCCCGAAACCCTTTTCTTTTTAGTGAAAAACGATGTATATTATTGTCATATATAATGAATCAAACTTTGATGAGATGATTAAAGATGCTAATTTTTCTCCTCGACAATATCATGAATGTGTAAATTTTGGCAATATAAACTATCGATACATTGTGTGTCTTCATATGGACACTTATCGCGTCTTTTACCTTGTCTGGTATGCAAAAAAGGTTTGCATACCAAACTGCTATAACATTAACAAAATGTTGTTGCTTAGAATTAATTCAAACAGGATGACATATTATGACTCTTGTAGAATAAATTTGATACTGAAGTTTATTTTTCCAGAATTAGAAATATAGTTTGTATATGTTGTTATGAAAGGGCATACATAGACAATGGACATGACGTTAGTATCGTCTCGACCATATGTTGTTATGAAATGTGACTACATAGACAGTGGATATGGTGTAAGTATCTTCTCGAACATATGTTGATTTTGAGGTTAGAGGAAATAGAAAAATACTTCTATGCAATTGGCATAATTATAACGTGCTACTTGCATTTACAATTCTAAAATAAAGTCACAGTATTAAAAGCACTATATAATCATGAAGCTACTCTTGTATGTGCAAATGTGTAAGACAAACAATTCAACCATTCAAATGAATGCATTGTATACATCACTGAACAACTCCGATGTATACAGGGTAGGGTTTGACGCCAACAAACTAGTTTAACCATGACACATTCTGTATTAGACATGTTCACAATAAGCCAATACCGAAACTGAAACTGAAACCGATACCGAAACCAAAACTAATAGTGAGGAAAATGGTAAACGTTTCTAATTTTTATTAACCCAGGAATAGATTAGCTTAGCCGTATTTGGCACAAGTTTTTAGAATTTTGGGTCCTCAATGCTCTTCAACTTTGTATTTGTTTGGCTTTTTAACTATTTTGATCTGAGCGTCACTGATGAGTCTTATGTAGACGAAACGCGTGTCTGGAGTATAAAATTATAATCCTGGTACTTTCGACTAGTAACTATCAACCCTTTAAATCCTTTGTTTGAAATTTGAATACATTATATGAAGCATTACTTCAATTAATAATTCTCATGAATCCATAAAAAGCAAAGTTACATTCAACTATTATTTAATACACTAATGCAAGTAATATTCAATTTACAATGATACAATTTATTTATGATGTACATTAATCATAAACTTTAGGAGGGTTCGTCGCAGGGAAGAGCACATAGTTCTACAATAGGTGCAATATCATTCTGACTATTTCTATAAAAAGAGCCTCTTATTTATAAATATTTCTTATCTTATAGAATGTTCTAAATAAAATCTTCTCGTAAACAAATTTGCGTTGATTGACGATTATAGCATTTTGATTGCGTAACTGCCTTACATTATGTGGTGTTGCAATAGGATGTTCAGATGGATATATGGTATTGCCAAGTAATTAAAAATCACGAGGAAACGGTAATATCTCGCGTGGAACGATTGCATCCATATCAAAATGGATTGGGCTCGAAAGTCTTTTCTACATGCAATCAATTTGGAAACTATTCAGAAATTATAACATTACTCTATTCATTTCAATTTGACCTCCTTTTTTTTGTTTAAAAAAACTATGGTAGTAACGAAATTAAAGAAAGAACTTTTCTTAATTTCCTTTTCGAATGTGTTGTTGTTCTTCTCGTTTATGTAACATCATTAAATAAAACATTCTAGTCCTCTTAATCCCTAATAAAACCAATATGTTTGGTTTTCTTTGTCTCAATATTATTTTAAAAATCGAATATAATTATATCAGATAAATATAAGTATTATTGTTCACCACATTTTAGATATTTCCGATAAAGCATTTAATGGAATATATCCAACACTTACGGAATCAACAAGATTTTGTTTGGATGCAAAAATTCATGCAGACCTTTCAATATGTTATATATATCGAGCACACCATGTTGAATTTATATTTCAACACGAATTTATTTAACATGTACAAATCGTTCAAAATGACTTCGAAGGTTAATTATAAATTAATTCCTATTGAAAATAATCTTAATACTCTGTCAATCTTGCTAATCTCGTTTTTGTTTAGTTTTTTTCTTTTTCTTTCTTGAAGTACACTGGCAATTGTAAAATATTGCACCTACTGTTACAGTAGAATTTTGGTTTTTACTTTCGACGAAACTTGTTTCGTAAATAATGCACACCATAAATAATTTGTATCCACATTTTAATTGTATATTACTTGCATTAGTATATTTAATACACGTTGAATTATTTTTTTTTGAATAGATTCGTGCAAGTTGTTGAATACAAGTCATACTCCATCTAGTGTATAAATATTCAAATTTCAAACAGTATAAAGCAGTAAAAGGGTTGAACTAACTAAACATTATATATTTACAATTTATCTCGCTACTATTTTTTGTTTCGGTTTCGGTTTCGGTATCGGCTTTTTGTGGACACGTCTATTAAGTCTTGCAGAATTTTACATCTTCAATAATCTACAACTTTATATTTTATTTGTACCTTTAAACGTTTTTGATTAAAGCGTCACTGCTGGGTAGCTGAACAACGCGTCTAGCATTCAACTTGGTAAGCCTGGTATCTCTCGTGGCAGACACACATGTTTGGCATACAACATGTTTAGCTTGGTATCTCTCGAGGCAGACACACGTGTGTGGCATACAACATGTTTAGCTCGGTATCTCTCGAGGCAGACACACGTGTCTGGCATACAACATGGTAAGCTTGCTATCTCTCGTGAGTTTGTTTCATAAAACCATCCTCACTATAGACACCGACAACATGGGGATAGCAAACTAGATGTTTATATGATAACACCATAAGATGGAACCTGAGGGACGTCAATGTTATACAAAAAATCAATTAACCAAAGGGAAAAAAGTTCTGTTTTTTTATCGGTATTTCAAATTTGAAACGGGTTTATTTAAATCTAATAGAGGACATATTTTGCAGCTGATATCTGATTATTTAGATTTAGGTTGCTGTAAAGGATTTTGTCCGGTAAGGGCTGATTTGGCCACAAAATGTATGTTCATCTGATGAAAGATTTTGAAACATTTAAACACCTAAGTGTCTACGTCAGTCGATTCAATTAGGTAATGTGAGAAATTTGAACTCATTTTATCACGAAATATGCTCACATTCAAGCTTAAATATGAAAATTATAACAAATATACCATAATATGTTACTTTTCAGATGATTTTTTTTTGTTGATCAAAAATGAAAGTGGCCGCATCCGTGTTGACTATAAATCTTTATATATGTTATGAATTATCATCAAATACAACTTACATTTTGGTGGGGTTCGTGTTGTTTATTCTTTAGTTTTCTATGTTGTGTCATGTGTACTATTGTTTTTCTGTTTGTCTTTTTCATTTTTAGCCATGGTGTTGTCAGTTTGTTTTAGATTTATGAGTTTGACTGTCCCTTTGGTATCTTTCGTCCCTCTTTTAAACATAACGCATATACGGCCCCTTCGATTTTAGACGGACACCGTCTAAAAATTAACCAAAATGCTAAAATGTCGACGAGTTTAGTAATCGGAATGACTTAATGATGCTAGTTCCTGGTAAATGTGCATTGTATTGTCAAAAACAGCCGGTGTTTATGTAGCAGAAGTATTCCTCTTTTTAATAAATAGCTAAAAGTTTACATTTTAACAATTTTGTAAAACTGATATATTTTGGGACCAAAAAGGGTTATTACTGGACCTACTCCTTTTGAAAGAATATTTAGAGAACTCTTTGTTATTTAACGAAGCGGTATTGATAGTATACTATCCTGTAGTTTCCAATATGTCGAACTAGAACTAAATCTGTCTTACTCATCTTTTTATCACATTTAGGCGAGATGTCGATGATTTTATTGAAAATAATTTTAAGGGCCTATTAAGGAGTTAAGAAGAAATAAGAGAATAAATGGAAGATTGTGTATCACACTTCATAATAATTCGGTGTTTTCCCCTTATAATTTATCTTTTGACTACTTTCCTACTTTCTTATTGTGATGAAAGTTAAGAATACAAGTGTCTGCATCAATCGAAAGTAAAGCATTTGGATATGATCCTTGTTGAAAACCAATCAAAATATGACAAACGTCAATGAAAAAGTTGGTTGAAAAAATGAAACTCATCTACATGTATATAAAAATATTCGTTATTTTGCTGACAATAATTTAAAAGAAAAAACTGAATGAGAATAGCAGTCGTTTGTGTGCTATTATTGTCCATCTGTCACAGTTATAGCTGATATTTCTTATTGTGATGAAAGTTAAGAATACAAGTGTCTGCATCAATCGAAAGTAAAGCATTTGGATATGATCCTTGTTGAAAACCAATCAAAATATGACAAACGTCAATGAAAAAGTTGGTTGAAAAAATGAAACTCATCTACATGTATATAAAAATATTCGTTATTTTGCTGACAATAATTTAAAAGAAAAAACTGAATGAGAATAGCAGTCGTTTGTGTGCTATTATTGTCCATCTGTCACAGTTATAGCTGATATTTGAAAAAAAAAGAAAAAAATTGAAATAAGTACAACCGAACTTCAAAACCAAATATTTATATTTATGAAAGAATTTAGTAGAGGTTTTAAGTAAGTTGTGGGTTCTAAATCCCTGACTGATTAATTTACTAGAAATTCATAGATTACGTTCATTCAAATCAAAATCGTCACAACAGACACAGGCATAGCAATTGAGTAAGATGTTGCCAAAGAATCATCACCATAAAAAAGAGAAAAATAGCAATAGGGAACGATAAATGCTTGTTGCTGTTGTTAGTGTTTTCATGTAACACGTTGAAATCACATGACAATTGACGCCTTTCGTTTTCAATTTTATTTGTCAGAAACTGATTTTCACTTTTAAGCCCCTTCTCCTTTCGTTTTCCTTTTTAATAACTCTTTTAAGTAGTTCATGCATACTGTCTGTCAACACATTCATGTCCGATTGGATGCTTCTCGTCTCCTTTTCCTCCGCCTCTACAGAACTTTGTGTACTAGGAACATTACCGTTGCAGACGTAAAAACCAAACTGTCTGCATTAAAATGAACAAGCGATAGATTTATGACTTAAAGAGAGGGGGAATATTATATGGCACTTAAGAAATTGTGTTTATATTTTTTCCTCATATAAATATTTGAGAAGCTGAACTTACACAATGCTTATTGTAAGACATTTCCTTTGTTTGAAGGGCGTCCTTGAAAATCTTGCACTGAGAACATTTTAAAGTATTAGTAAAGTTATGTTGGTGTTATATACAAAATAGCTTACACTAAATTCACTGTAAATAGCAGTTTGTAAAATGCCATAATTTTCAACAATCTACTATTACATTTGATTTTTTGTGAATTTCAAGGATATTGATTGACGGACATTAACATTTACCCTTCTGAAGCATTTGTGATTTACTCCTTCAGTGATATTAATACATGCTCAGTTTGTTTCCTTTTCAACATAGTATTTTTCGTTAAGCATTGTATGTCTTTTTGCCGTTTTTCTTTTTTTTTGTATAATGGCATTTGTCTGTTCTTTTCGGTTATCCATTTGATTATCTATTTGGTATCTCTCGTCTCTGTTTTAAAATGGAAAACAAAATATGGAATAACTATTATATATAAAAAGACTAATTTATGAATAGCTCAATGATATATAAATCCTTGACTTAAGGATTTGCCAGTTACACTTATGTTACATTTATCAAAATAACAAATAATCCTCACCAGACATGGGCAACCTGGACATAGTGAACTAGTTGGTATGTATGGTAACACCATAAGACTGGACTAAAGGAACTTCAATGTAAACAAATCCAAAGGGAACAATAGTCCTGCCTTTTTAATAGTGTTTCCGGTTTGAAGCTGGTATAACTAAATCTATATATAACTATAACTAAAAGATAGTTCTTGTTTAGTAGTGTTTCCGGTTTGAAGCTGGTATAACTAAATCTAATAAAAAGACATGTATTGCTGTTGATATCTGATTTATTTAAAGATAATTTCTTTGTATTATTTTAGCAGAATATTTAGAGAAATCTTGAATATTGAAAGAAGCAATATTGATATCATAATATCCTGTACTTGTAACATTCCAATATGTCGAACTAGGCCTAGGCCTGTCTTACTCGTCTTTTTAACGCAATTAGAGCGAGATATTTCAAATCAGTTTCAAGGACCTATCAAGAGGTTAATCAGAAATAAAAGAATAAATGGCAGATTGTATTTCAAACACTTCATAATAATTCGGTGTTTTCCCCCCGTAAGTTATTCCTTTTGACTTATATGTTTTCCTACTTCCTTATTGTGATCAAAGTTAAGAATACAAGTATCTGAATACATTGAAAATGATACACTCGGACATGGTCATTACGTGCAAAAAAAATTAAGATGTAAATTTTCAGTGCATTAACGATTTTATATTCGTTAAAGGTATCATGCACATCATGACGTTTAGTATGTGTTGTTTGAGAAAAACGGCTAGTGTAATGGCATTTATTTGACCCCTCCGTCATGTTAAAGGAAAAGTAGAAATGCCTAAGGAGACAAAACATAAAATTGAGAATGAAATGGGGAATGTGTCAAAGAGACAACAACCCGACTATAGAAAAAAACATCAGCAGAAGGTCACCAACAGGTCTTCAGTGTAGCGAGAAACCATGTTTAAAATTAGATTATATCTCAATTGTCTAATTACAAATCAATAAAATTAAAGTTACGTCGTCGCCACTTACACCCGACATAAGGATACACACGTGTCAATCGACTGTAAAATAGACCACGTGATACCATACTGAGAAAAGGTATGTTAAACAGTTACTAACAAATCGAATGTTGACCAACTTTTGAAGACGGAGTAAAATACAAGCAACAGTATATAACTAATGTTCAAGTAATATATATTGATTAAGTATAAAAAGAAAGATGACACACAATTTAAGGGGATCACTTGAACTCTATTAGAAGTAAGATTGGTACGTGTCCATTGTTAGCTTTCCTGTTATGCCTGAATTACCAGCCATGCGAATCCTGCATCAGTGAAGATGATGAAATCGGGAATATGACACAATCGAGAATATAATTATATCCACTTATGTTTCATGTGTTTATTCAGATGAAATATCGTTGAAATTTGATTTTAGAGGGAGAGCAATTGTTTTGCATCTTCGTTGAAATTAAAGAAATCTATCAAAGTAGAACATCAATCAACATAGGACAAATGTTAATGAAAAAGTTTGTTATAAATTGAAACTCACCTTAATAAAAATTTTGATCTATTGGTGACAGTCTTCTTTCAACAATTGGAATGAGACTATATGTTCGAGCGATTTTTCTCCCCGCAGTCGTGTGTGTGCTATTATCGTCCTAGTGTCAACACTATAGCCAGTTTTTAAAAAAAATAAATATAAAGGAAGATGCTCTATCCCGTTTAAAATAAATTTTCTACAGACACAACAAAACTTGAAAACCAAATCTTTATATCTACGGGCGAATTAAAGACCAAACAGCCTATTCATTTCTACTAGTGATTTTTCCTTAAAATTTTGTGTGAAGGTATTTCATGATTTGTGGAAAAAAATATGATGAAAAAAAATTGTGGTCACCGACTTAGTTTTGTCACTATAACAACCTCAGTTACGTGTTTTCCAGAATATTAACATAATATTTAATTGTTATCTTAACTCTCAAAATAATCCTTTATATCAAACCTACAAGCGTAATTCTGGATTCACGTTAAACAGTGGATTTGTATCTTTCAAAAACAGGTTCAAGATTTTAAGACTCGTATTGTTTTGATCTTTAAATATATGATGTATTTCATTCCCGCCAAAAATAAAACGTCAATATGAAAAACGTTTCCAGTATTTAAATTATCTACCAGTGATTTCTTCATAAACATTTCAAGAGGGAAAGTGCCACATGTACTCTTCAAATCCTAGCAAGAAAAACTGTATGTCACCGACCTTTCAAAAAAAGTTATGAGTAATTTTCATGTTTTTTTCTCGTTCGTTTTGAAGAAAAGAGTTGTCTTTCTTCGAAACATTGAATCTGACGTCATAGTACAAAGTTTCCTTGCTGGTGGACTATTTGAAAAAAAATCGCAAATTGGACGTCTGAAACCCACATTTAAATTTCCAAGAATAACAACTATATTCACCTACTTTATCATTTGTTTATTATTCGGTATTACATGGAGTTTAAATGCATGTACCAGTATCAAAGTTTATGATACTGTTGTCGCACAATATAATCCTTCAGAAACACCGTTTGTCGGAATGGAAAATTGTTTGAAATAACCTTTCATGCCACTTTTGTTAGGAAAATCTGTTTTTGTCATCTGCCCCTCATTAGCAAAACTCTTGAAAATAGAAAAAGAAATGAAAGATGGCTAACTTACAGAGTATTTGACCATATCAGACTAGATGTGTGGGTTTTTTTCGCGTCAATTTCAGAAGTTTGCCGTTACGAACTCATTCACTACTGTAACAAAAGCATGGACGGACTTCGTACACCATTATTTTTCCCGTTGCCAGCATTGAAAATCTGAAATTTGTTTTCAATCTTTCCGGTCAAAGTTGTAGCTTAATGAAAGCGAGCAATCTATGTTGGGTATTATTCTTTGAGCAATTGTTTTTGCCATAAGTTAAATTCACAACAATAAAGTTTTAAACACAGAAAATTTTGATTTTAATTCACATTCGCTGAGTATTAATTTTATCAATATGTTTTGTCTTACAGCTAATTTCCTAATGCATGTAAGCTAAAACTGTGGTTGGCTTCCTTGTTTTGTTTGTATAATAAATGTTTATTCATGCTTTGTAATTAAGATTGAAATCTTCATATATAGGTATGTTAACCTGTATTTATGATATTTAAATCAGTTTGACGTTATCAAAATATAAAATTATACAAAAAAAAAAAAAAAACAAAGCTAGCAAGCTAACCAAAGTGTTAGTTTAAATATATTTATTTATAGTGGAACGGGAAACAAGTTTTGCAACTTATATTAATCCTTTTCCACTTTGTGTCAAAGTGTTGCTCTACACACATTAGGAAATTAGCTGTAAGCTTCGGTGAGATCAGGAGAAAACTTTTTAATTTCTTCTTAAGATAATTTGAAATGAAACAAATGACAAATGGCAATGAGCCTTTGTCATAATTTTATTTTTACTGTAAGATTTTGTCAAATAAGCAGAATAAATAAATTTTAACTTCATTGCAAGATCGGACATTATTTTACGAGAATAATTCAGATATCAGTTACATGCATACATTGACAATATGTCAAAACTTCTAGGAATAATTGTTTATCGGCCTAACATTCTCAATACTCAATTTTTGAAAATTTTGAAAAATTGACATTAAAGCTAGAAGGATCATATTATAAGGAACATGTGTACTAAGTTTTTAAGTTGATAGGACTTCAACATCATCAAAAACTACCGCGACCAAAAACTTTAACCAAATATTTAACCTAAAGCGGGACAGACGGACGAACGAACGGACGCACAGACTAGAAAACATACACATAACTTTCACCTATCTAATTAACCTGTACACAATCGGCGACAAATGGGAGACAAAATCTACGAAAGTGAAAGAATAAAAAAAAATGAAATGCAGATCGGCCCAAGTTTAAGACATAATCTACGCATGTGAAAGAATAACAAAAAATAAATGCAAATCGGCGCAAATGTAAAAAGTCGAGATCAAAATTTATAATTTATCATTTTTATTAGAACGAAGGTTAAATATATTGTAGTATAATTTTGTCCATGTATGTTAAATTTCCACTAGATATCAACGCGACGCTTAATTCCTCCTTTCTTGGGAGACGTATTTGTAAGCGTACACCATGTTGGAATCCCTGAAAAACGCGAAAAAGGACGTTATAATTTGACGTTTTTTTCATTGCTAGAAACAACGTCATAGAGCTTTCATGTCACTATCAAGTTGCGTTAGTTGATGCGCATAAACAATAGGCTGTTTGGTCTTTAAGTAAAGGGTTAAGTAAAATGTGGTAACTACATCACTAATTTACCAGTAAATAAAGGCAACAGTAGTATATCGCTCTTCAAAATTCGTAAATACATGGACAGAAACAAAATCGGGGAAACAAATAAAACTGAGGGAAACGCATTAAATGTAAGAGGAGAACAACTACACAACATTAAAATGTGACACGCAAAGAAACGTACTAAGCATTAGACAACATCTGATGAGAATAACAAATTTAACATCAAAACCAAATACATGAATTTGGGATAGAAAAGTATCGTGAAACGTCTTATAGTGATGTGAATTCACACTTAAATATGAGAGAAAAAAAAACGACACAACGGAAACACAACGTTAAAATGTAACACACACAGAAACGAACTATAATATAACAATAACCATATTCCTGTCTTGGTACAAGGCATTTTTAAAGAAAAACATGGTGGGTTGAACCTGGTTTTGTGGCATGCAAAACCTCGCACTTTAGTGGCAATGTTAACTATATCATTAAAATGACAACATACTATTACAGCACTAAAATACAAATCAATAGGAGAACATATTAGACATAAAAACCCATGAATAATAGCTAACAAAAGGCATCCGGTTTAAAATTCAATACGTCAGAAACGCGCCTCGCCCACACAAGACCCACCAGTGACTCCAAGATATAAAAGTTTGAAATTCAAAATAAAACAATGTTGTACAGCCCTGAGGATCAAAAGTACAAAAAGGTTGTGCCAAATACGGCTAGGGGTTTCTGCTTGGGATAAGAACATCCTTATTATTTAGAACAATTTATGCTATAGCAAACAGTTAATTTTTCAAATGAATATAAATGATATACATGATAAAACTGACATATTAACTCATTACAGAAAACAAAATCCCGGATATTACATAAACTAACATAAAAAATAGCAAATCCGACTTAGTCAAGGCCTAAACGCAAAAAGGGAAAAAAGTGACGTCACATACGAAGTGGTGAAATGCACAAAAATGACCCTCACATTTGAATGACTAAATCTATATCTCAAAAATAAGATAGAATTATGATTGCTTTAAGATTATATTTGAACTAAATACTGATATTGCATTTAATAACAATGCACTTTGCAATACTAATTAATAGCAACCTAAAGTAGCAATTAACTAAACGTAAATCATCGTACAGATAATGATGAACAAAATCAAATCTAATAGATAAAGGCGGTGATTAATTTTCTTTACCATAACACATGCATTTGATAGAAAAGACGTCAACACATTTGACAAAACCCGATGAGAATGAAAAATATAACATCAAACTAAATACATGAATTTGGGATACATAAGTACCGTAAAACGTCTAATTGTAATGCGAATTCACACTCAGCAAAACAGTCACAATCGGGAATAAGTCACGTTCGGTAATTAAAAGATTAGACGTCGTAATGACAAACCACAAATTGTTTTTGTACTGGTAAGAATCACAGTGTATGTCCAAATTCAGTAACGACCCGTTTAAATTGCATTTAATTGTTATATCCAACAACAATTATCGATATCTTTATCTTCATGATATTTTTTCGTTAAACAATCAAGAATTTTCTTAAGATATCTGCCGAAATTTACCCCAAGAAACTTACTTTGAAAACATTAAATGTCAACAGTAATAACTGTCCTATCATTTCGATATGCATTAAATGTATTAAGTATATTTCAGGAGTTTTAGCTCATATTCACGCATAATTTTAATCTATGAATAATCACCATTACTCGATAATCCTCGAGACTGCATGCGTTCAATTTATAAAAAATAGAGTACATTTTTATGCTGATAAATATTCTTTCGAGACACCCATATGAGTCTCTATTCATAACTGGTTTTTGTTTCAAAAAATATGTAATATAGCATGCAACTGTATTTATTTGTTTAACCAACAATCGTGCTGGTAATTTGTTTATCATGCATTCAGTTATAGGCTACTACTGCATATTCATAGGTTTTTATTAATACATCTGAGTTAAGATTACGTAACTATATCGAGTGTAGTGTTGTATTATATATGCGTCACTGGTTTTTCTATCCTGTGGTGTTTGTCATTGTTGGTGTATGTTCGTTGTTGTGTTGGAGTTTGCATGTTGTGTCGACTATAATATTAATTGTATGTGCCTTTCTCTGTGATGAATGTTATTACGGTTAGATCTGTTTAACAAATCCTGTACCAAGTCAGGAATACGGCTGTTGTTTTATAATAGGTTGTGTCTATGTTTGTTTGCGTTTGTTTGTTGTTGCACTTCAGCGTTCCTGTTTTTAAAATTCCTGTACCAAGTCAGGAATATGGCTGTTGTTTTATGATAGGTTGTGTCTATGTTTGTTTGCGTTTGTTTGTTGTTGCACTTCAGCGTTCCTGTTGTTCCTTTTCGCTTACAGTTGATGTGTTTCCCTTCGACAATATAACGAGTTTAATTATTGCGATTATAAAAAAAATCTACATAACGATGTATCTTTCTGTTATCAAAATGCGAGTTCTTATTATTGCGATACTCATCTAGTCGCATAATTTGCATTAATAAAAATCTCGCAATTATTTCTCAATATGCAGTATGCATTAAAAATCAAGGTTTTTTTGTTTTTTTTTATCGTAAAGTGGTTTTAGTAAAACTGCATATATAATAAGAAAGACATCTAAACTGTATGAATTTGTATTGATGACTAAAGTACAAGATAACGTCATAAGTACACGACGTTGGATATACAATAAAGCCGCGTTACGTTAACGTTGTCTTCTGTGCGTGATTTCCAACATTCTCCGGCCCACGAAAAGTGAAAATTTATAACTTGTAAATAAAATGATTAAAGTCTCTCTGTTAAAATAATAAAATGAAATTAACTTTAAAGTCCATCATTAAAATTATAACTTTTACCACAGTTTGGCATAGTACGGTGTCACATTTATTTCACGTTCTTTTTTCTTGTATGTTTCTCCCTGTAATCCAATTCCTGATATAATTTCAAATGTTTGAACTGAGATTTTGATTTTCCTATTCCTTGTAAACCATCGTAAAAGCATTTGTTTTTGTTAGTGTCTCTTGTCCACATTAAAGCTGATTGTCGTTTCATTTTCTTTCAACGGAGCAGTGGTTGTTTGTTTTGTCCTAGACGTGTCCACAATTGTAGAAATATGTTCAATGTTAATAGAATTCCTCTTTGTTTTATCATGGGTAGTGTGCATCTCTTCTATGTCTTCTAAATTGATAGCACTTACGTTTGTTTCGGTAATTGAACCGGTTCTTTTGAGTGTTTCAGGAATCCTAGTTTGAACTTTACTGCTGCTGGTCCCTCGCCCCTTATGATCTCATCCTCGACAATATAACAGTATTATTAAGCTCCAACAAGCAGTCCAATTTCAAATGATATATCATCCGTTACGGTGGGTGCTAATCTTACGTTTTGCAAATACGGCAACTTTGTTTGCAGTTTCAATGTGTGTCTTAAATGGTGCGGCGATTTTAGATACAATCAAAACATCGACTGGTATTTCTTGGCCGTATATAGTTTGTATCTTCACTGTTGCTTGGTTTAGCTTTTCAATAGAGTTAATCTTATCATCGTCTCTAAATCTAGATAGCGTAATTGCTTCACTTCCTGTGGTTTTCAACTCACATTTCTCTGTAAAATGGTTTGTAATAAATGACCTTGTGGTCCCTTCGTCAAAAAGGATCTTTCCATGAATCGTTTGTTCTTTGTAGCTTAGTGGTGCTATTGCGGTCTTTAATAAAACATTTGGGCGATCACAATTTAAAGATAAATTTATAAAACAGAGGTCTAAGATTCCTCCACGTTATATTTTTGTACTGTACATGTACTACTTGTACTTGAAGTTTCTGTATTACGGTCGTTGTTGTGTAGGATTGTGTGGTGACGTCTTTCACCTTTCATGCAGTTTGATTTAGATTTGCAATCTGTTACGCGGTGTCGTCCTTATCAATTAAAGCACAATTTATCTTCTTTTACAATCTTCATGCGGTCGTTGTGGTCTGTAAATTTGGTACATTCAGACAAAAAGTGGGATTCCGTGCAATAAGCTTGGCAGACTTGATAAGATTTCTGTGGTGAATTAGTCTTTGGCCAATTTTCGCGAGATTTTGTGTTTTTGTAGAAGGTAGCTGTAGCAATAGGACTTTCAAATGTTTTTGTACTTCTACGAGACTTTAAAATTGCCAGATCCTTAAAAATAGATCTCCTAAGATCACCGAGAAACCAATCTGCTCACGTGTCAAGTTTTTGGTATTTCATTAGGCATTTTGTTGAGAATGACTTGTACTAATAACTATGGAAGCGCATATGGTACACCCCTTGCAAAGTTATTTTGTTGCTTATAAGTCGGAATTATTAGTTATGTTGTGTGTTATAAGCTGGAATCTAATCAACATATGGAGTCAACTTGTCAGAATGATGAAGAAATAATTGTATTACAATGTCGACTTGCTAATATAAATATAATGACATCGTAATAAGAAGTCGACATGATGAATTCAACGTGTTAATTGATTAAGTCGACAACTTGTTGATTGAGATGAGGTAAAAGCACGTGACTATTTTGGAAAAACATAGGTCTATTTTTACATTGATTTCCATATTTCGTTTGTTTAATGTGCTTCGGTTGTGTGAGTTATTTTGTATGAAAAGTGGGAACGGCAGTCAAATATCAGAAAAAAGTACTAAAAAAATAACAATATTTCGGACATAAGGGGGATATACCCCCACCGTTTAGTCGGGCCGTGTATTTTCCTTAGTTCTCAAATGGAATCAGTACTATACTTAATTCGTGAAAGATTCCCAGGAACCCCTCTTTCTTTGCCTGAGATTGCTGTTGATTTAAAAAAAAGATTTTTTCTGTAGATGCTTTATCTTGATCTAAAAGATAACTCCTATACAACTATACACGGTTTATAACATAAATGGAGATTTACAAATTTATCAGGACAAACAAGTTTTATTAACTGCAAAAAAAAACTCTCAGAATTGTGCTTCGTGTGTTTTTGTTGTTGGGATCTACAAGTTCCCGGCCATGTCCAATCTGTGTATTATTTCTATTTGTATCTATCTGATGAGTTAAGCCTTTTTCAATTGATTTTTATAGTTCATTCTTATGCTGTAATGTTACACCACTGTCCAAGGTAAGGAGAGGGTTAGGATCCCACTAACATGTTTAACCTCGCCACATTGTATATGTATGTGCCTGCCCACTGTCAGGAGCCTGTTATTTAGTGGTTGTCGTTTGTTGGTGTGTTACATACAGCCTGTGCCAGAGAAGTGATTGAATTGATGTTTCTTTACCGTCAAAATTAGCTACGTTATCGACAAACTTAATTGAGTAGTGACCGAACTATTGGTACTTCAACGTTAAAAAGATTGACAATGCTGACAAACTTTCATGTGTCTATAATCAAGTTTAATACCGATAATATTGAAAATAATTCTAATAATATGAAACTAAATATGTCCATGCACCATTTCGATTGGGCGAAAAGTAGTCATTTCTTCGAAGTCAGAACAGAAAAAAAAAGATTTATGGAAGGACGTCTTGATAGTATTATTTCCTTTACAATTTTACCCAAAACTAAAAGAAATATACTGGTAAACAATACACCTTATCGCTATGTGTCCGCCATTACTGGATATCACACAGCTTCCTGTAAAATTTTGACGTCATAAAACAAAATAGCTGACGCCACAATGGAAAAGTGATTGTTGTATGCGTCAAAAGTTCAAGCGGCCGGGTCGGCCGGCCGATAAGGCTAATAGCGATAAGGTGTATTAAAAATGTGTTTGATAGGATTGAAGTCCTTTATTTTTTCGGACTGAATGTGTACCGTATGTGTGATGGATTTGAATTCAATCAATAACTTTGAAATGTCTTCTCATATGTATACACAAAAGGGAGGACTGGTATTTGTACTTCTGTTAGAATATGTCTTCGTCCGTTTCACATGCCAAATTTTTTTCTAGTACAGTTTAAACGGGAAAATTTTGTTGAGAATTTTTTTTAATATGACAAAATAACGAGCAAAACTATTTCTTGCAATGGCACACACAGAGAACATTTCCGTACATTAAATCTTAGGACAGTCAGAACATTTTAAGGACGCAACAGATCGAAGTACAATTTTAAGTAGTACATAGATGTGCAATAATTCAGCTTCCTGTATATGTTCATGAAGTTCTAAATTTTAAATGTTGATTTCTTTAAAAAAAAAAAACACCATTTTTTACAATAAAAAATCTCAAAATGTCCGTTAAAAATCAAAAAGTTTGACCATGAAAAATCACATATCTAAGAAAAGCAGTCGTTTAATTGATTATAAGAAAGTTTCAGTATATCATGTCAAATTTCTTTAATTTGAGAGTTTTTCTTTAGTTACAAATGTAGCTGTATGTCTGATGGTGAAATAAAAATGAATGTCTCAGAAAGTGGTGAATTAGTTTCCATAAATGACAGATGAATCGGGCCAAGCTTAGTAACTTACAGTAAACAGACTACTGTAACATTGACGCACTCGTCGAACTGTTTAAAAGATTTGTGTTTATGACCAAAAATTTATACACAACTTCATTAAAAATTAATCTGAATTTCATAGCGCGTCGTCACAATAATGAAAGTTATAAAACAAAATCTATAACCAGCAGATCTATACTTCTATAAAGAAAGTATTCTTGTACAAAAGGGTATTTTTTATAAAATGGTCCTAACTATAGAATAGATAGTTTACCACAGAAATCTTAAACGGAAGTTTCGACAATTTTAAACAGAAGAGATTTGAAAATAAATTTAACTTTAAACACTGAAATAATTTTAATACCTCGAAGGTGTTAAGAATAAACCAACAATCTCAATCTTTAAAAGTGTCTTCATTGCACTAACCGACGAGTTCATGTTTACAATAGAAACAGTGGATGTGACTCCAATATATTCATTACCATTGTAGTCATGAATATTTATCGCTTATATTAAATTGATAAAGATTTTATCGAGGTCGCACCAACTGTTTCTACAGCTAAGATCAGTTACAATGTACATCATGGAAGTACTATTGAAAGAAATAACATCGTCGTCACTTCAAAGGTTTCATCTGCGTTACTGCCCATCTTTCGATAACTCGTTAATTGGTTCAATAGCTGGCATGGAAGTTGATTCTCCGCATGTGATCGATCAAATCACAGTCACTTATCGGTCATTTTCGTGTTCACGGAGAATTACAAACAGACAAGGTTTTGTCGTATATACGTGCGAGGTAACCCGAATAGTCCATTCGTTACATTCCGTTGATGTACGCTGCCGAATAGAGTCTTTCGTTCAATTTTTATTTTAGTCCAATTTTTTCCTATTTTTGGTTAGTTTGAGTCTTAATTAATAGTTTAAACCGACACCTATCACATACGAAATTGGAGAACAAGGCTGGGTCATTTTCAATTTTAATATTTACATACAGTTAAAAAACATTTTCGTAAGTTAAGAAGATGATTGTACAAAAAATACGTTTGGACTCCCTTTATTAAATACGAAAAATCTAAGTCTTTCGTGTATTAGTCAATTAAAATATTCACAAATCTAAACGATTCTATCCTTCAATTTAAGTTCTTGATACATAAACTAATTTGTGTAAAAATGAATTTGCCGTAAGACAGATAGATTCAAGTCTATTTCGTCGGTTTGTTATAATTTTTATAATTTAAAAAAATATATATATTTACGAAAATATTATCCCCATTTTAGTTGTCCAGTTTCAATAATGTAATCAATGACATTTATGACATATACATAAATTTAGAATACTTGAAAGTAAATATCCTTCTTTTTCAATCTCGATAAACTTTGCACATTTCAACAGTAAACAAATCTATGTCTAGATTTGCCTACATTATTTGTTCAACATCATGTGAAACCTGATCGATTCATCGGTATTTAACTGTTTAACTCGGGATCCCCTTTTAACCGGAAAATACTTTTAGAACTGTTTAAAACAAACAGTAAAAACCAAAAAATGCTAAATTAAATACAATTTTCCATGCTAAACTGTTGTAGTTTGAACAATTCTCGTCCGTTTTTCAAGTGTTTTTTTTTTTACATCATACGACTTCATCTGAAGGTAGAGATTGTATATGATACAGTGCCACCTTCTCAGTAATAATAAACCTCGGATTTAACACAGGTACCGGACTCGATAAAATCACGTGACTGATAAGAAATTCCAGATGCCATTTTACAACCGCAGTATCACAGATAGTAACCAAAGGGATCTTACCGCTGAGACTATAATTGGATAAAATCATACGACTTTAGTACAGGGCTCTGCAGGCCGTTAATACATGCTAATTAGTCGATGTTATTCCTTTTAGATATTACTTCCATGGTTACATGTAACATGATTTCGTCGATTCGCACGACGAAGCCAATGTCTATGACAGAACACACTTTCTAGATTATGTATTTTTGTTTCCGTCAGTTTGAAAGTATTTGATCATTTCAACTCCTGGCCATAGACCACAATTAAATTCTCTATTAGTTCTTTATAACGTTTTGTTGAATTAAAAAAAAATGCACCTAATCTATTTGTCAATTTTTGTGTGTGTGTAAAGTACAGTTCTAGTCCAAAAATATATCCTACATTCAGAAAGATTGCTCTGCTGTACATGTATTTTACAAATTTAGCCAATACACATCCATACCCCTATGGACAAGTCAAGAGATGTTCCGAAAACTGTAAATATCACCTTTTTGCACCTGGCCTAATCACTCTTTCCATATTAAAGTCAGTTAAAATAAAACATCCAAAAGTTTATTTCAGCTCTCTTCTTTCATTTCCAACCCAGAAAAACTAAGAAATATATGAGAAGGGAAAGAAAAGAAAGAAAGAAAAAATACACTGTAATTAAAGGGAACTAGATCATTAATTGTGGTCTTTGTCTTTCATATTATGTGTCATGAACAAAGACATATGTTCGATTGAATAATGATCCCTCGTAACAAATGATAGAAATTTCGGAGATCCCGTATTTGATCCTTTACCGTTAAAATGAAAATGCCAATGACAGAGGTTGGTTATAAAAAATGTTTTACTGTGTTGAAAAAAAACTTCGACTTAAACAATGACAAGTTGCACGTTGGACATGAAATATTTTGTCGATGAAGAAAAATAAAATTATGTCACTTCTGAAATAAGTTTGTCGATAACGTAACTTATTCTGACGGTAAAGAAACGCCAATTCGATCACTACTGTGTTACGGGTTGTATTTGTTTTTCGTTCACTTTTTGTTCATTAATAAGTTCGTTAGTTTTCTCGTTTGAATTGTTCTACATTTATCATTTCGGGGTCTTTTACAGAGGACTAGCCAGTATAGACTTTGCTCATTGTTGAAGGCCGTACGGTAACCTATAATTGTAAATTTCTGTGTCATTTGGTCTCATATGGAGAGTTGTCTCATTGACAATTATAGCACGTATTCTTTCTTTATACTTATATGAAAATAAGAAGATGTGGTATCATAGCCAATAAGACATCTCTCCAAAACATACCAAATCACTGAGAAGTATGCAGCTTTATGTCACTATATGGTCTTTAACAATGAGCAAAACCCCTACCGCATAGTAAGCTACAGTGGAAATCACTTCTAACCTGTCATTAAATCTGTCAGGAGAACTGTTCTAGAACAGTACGTAGAACTGTCAGCCTGACACCTTTTAGTCAGTTCTAGGTTAGAACTGTTCTAGCTAGAACTGATTTGGAAGTTCTACCTAGAACTGATCCTGACAGTTCTACCCTAGAACTGATCCAGACAGTTCTAGCTAGAACTGACCAGATATTTGGTCAGTTCTACTTCTAGAACAGTTCTACGGTTAGAATTGATTTCTAATTCTACGGCTAAAATTGATTTTTACAAATTCTACGGCCAGAATTGATTTATAAATTCTACGGCTAAAATTGATTTATAAATTCTACGGCTAAAATTGATTTTTATAAATTTTACGACCAGAATTGATTTATAAATTCTACGGCTAAAATTGATTTATAAATTCTGCGGCTAAAATTGATTTATAAATTCTACGGCTAGAGTTGATTTATCAGTTTTAAGAACACTTTGCCTTTATATAAAGGGTTGGGTAAAAAAGCGATTTAAATTATATAGAGTTTGCTATTTTGCCGGTTTTATTTCAGATTTATAATCGAGAAGACTTAGGCAGCAACCATTTGATTTGAGGGGGCTATGTGTTTTTTTGGAAAAAAAAGTTTTAGTTTCCAGTTTTTGGTGAAAAAAAATAATTTGTTTTGGACCCTGAGAAAAAAAAATTATTGTTTCATCCTCAGCTGCCACTATATGTAATGCTAAAATTGAAAGAAAAAAATTGTTTTCGGTTTGTCGCTCAAAAAATAGATTGTTCTTCGCCGAAGTCGAAAAAAAACGTTTGTACAGAAAAAAACCCATAGCCCCCCACCCCACCAGAAAATCAAATGGTTGCCGCCTTAGAGAACATGTTTAACCTGTTAACCCCGCCATATTCTGCATGTATGTGCTTGTTCCAAGTCAGGAGCATGTAATTCAGTGATTTTCTTTTGTTGATGTGTTACATAAATTTTTGTTTTTTTCCCATTTTATGTTTTTGTACATAAATTAGGCCGTTAGTATTAGGGGGGGGGCATTATTATTTGAATTGTTTTACATTTGTTATTCCGGGAGTCAGGATGGCTCATTATCACATAAAAAAATTATCGGACCTCAATAACCAATATAATATCTGTTTACGAGTAGTTTTCATACCACGGACGACCTGTTTAACAAATACCTTTTGACCGCATCAATCTAAACTGCCTTTATTTGCTTTTTCTTTCTGCAAATCTATGTAGGTGCACAGTACTTCAGTTTTAATTTTAAGTCTAGAGGGACTGTAATGTACAACAGGTGCGGATCCAGAGGGGGGGGGGAGTTCCGGGGGTTGGAACCCCCCTTTTTTTGGACGATCAATGCATTTGAATGGGGAAATGTAATTAGAAACCCCCCCCCCCCCCTTTTGTCCTGGGTTAGGAACCTCCCCTTTTTTAAAATGGCTGGATCCGCACCAGTACAAGTAACAGCAATTTTGGAAAAAAAAATGTAATTGTTCACATCAATTTATAGTGCCAGCATGCAGGGGCAGCTAGATCCAGGCTGGGGGTCCAACTATATGCTCCCATTCATATGCATTGATGTTAAAAAAAAAAGTGGGGTTCGAACCCATGGACCCCCTCCCCTTGATCCTCCAATGAGCATGTCCTTGTTTTATTCAAAATATTGAATCATAAACAAATATCAGTAGTTTTTATACTTCAGACTGAGTCGTGACTGCATCAACCAAAACTTACCATATTTGCTTTTTATTATGTAAATCTATATAGCTGCACAGCAATTCAGTTATAATTTTAGTTCGAGAGGGACTGTAGTATATAAATAACTGCAATATTGGAAATCAATGACCATTTTTTCGCATTAATTGAGGGTGCCAGCATTTCCTATTTTTATTCAAAATATCGCATCAGAAACAAATATCAGTAGTTTTCATACCTCAGACTGACTCATGTTACAAAATTATTTGTCTGTATCAATCAAAACTGACCATATTTGACAGCATCAACCAAAACTGACCATATTTGACCATATCAACCAAAACTGCACCATATTTGCTCTTTTTTATACAACTCTTATAGTCGCATAGTAAATCTGTAATATTTTTATGTAAGGATGGAGTGTATTATCATTATAATACAAATGATCTAAATTATAGGATTATTGCATGAATATTGGGGAATATTTTTCCGAGAACTCCGCAACATTCTTCATATGCCTGTCAGAAGTCAAGAGCTGTAGTTCAATGGTTGCTGTTGGTTCATGTGTTTCATATTTGTTTTTTGTAAATTGTTTTGTTATAAATAAGGCCGATACATTTTTCGTTTGAATTGTTTCACTTTTCCACGTAGTGGTCTTTTATAGCCGACTATACGATTTGTTAAAGGCCGTACAACTGCCTGTGATTGCTGACATCCTCTTGATTTAAACTCTGGTAGCTGGTTGTCACATCACATCTCACAACTTTGGCGTCGGCGTCTTCGTCATTTAGATTGTTAGGTTTCCCGCCGATGTAGTTTTGCATGTCATTTCGGATTCTTTCATAGCTTACTATACGGTAAAGGTTTTGCTGATCTCCTTATTTATTTTAGCTAGCGGATCCCTCCCCGTTCTCTTCCTTCGATATAATTTACTGCGATTCTACATAGATACTAGTGAACAGGACAATATGTTTTTGCAGTAATTAAAACTGTTTTGTAAATCTCCATGAATTGTTATAGGAGTTAATATTTTAGATCATACAAGATTTAAAAAAAGGTTTTTTTTGTAGATGCTTTGATTCAATAGATCAAAATGAAGCATCTACAGAAAAAAACACTATTTTGTATGTTACTGAAAAATTGACTTTTTATAGTCAACATTACAATTTTACACTGAAAGCGGCAATCTCATACAACAGATGGTTCTGTTGAATCCTTCACGAATTCATCATTATGATACTGATTCCATTTGAGAACTTAGGAAAATAAACGGCCTGACTAAATAGTGGGGGTATATTCCCCTTTTGTCCGACATATTGTTATTTTCTTAGTACTTTTTTCTGATATTTGACTGCCTTTTCATACAAAATAACTCACACAACCGAAGCACATTAAACAAACGAAATATGGAAATCGATTTAAAAATAGACTTATGTTTTTCCAAAGAATTCACGTGGTTTTACCTCATCTTCAAATAAACAAGTTGTCGACTTAATCAATGAACAAGCTGAATTCATCATGTCGATTTCTTATTACTATGTCATTACATTTATATTAGCAAGTCGAAATTGTAATGCAATTATTTCTTCATCATTCCGACAAGTTGACTCCACATGATGATTAGATTCCAGCTTATAACACACAACATAACTAATAAATCCGACTTATTAGCAACAAAATAACTTTACAAGAGGGTGTACCATATGCGCTTCCATAAATAACGATCCGTACGACTCTTGAGTTTGTCAAAAAGACTCTAGTCCACGTATGTATGTATGTTTCTGTCCTGTCATAGTAACTTCTAAGCTGTGCAAGCGTATTCTTTGGTGCGGGTATGACTAGTAGTGCTTGCATGTACGATTGAATGATTTTATAATTTTGTCAGAATCTTTCATGTACGAGTTCAATAGCTTTGTTGTCGTTTGTGTGCATAAGAGCAAATCCGGCAATAGTGTATGACGCTTATCCTTCTAGTAAAGAATTTAGATAGTTGAACTTTTGAACGTCGGTTAGTGTGCTGTTGTTGTGAATTGCGGAATTGAAAAAATCCCAAAAGGATTGCATTTAAGTACGTTTCCATCAAATGTAGGTAAATTCAATTTCGGTAGTTTGTGAAAGTTGCTGCTATTGACGCTTGAAAATGCGTCCGGTATTTTATGAGTCATCTCTTAAGCCATATGCGGCGCCAAGATTTTGAATGGGTTGCAGTGTCTCATTGTGCAGCCAAAAACCTCTAGCGGCTGCATTTAAATTAGATGTTTGAATGTGAAAAAATTTACGAATTTGGGTATCTTCGTCTCTTATTACATTAAAAGAAGTTTCAAATATTCAGAAAAGAACATATTTGTCGAACAAGTCAAAGAAACAATTAATATACTACCAGCAAGATATAATCTTAAAAAATACGGATTCTTATGCACTGACAATATTTGCCAATTATTAATATAACATTTGTAGCCTTTCTATGAGGTCGATACAGGATATATCACTTAAAGAAGAATTTCGACTTCGGACTTCGTCCCCAGTCGATATACTTCTTTGAGGTCGAATTATCCTTGCAGCTAGTATCATGCTTTATCTTAAAATATAGTTTGTCAGTGTTGTGTAGTTTTGTAATTTTGACAACATTGCGAATGAGAATGGTTTATTTTGTACATTTCGGAGTTTTTGGGTTTATTTTCGCTGAACTAGTATACATTATTGTTGTTTGTAAGCAAGCTAATGCCTAGCTCTGAATGCATACTTTCTCGATACATTGAAGTCCCATTGTTGGCATAAAGCTGTTTTATGCAATTAGGTCGGAGTTTGTCTCTTAGAGACATTACGGTTTTCATTCTCTATCACACGGTCAGTCTGCATATCGTTCAAATTGAGAAAAAAAAATGAAAAAATGAAAAAAACAATATGATGTCAAGACCAAATGGCCTGTATCAAAACACAAAACAAAGTCGCTAAACACAAACAAAAATCACATTGAACCAAAATAGTCCGAAGCTGAATTGTAAAAAGCAATCCTAATACCAACTGATCGTTGAAATAGCAATCCACCAAGCTCTACAATATGATCATACCAAACTCTACAATATGATCATACCGAACTCTACAATATGATCATACCAAACTCTACAATATGATCATACCGAACTCTACAATATGATCATACCGAACTCTACAATATGATCATACCGAACTCTACAATATGATCATACCAAACTCTACAATATGATCATACCAAACTCTACAATATGATCATACCAAACTCTACAATATGATCATACCGAACTCTACAATATGATCATACCAAACTCTACAATATGATCATACCGAACTCTACAATATGATCATACCGAACTCTACAATATGATCATACCGAACTCTACAATATGATCATACCGAACTCTACAATACGATCATACCGAACTCTACAATATGATCATACCGAACTCTACAATATGATCATACCGAACTCTACAATATGATCATACCGAACTCTACAATATGATCATACCGAACTCTACAATATGATCATACCAAACTCTACAATATGATCATACCAAACTCTACAATATGATCATACCAAACTCTACAATATGATCATACCGAACTCTACAATATGATCATACCAAACTCTACAATATGATCATACCAAACTCTACAATATGATCATACCAAACTCTACAATATGATCATACCAAACTCTACAATATGATCATACCAAACTCTACAATATGATCATACCAATCTCTACAATATGATCATACCAAACTCTACAATATGATCATACCAAACTCTACAATATGATCACAGCAAACTCTACAATATGATCATACCAAACTCTACAATATGATCATACCGAACTCTACAATATGATCATACCAAACTCTACAATATGATCATATCAAACTCTACAATATGATCATACCAAACTCTACAATATGATCATACCAAACTCTACAATATGATCATACCAAACTCTACAATATGATCATACCAAACTCTACAATATGATCATACCAAACTCTACAATATGATCATACCAAACTCTTTTATTGAATTTGTTTTAGATAATTTTATTTCATGGTGCAAATTATGATAACATGAATAAATATAAGAGGAATTAGAATGATTTCCAATGAGACAACTTCCACCACAAACCAAACAACAATGACAATATCAAATAAAGGTCACATTACGGCCTTCAACAAAAAGTAAATCCCGTACTACATAGGCAGCTGTTCATGGCCCCGAAACCCTTCTCTTTTTAGTGAAAAACGATGAATATTAACGTCATTTATAATGAATCAAACTTTGATGAGATGATTAAAGTTGTTAATTTTTCTTCTCGACAATATCATGAATATCTGTATTAATTTTGGCAATATAAACTATCGATACATTGTGTGTTTTCATATGGGCACTTATCGCGTCTTTTACCTTGTCTGGTGTGATTAGTTTAAATCAAACATGTGAATAAGCATTTCTCAAAAAGATATTTTCATGTATAAATCTTACAGAAGTAGAAACGATATAGTTTCAAAAGTAAAAACTAATAAATGACAGATAAGATGTTACATCTTGAAAAAGATATGTGTTAAGGAAATTCATTTAACGATGATAAAACGTATGTGTTCTGGTTATTCTTGTTATTACATGCTGTATCATACATGTATAATCCTTATCGCTTACGTCATAATGATAATATAAACAGAATACAACTTTATTTAATCATTTATTGGAAGAGAATCACAATTTATATTTTCCTGATCATCATGACAGATCTTGATATTGTACCACTCCAATCCATCTTTCCAAAAGGTCTGTTAAGGTTCGCATTATAACACCCACTATGATACCACCATGGTCCTTGATAATAAGAGGCACAATGTATGCCCCATGTGTCATTGTCCTGATCTTTAGCACTAAACTTATCTCCATTAGGATATTTCAACTTATCCACTGAAAGTAAATGAAACAATTGTGATTAAAATACAAAAACCTTAATAACACAAAACACAAGGAGTGTGTAGTATGTAACTTTTGATCCAAAGTAATAATTTCGATGATATATAGAGACGACATGGACAGTGTGTAATGCAGTTAAAAACTATACGTCGACAAAGTACGTCTATGAAATGGCTGCCATTGTTCATTGTAAGACTGGGCATATTTGAAAATGTCAGAACAATGGTTGACCTTGAGCGTAGTCACGCATCTGTCGAAAAAAGTACCATCTATTTCTGTTGTTATTTAACTTTTGTTTATTTGATTTGTAACAAAAAGCTAAACGTTAAGCAAAAAAAAAAAAACAAACCAAACGACAAACAATCACGCAATTTACGGAGTGTCATTTTTAATCTGTCCTCCTCATAACTTTGTTGGAGCAGTTTCTGCGTTAGGATTTACAACAAATACAACAGATCAACATATATACAGTGATATTAGCAATACATTTGAATATATATATTTATTTATAGCAATAAACATTGTTGTATATTTATTTGTTATATTAATATGAATAGAAGAGAAAAAAACATACGGAAGAAAATATATTTAGAGTTAAATGTTTATGTATCACTGTGTGGCCCTTGAGAATTGTAAAGAATTTTATAAAAAAGAAAGAGGTAATAATATCCGGTAAGATTTGCAGTAAATAATAAATTTTGCTATCAGATACAATAATATTTTATGTTAGTATTGACAATAAGTACCTGTATAAAAACAAATGACAAATTGAATTATAAAAATAAATCTTTAAAGGCATTCCACATGGTATCAAAGTGCTTTTGTCTCTTATTTTTGACTGCCATTTTTTTTCTAAATTGTACATTCTAGCTTTTCTTTAATGGCACTGATCAGTGAAAGATCTTTTGAAAAACATCTACTGTTATGTATATATTGTTTCATGTATAGAAATGTCATATTATATGGGTCACCGTTTCGAACTTTTGATATACCCCCAAAAATAAAATTCAACTTATTCAATGGTAGGCTTACCCCACCAAATAAGAACCAATAGTCAATATCTTGTAAAAAAGTTGGATAATCTCACAATTCCACAGAATATGTTTAATTATTTCATCTTCTAATTTACAAAAAGTACATAGAGGGTTATCGATAAGTTTGATTTTACATAACAATTTATTTGTGGCAAGAATTCTATGGTTGATTATGTATTGAGGTCACTGTAGTTTAGTATTGACAGTGACGGTCAAAGTAGTTTGAAAATGTGCTTCCAAATGAGATCTTCACTTAATATTTGACTCCACTGCAGTTGTCCTGTTGGAGTCACATTGTTACTAATGAATATTTTGTACATAACTTTTTCTATTTTTAAAAAAGACTTGTAAGCACAACATAACTTATATGTTGTTTTTTTTAATAATTTCCTGTTGTTTTAATAGCTTAAATAACACTCATGTATTCCAAAAAAAAATTACATTGATATGATAACATTGCTGTATGAAATAAAACATCCATTTTCATCTATCACATCATTAAGATATTGTAAACCATGATTAAACTAATGTTGATAAAAAGAACAGGTTGATTACCAATTCTGATCATTTTGTTAAATCAAATAGGACTTGATAAACAATATTTGTAGTCCCTATTTCTTTCTTTATCAGTAATCATTTCCAATGCTCTGAATACATCTTTCCAAAAACTGTTTTTAATATATAAACTAACTTGTTTGATATAGAATATTGTAAACTATGATTAAACCAATGTTGATAAAAAAAACCAGGTTTATTACCAATTCTGATCATTTTATTAAATCAAATAGGACTTGATAAACAATAAATATAGTCCCTATTTCTTTCTTTATCAGTAATCATTTCCAATGCTCTGAATATATCTTTCCAAAAACTGTTTTTAATATATAAACTAACTTGGTTGATATAGTGAATTGCACAATTAAAAAGTACATGTAATATTGATATTAATATTGTTGAAAAGTTGTCGCATTGGCAACTATACCACTGATTGAACTTTTTATTCCTATATTTTTGATACATGATATACTTTAAATAGAGTTCATTTAACCTTTAAATTATGTAGCGGATTACTCTGATCGGGTTGCTGGTTGATGGAGGATATGGGAATTAATGTTATATAAAATATTGACGTTAATACTTATTTACCTGCGTTTCCTGAATAATTACCGACTGTTAACTTGTACTTTGAAGCAGCGTCTCCAATACTGAAAATTCTGTAAACAGCATATTTCTTGTTATTTCTTTTATCAACCATATCTATCCGGAGTTCGTTTTTTCCACTGGCTGTCAGGGTATGCACGTAATTGTTTCCTACATTTACAAAGAAAGACAATGTTCATTAATAGGAAAAATACACAGACGATACCAATAGGACATTCATAACTTTTGGTCAACGAAACATGACAACCAAAGACAAAACAAAAACAAACGATAAAATGACCAGGTCCAGTAAACACAGAAGATGTGGCGTTGGAAACTGTTTCTCTCATTATTTTATACGCTATTCAGAACACCGTAATCCTTCTTTATAAATGCTCGGCAAACAAATGTCTTCTGTTTTTTATAACGGTCACATTTGTACATGTCGTCACAATAACAATTTCAGAGGAAAGATAGAAACTAGGACGTCATAATTGATTTCGACAAATGACAAACTGAGATAAAACGATTGATTACATAAACAAAAAGAACAGTTATTATTTTCTGTAGAGAAACATGTGAGTGTTTTGTACACAATTAAAAAAGTTAACATGTTTATAAAACCTTGATAGATCAACAAAATGATCAATATATTGTACGTATAAATCATTCATATTGCATTATTTTCGGTATGATCTTTTAATGCATTAAATAGATTAAAGGAAATCACTAACGTAAGTAAAAAAAGCATAAAATTATGAAGCTGGTATCTTAATCTTGTCACTGATAATGAATATTTGATCTGATAGTCTACCATAAAAGTTGTATTTTTTTCAAATAAGAAATCATATAATATGCAATACTACATTTTTTCCCTGCGAAATATGTATTTTTTTTTACAATCACGTATTAGAAAAAGAACTATTGTAACAAGGCCAAACTATGAAAATTTAAATGTACATTTACATTTATATAATCCTGGTACTTTTGATAACTATATACATACCAAACCAGAATTCTCCATTTATGTTACCAAACCCAATTTCACATTCCAACCAGTTCTGATTAAAGTCAACTGATCCATCAAATCTTTTCTGAATAACCTAAATAGTATGAATAAATATGAACTGTGAAATATTATATAATAATAGGTATACATCAATCATTTTCACTTATTGTGTTAACACATGCATACATGTTTGTTTTAATTGTTACGTTGAAACATATTTGCATAGATAAGGTAATCACTATTGGTATACTAAGCATTATAGTTCTTTAAAATGCGAACCGTAATAAGGATTTCATACTATGTCAGTGTTTACTACGTTTCTACTGTATGTCTTGAAGGATTAGAAAAAAAAACACTCCTAGAAGGGGAATGTTTATAATGAAGGACGACAAGCTCAATGTGAAAGGAAGGATTATACTGCGGTTGAACTAGTAAAAACGTCGACTTACAATTTTTCACAAACTGTTCAATATGATTTGTAGCTTGATATGGAATTTTTAATTTTTTTAAAAGCTCCAATAACAATCGCGGTAGTTATCAAAATATGCAATAAAATACATGCGGAAGTGATTTTGAATAAAATTCTAAAATATCTAGAGAAATTGATTATTTGTGATTATAAACTAAAAAAGTAGTCGACATGCTGAGTTTCCTGGCACAAATTTTTTTAAACTGACTTTGTTAGCATATAAATCGTGTTAATTACAATACAAAACTAGAAACAAAGTTTGACGTACTGTCCATCCTCCGCCGTCTGTAGACATATCACAATAAGCCTGGACAGACTTTTCGCCGTTGGGATATATTGTGTACACACCACTTTCCAGCGCCTGATTGCTGTTCTTTTGTATATCTGTGCAGTCTCTATTCTTTCTCTCTTGATTTGATTCTGTATCTTAAAAAATAAACCACACGATGGCATCACGATTGGTAATTTGTTAAAACAAAATGTAGTATTTTTGTAATAAAAATAAATATGAATAAAAAACAAACGCTTTTAAAATTGTAACACGATGATGACTGCTGTACCCATATTTTAACTATTTTATTTATTATGTCTGTTTAGTTAACGCATCATTGTAAATATACGGAATGAGACTGTCATCAAAGTGAGACGGTTAGCGCTATAAAACCATGTTTAATCCACCATTTTCTACATTTGAAAATGCCTGTACCAAGTCAGGAATATGACAGTTCTTGTCCAGTCGATTTGATGTGTTTTGTTATTTGATTTTGCCATGTGATTATGGACTTTTCGAATTGATTTTCCTCTAAGTTCAGTATTTTTGTGATTTTACTTTTTAATTTCATATTTCGTATTTCTGTCATCTCTTCGTTATCTGTAATATCTAGTATTGCTGTCATTATCTGCACATTCATAATACATTTGTTCAATCATTCAAATAAACTCATCATATATACCAGGATTGGAATTTTATATTTACGCAAGATGGGCGTATCGTCTACAAAAGACTTAGGTAGAAAATTCTTAGTATTTCAAAAATTCTAAGTTTTGTTGTCAGTTAATTTATAATTATGAACATATCGATGACAACTCAAGTCAACACAGAAGTGCTGACTACTGGGTTGGTGATACCCTTGGGGAAATAAATCTCCAACATCAGTGGCATCGACCCAGTGGTTGTAAATGAACTTATCATAGATACAAGGATTGAAATTTTATATTTACGACAGACACGCGTTTCGTCTAAAAAAGACTCATCAGTCACGCTCGATCAAAAATATTAAAAAGGCCAAATAAAGTACGAAGTTGAAGAGCATTGAGGACCCAAAAATTCCTAAAAGTTTTGTCAAATACAGCAAGGTAATCTATTCCTGAGGAAGAAAGTCCTGAGTATTTCAAAAATTCTAAGTTTTGTTATCAGTTAAATTTATAATTATGAACATATCAATGAATACTCAAGTAAAAACAGAAGTGCTTACTACTGGGTTGGTGATACCCTCGGGGAAATAGATCTCCATCAGCAAAAGACTTATCAGTGACGCTCGAATTATGTTTCCCTTCATGCAAATTTAATACATGGCCCTTTTTCAAATTTTCTATTCGAGCGTCACTGATGAGTCTTTTGCAACGAAACGCACGTCTGGCGTAAATATAAAATTTCAATCCTGGTATATATGATGAGTTTATTCATGATCTTTTTTTTAATGTGCACACATATCCTGTTGAATGATTAATATACATTTTGCGTCGAGTCATGAGACAACAAATGTAATGCATGTTTAGGACGAGACTATAAGTTAAGCATCATTTAAGCCATAACAATTATTCTCTCCATTCAGACAATCGCTTTTGATAGCTATATTATTTTTTCATTTCTTTAGAATTATGTTATTTTAATTTGTCGTTGAGATTTTAGTCAATGGTAACACATTATATGTAACGTCACTTGTAACCTGCATTTTTGATTGGATAAAAAAGCAATTGTCAATCCCTATCAATTAAATTTGCGTTCAAGTGTACCTGTCACATGCAGGATTAAAACTAACAACATCAGTGTTGACCATCGAGACCCCTGGGTTCCGTTCGCCAGGAATGGTGAACAGATGTTTTTAAACACAACCGATGGCCATTGCAGTTTGCCAATTAAACTGATCTTCAGATATAACAAAATCGATCTTTTAGATTATTAATTTAATACTAAACAGAACACAATAAACTTGCGGAAAAGATGGTATGCAAAAAAAGTTTGAATACCAAACTGCTATAACATTAACAAAATGTTGTTGCTTGGAATTAATTCAAACAGGATGACATATTATGATTCTTGTAGAATAAACTTCATACTGAAGTTTATTTTTCCAGAATTTGAAATATAGTTTGCACATGTTGTTATGAAAGGGCATACATAGACAGTGGACATGACGTAAGTATCTTCTCGGCCATATGTTGTTATGAAATGTGACTACCTAGACAGTGGATATGGTGTAAGTATCTTCTCGATCATATGTTGATTTTGAGGTTAGAGGAAATAGAGCTACTCTTGTATGTGCAAATGTGTAAGACAAACATTTCAACCATTCAAATGAATGCATTGTATATATCACTCAACAACTCCGATGTATACAGGGTAGGGTTTGACGCCAACAAACTAGTTTAACCATGACACATTCTGTATTAGACATGTTCAACATAAGCCGATAACGAAACTGAAACCGAAACCGATATCGAAACCAAAACTAATAGTGAGGAAAATGGAAAACGTTTCTAATTTTGATTAACCCAGGAGTAGATTACCTAAGCCGTATTTAGCACAACTTTTTCGAGTTTTGGGTCCTCAATGCTCTTCAACTTTGTATTTGTTTGGCTTTTTAACTATTTTGATCTGAGCGTCACTGATGAGTCTTATGTAGACGAAACGCGCGTCTGGCGTATAAAATTATGATCCTGGTACTTTCGACTAGTAACTATCAACCCTTTAAATCCTTTATATTGTTTGAAATTTGAATACATTATATAAAGCATTACTTCAATTAATAATTCTCATGAATCCATAAAAAGCAAAGTTACATTCAACCATTATTAAATACACTAATTCAAGAAATCTAAAATTTAAGATCCTGATACAATTTATTTATGATGTACATTTATCATAAACTTTAGGAGGGTTCGTCGCAGGGAAGAGCTGCACATAGTTCTACAATAGGTGCAATATCATTCTGACTATTTCTATATAAAGAGCCTTTTATTTATAAATATTTCTTATCTTATAGAATGTTCTAAATAAAATCTTCTCGTAGACAAATTTGCGTTGATCGACGATTATAGCATTTTGATTGCGTAACTGCCTTACATTATGTGGTGTTGCATTAGGATGTTCAGATGGATATATGGTATCGCCAAAAAATTAAAAATCACGAGGAAAAGGTAATATCTCGCGTGGAACGATTACATCCATATCAAAATGGATTGGGCTCGAAAGTCTTTTCTACATCCAATGAATTGAGAAACTATTTAAAAATTATAACATTACTCTATTCATTTCAATTTGACCTCTTTTTTTTGTGAAAAAAAAAACTATGGTTGTAAAGTCTCAATATTATTTTGAAAATCGAATATAATTATATCAAATAAATATAAGCTATTTGTTCATCACATTTTAGATATTTCCGACAAAGCATTTAATGGAATATATCCAACACTTACGGAATCAATAAGATTTTGTTTGGATGCAAAAGTTCATGCAGACCTTTCAATATGTTATATATCGAGCGCACCAGGTTGAATTTATATTTCAACACGAATTTGTTAACATGTATAAATCGTTCAAAATGACTTCGAAGGTTAATTATAAATTAATTCCTATTGCAAATACTCTTAATACTTTCGTAATTTTTTATCTGTCAATCTTGCTGATCTCGTTTTTGTTTAGTTTCTTCTTTTTCTTTCCTGAAGTACACTGGCAATTGTAAAATATTACACCTATTCTAGAATTTTGGTTCTTACTTTCGACGAAACTTGTTTCGTAATTAATGCATACCATACATCAATTTGTATCTACATTTTAATTGTATGCTACTTGGATTAGTATATTTAATACTCGCTGAATTAATTTTTTTGGATAGATTCGTGCAAGTTGTTAAATGGAAGTCATACTCCATCTAGTGTATAAATATTCAAATTTCAAACAGTATAAAGCAGTAAAAGGGTTGAACTAACTAAACATTATATATTTACGATTTATCTCACTACTATTTTTGGTTTCGGTTTCGATATCGGCTTATGGTGATTATGTCTATTAAGTCTTTCAGAATTTTACGTCTTCAATAATCTACAACTTTATACTTAATTTAAACCTTTAAACTTTTTAATTAAAGCGTCACAGCTGGGTAGCGGAACCACGCGTCTGGCATTCAACATGGTAAGCCTGGTATCTCTCATAACAGACACACATGTTTGGCATACAACATGTTTAGCTTGGTATCTCTCGTGGCAGACACACGTGTCTGGCATACAACATGTTTAGCTTAGTATATCTCGAGGCAAACACACGTGTCTGGCATATAACATGTTTAGCTTTGTATGTCTAGTGGCAGACACACGTGTCTAGCATACAACATGTTTAGCTTGGTATCTCTCGAGGCAGACACACGTGTCTGGCATATAACATGTTTAGCTTTGTATGTCTCGTGGCAGACACCGACATCATGGGCATATCAAACTAGATGTTTATATGATAACACCGTAAGATGGGACCCGAGGGACGTCAATGTTATACAAAAAATCAATGAACCAAACGGAAAAAAAGTTCTGCTTTTTTATCAGTGTTTCAAATTTGAAACGGGTATATAAAAATCCAATAGAGGACATATATTGCAGTTGATATCTGAATATCTAGATATAGGTTTCTGTAAAGGAGTTTGTCCGGTAAGGGCTGATTTGGTCTCAAATTTCAGGTTGATCTGATGAAAGATTTTGAAACATTTTAAACACCTAAGTGTCTACTTCAGTCGATTCAATTAGGTTATGTGAGATATTTGAACTCATTCTATCACGAAATATGCTCACATTCAAGCTTAAATATGAAAATTATAACAAATATGCCATAAAGTGTTACTTTTCAGATGATTCTTTTTTTGTTGATCAAAAATGAAAGTGGCCGCATCCGTGTTGACTATAAACCTTTATATATGTTATGAATTACATCAAATACAACTTTTTTTTTAAACATAAAGAAAAATGCATATGCGGCCCCTTCGATTTTTAAATGCTAAAATGTCGAAGATTTCAGTAATCGGAATGACTTAATGATGCTAGTTCCCGGTATATGTGCATTTGATTGTCAAAAACAGCCGATATTTATGTGGCAGACGTATTCTTCTTTTTAATAAATAGTTAAAAGTTTACATTTTAACAATTTTGTAAAACTGATATATTTTGGGACCAAAAATGATTCTTACTGGACCTACTCATTTTGAAAGAATATTTAGAGAACTCGTTGTAATTTAACGAAGCGGTATTGATAGTATAATATCCTGTAGTTTCCAATATGTCGAACTAGAACTAGTTCTGTCTTACTCATCTTTTTAACACATTTAGGCGAGATGTCGATGATTTTATCGAAACTAATTCCAAGGGCCTATTCAGGAGTTAAGAAGAAATAAGAGAATAAGTGGAAGATTGTATATCACACTTCATAATAATTCGGTGTTTTCCCCCTGTAAGTTATCTTTTGACTACTTTCCTCATGTTTCTGCTTCCTTATTGTGATGAAAGTTAAGAATACAAGCTTCTGCATCAATCGAAAGTAATGCATTTGCATATGATCCTTGCGTGCACAGAAAAATTATATGTAGATCTCCAGTGCATTTACGTTTTTATATTTGTTAAAAGTAGCATGCACGAATGTAAAACATAACATTAAATGACTAGTACATAAAGTTCTAACTGCTAACACATGTCGCTATTGAGTTAAGACATTACGAATGAGAATATAAATACATCTTCTCATGTTTATACATATAAAACAAACCTTTGAAAGTTAGTTATCGAGAAAGATCATCTTTTTAGCATCCTTGTTGAAATTGAAGAAAATAACAAAGTAATATTTACAGGATTGATTGACAGTTACCTTACCATTATAAAGTTAAGCATAATTTATTCTATCAAAGTTGAAAACCAATCATAATATGACAAACGTTAATGAAAAAGTTGGTTGAAAAAATGAAACTCATCTACATGTATATAAAAATATTCGTTATTTTGGTGACAATAATTTAAAAGAAAAATGAATGAGAATATATGATCGAATGATTATTTTCCCGCAGTCGTTTGTGTGCTATTATTGTCCACCTGTCACAGTTATAGCTGATATTTGAAAAAAACAGAAACAAAAATTAAAATCAGTACAACCTAACTTCAAAACCAAATCTTTATATTTATGAAACAATTTAGTAGAGGTTTTAGGTAAGTTGTAGGTACTAAATCCCTGACTGATTAATTTACTAGAAATACATAGATTACGTTCATTCAAATCAAAATCGTCACAACAGACACAGGCATAGCAATTGAGTCAAAGAATCATCACCATAAAAAAGAGAAAAATAACAATAGGGAACCATAAATCATCCCGTTTGTCGTAAATATTAAAGTGGAGTTTCCCGAGTTGAACTTAAATATCTTAACCTAGGACATCACCGTTATTACCGTCTAATTTTGATTTATTTAAAGTAAGTTTCTTTGGGTAAATTTTAGCAGTTTATTTTAAATTATTATTGATTATTTAACAAATAAATATCATCAAGATAACGGTAAGTGTTGTTGAATGTATCAATCAAACTGGTCGTTGTTGCGGTTGGGCATACATTTAAACTATGATTCATAACAGTATAAAAACAATAAATGAATGATTATTTAGAGTTCCCCTTTGTATTATGCTTGCTTACAAATTTATCACGAAGCATACCTGGTTTGTCAATACAGTCTGTAATGTTGTCCTCGGACCTTTGTAACTCTTCTAACTTGTCGACATCATTCCTCAGATGGTCTATAGTTTCATTAAGATGATTAATCTCCGCGTTAGTATCAGTTAGTGCTCGTTGCTGTTCGTTAGTGTTTTCATGTAACACGTTGATATCACATGACAATTGACGCCTTTCGTTTTCAATTTTATTTGTCAGAAACTGATTTTCACTTTTAAGTGAAAAAATTTCGTTTTCGTTTTTAATAACTCTTTTCAGTAGCTCATGCATATTGTCTTTCAACACATTAATGTCCGATTGGATGCTCTTCTTCTCCTTTTTGACCGCTTCCACAGCACTTTGTGTACTAGGACCAAACACATCACCGTTGCAGATACATAACAGAAAAGATAATATCACTACTACCATGAACTCCATTTCGAAAACTTCTTCTTGTAAAAATGTATTCAAGATTTCAAGAACACGCAGACAACTTAACTGTTTGTGTCAAAATGAACCAACGATAGTGTAATGACTTAAAGGGAGGGACAATATTATATTACAATTAATGCATTGTATTATATTTTTTCCTCATATAAATATTTGAGAAGCTGTACTTACACAATGCTTTTTGTAAGACATTTCCTTTGTTTGAAGGGCGTCCTTGAAAATCTTACACTGAGAACACTTTAAAGTATTAATAAAGTTATTTTGGTGTTATTTACAAAATAGCTTGAATTGGTTTGTTTAAAAAAATAGCTTTTTTAAAGTAAATTATACATTTATGTTAACTGTGGTTACACTAAATTAACTTAGCAGTTTGTAAAATGCTATAATTTTCAACAATCTACTATTTTATTTCATTACTTGTGAATTTCATGGATAATGATTGACGGACATTAACATTTACCCTTCTGAAGCATCGGTGATTTACTCCTGTTTTTCGTTGATTTTAAGATATGCTTAGTTTATTTCTTTTTCAACATAGTATTTTTCATTAAGTATTGTTTGTCTTGTTGACGTTTTTCTTTTTTTTTTGTATAATTGCATTTGTCAGTTCTTTCGACTTAGAGTTTAATAATCGATTTGATATCTCTAGCCTCTGTTTCAAAATGGAAAACAAAAAATGGAATAATTATAATATATAAAAAGGCTAATTGATCAGCAGCTCAATGACATATAAATCCTTGACGTAATGCTTTGCCAGTGACACATATGTTACGTTTATCAAAATAAAATATTCCTCACTAGACATGGGCAACATGCACATAGTGAATTAGTTGGTATGTATGGTAACACCGAAAGATTGGGCTAAAGGAACGTCGATGTAAAAGAAATCCAAAGGGAACAACAGTCCTGCCTTTGCTAGTAGTGTTTCCGGTTTGAAACTAAATCTAATAAACGGACATGTATTGCTGTTGATATCTGATTTATTTAAGGTGGTATGGGTGTCTTCCTCCATCTTGGATTGTAAAAAACAGAGAATCAAAGGTCCAGATTTTCCATCAAGTTAGCAAAATAATATGCCGGAATGCAGATGTTTAATGTACATTTTCATTCAAAAGTACCAATTTATAAGAATATAACTTCTAAATATTGATATTTTTGCAAATGTAACTTATTTTTGATTGTTTTTTTTTTTTTTTTAATTGGCATTTTAACGGGTGGTAACTCTAAAAAAGTGCATTTTCTGTAGGATTCTGTATGGAATTTTCCTATTTTGTATTTTAGCCGAAAAAAACGTACGGTGACCCTATATTTTCTTTTGATATTCTCAAAGCAGTGTCTGAAAGCTATGTTTTCCTGTAGTATTTCACAATTCTATCATTTTGTTTAGTTTCTAATCACAAAATGGTGTTTTTTCCTGTATAATCCATACAAAATGTGTCATTTTGTCCCTTCCTGTAGCTTGAGAAAGTGCGCGGTGACCTATCATTTTTATTATATTTTTCAACATGTATCAATAGATACAACGTTTTGGCAAAGTATGAACAAATTCTATCATTTTTATTTTAGACTCCCATACCACCTTAAAGTAAATTTCTTTGTATTAATTTTGGCAGAATATTTAGAGAAATCTTGAATATTGAACGAAGCAGTATTGATATCATAATATCCGCTAGTTGTAACATTCCAATATGTCGAACTAGAACTAGGCCTGTCTTACTCGTCTTTTTAACGCAATTATAGCGAGATGTTTGAAATCAGTTTCAAAGACCTATCAAGAGGTTAATCAGAAGTAAAAGAATAAATGACAGATTGTATTTCAAACACTTAATAATAATTCGGTGTTTTCCCCCTGTAAGTTATTCCTTTTGACTGATAGGTTTTCCTACTTCCTTATTGTGATCAAAGTTAAGAATACAAGTATCTGAATACATTGAAAGTGATGCATTCGGACATGATCATTACGTGCACAAAAAATTAAGACGTAAATCTCCAGTGCAATAAAGATTTTATATTCGTTAAAGGTAGCATGCACATCATGACGTATAGTATGTGTTGTTTGAGAAAAACGGCTAGTGTAATGGCATTTATTTGACCCCTCCGTCATGTTAAAGGAAAAGTAGAAATGCCTAAGGAGACAAAACATAAAATTGAGAATGAAATGGGGAATGTGTCAAAGAGACAACAACCCGACCATAGAAAAACATCAGCAGAAGGTCACCAACAGGTCTTCAGTGTAGCGAGAAACCATGTTTAAAATTAGATTATATATCAATTTTCTGATTACAAATAAATAAAATTAAAAATACGTCGTCGCCACTAACTCCGACATTAGGATACACACGTGTCAATCGACTGTAAAATAGACCACGTGATACCATACTGAGAAAAGGTATGTTAAACAGTTACTAACAAATCGAATGTTGACCAACTTTTAAAGACGGAGTAAAATACAAGTAACAGTATATAACTAATGTTCAAGTAACATATATTGATAACGTAGAAAAAGAAAGATGACACACAATTTAAGGGGATCACTTGGACTCTATTAGAAGTTAGATTGGGTACGTGTGCATTGTTAGCTTTCCTGTTATGCCTAAATTACCAGCCATGCGAATCCTCCATCAGTGAAGATGATGCAATCGGGAATATGACACAATCGAGAATATAATTATATCCACTTATGTTTCATGTGTTTTTTCAGATGAAATATCGTTGAAATTTGATTTTAGAGGGAGAGCAATTGTTTTGCATCTTCGTTGAAATTAAAGAAATCTATCAAAGTAGAACATCAATCAACATAGGACAAATGTTAATGAAAAAGTTTGTTATAAATTGAAACTCACCTTAATAAAAATGTTGATCTCTTGGTGACAGTCTTCTTTCAACAATTGGAATGAGACTATATGTTCGAGCGATTTTTCTCCCCGCAGTTGTGCTATTATCGTCCTCGTGTCAACACTATAGCCAGTTTTTAAAAAAAATAAATAAAAAGGAAGATGCTCTATCCCGTTTAAAATAAATTTTCTACAGACACAACAAAACTTGAAAACCAAATCTTTATATCTACGGGAGAATTAAAAACCAAACAGCCTATTCATTTCTACAAGTGATTTTTCCTTAAAATATTGTGTGAAGGTATTTCATGATTTGTGGAAAAAAAATATGATGAAAAAAAATTGTGGTCACCGACTTAGTTTTGTCACTATAACAACATCAGTTACGTGTTTTCCAGAATATTAACATAATATTTAATTGTTATCTTAACTCTCAAAATAATCCTCTATATCAAACCTACAAGCGTAATTCTTGTTTCACGTTAAACAGTGGATTTGTATCTTTCAAAAACAGGTTCAAGATTTTAAGACTCGTATTGTTTTGATCTTCAAAAATATGATTTATTTCATTCCCGCCAAAAATAAAACGTCAATATGAAAAACGTTTCCAGTATTTAAATTATCTACCAGTGATTTCTTCATAAAAATTTCAAGAAGGAAAGTGCCACATGTACTCTTCAAATTCAAGCAAGAAAAACTGTATGTCACCTACCTTTCAAAAAAGTTATGAGTAATTTTCATGTTTTTTTCTCGTTCGTTTTTAAGAAAAGAGTTGTCTTTCTTCGAAACATTGAATCTGACGTCATAGTACAAACTTTCCTTGCTGGTGGACTATTTGAAAAAAATCGCAAATTAGACGTCTGAAACCCACATTTAAATTTCCAAGAATAACAACTATATTCACCTACTTTATTATCCGGTATTACATGGAGTTTAAATGCATGTACCAGTATCAAAGTTTATGATACTGTTGCCGCACAATATAATCCTTCAGAAACACCGTTTGTCGGAATGGAAAATTTTTTGAAATAACCTTTCATGCCACTTTTGTTAGGAAAATCTGTTTTTGTCATCTGCCCCTCATTAGCAAAACTCTTGAAAATAGAAAAAGAAATGAAAGATGGCACTGGCTAAATTACAGAGTATTTGACCATATCAGACAAGATGTGTGGGTTTTTTTTCGCGTCAATTTCAGAAGTTTGCCGTTACGAACTCATTCACTACCGTAACAAAAGCATGGACGGACTTTGTACATCATTATTTTTTCCGACTAAAACGAACGTATAGAAATTATTCCATCTAGTTTCTATCATTATTTCGGAATATTTAAGATATAAGGAAATTAGAATTATAGGTTTAATATATGAATGAAAGTTTTTTTTTTATTCTAAAACGTTATACATCTATCATAAAACACAATCCCTGTTATTTCTACCTCACGGGTTTTGAATAAACGACACAGTGAATATAAAATACAAAAAGTTTTTAATTCAAAAAGGAATTTACAAATTATATTCCGTTGAAAACTACAAAGTGAAATTTCTCCAACAGGATAAAATATTATGAATCTAAATTGCTCATTTTCGAAATTATAAGGTTGTTGCCAGCATTGAAAATCTGAAATTTGTTTTCAATCTTTCCGGTCAAAGTTGTAGCTTAATGAAAGGGAGCAATCTATGTTGGAGATTATTCTTTGAGCAATTGTTTTTGCCATAAGTTAAATTCACAACAATAAAGTTTTAAACACAGAAAATATTGATTTTAATTCACATTCGCTGAGTATAAATTTTATTAATATGTTTTGATTTACAGCTAATTTCCTAATGCATGTAAGCTAAAACTTCGGTTGGCTTCCTTGTTTTGTTTGTATAATAAATGTTTATTCATGCTTTGTAATTAAGATTGAAATCTTCATATATAGGTATGTTAACCTGTATTTATGATATTTAAATCAGTTTGACGTTATCAAAATATATAATTATACAAAAAAAAAAAAAAAACCAAAGCTAGCAAGCTAACCAAAGTGTTAGTTTAAATATATTTATTTATAGTGGAACGGGAAACAAGTTTTGCAACTTATATTAATCCTTTTCCACTTTGTGTCAAAGTGTTGCTCTACACACATTAGGAAATTAGCTGTAAGCTTCGGTGAGATCAGGAGAAAACTTTATTATTTCTTCTTAAGATAATTTGAAATGAAACAAATGACAAATGGCAATGAGCCTTTGTCATAATTTTATTTTTACTGTAAGATTTTGTCAAATAAGCAGAATAAATAAATTTTAACTTCATTGCAAGATTGGACATTATTTTACGAGAATAATTCAGACATCAGTTACATGCATACGTTGACAATATGTCAAAACTTCTAGGAATAATTGTTTATCGGCCTAACCTTCTCAATACTCAATTTTTGAAAATTTTGAAAAAATGACATTAAAGCTAGAAGGATCATATTTTAAGGAACATGTGTACTAAGTTTTTAAGTTGATAGGACTTCAACATCATCAAAAACTACCGCGACCAAAAACTTTAACCAAAAATTTAAAAATAAAGCGGGACAGACGGACGAACGAACGGACGCACAGACTAGAAAACATAAACATAACTTTCACCTATCTAATTAACCTGTACACAATCGGCGACAAATGGGAGACAAAATCTACGAAAGTGAAAGAATAAAAAAAAAATGAGATGCAGATCGGCGCAAGTTTAAGACATAATCTACGCATGTGAAAGAATAACAAAAAATAAATGCAAATCGGCGCAAATGTAAAAAGTCGAGATCAAAATTTATATTTTATTATTTTTATTAGAACGAAGGTTAAATATATTGTAGTATCATTTGTGTCCTTTTATGTTAAATTTCCACTAGATATCAACGCGACGCTTAATTCCTCCTTTCTTGTGAGACGTATTTGTAAGCGTACACCATGTTGGAATCTCTACCAAGTTGCGTTAGTTGATGCGCATAAACAATAGGATGTTTGGTCTTTAAGTAAAGAGTTAAGTAAAATATGGTAACTACATCACTAATTTACCAGTAAATAAAGGCAACAGTAGTATATCTCTCTTCAAAACTCGTAAATACATGGACAAAAACAAAATCGGGGAAACAAATAAAACTGAGGGAAACGCATTGAATGTAAGAGGAGAACAACTACACAACATTAAAATGTAACACGCAAAAAACGGACTAAGCATAAGACAACATCTGATCAGAATAACAAATTTAACCTCAAAACCAAATACATGAATTTGGGATAGAAAAGTATCGTGAAACGTCTTATAGTGATGTGAATTCACACTTAAATATAAGAGAAAAAAAAAACGACACAACGGAAACACAACGTTAAAATGTAACACACACAGAAACGAACTATAATATAACAATAACCATATTCCTGTCTTGGTACAAGGCATTTTTAAAGAAAAACATGGTGGGTTGAACCTGGTTTTGTGGCATGCAAAACCTCGCACTTTAATGGCAATGTTAACTATATCATTAAAATGACAACATACTATTACAGCACTACAATACAAATCAATAGGAGAACATATTAGACATAAAAACCCATGAATAATAGCTAGCAAAAGGCATCCGGTTTAAAATTCAATACGTCAGAAACGCGCCTCGCCCACACAAGACCCAGCAGTGACTCCCAGATATAAAAGTTCGAAAGTCAAAACAAAAACAATGTTGTACAGCCCTGAGGATCAAAAGTTCCAAAAGGTTGTGCCAAATACGGCTAGGGTTTTCTGCTTGGGATAAGAACATCCTTATTATTTAGAACAATTTATGCTATAGCAAACAGTTAATTTTTTCAAATGAATATAAATGATATACATGATAAAACTGACATATTAACTCATTACAGAAAACACAATCCCGGATATTACATAAACTAACATAAAAAAATAGCAAATCCGACTTAGTCAAGGCCTAAACGCAAAAAGGGAAAAAAGTGACGTCACATACGAAGTGGTGAAATGCACAAAAATGACGTCACATTTGAATGACTAAATCTATATCTCAAAAATAAAATAGAATTATGATTGCTTTAAGATTATATTTGAACTAAATACTGATATTACATTTAATAACAATGCACTTTGCAATACTAATTAATAGCAAACTAAAGTAGCAATTAACTAAACGTAAAACATCGTACAGATAATGATGAACAAAATCAAATAGATAAAGGCGGTGATAAATTTTCTTTACCATAACACATGCATTTTGAATGAAAAATATAACATCAAACTAAATACATGAATTTGGGATACATAAGTACCGTAACACGTCTTATAGTAATGCGAATTCACACTCAGCAAAACAGTCACAATCGGGAATAAGTCACGTTCGGTAATTAAAAGATTAGACGACGTAATGACAAACCACAAATTGTTTTTGTACTGGTAAGAATCACAGTGTATGTCCAAACTCAGTAACGACCCGTTTAAATTGCATTTAATTGTTATATCCAACAACAATTATCGATATCTTTATCTTCATGATATTTTTTCGTTAAACAATCAAGAATTTTCTTAAGATATCTGCCGAAATTTACCCCAAGAAACTTACTTTGAAAACATCAAATGTCAACAGTAATAACTGTCCTATCATTTCGATATGAATTAAATGTATTAAGTATATTTCAGGAGTGTTAGCTCATATTCACGCATAATTTTAATCTATGAATAATCACCATTACTCGATAATCCTCGAGACTGCATGCGTTCAATTTATAAAAAATAGAGTACTATTTTATGCTGATAAATATTCTTTCGAGACACCCATATGAGTCTCTATTTATAACTGGTTTTTGTTTCCAAAAATATGTAATATAGCATGCAACTGCATTTATTTGTTTGACCAACAATCGTGCTGGTAATTTGTTTATCATGCATTCAGTAATAGGCTACTACTGCATATTCATAGGTTTTCATTAATACATCTGAGCATCGATTACGTAACTATATCTAATGTAGTGTTGTATTATATATGCGTCACTGGTTTTTCTATCCTGTGGTGTTTGTCATTGTTGGTGTATGTTCGTCGTTGTGTTGGAGTTTGCATGTTGTGTCGACTATAATATTAATTGTGTGTGCGTTTCTCTGTGATGAATGTTATTACGGTTGGATCTTTTTTAAAAATCCTGTACCAAGTCAGGAATACGGCTGTTGTTTTATAACAGGTTGTGTCTATGTTTGTTTGCGTTTGTTTTTTGTTGCACTTCAGCGTTCCTGTTGTTCCTTTTCGCTTATAGTTGATGTGTTTCCCTTGGACAACATTACGAGATTAATTATTGCGATTATAAAAAAAATCTACATAAAGATGTATGTTTCTGTTATCAAAATGCGAGTTCTTAATATTGCGATACTCATCTAGTCGCATAATTTGCATTAATTAAAATCTCGCAATTATTTCTCAATATGCAGTATGCATTAAAAATCAAGGTTTTTATCGTAAAGTGGTTTTACTAAAACTGCCTATGTAATAAAAACGAACTGTATGAATTTGTATTGATGACTAAAGTACAAGATAACGTCATAAGTACACGACGTTGGATATACAATAATGTCGCGTTACGTTAGCGTTCTCTTCTGTGCCTGATTTCCAACATTCTCCGGCCCACGAAAAGTGAAAATTTATAACCTGTAAATAAAATGATTAAAGTCTCTCTGTTAAAATAATAAAATGAAATTAACTTTAAAGTCCATCATTAAAATTATAACTTTTACCACAGTTTGGCATAGTACGGTGTCACATTTATTTCACGTTCTTTTTTCTTGTTAGTTTCTCCCTGTAATCCAATTCCTGATATAATTTCAAATGTTTGAACTGAGATTTTGATTTTCCTATTCCTTGTAAACCATCGTAAAAACATTTGTTTTTGTTAGTGTCTATTGTCCACATTAAAGCTGATTGTCATTTCATTTTCTTTCAACGGAGCAGTGGTTGTTTGTTTTGTCCTAGACGTGTCCACAATTGTAGAAATATGTCAATGTTAATAGAATTCCTCTTTGTTTTATCATGGGTAGTGTGCATCTCTTCTATGTCTTCTAAATTGGTAGTACTTACGTTTGTTTCGATAATTGAACCGGTTTTTTTTTAGTGTTTCAGGAATCCTAGTTTGAACTTTACTGCTGCTGGTCCCTCGCCCCATATGATCTCATCCTCGACAATATAACAGTATTATTAAGCTCCAACAAGCAGTCCAATTTCAAATGATGTATTATCCGTTACGGTGTGTGCTAATCTTACGTTTTGCAAATACGGCAACTTTGTTTGCAGTTTCAATGTGTGTCTTAAATGGTGCGGCGATTTTAGATACAATCACAACATCGACTGGTATTTCTTGGCCATATATAGTTTGTATCTTCACTGTTGCTGTGTTTAGCTTTTTAATAGAGTTGATCTTATCATCGTCTCCAAATCTAGATAGCGTAATTGCTTCACTTCCTGTGGTTTTCAACTCACATTTCTCAGTAAAATGTTTTGTAATAAATGACCTTGTGGTCCCTTCGTCAAAAAGGATCTTTCCATGAATCGTTTGTTCTTTGTAGCTTAGTGGTGCTATTGTTTTTGTACTGTACATGTACTACTTGTACTTGAAGTTTCTGTGTTACGGTCGTTGTTGTATAGGCTTGTGTGGTGACGTCTTTCACATTTCATGCAGTTTGATTTCGATTTGAAATCTGTTACGCGGTGTCGCCCTTATCAATTAAAGCACAATCTATCTTCTTTTACAATCTTCATGCGGTCGTTGTGGTCTGTAAATTTTGTACATTCAGACAAAAAGTGGGATTCCTTGCAATATGTGGCAGACTTGATAATATTTCTGTGGTGAATTAGTCTTTGGCCAGTTTTCGCGAGAATTTGTGTTTTTGTAGAAGGTAGCTGTAGCAATAGGACTTACAAATGTTTGTGTACTTCTACCAGACTTTAAAATTGCCAGATCCTTAAAAATATATCTCCTAAGATCACCGAGAAACCAATCTGATGAACCGTGCTCACGTGTCAAGTTTTTTGTATTTCATTAGGCATTTTGTTGAGAATGACTGGTACTAATAACGAGCCGTACGAGTCTTGAGCTTGTCCAAGAGACTCTTGTCCACGTACGTATGTTTCTGTCCTGTCATAGTAAGTTTTAAGTTGTGCAAGCGTATTCTTTGATATTGATAAGGGATTAATGAAGGAATCCAAAGAGCAAATAAAAAGTATAGGTCACCGTGCTTGTTTTCGATATATTAGCCTTTGAAATTTTGGCGAAGAAATGTTTCCTATTGACTTTTCATAGCTTTATCATTGACAAGTTTAAGTTTCCAAAAACTATTAAAAAATAATTAAAATTCTATAAGACTTTAACAGACAGCTTATCATTATACATGTAAAAGAATTATTAAAAAAAAATGGAGGTCACCAGGCAAAATATGCTAAGGCATTAAAATGGAGAACACCAGAGGATTCTGCAAATCTGATCAAAATTCCAAAACATGACAAGCCAGCTTCCTTAATGTGTTGTTGTTTTGTGAATTGCGGAATTAAAAGAATCCCCAAAGGATTGCCATTCAAGTACGTTTCCTTCAAATGTAGGTAAATTCAAATTATGTAGTTTGTGAAAGTTGCTGCTATTAACGCTTGAATTTGAACGTAAAGACGAGAAATTGAGGCCAGTATTTTGTGAGTCATCTCTTAAGCTATATGCGGCGCCAACAATTGGAATGGGTTGCAGCTCTTATTGTGCGGCGAAAAACTTCTTGCGGCTGCATTTAAATTAGATGTTTGATTGTGAATACATTTACGAATTTGGGTATTTTCGTCTCTAAGTTAAATTTATACTCATCTGTGTCGAGTATCGTTTGGTCTATATCCTCCTCCCGCAAACTTTCTAAAATGTTCTTATCTAAATCTTTATGAATATCTTGCCTTTCCTTCAACGTATCAATAATTGTTTCTAACTCGTCCTCTTCCGGTTTTTCTTCTGTTTCACTTCTCTATTCAAATCTTCTTAAATTCCTAGAAAATGCGCTTCTGTGTAATAAATATGTAATAAATATGTAATAAAAAAAACGTCTTAACTGTTTGAATTTGTATTTATGACTAAAGTACAAGATAACGTCATAAGTACACGATGTTGGTTATACAATAATGTCGCGTTACGTTAACGTTCTTAAATCAGAGGCATCTTTAAAGACATAAAGTGGTTAAACGTGTGAAAAAAGACAAAAAATGATGCCAGATACATAAAGTGAAAAAACACTATGCAAAACATCAAAAGTTACAAAACCAGCCACTTTGTCTTCAAGTATTGATTTTTTTTGTGTCTTTCACAAACTAGTGTGACCGTTGAAACTGAGCCGATATCAACTACCTCATTTGGCTCTTTTAATTAACAGCCATTGTCTGACTCCAAAACTCAAAACCTCATTAATGATATCATTCCTGAAATGGCAGCTGATGATAATGATGATGATATGGATGATTTATTGAAATTCCTTGAAGTTCCAAGATGTATACCAAAACAGTCAAACTCAGTTAATGCTGCTAGTATTAACCAGAAAGCTATGCTAGTTCAAGTATTCAATAACTGATAAAATTTTACTGTCAATTACAATTTTATTCAGAAGAATTAATGAAAAACAAAGTGTAACAGAAATTTATCCATGGTTATATTGTTAAGTCTACAAAGAACAATAGTTAAATGTTTCAATTGAATTTGAATTGTTGGCATATTATTTATGAAATAACTTTTAAGTTTCATGATATTTTTTATGTCGGAATAAATAATCATCACATATTTCGTTCAATATGGCCAAAACAAATATTACATTGTACATCTGTAAAGAATTTTCAAATATTTAGAAAAGATCATATTTGGTGAACAAGTCAAAGAAACAATTAACATACTACCATCAAGATAAACTCTTTAAAAATACGGATGGATTCTTATGCACTGACAATATTTGCGAATTAATAATATAACAATTGTGCTGGACTTTTTGATCGATAATATATTTGTTGAGTTTGGAGGATTCATATTTCAACAGACAGTCGGTATTCCAATGGGTACTAATTGTGCACCCCTGCTGGCCAATTTGTATTTTGTACTCGTATGAAGCAGAATTCATTCAGAACCTTCTAAAAGACAAAAAGAAAAAGCACCTTGCGAAACTCTTTAATTTTACTTTCTGATATATTGATGATGTTCTATCATTGAATAACCCATATTTCAGCCAATACTTACATCTCATATATCCCGGTGAACTTGAAATTAAGGATACTACTGAGACTAGAAGGATTGCTTTATAACCTTGATCTTTTCCTCAATATTGACGCAGACGGACAACTTCAAACGAAAATCTATGATAAGCGGGACGATTTCAACTTCCCAATTATCAATTTTCCTTTTCTCAGCAGTAACATACCCTCTGCCCCTTCGTATGGTGTTTACATATCACAATTGATACGTTATTCTCGTGCTTGTTCACACTTTACGGACTTCATATACAGGAGTGTGCTCCTTACGCAGAATTGCTCCAACAAAGTTATGAGGAGGACAGATTAAAATTGACACTCCGTAAATTTTATGGACACCATCACAATTTGGTGGATCCATACGATGTGTCTTTGACCAAACTAGCTTAGGACATTTTTACCACATGGTAGATTGTGGTTTGTCATTACGTCGTCTAATCTTTAAATTACCAAACGTGACTTATAACCGATTGTGACTGTTTTGCTGAGTGTGAATTCGCATTACTATAAGACGTGTTATGGTACTTATCTATCCCACATTCATGTATTTAGTTTAAATGTTTAATGTTATATTTTTAATTCTCATCGGATTTTGTCAAATGTGTTGACGTCTTTTCTATTATATTTTGTGGTTTGTCATTTCGTCGTCTAATCTTTTAATTACCAAACATGACTTATAACCGATTGTGACTGTTTTGTTGAGTGTGAATTCGCGTTACTATAAGACGTGTTACGGTACTTATCTATCCCAAATTCATGTATTTAGTTTAAATGTTTAATGTTATATTTTTAATTCTCATCGGATTTTGTCAAATGTGTTGACGTCTTTTCTATTATATTCATGTGTTATGGCAAAGAAAATTAATCACCGGCTTCATTAATTAGATTTCATTTTGTTCCACGTAATCTGTACGATGGTTTACGCTTAAAGTTAGATTCAAAACAAACCGGACATATAATATAGTTAATTGCTACCTTAGTTTGCTATTAATAAGTATTGAAATGTGCATTGTCATTAAATGTAATATCAGTATTTAGTTCAAATGTAATCTTAAATCAATCCTAAGTCTATCTTATTCATTCAAATGTGACGTCATTTTTCATTTTTGATGATCTGTTTTACAAATTCAAATGTGACGTAATTTTTTTGTCATTTTTTTACAATTTCAAACATGACGTCACTTGCCGTTGAGGTTTAAACTTATTCGGCTGTGCTGAATTTCGTCGGGTTATGTAGTGTATTATGGTTGTTTCCTGTAATTAGTTAATACTTCAGTTTTATCATATATCTTTTGTATAGTCATTTTATAAAATTTACTGTTAGCAAAAGTTTACATTATTCTAAATAATAGGGAACTTCTGGTACCTAACAGAATACCCTGGCCGTTATTGGCACAACTTTTTTGAACTTTTGGTTCTCGATGCTGTTCAACTTTGTACTTGTTTCGGCTTTCAAACTTTTGTATCTGGGCGTCACTAGTATGTCTTGTGTACAAAATGCACTTCTGGCGTATTAAAATTTTGAACTTGTTGCCTTTTGTAAGCTATTATTCGTGTGTTTCTTTGTCAATTATGTTCTCCTATTTATTTATTTATTTATATTGTAGTCCTGTAATGTTGTGTTGTCATTGTAATGTTATATTTCACACGGCCATAAAAGAGGGAGGTTTGGCAAGCCACAAAGCCAGGTTCAACCCATCATTTTTTCCTTTAAAAATTTCCTGTACCAAATCAGGAACATGGCCATTGTTATATTATAGTTCGTTTCTGTGTGTGTTACATTTTAACGTTGTTTTTCCGTTGTGTCGTTTGTTTTCTCTTATTTTTGAGTGTGAATTCACATTGCTATAAGACGTGTCACGGAACTTATCTATCCAAAATTCATGTATTTGGTTTGAAGTTATATTTGTTATTCTCATGGGATTTTGTTTAATGCTTAGTCCGTTTCTGTGTGTGTTACATTTTAATGTTGTGTCGTTGTTCTCCTTTTATATTTAATGCGTTTCCCTGAGTTTTAGTTTGTTACCCCAAATTGTGTTTTTGTCCATTGATTTATGAGTTTTGAACAGCGGTATACTACTGTTGCCTTTATGTAGCCTTTGTATGAGGTCGATACAGGATATGTCACCTAAAGAAGCATATCGACTTCGGACTTCGTCCTCAGTGGATATACTTCTTTCAGGTCGAATTATCCTTGCAGCTATGTTTATGCTTTATCTTACAATATAGTTTGTCAGTGTTGTGTAGTTTTTGTAATTTTGACAACATTGCGAATAAGAATGGTTTATTTTGTACGTTGCAGAGTTTTTGCGTTTATTTTCGCTGAACTAGTATACATAATTGTTGTTTGTAAGCCAGCTGATGCCTAGCTCTGAATGCATACTTTCTCGATACAATGAAGACCCATTGTTGGCATAAAGCTGTTTTATGCAATTAGGTCGGATGTTCTGTCTTAGACACATTACCGTTTTATTTTTTATTACACGGGTAGTCTGCATATTGTTCAAATTAAAAAACAAAAAGAAAAATTGAAAAAAACAATATGGTTTCAAGACCTATTGGCCAGTATCAAAACATAAAACGAAGTCGCTAAACACAAACAAAAATCACATTGAACCAAAATAGTCCGAAGCTGAATTGTAAGAAGCAATCTGAACACCAACTGTCGTTGAAAATCCACCAAACTCTACAATATGATCATACCAAACTCTACAATATGATCATACCAACCTCTACAATATGATCATACCAAACTCTACAATATGATCATACCAAACTGTAAAATATGATCATACCAAACTCTACCATATGATCATACCAAACTCTACAATATGATCATACCAAACTCTACAATATGATCATACCAAACTCTACAATATGATCATACCAAACTCTACAATATGATCATACCAAACTCTACAATATGATCACACCAAACACTACAATATGATCCAAACTCTACAATATGATCATACCAAACTCTACAATATGATCATACCAAACTCTACAATATGATCAAACCGAACTCTACAATATGATCATACCAAACTCTACAATATGATCATACAAAACTCTACAATATGATCATACCAAACTCTACAATATGATCATACCAAACTCTACAATATGATCCTACCAAACTGTAAAATATGATCATACCAAACTCTACAATATGACCATACCTAACTCTATAATATGATCACACCAAACTCTACAATATGATCATACCAAACTCTACAATATGATCCTACCAAACTGTAAAATATGATCATACCAAACTCTACAATATGACCATACCTAACTCTATAATATGATCACACCAAACTCTATAATATGATCATACCAAACTCTACAATATGATCATACCAAACTCTACAATATGATCATACCAAACTCTACAATATGATCATACCAAACTCTACAATATGATCATACCAAACTCTACAATATGATCATACCAAACTCTACAATATGATCATACCAAACTCTACAATATGATCACACCAAACTCTACCATATGATCATACCAAACTCTACAATATGATCATACCAAACTCTACAATATGATCCAAACTCTACAATATGATCATACCAAACTCTACAATATGATCATACCAAACTCTACAATATGATCAAACCGAACTCTACAATATGATCATACCAAACTCTACAATATGATCATACAAAACTCTACAATATGAGCATACCAAACTCTACAATATGATCATACCAAACTCTACAACATGATCATAACAAACTCTACAATATGATCACAGCAAACTCTACAATATGATCACAGCAAACTCTACAATATGATCACAGCAAACTCTACAATATGATCATACCAAACTGTACAATATAATCATACCAAACTCTACAATATGATCATACCAAACTCTACAATATGATCATACCAAACTCTACAATATGATCACAGCAAACTCTACAATATGATCATACCAAACTCTACAATATAATCATACCAAACTCTACAATATGATCATACCAAACTCTACAATATGATCATACCAAACTCTTTTGATGTTTCAGATAATTGGATTTGTTTTAGATAATTTTATTTCATGGTGCAAATTATGATAACATGAATAAATATAAGAGGAATTAGAATGATTTCTAGTGAGACAACTTCCACAAGAAACCAAACAAAAAAGAAGACAATATCAAATAAAGGCCTTCAACAAAAAGTAAATCTCGTACTACATAGGCAGCTGTTTATGGCTCCGAAACCCTTTTCTTTTTAGTGACAAACGATGAATATTAACGTCATATATAATGAATCAAACTTTGATAAGATGATTAAAGTTGTAAATTTTACTCCTCGACAATATCATGAATATCTGTGTAAATTTTTGCAATATAAACTATCGATACATTGTGTGTTTTCATCTAGGCACTTATCACGCTTTTATCTGTACTTTGATGTTGTAAGTAATGTGTATGGTTTTTTTGTAAGGCGATGTTCCTGTTCATTTCTGATGGTGTGTTTAATTTCAGGGTCTTTTACCTTGTCTGGTGTGATTAGTTTAAATCAAACATGTGAATAAGCATTTCTCAAAAAAGATATTTTCATGTTCAAATCTTACAGAAGTAGAAACGATATAGTTTCAATAGTAAAAACTAATAAATGACAGATAAGATGTTACATCTTAAAAAAGATATGTCTTTATGAAATTCATTTAATGATGATAAAACGTATGTGTTATAGTTATTCTTGTTACTACATGCTTTGTCATACATGTATTATCCATATCGCTTACGTCATAATGATAATATAAACAGAATACAACTTTATTTAATCATTTATTGGAAGAGAATCACAATTTATATTTTCCTGATCATCATGACAGATCTTAATATTGTACTTCTCCAAAACATCCTTCCAAAAGGCCTGTTCAGGTTTGCACTATAACAATTATGATACCACCAAGGTCCTTGATTATTAGAGGCACAATGGTACATGTATCTATTATCTGAGTCATTGTCCTGATCTTTAGCACTAAACTTAGCTCCATTATAATATTTCAACCAATCCCCTGAAAGTAAATGAAACAATTGTGATTAAAATACAAAAAGCTTAATAACACAAAACACAAGGAGTGTGTAGTATGTAACTTTTGATCCCAAGTAATAATTTCGATGATATATAGAGACGACATGGACAGTGTGTAATGCAGTTAAAAACTATACGTCGACAAAGTACGTTTATGAAATGACTGCCACTGAATACTGTTCATTTTAAGACTGGGCATATTTTAAAATGTCAGAACAATGGTTGACCTGATGAGTAGCCACGTATCTGAAGAAAAAAGTACCATCTATTTCTGTTGTTAGTTAACTTTTGTTTATTTGATTTGTAACAAAAAGCTAAACGCTAAGCAAAAAATAACCAAATAACAAACAATCACGCGATTAATGAGAACGTTGCATGTCTTCTAACGAATCACAGATCTCCTTAATCTACATGTCATATACACATTGTTGAAAAGTTTTCCCGTTGGCAATGATACCAATAATGTGACATCGTCTTATACCTAATTTTACATAAACTTGATAAAACGTTAACACTTTTATAATTCTGTAGGGGATTAATTTTATCGGTTTACTTGTTGATAGAAGATATTGAATTTAATGTTATGTATAATAATGATGTATATTACCTGCGTTTCCTGAATAGTCATCGACTGTTAACCTATACTTAGAAGCAGCGTCTTCAATACTGAAACGTTTGTATACAGCATATTTAGTGTTGTTACTTTTGTCAACCATATCTATTCTCAGCTCGTATTTTCCACTGGCTGTCAGGGTATGCACGTATTTGTTTCCTGCATTTACCAAGAAAGACAGTGTTCATTAATAGGAAAAATACACAGACGATACCAATAGGACATTCAGAAATTTTTGTCTACGAAACATGATAACCAAAGACAAAACAAAAACAAACGATAAAATGACCAGGTCCAGTTAACACTTCATAGAAAAATTGATAATAACAACAACAATACTCATAAAATCAGGATAATATCGGATGGTCCGGAAAGGGAGGTAGATCCTGTTGCACTGTCATTTGAAATCGTATTCCCTTGCGTCTAACATTTTCGTCTATTAGTATAAACGAAATGACAAATGTGTTTGATTCTGTTATGTAGGCATTAGACTTCACCAAAGTAGTAAAACATCAGGCAAAAAAACCTTGCCTACCCTTAGATATTGACGTAACGTTAACTTGCCTACCCTTAGATATTGACGTAACTTGCCTACCCTTAGATATTGACGTAACTTACCTACCCTTAGATATTGACGTAACTTACCTACCCTTAGATATTGACGTAACTTGCCTACCCTTAGATATTGACGTAACGTTAACTTGCCTACCCTTATATATTGACGTAACTTGCCTACCCTTAGATATTGACGTAACTTACCTACCCTTATATATTGACGTAACTTGCCTACCCTTAGATATTGACGTAACTTGCCTACCCTTAGATATTGACGTAACTTGCCTACCCTTAGATATTGACGTAGCTTGCCTACCCTTAGATATTGACGTAACGTTTCTAAGACTCAGGAAACAACATGATTAATCTTACATTTGCAGATTTTTGTCCTGCGTCGGAATTTAATTTTGAACTTGAAGTTTGAACAATAATCCATGATCAGTAATATTTACTACCGCCATCTGAATGCCGTTTAATTTGAAACAAAAACTGGAAAAACCATGTTTGTGTAAGATATTAAAACCGTTCGCTATTACTTTTTTTCTGAAAATTTTTTTATTCTTTTTAGCAAAAATCTTTCATGAATTGGATAACTATAGGTTTCATAGAGAGTTGTTGAACTCTTTTTTTTATTGTTTTGCATTCTAATGCGATGCGAATCTTTTAGTGTTATTATATGTTCACGCCTTCTTGAAGTTATTACGTAACAAATGTAATTTTTGATCGGCAGTCACATTATTCGGCTATTATTCGATAAACTATAATACGATATAGTATTAACTTGATATTACAAGTATTTGCTTTGCAATTTGAATGTATAAAAAATGGGACGAATGATACAAGAGGGACAGTCAAAATCATAAATCGAAAATAAACTGATAACGCCATGGCTAAAAATGAAAAAAACAAACAGACACACAATAGTACACATGACACAACATAGAAAACTGAAAAATAAGCAACACGAACCCCGACAAAAAATAAGGGGTGTTCTCAGGTATAAAATGAGTCAAACCTCAACATTGTTGTGTTCTTTTAATTATTTTTCTATGAATATCTAACTTGATTGTGTTTGTTGAATATGTCTGGTATACATCCGGTTTCTCTGGAAACATATCAACATAATACCCGATATCGGTTTTTGTTTTCAAGTCGAGGAGATCATTGTTCGAGTTCCACGACGGTATGTTTTTCCTGTTTTTTTTATATATATACATACAAAATAAACCAATATTATATGTAATATACATATAAAAGCTACTACTGCATTAAAAATGACACACCCTGTATCCATTCAAGACATTTAATTTTCAACTTTAAAACGTGAGCTCGCTGAGAGTTTCAAATATCTACATTTAATAGTCGAGAGCGGATAAATATCGAATAACAGTAGATGTGGTGGCGGAAACTGTTTCTTTCATGATTTTTAGACGCTATACAGAACACCATAATCCTTATTTTTGAATGATATGCAAAAAGATGACGTCATTAGACATGGTCACTTTATTTCATGTCGTAACAATGACAATTCAGAGAAAAGATAGAAAATTGAACGTCATAATAGAATTTGAAAAATGGCAAACAGTTCTGGAAAAGTAAAAGTCGAGTAAGATTAAGAGAAACAAGTTTGAGCTTTCTAAAAAGCTGAGGACTTCTTTGCTATATTCTAATTCAATATTATATGTGTACATGTGGTTGTTGATCTAGTATTGGAAATGTGGTTCTTTTATATATTGATTGATTTACTTTAAGAATGTGCGTTATACACCTATGCTTTAAAGAAATGTTCATTTTACATGTTGAAAAAATACAAATAGACACCACTCTGCTTCTCTTGAGGTGTGTCTAGATTGGCGGAAGTTATAAAATAAAGATAATGCATTTTTGTAAAACTGTATAGGAACATTGTTTAACCAAACACATGGTGTATATTGCAGATTATTAACTAACTACACTGTTATTGTACTTAATATGATGAAAACTGCCAATGCAATATAATGTGTAAACTGGGCCAATACAGAATAACTCGGCAAATATAAATTTTTTTCTGTATTGGCCGAGTTGTTCTATATTGGCCGAGTTGACACAAGTGCAGAATTTTTGAACGTCTCTAGAGTTTACATCGAGGGACAGTCAAAATCATAAATCGAAAATAATCGGGGAAGACACGATAAACACAAACTGAAAGTAAACAGCTGTTTTGAAGACGCAGTTGTCATTTAGTTATTTTAAACATGCTGAAAATGTCAGTATGGCATACATTTCAGGCGAAAGACGGTCACATTCATTTAAAAGGTACTTTGAAAGCAGACTATAGAACTATTTTAGGTTTGGGGAACGAGTAGATTACCACAAAGTTCATTTCTTGACGACCTCATAATTTCACATCGATTTTAAATTAGTTGCTGCAGTACACATGCAATAGCAGTACCTTTCCAATTACTATTTATGTGTTGCGTCATGATTTAAGTTGTAACACTTTATAGTGACTAAAAAGGGTAGAAAAATTCATCAGATGAGAAAATGCTGAAGACAGCACGAGATCATTATGTATTGCATCTAATAAAAAGAAACAAACTGAGATTTGGATAGTTCCACTTCAAGGTAAAAATATTTATCTCTTTTGAAATGAAATTAAAAAAATATTGTAACACTGTAGTTAATTAATAAAGATATTATTACGTGTATTTCTGTATTGGCCTTGTTATTGGTCCTATGCCAGCTGTATTGGCCTTCGGCTTCGCCTCACGCCAATACAGCAAGCATCGGACCAATAACAAGGCCAATACAGAAATACTTACGTAATAATATCATAGTTACAAAGCAAACACGCATTAATAATTGGTATTTCAATACTAAATTTCAGTGTGCAATATATGCACAGTAAATCGAACATGTATAGTGACCGTTTATCAGAAGTGTAATACACATAGTTAATTTTCTTGCATTTGATGTCTTATCCTGAGACGGGAACAATCTGTAATTCTTTATCTCATTTAGGCCAACATCTATTGCTCTAGCTCAGTCGCATCAATAAGAAACCAATCGGAATTGGACTGTGGTAAGTTATTATTTTAAGATGGGGTGTATGTCGATTTAAACTAATAGCTCCGCACCGTGATGCGAAACAACACATTTATACTTAATTTCCGGCTTTTAACCATGAAAAGTAATTTAAATTGAACTTAATGGCAGTACTTCTAAAAACGTCTTTACCTAATTTCGGATATATCAGTTATCGATTTACTCATAACTGAAAAATACAATTAAGATGTTTGTCCTAGTAACTTAGTTTCGATTTCGTAAGCTTGACTTCACTCGAAAGTCCGCTTACGGTATTATGAATAGTCTTTCATGAATATATGCAATACTTCAATTATTTTTTCTTCAAAATCTGTATTTCGTTTTTTTTACAATCATATAATTCAAAAAGAAATACGGTAACAAGGCGAAACTATGAACAATTAAATGTACATACCAAACCAGAATTCGCCATTAACGTTACCGAATCCGTTTTCACATTCCAACCATTTCCGGTTAAAGTCAACTGATCCATCAAATCTTTTCTGAATAACCTAAAATAACATAAATATATACGAAATATGAAATATCATATAATAATAGGTATAAATCAATCAATTTCACTTGCTGTATGAAAACATGTTTTTTTAAAATTAATACCTAGAAACAAATTTGCATAAATAAGGTATTCACTATTGATATAATTCTTCAAATTGCAAACCGGATTTTATAATATTTTAGTGTGTACGTTTTTACTGTTTGTTTGAAGGATTAGCAAAAACATTCCTATAAGGGAAATGTTTGTAATGAAGGATGACAACCTTTTTTGTTCAAGGAGTAATTATACTACGGTTGAACTGGTAAAGACCTCGACAAACGAATTCTCTAAAATAGTCAATGTGATTTGTGTCTTGATATCAAATTTGATATGCTAAGAAATATAATATACGAGATCGTAAACAAAAATTGTTATAAAAAATTTCGAGTTTCTTGGTACAACTTGAGCAAATTTATATTTTTATACTTTCTGATTCTTAAAAATTACGTTTTCATTTTAACTACAATACTAGAAATAAAAGTATGACGTACTGTCCATCCTCCACCGTCTGTAGACATATCACAATAGGCCTGGACAGATTTTCTGCCGTCTGGGTATACGTTGTACACACCACTTTCCAGCGTCGGATAGCTGTCCTTTTTAATCTCTGTACAATCTTTGTATCTTATTTTCTCTTCATAAGAATCTGTGTATTAAATAATTGCTTGATAAATGATGTAATAATAACACAAACAAAAATATATTATGTCTCATTTTCGAATGAAAATGTAGATTAAATTTACTTACTTACATTTTACCTTATACGTATTACTATCCACTTTTTTTAGTTGTGAAGTCATTTTAATAAGAATATATGGTACGAGTGCCGATGAGACTTATGTCTTGATGGCAATATCTACACATTTATAATACACCCATATTTGTATTGTATCACTCTAACATTGTTTAAGTATGGATCCGTTCATGCAAATAATCTTTTACTCCATATGAATAATGCAATTTATCAAACATATCAAACATGTCCCAAAAATGTATGCACAATCTCGAATTTTGACCAAAAGCTTATCAAATTGGTAATATTCATTGGCAAATCCATGGAATATTTCAAATATATGGTAAATATGACGTCATTTCATCCAAAATCTATGAAGTCCATATCTGACCAATGACTTACCTTAAACATAAACAATGCAAATTATGGGAAAAACTGAGTGAAACAAGGTGGTCCCGAAGAGTAAACATTTCCTACTCCGTATTCGGCGCCTGTTGCAATTTCCTAAAGTAAGGAATGATCGAGTGGTACTCATAAGTAAAATGCAGACTTAGCTAAATGGATTGAAATTACGACAATAAGAGCATATCCATAACATATGTAAAACGGGCACTCATAATACTCAACCAAAGCGTGAAGGCGTCCACAGCATGTTCGAATAGAGAAAGTGAAAAACACTGGTACAGACTTTAGAAGTGAAATAATGCGCTGCCGGTAAATAAACATTTGCTCTTTAATATTTGTATATTCCGATGACATACTTTATATTTTATGGAAGGACCGTACCAACGATATAATTGACTCTTTTTTCCCTGCAAAATTAGGCAATTTCAAAATCTGCTATAGATTTAGAGAAAATGAATTTTGGAAAAAAACTTAGATAATGCCAAGGTATTTTTTAAATGGTAGTTTCTTATAACATGGCAAACACAAAAGATCAAACACATCAAACGAATGTCAAACAACTGTCATAGTACTGCGTGTACTGAATAGGTACAGACATTTCTTCATGTAGTAAATGATGGATTAAACCTGAATAAATAGCTGGTCAACATCTAACTTGTATGACAGACGCATACGATTCCATCATGTTGACAACAGTATGTGAACAAAACAAACACACATAAAAGGTACACATGTAAAAATAGGGGTATAGCATTCAACATTGTGTATTTACTCTTGTATACACAAAATTCAGTATGTCGTCGTAGAACAAAATACCTTGTGTTTTTCGTTCAGGTATCAATTAAGAGACCACACGCATACGCTCAATCAATTAAAAAAAACTTTATTCTAAAATAAATATATAATCAAAGACACCAGGCTTTTAATTTAAAACACCTGAAGTGCGTTTCTTTAACCAAAGACTGACCAGTGCATGGCGCTAGAAACACAAACAAATTGAAAGACCTGAAAAGACACAATTCTTTCCCTTATCTTAAAGACCTCATTATCCATTATATTTCGACAGACTTATTGTCATATTGATACTATACTATGCTTCTAATCTACAAAGCAGTCAAACAAACATAGGTATGCTTTATACTTCGACATTGTGAAAATAAAAACATAATAAAGGGGTTAAATGTTGTAAAACAGTCTTACCATTTAGCGAGTCAGTAAGATTTGTCCTCCATTCATCTAATTCCCTTTTTTGAGTTTTCCAATAAGAAGAAACCTTTGTTACTTCCTCTTTGAAATCTTGTGATAAAGTCACAAATTGAGATTTAAGGTCGCTTGCAAGATCATTTATTTTGTTATTGTTACTGTTTTGTGATTCTTGAAGCTTGGATAAATATTCTGAAATCATTGTCAACTTCAATGTTTCCTGTTTGTGTTCAATCTTACTTAACAAATCTGTTATTTCCGTATTAAAATTGGATTCACTTTTAGTCAAATTTTTGTAAACTTCAGATATTTCTAGATGTATCTTTGCTTGTTCGCCTCAAAATTATGAACAATATTCGACATCTTTTTGTCATATTCTTCCTTTGAATCGTTCAGTTTGGCATAGTAATCTTTTATCATGGATGTCTTCAATTGTTTTTGCTCATTTTTCACCATGTCCCTAACCTCCTCAGAAAATGTAGATTGGATATCATCATCAATATAAGCTTTTAATTGCTTATTCATTGACGTTATGTCAAGTTCCACTACAAGTGGGGCTTGTAGGTTATTTGATAATAATGGCATTCTCACTTGTTTGCATTCGGAATCGGACTTTGTACAGGGTTTACAATCAACAATAGTGACTGTCGTCAACAATATAATTATCAACACAAATACAATTAATTTTCCCGTCACCTTCATTGCAAATTTGTTATATCCTATCTGTGAATATCAAATTTGTGGTGTACGTCCTGATATAAACTGTTTTGCTGAAAAAGATGAAATAACTTCGCAAGAATTATCTAAATTTTCTGTCTTCGTAATGAAATACATCTACTTTACATTGATGTTTGATATAGAAACATGAAAATTAAGCTATGCTCTAATCAGACAATATATAGCCGATATTTTTGGCAGCTTTTACAGTCTTGAAGTTTAATGTGCTTTTAAAACGATGAAAGCAATTTTAACACGATCATAAAATGTAAACTACCAAAGATCGTGATGTTCTCTGACGTTAATGAGGTCTCTGCACTTAAGTCTTGTAAAAGAACTGATTTCTTTTTTAGTATGGGAAACAAGGTTTATCAATGAATCAGGCTGTCAGTTTGTGTTTGTTCTTATCAAAATCAAACAAATCGTTGTCATATGTAGTTTGTTTTGTGTTTATAGTTGTTTTCCGTTCGATTGATGTGTTTGAACTTTCGAATTTGTCATTGATAAAGAACTTTCCTTTTTAGATTTTTCTTGGAAATCGGTTATTTTTTATTTTACTTTTTTGTCATGTCGTAATAGGTTTCTTCGTTTTTGATGCCCTATGATTGCTTATAGTTTTGTCCTGTCGTCAATTTTTAAAAGGTTACTTTTCTATGCACTTGTTTCTAATAAGAGCACTTTCCAAATACCTTCGATGGTCATTTCTCATAAAAGCGAAAACTAGAAGGATCTGAAATCAATGTGTCAGACTGTCAGTGTATGCACTAGCTTGATTCTCTTCCTGGACTTGTAAATAATGAAATTATCAAGCAAACAAAAAAGCAAAAACGAAACTACTTTACATTTTTTTAAATAGCAATACAGTGTTAAAAATATTTTATTCTTGAACAACCTAATTTTAATTAAGGTGATATTCAATAGACTTGAAGAAAATTATGAATATTCGAAGGGAAATTTATGATTTGAGTTTACAAGCTAAAATTGCTATTTTTTTGGTGCGTGAAGCACTTTTAATAGAAGTTTCTTGTAGTTTACCGATTTAAACATATTGTGACATATAACGATAACAGATTTAACATCACGATCATAAAATGTTAACCATCACAAAATCATTCTTTTCAATGACTGCAGATAACGGTTTTGCACTCCTTCATTACATTCGTGGTAGTTTATCATGTTGATGTCAACACAAAAAAAAAATTATTAATGGATGTTATTAGTTTGAATTGGCTTGTAAATGACTTTCGGTATCCTTTAGCACCTTTAGATCCGTATTTTTGTTTGTTTGTTAGTACTTTGTACATTTTTATAACATTTATGTCATGAAGTTTGGAATTGATGTTTTCATTATTAGAAGACTTCCAGTGGCAAATAGCATAAGCATATTCCAGACGGAAACATATTAATAACACATTCAATTTGATAATTTGTGTCATAAATGTAGTATCAGTATTTTTACGAAAATATTTGTGCTGTCGATTTATCGGATAGACCAACAGATCTGTTATGGAATAAGTGAGAAATAAAATATTTAAACATTTAAAAACATTGTTTAAAAAAACAAAAAAAAATTCTAACGTTATACATGTTATATTGAAAGTTTTTCAACCCTCTCGACAACATAATGAATACATTCAATTTGGTGGTAATCATTTTTTCGGCAACGCATAAACATAAAGTTATTTAAAATACTATCAGCCTAATTTAATTTAAAAAAAAAACTTAAATACTTGTAAAGTTATATATTGAATAAACAAAAGATATTGACTTCACAACTAATCACTCTCAGATTTAAGTTTGAAAAAAAATATTGATGTACACACGATTAATCATAAACATGCAGACATATGTATGTTTTACGCCTAATGATTTGAATCAACGGACATTGGTGCAAAATACTGACGGGAACTAAACCAATAAATTAAGATATCTCCACGTGTTGGTAGATAAAAAGTGTTATGTGTATATACCAAATGCCTTAAAACTTAAAATCATTATCTTAAACACTGCAACTAGGAGGATTAACAAGATTAACATGGTGTCTCAAACTGGTCGTATTATAATAATAAAATATTTGTTTTGCTGTTAGATATAATTTGCTGAAAAAAGTGCTATCATCTGATAAAGAAATTTAATTAGAATATTTGAACGCTGTTGATATAAAGAATAACTAACAAACCCTCTACACCCATAATCATTGAATTTATTTAAGGCTTCAAAATGATCATGAACCAGTACTTATTTAATGCAGTTGGTGGTTCCGCTTCATATGACTAGCAAATAATGAACGAATTAAACAAAAAATGAATACATTGCTATAAATTTTCCTTTTGAATTGATATAAAAGTCATACACAACAAGTTATCAAAACATAAAATGCAGTAGGAGGAGAGCTTTAAACTAAGTCTTAACAATACTTTATCCTCAGACAATCTAATTTAAATTAAGATAATATTCCATAGATTTGAGCAAAATTATTAATCTAGGGGGAAATTCAGGATTTATGTTATGAGTAATTCAAAAGCAACTCTATTTATTTCATGTTTACTTTTTTGTCACTTTAGAAGTTTCTTTTAGTGCGAGTTTTACTGTTGGAACAGATGATGAGATATAACGATAAATGATATTTCAACACACTCATAAAATGTAAAACATCACAAGATCGTGATTTTCAATAATATCAGACTACAGGTGCCGTCTGCGCAATTACTGCGTTTATTGCGTGTTATTTTATGTTAGAAAACAAGGTTTATGTAAAAGTATGAATTTGTTTTTAACTGACTTTCGGTATCATTATGTACTATTAGATCCGTAAACTTTTGTTGTGTTGGTATTTTTGTCCGTTTTTAATACGTTTTGATACATTTATATAGAATAACAGAACTTAACTTAACCTGTAAGATTTTGTTCTGTTTTCTATAAATATGTAAAACGTAAAATATATAAAGTTCAAATAATAATCTGTAGATTATGAGACTGTCAGTGAAATTATCCGATGTAATTCTAATATCTAATCATGGTTTGCGTCCTGTGTATGTCCTGAAGTTTTAAATTTGTATATTCATAATAAGTAGACGTCCAGTGACAAATAGATATATATTATATGCATATTTCAGACACAAACATATTAATGATACTTATAGGTTTCATAACGAGTGAGAATTAGATATCGATTGATATCAACTCGAGTTATTTAATTTCAATAATAATAAACGAGCCTATGGCGAGTTTATTATTATTGAAATTAAATAACGAGAGTTGATATCAAGCGATATCTAATTCTTACAAGTTGTTAAACCTATTTCTCTTATGGCAAAAAGTTGTATGTGCGTGGCCTATTTGTTGCGATTTGTGTTGTTACGGTCGTTTTTCTTTGCAACGCGTACTGATCTTTCTCTTATGGTTGGGGCCTGTTATCTAATTTGTAACAAGTGTATTGACACGTTATTTCTACAATAATTTACAAATAACTCACTTGTTGCGCCATAAAATCTTCTTTTTATCAAATTTTATTACATTCTGAAGCGGCACAGAAGCTAGAAAACGCCCGGTGTTTATGTATGACACCGGAAGCATACCTATGACGTCACGTAGTGTAGGGACCAAAAAAGATAACATCTTTTCGCGGAATTTTCTTTAATGAAGATTTTACACTGAAATTGTGATTGAAATTTAATTATGAACTTGTTTTGCTTTAGAATAGAGATAACTTTAATGTATTTGAAGCTTTGCGGACGTCCATCGGTAGTTTTACTGTCGTATACAGAGGGAAATTGAAATTGGAAGTTGTGCCAGTTATAATGCCCTTTGCTCCGTTACATAACCGTACACGGGTTCCTTTCTTTATTTCTTCGTCCATGATAAGATTTATATTAGATAATGCAGACGATAAAGCAGACGAAAATCGCGTAAACCTGAAGTAAACAATCAGTTGTCAAGAAAAAAAGTAGTCCCGGCATGACATTTTCCAGTGAATAATGACCTGATCAACGGCCAATGAAAATATTGGAAATTTACGAGATAAGCCAATCAAATTAACGTAATTTTGATATCACTTTTTCATATCACACTCCGTACGGTGTGATACGAAAAATATCTATTCACTTGGTAGTTAGATAAAGGCAACAGTAGTATACCGCTGTTCAAAACTCATAAATCCATGGACAAAAACAAAATCGGGATAACAAACTAAAACCAGGGAAACGCATTAAATATAAGAGGAGAACAACGACACAACACTAAAATGTAACACACATAGACAAAATCCCACGAGAATAACAAATATAACATATATATATAACATCAAAACCAAATACATGAATTTGGGATAGACAAGTACCGTGACACGTCTTATCGCAATGTGAATTTACACTCAAAAATAAGAGAAAACAAACGACACAACGTTATAATGTAATACACACAGAAACGAACTATAATATAACAATGACCATATTCCTGACTTGGTACAGGGCATTTTTAAAGGAAAAAATGGTGGGTTGAACCTGGTTTTGTGGCATGCCAAACCTCGCACTTTTATGGCCATGTGAAATATAACATCAAAATGACAACACAGGACTACAATATAAATAAATTGGAGAACACAATTGACAAAGAATCACACGAACAACAGCCAACAAAAGGCAACAAGTTCAAAATTTTAATACGCCAGAAGTGTATTTTGTCCACACAAGACCTATGTGTGACGCACAGATACAAAAGTTTGAAAGCCGAAACGAGTACAAAGTTGAACAGCATCGAGGACCAAAAGATCAAAAAGGTTGTGCCAAAAACGGCAAGGGTTTTCTGTTAAGTTACCAGAAAATCCCTATAATTTAGAGTAATTTATACTTTTGCAAACAGTAAATTTAATAAAATGAATATTCAAAAGATGTACATGATAAAGCTGAAGTATTAACTAATTACAGGAAACAACTGAAATACATTTACATAACCAGACATTTGAAACACAAAAGTAGACACATCCGAATACGTTTAAACCTCTACGCCAAGTGACGTCCTATTTGAAACTGAAAAATGACAAAAAAATGACGTCATTTGAATTAGTAAAACAGAGCATCAAAAAATGAAAAATGACGTCACATAAGAATGAATAAGATAGAATTAGGATTAATATAAGATTATATATTTGAACTAAATACTGATATTGCATTTAATAACAAAGCACATAGATAACAGGCCCCAACCATAAGAGAAATTCTATTTGATGATTGGTGTTGTTAATGTAGCATCAGTATCTTCAACGAGGGGTCGAATTATCCAATCAACCAATATATCTATTATGAAACAAGTAACTAATAAAATCTAAAAATATTTGAAATTATTTCCTGCTTTTATTTATATTTTCAAACCTTTTGTTGGAAGTTTAAACTTGTCTACCTTAACGACAATATAATGAATAAATTAGTGGCTACCAATACTTCTTCAATATACTCAAAGTTATTCCTCAAAATAATATCCAACTGATTTAATTGATATAACTAATATACTTGTAAAGCTATATGTAAATCATGGTTAGGGTTAGGGTTAGGGTTAGGGAATGGGAATGGGGTATAGAACACCTAAGAAAAGATACCTTTTCCTCATAGTCTTGTTCATTGCTGCATATTAAAGTCATGTGCAATATGCAAGCTTTTAAAGATTATGATTAAAATGTTTACATTATTGCTAAGAGCAGCAGTACATCTATTGTTGTTCATTTTATTATTTTATTCATTTAAAATTAATCATTTTCCATAAATGAATCTTCAAATAGACATTATAGGGAAATTTCAAAATAATTTTACCAAAGAAAACCAGGACGTTAGAAAAGAAGGGAAACAGAGAGGACCACTGTTTTCGTTTTCTACTTAGTTCCTAAGCCTTACATAAAAAGAAATTCAGTACAAAAATTCAAAAGTCTAATTTGATTTTTAGGGGGGAAAGGGGGGGGGGGCTAGGTTGAATATTTTGTTTTTGTTTTAGTCATTGTTTTTTTTCGGATCTGACTTTTTTATTTGTTTAACTTGAAATTGTTTACATGAATTGTCCTCCTGCTTTTTATGCCAAATTATTGATCCTGCGGTTTTTTTCACTCAAAAGACTGTCTTGCCTTCTTTCAAATTTTATCAAAGCCCATCACCTTAAATGAGGAGGGGGTTCGGGGGGGGTCTTGATCCCGAAATTCCAGGCTTAAAACCATGATATCCCGAGGTCCTGAATTAAAACAAATTAAATACCGATATACCGAAATTCGAAAAAATAATTCCCGTATCCCGAAAGGGTCAATCCGGAAATCACGAGCTTAGAATCTCCCGATCCGGACGTCCCGAAAAAGGTCATGCCCCCTCTCAAATGGTAGCTCCCTCGGACAATAAAGTTTTAACCAAATAAATAAATAAACCATGGGCAATTATATGATGCTTCTGTTTGAAAACCATAAATGTAGTTTTTAATGAAATACTCTATAGGCTTAGTTATACATGTAGTAATGTAAAATAGGTTACAAATAATTTATAATTTTAAAATCGCTGGCTTAATTTTTTAAAGTGCATTTTAATATTTTTTTAAATATCAAGGAACAAACCCCACTATGAAGGAAACGAAGGTAGGAAACCCTAATTTATCATAAACACTTGGCGACATATACGCATCAGTAGCAAAACGATGGAAATATCTCATGAACGGATTGAGAAGATCAATAGAATTAAAAAAAACTATTGTATTTTGACGTGGTAAGCATCGTAGACAGAGAAAAAAAGACAAAAATACATGTCGATAGTTCAAAGTTTTTTTTTTGCTATGTTCATTTTCGCTAAACAAGCATGAATAATGACATATGGGCCAGCTGAAGCCTGTATCCGGATGCATAAATCCTCGATGCACTGAATACCATTAGTGGCATTAGTCTGTTTTCCGCTATATGGTCGAATGTTTGTCTGTTTGGCAAGTTCCCCATTCCTTATCAGTATTTTATTATCTGTCTGCATATAAGTATTTCTTAAAATTCATTGTTCCTACTCATATCTTAAATCTTACAGAGAAACAACCTAAATAATTCTAAATGTAAAATTAAATAAATGGCAAAATTAATAAATTAATAAAATGTTACATCTACAAAAGATATGTATATCATGAAATGATGATAAAGTGTATGTATCTTGTTGATATTTTTTGTTGTTACATGCTGTCTCATTTATGTTTAACTAATATTTTCAGTAAGTTAACAGAAACAGAATTTTAATCTTTATTAAATCATTTATTTTGGAGAATCACAATTTATATTTTCCTAATCATCATTACAGATCTTGAAATATACATGCACCCGTTCCATGCCATCTTTCTAAAAGACCTGTTAAGGTGTACATGCTAACATTGACTATAATACAACCATGGTCCTTGATAAACAGAGGCACAATGTCCGCTATGTGAGTCATTGTCCTGATTTTTTGTGCTTAACTTATCTCCATTATAATATTTCAATTTATCTCCTGTAGGATAATGACACAATTGTGATTAAATACAACAACGTTAATGCCATAAAACATAAGGAATGATTTAATTCAAACTTTTTTATTTCGAAGTAATAATTCCTGATAATATATATAGAAACGACATTGACGGTCTGTGTTACAGTTACAATCATTGTATTTTTATGAAAAGACTGCCACTTACGCACTGTTCTTTGTAATACTAAACTTATTATGAAAATGTTAAAACAACGGTCGACCTGCTGCTTAGCTACGCATACGCAGAAAAAAAGGTACCATCTATTTCTGGTGTTCAACTTTTTAGTTGACTTTTCCAAATGAATATGTGTGTTGTCCCAAAATATAATAAAAAACTAAACGCTACGCAAAAAAACAACAACAATCACACAATTAATGAGAATTTTGCCATGTCTTCGAACGAATCACAGATCTCTTAAATCTTAATGTTATGTACACATTTCTGGTAATTGTCTCATATACAATTATAGCACTGATGTGACATCTTCATACTGTAAAAGTAGAAGTTTTCTTGTAGGATTTAATTTGGTTTATTTCGTGGAAAGAAACCCAACGGAAATTTAACCTCCATTTAATACCACATACACATTTTTCATACAATTGATCAATCTTTTACACTTTAATGATTTTGTAACGGATTAATTGTATCGGTTTGCTTGTTGGTTGAAGACATTGCGTGTTATGTCTTATAAAATATTGATGTAAATACTATTCTACCTACGTTTCCTAAATAATCACAGACTGTTAACTTGTACTTAGAAGCAGCGTCTCTAATACTGAAAATTTTGTATACAGCATATTTCTTGTTATTACTTGTGTCAACCATATCTATTCTCAGTTCATATTTTTCAATGGCTGTCAGGGTATGCACGTAATGGTTTCGTACAATACACAGACAGTAGTTGTTAATTTATACACAAACAAAAGAGACAAGTGATAACAATAGTAAATTTAGAACTCTGGGTTGAGGAAACAACCGAAGGCAACACACACACACAATTTCTGATGGTATCTCAATTCCTGCTATTTTGTGTTCAATTTAGAAACAATGATACTTTTTTTTTATAAAACATATACGTTTGTTGAACAATTACCCATCCTTTTTTTTGAATGAAACAAAACAAAATTTTGACAATTGAAATGTACATACCAAACCAGAATTCTCCTTTCACGATGCCGAATCCGTTTTCACATTCTGACCAGTTCCGGTTAAAGTCAACTGATCCATCAAATCTTTTCTAAATAACCTAGATAGTAAAGAGTTTATGGAATGTGATGATAAGCATAAATCAATCATGTTCACATATTGTATTTAAACTTGCATCATACGAAAGGAGATTGATAGAGTTCTTTGAAATATGAACCGCAATAAGAATTTATATAAAATTTTAAGTGAATGTTAACTGTCTTCTTGAAGGATTAGAAAAACTACTCCGAGACGGAGGATGTTTATAATGCAGGACAACGTGTTATTTCAGAAAGAAGGGTTTTCGCAGTTGAAATGGTCAAAACGGCGACCAATGAATTGTATCAGAATATGCAATACAATGTATGTCTTGGTATAAAATTGGATATGCTCAGAAATATACTTTTTGAGATTGTAAAGTATCAATTGTTTTCAAAAATCCGAGTTTACCGTACAAATTGAATGAGAGAGTATATCTTTTTCCTATTTAAAAATCAATCCTTTCAACGTTTCGTTTCAACTTCAAGATTAGAAATAAAAGTATAACCTACAGTCCATCCTCCGCCGTCTGTAGACATATCACAATAGGCCTGAACAGACTTTTTGTCATCTGGATATATTTCGTACACACCACTTTCCAGTGTTTGAAAGTAATTCCTTTTCATCCCTGTGCAGTCTTTGTATCTTCTTTTCTCTTCATATGATTCTGTAAATTAAACAATAACTTGATAAAAATGATGTAAATATAACACAAAAAATCATTTTCGAATGAAAATGAATAATTAAACTTTTGTACATCTTACCTAACATATTACTGTCCCTCAATCTTTAGTACTGGATTAGAGAATTAGGTACTGCAACACCTTATGGATGTAACGATAAAATAGATACTGTAGGTAACTTGGGTAGCCCTATTTGTAGCTCAGTGAATGTGAAGAATTTATTCAATAGGTCTCTTCGTCGGCCGAGGAGCCATGAACATCGTCGCTATAATCCACCTGATATGCATAATGTTTTTATAGATGGCCTTGCCGAACATATCAATAAACCTCTTGGAATTCGTCCCATTCGCTCTAAACTGTACTCACTTCCGCTTTCTATACTGAACTCTCTATTGAAAGCGTGTGAAGAATGCCACACTACAGATAGTCGATCTACGAAATATAAAATAGTTGCCATGTTGATGTATATTGCTAACAATAGATTATTCAGACCCGTTTTTGAACATTCAGAGGAACTGCAAAAACGTTCGTTCTTCAATTTGAACTTCACAAACAATGGTATTGATGCTATAAATATAAGTAATATTCTTCACCATAAAAGAGTAAAAAGCAACATTCCTTCTTACTTTAAGGATCAATCTTCTCCTATAATATCCTATTCCTCATCAAACCCTGTTGCATCTAAATATTTTAATCACAAAAAAGTGTTGCAGAATCTAAATATTGATGACCTCAAAGCTAAACCACCTGATTATGCCTGTTCACATTCCCTTTTCGTGTATAATCCTGCTGCCATGCAGTTTTTGGAGATCTAAACATAGTCAATATCTACAAGTTGAGACAACTTTTGTCCAAGGGTCCGAAATACAGAGAGCCACAGCCAATCAATTAGAAGCAGAACTTAAAACTACTAATGGATTCCGTTGAGAGTTATGGAAAAGACTGGGCAAAAAGAGAAAAGATTGAGGTTGAGATCAACAGAAAAATCAAAGACGAACCTGTCATATAGCTGAATAACAACAAAGTCAATAACAATCAAAACCAAGGAGTAAACAATAATCTACATCATCTGTAGGCTATATCACAGCTGTAATATTGAAATTGATTGGACTTGTTATTTGAAAATTAATAAAAATCCACTGTATATTTGAGTCCTACATATGTTAACAGTTTGGGTTTTTTTTAATCAAAGGAGTAAAACTTTAACTTTATAGAATTTGCGAACACCTTTGTAATTGTTTGTTATAATTTTAGTAAAAGAATTCTCAGAAAGATCTGGTGTGAACCCAAATGATCTGAAGGTAAACATTATGTTGTGTATAGCTGTATTCTGTTAGTGTTACAAACGTAGAACGGCAAGTCGACTACTTAGTAGTATATATTAACATTTCGGTACACAGAATCGCTATCAGTATTACTTATCGTATTGACTATCTATTGTAACTTATGTAAAATAAATTACTGGATATTTCTTTTTTTTATTAACCTTCGATTTCAATGTAAAGTTTTTTCTCTTGTAACCAGTATATATAATGCATCTTGTATTTTCCGTTTAGGTATCAACAAAAGAGATGCCAGCCATCGATATTAGACAAATAAGGCAACAGTAGTATACCGATGATCAAAACTCATAAATCGATAGAAGAAAAAAAAACAAATCCAGGTCACAAACCAAAACCGAGGAAACGCATTCATTAACAACGATGTGGGAACAACACAAAGAGTCATACCATTGCAAAGACTTTATTCTATTTTTTTTAATTGTCAGATTTTTAAAATGCCTAAACAAACTGAAGGCTGTGTCACACTAGATGTTTCATACTCTTTACCTGTTTACAGTTAGTTTAATGTTATCGGAAAAATGTTTGGTCCGGTTGTTTTTTAAATATTATTTGTGTTTTATCAGAATCAAACACAATTGTTATTAAAACAAATGATGTTCTGTACCTTACAAAAACAGTTCTTCTGATTTTCAAGTACCTTTAGCGTTCTTAGGATGACACGATTATGTAATCAGAAAAATAGTTAGCAACTTCGTAAAAAGGGGAAAAAATCGAACGGAATAGGTAATTTAGCAACACAGAATTACGGCATTTGTCATATATATGTCCTTCGCTAAATGGGTACTAGCTACGAGATGCATAAAAAAATAAAAATATGATGTTTTTTTGTTTGATTATTAATGAAAGTGAAATAGTGAAATACAATTTACGATTAGCAGCCAGTATTGTTCAATTTTTTCAAAATAAGCTATAAAGAAATATGGATGATGAGTGAATTATTCTAACCTTAAAATTGAAATCAAACAGACATAGAAAAATCGATTAGCACGATGTCTTATATTAACATTCGATTTGGTTGATCATTTGGTGTTTCCCTTTGATTAAGGACTTTCCGCTGTGAGTTTTTTTCTATATTTATGTTCATGTTTAGGACTGTCAAGTCGGATTACGAGTTCAACAAAGTATCTTTTCAAGGAATTGTTTCATGTTTTCATTAAAAAATTCACCCTTTTGTTACTGACTATTTGCGTTCTTACAACACTATTAAAAACCACCCAACAAGTTATATATCAACAACATACTGAGTTATCTTATCTGATGAATAGATTGAGATTACTTTCTTTCAAAGTTGTTTTATTTTTTCATTTGCAAATATTTGAAATTGATTTAAGTTTTGTGCTGAAAGATTTGTTCTATAGTGTACTACGATAAAGTTATTCCTCGATGAGTGGTGCCTATTCTGGTGTGTGTAGCAAACTTTTGTTTCGGTGTAAATTATCTGTCAAAATCAAGTCAACAAATTGAAATTTACCTGGATGCATAGATAATTTTCAACATAAAGATTATTTATGAGAATGCTCTTGATTGAGGCTTCATATTTTGATATACCTTTACATGCAAACATAAAACTACGAACGTAGTAGAGAGTCATGATTATACGTATACTTTAATATTTAAATATAAATTAACATACCTAGTAGAGTAGTCATTATGTTCTCAATTTTTATATCATCTCCGAGGACTTACGATCATTCATTAGGTCTACAATATATATCAAGTGATTTATATGAATGAAGCGAAGAAACTCGTTGAATATCAATATAAGTGCCGGTCGGAAACATGTATCGTAAACATAATAGGTTTTCGTTATTTCTTTACCCAAATGTGCTCCAGGTAGTGTTCTATTCCCATATAAATGTTAAATTAAATAGAAATTTCGAATTAGATAAAAGCACTTTTAATCATGTGATTTATCATGCGAAACAAACACCGATAAATTCACATGTGATATAAACGTCAAAAATACATGACAAAAAAAGGACAAGGCACAACTACGAATCAATCCATCGATCGCATGCATCTAACATAAAACTCAGCTTGCGTTTGTCTTAATTAACAAAAATTAAACATAGTGATTTTCAACATAAATTTAAATGTTTGATTGTAGTTTATATCACTAAATATTTCTTTTAACCAAATATATCCTTAATTACATTATTTCAGCCAGCTAAACATTGTCAATAAAACATATTGCAGAGTTAAACAATAGATATCTCATTGACTTAACACAGTTTTCATGGGCTTCACAAGTTCAAAAACAATCTGATATAACCTATTCTATTAATAAAACTTTCCAAAACCAGCCAAAGACACTTTTTGTTCGAAATGCTTCATAACATGATAATAGCTAGACGAACGATATTTATTTCGAATAAAAATATAATTTCAGCAAAATAAATTCATATGTTTTAATTCTCATTATTTTTGTTAGTAAATTTGCATTAGATACATTTAGTTTTGTAATATAACATTTTTTATGTTGATTATGCACATTTTTTCCTTTTTTTGACAAATGCCCGGATACAATTTTATCTGTATACAAATTAGGAAAACAATTAGTGACTTACGTGGGATGGCACGATTGACCATGATGTAAAATGTTCAGTAGCTCGTATTAAAAAAGAAATTCATGTACGACAGTTTTAAAGAGGGTCTTTAATTTCATTATTCATTAATTCGTATACTTTGTGTGTTATTTCATATTTATTAATTTTCCTCCACACTCTCTAATATTTATAAAATACCCCAATGTTCCCTAGGCGGATCACTTTATGTCAATTATTCTGCTCGTTTTGAATATTGTTACCAGTAATGTATGCCCTTTTAGGACCCTCATGTACATATGTATGTTAACAATTAAACAATACATAAATGTGATGCATTACGTTGTTTTACAACTATGTTTTTCCTTTTATGACTTGAATTATTTCAATTTACACTGTGAAGATGAATGTTGACTACGGTACAATTCACGACAATAATTAATAATCTTGTTGACAAGTACATTTATTTCTGTTTTGTAAAGTATTTAATTCAGTAAATGTAAGAATTTTCACCATAATTTTCATAGGGATTGTTTGTAATTTTAAAATAGAAGAGGTATGTCTTGTTATTTCAAACTAATAATAATCATTACATTTTTTTTTTGTTATTTGTTTATACGTTTTAATATGACTGTTGTTTCACATTCCTCAGCTATCGATTTTGTAATTTGATAAGGGACTTCCCGTTTTTAATTTCCCCTGGAGTTGTGTATTTTTTGTTGCTTTACATTTCGATACCCAACATTTATTTTTAAATGTTTGTCTAAATGATTATAAGTAATGAAACGTCCACTATTTTCAGAAAGTATGAAACGTCTGCTGTTTCTGTCGTTGATATTTGCGACTACTTATATACTGACTGTTCACGGACAAGGCGGGAATCCTGGTGCCCCGCCTGGTGGTCCCGGTGCTCCCGGTGCTGATGGAGGTGACGGTGGTAGTGAACAATGCTACTGTTGCTGTGATCCATCTTCAACTGAACCCTCGTGCTGTTACCCGGATTGTTGTTTGTAAGATCAATAAGGAAGTAGAAAGTATGATAATAATCATTTTATGTCTCTGCAGTATGAAATATCAATTATCAAATTTTAAAAATCATTCTATATCTTCAATCGTATGGTTTATAATAATTGTATGGCTATTTAATGAATGTTTGTATTAAGTCATGTTACTATCATAGTATTGTCAATGATATAAACTTTGACGAACGAAGGGCAACTTTACTCATACTCTTTGTAAAATACCGTTTCAATTAGCATATCATTTTGGACACGGCTGTTGTTTACATTATAATTCAATGACACGTTCTCCATGACACTTTGACATCTTATCAATACAGTTATCATTTTGTTCCTGTACATAGGAATATTTAATCGTCCATGCAATACTCTCTGACTGCTTGTTTTTATTATGTACACATACTAAATTAGTTCAGGTTGAGTTAGCCAGACAAGACATGTTCCTCACATGCAGAATTTTTAGAAACGAATATCACATGTATCAATAATAGGCATTTATAAAAACAGGTTGAGTAAGCCGGACAGGACATGTTCCTCACATGCAAAATTTTAGAAACGAATATCACATGTATCAATAATAGGCATTTATAAAAACAAATCTTGATAACATTGCAGCCACATAGATACTAATCCTGTATGATTAAAAGTTTTACCAAACTTGAAAAGATAATCATCAGATATATTTTAAACAACCAAACATCGATAGGATTTTCACAACTTTTCGTCGCCGGTAGAACAACAAATATTGCATGTATTGAGTGACGTTACTGCTGTCAAATATTTTAATTCGTTTTGATAACACAGAATAAGACTGTTGTTATAAGTAGAAATATTATACATGTTTATTTTTAGATTAGTGGATCCATTATCAATGTAATTAGTTGTATTAAACAGAATATTATAATTGGGAGTAGAATAACTTTGAAACTGTCCTTTTTTTTTCTTGCAGTGGATAGATGTGTTACTAAGCCATGCAACAACATAAATGAATATGATTTCAATGTTTTGATATTAATGTTGAAAGCAGAATATTTTATTGGAATGTAATAATGATACCCAATGTAACTCGTGTAATAAAAAAGTGATATTTGTTGAATTGTGTTTATAATAAAACTATACAGATACACCGATTGCTGCATGCTTTTTACTATATGATTTGACTATAATTATGAGTCCTTTTTCGGTCATATCTCTTCTCAACTTTTTTGGTTCTCAACCATCCTCTCCGTCTTGATGACAATTATCAATAAAGGCGCTTCAAAGAACGAAATTATAAAATGTTGTTTTCATTTTGTTCTATCGAATTAGAGAAAAACTAAACGGTAAGTATAGCGGATGTTTCTTGACAAACGTACAGTTTCCAAATAGTTTTCACTAAGTACAGGATGATGTGATATGATTTCAAATGACACTTTACGGTAAGTTAAAGATACATTAGTATTAGAGCGTATAGATAAATAAATATGCTGTGACCAATAGCTGCTTGCGTATTATACGGGGATTTAACTCCATATTGATACGATATTCCCGTGCTTGTATTTCGTATCATGATTTTCTTGAGAGAGTTGCTGCTCACAAGGACGCCATTAAACGCCGAGTTCCAAATCGTGAAGTTGAAATCATTCCTTTGTAAATTTTACGGACTTCAACACGAGTTGGTTGACCGTTATGGAATAACCGTTTCACAAATAATATCGGATATGTTCCTTACGTATTAACTACAATCCCCTTCCTTTTCATGAATGTAACCTACCGAGTTAGAATGTTTACCGGATTTGTTATCACCTAATCAACACGACGGGTGCCACATGTGGAGCAGAATCTGCTTACCCTTCGAGAGCATCTGAAATCACCCCTAACTTTTGGTGGGGTTCGTGTGCTTATTCTTTAGTTTTCTATGTTGTATCATTTGTACTATTGTTTATATGTTTGTCTTTTTCATTTGTAGCCATGGCGTTATCAGTTTGTTTTCGGTTTATGAGTTTGACTGTCCCTCTGGTATATGATAAATTTCCTAAATTATATAAAAGTATCGCGGAGACAATTACCTTATTATCATTTGATCCAACTCTCAATACATCAGAAATTCATATAATTGACCAAAAACTTACCAGAAGCCAATACAATACTAATAAGTTTATAAAGCAACAGGTTGTACAACCAAACTCTAAAAAATACCGTTGCCTTTTACATGTACGAATGTAACATTCAGCACTAATGTATAAAACTATTAAATAAGTACTCCTCATTTGATTTAATGACACTCCAAATGCATCACGACCAATACTCTCAAAGACATTAATAGAACTATCTTATCAACATAAAATTTGAGATCAAGAGATCAAATCACAAGTAAAAAGAAACAACAAAAAAAGAGTTAATATGTGTCGTGTCATATAAAGGTGACTGGGTATAATACATTCGGATAGGACAAGCATAGGCTTATAACATTTTTTAACTATTTGAGCCCACTGAGTTATATAAAATACGTGAAATTCTGTGTCTGTCGTTTGGTGCCGTAAATGATTTTTGTTTTTCGTTTATTGATGTGTACATATATCAGACCGTCCGTTTTTTTTGTTAATATTCTTTATATTATTTCACTTGTTTTTAATTATGATATCCACGACTAGTTTGTTTTCTCTATTAATTTTATTACAAAAAACTCAATAATCGATTTCCAAATAGACTAGTAAGCATATACACTAAAGGTTACGTTGATGTAGAACTCGTCGTGTGTGTTTTTGACTAGATTTGATTTGTCCATTTTGTTATTGTTCTCGTAGTGTTTTATCGACTATTGTTTTTTTTTGTTTCTCTCTTCTGTCTTCTTGTTGTCATTGTCTGGTTTTTTTTGTTGTTGACGCGCCATCATAAATTGAACCTTTTTTGCTACTCTTTTACTGTAAAGATGATAGATATTCTTTACTTTGATCCACATTTTTAAAATAAGATATCTTAACTATCAATATAATGGCAAGATATGAAAATATATGCTTAATATGTGGTGAATTGAAAAAATGAAAATGATTTGTTTCTATTTTAATTTATTTGATATTACTTAGTCTAAGTAACTTTTAAAAAATCATTAATTACACTTGATTGTTAATCTATTCTTATGATTGAATCAGTAGGCTAGTGTGTCCCGACCATGTTAAACTTGTGTTATTATCTTTCAAAGGTTACATGCATGTGGAGAGGTTAAGGTTATTAGGTATACCTTACAAACATTTAACAGGTAGGATTTACCGCAGCTATACAGCAGAAAATGAATTGTGTTGCACGTCGCAGATTTCGTAAGACTTCTTTACTTTTAACTACATATAGGAGATGCTTTGAACATGTTTTTCCCTGCTAATTTACTTTCAATATAAACAAGACGACACGTAATACGGATTCAAACATGGCATACTGTACCAAGGTGATATTTACAACCCATAATACTAAACCATAATTTCAGGGGAGACTATCATTATGGGGGACCTAAATGCCAATATTAATGAAAATGATTTGGATTTTATTTCATCTGATCACGTTAAAAGTTTACAAGATATACTTCCTAATTCATATTTGGCAGATAATGTACATTATAGGAGATATTGTACTAAAAAGAATACTAAGACTGATGAAGACGGAAAACGTGTATTAGAGCTTTGCATATCATCTAGAAGCCGAATTCTAAATGGAAGAACTTTAGGGGATACATTAGGTAAATCCACTTCCCATCAATATAATGGTAGTGCTGTTGTTAATTATTGTATTGTTAGTAATAATGTGCTAAAAATGTATGTTTTTTTACTGTAAATGATTTTACCGTTCACTTTGATCACTGTCCTATAAATGTATGTTTATCTTTAAATTTTTCTCAAGTGCAACAAAAAGTGGGGAGACCAATACCTAAGGGTTTACATTGGAACAATGCGGTTCAAAAATGTTATACAGAGATGATGGTATCAAAGGAAGTTGAATCTAATGTACAATCATTCTTAGGTAAAGACAGAGTACCACAAAGAAATGGGGTGGATGAAGCCACCGAGGATTTAACAGATATTTTTCACAACATTCTCGATAAACTAAGAAGTCAGTTAAATCTTCTTAAGGGTAACAGGTTTAAATCTAAAAAACGTAAACGAAAGAAATCTAGTTAAGGGTTTGACAGTGAGTGCGAATCAATGTATCGTAATTTAATCCAATCTTCTCGCTCACTCTCTAAGGGTTCTGTAAATGAAGAAAAGTTGAAGAATTACTATGGGATAAAAAAAGCAGTTCAAAAAACTAGTACGAAAAAAAACACGACAGTATAAAGCAAAGATGCTTGATTCCTTGCTGGAATTAGAAGACAAAATCACCAAAGCTTATTGGGATATTATTAATAAATTTAAATACTCTGACAAGGACATCAGTGATCAGAGTTCCAATATTCTCTCTGATGAATGGTATAATTATTTTAATAAACTATTAATTCTAATGCAACAACGTTTGTAACGTTCATTTTGATTGGATAACGTCACTTTCTTACATGTCATCAATTGACAATTGATGCTATGGGACGTACGCGCAAGCGCAGACGGCATATGACAGATTTTAAATACATGTTTTAACGTTATTTTCTGTCAGTTTCATTAGAATGGAAATAACAATATTGTATTTTAAGCTCCGACGGCATCAATTGGGGATTTGATGGTCGCAAATACCCGTTTACTGTCTCCGCTAACGCGTCGCCAGTAAACTTAATTTGCGACCATCAAATCCCCAATTGATGCCGTCGGAGCTTAAAATACAATACAGTTATCTCCTAAATGTAGATTGTAGTAATGAACAGGATGATTTTCCTACAAGGTATAATGTTTTTCTTGATTATGACATAAATATGCAGGAAGTGTTGAAAGCTATAAAAAGTTTAAAGAATAACACAAGTGTAGGTTTTGACTGTATAAGTAATGAGATGCTTAAACATTCTAGTGTGAATATGTTGAATTGTATTTGCAAACTTTTCAATATCATTTTGAAATCAACTTTATTTCCTAGTAGTTGGACAGAAAGTATGATTTAACCTCTTTTCAAACCAGGAGACGTTAGAGATCCAAGTAACTACAGAGGTATAGCAATATCTAGCTGTTTAAGTAAGTTGTTTGTAAAGATCTTATGCAACAGATTAGATTTGTTTGTAACTGAGAACAACATACTATGTAAAAATCAAATAGGCTTTAGAAAAGCTAATAGAAAAATTGATCATGTTTATACATTAAAATCTATTGTGGATAAAATGTTTAGGGCAAAAAAATATCTATATTGCTGTTTTTGTTGATTTTAGAAAAGCCTTTGACACAGTCCGAAGGAATTTTCTGTTTTCTAAACTTTTTGAGCAAGGTATTAATGGCAATATTTTCCATTTGATTAAAGATATGTACACGTGTGTTAAATATTCAGTTAAACTAGATTCTGGACTGACTGATTCCATACTCTCAAATGTTGGTGTTAAACAAGGGTGTATACGGAGTCTCCTTCTTTTCAATTTATTTATGAATGACTTTCCATGATATCTTGATAAGAAGTGTGATCCAGTTGATATAGGGAATACAAGTTTAAATTGTTTAGTGTATGCAGATGACATAATTTTATAATGTCTCAAACCAAAGAAGGGCTACAAAATTGTTTATCCTCATTGGAACTTTATTGTCAAAAATGGTAATAATAGTATTTAACAAATCAGGTAAATTATTGAAAGACTGTAATTTTTATTTTGAGCAAAATCTTATCAAAAGTGTTCAAGAGTATAAATGCCTAGGTATTGTAATGAGAGCATCTGGTTCTTTCAGTACTGCAGTTGAAGATCTTAGTAAGAAAGCACTTAAAGTAATTTTCATGATTAAACGTAAATTTCATTGTACACATAATAATACACCTTTGCTTTTAAAACTTGTTGATTCCTGTGTTAAACCAGTCCTTCTGTATGAAAGTGAATTGTGGTGTTCGTACATTCTTAACCTGGACAAAATATTAACACAAGGTTCAAATGATGATTTAGAAAAAACTTTTTTAAATTTTGCACCTGAAAAGGTTCACATTCGATATTGTAAATATGTACTTGGTGCCACTAAATATGCTTCTAATATAGCCAGTATGGCAGAACTTGGTCGTTATCCAATCTCTATATTTGTTATTTTACAGTCTCTTAAATACTGGCTAGATTTGTATAAAGACCCTCTTTTGAATTTTTCAAAATTAGCATATAAGTCAATCGAAGATGTTGGTTGTACCTTTCCATGTACCTTCAATAAACACATTTTTCAGTTTCTAAAATTCATTCGTTTTGACCATGTTTGGAATAATAAAGGAACTATGTCAGAAGGAAAACTCATATCTGCAGTGAAAAAGATATTACAAGAAAGATATGGCAATTATTTTTTCTCATGTTTGTCAGGTGAAAAGCAAAACAAACTACGCACATATACAAGTTAAAAAAGGAATATAAACCTGAGACTTATACAAATTAAATATCTCAAAACAATATATTAGACAATTATGTAAATTAAGAATTTCTAACCACAATTTACACATTGAAAAAGGCAGATATAATAATACGCCTTTGTATCAAAGAATATGTAAACATTGTATTGATAACAAAATTAAAGATGAGTTTCATTTTATATGTGAATGCAACCTCTATCAAGACGAGAGAGAAAAGTTTTATAATGACATTGTTAATATTATACCATATTTTTGTAATTAAGATAATTTTGATGAATTTAAATATTTAATGAACTGTTCGGAGACTGATGTTCTCACCAGATTTCTTATATATATAGACAAATGTTTTTTGATTAGACATTCATCAGTGGGAATAATTGCATACTATTGAAGTGTGAGTTTTGTCTCTTGCTTGTTATAAGTGTCAAAATTGTTGACTGTTATGTTTTATTGTTGTTTTGTTTTGTATATGTTTTTATATGTGTTCATGTGTTTCAGCGATGATCCTTTTGTACTGGATTTTATACTGAATAAAATAAGTTAGTTAGTTAGTTATATCTCCCAATTGATATGATATTCCCGTGTCTGCATTTCCTATCAGGAATTTCCTGATAGAGGGTTGCTTCTCACAAGGAAGCTATTAAATCAAGGGTTCAAAATGGTGAAATTGAAATTATCCCTTCGTAATTTTACGGACGCCATCACGAGTTGGTTGACTGTTATGGAATAACCGTTTCATAAATGATATCGGATATGTTTGTTACGTCGTAACTACAATACCCTTCCCTTTCATGAATGTAACCTACCGAGTAAGACTATTGACCGGATTTGTTATCACATAAGCAACATGACGGGTACAACATGTGGAGCAGGATCTGCCTACCATTCCGGAAAACCTGAAATCACTCCTAGTTTTTGGTGGGGTTCGTGTTGCTTATTCTTTAGTTTGTCCTATGTTGTGTCATATATTCTATTGTTTGTCTGTTTGTCTTTTTCATTTGTAGCCATGGCGTTATCAATAAAATTGAGAATAGAAATGGGGAATTTGCCAAAGAGACAACAACCCGACCATAGAGCAGACAACAACAGAAGGTCACGAGCAGGTCTTCAATGCAACGAGAAATTCTCGCACCCGGAGGCGTCCTTCAGCTGGCCCCTAAACAAATATATACTGGTTCAGTGAAAATGAACACCATACTAAACTCCAAATTGTACACAAGAAACTAAAAGTTAAAATAATACAAGACTAACAAAGGCCAGAGGCTCCTGACTTGGGACAGGCGCAAAAATGCGGCGGGGTTAAACCTGTTTGTGAGATCTCAACCCTCCCCCTATACCTCTAGCCAATGCAGAAAAGTAAACGCATAACAATACGCACATTAAAATTCAGTTCAAGAGAAGTCCGAGTCTGATGTCAAAAGATGTAACCAAAGAAAATAGAGAAAATGACAATAATACATAAATAACATCAAACTACTAGCAGTTAACTGACATGCCAGCTCCGGACCTCAATTAAACTGATTGAAAGATTATGATTTTATCATATGAATATCAGGCACAATCCCCCCGTGAGGGGTTTAGTATCATACCATCATAACATATATGAGAAGAACATAAACCGTGTCATGCCAACAACTGGTTTATTAAGAATAAATGTGTTTAGTTCCGATGCAAAGACCCTATAAGTGAATCAATATTAACGCCAAAATATGCAATCTTTATTGACCTGACAACAGAATCGTAACTATATCCCTTTTTAATAAGTCTATTTAAAGGTTTTGTTAGCTTCTGAGGTAAATACTGACATTTTTGTGCTTTATAAAGAATATTTCCATAAAATATTGGATGTGAAATACCTGAACGTATAAGAAGTCTGCATTTTGAGCTATATTTACGAATGATGTCCTTATACCAATATGTTAGCTTTATCTAAAGTAAGTTCAACAGGATAAATTTCTTTAGTATACATACTGAAGTCGTCATTATTGAGAGCTAAAATATCATCCAAATATCTAAAAGTATTATTAAATTTGTGTATCAGATGTTATTTCGATGGGTCTTTGCTGATTTTTGTCATAAATTGTAACTCATAGCAATACAAAACAGGTCCGCAATAAGTGGCGCACAGTTAGTCCCCATTGGAATTCCGATACCCTGGCGATATACGGAATCTCCAAAGCGAACAAAAATGTTATCTAGTAAAAATTCCAGGGCAGATATAGTATCAAAGCATGTCCAATTGACATAGTTTTTTTGTTTATTGCTACTAAAAAATGACCTAAAAGAGTTTGAACATATATATTCACATTCTGACTTTTTAAATGCCCCATTTAATTAGGTGTGTGAATTTTTTCTTAATGAGAATGTGAGGCAATGTGGTATATAGGGTAGAAAAATCAAAACTTTGAACAGATTCAAAATTACCAATATAAGCATGCAATTTATCAAGTACTTCCAACGAGTTTTTGACACTCCAAAAGTAATTAATTCCACTATTTTCGAAGGCCTTATTTGAACAATTTATTATCAGGTTTTTGATTGTACCAAGTGTACTGGTAAGAAGAATAGATCATTTAGTAGTGGAACAATGGCTTGAAGACGAAATAAATCTATATTTGTAAGGTGTTTTGTGTAGTTTCGGAAGCCAATACATAGTTGGGACTTTCATTGTTTTGGTTCTGCTTGTAAAGCGGTAGCTAAAAGTTTATGTTTGTTACAGATGTCGTTTTCTGAAAATGGAGTCAGTTGGAATGTTGGTGATTTGGTGATTTCTTTTTGTAGAACCTCAATGTAAAATTTACGTCAAACAATAATAATATTATTAGCAGCTTTATCGGCCGGGAGAAAAACAAATTCCTTGGCTAGTTCTTTTAGTTTATGTTTGATACGAGAAATAGGTTTATTGTGGTTATTGTTAAGAGTAAATTGTTCTTTAAAATGTTGAATACGTATATCAACAATGTTTATTACTGAATTAAAAAAAGAGTCCAAAGATTTTTTGTCAGCTTTTTTTCGGTTTTTGAGTTTGACTGTCCCTCTGGTATTGTTCGTCCCTCTTTAATGCCGTCTGCTGTGGAGATTTGTCTCATTGTGTTACCGCTGTTGTTCTCTAAGCATTGATGGAGTGTGACGAAAAATCACAAAAATTAAAGTTAAATCGGAAAGTCCCTAATCACATGGCAAACTGAAATGACAAAACAGAACACAAACGAATTGTTATATTCCCGACTTGGTACAGGCATTTTCAAATGTAGAAAATGGTGGATTGAACCTGGTTTCAATTTAAAGGAGATGCATTGAACATGTTTTCCGTGCTAATTTACTTTCAATATAAACAAGACGAAAACACATAATATGGATTAAAGCAAGGCATACTGTGCCAAGGTGACATTTACAACCCATAATACGAAACCATCCTAGTTGAGACTCAATAGTCCTACCCCAACTTTCATACTGCCGAACTTATCATATGTTTCTTCAATCAGCGCATCCTCGTTTTAACTTATTGACTCATGTAAAGAAAATGATGTACGAGTATAAAAAAAGTACAAATCTCGGATATATCGATAACCTTCTACGATAGTGCAAATCAATAGTGTATAATTTTGCCATTAGAAAATATTACCATGAAGGTATCGAGAAAAAGACCACGAAAAAATCCCAGTAAACATCCCGTACGTTAAATTGAAATCCATTTCTATTGTAAACGTGCACAGTGGTGTAAAAATAATAACAGATGCACATAAATGTTACAATTTATAAATCGATGCATCCGAAAAGTTTTCTACATTTATCTTTATCAGGAACATCAAAGTAATGAGGGATGTTTTAAACTTCTACATGCAAAATTTTCTATATAATTCTTGTCCTTTGTTGTTTAAAGAAAAGGTCAATATTCAGAAAATATGGTATGAAAAAATTAACATAAAAAACATACCAAACTCCGAAGAAACATCTATCAGAAAAGTTTCTAAGCAAAAACAAAACCAAAAGACCCCTTTCGTCAATCGTATTGCATATTTATGACTAGCAGCAGGGGATGAGATGATTAAGAAAGGAATCTTATTGTCAAGTTTCAAACGATAAATGTCATTTTCAAATGTGAGAGTTATTATCCATCTTTGCAGATTAGATTGTGGTCAGAGTTGTCTTTCCTGTAGTGGTATTAACGATATAAACAATTGTGGTAACTTTGAAAAATGCGACAACGATAAGGTAACTTAAAAACCAATATGGAGTAAATTTGTTTCAGACCGAAAAATCTATATTTTGAAGAATCGACATTGACGATAAATGTTTATATAACGCGATAATCGAAGGTAAATTAAAACAATTAGAATATATCCACTTAGTGCAATTATTGATAACAACTACATATTCTTGTTCTACTTCTTTGCCTTTCAATGATTTTTTTTCTCTCTCAAAGGTTTGTTACTTGCACAGATTCAGAACAGACGATGGTCAAACAAAATACGATGCAGGTTGCACATTCCCTGAGGTAATCATATTCTAATTTTAAAAAGGTCATAATATAGTTCATTATGGAAATCGGTTTACTTAATTTTCTTTTGAATTGAAGGAAGATATACGTCAGTACTACTTGCCCCCTTTTTCTTTATGTTTATTTGTGTTATTATATACCTAATTAAAGTCCAATCTGTATGTCTTTTAAAGTTTAAGTAATTTATGCTACTTACATTTTGTATTTCCCGTTTTAACCTTTAACATAGACTATGTTATTTATCTTTTTTGTCTAACATAGACTATGCTATTTATCTTATTTGTCTATAAATTTATTGATTTTTGTAGCAATTGTTTTCATTTAAGTTTTGTAGTAAAACAACATCAACTGGTGTAATTTTTGGTAAACGAGATATAGGACGAAGCCATATTGTATGTCAAAGGTGCTGCAATGATACCCGTCTTTGCAATGGTGATGCACTATGTGATGATTCGGCAGGTAAGGAAATCGTTTTGTCTTGAACTAAACAATTGTACAATTTATTCATCTTTTTGGCGCATAAGCGCTGTGTCAAAACACAACTGCATTGTTTTAAACATATATTTAAGACTCTGTGTTGAAGGCTGTACTTTCACCTATAATGGGTTTATTTTTAAATTGTCGCTTGGGTAGAGAGTTGACTTATTAGCACTCATACTAATTCGTATATCTATATAGCGATAGACAGTGGACACCAATACTTATACAGGTACTATGATGTATTCCAAACAAGCCGAGTTTTTTCACTCAATTTCAACTATCAATGTAAATTTTGAGGACATTTGTTTAAATAAAGGCAACAGGAGTAGACCACTGTTCGAAAGACACAAATCGATTGACAGAAAACAAATCCGATTAACAAACTAAAACTGAGGTACATACATCTAGTATAGAAGGAAAAGAACTAAACTACTAAAACACTAAAGTGCAACAAAAAAACCAAAACGACAATGCAACACACACAGAAACGACTTATATGATCACAACTGCGATTTTCATGACTTCGTACAGAACATTAAAATAAAAAAAAAGATGGGTTGAACCTGGTTTTGTGGCTAACCAAACCTCCCGCTATTATGGCATTGTTAAATATAACACTAAAATGATATCATTAGATGACAGGACTACAGTATAAATAAATGCAAGAACATTACAGACAGAGAAATACACAAATGAATATTACAATAGGACATTTCGACATGCTTATTGCTATCAAACATTGTCAAAGGTACCAGGCCTGCAATATAATACCCAATACGCGCGCTTCGTCTTTATAAGACCCACAGGCGACGCCCAGATAACAAAGTAAAGAAATTAAAAAAAACTACCACATTGAAGAACATCAATGACCAAAATTCCAAAAAGTTGTGCCAAGCACGGCTAATTTTATCTGCACTGGGGGCAAGGAAATCCTTAGTATTTAGATAAATATCCTTGCAAGCAGTAAAGTTATGAAAATAAATGACTATATAATAGATGTTCAATTTGAACAGCGGTTTATTACTGTAGCTTTTATGTCAACACCGAAGTGGGGACTCACCACAGAATGAAAACGAACACGTTAAAAAAAACAACAACCGAAAACAGCATATAAAAGGCACAAAAAAACCTGCATTGCCATACGATTATAACGCTACAAATGTGACGTCACAGGTAATTTCAATTTTTTTTTTTATATTGTTCAAAATCTGGTTTGTAATTACGGTATTTTATGGAAGCAATAACAAGTACAATTTTATCAAAATAGAATTGTGTTAGTAATTAGATAAATGAAATTGTACTAACTAGTTATGGCGGTATGTGTACATTCAAATTTTAGCCTCAGAGAAAACTTATTATTTCATTTCAGTCCCCATTCAGCAATGTCTGTCGTGTAGTGGTGTAACTGATCCAGCGTCATGCAACAAAGAAATATTGTGTGATGACAACGAGGTAACTTTGCATAAAATGTTTATCTAAGTTATGAAGCAGCAATGATTGTTTAATTTATTGAACGTAATTGGTGTTTTAATGTTACTTTCAATAATATTGATGAGGCTCGGTCAGTTTCTATTTGTGGAAGAAGCCAGTAGAGATATCTACACAGTGATAGTTTTCGCAAATGTAGAAACAGAATGAATAAACTTTACATAACGTAAGCACGGGCCCGGATGACATTTGTTTGTGTATCACAGAACTTAGCACAGTTCAAGAGCTATACAATAAACAAAAAATTATCACGAAACGAATTAAAACACACAACAATAAATTTATCTAATAATTGTTATATTTTACTGTCCAAAGTATTGATAAAACTTGCTGCTTTGAACAAAACTATCAGAATTCACGATTTTTCGCATTGCTATTCTATTATATATATATATATATCAACAGGGAAAACTTCAAAATTATTTTGTTACATTTTTTTATGTTTAGGTATGTTACTTGCACAAATACAGTACGCACACACATCACGATTACTACGACTTAGGATGTAAACATGCTAAGGTAAGTGGTAACGCCATATAACCGAGAGAAGCTGAACCAAAATCGTTCCTTTTATTTGGTGCACTACATCTGGTGGCTGATGAAATGGTATGGAAAAAAAGGTGTAGATGTCTTGCGTCTAAAGCGCTTTCATATTCACCTTCGCTCAAAGCCGAAAATAAAGGATGAGTAAAATGATATATACTTTGCAAATAGTTCTGCCAATTACACATTTAGTTGATAGGCGGGGTAAATTAGCTCAAAAAGAATATAGCTCGTCGTTTTAGTAGAAATAATTCTAGGACAGACTAGGAACGGAATGAATATGATATGCTAAAAAAACTGCAAATGGTAAACAAGCAAATAGGTAAGCTATAACCACGATTATTATCAAATCAGGAATATATCCTTTTAGCGAAAAGCTTGAAATTCATAGCAACGCCGACAAATAAAATAAAAATCCATTAATAGCAGACAAAAATTTATTTTCAGTTGAATTATTCTCTCTGGCGAAACTAGCTGCCTATGCAGTATGGGATTTACTCATTGTTGAATGATATACGGTGACCTATAGTTGTTAACTTCTGTGTCATCTGGTTTCTTGTTGAAAGTTGTCTCATTGGCAATAATACTACATCTTCTTTTATAAACACTAAAACAGTGTCGTGTCCTATCAGGCATATATGATGCCTGGTTGCTCTGGGGTTAATTATAAATGTTGTTTAGTTTTAGGTAATCAATATATATATATGCTTGCATCATCGTCATGTACATCCACGCATAACAAGAATAGTTCACTTAGGAACAGAACACAAATTGTAAATGCAAAATTTAAACCACTTTTTTTCAACCATAAGAATTAAGACCGCAAGAACATGCACAATGTGAGATCACACACCGCAACATCTAAACTAGTCATTGATTTGGCATAACCCTAGGTATATGCTAGGCATTTGCCACTTATGTTTTGTATAGAAGCTAACTACAAACTACTAAAAAAAAACGCATTCAAATGCAAAAAGGTTAAGTTAACTATCAATTGGAAACCTATTTTTACAGCTTTGTTTGAATTTAAATCAAGTTATATTTGGAAGACGACAGTCTGCAGGACATGCAATTGTTTGTGGGAGTTGTTGCAACAATCGATCTCTTTGCAACGGGGATTTGACATGTGCGCATCTTAGTCGTATGTATATGAATCATTTCGTTTAAAAACACATACATTTGCAGAGAAGTTTCTATCTTTTGAATAGGTTTCTTCATTACAGTTTTCATTGTTAGACCATCATCAAACAAAAATATAAAACTATGCTTAGTTAAAACGATTGAATAGTAACCAGTCCCAAACATTTTGTTCTATCAAAAGCAGAGGCTTATGGGTGTCTGCTGCTCTTGTTTTTATTTTTTTTGCTAGATATTAGAAATCCCCTTGTTTTATCCAATGTTATTTCATTGAAACTTTTGCCCACTAACCCATACTTTTTTTTAATTATTTAATAATATATAGTTTGAGATGTCATCTGCGACAGCTGATTGTTGATTTTCTATCAAAATTGTAATGTTCAAGTGTAAATTCCCAGTATTTTTTAATCAGCGGAAATTTCCAGGAAACCCCGAAAATAGGTAACAAAATGGATATAATTGAACCGTGAAATTTCTTTCTGTAAAGTCATTCGCAGATACCGAATTCTAGTTGCCTTATTTTTTTATTTTTCCAAAGCGGAAAACTGCAACTTCTTGGTAACGTTTTCAAAGGCGTTTAAATGTCTTCCCAGTACAACAAATATTTATTTCGTAAGAAGCATTACAAATAAATTTAACTTTGATCACAAATTTCACATCCTGAACCACTACATGCTATATAAGTTGTTAAGTCTTGCTTTTTTCAATTGTAATTAAATATGTGTGTTCATTATTATATATTTTCAAGAGAAAGTTGTCAGCTCTTCCTGTACATCCTCTTATGAATGACAGAGTAACCTAGTTTGTATTAGAAACCAGTGTCAGTGTTCAACAACACAGTTGTATTGGTCACATGACAGATGCTATCTGAGTAATTAATACATTTATAATACACATAAGCAAAAGAACATTATTACAACTTGATATTTGAGTATCGAAGTAAAAAATAGATAGTATCAATGCTACAAGGTGCACTGAACCAGATGTGCTTTTTTGCAGTTAGTGTTAATTTTGGCGATGCTCGGTGCCAATATTTTAAATGGCCATATTTACATGCCCATTTCCAATTTTTATGATATTAGATTCAAAGTTTCGTCTTTTAGTTTTTATTTCAAACCATCTCTCCATGTAGAGAACACTGTGTTTAAAATAGATACACTAAATAGATATAGGAAGATGTTGTGTGAGTGCCAATGAGACAACACTCCATCCATTTAACAATTTACAGAAGTAAACCATTATAGGTCAAAGCACGGCCTTCAACAAGCATTGGCTCACATCGAACACTAAAGTACAGATCATGATGTTAGTAATTTTGTTTTTTAAACTTATTCTATATTGAAAGCAAAATTCCAGTAATTTATATTGAAAATAAAGTTATAAAGTTACATTGTATTCTGTTTATTTTTTTTCATTAAAGGGAAAGCAGTAGGAGAATTTTGTAAGTCTTCTCATGAATGTCAGACAATGTTAGGATGTGTAAATAAAATATGTCTATGCTTGAACTCTGCACATACATATTGGAATGGATCAGCATGCGTATCAAGTAAGACAGTATAATAAAAGTTATATACATATACATGATTAAATAAGTTATCCCAACATAATTAGTGTTTAGTAAACATAACGACACAATTCATATTTGATAAGGACCATAAAGTCTCCACCAATGACCGAGTGGTTTTTAAATATTCACCAAAAAAGTGTATAATTTAGAAAGCCGGGTGAGCATTAACGCTACGAAAGACATTATTACAGTATCAAAAAGTGATGTATAAGTCTTGATAATATCGTTGTCTTGTTGTTTTTGTTTGATGAAGGTTTGATACTGAATTAAGTAAAAGCTGAATCACAGGTTTGGGTCTAAATAATGTCGAAAAATGTTTTTGTTGTAAATGAAGGCGTACCTGTTTATCCCACCACCTTTCAAAAGAATGATTACTAGGAAAATAACATAAATAAACTCATTAAAACAAAAAAATGTTAAAAAGGCCAAAAAAGTGCGAACTTGAAGAGCATTGAGGACCACAAATTCCGAAAACTTTGCTAAAAACAGTTAATCTATTCCTGAGGTAGAGAAGAAAGCCTTAGTATTTCAAAAATTCAAACCAAACTCATAACGTTTCGAAGTCATCATCATGGATTTAATCTCTATATATAAGTATAAACGGAAGAAAAACATGTTTTCGTGATTTTTTTTTGTTGGAATTATATGAACGTGTCATACAAGTGAGAGGTTAAGCTATATTGTAGTTATAACACAAGGTGTAATCCATTATTTTCTGCATAAGGAATTGTATGTATCACGTTACAAAATTACGGTTGTTTTTCTTAGAGTACGGTATTTATGAATCCAAAAACACTTTTCATTAATGTCTTTCCTTTTTTTATAGAATAATAATTAGAAAATTGATACCAAACATAAAATGCTACTAGTCTGACTGGTGATACATGGAATATGTATTTATTTGTCAGATTTAGAGTACGTACAAATCAAATTGTATTGACGAGTGACCATCAATAAGACTTTATATGGTTATTATTTGACGAGTGACCATCAAGAAGACTTTATATGGTTATTATTTGACGAGTGACCATCAATAAGACTTTATATGGTTATTATTTGACGAGTGACTATCAAGAAGACTTTATATGGTTATTATTTGACGAATGACCATCAATAAGACTTTATATGGTTATTATTTGACGAGTGACCATCAAGAAGACTTTATATGGTTATTATTTGACGAGTGACCATCAAGAAGACTTTATATGGTTATTATTTGACGAGTGACCATCAATAAGACTTTATATGGTTATTATTTGACGAGTGACCATCAATAAGACTTTATATGGTTATTATTTGACGAGTGACCATCAATAAGACTTTATATGGTTATTATTTGACGAGTGACCATCAATAAGACTTTATATGGTTATTATTTGACGAGTGACCATCAAGAAGACTTTATATGGTTATCATTTGACGAGTGACCATCAATAAGACTTTATATGGTTATTATTTGACGAGTGACCATCAATAAGACTTTATATGGTTATATTTGACGAGTGATCATCAATAAGACTTTATATGGTTATTATTTGACGAGTGACCATCAATAAGACTTTATATGGTTATTATTTGACGAGTGACCATCAATAAGACTTTATATGGTTATTATTTGACGAGTGATCATCAATAAGACTTTATATGGTTATTATTTGATTAAATTTTTAAAAGCAAGGCTATATCTTTATGAGTATTAAGTGTTTGTCTCTTAAATAGGTAATAGTTATTAAACATGTATCTATAAATGTCGCATCAAGTTTTGATTTCAAATATACTTTGTCATTTCTAAAGAAAATGGTTTCTATGATGTATGCATAACGTCCGTAAAATGTGCTGAGTCTCTGTTTTGCACTCACAATCAGTGTAAATGCGATCGTGATGATTACTGGACCGGTTTTATATGCGGTATAAGTATATATTTGATTTATCAATTTCTATTGGTATCATTTTATAATAGCTAGGAAGTTTTCATATATATATGTTTTTCAGAGAGAAAAAATCTGGATTTATTCAACTGGAACAGCAACACTGTAATTTTTGAAAGCCTTGTATGAATATAACATTGTAAAAGTAACAAATAGCTACATAAACAAATATGCCTTCATAATATTGAACAGATATATCAGGTAATGGAGGTGTATTTAAAACAGTACAAGTCAAGGGAATGTGAAATTTCTTGAGTCGCTAAGCGAATGAAATTTGATCAAAACACTGGTATTTGTGCAAATACCCCTCCATAACATTACATATCTGTTTGATTACACCGAAAAGATTGTGTTAGAAACCCTGTATAACGAAAGAATTGTTAAAGACTATCAAAGCATCGCGGGAATTTGAAGTTATACTTGTTAAAGGTTGTCTTATGTAACGTAGTCTCCGAGAAAAATGTTGCAAGAAAAGGGTCAAGAAGGTAAAAAGGAAAATTCGAAATGGCAAATACCACGGGAACGAGATGACTTTAACGCAGACTCACCGTCAATTGTGAAAAAAATGCAAATTTGATCGAAATGAGGAAAAAGTGTTAGAATATGTGAAAAATACACCGGCTACCAACCAATCAAAATCTGACATTGTTATATAAAGTGTAAATATGATATTTATTCAAATGGTTGATTATATCTTCCAATGAATTATGGTAGGTTTTTAACATGCTATTTATTTAGGCTTCTGATCAGTGGTCTAAAGAAGAACAATGTTTTATTAAAAACGGTACCACGTTTTAAACAAAACCAAATAGTGAATGGAAAAAAATGCCGTTTAAGTAATCACTAATAGACATGTATAAAATAAAGATACCGTAGTATACCGCTGTTTATTAGTCATAAATCCTTAAAGAGAAATCAAATCCGGGTTAAAAATGAAACAGATGGAAAAACTTAACTTTAGGAGGAAAACAACGGAACAACAGTAAAACAGTACATATATGTCTTGTAAACTATTTTCCACTTATCAATATGATAATTGTTTTATGAATAATTAATACCTACTTTCCACTCTACGAATACATCCGCTTTGTTTTATTCAGAGAAATCTGTTTACGCAAAATGTTCCTCAAAAGACAAGTGTAAAAGTAACTTAATATATGATGGACACCATTGTGGCTGTGCAAGTAACTTGTATTGGGATGAAAACATGCACCTGTAAGGAAAGTAAGTTGCTTTAGATAAAATCAATGTAACATATTATCAATCAGGGTGATGTACACAAATTTCGTAGCGAGAACATATTGAGCAGACAAGTTTATGAAGATTTCTATGTTGATTGACCTGCAGGATCTTCAAAGTGCTTAATCAAACCTTTTCTAGACGTTTCACATCAATGGCATGATCAACAAAAGCCATGGTTGATAGTTATTGTGCAATTACATAACCTAGGAGTCGTGGGAATCATTTCAATTTATGTAAAACATATCAAATCTAATATGTTTGTAAAATATATTAATATAATGTTTCTAGGAATATATGTATTATCTAAATAAAACAGAAGTATATATTGAAATGCTTGGTTTTTCAAAAATGTAAGAAGATATATTTTGATTCCAATAAGACAACTATCCACCATAGTACAAATGATTTATAGACCATCATACGGTCATCTGCGCCATCAAAGTGTTCAGAAGTTGTCCTTTCCTCTCCTTCCTTTGCGGAGTGGGCCAATATTTGCGATTACAATGCTGCGCCATCTATCATTATATAGAGAGCGCATCAATTCCGACTACATCAGTAGTCAACAATGACAACACTTCAGCCTGGGGACGTACACATGATTGTTTCTAGTAAATATACAAATTTCAAGGAGAATAAACCGAAAACTTTGCGTTGACATTCCCGCATTTGCAATAGAAATATACCAAGGAAACTCCAATTAGCTAATTAAGAACTTTTACTTTTTCAATAAATTTTTCCAAGTTTTGTTGGTAAAAATTTGTTCAAGAATCAGCACGTGGCTATTGTTTATTGACAGTTTTTTCATTTACAAGCGAGCATCTTTTTTGAATGGGTGCTGATTTTACAATAGAATGAACAATTTCCATTGGGGTGCTGTTATTTAGTTTTTTTTACTTAATAAGGTTCCACTTTACAGGAATATGTCTGCTAAAAGATTTTATGGGTGTCATCATTTGTCGGTTAGCCGTTGGTGATTGTCTGTTTAAAAGCCGACGATGGATATTTTTTTAATTGAAGTAACCACAATTCGATCTCAAATGTGACATTAATTATGTTATATTACCGTCGATTTTAAATTACCATTATCAACATGACAGGTGTATCACGTAGAGCTTGAGCTATTTACGATTTTAGAGCACTTGACGCAATCTCTGGCTTTTGGTAGGGGTAACATTGGTCAGTCTGTGTTGTCTTCTCTGTATGACGTACAGTAGATGTAAACACCCATAAGGTACGGTTTTGTATAGCCTGTCCCATAGGTTTTGTTTTCATTGTACTGTAAGTTTATGCGTAAGTAAACAAATGTGCAGAAATGGTGGTAGTTGCAAGCTATTTAATAATACACACGCGTGTATATGTAAACCCGGGTACCTTGGGAGGCAATGTCAATTATCAGGTAAATATGTCATTTTTTTACAAATATATAACAAATGAATGATTCACGAATTATTTTCCGCTTCAACTCTTTAAACAATCTACAAAAAACACAACATAAGGGTTGAAACAATGTATACGATGTTGACACAACATCGTGTTAACATTGTATACATCGCCATGTCAACAATGTAAACACAATATATTTTCTAGATTGTATACATCGCGATCTTAACGATATCAACGATGTCAACAATATATAAGGGTTCAAACAATGTAAACAATGTTGAGACAATATCGTGTTAAAATTTTAGATATTGCGATGTCTACAATATTGATTAATCATCGTGAACTTGACTTGAATGAAAGTCATTGGACTAATAGTATCCTGCAGTTGAATTTGGTAAATTGTTTTATCGTTACCTTGAAAAGAAAAAAAAATATAGCTTTAAAAAACTCAAAAGGAGATTTTGAACAAAGCATGCTTATTTCTAATCCGATGACAGGAGATTTAGAATGGTGGGTTGATAATGTGTCTACTGAAGTAAGACATATAAGTCACGGTAGTCCACGAATTTTGATTCAGACAGATGCCTCATCATTAGGATGGGATGGCATATTAAGTGATAATGAAAAAGGAGGTAGAAGAACAGATGAAGAATAAAAAAAATCACATAAATTATTTAGAAATATTAGCTATGTATTTTACTTTAAAATCCTTTCTTCACCTGATCAGAAATAAGCATGTTAATGTTCTTACAGACAAGACTACGGCAGTGCAGTGGCCTACGTATCAAATATGGGCGGCACAAATTCCATAAATTGCAAAACAATTTCAAAACTGATTTGGTTGTTTTGTAAAGATAATGACATCTGGTTGACACGTACTCATATAACAGGCAGAGACAATTTAGCAGACAAAAAATCTAGTGAAATTGATGACAAATTAGAATGGAAATTGAAAAGGTCTGTTTTTAACCAATTATGTACTTTGTGGCAAAGGCCAGACATTGATTTGGTTGCATCTAGATTAAACTTCCAATTAGAAAATTACTGTTCTTAGAAGCCAGATCCATTATCTGCATTTATTGATGCATTTAATAAAAAATGGGTCCGATTTGTCAAAATCAGAGAGGACGGCGCAAGAGGAATAGTATTAGCTCCTTTTTGGCAGACACAAACTTGGTTTTCGAGACTAATGCAGTTGTTAACAGACAATCCAATCGTTCTTCAAACGAACAAGAAGATTTTGAGTCTTTTTCACGATCCACAGTCTGTTCATCCTTTACACAAGAAAATGAAACTAATTGCATGTAAAGTGTTAGAAGTAGCTTCAGAGAAGAAGGATTTTCTAAAGAAACAACCCACATACTCATGTCGTCTTGGAAATCAAGTACAAAGAAACAGTACCAAGTGTATATCAGAAAATGGTTCAAATATTGTAACAAAAAGCAAATTAATTGCTTTCAAATTTCTGCAGGAACAGTGCTTGAATTTGTTACATCTTTATTTAAGGAAGGTAATCTTGGTTATAGTAGTTTAAATCTAGCTCGAGGAACACTTTCGTTTTTATGGCTGACTATTGACAGCATTCATATTGGACATCATTCAATGGTGATAAGATACTTGAAAGGAATTTTGAATCTTCGTCCACCCAGAACTAGAAATTAATTTACATGGGACGTTAGTAAAGTATTACAATTTTTGCGTAGCCTATCGCCAGTGAAATATTTAAAATTGGGAGATTTAACATTAAAACTTACGATGTGAATAGCTTTGACAAATGTAGCTTGAGCTAAATCAATTCATTTAATGAATATTATATATAATCATGTACATAAAGTGAAGGGAGATTTTTTTTAATGAACTTATTAAACAAAGCCGACCTGATTATATTGAGCCAACTGTACATATAAAGGCTTACCCTCCAGATAGGAGACTTTGTGTATATACTGTGTATAAAGAATATGTATTTCGTACCAAATTGTTTAGAGAGAAACACGAACAGTTTCTTTTAAGTTATGTGAAACCACATCAGCCTGTTTCAAGAGATACAATTACGAGATGGATAAAAATAGTAATGGTAAAAGCTAAAATTGACATAACAATTTTTAAAGCTCACAGTGTTAGATCTGCATCAGGTTCTAAAGCAAAGATGAATGCAGTACCTATTTTTTGCATTTTACAAAAAGCAGGATGGTCAGATGCAAAAACATTTGCGAAATTTTATATTAAAAAGATTGAAACAGATGAAATTCTTTCAGCTTTAATTTGTTGAAGAATTAATCATAAGGTAAGACATCATATAAATCTTATCCTTAGTATTCAGTTTTATCATTATGGCTTTTCAGTCTCATTTTTCTTGTATATCTGTTTAGTTACACCGAACAGATTTTGTTTGAAACTCTGTATAACGAAAGAATTGGGGTTTTTTTTTACAGTAAACTAAAATCCATTAACATGTGTAAACATATGTATAATTTTAAGGATATGTAAAGACTATCAAAGTACCGCAGGAATTTGTAGTTACACTTCATAAAGGTTGTCTTATATAACGTAGTATCCGACAAATGTTGCAAGAAAAGGGTCGAGAAGGTAAAAAGGAATATTCGAAATGGCAAATACCACGGGAACGAGATGACTTTAAAGGCAGACTAACCGGCAATTGTGAAAAAAATGCAAATTTGATTGAAATAAGGATAAGGGCTAGCATATGCGAAAAATACACGGGCTACCAACCAATCAAAATCTGACATTGTTATATAAGGTGTAAATATGATATTTATTCAAATGGTTGATTATATCTTCCCAATGACTTATGATAAGTTTTTAACAAGATATTTATTTAGGCTTCTTATCAGTGGTCTAAAGAAGCCTTTATAATGAAGCAGGTTTTTTTGTATGAAGTATGTAGATGAATTAACTAGAACTGTATAGATATATGAAATCCTACAAGTTAACAATGCTTTAAAAAAAACAGTAACCACGTTTTAAACAAAACCAAATAGTGAATGGAAAAAAATGCCGTTTAAGTAATCATTAATAGACATGTATAGAATATATAAACCGTAGTATACCGCTGTTTATTAGTCATAAATCGTTTAAGAGAAATCAAATCCGGGTTAAAAATGAAAGAGATGGAAAAACTTTACTTTAATAGGAAAACAATGGACCAACAGTAACACAGTACATAGATGTCATGTACACTATTTTCCGCCTATCAATATGATAATTGTTTTAGGAATAATTGATACTGACTTTCCACTCTACGAATACATCCTCTTTGTTTCATTTAGAGAAATCTGTTTACGCAAAATGTTCGTCAAAAGACGAGTGTAATAGTAAGTTAATATGTGATGGACACCATTGTGGCTGTGCAAGTAACTTGTATTGGGATGAAAACACCTGTAAGGAAAGTAAGTTGCTTGAGATAATATCAATGTAACATATTATCAATCAGGGTGATGTACACGAATTTCGTAGCGAGAACATATTGAGCAGACAAGTTTATGAAGATTTCTATGTTGATTGACCTGCAGGATCTTCCAAGTGCTTAATGAAACCTTTTTCAAGACGTTTCACATCAATGGCATGAGCAACAAAAGCCATGGTTGATAGTTATTGTGCAATTACTAGGAGTCATGGGAATCATTTCAATATCTGTAAGACATATCAAATCTAATAGGTTTTAGTCTTGTAAAGTATATTGATATTTGATGTTTCTACGAATACATATATTATCTAAATAAAACAGAAGTATATATTGAAATGCTTGGTTTCTTTTAAAAGTAAGAAGATATTTTTGAATTAAAAGAATCCCAAAAGGATTGCCATTCAAGTACGTTTCCATCAAATGTAGGTAAATTCAATTGCGGTGGTTTGTGAAAGTTGCTGCTATTGACGCTTGAATTTGAACGTAAAGACGTGAAATTGAGGCCAGTATTTTGTGAGTCATCTCTTAAGCTATATGCGCCGCCAACATTTTGAATGGGTTGCAGTGTCTCATTGTGCGGCAAAAAACTTCTAGCGGTTGCATTCAAATTAGATGTTTGAATGTGAATAAATTTGCGAATTTGGGTATTTTCGTCTCTAAGTTAAATGTATACCCATCTGTGTCAAGTATCTTTTGCTCTATATCCTCCTCCTGCACACTTTCTAAAATGTTCTTATCTAAATCTTTAAGAATATCTTGCCTTTCCTTCAACGTATCAATAATTGTTTCCAACTCGTCCTCTTCCGGTTTTTCTTCTGTTTCACTTCTCTCCTCAAATCTTCTTAAAATCCTTGAAACTGCGCTTCTGTGTCCCGTTCGAATAGATCTTAACTTTGTAGTCATCTTTATCTGGTTACGGTACTAATATTGTAAAGTGGTTTTACTAAAACTGCATATGTAATAAAAAAAAAGTCTAAAATGTATGTATTTTTATTGATGACTAAAGTACAAGATAACGTCATAAGTACACGACGATGGATATACAATAATGTCGCGTTACGTTTACGTTCATAAATCAGAGGCATCTTTAAAGACATATAGTGGTTAAAAGTGTGAAGAAAAAAAACAAATGATGCCAGATGCATAAAGTGAAAAAACACTATGCAAAACATCAAAAGTTACAAAACCAGCCACTTTGTCTACAAATATTGATTATTTGTGTCTTTCACAAACTAGTGTGACCTTTGAAACTGAGCCGTCATCAACTACCTCATTTGGCTCTTTCAGTTAACAGCCATTGTCTGACTCCCACACTCAAAACCTCATTAATGATATCATTCCTGAAATGATGATGATGATGATGATGATGATGATGATGATGATGATGATGATGATGATGATGATGATGATGATGATGATGATGATGATGATGATGATGATGATGATGATGATGATGATGATGATGATGATGATGATGACGATGGTATGGATGATTTATTGAAATCCCTTGAAGTTCCAAGATGTATACCAAAACAGTCAAATTCAGTTAATGCTGCTAGTATTAACCAGAAAGCTATGCTAGTTTTAGTATTTAATAACTGATCAAATTTTACTGTCAATTACAATTTTATTCAGAAGAATTAATGAAAAACAAAGTGTATCAGAAATTTATTCATGGTTAAAATGTTAAGTCTACAAAAAACAATAGTTGAATGTTGCAATTGAATTTGAATTGTTGGCATACTATTTATGAAATAACTTGTAAGTTTCATGATAATTTTTATGCTGGAATAAATAATTATCACATATTTCGTTCAATTTTGCCAAAAATAAAATTACATTGTACATCGTAAAAGAATTTTCAAATATTTAGAAAAGAACATTGTTGGTGAACAAGTCAAAGAAACAATTAATATACTACACTCAAGATAACATCTAAAAATACGGATTCTTATGCACTGACAACATTTGCGAATTCATAATATAACGATTGTAGCCTTTGTATGAGGTTGATACAGGATACATGTAAATCGACCTAAAGAAGTATATTGACTTTGGACTTCGTCCTCAGTCTATATACTTTTTCATGTCGAATTATCCTTGCAGCTATGTTCATGCTTTATCTTACAATATAGCTTCATTTTCGCTGAACTAGTATATATTATTGTTGTTTGTAAGCCAGCTGATGCCTATCTATGAATGCATACTTTCTCAATAAATTGAAGACCAATTGTTGACATAAGGATGTTTTATGCAATTTGGTCGGATGTTGTCTCTTTGACACATTACCGTTTTCATTCTCTGTTACACCATGTACACGGTTAGTCTGCATATCGTTCAAGTTGAAAAAAAATAAAAAATGAAAAAAAACAATATGGTTTCAAGACCTATTGGCCAGTATCAAAACATAAAACGAAGTCGCTAAACACAAAAAAAATCCCATTGAACCAAAATAGTCCGAAGCTGATTTGTAGGAAGCAATCCGAATACTAACTGATCGTTGAAAAAGCAATCCACCAAACTCTACAATATGATCACACCAAACTCTTTTGATGTTTCAGATAATTGGATTTGTTTTATATAATTTTATTTCATGGTGCAAATTATGATAACATGAATAAATATAAGAGGAATAAGAATGATTTCCAATGAGACAACTTCAACAAGATACCAAACAACAAAGACAATATCAAATAAAGGTCATATTACGGCCTTTAGCAAAAAGTAAATCCCGTACTACATAGGCAGCGTTCATGTCTCCCAAAACCCGTCTCTATTTTAGTAAAAAAAAGATGAATATTAATGTCATATATAATGAATTAAACTTTGATGAGATGGTTACAATTGTTAATTTTTCTCATCCACAATATCATGAATATATGTGTAAATGTTGGCAATATAAATTATCGATACATTTTGTGCTTTCATATGGGCACTTATCGCGGTTTTATTTGTACTTTGATCTTGTAATGTGTATGTTCTTTTTGTAAGGCGATGTTCCTGTTCATTTCTGATGGTGTGTTTATTTTCAGGGTCTTTTACTTTGTCTGGTGTGATAAGTTTAAATCAAACATGTGAATAAGCATTTCTCACAAAGATATGTTCATGTTTAAATTTTACAGAAGTAGAACCGATATAGTTTCAAAAGTAAAAACTAATAAATGACAGATAAGATGTTACATCTTAAAAAAGATATGTGTTTAGGAAATTCATTTAACGATGATAAAACGTATGTGTTCTGGTTATTCTTGTTATTACATGCTGTGTCATGGATGTATAATCCATATCGCTTACGTCATAATGATAATATAAACAGAATACAACTTTATTTAATCATTTATTGGAAGAGAATCACAATTTATATTTTCCTGATCATCATGACAGATCTTGATATTGTATCAATCCCAGTCCAATACATCTTTCCAAAAGGTATGTTAAGGGTCGAAAGATAACACTCATGATACCACCATGGTCCTTGATGATAAGAGGCACAATGTATGCCCCATGAGTCATTGTCCTGATCTTTAGCACTAAACTTAGCTCCATTATGATTTGTCAACCAATCCCCTGAAAGTAAATGAAACAATTGTGATTAAAATACAAAAACCTTAATAACACAAAACACAAGGAGTGTGTAACTTTTGATCCAAAGTAATAATGTCGATGATATATAGAGACGACATGGACAGTGTGTAATGCAGTTACAAACTATACGTCGACAAAATACGTTTATGAAATGGCTGCCACTGAATACTGTTCATTGTAAGACTGGGCATATTTTAAAATGTCAGAATAATGGTTGACCTGATGAGTAGCCACGTATCTGAAGAAAAAAGTACCATCTATTTCTGTTGTTAGTTAACTTTTGTTTATTTGATTTGTAACAAAAAGCTAAACGCTAAGCAAAAAGTAACCAAATAATAAACAATCACGCGATTAATGAGAACGTTGCATGTCTTCTAACGAATCACAGATCTCCTTAATCTACATGTCATATACACATTGTTGGAAAGTTTTCTTGTTGGCAATTATACCACTGATGTGACATCTTCTTATATGTAATTTTACTTAAACTTGATAAAACGTTAACACCTTTAAAAATAATGTAGGGGATTAATTTTATCGGTTTACTTGTTGATAGAAGATATTCAATTTAATGTTATGTTTGGACAAAGATACATCGTATGGATCAACCAATTCGGATGGTGTTCATAAAATTTACGGAGTGTCATCTTTAATCTGTCCTCCTCATAACTTTGTTTGAGCAGTTTCTGCGTTAGGATTTACAACAAATGCAACAGATCAACACACATACAGTAATATTAGCAATACATTTGAATTTATATATTTATTTATAACAATAAACATTGTTGTATATTAATTTTTGTATATTAATATGAATAGAAGAGAAACAAAAAATACGGAAGAAAATATATTTAAGAGTCAAATGTTTATGTATCACTGTGTGGCCCTTGAGAATTGTACAGAATTTTATATAAAAAAAAGGAAGAGGTAATAATATATAAGATTTGCAGTACATAATAAATTTTGCTATCAGATACAATTATATTTTATGTTAGTTTTGACAATAAGTATCTGTAAAAAAACAAATGACAAATTGAATCATAAAAATAAATCTTTAAAGGCATTCAACACGGTATCAAAGTGCTTTTTTTATGGGTCACCGTCTCGAACTTTTGATATATCCCCAAAAATAAAATTCAACTTATTCAATGGTAGACTTACCCCCACGAGATAAGAACCAATAATCATTTTTTTTAAAGTTTGGATAATCTCACAATTCAACAGAATATGTTTAATAATTTCATCTTCTAATATAGAGGGTTATCGATAACTTTGATTTTACTTAACAATTTATTTGTGGCAAGAATTCTATGGTTGATTATGTATTGAAGTCACTGTAGTTTAGTATTGACAGTGACGGTCAAAGTAGTTTGAAAATGTGTTTCCAAATGAGATCGTCACCTAATATTTAACTCCACTGCAAATGTCCTGTTGGAGTCACATTAATAGCTTAAATAACACTTATTTATTCCAAAAAAAATTACGTTGATACATGTATCATAACAATGCTGTATGAAATAAAACATCCATTTTCATCTATTTCATCATTAACATATTGTAAACTATGATTAAACCAATGTTGATAAAAAAAACAGGTTTATTACCAACTCTGATCATTTTGTTAAATCAAATAGGACTTGATAAACAATATTTATAGTCCCTATTTCTTTCTTTATCAGTAATCATTTTCAATGCTCTGAATACATCTTTCCAAAAACTGTTTTTAATATATAAACTAGCTTGTTTGATATACTGAATTCCACAATTAAAAGTACAAGTAATATAATAATGGTGAAAAGTTGTCGCATTGGCAACTATACCACTGATTGAACTTTTTCATTCCTATATTTTTGATACATGATATACTTTAAATAGAGTTGATTTAAACTTTAAATTATGTAGCGGATAACTCTAATCGGGTTGCTGGTTGATGGAGGATATGGGAGTTAATGTTATATAAAATATTGACGTTAATACTTGTTTACCTATGTTTCCTGAATAACCACCGACTGTTAACTTGTACTTTGAAGCAGCCTCTCCAATACTGAAAATTCTGTAAACAGCATATTTCTTGTTATTACTTGTATCACCAATATCTATCCTCAGTTGGTATGTTCCACTGGCTGTCAGGGTATGCACGTAATTGTTTCCTACATTTACAAAGAAAGACAGTGTCCATTAATAGGGAAAATACACAGACGATACCAATAGGACATTCAGAATTTTTTGTCAACGAACCATGACAACTAAAGACAAAACAAAAACAAACGATAAAATGACCAGGTCCAGTAAACACTTCAAAGAAAAATCCATTATTCCCTTGCGTCTAACATTTTTGTCTAGTAGTATAAACTAAATGACAAATGTGTTTGATTCTGTTATGTAAGCATTAGACTTTACCAAATTAGTTTTTGTCCCGTGTAGGAATTTAATTTCGAACTTGACGTTTGAACAATAATCCATGATCAGTAATATTCACTATCGTCATCTGAATGCCATTTAATTTAAACAAAAACTGGAAAAACCATGTTTGTGTTAGATATTAAAACCGTTCACTATTACTTTTTTTCTGAAAAAATGTTTTATTCTTTTAAACAAAAATCTTTCATGAATTGGATAACTATAGGTTTCATAGAGAGTAAACACTCGTTTGTTGATCTCTTGTTTTGATTGTTTTGCATCCTAATGCAATGCAAATCTTTTAGTGTTTTTATATGTTCACGCCTTCTTAAAATTATTACGTAACACATGTATGTTTTGATCGGCAGTCGCATTATTCGGCTATAATTCGATAAACTATAATACGATATAGTATAAACTTGACATTACAAGTATTTGCTTTGCAATTTGAATGTATTACATTACATGACACAACACAGAAAAAACTAAATAATAAGCAACACGCACCCCGACAAAACTTATGATGATCTCAGGTATAACATGAGTCAAACCTCAAAATTGTTTTGTTCTATAGAACATTTGAGATCTGAATATCTAACTTGATTGTGTTTGTTGAATATGTCTGGTATACATCCGGTTTTTCTGGAAACATATCAACATAAAACCCGACATCGGTTTTTGTTTTAGATTGTTACTTCGAAATTAGTTTTTATTTTTCAAGTCGAGGTGATCATTGTTAGAGTTCCATGACGGTATGTTTTTACTATTTTTTTTAATTTTATATTTACATACAAAATAAACCATTATTATATATAATATACATATAAAAGCTACTACTGCATTAAATGTGACACGATCTGTATCCATTCAAGACAGTTAAATTTTCAACTTTAAAACGTTAGCTCACTGAGCGTTTCAAATATCTAAATTTAATAGTCGAGAGTGGATAAATATCGAATTACAGTAGATGTGGTGACGGAAACTGTTTCTTTCATGATTTTTAGACGCTATACAGAACACCATAATTCTTCTTTTTGAATGATCTGCAAAAGGATGCGTTCTTTTTTTATAACGTCAGTAGACACGGTCACTTTATTTCATGTTGTCACAATGACAATTTCAGAGAAAAGATAGAAAATTGAACGTCATAATGGAATTTTGAAAAATGGCAAACATTTCTGGAAAAGTAAAAGTCGAGTACGATTAAGAGAATCAAGTTTGAGCCTTCTACAAAGCTGAGGACTTCTTCGCCCTATCCTAATTCAATGTAATATGTGTACAGGTGGTTATTGATCTAGTATTGGAAATGTGGTTCTTTTAGATATTGATTGATATTGATTGATATGAATTAGATTTACTTTATCATGTTTATGAGTGTGCGTTATACATCTATGCTTTAAAAAAAATGTTCATTTTACTTGTTGAAAAAAATACAAATAGACACCACTCTGCTTCTCTTGAGGTGTGCCTAGATTGGAGGAATTTATAAAATAAAGATAATGCATTTTTGTAAAACTGTATAGGAACATTGTTTAACCAAACACATGGTGTATATTGCAGAGTAACAAAACAAACACGCATTATTAATTGTATTTCAATACTGAATTTCAGTGTGCAATATATGCACAGTAAATCGAACATTAGAGTGACCGTTCATCAGAAGTGTTATACACAAAGTTAATTTTCTTGTATTTGATGTCTTATCCTGAGACGGAAAAAATCGGTATTTCTTGATCTCATTTAGGCCAATAGCTATTGCTATAGCTCATTCGCATCAATAAGAAACCAATCAGAATTTGATTGTGGTAAGTTATTATTTTAAGATGAGCTGTATGTCGATTTAAACTAATAGCTCCGCACCGTGATGCGAAGCAATACATAGATACTTAATTTCCGGCTCCCAACCATGAACAGAAATTTAAATTGAACCTAATGGTAGTACTCCTAAAAACGTTTTTACCTCATTCCGGATTTATCAGTTATCAGTTTACTCGTAACTGAAAAATACAATTCAGATGTTTGTCCTAGTAACTTAGTTTCGATTTCGCAAGCTTGGCTTCACTTGAAGGTTCGCTTACTGTATTATGATTAGTCTTTCATAAAACCCATAATTGTGTTGACATTAGATGGGTTTTTGTGTAGCTTTCTGCACGCTTTAAACACATTTTTGTAAGAGAAAAATGTGAGTGTTTTGTTCACAGTTGAATGTTCATAATAGATAGGACAACAAAATGATCAACATATGTTACGTATCAATCATTCATATGGCATTATTTTCTGTGTAATCGTTTCATGCAGTAAATAGATATAAGATAGAGAAGTAAATTAATAAAGCATAAAATTATGAAGCTGGTATCATATAATATTTTAGTTGAAAAACTACTATTTTGAATATATACAATACTTCAACTATTTTTTCTTTAAAATCTTTTTTTTTTTTTTACAATCACATAATTCAAAAAGAAATACGATAACAAGGCGAAACTATGGAGAATTAAATGTACATACCAAACCAGAATTCGCCATTAACGTAACCGAATCCATTTTCACATTCCAACCATTTCCGGTTAAAGTCAACTGATCCATCAAATCTTTTCTGTATAACCTAAATAGCATAAATAAAGGCAACAATATTAGTATTAACTGATCAATTTCACGAAATCTAAAAATATAATAACTTTATTTCCCGTGCGTTAGGGAGATATGAAGATTTATTCACCCGCGAATATTCATATTTCACGAGTGTGAACAAATCTTTATATCTCCCGATGCCAAGGGAAATGAATGTTTTCTTCCACTGCCTAAGCTCTGTATACTGTCTGAACTTCAAATATTAGTTTGCATACTGGCATTTGTTCCGACTTATCCGCTAGTTTTTATTACTAAACACGATATATATACATTGATAAATAGTACGGATAAACATTAATTATTTGATAAGTTTTTTTGTTTTAACGTCTGAAATTAATTTGAACACGATAATGATATTTGCTCAAGCTATTTAGAAATAAGAAGTTCAAGACGTAATGTACATAAACCACGCGTAACGTCCCACGATTTAGTCCCGACATGTATGAGGGGAATATCATTTTCAGAGGTGACTATGAAATTTTGTTCGACGTCACGTGTGAACGTTTCAACTTAACAAATGTTCATTTCGCTATCAAAATCAATATGCAGTGGAATAATATACATATACATATGACGACCTAATATCGTCGACCGGTATAATCGCAATATATCTACCTTCATAGCTCTGTACTAGCGCAAACGCAGAAATACACAAAAACGACTGTTCCGCGTTACGACAAACTTATCTATACAACAAGATATTTTCAATTTTCGACAAAAAAATTGGCCCCGGTTTATGTAGACCAAGATTTCGTTTCAATATTTTTATCTATATTCTACAGCAAAAAATAAACAAACAACGCTCAGGGTACAATAATCGATTACAAATATCCAATCCATGGTTAAAGGAACACAAATCTACGGCTGCCATGATTTATATCATAATTTATAAGCATGATGCAATCCTTTTCACGTATTAAATCATTAGTCACCAAACCGGTATCTTTATTGACAAAGTTCCTCGAAATAAAAACCGCAAGAAGGATATTTAAGATATAACTGTACAGCATGATTTTCTTTTTTCGAAGAATTAGAAAAGATTCGTTGGAAGGAGTGTATAAAACAAAGAGTGATGTGTTGCGTGTCAGAGGATGGTTTATACTGAGGTTACAATAATAAAACTTCAAGGTCCAAATTCTCAAAATTTTCATTATCTTGATATGTAAATCAACATTTTGAGAACTTTGACATGAAAGATTGTAAATCAAAGATGCCAAGTTTCCTGATGCAAGTTAATAGAATATATACTTACTGCTTTTTGGAATTACTATTGAAGTTTAAAGAGTATTACTTGCAATATTTATAGAATAAAACAAATGAACCTACTGTCCATCCCCCGCCGTCAGTAGACATATCACAATAGGCCTGAACCTCCTTTTCGCCGTCTGGGTATATTTTGTACACACCACTTTCTTTCTTCGAAAAGCTTTTCTTGTGCATCTCTGAGCAGTCTTTGAACCTTTTCTCTACATATGCGTCTGTTTATAAACAAGGCATTGTAAGTAAAGTTGTAGGAAAATCACATAAAGTATAATTGTAATTATATTTCTTGACCACTTCGCGGCTATTTAATTTCGCGATTTTCTGATTACTTGATGAAGTTAAATAAGGAAAGATCAAATTTTTAACATATTCGCGACGATTTATATTCGCGTTATTTTTCTACTCGCGAAAATCGCGAAAATAAATCGCTCGCGAAAATAAGTTGGTTTACAGCAATTCATATCTTTTTTTGAGTAAACTAAGTAAAACATACACATGATACAGGTGCAATTACTTTAAACTTTTATCCCGTAGTTTTAATATTTTCGATTAATCTTCATATCATTATGTTGCAATTTCAGTGATTTTTACTAACCATCTCGTAAAAATCAGCATATCACAAATACTGACCACTGTAATCCAAAAAGTCCGTTTCCAGTTGCTTGGATACAACAAATGGACTTCACCTATTTCTTTTTAGTTAGCGAAGAATGTTTGTCTAGCAGTAATCAAATAAATTGTTGATTTTTTTGTAGTAAAGAAACACTGCAGAATCTTCTCATATGATTTATTGCACAACTTATTTTTGTAAATAATATGCATGACTGTATGACACTGAATATAAGGTAAATTTCAATCAAAAAATTATTCATACCAAAATGTCTTTACAATAAATTTTGTTTTAGCTTATAATTAATACAAGGCTGATGATTCCTACACGCGCGTTTCTAATGTAATTGACTCATCATTGGTCTCGAAGCCACAAATGAGAAAGACAAGAAAGGAAATATAGTTTCCCTCACAAATGTATGTTCACAATCCTTTGTATCAATAATTCTCCGTCTCTGACAAGTTTTCATTTACATAGGTATGGTACTTATCAAATTTGAGTAGGTCTTCTTTCTACATTGACATTCGTAAAAAAACAGTCATAATAAAGAAAAGAAAGTTTTAAGAACAGCCTTACCATTTAATGCGTTTGCCAAATTTGTCTTCCAGTCTTCTAATTCCTTTCTTTGAGTTTTCGAATTAGTATTGACTTTTGTTACTTCCTCTTGGATATCTTTTAATAACTTCGCAAATTGAGATTTAAGGTCAGTAGCAAGATCGAGTATTTTGTTATTGTTATCTTCTTGTGATTTGTCAAGCTTGGATGTATATTCTGAAAGCATTGCCAATTTCAAGCTTTTCTGTCGGTGTCCAAAACCACTCAACAAATCTGTTTTTTCCGTTTTAAAATTTGATTCACTTTCACTTAAATTTAAATTTTTGTAAACATTAAATACGTCATGCTGTATATTTTCTTGTTTGTCCTCAAGATTATTAACTATGTTTGACATCTTTTTGTCATATTCTTCTTTTGAATCGTTCAGTTTAGAAGAGTAATCTTTTAACATGGATGTTTTCAATTGTTCTTGCTAATTTTTCACCATATCTCTAACATCATCAGAAAAGGTGGATTTGATATCTTCATCAATATGAGATTGTAATTGCTCGTTCATTGACGTTATGTCAAGTTCTGCTACAAGAGGGGCTTGTAGGTTATTTGATATCAATGGCATTCTCACTTGTTTGCATTCGGAACCGGACTTCGTACAGGGTTTACCATCAATAATATTGTTAGTCAACAATATTATTATCGAACAAAATGAAACAAATTTTACCGTCACCTTCATTGTAAATGTGTTATATCCTTTCTGTGGATATCAGAAGGATGTTAACGTCCCGATATCAAACTGTTCTGCTGTAAAAATGAAATAATTTCTATAGAAATTAGAATATATATGTTCTGATAACGTCATGAAATACCTCCACAATAACATTTATGTTTGATAAATTAACAAAATCCTCACAATATGACATATTTGACGCAAGCAGACATTCTTTATACGATATTCTGTTTTCTTTTGGCACTTTTGGCACTTTTAAAAATAGTAGTAATGCGAGAATGATGCGTTAAAGATAGGACGCTATTTTAAGACGATTGCTAAGTGTTAACATTGCATGAAATTGCGTCTTTGCATTTGCTATGTTAAATGTGTACTGATTGCTATTATGTTTTTATTCCTTTCTTTGAATAACTCAATTTAAAAATATTTACAGCGGTTTTGGCACAGTATTCCTTAAATAAATGATTCAGACAGTCGTTTTAAAAGAAGTTTAAGCCATACAATGTTAGACTTTCAGATTATCACTAATAACAAACGCATAAAGTAACAAAGTCTCGCAGACTTTTGTTTTGCCACTTATATACACATTGCTTTAAAGTACACAGTGAATTGCCAAAAACATAAGTAAACAAATTTGGGAACATGAAGTAATGTAATAGCTATAAAGAAAAAAAATAGATTTGTAAATACAGGTTACAATTTCAATTTTTGGCGCTAAATTACATTACAATGTTTTCTAAATACAACCACTTTTTTTCTGACCGTGCTGTTTTGTTTCGCAAGATGTCGCTTAGATTTTTTGTGCATGATATCGAACATTTAATACGATTTTGAAACTCACCCTGTTAAGCTGAACACTTTTTATTGTAAGAGTTATCTCCCCAAACACTGTTTTGCTTGTGTACAATACGACAAAATTATTTCACCAATTTGCTCGTTATATACTCAGGATCTTAAATATAATTATGACCCGAAGCGGAGACTAAATATGAGAGTTATTTCCCCTTTTGTATTTTTAATAAGAAATATGTAGTTATAATTTAAGTGATAGATAGCTAGGGTGTTTTGATTTGAGGTCCTTGGTAAAACAAATATAAAAAAAGGTCAAAGGTCAAGGTCATTTCTAAATTTGGATTTGGCTAATATTCCCCACTTTTATAACACACTTTGAGATAACGAGAACATATTTTTACTTACTTTTAAGTTGCGACATGTCTAAACACATACAAAGTGATTTAAAGGATACGGTTACATAAAATTAGAGTTTTCTCTCCTCTTTTATTTAAAAATACGCACATGGTGATATAACTCGTTCACCAAATATAAACAAGACCGAGGATCTTTTGATTTGAGGTCCTTGGTTTATGACATTGAAATTTAGCTCAAGGTCATAGGTTAATTTGATGTTCTAGATTTTAACCTTTGCCTCATATATATACATGATAAAGACATGAGACTTTTTGCATTAAGTTCCAAGCAATATGACCTTGAAAAAGGAACCAGAAGTTACCCTGTGTAAACCAGTAGTAGTTAATTTTTGTATATTTTGAATGTGAAAGTTTATAGAACTATACATTTTTGGAATCAGTGTCCATTAAACAGTTAAATAATACCGGAGGTAAATTTCAAACCGGAAGTAACACATTATCTCCCTTATTTAAAAACTATTGTACAGAAACCATTTTTTTTTAATCAGCATACTATAAGCTATCATTTGATGCTGTCAATGACTTACTATTTTCATATCAAAATATTTTTTTTATTTTGGAAAGACCTTCAATTGTTCTCTGAACAATTGTTTTTTTTATTTTTTTTACAATTGTTGGAAAACATCTTTTACTAAATATGTTTTGTTTAAAACCTATATATTATTATGTTCTATGCTTAGAGTCGATATTTTAGTCCATACACAATCAAAGTCGTTCACCATCGATCAGGTAATGTACATTTCACTGTATTTTATATTTATCCGCCAGATGTGAGGCCTTCTTTTTATTGAATGGGATTTTCCCTAATATCCAAAATCAAATAAATAGTAATAACACAACAAACAACAATTGAAAATATTTTTTTTCTAGAATGTAGTATAAAGACAATAATAATGTACTGACTTGACATATGAACGATTTAATGATTCCTCATATTGTTCACTATAATGGTATAAACACATTACTATTCTACATGTATGATATATGTCATTGATAGCTCGTGCAGTAATAACTGTATTATATAAATAACTATAATTTGGTATGAGAGTGCTTTTATATAATTGTCAGTCAATGATAATTATAATGGATTCTAAGGGATTATACATGCGATGTACTTCTCTCTAAATGACACATATAAACATAACCAGTAACCGCTGTTGGTGGTATTCTAGCAATTGACAGCAAACACATGATATTTTTAGTATCATTATGCAAGGCACACAGAAATACACAATCATAATATTTAGAGAGTAAACGAAAGAAAAATTAACCCATTTTAGAAAAAAAGAGAAAGTGTAGAAATGTGTATCCCGTCACTAGGTTCAGGTGGTAATTAAAAACGACATTTAAATGAATCTTCGAAAATCAATAGGAAACTTTATAGAAAAATTCTGTATTGAATATTGAAACTACTAAGGTAACATGATGAAGTAAACAAAGATGATATAGTGTATTCATCCATGACCAAAATCAGTAAAAGAACATCGAAACAGTAGCAGCAATCCTGTCACTGGTTTTAGTGGAATTCTTAGCCAAACTTGATTCAGGCATTCTAAGATGATACATTTCTTTCACTTTTGACTTTTTGTTATAAAAAAAGATGTGGCCGCCGAGCTGTCAACACCATAAAAATCAGCTCCTCAGTTTTTGCAGAATTTAGTTATTTTTTCAAAGTGCCAGTAATTAAAACGAATACAAAAGGATGAAGAAGTGAATTTGGATTCTTAATATATATGTTTTGAAGAAATTTGATGTGGAATTACTTACCTATGAGCTTCTAAAGAATTTTCATTTGGATCTTTAGAGTTGAATTATTGATTTTCTGTTGTGAGTAGTTATATTGACTAACAACAATATGCCTGGAGGCAATTCTTTACCAAGTAATAAAACTGGACAAAATTATAAGGAAAAGAAATCTACTAACAGTAATACTGTTCAAACATTATTGTCAGCCAGAAAGGATTTAGATAAAACAAAAGCTAGAACACAACCTAAATTACCTAAAAGAACTCATTCAGAGTTGTCTAGTGAGTCAGACAATAGCATGGACACTAGTGGATTAAATAGTCTACAAAAGGACCTTGATGAAATCAAAACAAACCTTCAGGGGATAACCAAAAAAGATGATCTTGACATACTAACAAAAGATCTTGTAAGAACTCATGATTTAGAAATAATTGTGACCTCTATTGTGACCAAACTATTTCAAAGATTTGAATCAACTATGGATAAGAAACTAAACACTAAATTAGCAACAGTACAGAAAGAAATGCAAGAGATGCAAAGCAAGTTTGAAGCCTTATCTATAGAAAATGAAGAACTTAGAAAACAAATTGACCAAACCAGAGATGTAGTTATTAAAAACAAAAAAGGCTTAGAGGATTCAACCAGAATAAACCAAGAGGCATTAACTAGTGCCAACTATAATGAACAATACTCTAGGAAAAACAACATCAAAGTCATGAACTTTCCCAGACGTGAGGATCAGAATTTGCGATCAGACTTTATAGAAACTGTGAGGAGGGATCTTAATGTTCACCTCGAAGAGCGGGATGTTGTTGCAATCCACCGCTTGCCATCAGACAAACCTGGACCAAAACCAATGATTGTAAGACTTTTCAATAGTGATGTTAAAAGAAAAGTGATGGTAGAGAGAAAAAACTTGAATAACAAAGTACGCATTAGTGATGACGTTACCTGGAGAAACATGCAGCTGATTAGTAAACTGAGAGACATGAACTGTTTTGAATCTGTATGGTTTTACAACTCTGGAGTATATGGTAGAATGGAAGATGGTTTACAACTGAAGTTTAACTTATTTGATAATATAAGGACAAGGTTACAACAAAGAAAATAGACAAGATGTATTAAAATTCTTGGTTTTAACTGAAATTAATAGAAAATGTTTTTACAAGTATTCATTTTGACACCTTAATTAGTAACTGTAAAATTATACAAATTTATATCTAGAAATAAGAAATAATTTAACTACTTATATTGAATGTGAATGTGTTTTTTTGTTTTGTTTTTTTAATTTTGTATTATCTCCCTTGAATCAATTATGTTCAAGTTTTTCTGCTGTAGAATATGTTTATACATTACTATTTTATAATAATAAGAAACATTGATGATAATTTATATTATATAGAAACTTTATGGTAAAATTAGTATACTTAGAACCTATAAGCATATACAATCACGACATTTATAAGGTGACTTACTTGTATTTTTTGTTATCTCCCTTGAGTCACTAATTTCTATTATTCTTATAATTGAACATGTAAATATATACTACTCACAATTACAATTATAAATGACACTTATGGCAAATGTTAATGTAAAGATATTATTCTGTAGAAACTGAAAAATTGTGAAACATTGTTCATAATTATGAAAATGCTTTATCACAATTGTCATATTCAATCCATTGAATATTTTTTTAAACTTTTTCTCATTTATTTTTCTATATTTTTTCATTTATTTTTAAACACTCCTTTGAAAATTATCCTGTTTGACATCCCCATTCTAATCACTTTTCCTTGTTTACATCATTATTGGATAATTATTTTTATTTCTTTCAGTCAACTACTTGATGTAATTTGGATGCAAACATTTTACTATCAATGAGTTCATTAAAGATTTTGTCTGTTAATTGTCAAGGCCTTGGTAACACATTAAAAAGAAGAGACGTATTTGATATGCTGAAGTCAAAGAACTGTAATATATATTGTATTCAGGATACTCATTTTACAAATGATATAGAAAACATAGTGAGATCTATGTGGGGTTATGAGTGTTATTTTTCATCTGTTAGCTCAAACTCTAGAGGTGTAGCTATTTTGTTCAATAATAATTTTGAATGCAAAGTGTTGAAAGAAAAAAAAGATATAAATGGAAACTATTTAATTTTAGATATTCTTGTCGAAAATAGAAAGATAACTCTTGTATGTCTATACGGACCAAATACAGACAATCCTGATTTTTTTTCTAATATTATGTCTGTTATTGATGATTTTGAAAATGAATACTTTGTTATTTGTGGTGATTTCAATCTTGTCCAAAACCCATGTATAGATTATAGCAACTATGTGAATATTAACAATCAGAAAGCTAGGGAAAAAGTATTGGAATTTATTGAAGAAAGAAATTTGATAGACCCGTATAGAGAACTTTTTCCAGATGTACAGCGATACACTTGGAGAAAGAGAAATCCTTTTAAACAGGCTAGATTAGACTTTTTTCTTCTCACTGAAAACTTTTTAAACAGTCTAAAAAATTGTAATGTGCTTCCAAGCTATCGGTCAGATCACTCTATGATTTTGCTAGATTTAGAATTTAACCCTTTCATTAGGGGAAAAGGTTTGTGGAAGTTTAACAACTCTTTATTATATGATATAGACTATATAAATACTATTAAGCAAAAAATTCAGGAAGTGAAAAAACAATATTGTGCTTTAGTTTATAATATGGAAAATATTGACAAAATAGATAATACAGACATTCATTTTAGAATTAACTGTCAGATTTTGCTTGAGACTCTTCTTATGGAAATTAGGGGAAGACAATTTCATATTCAAGCTATAAAAAAAAGCAAGACGAAAAAAGGGAAATAAATCTTCGAAATGAAATAACTCAATTAGAAGAAAGAGTTGACGAACATTCCATTAACGCATTAGAAGCAAAAAAGCATGAGCTCGAAAGTTTACGAACACAAAAATTAAAAGGGAAATTAGTAAGATCCCGTGTTCAATGGATACAGGAAGGGGAAAAACCTACTAATTATTTCTGTAGCTTAGAATCACGAAATTTTATGAGCAAAATTATTCCCAAAGTAGAGAAAGAAAATGGGGAAATTATAACAAAACAAAAAGATATTTTGAATGAAGTTAAATATTTTTATGACAATCTTTATAAAAAAAGGGATACTAAAAGTACTTTAAGTGATCTTAAAAAAGACTTAAAAAATTTAAGTGTTCCTATACTTTCGTCTCAGGAAAAAGAAAGCTTGGAAGGTATAATTACTGTTAAAGAAGCCGGAGAAGCATTGAAAAAAAATGAAAAACAACAAAACTCCTGGAACGGATGGTTTTTCAGCAGAGTTCCATAAATTTTTTTGGAAGGATCTTCAAATTTTTATTGTAAATTCTTTAAATTATGGTGCAAAAACAGGGGAACTATCTGTTACACAAAAACAAGGGATTATTACTTGTTTACCAAAAGGGAATAAACCCCGCCACTTTTTAAAAAACTGGCGCCCTATATCTTTACTGAATACTGTGTATAAAATTGGATCAGCAGCTATTGCAAACAGATTTAAGAGTGTCCTTGATAAATTGATAAATTTTGATCAGACTGGTTTTCTTAGTGGAAGGCATATTGGGGAAAATATAAGACTCATTTATGATATATTACAGTACACAGAGGAACATGAAATACCAGGGTTATTACTTTTGATTGATTTCGAAAAAGCTTTCGATTCAATATCATGGGACTTTTTGATAAATGTTTTGAAATTTTTCAATTTTGGCGATTCTATCATCAATTGGGTTAAAGTTTTTTACAATAATATCAACTCTGCTGTCATCCAGGGGGGGAACCTTTCAGATTTTTTTACTATTGGAAGAGGTTGTAGACAAGGGGACCCCCTGTCTCCATATCTTTTTATTTTATGTGTTGAGATTCTGGCATTGAAAATAAGGGGAAATAGTGACATTAGTGGTATAGAGGTCACACGGGTTGAGCATAAATTGTCACAGTTTGCTGATGACACCTCTTTGATTTTGGATGGGAGTGAAAAATCTTTACAAGAATCATTATTAGAGTTAGACTGGTTTGCAAAAATATCTGGACTGAATATTAACTTCAGAAAAACACAAGTTATTTGGTTTGGGAGCAAAAAATATAGTACAGATACTTTATGCCCTAACAGAAATCTGTCCTGGGGTGAAACTTCGTTTAAATTACTAGGAATCAATTTTGATGTAGATCTTGAAAAAATTGTTAAGATAAATTATTCTGAAAGAATTGTACAGATTAAAAATACTTTAAATCAATGGTCTAAAAGGAATCTAACTGTTATAGGTAGAATAACTGTGATTAAAACTCTAGTCTTGCCTATTGTAAACCATCTCATTATCTCTCTGCCAAATCCTTCAGATGATATTATTAAGAGAATAAATGAACTTATTTATTCATACATATGGAACTCACCTATACATAGAGTTAAGAAGGATATTCTAATCAAAGATTATTTGGAGGGAGGTTTGAAAATGCTTGATTTGAATATGTTCATTACAGCACTTAAATCAACATGGATTAGGAGGCTTTTGCAGAGAGATAGTAAATGGCAAAATATTTTCATGTCAAATATAGATAAAAGAAAGTTGTTTAGTTGTGGTGTTGATTATATTAGACAACTGTATATGACAGTTAACAATCATTTTTGGAAAGATGTACTAAGATCCTGGGAAATGATTATTCAAAAAGAAAGAAATTTTACTTATGATTCATTTTTATCAAATCCACTATGGCTGAATAATAATATTAAGATTGGTCATAAATCAGTAATTTATCAAGAATGGTTCAATAGTGGTATTAGATTTGTAAATGATATAGTTGACGAAAATGGATCGTATATTTCATTTGACCAATTTAAGCAAAAATATAACATTAACACAGATTTTCTTAAATTTTACAGTGTTATTTCGGCAGTGAAAGAGGCATCAAAATCTTTCCCTACAGGATCTTACAAATTAGTTTGTCCTTTTATACCATCATGTCTACAAATATTTTTAAAACATTGTAAAGGATCAAAAGATATGTATTCTGTACTGACAAGAAATAATGTTATTCCTACTGGACAGCTTAAATGGGTTAAAATTTTAGGTGAACAGAATCTGAACTGGAAAAAGATTTTCAGACTGCCTTTTGCTGTTACTAAAAATAGTAAATTACAGTGGTTGCAATATAGGATTAACCATTGCATTATTGCCACAAATCAGTATTTAGTTAAAATAAAATTGACTGATGATCCTTTATGTACATTTTGTAAATCAGATAATGAGTCTATAGAACACCTATTTTGGAATTGCAATACTGTACAAGATTTTCTACAGGGTGTTGATAACTGGTTCCTTTCCGGTGGAATAAGTCTCCCAATAAATAAATTAAACTTTCTTTTTGGAGACTTATCCAAGATATTTCCCAACAACCCATATAACATGATTTTTCTTTATATTAAACAATATGTGTATAATTCTAGATGCTTTAAAAAGAATCTCTCATTGCAAGCAATTATAATAAAACTGAAAGATATGTATAAATTAGAGAGTATGATAGCTGTAAAAAATAAAAAGATAACTGAATTTGACAATGTATGGAATGTTTTTGAAAAACTGTTATTGAATTCCAGCTAATGTCTTTTTTGTTGTTGTTACAATAAATTATGACTACTTAATTATAATCTTTTTTAAAGAAAATATTATTGTCGTGTTATGTACTTGATCAGTGTTGATGGCTGTTACGAAAGAAATATGTCTCGTAAATTTTCAATTTTTGTTCAACATAATTATTTGATATTTAAAATATAGATAGGGATGTAACTGGATAATCCTTTTGTGTTTTGTTTTTTGTGTTTTGTTTTCCTTCGTTATTTATTTATTTATTTTTTTTTAATTTTTTAATTTTTTATTTCTTTATCTTTTCAATAGAAATTGTAAAATATTTCCAATTAAGATTTATTTATAAAAATGACATTGTATTTATCTTATATGTATTATATTGTATGTATGTCATGTATATGTTGTAATTTTTGGAAATAAAAAAATAAAAAGTTAAAAAAAAAATAAAAAAAGATGTGGTTTGAAAAGTTTTGTTAGATGGAGGTTTAAGATACCAACAGAAGGTGTAGATATAGCGACAAACGCTATTTCAACGCATTTTTAAAACGTATTTATTCATGTTATTACAAGATTGTCTTTTGTATGACTGCTTTGGTGTCTTTGAAGTTAATTTGTTGCATGTGTACTGATAGCTGATTTTTGTTTTGGTGTGGACTTATATATATGTTACAGTAAATAGGTGAAATTAGCAATTACACGTAATTACTAAACATTTCAGTAAATACCTGTAATTACTAGCCAATTTAGTAATTACATGTATTTACTAGTTGTTTCAGTGATTACTGGTAATCACTGATGTTTTTGGTCATTTTTACAGCTATTTACTAACTTGATGTTTTTGTTTTAAAATTAAAAAAAATAATTCATGATACCAAATAAGAAAGTAAAGGGGTAGGGATTTTAAGGGAACTTACTTAAGGATGTAGGAATATAAGTGCATTCTCTTTTGTGTTTGTGAATTGAAACTGGAAAATGGTTGCATGTTTTATAAGTTTTAAAACTTCCTAAATATATGCATGCAAGACAATGATATCAATCCAAAATTGAGAAAAACTTTCGTGAGAAGTTTATAGGCAAATTCGCCACCTATTTTTTATGATAGACATTCTATTGTGCCAAATTTGATTAAATGATCTTGATAATTCTTAAAATCTCATTATTTTGTTAAACTTAAATCTCCATCATGCATACTTTGCATATCAACTTGCCCAATGACATCAGTTAAATTCCTTTTACAAAATAGGTTTAGCTACAACTTCTTTTATCAGACATTTGTGATAAAGCTGGCATTCTTCACAAACAAATTAATGGCGTAAGTCACATTTTCTTATTTCTGTGTTTCTTATTTGTGTTTCTCTTTTTATATATTTATTTTCAAGAAGTAGATTTTGTAAAACTAAAATCAAATTTTCCCGGATTTTACTTATGAATGGACTTAGTTTTTATGCCAGTAAACATCACATTCACACTGTGGTTTAAAACTTAATAACTTTCTCCAAATATCCTGGATTTCTACCAAACTTGAACAGAAGCTAAATATTTATAATCATAAGATAATATCCAGAAGTAGAGTTTGTAAAAAAAATCCATTTTTTCGTATATTACTTATAAATGGACTAGTTTTTTTTCTCCAGTTAACATTACATACACTCTGCAGTTAAATTTTTTAAAACATTAGATTGTATAAAGCATCCTGAATGTTTACCCTATTTTGACAGAAGCTTCTTACAGTTCTAGTCAAAAGATAGTATCTAGAGGAAAATTTTAATATTTTTTTCCCTTGTTTGTTGAGCCTGCGATTAACAACAAAAGTAGGCAAGACTATTGGTTCTACAAAACCCTTACATTTTAATAGCTGAATTTTAAAACAATGGTAACCCATCTCCATCTAGCGGTTGAATTGATGGTCACATGAATACGTATTCAATGAAGCCCAAATATCCACTTGCAAGTGCACAACTCATCAACCTTGTTTCTCAGCTAATTTAACAAAATAGAACCAGATTGGCTGCTAACAGTTAATTATAATTTCAATTTATCATTTTAATTAATGATTTTACAACAAAAAAAAAGATATTTAAATTTTTTTCATATCTCCAAGCCAATGCACATAACAGTTTATTCCAGTTATTAACCTTCATAACGTTATCTTATCTTTATACAGTAATAAGTCTAAATATTCTTCAAATTCAAAGTTTCTTTAAAAAGTTAAAACATAATGCTTTGGGAGAATTTTCCATTTCTGATTTCCAAGTCGGCTGAAATTGGTCAAATTTTTTTGTATAATGCTCAACTTGAACCATTTTGGATTAAAACTAAAGTTACTCTCATTTAACCAAATATTTGAAAGTCCATATTTATTCTAGATATATTTTATACAAATCAACCATTCAAAATTTTAAGAGTACTAATTGATCTTCTCGTTAGTATTACCATAACTTTTTATCACCTGACCATAATACAACATTGTTTTAACAGTCAGTAAATAAGTGTACAAATTCATTTTAAAATTAGTGATTACTGGTAATAACTGGGCCGTTTAAGGAATTACTTGTATTAACTAAGTGCATCAGGAATTACCTGTAATTCCTAAAGTTTAGTAATTACATGTAATTCCTAATTTCACCTATTTACTGTAACATATATAATACTTTGAAATAGGGTTTGTTTATTGTTACAGTTCGTACAATGGCCTACATGTAATAATTCACCATATCATCATACAGTTCCGTGGGGATAATTTTCTTATTGGAAGTCATACCACATCTCTATATTTCTACATATGATTTGAAAACACCGGTTAATTTTCATATTAATTCCGTTTATATTGGTTTTAATTATCATACTTAAATCATTTTTTATTTGAACTGAGTTTCCAAATTTGATCAATCAATATTTAAGAAAAAAATACAGTTTTTTCTTTGTTAAAAAATAAGCAGGGAATGATTCAGAATAAAACGCAATTGTTTGAAATTTATTGTCAACTTAAATGGCTGTTTTCTTTGTATCTACATTTGGGTTTACAATCATTGACCGAATACAATTGGTTTCAAGCGCAGAAGTACTTTATATTGAAAATGTCGGCTCGTGCACCGATTTCATCATTTGATATTACTTAGTTCAATTGATACAATTGCCGATATTTTAATTCCTTTAAATGCGAATCGTTGATTCCGTTAAATACTTTTAAAATTAATACAGTTAATGTATGTTCTTAACATCAAAGAGCTTAACATCCAAGTATATATCTTTATACAAACACAAATGATTAGTACATACATCGTAATTCTTGTTAAAAATTCCTGATGTACATAATGATATTAGTCTATAGTTATGATAGTGTATATGTATGTGATAATGAATACATTTTCATAAACATATTTGCTAGTAGTCTTTTAATTTATTATTTTCATTTTGTTTATTTTCTTTTATTTCCTATTCTGACATCGGACTCGGACTTCTCTTTAACTGAGTTAACTCTTTAACAACAGCAGAAGGTCACCAACAGGTCTCAATGTAGCGAGAAATTCCCGCACCCGGAGGTGTCCTTCAGCTGGCCCCTAAACAAATATATACTAGTCCAGTGATAATGAACGCCATACTAATTTCCAAATTGTACACAAGAAACTAAAATTAAAATAATACAAGACTAACAAAGGCCAGAGGCTCCTGACTTGGGACAGGCGCAAAAATGCGGCGGGGTTAAACATGTTTGTGAGATCTCAACCCTCCCCCTATATCTCTAACCAATGTAGAAAAGTAAACGTATAACAATACGCACATTAAAATTCAGTTCAAGAGAAGTCCGAGTCTGATGTCAGAAGATGTAGCCAAAGAAAATAAACAAAATGACAATAATACACAAATAACAACAGACTACTAGCAGTTAACTGACATGCCAGCTCCAGACCTCAATTAAACTGACTGAAAGATTATGATTTCATCATATGAACATCAGGCACAATCCTTCCCGTTAGGGGTTTAGTATCATACCATCATAACATATATGAGAAGAACATAACCCGTGTCATGCCAACAACATTTTTTAGAATAAATGTGTTTAGTTCCGATGCAAAAACCTTATCAGTGACTCAATATTAACGCCAAAATATGCAATCTTTAATGACTTGACAACCTTTTTTAAAAAGGGAAAAGAAGAAAAGTTTGAAGCTTTCGTACTGACATGATTTATAACAGATATTCTAAAATAGTCCATTTATAAATTTTGAAATTATAAAGAAACTAAAGTTTCACAAATCTCAGGCAAAGTTGACCTTAGATGGATTTGGTTTTTTTTTCCTTCGGTTATTTGTGGTTATAAAGCTCTTGCTGTGTTTCGATTCTTATACATTTTTGACTTTCAAATATTCGGCTCTGAGCGTTCCTGGTGAAAATATATCTAAAAAGCGCTTCGGACACATGCAATTTATATCATGTTGTTTTCATTTTTTCAAGAAGTTTGTTTTATCAATTCATTTAAAACAAAAAAGTTTCCTGATCATCAAGACAGTTTTTGATATTATATGGTCTGTTAAAGGTTAAATAAAAAGAATACAGCTTTTTGTATCATTCATTTCATTTATTTAAAATGAAAATTTGACGTTTCCTTATCATCATGACAGATTGTGATAGTATACCATTCCACTGCATCTCTTGAAACGGTATGTTTAGGTTTGATTCCCAACATTTCTGATACCACCATGGTCCTTGATGATAAGAGGCACAATGTTTGTTCCATATGTCATTGTCCTGATCTTTAGCACTAAACTTATATTCATTATGACTTGCCAATTTATCCCCTGTAAACTGATGACACAACTGTGCATAAAGTACATCAATTTAGTTGACAAAGGATCATTTCTGGTATACATCAATGTATGTAGACGACATAGTAATTAAATCATGATATGATTTGCCTTGCAATAATGGTCTATAAGTGAACACACTTTCGTAACAAAAGTGGTGTTACCAAGACACTGATAATTGTTAAACTTGAAATATTTGAGAATGTTAAAATGTTAAAATTTCTATCAATATCTAACTTACCGGATTTGAAGTGCTCATATTTTTGCTGAACCTACTTATTGGATTTTATTAAGTCCTAAAGGAAGATTAACAAGTGGGCGCTAAATAGACATAACTGAATCGCTTAATCAATTTATTGATTGAATAGTCTTTAAAAGAACCATAATTTCATATACATGGTATGGAAACACCAATGATATTAAATTGTTTTTATAAAAAAGAATAAATTATAATATTTTTTTTTTATATGAGATTTATGCAGCTGATTCATTTGATGGGGTGCTTACTGTGTGAGGAACGCTTAGCTTACTTTACTGCTCAAGGTGGATGTAAACACTATTTTACCTGCGTTTCCTGATTAATCACCGACTGTTAACTTGTACTTTGAAGCAGCGTCTGCAATACTGAAACGTGTGTATACAGCATATTTCTTGTTTTTACTTTTGTCAACCATATTTATTCTTATTTCGTATTTTCCAGTTGCTGTCAGAGTATATACGTAATGGTTTCCTACAATATAAGAATATAATTTTTTCTTCTGGAAAAAAATTTCATGCAAAAAAGGTAACAATAGGACTTTCATAACTCATTAGGTGACCTTACAACGCCATGACAAAAAATTTGATAAATTATTTCACAAAATGTTACACAAAAACAACGAATGAAAATCAACAACCCAATCCAAATAATTGGATGATCTCAATTGCTGACCAAGGATTAGCAGAACCTATTTGGATGTGATACGACACTATTAAATCGAGGATTAGAGATCGGGATTGTGGTAACGACAATTAAAACATCTCAGTCGTCTTCAGTTACACTAATATTTCTTAATGATTAAACAACTATTGAAGGCACATGGAAAACGATCGAATGGATGACTACAACTTCACAACAGAACAATGCTTGTTTGAAAGCTTCTTTATCACCTGCCACCAGTGCGAAGCACATTATGATAGGAAAACAATTACAAACATACCGAAATCTAAGTTAAGTTTCAAAAGAGGAAGATAATAAACACTGATAAAATCAATACTATCAATGAATAGAACGAATACGAAAACACTTTCATATTCCTGACTTGGTGCAGATTATGAAGACAATAACTAGTTGAACCTGGGTTTATAGCTATCCGAACTTCCTCCATATATGACAGTTGTTTATAGTTTTGTTAAATTGATACAATTTCGTGAGCAATTCAAACACACATAATATGTAAATATACCACTATTTTAGACTCATCTGTATATATTGTGTTCACATAAATCACAACAAACTACAAAACTCATACAAACATACAAACAAAGCTAACAAAAGAATTGAAGTCGTATTCCGTTCAATTTGATACGACAAGCATATCGTCATACGGGAAATAGAAAACAGACTACAACCTTTCAAGAAGTACAATTTGCAATTAGGAATCCGGTCAACTTATCACTGACATAAGCAAGTTGGTTCGAGGGCCTACCGTAAAGAATATTCAATCAAAACATATAAGTATTTTAAGTACTACATAAACCAAATAATTAAAACACATGTACATGCAAATTCTTCTTCTTAAGGTTAACAAAATGACAATAATACATGAATAATAAAAGTCTACTAGCAGTTAAGTGACATGCCAGCTCTAGACTTCAATCAAACCGATTCAAAGATTATGTCGTCATCATATGAATATCAGGCACAATCCCTCCCGTATGGGTATAAGTATCATACCATCATAAAATATATGAGAGGAACATAACCAATGTCATGAATACAACTGGTTTTTAAATAAATGTGTTCCGATGCAAATACTCTTTACGTAAATCAATATTAAATCCGAAATATGCAATCTTTAATTCACCTCAAAAGCTAACAAAACCTTTAAATAGACTTATTAAGAAAGGATATAGTTACGATACTGTTGTCAGGTCATTAACGATTACATACTTTGGCGTTAATATTGATTCACTTATAAGGGTCTTTGCATCGGAACTAAACATATATATTTAAAAACCAGTTGTTGGCATGCTACGAGTTATGTTCTTCTCATATATGTTATGATGGTATGATACTAAACCCCTCACGGGGAGGATTGTGCCTGATATTCATATGATGAAGACATAATTTTTCAATCAGTTTAATTGAAGTCTGGAGCTGGGATGTCAGTTAACAGCTAGTAGTCTGATGTTATTTATGTATTATTGTCATTTTGTTTATTTTCTTTGGTTACATCTTCTGACATCAGACTCGGACTTCTCTTGAACTGAATTTTAATTTGCGTATTGTTATGCGTTTACTTTTCTGCTTTGGCTAGAGGTGAAGGGGGAGGGTTGAGATCTCACAAACATGTTAACCCCGACGCATTTTTGCGCCTGTCCCAAGTCAGGAGCCCCTGGTCTTTGTTAATCTTGTATTATTTTATTTTTAGTTTCTTGTGTACAATTTGGAAATTAGTATGGCGTTCATTTTCACTGAACTAGTATATATTTGTTTAGGGGCCAGCTGAAGGACGCCTCCGGGTGCGGGATTTTCTCGTTACATTGACGACCTGTTGGTGACCTTCTGCTGTTGTCTGCTCTATGGTCGGGTTATTGTCTCTTTGGCACATTCCCCATTTCCATTCTCAATCTAACTAAGCTGTATTTAGCAAAACTTTTAGGAATTTTGGTCCTTATTGCTCTTCAACTTAGTATTTTGTTAGCCTTTTAATTTTTTGGATCCCAGCGTCACTGAAGATTCTTTTGTAGACGAAACGTGCGTCTTGCGTAAATACAAAATTCAATTCTTGTATCTATGATTAGTTTAATCAATTCATTTAGAGCTAGATAAAATGATAATAATATAATGGTTTCTGTAATACATTAATATAAAGGTTGTGTGTCATATTTAAAGTAATTAAACACCATGTTTAACCACAAACTGTGGTAAAAAAATACACCATACATATATGTTCATCAATGATTTTGAAATACTCTAGTCTTTACCATAACTGAACCATATACACAAAATAACACATGCTGAACTTTTGTATAGTGTTGGTATGGTTTAAATAGAAAAGTAGTGAAGTGTAAATAATATTTACTATGTAGGTGTTCTTACGTTTTGACATTAGGTCAACATAATTCTAATTGTATTGAATTATCTGATTATAAATTGTATGATACGTACAGGTATATAGCCAAAATAAACGTATGTGTAGCGTTATACCTGACTGCAAATCTGTGTTTTAAATTCATATACAACTGGTAATAAAAATCAATACTGAATTTATCATATAAATAGACGATAAGAAAGACAACAAGTTTAATATACTAAAACACAATAATGAAGAAGCAACGTAAAAATCATATAGCACACCAATTAATCAAATACATAAATATAATAGAGTACGAAGTTATAAACATAACTGTCTTAACATTTTTTTGCAGTTATCTCCCATCTGAATATCACATGACATGTGACATTGTCGACAGAAAAAAGCTGTTCTTTCAAGTTCGTTTGTAAATCGAAACCCTGTTTTAAAATAAACTACCAAATGATATATGCAGAAGTGATAACTGAAATACATATAAATCTAAAACGAAGAACAAAGAGGACAAGGTTTGTTTTCATGCACAGTAAATCTACTTTCGATTTCACATATGCACGGATATATATATTGTTATTGGAGATATTAAAACTCCGAGTACAATCAGTGAGTTCATTGTTATTAACCGTTATCCAGTGTAAACATATATAATATGACTTTACAGTGATTTCATATACTACAGAGTACTAAGCTAGTTTATTCTAGAAATGCAAGGGAGGCTACAATGGACAGAAGAAACTAAGTATGTTTTTGTATTCCTAGTTACAGTCAAGTTTTAAGTCCATTTTGCATATGACAATATAATTTGTAAGACAATTATGTATGGCAAATTATCTGGATACCGTCATATTTGATTGTAACAATATATAACATATTGGCAATTAAAGTTGTAGACTGTCAGTTTTAATACAGTAAGATGTGATTTATTGCAATATACGACTGTTTAAACACATCATAAACATTTCGTTTGTTTCTATTTGACTGTTCAACTTATCCATGTAAGGAAGATAACTCTCATATTATAAATCATTGAAATTATTCTGAAATTCTAATTTACAAAAGACACAAGTGCATCTAATTTTGTTAAGGATATTAAAGATATCTGTTCATGTTTGATTTCAAAAATATTTCATGGAATTCTTATGTATCAAAAATAGTTTTTAGATCTGTTGCCTTAATATAATGTCTTAGCCTGATTGATGCATGTGGCAAGTCAAAATGGAAAAACAGAGAGCTATTTTTTTTATGTTAAAAATCATTTTCTAATTAAAAAAAAAAATTATATGAAAAGTAATTTTCTAAAAAGATTTCTTACATATTAGAACAAAATGTTTTAAAATTAACAAAGGTGTTCTTTTAATTAAAAAAAAAATCAATATTAAAAAATCATTTAGTATCATTAAAAAATCTAAAACATATATTATAAATCATGTATTAACATATGAAAAATCATTTTCTAGTATTAAATAATTATTTTTTCCAAAAGATTAAAAAAGGATACTACTAAAGTTTCTGAAATAAGGAAAAGAATTTCGAATATATAAAAATAAGAAAATACTTTCGATTTTGAATATTTGAAATGTTTTTTTTCTAAAATTAAAAAAAAAAAATTATTTTATTTAAAAAGTATGTTTTGATATTAAAAGGAATTTCTTATATTAATAAACGATTTTTTTAAATATTGGAAATCGATTTTTTCAATATTAGAAATTCATTTTTTTTAATACTAAAAAATAGTGTTTTCTTTTTAATATCAGAACATCATTTTCTTATACTAAATATTCATTTTTGATATTAGAAAAAGATTTTTTGATTTTATGATATTAACAAATGATTTTTTAATATAAAAAAATGAACTTTAATATTAAACAAAAGGTATTTTTGTTCACATTTGAGTCACCTTATACTTAAATGGACACCAGATTGTCATGCCAATATGAAAATATTTATTTGAAATTAAACTTTTTAACAGTCAATCATCAGCCGAAGCAAGAGTAATGCCTTCACAAGCTCAAATAATTTCTGTAATCTTATTCCAAATTTCAGAAACTAAAGTGTTCAGTCCTTAAACATATGCATTGAAGGAATAGTTACTGAATCATCAAGTAAAGCCATTGCATTGAAAAAGCCTTTGATGTAAAGTTTAAATCGAGGTACATATTAATTTGAAACGCATCCCGGGTTTTAGTGTTCCTTGTTTTGTCCTGGTATAATTCAGAAGTACTTTCTCCTTGTCCGTGGGGTGACATTTTAGTTCTTGTCCTCCAAGTTCATCTGATTGTTGTAAGTGGATGTATATTCCAAAGGCTTTCTCACTTCTAACCTGGTTCTAAATGGTCTATAGTGATTTTGTCAAAACGTGGTAAATTTGGCGAATTGAAAATGGGTTCATCAGTTGCTTTTTTATGTAATCTAAACAAATTGTGTTCTCAAGTTTGAAGTAATGGGCAAGAACTGTGTTATCAAATATAAATTTAGATTGTTTGGACAATCCAGGTCTTTCTTCGGTTCTGGTATTGGCATATGACAGTTGTTATCGATTCGTTTGATGTACTTCTTTTGATTTTGCCATTAGATTAAGATTAGACTTTTCGTTTTGAATCTTTAGAGTTCAATATTTTTTTTTATTGTATAGGTTATAAATCTTAAATTACTAGTATGTTGTTTTTAACAAAACAATATTTTTGTTACATTGATTTTTTTAGTCTGACAAAATCATTTCTTGAATAATAACTCCTTGTCAAAATGGTACACAAGGGAAACAATTGTTATTTATAAAAGACTCTAAATGTAACATTTAGAGATATAACTTAAGAATACCCCAAGGATCGGTTATAATTCAGATCTGGGTCGAGAACGATTCAGATTTGGGTCGAGTATAAGTCAGAACTTGATCCAGTTTGTGTAGACTCTTACAAAGGGTTAAAAACCATTCAATCACACGTTCAGAATGGTTAGTATGATACCGACTTTTCAAAAGCTACTGTTACATGTGTTAATAATCACAAAAATAATCTGCAAGGAATGATCTACAACAGTGTAACAGTGACATTAACGATCATGGTGACTACGAAGATATTGGCCTCTCATAATTTAATTTTGCGAATATGACGGAAACTAGGAAAATGCAGGGAAAAGGGAACAACTATTTTTTTTTACTTTGAAATGCAAGTTTATGTCAACACCTTCAGATCTTTTAGATACTCTAGACAATCATTTTTAAATATAGTGACTTTTATATATTTTCAGAAAAGACATAAATCATCAGCTATATTAACAAGATTCAGTTGCAATAGCATATGTGTCTAGGGTACAAACACACCATACATAATTGTTTGTAGGAATGGCACCTCTTTCTGAAGAAGAAGAGAATTATGTTAGATTAGCGTTATTATTGAAAGGAGTGACACCTAGAGCAGTCCGTATTTATTTTGACAGAGAATTTCCACCTACATATCTACCCTCAACGCTAAATAAAAACTACAACACTCTCTTTGACTTAAAATCAAAAAGAATCATAAATCAAGCTCAGTGGAATCTTTTGATTCCAAGAAATGGTATGTTTTAAAATAACTGCATATTATATTTAATGTTCATTTTTATTTCATTAAAATGTGACTTACAACTTAAATGTTTTCTGGTGGTGCATGTGTTATAAATATATCTATTATATACAGTTCCTTTATATGTTTGTTTACAAAATTTCTAGATGATAATTGTTTTTGGATTATTAGCTTGTTGCTTTATCAAAAGTGTGACAAATGACATCCCATGGATATGCATACGTACGACTCATAAGACGGATTAAAGTTATATTGATTGCACCTTTGTGCATAAAGGATCGAATGACTCTGTGCTTTTTTATATTAAAAAAACAGTTACTTTTGTAGAATTGTTTTACATAATTATTACAGATACTACTACTACTTTTAACATTAGTTCAGACATCTGGTTTATTTAGATAGAAACATGTGCATCAATTGATAAATACAGAACATTGATATATTTGATGTTGAGCATCATAGGGAAAATGTATAAAATGCCAACAATTGAAGTTTATTTATTTTGATTTGTAACCCAAAACAAGTACATTGTGGGTTTTTTTCTATGGTCGGGTTGTTGTCTCTTTGGTTGGCACATTCCCCATTTCCATTCTTAATTTTACATGTATAATTGTAGTGATATAACAGTATCAATAAAAGTACTTAAAACTTAAGAAAGATGATACTTTATGATAACTTATAGAAGTAATACGTTCATTGGTATCTGCTGAAAATTCATCTGCAAATAGTTGTGCAGAAAACTGTAACTGGAAAATAATTTATATTTCTGATTGCAGGACTATATTATGTGTCATTTCATATGTTATAGGGGTACCTGATTCTAAAACGTTTGATGTAACATTGATGATCTGTTTGATCAGAAACTTGACATCTATAACTCAGCCGACCAATGGATTTGATAGTCTACCACTATCAGGAGAGACAATTCCAGGATCTGATCTAGCCAGAATAAAATGTTACAGGAATAAATTAGCTCATCATGATAGCAATACAATAGACAGTGTTTATTTTAATACAGCTTGGGAAGATATATCAGATGTAAGTGTGTCTCAACATTAATACTTTGAATTATATTGGCCATGTTGAATATTGATCCCACTCTCAATGAAAAGTTTAGATACATTTATACTTGGATCAAACAATTTCTTTCATTTTCTTATCACATAAACTAGAATATAGTACAACTGAATTCCCCTTTAGAACTTGTTAGAGCCGTGGTCAAGAAAGTACTAAAAAGAGTAGTCAAAACGTCGGCAACTGTTGAACAAGCACATGAACCGCTTTGTATGAGTCTTGTATAGACAAAACCCGCGTCTGGCGTAGTAAATTATAATCCTGGTACCTTTGATAACATTTTGGGTCGATGCCACTGCTGGTGGACGCTTCGTCCACGAAGGTATCACCAGCCCAGTAGTCATCACTTCGGTGTTGACATGAATATCAATTATATGGTTATTTTTATAAGTTTCCTGTTTACAAAATTTTTCGAATAACTTAGGATATTCTTATCCCAGAAATAGATTACTTTAACCGTATTTGGCGCATCTTTGTTTGGAACTTTGGGTCCTCAATGCTCTTCAACTTTGTACTTGTTTGGCTTTATACCTTTTTTGATCTGAGCTTAAATAATGAGTCTTATGTCGAGGAATCGCGCGTCTAGCGTATTGAATTGTAATCCTGGTACCTCTGATAATTTGTTATACATGCTGATAAATTATTCAATGCATATACATTACTAATTATAATTGTACCATATAACTCAATAACATTTGTTTTTAGAATAGGAATGAAGCAATATGATTGCCAACAATAGAAATATCAATATATCAATGAACAATGATACATTGATATATGAACATTATAAATCACTACATTGCCTCCAACAATGAACAAAACCAATACTGTATTGAAAGCAAGAGGTACCTGTTGTCGATCAACAAAATATAACAAAATGTAACTACTCATTGTTAATCAATTGGAAAAGTTAAAATTGTTCAGCCTTTAGTTTTATGTGTTGTATTTGGGAGACAGTTGTTTGTCGGTGGTTTTGTTATATTTTTTTTTAATATTGTGTTGTCATTGTTTTTCGATTTTTGAAATGAATTTGAGTCTTCCTTTGGAATATTTCTCCTTTTGTCCATACAAGTTATGTCAATTGTTTGACATCAGATGGACCAAGAGCAGCTGAAACGATTAAAGTTGTATTGTTAATTTGACTATTTTGGGGAGTTTTTGGATTTTGACTATTTATAGACTATTGTAGTGCAATATAATTGAACATTTGTTTGGCCGAATGACATTAGCCATGAAAATGTGAACGCAACTAGTCTGACTTGGTTTAGCATGCAGAGAGATTTCATACTTGAAAGGACTGCTTCTCATTATGATAAGTCTACAATTTATACCATCAATTTCTGGTATCCGGACGATTTTCGTTTTTACACAAATAAGGCCGTTAGTTTTCTCGTTTGAATTTGTTTTACATTGTCTTATCGGGGCCTTTTATAGCTGACTATGCAGTATGGGCTTTGCTCATTGCTGAAGGCCGTACGGTGACCTATAGTTGTTAATGTCTGTGTCATTTTGGTCTTTTGTGGATAGTTGTCTCCTTGGCAATCATACCACATCTTCTTTTTTATATTCGTATATATTTTGAAAAAGGGACGAAAGATATCAGAGGGACAGTCAAAATCATAAATCGGAAATAAACTGACAACGCCATGGTTAAAAAATGGACAAATAGACAAACAAAAGTACACATGACACAACATAGAAAACTAAAGAATAAACTACACGAACCCCACCAAAAACTAGGGGTGATATGGTCCGGAGGGAAAGCAGACCTGTATCCACACGTGGCACCCGTAGTGTTGCTTATGAGATAACAAATCCGGTAAATAGTCTAATTCGGTAGGTCACATTCATAAAAGGGAAGGGGATTGTAGTTACGACGTAAGGAACATATCCGATATCATTTGTGAAACGGTTATTCCATAACGGTCAACCAACTCGTGATGGCGTCCGTAAAATTTACGAAGGGATGATTTCAACCTCACCATTTGGAACTCTTGGTTCAATAGCTTCCTTGTGAGCAGCAACCCTCTATCAAGAAAATCATTATAGGAAATGCTAGCACAGGAATATCGTATAAATTGGGAGATATATACACCGTATGCAGGTGCTGCTGGAAAGTTGCTACCTAGCAATGGAAAGTTCACAATTGGAAATCTGAAATGATCTTTTGTCGTAAAGTTTTGTTTTTAATCGACGCTCACTGTCTATTTCAAGATGTAAGTCGAGATATGAGGCCGACTTAACTATATCTGTTGTATCCTTTATCTCTATTTCAATGGGATAGATGCGTTCAACATAATCACCAAATCAAGAAGATCCCGTATGAAGTCAGCCTCATAATAATACAGAAACAAGTCGACAAGAAGAAGGGCACAATTCGTTCCCATTGAAATTTCAATATTCTGTTGAAAAACACGTCGTCCGAACGTAAAAAATATGTTCTCAATCAAGAAATCAAGCATCTTGATAATGTCAGTTTCAGAGAATTTTTTGTTTGAAAAATCCTTTACAAAGTAGGACTTATCCCTTCCTAAAACAAGATACTTGTATCTTCGTTGGCCATTCTCTTTTATGAAACAAAACAATACCAACTCTTTCAAATGGAAGTCAGGGGATTTTGACTTTTGAACGAAGCACGAATACAAAAGCTTAACATTCACTCTATAAAGAAAACAATGGGTTTATTATGCAACATTATCCTGTGATGATAACATTTACATCGGAGTGGCCACAGTGTTTCACAGACATTGCTCACTTAATTGTATTTAACATAAGTATAACACTGGAACATGCTAAAAAAGTATCATGTTTTGAACTATATATTTTTAGGCTGTAGATCGATTGGGAGGTCAATCGATGTATCAAGAGAGCCAAGAGTTGAAAGTTAAAATATTAGATCAGTCTAATAAGGAAATAATATTGGAAATCCAACAATCACTGGAAGAAATGAAAGAACTGAGACAAAGAATGGACAGTTTGGGAACAGAACACATGCAAGTGACTGAAAATCTTAGAGAGTTACAAACTTCTCACAGTACTTTACAGACCTGCCACACTACTTTACAAACAGAACACCTAATTGTAAAGGAAAATCTGAGAGAAGTACAAGATTCTCAATGTACCTTAAAGGCTGAACACTTAAAAGTCACAGAAGTTTTGAATGACCCGATACCATGGAACGTCAGAGGTATATTATACCTATTGATACAGAAAAATATAGAATATTAACTGACATTGTATTTTTTCCAAATTTATTAATTTCTTATATATATTTTTTCATGCCTTGAACATTTTTGTCTGTTTGAAGACAAACCCATTGCCATTTTTTTTTGGGGGGGGGGGGGGGTGTTATTGATCCATTTGAAATAAGGTAAATAAAATATAGAAAGTGTAGTACAATGAATGTAGGTGTTTGAATTATCTCTCCTATCAAAGCTAAGTTTCACAGGGTATCAAATCAGAATTTTGTAATTACAAATCACCTGCGATCATCCTCTAAAAAAAACTGCATACTTATTTAATTGTGTATGTTTAAAAAGTGCAAGGTGAGGTTTACAAATACATACTTTTTGGAACAATTTTTATGTCTTTACAACTGAAAGTTGGGAGGTATAGTTTTACAAGTGTACGTCCGTCCGACCGTCCATTCAAGTATAGTTATATAGTTATTCCGGATAACTACTTCTACAGTTTTAATGCTAGGAAATTTTCACTTTGATAGCTGTTTGTACATCAATTGAAGGAGTGCATGTGGTCAGGGTTTTGATTTTGATTTTTTCTCTTTTGGGAGATAGTAGATAATAGATGCATACCATTTACTGACAAAATCTCCTACTGTTGAATGCTAGGATGTTTTAATTTTTCTGACTGTGAGAAAATATATTGAAGATGTGCATATCGTCAGGGTTTTGATTTTTATCATTTTTGTCTCATTTTGGAGAGAGTTAAACTTTGACATTTTTAGAGTGTATACATGCATAATGGCGCTTCTGGATAACTTTTTCTACAGTTTGAATGCTAGGAATTTTCACTTTATATCCTGTTTGCGCATATATTGTGTTCAGGGTTTTGATATCTATTATATCTATAATATCGATATTAATTAATTGGTCTGTTGGGATATAGTTGAACTTTGTCATTGTTGGTGTATTTTCTTTGCTTCTCTACTAGTTATTATTTAGTAAAAAAGGCAACAAGCGCTTCTATAATAATATTAGCACTGTACCTGTTTTATCAGATGTGAAACAAACAGTAACCCAATCGTAAAACAATGAGGAGTATGCTGATAACTTTAACTTTTCACTTCTTTTCTCGTACTATTAACGATAAGAATATTTATTTTCTAAAAAACAAAATCCAAATTCCAGTACTGTATACCTTACACCACAATTATTTTCATTTACCAAGGTTATCGTTGTCTTTCTGATATTATTTGATATCTGACCACTTATTTTATTGATTTTGTATGTACATTGTTTCAAATCAAATCAAAATCGTTTAGTGTATGTTCAGTGTTTGTTCACTTGTTTGTGTGAATATGTCTTTTGATTAAGCCATTTTAATTGATATTTTATAGTATGTCTTTCTTTGTTGTGATGTTACACTATTGTTTCATGTAAGGGTGAAGGTTGGTATATATTTGAACTTTTAGACCCACTGTATTTGTTTGCAACAGTCCTAAGCCTGGAACCTGATGTTCAGTGATTGTAGTTTGTAGATGTAGTTGATAGATTTTCTCGTTCTTTTTAAATTACCAGAACATTCGTTTTCCTGTTTGAAAAGTTTTACACTAGTCATTTTTTGTGGCCCTTTATAGCTTGCTTTTCGTTGTGAGCTAAGGTATTTTGTTGAAGACTTTACTTTGACCATACTAGTTTTATTTTACATTTTGTGACTTAGATGGAGAGTTGTCTCATTGGCACTCGTACCACATCTTCTTATAACTATTTACTGCAGGGTTAATTGCTCGAGCTGTATTCGGCACAACACTGGGGAAGGGCTCAATAAAACCTCGCCCTTCCCCTGTTTCTCAGCCTCATACAAACAAGTTTATATTTGTCTGACATAAACCTATTACTCTATATATATTCTCATTACATTAATATGTCATCTCAAAAACATGATATACTTGTCTTCAAACTTGACGTTGAACACCAGTCAATCAATATGATTATTACACATATAGGATATTTTTATTTCTCAATAACAGTTTTCTGTATTTAAAGACTTTGAACGTATAAGAATCTAAACTACATGTTAGAAAATACAACCGATAACGAAAGCCGTTCCTTTCAGTCTTCCTTAAAAATAATATGTATTTCTTATTTTTTAGAACTAATCAAATATGAATTAGAAAACTGGAAAGAAGATGACAAAACATATATAGAAAATGAAGGAGCAAAATGTATATTGAAATTAATCGAAGAAAATGGTTGTGTTGTTGTAACTGCAAGTTCTGGCTGTGGTAAAACTTCATTGATACGTCACGTGGCTCTACAGATGCAAAACAATGGCTTTGATGTATTACCAGTATCAGTTCCTAATGATATTATCACGTGGTACAATCCTAATAAAAAAAACCTGTTCGTCGTGGATGATTTTTGTGGGACATATACTTTAAATCCTATGAAATGTGAAAACTGGAAAAATTGCATGCAGATAATCAAAACATTAATAGAAAAGAAAAAAGTTAAATTGATTATGTCTTGTAGATTACAGGTTTACAAAGATGAAAAAATGAAAATGTTGCCAACGTTTCTATCGTGTGAATGCAATCTGTTGTCTAAAGGTTTGTGTTTATCGAAAACTGAAAAACAATCAATTGCAGAGTTTTACCTGAAAACAAAAGCATATAAAATCAAAAAGTATCATGGCATGTTTCACTGTTTTCCTCTTTTGTGTCAACTATACAGCAAAAACACAAAACTGAATATTGTAGATTTCTTCAAGAATCCATTTACAGTTTACAAAGAAGAAATAGATAAATTACAGACAGAAGGAGCACATGGCAAATACTGTGCACTTGCTTTATGTGTCATGTTTAACAATTGTTTGAAAGAAGAATGGCTAATGGAAGATGTGCATAAAGACGTTAAACGAATCATACAAAATACATATGAAGCTTGTAAAGTCGTGAAAGGTACATCGAGATTGGTTATTCGTGATGAGCTGGATTCACTTAGTCATACCTTTATTAGAAAAGACGGTGATAAGTACAGCACTATTCATGACAAACTGTTTGACTTTCTTGCTTTTTACTTTGGCAGTGTTATGCTTAATTGTTTAATTACTAATGCTTCAAGTCAGGTTATTAGTGAAAGGTTTGTTTGTGAACAAACAACGACGAGCGACGAGTTTATAATCTATGTACCAGAAATACTTCAACAAAAATATATTAATAGAATGATAGATGACTGGTCACATGGAAAAATAGTAGATGTCTTCTGTAACATTAACATGGATGATCACGCCTTCAGAAGAAGATTTTTCCATAAAATCAAAGACTTAGAAATGTCAACACAGAAACAATTGGCAAGTACATATGAAATCAGTAACGATAGTACTCCTTTGATTCAGAGTTGTTTTACAGGAGATATTGATGTGGTCAAATGGTGTTTACATCATTGTATCAGTAATGTTAACCATTGTCGTAAGGGTGATGGAGGCTCACCTCTGTGCGTTGCTTGTCAGGGAGGACATACTGAGATAGTTGTGATGTTGATTGAAAATTATGCAGACATTAATACGTGTACAGATACAGGAGCATCACCTCTGTACATTGCTTGTTTTAAAGGACAGATGTTAATTAACAATAACGCAAACATTAATAAGTGTAATAAGAAACAAGGATCACCTCTGAACATTGCTTGTCGGAAAGGACAGACTGAGATAGTTCAGATGTTAATTAACAATAAAGCAGACATAAATAAATGTAATGATAAAGAAGAATCACCTCTTTACATTGCTTGTTGGAAAGGACATACTGAGATAGTTCAGATTTTAATTAACAATAAGGTAGACATAAATAAGTGTGATAATAAAGAAGTATCACCACTGTATAGTGCTTGTCAGGAAGGACAGACTGAGATAGTCAGGATGTTAATTAACAATAAGGCAGACATTAATAAGTGTAGTCACATGGGAGCATCATCCCTGTACATTGCTTGTGAGAATGGACAAACTGAGATAGTTCAGATGTTAATTAACAATAAGGCAGGCATTAATACGTACGATAATCAAGAAATATCACCACTGTATATTGCTTGTCGGAAAGGACATACTGAGATAGTTCAGATTTTAATTAACAATAAGGCAGACATAAATAGGTGTAGAGATATGGGAGCATCACCTCTGTACATTGCTTGTTTGAATGGACATACTGAGATAGTTCAGATGTTAATTAACAATAAGGCAGACATAAATAAGTGTAGAGATATGGGAGTATCACCTCTGTACGTTGCTTGTTTGAATGGACATATTGAGATAGTTCAGATTTTAATTAACAATAAGGTAGACATTAATAAGTGTGATAATAAAGAAGTATCACCACTGTATATTGCTTGTTGGAATCGACATACTGAGATAGTTCAGATGTTAATTAACAATAAGGCAGGCATTAATACGTACGATAATCAAGAAATATCACCACTGTATATTGCTTGTCGGAAAGGACATACTGAGATAGTTCAGATGTTAATTAACAATAAGGCAGACATAAATAAGTGTAGAGATATGGGAGCATCACCTCTGTACATTGCTTGTTTGAATGGACATACTGAGATAGTTCAGATGTTAATTAACAATATAGCAGACATAAATAAATGTAATGATAAAGAAGAATCACCGCTGGGCATTGCTTGTCGGAAAGGACAGACTGAGATAGTTCAGATGTTAATTAACAATAAAGCAGACATAAATAAATGTAATGATAAAGAAGAATCACCGCTGGGCATTGCTTGTCGGAAAGGACAGACTGAGATAGTTCAGATGTTAATTAACAATAAAGCAGACATAAATAAATGTAATGATAAAGAAGAATCACCTCTTTACATTGCTTGTGGGAAAGGACAGACTGAGATAGTTCAGATGTTAATTAACAATAACGCAAACATTAATAAGTGTAATAAGAAACAAGGATCACCTCTGAACATTGCTTGTCGGAAAGGACAGACTGAGATAGTTCAGATGTTAATTAACAATAAAGCAGACATAAATAAATGTAATGATAAAGAAGAATCACCTCTTTACATTGCTTGTTGGAAAGGACATACTGAGATAGTTCAGATTTTAATTAACAATAAGGTAGACATAAATAAGTGTGATAATAAAGAAGTATCACCACTGTATAGTGCTTGTCAGGAAGGACAGACTGAGATAGTCAGGATGTTAATTAACAATAAGGCAGACATTAATAAGTGTAGTCACATGGGAGCATCATCCCTGTACATTGCTTGTGAGAATGGACAAACTGAGATAGTTCAGATGTTAATTAACAATAAGGCAGGCATTAATACGTACGATAATCAAGAAATATCACCACTGTATATTGCTTGTCGGAAAGGACATACTGAGATAGTTCAGATTTTAATTAACAATAAGGCAGACATAAATAAGTGTAGAGATATGGGAGCATCACCTCTGTACATTGCTTGTTTGAATGGACATATAGAGATAGTTCAGATTTTAATTAACAATAAGGTAGACATAAATAAGTGTGATAATAAAGAAGTATCACCACTGTATATTGCCTGTCAGGAAGGACAGACTGAGATAGTCAGGATGTTACTTAACAATAAGGCAGACATTAATAAGTGTAGAGATATGGTAGCATCACCTCTGTACTTTGCTTGTTTGAAAGGACATACTGAGATAGTTAGGATGTTAATTAACAATAAAGCAGACATAAATAAGTGTAGTGATATGGGAGCATCACCCCTGTACGGTGCTTGTCAGGAAGGACAGACTGAGATAGTTCAGATTTTAATTAACAATAAGGTAGACATAAATAAGTGTGGTGATAAAGAAGTATCACCACTGTATATTGCTTGTTGGAATCGACATATTGAGATAGTTCAGATGTTAATTAACAATAAGGCAGACATAAATAAGTGTAGAGATATGGGAGCATCACCTCTGTACATTGCTTGTTGGAATGGACATACTGAGATAGTTCAGATTTTAATTAACAATAAGGCAGGCATTAATACGTACGATAATCAAGAAATATCACCACTGTATATTGCTTGTCGGAAAGGACATACTGAGATAGTTCAGATGTTAATTAACAATAAGGCAGACATAAATAAGTGTAGAGATATGGGAGCATCACCTCTGTACATTGCTTGTTTAAATGGACATACTGAGATAGTTCAGATGTTAATTAACAATAAAGCAGACATAAATAAGTGTAGTGATATGGGAGCATCACCCCTGTACGTTGCTTGTTAGAATGGACAAACTGAGATAGTTCAGATGTTAATTAACAATAAGGCAGGCATTAATACGTATGGTAATCAAGAAATATCACCACTGTATATTGCTTGTTGGAATGGACATACTGAAATAGTTCAGATGTTAATTAACAATAAGGCAGACATAAATAAGTGTAGAGATATGGGAGCATCACCTCTGTACGTTGCTTGTTTGAATGGACATACTGAGATAGTTCAGATGTTAATTAACAATAAGGCAGACATAAATAAGTGTAGAGATATGGGAGCATCACCTCTGTACGTTGCTTGTTTGAATGGACATACTGAGATAGTTAGGATGTTAATTAACAATAAAGCAGACATAAATAAGTGTAGTGATATGGGAGCATCACCCCTGTACGTTGCTTGTGCGAATGGACAAACTGAGATAGTTCAGATGTTAATTAACAATAAGGCAGGCATTAATACGTATGGTAATCAAGAAATATCACCACTGTATATTGCTTGTTGGAATGGACTGACTGAGATAGTTCAGATTTTAATTAACAATAAGGTAGACATAAATAAGTGTGATAATAAAGAAGTATCACCACTGTATATTGCTTGTCAGGAAGGAGAGACTGAGATAGTCAGGATGTTAATTAACAATAAGGCAGACATTAATAAGTGTAGAGATATGGGAGCATCACCTCTGTACATTGCTTGTGAGAATGGGCAAACTGAGATAGTTCAGATGTTAATTAACAATAAGGCAGGCATTAATACGTACGATAATCAAGAAATATCACCACTGTATATTGCTTGTCGGAAAGGACATACTGAGATAGTTCAGATGTTAATTAACAATAAGGCAGACATAAATAAGTGTGATAATGAAGAAGTATCACCACTGTATATTGCCTGTCAGGAAGGACAGACTGAGATAGTCAGGATATTAATTAACAATAAGGCAGACATTAATAAGTGTAGAGATATGGTAGCATCACCTCTGTACGTTGCTTGTTTGAAAGGACATACTGAGATAGTAAGGATGTTAATTAACAATAAAGCGGACATAAATAAGTGTAGTGATATGGGAGCATCACCCCTGTACGTTGCTTGTCAGGAAGGACAGACTGAGATAGTTCAGATTTTAATTAACAATAAGGTAGACATAAATAAGTGTGGTGATAAAGAAGTATCACCACTGTATATTGCTTGTTGGAATCGACATATTGAGATAGTTCAGATGTTAATTAACAATAAGGCAGACATAAATAAGTGTAGAGATATGGGAGCATCACCTCTGTACATTGCTTGTTGGAATGGACATACTGAGATAGTTCACATTTTAATTAACAATAAGGCGGGCATTAATACGTACGATAATCAAGAAATATCACCACTGTATATTGCTTGTCGGAAAGGACATACTGAGATAGTTCAGATGTTAATTAACAATAAGGCAGACATAAATAAGTGTAGAGATATGGGAGCATCACCTCTGTACATTGCTTGTTTAAATGGACATACTGAAATAGTTCAGATGTTAATTAACAATAAGGCAGACATAAATAAGTGTAGAGATATGGGAGCATCACCTCTGTACGTTGCTTGTTTGAATGGACATACTGAGATAGTTAGGATGTTAATTAACAATAAAGCAGACATAAATAAGTGTAGTGATATGGGAGCATCACCCCTGTACGTTGCTTGTGAGAATGGACAAACTGAGATAGTTCAGATGTTAATTAACAATAAGGCAGGCATTAATACGTATGGTAATCAAGAAATATCACCACTGTATATTGCTTGTTGGAATGGACATACTGAGATAGTTCAGATGTTAATTAACAATAAGGCAGACATAAATAAGTGTAGAGATATGGGAGCATCACCTCTGTACGTTGCTTGTTTGAATGGACATACTGAGATAGTTCAGATGTTAATTAACAATAAGGCAGACATAAATAAGTGTAGAGATATGGGAGCATCACCTCTGTACGTTGCTTGTTTGAATGGACATACTGAGATAGTTAGGATGTTAATTAACAATAAAGCAGACATAAATAAGTGTAGTGATATGGGAGCATCACCCCTGTACGTTGCTTGTGCGAATGGACAAACTGAGATAGTTCAGATGTTAATTAACAATAAGGCAGGCATTAATACGTATGGTAATCAAGAAATATCACCACTGTATATTGCTTGTTGGAATGGACAGACTGAGATAGTTCAGATTTTAATTAACAATAAGGTAGACATAAATAAGTGTGATAATAAAGAAGTATCACCACTGTATATTGCTTGTCAGGAAGGACAGACTGAGATAGTCAGGATGTTAATTAACAATAAGGCAGACATTAATAAGTGTAGAGATATGGGAGCATCACCTCTGTACATTGCTTGTTTGAATGGACATACTGAGATAGTTCAGATGTTAATTAACAATAAGGCAGGCATTAATACGTACGATAATCAAGAAATATCACCACTGTATATTGCTTGTCGGAAAGGACATACTGAGATAGTTCAGATGTTAATTAACAATAAGGCAGACATAAATAAGTGTAGAGATATGGGAGCATCACCTCTGTACATTGCTTGTTTGAATGGACATACTTAGATAGTTTAGATGTTAATTAACAATAAGGCAGACATAAATAAGTGTAGAGATATGGAAGCATCACCTCTGTACGTTGCTTGTTTGAATGGACATACTGAAATAGTTAGGATGTTAATTAACAATAAAGCAGACATAAATAAGTGTAGTGATATGGGAGCATCACCCCTGTACGTTGCTTGTCAGGAAGGACATACTGAGATAGTTCAGATTTTAATTAACAATAAGGTAGACATAAATAAGTGTAATGATAAAGAAGTATCACCACTGTATATTGCTTTTCAGGAAGGACAGACTGAGATAGTCAGGATGTTAATTAACAATAAAGCAGACATAAATAAGTGTAGAGATATGGGAGCATCACCTCTGTACATTGCTTGTGAGAATGGACAAACTGAGATAGTTCAGATGTTAATTAATAATAAGGCAGGCATTAATACGTACGATAATCAAGAAATATCACCACTGTATATTGCTCGTCGGAAAGGACATACTGAGATAGTTCAGATGTTAATTAACAATAAGGCAGACATAAATAAGTGTAGAGATATGGGAGCATCACCTCTGTACATTGCTTGTTTGAATGGACATACTGAGATACAAATGTAGTTAGGATGTTAATTAACAATAAAGCAGACATAAATAAGTGTAGTGATATGGGAGCATCATCCCTGTACGTTGATTGTCAGGAAGGACAGACCGAGATAGTTCAGATTTTAATTAACAATAAGGTAGACATAAATAAGTGTGATAATGAAGAAGTATCACCACTGTATATTGCTTGTCAGGAAGGACAGACTGAGATAGTCAGGATGTTAATTAACAATAAGGCAGACATTAATAAGTGTAGAGATATGGGAGCATCACCTCTGTACATTGCTTGTGAGAATGGACAAATTGAGATAGTTCAGATGTTAATTAACAATAAGGCAGGCATTAATACGTACAATAATCAAGAAATATCACCACTGTATATTGCTTGTCGGAAAGGACATACTGAGATAGTTCAGATGTTAATTAACAATAAGGCAGACATAAATAAGTGTAGAGATATGGGATCATCACCTCTGTACATTGCTTGTTTGAATGGACATACTGAGATAGTTAGGATGTTAATTAACAATAAAGCAGACATAAATAAGTGTAGTGATATGGAAGCATCACCCCTGTACGTTGCTTGTCAGAAAGGACAGACTGAGATAGTTCAGATTTTAATTAACAATAAGGTAGACATAAATAAGTGTGATAATAAAGAAGTATCACCACTGTATATTGCTTGTCAGGAAGGACAGACTGAGATAGTCAGGATGTTAATTAACAATAAGGCAGAGATTAATAAGTGTAGAGATATGGAAGCATCACCACTGTACATTGCTTGTGCGAATGGACAAACTGAGATAGTTCAGATGTTAATTAACAATAAGGCAGGCATTAATACTGTAACGATAACCGAGCGGTCAAGCTTTGGTGTTAACTATAAATATTGGAACCCTTAGTGTGTTGCTATAAGACTGGAATATATGAACTAAAGTTATAACTGGCGACTCTTCTTTGGTAACGTGGTTCTCTGGTATCGTGGTATTCGGGTAGATCTACAGTTGGTTCTGTATAGGTTTTGTGGTACGTTTTGGTATTCTGATAGATCTTAGTTTGGTTCCGTTTAGGTTTTTGTAAGAATAACAGACTCGTCGAATAAAAATCAACTTGTATTTTATACGTGCAATAAATATCAGCAATTCGTAGACATAATAAATAACTTAAGTAACAGTATTCTAGTTTAACAAATAAATACCTTACTTTATTAGAATATCGTAAAGAAAATGGATAGCGGAACTATAATACATAATTACCTAGAAAGTTTACGAACAAGATAGTTTGGTAATCGGCAAATGGTAACGGAAATTCAATGTCAAAACTGATAACGTTTCTCTCGAGAAGTAATTCTCTAAATACAACTTGTTATGGAACTAACAAGCCAGCATTATACGGAAATAGTCTGGTTATTTCTGGTTATTCAATCGCTTGGAATTAGCGTGTGTCACTTGCCCAGGGTAAAGTCGTACTGAAGCCTTTTTGGCTTACTCCACTGTATTTATACTTTGGTAAACCATTACCAAAATGGTTTAACATTTACCATTTCGGCTTACCATTTCCGCTTACCATTTACCTAAATTACCAAACCCAGAGCCGACGTCATAGAAAAATTAGGTTATGACGTCATTGGTGCACTTAAAATGAAGTAAACAATTCACAGCTGTTCCGATAGTAAAAACATGGACGCCAAGAACAATAAAAAGTTAACAATGTTTACACAAAGCTGTACAAAAAAATATAAAATAAACACAGTCACCCAACGGCAAGGTTCTAACAACATCATCACACAATTTTAGGGAAAACAAGTTCCATTTCAAGGAACCCCCATTTTGTTACAATACGTACGATAATCAAGAAATATCACCACTGTATATTGCTTGTCGGAAAAGACATACTGAGATAGTTCAGATGTTAATTAACAATAAGGCAGACATAAATAAGTGTGGAGATTTCGGAGCATCACCTCTGTACATTGCTTGTTTGAATGGACATACTGAGATAGTTCAGATGTTAATTTACAATAAGGCAGACATAAATAAGTGTAGAGATATGGGAGCATCACCTCTGTACGTTGCTTGTTTGAAGGGTCATACTGAGACAGTTAGGATGTTAATTAACAATAAAGCAGACATAAATAAGTGTAGTGATATGGGAGCATCACCCCTGTACGTTGCTTGTCAGGAAGGACAGACTGAGATAGTTCAGATTTTAATTAACAATAAGGTAGACATAAATAAGTGTGGTGATAAAGAAGTATCACCACTGTATATTGCTTGTCAGGAAGGACAGACTGAGATAGTCAGGATGTTAATTAACAATAAGTCAGACATTAATAAGTGTAGAGATATGGGAACATCACCTCTGTACATTGCTTGTGAGAATGGACAAACTGTGATAGTTCAGATGTTAATTAACAATAAGGCAGGCATTAATACGTACGATAATCAAGAAATATCACCACTGTATATTGCTTGTCGGAAAGGACATACTGAGATAGTTCAGATGTTAATTAACAATAAGGCAGACATAAATAAGTGTAGAGATATGGGAGCATCACCTCTGTACATTGCTTGTTTGAATGGACATACTGAGATAGTTCAGATGTTAATTAACAATAAGGCAGACATAAATAAGTGTAGAGATATGGGAGCATCACCTCTGTACATTGCTTGTTTGAATGGACATACTGAGATAGTTAGGATGTTAATTAACAATAAAGCAGACATAAATAAGTGTAGTGATATGGGAGCATCACCCATGTACGTTGCTTGTCAGGAAGGACAGACTGAGATATTTCAGATGTTAATTAACAATAAGGCAGGCATTAATACGTATGATAATCAAGAAATATCACCACTGTATATCGCTTGTCGGAAAGGACATACTGAGATAGTTCAGATGTTAATTAACAATAAGGCAGACATAAATAAGTGTAGAGATATGGGAGCATCACCTCTGTACATTGCTTGTTTGAATGGACATACTGAGATAGTTCAGATGTTAATTAACAATAAGGCAGACATAAATAAGTGTAGAGATATGGGAGCATCACCTCTGTACATTGCTTGTTGGAATGGACATACTGAGATAGTTCACATTTTAATTAACAATAAGGCAGGCATTAATACGTACGATAATCAAGAAATATCACCACTGTATATTGCTTGTCGGAAAGGACATACTGAGATAGTTCAGATGTTAATTAACAATAAGGCAGACATAAATAAGTGTAGAGATATGGGAGCATCACCTCTGTACGTTGCTTGTTTGAATGGACATACTGAGATAGTTAGGATGTTAATTAACAATAAAGCAGACATAAATAAATGTAGTGATATGGGAGCATCACCCCTGTACGTTGCTTGTGAGAATGGACAAACTGAGATAGTTCAGATGTTAATTAACAATAAGGCAGGCATTAATACGTATGGTAATCAAGAAATATCACCACTGTATATTGCTTGTTGGAATGGACATACTGAAATAGTTCAGATGTTAATTAACAATAAGGCAGACATAAATAAGTGTAGAGATATGGGAGCATCACCTCTGTACGTTGCTTGTTTGAATGGACATACTGAGATAGTTCAGATGTTAATTAACAATAAGGCAGACATAAATAAGTGTAGAGATATGGGAGCATCACCTCTGTACGTTGCTTGTTTGAATGGACATACTGAGATAGTTAGGATGTTAATTAACAATAAAGCAGACATAAATAAGTGTAGTGATATGGGAGCATCACCCCTGTACGTTGCTTGTGCGAATGGACAAACTGAGATAGTTCAGATGTTAATTAACAATAAGGCAGGCATTAATACGTATGGTAATCAAGAAATATCACCACTGTATATTGCTTGTTGGAATGGACTGACTGAGATAGTTCAGATTTTAATTAACAATAAGGTAGACATAAATAAGTGTGATAATAAAGAAGTATCACCACTGTATATTGCTTGTCAGGAAGGAGAGACTGAGATAGTCAGGATGTTAATTAACAATAAGGCAGACATTAATAAGTGTAGAGATATGGGAGCATCACCTCTGTACATTGCTTGTGAGAATGGGCAAACTGAGATAGTTCAGATGTTAATTAACAATAAGGCAGGCATTAATACGTACGATAATCAAGAAATATCACCACTGTATATTGCTTGTCGGAAAGGACATACTGAGATAGTTCAGATGTTAATTAACAATAAGGCAGACATAAATAAGTGTGATAATGAAGAAGTATCACCACTGTATATTGCCTGTCAGGAAGGACAGACTAAGATAGTCAGGATGTTAATTAACAATAAGGCAGACATTAATAAGTGTAGAGATATGGTAGCATCACCTCTGTACGTTGCTTGTTTGAAAGGACATACTGAGATAGTTAGGATGTTAATTAACAATAAAGCGGACATAAATAAGTGTAGTGATATGGGAGCATCACCCCTGTACGTTGCTTGTCAGGAAGGACAGACTGAGATAGTTCAGATTTTAATTAACAATAAGGTAGACATAAATAAGTGTGGTGATAAAGAAGTATCACCACTGTATATTGCTTGTTGGAATCGACATATTGAGATAGTTCAGATGTTAATTAACAATAAGGCAGACATAAATAAGTGTAGAGATATGGGAGCATCACCTCTGTACATTGCTTGTTGGAATGGACATACTGAGATAGTTCACATTTTAATTAACAATAAGGCAGGCATTAATACGTACGATAATCAAGAAATATCACCACTGTATATTGCTTGTCGGAAAGGACATACTGAGATAGTTCAGATGTTAATTAACAATAAGGCAGACATAAATAAGTGTAGAGATATGGGAGCATCACCTCTGTACATTGCTTGTTTAAATGGACATACTGAAATAGTTCAGATGTTAATTAACAATAAGGCAGACATAAATAAGTGTAGAGATATGGGAGCATCACCTCTGTACGTTGCTTGATTGAATGGACATACTGAGATAGTTAGGATGTTAATTAACAATAAAGCAGACATAAATAAGTGTAGTGATATGGGAGCATCACCCCTGTACGTTGCTTGTGAGAATGGACAAACTGAGATAGTTCAGATGTTAATTAACAATAAGGCAGGCATTAATACGTATGGTAATCAAGAAATATCACCACTGTATATTGCTTGTTGGAATGGACATACTGAGATAGTTCAGATGTTAATTAACAATAAGGCAGACATAAATAAGTGTAGAGATATGGGAGCATCACCTCTGTACGTTGCTTGTTTGAATGGACATACTGAGATAGTTCAGATGTTAATTAACAATAAGGCAGACATAAATAAGTGTAGAGATATGGGAGCATCACCTCTGTACGTTGCTTGTTTGAATGGACATACTGAGATAGTTAGGATGTTAATTAACAATAAAGCAGACATAAATAAGTGTAGTGATATGGGAGCATCAATCCTGTACGTTGCTTGTGCGAATGGACAAACTGAGATAGTTCAGATGTTAATTAACAATAAGGCAGGCATTAATACGTATGGTAATCAAGAAATATCACCACTGTATATTGCTTTTGGAATGGACAGACTGAGATAGTTCAGATTTTAATTAACAATAAGGTAGACATAAATAAGTGTGATAATAAAGAAGTATCACCACTGTACATTGCTTGTCAGGAAGGACAGACTGAGATAGTTCAGATGTTAATTTACAATAAGGCAGACATTAATAAGTGTAGAGATATGGGAGCATCACCTCTGTACATTGCTTGTTTGAATGGACATACTGAGATAGTTCAGATGTTAATTAACAATAAGGCAGGCATTAATACGTACGATAATCAAGAAATATCACCACTGTATATTGCTTGTCGGAAAGGACATACTGAGATAGTTCAGATGTTAATTAACAATAAGGCAGACATAAATAAGTGTAGAGATATGGGAGCATCACCTCTGTACATTGCTTGTTTGAATGGACATACTTAGATAGTTTAGATGTTAATTAACAATAAGGCAGACATAAATAAGTGTAGAGATATGGAAGCATCACCTCTGTACGTTGCTTGTTTGAATGGACATACTGAAATAGTTAGGATGTTAATTAACAATAAAGCAGACATAAATAAGTGTAGGGATATGGGAGCATCACCCCTGTACGTTGCTTGTCAGGAAGGACATACTGAGATAGTTCAGATTTTAATTAACAATAAGGTAGACATAAATAAGTGTGATAATGAAGAAGTATCACCACTATATGTTGCTTGTCAGGAAGGACAGACTGAGATAGTCAGGATGTTAATTAACAATAAGGCAGACATTAATAAGTGTAGAGATATGGGAGCATCACCTCTGTACATTGCTTGTGAGAATGGACAAACTGAGATAGTTCAGATGTTAATTAACAATAAAGCAGGCATTAATACGTATGGTAATCAAGAAATATCACCACTGTATATTGCTTGTTGGAATGGACATACTGAGATAGTTCAGATGTTAATTAACAACAAGGCAGACATTAATAAGTGTGATAAGAAAGAAGTATCGCCTCTGTATATTGCTTGTCACAATGGACACACTAAGATAGTTCAGATTTTAATTAACAATAAGGCAGGCATTGATACGTGTGATAAGAAAGAAGTATCACCTCTGTACATGTACATTGCTTGTCACAATGGACACACTGAGATAGTTCAAATGTTAATTAACAATAAGGCAGACATAAATAAGAGTGATAAGAAAGAAGTTTCACCTCTGTACATTGCTTGTCACAATGGACACACTGAGATAGTTCAGATGTTAATTAACAATAACATGAATAAGGCAGACATTAATAAGTGTAGAGATATGGGAGCATCACCTCTGTGCATAGCTTGTTATTCAGGACATACTGAGATAGTTCAGATTTTAATTAACAATAAGGCAGGCATTAATACGTATGATAATGAAGAAATATCACCACTGTATATTGCTTGTCAGACAGGACATACTGAGATAGTTCAGATGTTAATTAACAACAAGGCAGACATTAATAAGTGTGATAAGAAAGAAGTATCGCCTCTGTATATTGCTTGTCACAATGGACACACTAAGATAGTTCAGATTTTAATTAACAATAAGGCAGGCATTAATACGTGTGATAAGAAAGAAGTATCACCTCTGTACATGTACATTGCTTGTCACAATGGACACACTGAGATAGTTCAAATGTTAATTAACAATAAGGCAGACATAAATAAGAGTGATAAGAAAGAAGTTTCACCTCTGTACATTGCTTGTCACAATGGACACACTGAGATAGTTCAGATGTTAATTAACAATAACATGAATAAGGCAGACATTAATAAGTGTAGAGATATGGGAGCATCACCTCTGTGCATAGCTTGTTATTCAGGACATACTGAGATAGTGAAGATGGTAATTAACAATAAGGCAGGCATTAATACGTGTGATAATGAAGAAATATCACCACTGTATATTGCTTGTCAAGAAGGACATACTGAGATTGTTCAGATGTCAATTAACAAAAGGCCTAGGGCAGACATTAATAAGTGTAGAGATACCGGATCATCACCTCTGTATATTGCTTATCACAATGGACACACTGAGATAGTTCAGATGTTAATTATTAATAAGGCAGACAGTAATAAGTGAGATAATGAAGAAGTATCAATTCTGGACATTGCTTGTCAGAATGGGCATACTAAATAGTTCAAATGTTAATAGACAGTAATGCAGACATAAATAAGTGTAGAGATACCGGACCATCACCTCTGCACATTGCTTGTGAGAAAAAATATAAGAGAGAAATTTTAAATTATATTTGATTGATGACTTATACATGTATCTTCATACACGTATTTTCAAATACATGAGGAGAGAAAACTCCCTTTTACGTTCAATGTACCCTTGCAATTAAAATTTACGTGTTACGACATGTCGCAACTAACAATTTAGTAAAAATAATGTGTTGATATTTTATACGGTTTTTTGGGAATAAGTGAAAATAAGCCAAATTCAAAAATTAGAATATTACCTTGACCTTTAACCTTGACATAATTTTCATTGTTTTTGGACCAAGGACCTCGAATCAAAAGATCCTAGGTCTCTATCACTTATGGTTTACAAGATAGAAATGCATATCACTTATATCAAATGCATAAGGGGAAATAACTTTCATATGGAGTGTTCATTTTGCTTCGGTCAAAATAGGACAAATCATGCGAAGTATATAACGAGCAATTTTATAAAATGAATATGTCGTAATTTTTTACGGTTGCGAAGGAATAGTGGACACAAGGAAAACAGCGTATGGAGATTTTACTCCTACAAAGAAAAGTATTCGGTTACGCAGGGTAAATTTCAAAGGCGCATAAACTGTTCGATATCATATACCAAAAATCGAAGCGACATATTGCGAAACAAATATTTATCGCGAGAACAAAATTAGGCGGAAGAAAAAAAAAATCAGAAGAAAAACAATAGGTCTTTCCTAAGACCAAATTAGACAAGATATTACAGAAAGTCAACCACATTTAGTCCGGCTGATTGGTGCAGATATAGAGCAGAATTGCTTTCTTGATGGGGATAGAATGAAACTTTGCATAGTTGTACTTGGTTATATACCCTTTGATTTTAGGTATGGACCCACTCTGAAAAATCCAATATGGCTGCCATTCTCAAGATGGCGGAAAAACGGTATCAATATCAAAATTGTCCTAAAGGTGTTCTATATAATTTCGGAAATTAAAGTAATGATTCTTTAAAAAATGGACTTCATGTTCTTGAATTTGTTATCAATCAATAATTTTAAAATATAAAAAAAATAATTTGGTTATTTCTATAAAACATACATTTGCAAATATGGCTGCATATACAAAAACAAATAGTGAAATTCCAAAGGTTAATCAATGTGTTACATGTTATTGTAATTGTTCTTTAAACGCTTTCAGCTTTATTGATTGGAACGAAATATTTTGAAACGAATCGATTGAACGCTAATATAGGTCGGTTAAATGTGGTGGAATAGTAGGTAACTCATCTGAACTTCGAGGCAGTGCCGAGGCCACATTGTCTCGTTTCTCTTTAATGCCACGTCTTACGTCACTTATCGCGTTTTCATCTGCCGTACCCACTACATCGTCAAATCATTCTATGTTATCAATAGGTGTATTTCTTCAGACAGATTAGACGATTGACATCATTTTAAATAGTTAAGGGGAAACTTTTTCCTTTTCCAACTACGTTCAAAATCAATTCGAAACTATTCAGCGAGCATGGTCCTAAAATGCACTCCTAGTCAGCACTTTTATTAGTTTAAATGGTATTAGTAATTATTATGTTTGACGGAACTGTGGTGGTTCGTTTTATGCAAACTTGCAGAGTTGAAATCTCGTATACTGTTAATGAAATGCCGCATTAATAATCTTATTGTTGATGGTAATTATCGGAGTACTCAGGTTTATTACTGCCCTCAATGTGTCTAAAATATCTAGCCTAAGTATAACATCATAATTGACACTTTTTGATCCATATATCGCCATCTGGTTTGCTATTAAGGTCTCCAATTGTTGTAACGCCTTATTGAATGTTTCTGTTTCATGCCTTGAAGAATATTTGTCTGTACATCATCGACGGAATGCTTCAGTTCCAATCTGGTTTGATCGTCTTTCTTGCTGACGCTGCTCCAAATAAATGTTTTTTTAAGGCCTTGGAATCATCATCTGTGTTTACTTTCCGAGCGTACTCAAAGCCAACATCGGCCTGGCAATCTGGGGCCTACACACATTTGTTCTGTTTTCCCATTGTCATCTACCGGCAGTTCGTTCAAATTGGTAACTGAACGCTTCTCAAGTCATGGTTCCTCTTCAACTGAGTGGGCTTCGGCTCCGGTCTCTTACAACAAGATTTTCTTGCCATCGGGTATATTCTCTCTCCAATGAAGATTCCGTAGAAGAGATGATGTTGCTACACTCTTTTGGTTTCCTCTGCCCTTTCCTGTATTGGTCAGTGGAGTCAGCTTGCTGTTATGGGTAGCCTGTTAGAGCTCCGGGAGCTGACGAGGTTGTCATAATTGGAGTGATAAATGTGGGATTTGCCAATGACTCCACGGGGATGATACCGTAAGTAGGCACTGCATTCATCATAGTAGAAACTTGATAGAATCCACTTGTAGCCAATTGTTGTGCTGCTCTGAACCAAATATTATTGACTCATAGTAGATGGTAAGTGTTCGGAAGAAGACACATAAGCATTGTGTAGTACTAGATGTTTATAGTATGTTCTTAAATGGAGATTGTTGTTGAATAATTTTAATTGTCTCATACGTAGGACTTTTGACTAAAGGTGAAGACACCTTCTACAGAGTTAGCGCGGTTGATGGTTCATGCGAACTACAATTGGGGAAAGACCCAATGAATGGATTTTGTTTTGTATTTTTGGTAAACTTGCGTTGTACTTGCTAAGGTCAAATTTTAGCTTAGATGATGTGTCCATTGCAGGAATTTTAACTTCTTTATTTCGATTGTCCGCTTATACATTTACAACAGATACCAGTTGTTGGAAGGTACCCTGCTGTTCAAATGCACTTGTAAATTGGACTGTGTCTACTTCCGCAGCTGCTGTCAGCTTGTCCATTTGTCTCACCACAACATTGAATATCTTATTGGTATGACCATCAATTCCGCCAAGCAATCATTACTAGCCTCGTGGTCTATCCTGTCTTTAGACTGCAGAAGTTGCTGAGATATTGCTCTCATCTGTTCGTTATTAAAATGCATTGCCTCTTTCTGTTAAGCTTGAAACGTAATGGGACCAACACATATTTCATCAATTCGCGCTTCGTTCTGTTTTATATTCCGGTAAATCTCAGCTTTTCTTTCAGCATTAGATTGACATTACCGGAACTACAACATCAGCATCTAATCCTATTGCAATTGTCATCGGCAATCGATGTAATACCGTAGCAACTCTTAAACCTGATTCAAGTTTCTACTGTCAACCTTTTATGGAAATGATAATTCCAGTGAATCAGTTAGACAATGAATATGTGATTCCAAAATTAGTCTTACGTGTAAACAGTACTGTTCGAATATTGTCTGTCAATCATACAGAAGTCAAAATACAACAGGACGACTCTATCATATCAACAAGTACAATTATGTCTAGAGCCTTCATTGACTTTCAATAAGATAATATTTCTTCTGTTCGTTCCATGAGTGACATAATGGTTATAATTTACCCTGAAGATCAAAATAGACAAATCGGTTCATTCATGATGACTGTTACAGAAATACACCAATATTTGTATGAATACGATTTCATCGTTCCATATGTACGATATGTAAACTTTATAAGCATTACCGTGAATTCAGATAAAATTGATGGATTTGATCTCGATGACCACCTTCTAAATGTTCATGATGCTTTTAATATAACTCACAATTCAGACCACTTCAGCAGTTTTAGTCTTCCCATTTCTCCTGGTGAACATTATATAGTGCATTTCATAAGGGCCAGATTCGGTCTATGGGTATATGGTGAAAATTACGGTTACCAAGGCGGAATGGCATTTAAAACATAATGCGTACTGACTATGTGGTATGGCTTTGCTCATTGTTCAAGGCCGTACGATGACCTATAATTTCTGTGTCATTTGATGTCTCGTGAAGAGTTGTCGCAATGACAATCATACCACATTTTCGGTCTTATAATCATGGCTGGAATGTAATATAAATAAACACACTGTTAATGTTTTACTAATGACAGTTCCTAGTTTACAAGTGAAACCAAAGATTTTATATTATTTACAATAAAAAAAAAAACAGTTACACTTTGAACACGTTAAAGACAAGAAACCATAACAACGTAAAAAAACATAGATATCAACTTTTATTATAAAACAAGAAGATTTGGATTGATTGACATTGAGATAGCTGTCAACCAAAGTTCAAATAAAATTGATAGTAAGCATGTTTGTTCAATTAATTGTCTTATGTTTAATTTTCTTTGATAGTAAAACTTTAATTAAGTATAGGTTTGATAATTTTGGAAGGCTTTCCATAATTTCCTAATGGGTAATACAGTTGATTTACAATGTTTACAGAATCGAGTAGCAATGAAATGTGAGAACAGAAATGAACAAAATAACTTTGTAGTTGATCAACTACGTCAGACCGACAAAATCTGGAATTACTGAAAATAACAATTTCGTATAAGTATCAAAACATAGTGATAATGTATGTTAAATGTTATTACTGTCAGTCAGTAGTCTTATATGAATGATCTTGTACTTTCTGATCTTAATAGTAAAAAATGTGGTATAATTGCCAATAAGACAACTCTCCACAAGAGACCAAATGACACAGATATTAACAACTAAAGGTCACCGTATGGTCTTCAACAGTGAACAAACGCCATTCCGCATAGTTAGCTATAAAAGGCCCCACAATAACAATGTAAACAATTCAAAAGAGAAAACTAACGGCATAAATTATTTACAAAAATAAACGAAAAACAATTAATGGTACACGTAAGCAATCGACAACCACTGAATTAAATGCTGCTGACTTTGGACAGGCACATATATACAGAATGAGGCGGGGTTAAATATGTTAGTGGGATCCCAACACTTCCATAACCTGTGACAGTGGTATAACAGTACAATATATAAACAAACTATGAAAAATCTGTTGAAAAAGACTCATCAGATGAAATCAAATACAAATGCTACAAATACAAGTGCTTGGCTAAATTTACTTATTTAGCTTTTTTAAATTTTCTTTTTAATTCGAGCTTTTCCTATTATGTCTATGTAGATGTCAATTGTGATACAAAAGAGGGGCGAGAGATTCCAAAGGGACAGTCAAACTCATAGATCGAAAATAAACAGACAACGTCATGACTAAAAAAGTAGAAAAAAACAATCAAATAATAGTACACAAAACAGAACATTGAAACTAAAGATGGGGCAACAAGAACCCGACTAAAACAGGGGGGATCTCAGGTGCTCCGGGTAGTTAAGCAGATCCTGCTCCAAATGTGGCATCCGTCGTGTTACTTATGTTATTAAATATATATAGCTGCATATAATATCAACAATATTTTGATGTCAGGATAGAATATATCATACAAATGCAAGCATTAATGGAACACAATGACTACTAAATTTAGAGTGCCAGCATGTCCTTCTTTTGTTCAATATATTGATACGCATAAAAAAACCAGTAGTTTTGATACCCCAGGTTGATTTGTGATAAAAATTATTTGACTGCATCAACCAAATAAAAATGAGAATGGAAATGGGGAATGTATCAAAGAGACAACAAACCGACCATAGAACAGCAGAAGGTCACCAACAAGTCTTAAATGTAGCGAGAAATTCCCGCACCAGGAGGCGTCCTTCAGCTGGCCCCTAAACAAATATATACTAGTTCAGTGATAATAAACGCCATACTAAACTCCAAATTGTACACAAGAAACTAAAATTAAAAATTATACAAGACTAACAAAGACCAGAGGCTTCTGACTTGGGACAGGCGCGTAAATGCTGCGGGGTTAAACATGTTTATGAGATCTCAACCCTCCCCCTATACATCTAGCCAATGTAGAAAAGTAAATACCTACCATATTTGCAATTTCATGTAAAAGTTTATAGCAGCATAATAATTCCGGAAAAGTGGAAAGACCTTTTGATTTTGTTCTGATAAGTATTTTTTTTTCCACTTTTTTTTTTCTTCCAAAGTAATATTGTTTCACAAGATGTCCATTATAATTTTGGTATATGACATCGAACAGTTTATTCGCTTTTAAAACTGACATTTTTGACCAAATACTTTTCTGGTGAGAGCTATCACCCCGACCACCAATTTTCTTTCGTTCACTAGCCCTTCACCGTAAAGATAACCACAAATTCGTTTTATCAAATTGTTCGTTACATCCTCAGGATGACGATGATCATTTGGACCGAGGCTATATGGAGACTGTGTATAAGAGTTATTCCCCCTTTTGCATTTGATATAAGTGATATGCATTTCTAACTGGTATATCATAAGTTAAAGAGACCTAGATATTTGAATTTGAGGTCATGGATTAAACAAAAAGAGAATACGGTCAAGGTCAAAGGTCAAGGTCATAATCTAAATTTTGATATTGCCTTAAATTCATTCTTTTCAAAAACCGTGTAAGATATCAACAACATATGCTTACTCTACTGTTAGTTACAACATGTTGTAAGTCATTTATTTTGGTTGAATGGGTACGCTGAAATTTAACAAGATTTCTTGCCCCTCTTATAATTAAAATCATGCCTTAACTGATATAATTTATTAGCCATACATATCAAAGAACTAGAGCCTTTTGAATTAAGGTCCTTGGTATATGGCCTTGAAATTGAGGTCAATGTCATACGTTAATTGGACGTTCTAGATTTTGACCTTTGTTTTTAATTCATATTTATACATCATAAAGCTATAGGAATTTGTGCATTAGGTAACAAGCCATATGACTTTAAAAAGCTAACTGGAAGTGACAATGTGTAAACCGGAAGTTGCTATATTATTAACTTATTTCATTAAAAGGTGTGTACAACCATATACTATTGAAATCAGCTAAGAATTACCTATCATTTGACACATGACAGCAATATTGGAACACAATGTGAGTTACAGATGTTTGTCTGCATCAATTTAGATTGCTCTTTCTATTCTGGCAACAAAATTTCAGTAGTTTTGATACATCAGCATTTTAACATTTGACTGTATCAATAATCAAAGCGCGAAAGCGCTGTAAAGGCAGTTAATTACAGGTTGTGTGTATTTCTAGTCCAGTTATATCATTATCTTCCATAGAACAGAGGTGGTTTGTAGTATTTAAGATTTAGAGTTCTCTTGTACCTAGTTCACCTATATCTATAGTCTACTGTTTACAGTATATTTTCTGTACCTCGCCATGAAATGCATTTTTAAGACATAAGAACTTTTCCTTTTTAATGTAAATAAAACTATTTTTAATTATTGATTATATACACATATTCAATTACTCCTATCCTATGAAAAATAATTCACAACGATTGACTAGTCTCCGTTCTGTGTGTATTGCTAGAACATCAAGTAACATAATGGTTAATGTACATAGTAACATGTCAACTCTTTTGACGACAGAACTTTTTTAAAATTCTCCCTCCAAGCAAAATTATTTTTCAGTATAAACATGATAAAGTTATCTACCTGTATTAATGACCTAGAGACTCTCAAGAGCCTGTGTCGCTCACCTTGGACGGTCTATGTGCATATTAAACAACGGACACATATAAAATGACAAAATTGTGTTTTTGATGATGGGGATTGTTTGTAGAACTTTCTTTACTGAACATTCTTGGTGCTACAATTATCTCTATCTATAATAAACATGGCCCAGTATTTACAGTTGAAAATATTTTTTAAAAACAAAAAATACAAAAATTTATGAAAATTGTTAAAAATTGGCTATAAAGGGCAATAACTCTTTAAGGGGTCAACTTAAAATTTTGGTCATATTGACTTATTTGTAGATCTTACTTTGCAGAACATTATTGCTGTTTACAGTTTATCTCTATCTATAATAATATTTAAGATAATAACCAAACTCTGCAAAATTTCCTTCAAATTACTAATTTGGGGGCAGCAATCCATCAACGGGTTGTCAGATTTGTCTGAAAATTCCTGGGCAGATAGATCTTCACTGAAGAGACAATTTCACCCTATGTCAGATTTGCTCTAAATGCTTTGGTTTCAGAGTTATAAGCCAAAATCTACATTTTACCTGTATGTTCTATTTTTGGCCATAGTGGCCATCTCGTTTGGTTGACCGGGTCTAACCACACATTTTTTAAATTAGATACCGCAATGATGATTTTGGCTAAGTTTGGTTAAATTTGGCACAGTAGTTTCAGAGAAGATTTTTTGTAAAAGTTTATGGACGACGAAACCAAGTGATGAGTCAGGTCAGGTGAGCTAAAAAGGAGTTTTTAATCAAGGTAACAATGACAGTCACATCTGGTGGCCATAAAAGCTGTCTCATTAGCATTTTAACCACTTCCCATATTTGCTTTTAAGACAATAGAAGAAAATTATTCAATGCAAAAACAAAACTTACTTGTAAATATGAAATTCTCTTTACAGTATGAGTTTTTCTCATTGTTGGAGATTGTACAGTAGTACAGTCCTGTAACTGCTTATACCCATTTCTTATCCCCTTTAGTTTGATAAACTCACAGCATATCATATATTTACATTGTGCCACATCTCCTTATTTTTATATACATTACAATAACATGAACAATTGTAATTCAAATCTATATATCAAAGCAAAATGAATTTCACTACTTTCATTCATGCATCCTTTGGAAAAATATAAGTTCTAAAATGACACAATATATGTTTATTTATATAAAAATAATATTTAGTTTTCGACTCTTAACAGGTATAAACAAGAATGTGTCCCCAGTACACGAATGCCCCACTCGCACTATCATTTTCCATGTTCAGTGGACCGTGACAGTGGGGTAAAAACTCTAATTTGGCATTAAAATTAAAAGGATCATATCATAGGGAACATGTGTACCAAGTTTGAAGTCGATTGGACTTCAACTTCATCAAAAACTACCTTGACCAAAAACTTTAACCTGAAGAGGGACAGACGGACGGACGAACGGACGAACAGACGAACGGACGCACAGACCAGAAAACATAATGCCCCCCTACTATCGTAGGTGGGGCATAAAAATGCACAGCTGTGTCATGATTTGTGAAATCTGTGCTGAAAACATAGGCATTTATGGTGTTTGAGTAATTCCATCTGTGAAGCTCAACATTAGCTCGTCAGTTGGTGGTGGACAGTTATAAATCTTTCCTGCAGGATGAATGTACATCTGTTCAGGAAAACCAATTTCACAAATCAAAACTTTCCTCTAGATTTCTCCTACAATATTCATCCAGTTTAGTTCTTTTGGTTTAACGGGACACCGTCCTGATTTTTAATTTTGTAAACCATTCAGTCTCTTGCTTACAAATGGTGCATGAAAATAGGATGGGAATGCATGGCAGTAGACAAGTCTCTATAAAGTGGGTATGTGCCCTGAAAAAAGTTTTATAACATTAGCTTTTTTGAAACTTGTGAAAGACTTGTGCAACACACATACCTAAATAACTATAACATAGGTGGAGAGCATCATTCATGTCAATGTTTTGTTCCTGTTTACATTGTCATTGATATTTTTCAAGAAAGCCCGAGGCATAGCTCATTACAACCGAAATTTACATAATTACTGCTAAAATAATTATCAGTATAATATATCTCTTGTAGAAAAACCATACAATTGTAGTATTAACCAAAAAATGTCAAACAGATGATATTGAATCGTAATCCCAAAAGTTATGACGTCTTGAATTCACCCCCCTTTTTATTCTAAAACGATAATTGCGGTTGCAAACAGACTTTGGTTTACTTGCATGGCGATTATATAAATAACAGTATATATTTCTTAAAGAAAATAAAGTTTTACCATGAATAGTTTCCTGAACGTAGTCGTTTTCAGTAAAATGTGCCTTGCAAACAACAGCTGATTGATATGGGTTCTACGATTGCATCGCACATGACAATCTACGTTTGAGCCATGGCGTTGATCCAACTTTTCCTTCTTATTAAGTCATTTAGAAATGCAAGTCCTCCTCTTAAATGACACTCAGGTACACACCAACAAGGACTAGGCATCGTTAATTGTGTGATTGTTTTGCAGTGCAAAAACGGAAGTTAAGGACGGAACTGACTGGTCTCACTAATAAGAGACAAGAAGAATTTTAGAGACAAACAGCGACAAGAAGTTCAATTTAGTGACGAAGCGACAATAACTAACAAGGGACAAGCGAATCGTAATTCTCTCACGAGGCTATTCTCATTTGATGTGATAGGGTGAAGCTACACTTATCAAATATGTCCCTATGAAAAAGAAGAATTTCACTGTTAGAAAGGAAATGATATTGCATGGTTTTGATTCAATAAATTCTTTAAAAGGAAATTGAAATTTTTTTGTTTAGATGGCCAATTTTTAGCGTGTGCATAAAATATATATTTTTTTTATATCTAATAAACACTAATCCCTTTCTTCTTAATAAAAACATATATTTATCTATCAATGTACAGTAATATAAAAAATGTTTTATAACCGCCCCTATAATAAACTAGAGGCTCTAAAGAGCCTGTGTCGCTCACCTTGGTCTATGTGAATATTAAACAATGGACACAGATGGATTCATGACAAAATTGTGTTTTGGTGATGGTGATGTGTTTGTAGATCTTACTTTACTAAACATTCTTGCTGCTTACAATTATCTCTATCTATAACAGTACTTTCTGTGGAAAATGTTATTGAAAATCTTCAAATTTTAAGAAAATTGTTAAAAATTGACTATGAAGGGCAATAACTCCTTAGGGGGTCAATTGACTATTTTGGTCATTACTGACTTATTTTTAGTTCTTACTTTGCTGTACATTATTGCTGTTTACAGTTTATCTCTATCTATAATAATATTCAAGATAATAACAAAAAAACAGCAAAATTTCCTCAAAATTACCAATTCAGGGGCAGCAACCTAACAACCGATTATCCGATTCATCTGAAAATTCCAGGGCAGATAGATCGTGACCTGATCAACAATTTTACTTCCTGTCAGATTTGCTCTTAATGCTTTGGTTTTTGAGTTATAAGCCAAAAACTGCATTTTACCCCATGTTCTATTTTTAGCCATGGCGGCCATCTTGGTTTGTTGGCCGAGTTACCAGACACATTTTTTTAACTAGATACCCCAATGATGATTATGGCTAAGTTTGGTTAAATTTGGCCAAGTAGTTTCAGAGGAGAAGATTTTTCTAAAAGATTACTAAGATTTATGAAAAATGGTTAAAAATTGACTATAAAGGGCAATAACTCCTAAAGTGGTCAACTGACCATTTTGGTCATGCTGACTTATTTGTAGATCTTACTTTGCTGAACATTATTGCTGTTTATAGTTTATCTCTATCTATAACTAGAGGCTCTAAAGAGCCTGTGTCGCTCACCTTGGTCTATGTGAATATTAAACAATGGACACAAATGGATTCATGACAAAATTGTGTTTTGGTGATGGTGATGTGTTTGTAGATCTTACTTTACTAAACATTGTTGCTGCTTACAATTATCTCTATCTATAACAGTACTTTCTGTGGAAAATGTTATTGAAAATCTTCAAATTTTAAGAAAATTGTTAAAAATTGACTATGAAGGGCAATAACTCCTTAGGGAGTCAATTGATTATTTTGGTCATACTGACTTATTTTTAGTTCTTACTTTGCTGTACATTATTGCTGTTTACAGTTTATCTCTATCTATAATAATATTCAAGATAATAACAAAAAAACAGCAAAATTTCCTCAAAATTACCAATTCAGGGGCAGCAACCTAACAACCGATTATCCGATTCATCTGAAAATTCCAGGGCAGATAGATCGTGACCTGATCAACAATTTTACTTCCTGTCAGATTTGCTCTTTATGCTTTGGTTTTTGAGTTATAAGCCAAAAACTGCATTTTACCCCATGTTCTATTTTTAGCCATGGCGGCCATCTTGGTTTGTTGGTCGACTTACTTGACACATTTTTTAAACTAGATACCCCAATGATGATTATGGCTAAGTTTGGTTAAATTTGGCCAAGTAGTTTCAGAGGAGAAGATTTTTCTAAAAGATTACTAAGATTTACGAAAAATGGTTAAAAATTGACTATAAAGGGCAATAACTCCTAAAGTGGTCAACTGACCATTTTGGTCATGTTGACTTATTTGTACATCTTACTTTGCTGAACATTATTGCTGTTTAAAGTGTATCTCTATCTATAATAATATTCAAGATAATAACCAAAAACAGCAAAATTTCCTTAAAATTACAATTTCAGGGGCAGCAACCCAACAACGGAATGTCCGATTCATCTGAAAATTTCAGGGCAGATAGATCTTGACCTGATGAACAATATTACCCCATGTCAGATTTGCTCTAAATGCTTTGGTTTTTGAGTTATAAGCCAAAAACTGCATTTTACTCCTATGTTCTATTTTTAGCCATGGCGGCCATCTTGGTTGGTTGGCCGGGTCACCGGACACATTTTTTAAACTAGATACCCCAATGATAATTATGGCCAAGTTTGGTTAAATTTGGCCCAGTAGTTTCAGAGGAGAAGATTTTTGTAAAAGTTAACGACGCCGGACGACGGACGACGCCGGACGCCGGACGCCGGACGCCGGACGCCGGACGCCAAGTGATGAGAAAAGCTCACTTGGCCCTTCGGGCCAGGTGAGCTAAAAATAATGCATGTTTTTTTTAATATCTATGGGGAATAAGTTGTTGCAATGACATTTTTTTTATTTATGTATAGTCGCTATATAGTCTTCTTGACGCTTCTTCTCGCTAAATTAATTATATTGTCGCTTCTTATCGCTATTTTAATTTTATTGTCGCTTCCTATCACTTTTTGACGCTTCTTGTCTTTAATTAGTGGAACCCTATTCAGGAACGATAATTTCATATTTTACATAACTGAGACCGAAATAACTATAACGTCATACGGCTTCACGTACAGAAATACTTTAAATTGTATATTATGCAATATAATTCACGGTCAGTCGACTTTTAATTATAATATCATGTTATATCAACGAGTGAAATGATTTTAAAATATCTTTAGATGGCAAATAGTACTCGAAATTGAACGGACCTCTTTCCACACGGAATTCGAATAATGATAGTTTGTAATCAGATTGACTGCTTATAATGCAAAAGACACATTAATAAACAGATTTTTAAAACGAACAATACACACTAATCGTTTCTTTATTTCCCAATGTAAATGAAAGGAACAAAAACCAATACATACCACAAAAAGTAGAGGAGAAATTTAAACATTTCTTGCAAAATGACCCCCAGCAAAGATTTGCGTAAGGAAAGGTGAACCTCATGACTTGAAAGTCAGGCCTTAAAGCACTGCCTTTAAAAACCGACTATATTTGCACTTTATTCTGTAGATCTAGTTAGCCGCATAGTAAATCAGCAATATTTTCACATCAGGATTAAATGTATAATACAAATGACAGCAATATTGGAACAAAATGACTACAAAATTTTGTCCACAAAAATTTACAGTGTCAGTATGTCCTTCTGTTCAATGTAAATGATATGTTAATAAGTATAAACAGAATTTCAGTAGAATCGATACCTCAGACTGACTGCTATAGCAAAATTATTTGACCGTATTAACCAAAACAGACCATATTTGCACTTTATTATGTAAATTGATATAGCCGCATAATAATTCAATAATATGTTTTTTGTCAGAATGCATTGTTTAACACAAGTGACAAGTATTTTGGAACACAATGATTTCACAATTTTGTACGCATAAATCATAGTGCCAGCATGTCCTCTTTTTATTCAAAATGTTTTCTTGCAACAAAATTTCAGTAGTTTTCATATATCAGGATTACTCGGTTAAGAAAATTATTTGACTGCATCAACCAAAACTGACCATATTTTGCACTTTGTTTTGAAAATCTATATAGCCACATAGTAAATCAGCAATAATTCTATGTCAGGATAGAATGCCTGATACAAATGAAAGTAATATTGGAACACAATAACTACAATATTTGGTCCACATAAATTTAGAGGGCCAGCATGTCTTCTTTTGTTCAATGTATTTGATATATTGATACATAACAAACATTTCAGTAGTTTCATTACCTCAGGCTAACTGTTATAACAACATGTCTTGCCCGTATCAACCAAAACTGACCATATTTACACTTTATATAAAAAAGAAGATGTGGTATGATTGCCAATGAGACAACTGTCTACAACAGACAAAGATGACACAGACATTAACAACTATAGGTCGCGGTATGGCCTTCAACAATGAGCAAAGTCCAAACCGCATTGTTAGCTATAAAAGGCCCCAATATGACAATGTAAAACCACCAAAAAACTAACGGCCTTATTTATTTAAAAAATGAAAGAAAAATAAATATGTAACACATACACAAATCACAACCACTGAATTACAGGCTCCTGACTTGGGAGAGGGACATACATAAATAATGCGGCGTATGTAAATCTATATGGCTGCTTTATAAATCAGATTGATTGTATAATACAAATCATGCAAATGAAAGCAATATTGGAAAACAATCAATGCAAAATCATTTCTGCATTAATTTAGAAATGTCAGCAATTCACTTCTGGATTCATAATATTGAACCGTCACTAAAGTTAATAGTTCAGGAGGGTGTGTATAACAAAACTATTAGATCCCATCATCCAACATTGACATGTCTAATTTCATTTGTACTTTATAATGAAAAGTATATGAATAGTATACTGTTAGAATATCAGGTCGGTTGATTGATTTTGTTTGCAGTTAAACGTCAAGTGGCAACTATTTCATTCAATTTGAAAGCAGTTTTCAATTCAAAGATCCAAACAATGGCCGTACCATACCTTCTCCTTCAAATAGCATCAACTGTCTTTGTATGAAATTTTTCATTTTAGAAATTGTGTACAAAAAATTAAGTCAAGTTGAGCTGGTATCTTACAAAAATGTCATCATGGAATTAAAAAACTAAAATAAGCAATACAAAAATTAAAGTAAAAAAACCTTTTATTTTGTATGAAAATAATTAACAAATTAACAAAAACATTTGCATCAGCTTAGCTTTCAATAACATACCAAAAAGCTAATGTCTAACATATTTTACAATTATTTACTTATAATCATTTACTATGTTATGACTATACATACAAAAAATACTACCACATTCAAATTTTCCTCTGTGCTTGGTTGGTTATATTATCTTTTTTACAAGCAAATTTGCCAAATACAATAGCTATCAAACACAATTAAATTAGTATGATGATCATGTATAAGAGCAAAAAAATAGAGATCATACTAGTAATGTTTCAAACACAAAGAAAAACAACTGAAATCAGTTAAATAACTGATTTATATCATCTGGATGGTTACCTTGTATGTTGTGATATTACAGAGACCTGGGTAACAACATTTAATAATATTAAAGAATCTGATTTATGCATTAAAACATTGTATTAACATACCATTTTTAATTATATTAAAATCATGCAATACATATTAATTTACAAAAACTTTTACAGTGTTGTAAGTAGTTTCTTGGGTGCCACATAATTTTTCAATCTAATATATACTTCAGAGTTGAAGTACTTCAAGGAAAATTTAGAAATCTCACACAAAATATAAACTTTTCATTAGTTTGTTGACAGGGCAACTCATCAAATGTTAAATTAGTTTAATTTCTAATTTTTTAAATACATTCAATTTGTAACTTATTGCAGTCAAGACAAATTTGGGAAGACATTTTGGTAACTGTTCAATTTCTGGGGCAAACAAGAGCCATAATAATTGTCCCTTCTCATTTTTTTGAAACTTTTTTGGTTTCTCTCTAGATGATATCTTTATCTTTTAACTTCATCCTATGATTCTATCTTGAGTTTCCTACCTTAATATATAGGAAACCATGTTTTACGCATCACTTTGTTTTGCTTAATCAATAAAATTATAGAAATGAAAAGATAGTCCCAAAAACACACAACCCATTCTAATTAAAAATCTGTTAGTGATCTTAAAAAACTGAACAATGAGATCGATAGTGTGTCATGGTCAGTTTTCCTTTTACATATATATATAGCCAATCCAGTAAGAAAATCAGCAAAGGCAGTGGCGGATCCAGAACTTTATTTAAGGGGGGCCCGCTGACTAACCTAAGGGGGGCAACTCCAGTCATGCTTCAATGATTCCCTATATAATCAACCAAATTTTTCCCACGAAAGGGGGGGCCCAGGCCCCCTGGATCCGCCTATGAAAGGGAGATAACTTCTATATATAAAAAAACCAAGATGAAGTATATCCCAAGACGAAATCGTCAGGACTAAACTTTTAACTTTCTGTTAACATAGCCAATCCAGTAAAAAAGTCTTCTAAGGGAGCTAACTTATATATTAGGAAAAAAAAGGTATATCCTACAACAAAACTGACAGTATTAAACTTTTAACTATCTGTTAATATAGCCAATCCAGTAAAAAAGTCTTCTAAGGGAGATAACTTCTATATCAGAAAGAAAGACACGAGGAATTATATCCTATTACAGAATCATCAGTATTAAACATCTAGCTTCCTGTAGGATCCTACCATACAGTCTATAGCATCTTCCTTCATCGTGGGTTTCTTTAATGTGCCATCCACAAGTCCGTATTTAGCTTCACTATCAAAGTGTGTATCCAGCTTGAGTAATTCATTCATCCATTCCTTCAAATAAATTCAACCACAATATTTAATTACAATGAGAGCAAAATTAATTTGGAAAATCTGATGAATTAAGAAATACAATTTTTTTTTGTGTATCCCCACATGATATCTATGAAATAATGAAGTAAACAATTTGTGTGCTTACACTGTCAAAGAGACCAAAACTATAATGTTACATAAAAACTAAAAGCTGTGCTAAAATAACATGATAAAATTCTGCATTTTAGTAATTTGTAAGATAGATAGTAAAGGACGACATCAAAAGTTCAAAGTTGTAGGATAAAAACCTTAATTCATATAGTTTTTTCACTGACCCCCCTACCCGTAGCTGCCTCCTCTTAACTTAATTTGGGAAAAATTGATTAACCAATAAGGATATATATAAAATCAGTCATTTAAACAAAACTTGTAGTACTTTTTACCCCCCACCCCCAAACTATTTGAATTAAGTTTTTTATCCTTCATTGATTTTTTTATGTTGTCCCTAACATTGTATAGTTTTTCTTTCATGTTTTGCTGTGATTATACTAGGAAATGTTCAGAACTTTAATAGAGATAAAACAAAATGTCTGTATTTTAACAATGCATAACCAAAAATATCCATACATTAAAATGTGTTGAGGTAGGCAAAGTATAGGCAAAGTATAGTGGAAACACAATCAGTTGTTTTTAGCTTAGTGAATAATTCTGCATATCATATCTAAGTTTATTTATTCTCTGCACAAATTTATCATTTGAATCTTTATCATTTACCTTATTGGTATATGTTGGACCTTTTCCTCCAAAGTCTTCAGGGATATACTCTTCATCAATAAATTCTTTCAGTTCCTCAAATTTTTTACCATGGAAATGTAGCTATAATATAATACTATCAGTTTATAATTTAAATTTTCAACGAAGTACAAGTTTTATATAGAGTGGGTGGCACGTGACATATTCACCTTGGACACATTTTCGCCGTTTTGCTATTTTTTCTGTAAAATTTGTGTGCCTTTACCTTTTTGCTTGAATTATTTACATATTTTTCTTGTCCAAGATTCAATTTCTCCCTAAATATTATAATTACTTGCACTATTCACCTAGTTTCTATAGCTTTCAGGATAACAGCCCACAAATGCTAAAAATTGGATAAAAATGACTTTTCAGGGTCAATAACTCCAAACTTGTTAGTTAGAATTTTCTTTATTTTCAGGGTGGGTACATCTAGTTTTGCTGATCATTTTCACAATTCACACTTTAACCTCAGCTTCAGAAGTTTTCCGAACAATGGCATGGAGATGCTTAACAAGATAAACATCAAAATTTCAGGGGCAATAACTTCATAATAAGAGGACAGATTTACCCAAAATCTTTAAAGTAAAAATAAGTTTAGTTTAAACATATTTTATTTGCAAAAGAGGTGCAAAAGATACCAGAGAGACAGAAAAACTCATGGAGCATAAATAAACTGACGCTAAAAGTAGCAGTAGGGATTGGACACAAGTTATAACAACATTAGTGACTTCCCCTCTCTAATGTCAATTTGGCTGTTTAATATTTGACATCTTATAACAAAAATAATAATTTATCTTACCCTAGAAACTGTTTTCTCCTTCATGAACTGTTTAACTATAGCAAACACATAGTCAAAGATTGCTGGTTCATTAAAGTAATGTATACCTTTAAATCTGGCTGGAAAGGCATCCTAAAATTACAATTACACATCACTCAATCATTTCTATTAAATGTACATGCAATGGTTTACTTTTACAAATTGTGACTTGGTTTGAGAGTGGTCACATTGGCACTCGTACCACATCTTCCAATATCTAATAATTTAAACCAGTACCCCTTATCTAAACTTTATGAAATTGCCTTATTCCAGGTGTTGTATTGGTTGATAGATATAAGAATAGCTGCTCATTCATTAATTTATCAATCTATCAAAACCTGACTTAACTTGTTGGTCTAGAATATAGTAAGGTATATTCATATCTCATTTAACATGTTATTTTCACATGTATACATACTTAAATTAGGCCGTTATTTTTCTGTCTAAATTGTTTTGCATTTGTCATTTCAGGCCTTTTTATAGCTGACTATGGGTACGTATGGGCTTTGTTCATTGTTAAAGGCCATACAGTGACATATAGTTGTTAATTTCTGTGTCATTTGGTCTCTTGTGGATAGTTGTCTCATTTGCAATCGTACCACATCTTCTTTTTTATATATATTTTTAGTGTTGGAAGTTAAGCAGTCATCAATTAATCATAATTGTTATCACACTTTCATTTTTAACCTGTCTATGTACTCGTCAAACTCTATATTTCTACCTCATATTAGGTATCACGACCTGAAATCCATTGAGGAATCTGAATTCCTTGGAGCAATTTAAGAAAAGTTTGTAACATAGGGTACTTTTAAAAACCTGGATCTGATTCATAGGAACATAATTATTTAGTTGGAATTGGATCCAGATTTTACTGCTACAAACTTTTAATGAATTACGCCTAAGGATTTGGGATCTAGATAATGGTTTGTACCTGTATTAAACCCATAACTCTACGAGCATACAATGGTGAAATATTTTTTCCATGACTCCATCCAAATCCGTCTAAATCCATAACCATTATAATACCATTTATCTGGGTTTCTTCATCCTACAAAAACAAAATAATTTGTCTCAGAAAAATAGACTGGCATAAAACACTTGATAGTATCTGAAACAGTCATAACTTTTTAATTGACATCAATATAACATTTATAGAATCACTAATCAAAGAATTCAAATAGAAAAAAATATTCAATGAGTGACTGAACATCACATTAATTCAGTAATGCATGTAGCGCATGAATTAATTATTAGTGTTGTTCAGTCACAAGTTGAATATTTTTCAATGTATGAATTCTTTGATTAGTTTGATCTGTTTATTAAATTGACAAATCGCTTTTTTATGAACTTTCAGTAGAAAGAATAAGGAACTTTATATATCTATATCATTATTTTAAGCATTCACACTTTGTTTTGATGGGACCACGTTATTTCACATTAAGTCTTCCATGCAGCAAGGAAATTCGGCTTCAGCTGAGCAGGCCCTTAAAGAGGGGGGCAATACCTTTTTGTGTTAACCTATTTTGGCCCTTTTCAAGGTGTTGTTAACTGTTATCAGCATTTTTGCATTTTTGCATTTTTTGTTAACTGTTTTTGCCCAAATCGAGGTGTTGTTAACATGTTAACGGACCCTATTGCCACCCCTCCTTAAAAAATAATGTATACTAGTTTTCAAAATGGACACTACACTTGACTCTGAAACATGTAAACATATATATATATTAAAGGTTATTGTTGTAAAGGCGGAAGTCTTTGGACTTTTATAATGAGTTTTTGACAGGATCAAACAAAGTTATGCATCAATAATCTTAAGAATAATGATTTCAATCCTTGTATTTCTAAAACAAAACATTTGTTAATTCTTAAATTCAAATTTTCACACTTCTTAGAACCCCAGGATTCCATTCGTGCATAAGTATACCACTGTGCTTACATAGGTAATAGAATTAAGGGCAATATGGGTTATCCAAGTGTAAGTAAGGAATTAAATTTTTACCGACCAAACATATTCAAGTATTTGCAGATATATGCAAATCATATATAAGAACTATTGTAGCAATTAAGCAACAAATGTACCTCTATCAATCTGGACATAGTCAGAAAATTGGTTCTAAATATATCATTGATACCAAACTTTGCAGGATTCCATTTACCTGAAAAAAAGTCACAAATAATGATCAACCATTTAAATTCACACAAAAATGTTCTTCTATCAAATCATAGGGCTGATCCAAAAGCTATTTAAGAGATTTCTGAATCTTCATATTGTTTTGATCTATCAAAAACATAAAATGTTGACATAGGGATATATCTTGCCTTTATGAAAGGAGTAGGTCCAGTAAGACCCCTTTTTGGCCCCAAAATATAACAGTTTTACAAAATTGTTAAAATGTAAACTTTTAATTATTTATTTGACAGTAGAATGCTTCTGCTACATAAATATGGGCTCTTTTTGACAATACAATGCACATATGTCAGGTACTGGCACCATTAAGTCATGCTCAATTACTGAAATCTTCACAATTCTAGCATTTAGGGTAAATTTTAGACGGTTTTCGTGTAAAACGAAAGTGGCCGCATTCGTGTTCATCCTTAATATTGAAATGTAAATTGTATTTTATGATACAGTGAGTTGCTTATAGGTGTTACTGTAAAACTTTACCTATAGCTCAACCTGTTTTTAAAATTGACAATACAATAGGGACATTTAAATTGACCAGTTGGTATTGTTAGATTTAAATCTACCTTGATGCTACCTGTAAAATTTTTTATTCACCTAACCCAAAGTTTCAGCATGCTTTTTTCCTGAACTTTTTCTTACCTAGGATTATTCTATTGAGAGATTTTTATTTTACTGTCATTCAAAATATTAGGAGTTATCAAGCCAAACAAGAATGACTATATCATATATGTTATTTTCTTGCAGTGTATTTAAAATTGCATGGCCTAAAATGCACTACATTTCATCTTAATGTTTGCATAGCCACTACTAGCAGTGTTTAATACCCTAAATAATCCAGTCGTAATATTTCACTCACTTTATGAAACATCAAAATCATATTTGAATAAACAATTTCATTTATTTTTTTACACTGATATTTGACATCTCATCCAGAATTCCAAAGTTTTTAAATAATTCCCAATTTTATTCATTTTTCACTACTTCACTAGATTTGTTTCTAAATCCATAGTATAAATTCTGATTAACTTCCCATGATATACATCCTAATTTAACAGGTGCAGAATCTATACATAATTCAGAATCTTGTAAAAAAAAAATTATCATTTCCATTACTATATTCCAAATAGTTATCCTCACTTTACAAATATTTTGTAATATTTTATTTATATTTTTACTATATATCACTTGATTTTTCTATATCCACAGTAAACATTTTATTTCATTTCCTATTATAAATTTCCAAATCAAACAATATTTGATCCAGAATTTTATAATGACTATTTCCAATTTCACATTCACTTAAAACATTTCCCCACGTTAGGAATATTTTAGAATATTTTACTTTCATTTTTCACTTTATCACTAGATTAGACTATATCCACTGCATTAATTCAACATTTTATTTCATTTCCAAGATCCAATTTAAATGGTAAATCATCTAAAGTTTGTAATAGATCCCAAATTAATAATGAATGTTTTTAAAATCACATTTAAAGCCACAGAAACATGTTGGATTAACTCACACTATATCTCCTACTTGAATTCCAGTTTTGAAATTTTTTAATCTTTAACATAACTAAATCCCATCGTATGAAAATTTGAATTTCCTTGAGCAAACACAGCATTTTATGCACAAAAGTCCCACTAATATTATAATAGATTTCAAAGAAAAAACACAGCAAGGTATACTCCAAACTTATTCTTCAAATTTTACATGTACAACATCATATGTAAGCCCCACAAAACAGTTTGAATGAATTATTTCCTCCTTGATGTCCTTCATGACAATAAAATCTTGAAAAAAACACATCACATTTTAAGAAGCAAAATTGCTATAAAAAATCTAATAAAATAAATCCAATTTTGTATGCACAATGACACCAAAAGATTTCAAACATTGCAAATAATAATCCAAAATGAGAATCTTGAAGGGATATGTGAAGAAATGAACAACATATCCATCTGAAAATTTAAACTGTAAACACCTGAACAGCTATTTCTTGTTTCACTGGCAGCTGGACAATACTATATATAAGGGTTAGAATTTTAAAGAAGCATTTAGTGTGTAAAAACAGTTTAATTTTCAAACATAGTAATACATATTTAATTTAATCTTTTACTGATTTAGAATTTTAGGTAAAAAATAGATAAATTATATATATCAGGGATTTAAAAAAATGAAAACCAAAACTATTTTCTTCCCTATCAATTTTTTAATAGAATAATCCTAGGTAAGACAAAGTTCAGGAAAAAAGCATGCTGAAACTTTGGGTTAGGTGAATAAAGATCTTTACAGGTAGCATCAAGGTAGATTTAAATCTAACAATACCAACTGGTCAATTTAAATGTCCCTATTGTGTTGTCAATTTTAAAAACAGGTTGAGCTATAGGTAAAGTTTTACAGTAACACCTATAAGCAACTCACTGTAATACATAACATATTAAAGGTTGAGGATGAACACGGATGCGGCCATGCACTTTCATTTTTGACAAAAACCATCTGAAAAGTGAAATTTTTTGGCATATTTGGTAGATTTTTCATATTTGAGCTTGAATCGTATCGTTTTTAATGACTAAATCAATTAAAATCTTTCACAGAAACTAATTGATTCAAATGAAATAGACACTTAAGTGTTTAAAAAGTGGTCAAAATCTTTCGTCAGATGAACCTGAAATTTGAGGCCAAAATCGGTCCTTACCAGACCTACTCCTTTCAATAATATGATGGAAATGTTCAAATTAAAATGTGTTGATAAAATAAAATTGAGAATGGAAATTGGGAATGTGTCAAAGAGACAACAACCCGACCATAGAGCAGACAACAGCCTAAGGACACCATATTTTAGTTTTTTTTCTGAGGCTAAAATGTTGACATAGAGAAATGTCTTGCCTCTATATGTAATATTGACAGTACAATGCAATTTTTAAATTAAAATGATAATTGTGAGGGTCCAGAGTTAGTGGTTGATATTGTCTTTTGACCCTATAATTTTGTTTATGCTACCCTTTTGTATATTATTGTAATTAAATACTAACCTGGCCTAAATATAATGACTTTTCGTCCAAGCTTGTCTCTCTGAGGAAGGACTCCTGTTATACCAGCCTCCAACACGTGCTTAACAGCAGCAGGACGCAGACCCTCAAATAGTTCTGCATTGTCAACTCTCATTTTGAAATGTGTCATAATCAGATTAAATGCTCTCTCATAGTCAAATTTTTTGGCACGTAAGAAACGTAACAGAAAAGCATCATCTGTGCGAATTCTTAAAGCTGAAATATAAAAAATAAAAATATTGATATCATAGTTAATCATATATACCTCTTGTAATTAATTCCACACTTTTAAGGTTTGACTAAACATATAAAAAGTGACACAACAAAAAGTCAAACTTGATCTGTGTTTTGTGGCGATTAGCATTGCGTAAAGGTTTCATAACACATGGTTGAGCAAACTAAAGTTAAAGAACGGAAATTAAAAGTTCAGCATTTTTTCTATTTATAAACACCGACACTTGTCTCAGATTTTTTTTTCTTATATACCTTAATATAACACAAGGTACTTAACTTGCATTTTAGAAAAATGTCAGGCGGTGACGAAATTCAATTATATGCCGCTTTCTATGCTGTCAACCCCACTAAAAATTGTTATATCGTAAATCTAAATTGATTTTTAAAATGCAAGTTAAGTACCTTGTGTTAATATTAAGGTATATAAGAAATATTTTCTGAGACAAGTGCCTGTGTTTATTAAGGGTAATGAAATAACTCAAGAATGGTAAAAGTGACACAACTAAAACTTAAACTTGATCTGTGTTTAGAGTTTATACTGTGGATTCATTTCTTTTTTTGTTTGTATCAAATTTTGTGGTTTGAGGAAAAATTGTATTTTTGTTGATATTTGATTTCTTTGTTTTTCCAAAGTCTACCTACAAGCCAATATAAGTTTTGTACCTCATATTACATTTAAATTCGTGGTTTACAGGTTTGAAACCATGAAATCCATGATAATTGGTATCCCACGAATATTAATAAATCCACAGTAAGCATTGTGTGTAAGTTTCATAACATTTGGTTGATGCAAACTCAAGTTAAAAACGGAAACCAAAAAAAACAGCAAATTTTCCAGATGTTAAGGGGTATTAATATAATTTAGAATGAATAGAATAGAATAGAATAGAATATTTTATTTACCAAATTAGGGCCCCAGGAGGGCATATGATACAGACAATATTATTATAAACAATAACATATGCAATACACACACAGTAAAGATATGTAACAAGTGTTATAAAAATAATAAAATAAAATAATATAACACAGAAAATACACTCAACGAAATAGTAGCAATGTATTATTATTCAATGAATACTATGTTGAAAATGACTCAAGTGCACCCGGTTAGTGTATCTTCACTTTGAGAAGACAAACATGAGGCATTAGTAGTTTGTGCGGAGAAATGTCAATATATAAAAATACAAAAAAATACAAAAAGAACCCAATAAAAAACAAAGCAATTAAGCACTCCCACATTTGACTATGAGGTATACTGCAAATAACAAAGTTTATTTAATAAAGGATATTTAATATGACTTATCTGCAGAAAGCACCAAGAGTCGGTGCTTAAAGGGGAGTCCCTACTTGTACTTAATGCAGATGAGTCAAGCTCCTTAATTATTGAAAATATATTTTTAAAACATATTTCTAAGATTATAGATTCTGTGTCCAGCCAGCAAAGATCATCAAGGGACGGTGCCAAAGAATTTGAAATTCTTCTTATGATCTGTGCAGGCTTAACAGGGTATCCAAATTCATATTAAAGAGTTATAATGAATTAGTTATTGCAGATTAAGTTGTACTTTAATTCTTAAGTATCTTCTATATATTTGTAAAATGCAAATAGTACATTAGGATCCTCATTATTCATTATCCAAAGTAATTTGTTATCAATATTTAAATTTTGAAAGTTTGGACATGATTTTAATATATTTTGCATCATTTCCTCTCTTTTTAATAAATGAGTGTCACATTTAAATAAAAAATGAACTTCATCCTCAACCTCACCTGAGGTGCACCTGAGACAAATTCGGTTTTGTCGAAGAGTACCCTGGTATCTACCAGATTCAATTTGCAATTTGTGAGCAGATATTCTTAATCTAGTAATACATTTCCTTTGCTCAAAATGTCGAATTATTGACAAATAATTTTCAAAACCATAGTTGCACTTGAATGTTACATAAGTTCGTAGTTTACCATCTTTATGTTTGTCTAGCTGTTTTTTCCACAATGCAGTATAGTATCCCTTAACTATCTGACCACAGTGTAGTTTAAATGTTGAGTATTTTTCAAGAATATGTTTTTCTATGCCTGACATTTTTTCCCTTAAAATATTAATTGATCCATACCAAGAGGTTTTTTTTGTTTCAAATAGCTTTTTAGAACAATTATATGCAGCTTTTAACAAGGGAAATGATGAGCCAATATTTTCTAAACGATGCCAATATCCTAAAACATGTTTGACTATATCATAGTGAAGTGGAAAACGGCCTAATTCAGACAAAACTGCAAAGTTTGTACTCTTCCTATTAACGCCTAAAATATATTTGCAGAATGGTAATAAAGAAGCCACCCAAATTCAAACTTGATCTGTGTTTTGTGGTAATAGGTATTGTGTATAAGTTTCATAACATTCAGTAGAGGCAAACTATTTTTTTGTGTAGGGACAGCATACTTACAGACAAACAAGGGTAAAGCTAAATGCACCCTCCGCTAGGCAGGGTCATAAAAATTGTTTTGTTATTTGATTTTGCCATGTGATTACGTACTTTCCAAATTGATTTTCCTCTGAGTTCAGTATTTTTGTGATTTTACTTTTTAATCTCCTTTCTATAAGATGTTATACCTTTTTCCTTCTGAACCATTTCCCTCAGAGCTTGTATATCACGACTTCGCCATTCTGGTTTTTCATTTAGTTCTTCTTGAGCTTTCTTCACAAGTTCAGGACTCAGTGTACACACATATTCAGGACTTCCATTCTCTGCCATTTTGATTTTGTCGAATTTGATTATTTGTGTATTCAATTTAATGTCTCATAGTTCTGAAAAAAAAATAAACAGAAATTTAATCATTATTATTGTTTGAGCATGTTACACAAAGCCAGTCTTCTCGATAAACTTTTAAATCTACATACACGTATACCACAGAATTTAACGAAAATTTTAGAAAGATTCTATTCCTTTAAAGAAATGATATTTACTGGCCTGAGGTTTTTACTAGCTTGGGCTTGTGGATCTGTTGTTGAGGGTGAAGACTGCAAAGCACCGTCTACTGTCATATTATTTAAATCTGTTTTTTTTAATTTTAGAATTGAAATTTACACAACAATTGATATAGGAAGATGTGGTATGAGTGCCAATGAAACAACTCTTCATCTAAGTCACAATTTATAAAAGTAAACAATTATAAGTCCAGGTATGGTCTTCAACATGGAGCCTATTTATTATGACTCACACCGAACAAAAAGCTATAAAGAGCCCCTAAAAATTACTAGACTTAAGTCTAATCTATATAAAAAACAACAAAACGAGAAACACTAATGAACCACATCAACAAACAACAAATACTTAACATCAGATTCCTGACAAACCTACAAACCATGCATACTGACTTGTTACAAAGCAAAATTATTTCCTTAAACATTAAGTACCCGTCCACTTGTACTTTTATCCATCTGATGAGTTAACGTTAAGCCTTTTTGAACTGATTTTTATAGATCATTCTTATGTTGTATTGTTTTACCACTGTCCCAGCTTGGGAGAGGGTTAGGATTCTGCTAACATGTTTAACCCTGCCCCATTCTGTATGTATATGCCTGTCCCAAGTCAGGAGCCTGTAATTCAGTTGTTGTCGTTTGTTTATGTGTTACATATTTATTTTTCATTCATTTTTTTATACATTAATTGCTTTTTTCTTTTTGAATTGTTTTACATTGTTATTTCAGGGCCTTTTATAGCTTTAACTATCATGACTATGTGGTATTGGCTTTACTCATTGTTGAAGGCTGTACGGTAACCTATAGTTGTTAATTTCTGTGTCATTTTGGTCTCTTGGAGAGATTTGTCTCATTGAAAATCATACCACATCTTCTTTTTTTATAAGTATTATAATCACATTACATGTATGCTTCATTATAATATGTTATTTTGATTGGCTACCAGCAATCTTCCGCCATTATGAAATTTACCTTCATTTCAAAATGAAATGTAACATTCATGATGTCATATGAGCTTCCACAGTAAAGTGCACAGGTAAATAAAAGAAAAACTTGATTCATGATTTTAGCAAAAAAAGTAAGTATATGAATTGAATGCTTTAATCTTTTAGTAATTCTATAGGGTTGTTTAAGCATTGCCAGTCCGCACATTTCTAGAGCTGCAGCGCAGAGAAGCACTTTACCCTGGGGTCCTGTATACGACGCGCAGCTAGATATCTGGCCGGGATACCAGGCTAAGAAGCACTTCTGTGCTGCATACAAAATGTATTTAATAAACGCTTTATTATGCACCCCAATTAATTAACAAAAAGAAGCATTCAATTCTTAAATAAATGTTACAACTGTAATAAGAAAACATCTGCTACAGCTAGGATAGTTAAATCCATATTTTCATAAGCAATTATCATTATTATTATTTTTTAACATATATGCCTATTTGCAATCGTTATACATGCAACATGCCTTTTAAGTACTGATAATTGGCATGATTGGTTTTAAAAAGTTTTCATATATATATATTTTGTTTTCACATACATCATGTACATGTATAATACATTATTATCTATTTCCTACCTTATAATAATTATATTCCTTCAAGTAGATAAATGTCCTTAACAAAAAAGGTTTCTACTGCTACTAAGTACAATGTCATGTAACATCAAAGTAGCTTTATAAATACATGTACATGTATATATCTTTATTAAGCGATCATTATGAGAAAATTATTTATTGTCACATAAAAGGCAAAATTACTACAGCAACATGGTTAAGATTAATATGAGAACTATCTGTCCTCCAGGTTGTTAATTTTACAAATGACTCAACAAAGTGTAGGTACAATTTACCTTAAATCCAGGTGTTAAACCTCCCTAATAATCTCATCAAAATAAAGTGACATACATGTACATGATATATGTAATTTCAAGCAACACTAATATTCTACCATAATATTACAACAATGAATTGAAAACATATTAAATACGGAGATTATTATAATATCAAAGTAGCTACATAAATACGTGAACATGTATATATCATTATAAAAGAGGGACGAAAGATACCAAAGGGACTTATAAATCGAAAATAAACTCAGACAACGCCATGTCTAAAAATGAAAAAGACAAACAATAGTACATATAAAGTGTAGGTACAATTTACCTTACTCCTAGGTATTAACCTCGCTAATAATCTCATCAAAATATAGTGACATACATGTACATGTAATTTCAAGCCAGACCAATATTCTATCATATAGTATTACAACCATGAACTGTAAACTGTTAAATGTAGATTCTTATCTTACCTTTAGATTTCAATACCTTATTTGAAATAATAAAAATCCACCTTTTGAACTTTATTGTTATTACACAGCACACTAGTGACAGAGTATTTAAATTTCAATAAAGTCAATTGCACATTTTAAACCTACCAACTTGAAAATGCTACCTTTTGAACTAAGTTATTTTCACACAGCTTAGTGAAGGAGTATTTAAATTTAAATAAAGTTGAATGTATGTTTAAATAAACAAGAATAGAAATTTTAATCGAACAGTTTAAAATCTTAATTCAAATATAATCTTTATTTCCTTGTATTTCCTAACCTAAAAATAAATAATCTTTTTGACACATTTTTATAAAGCTGACTTATTTCCTGCTTCAACAAAAAGTTAAGATTTCCTTTTATAACTTTATTTAACAAACTCAGACTTTTTACCTGAATAGCTAAATCAAACAATATGTGTCATAAACAAAACCATTTGATTTCTTTTTTATCATAACAACATATTAGTTCGAATAAATACAGTTTACATGAATTATCAGGGGGGCAGCTCCAGGCAACTTAAAGCAATTAATGTTAACCATCTTCATTCAAATGTGGGTGTTTGCTGTAATTTTACAGATTTTACTGCCTGTCTCACCACTCATATCCCCAATAAGGCAAAAATTAAAACTTTTGGATATGAAAATTACTTTAAAACGTTTTCAGGTAAGTATTTCATTTTCAGACAGACTGACATTGAGAATGGAAATGGGGAATGTGTCAAAGAGACAACAACCCGACCAAAGAGCAGATAACAGCCGAAGGCCACCAATTGGTCTTCAATCTATAGCTTTATCTTACAAAACAAAATATGATTAATTTCTATACAGCCTAGTCCAAAAAATTATAACATCTTGAAAGGCTTATATAATTTTTTTCTTAAGCGAAGGCGTCAAAGCAAAAATTAAAAATAGCCTTCCAAGACGTCATAATTATTTGGACTATATACAGCCATGACAGCCTCACTAATAGACAAAGAATTTTCCTATGTACATGTATGTATACATCATTGCACATTTCTTACTATCTGTATGTCTAACTATCCTTAAGAACTTAGCTTATATAATGTTGATACAGTTCCATATTTCTTGGTATACTGTTTAAACTATATTATCATGATTATTAGAAAAAAAGAAAATTACTTATTGGAAATTTTTTTTTACAACTGGTTGATCACCCATAAAATTCTATGTACACAGTTTATATAAAATATATATACAATAATCCTACCTTGTAACAAATTAAATGCCCAAAAATGTTTCGTCATTCAAATGTGTATTCCCATTTAAACTATATATTTGTTTTCTTTTCAATCATCCATGGCCTAATGAAAATCACCAAACCGTGTCAATTCTAATCACAACACTATATACATGCAGATGTCAAAGTAGATTAAACTATTCTTGGTTTAATTTTGTTCTTTTCAAACTTTTTAACTTTTAAATTGAGTCAGAATTTCATGAATTTAGAACCTTTTTCAATTAATATAACTGTTCACTTATTTGACTGAAACTTTTTCATACAGCCATGATAAGTGTGTAAGCATATAGAAATGAATTATGATAACAAAATTAAACAGCAGAAAACATGTTTCTGATAGAGCAGGATCTATTCATGGCTTATTTAAATTTGGCATATGAATATTTGCATATTTGTGCCCTGCCAGCTGTATACTCGTGTCAGTTGGGGATTACAAATTTGGAAAAAGGGCCAGAACATGCAGAAAGACAATGTTCAGACTGTATTAAGGAAGATTCATGGTATACCGCCATCGAGGATTGTACAATTTCAGTACAAAAGTGGTCTTGTTATTTGCCCAAATCTGCAAATTTGGAGACAGATTTGCAATTTAATGGTTAGACTGTTTATTTATATAAAGAAAACTTGGTAATTTATTGTATTTTTTAAAATATTTAAACAAATATCATTTTTACTTGTTATTAGAATCAGCCATTTTCGGCTACGGTTAGCATCAAATTTATTCAAATTTTACCATGATTCGTCAAAATATCCTATTGTGATTCGTCAATTATTCTTAGGTCTCCAATAATTATCGTTACCGATATTTTTGGAAAAAAATTAACGTGATTTGTCAAAATCATTCAATTTTTTTAACGTCTAAAATAAAGTGCATATTTTATTGTCATGTACCAAAAATTACCGTTAATGTCATGAAGGTACCCCCATTACCACGTACCACCCTCCTGTATTCTCCATGCAGCATGACTTCTTTAATTAATATAATATATCACAATGTATTTTGATTTATAAATTGTAAGAAATAATGTCAGTGCAAAGCATGTTATGAGGCTCCAAGTAATTCACAAGTGTCTCATATATAATAAATGACATGCAGACCTGTAATTTTAAACTTGAGCCTTGTTATGCCAGAGCCCTTTAACTGTTTAATTTCTTTTGTGGGAAAAAAATTGTCCTCCCCCTTCCAAACTTTTAGAGCACACTAAAAACAAAAGAAAGTATGACAGGTTTTATGCAATTTTTATCATAGAATTTTTTTTAACTGATAATCAAGCTTCTTTTGCAGTTTTTTGTTGATTCCTGACCTCACTTGTGTATTGAAGATATAATATTATTTGTCTTTATAAACAGGTCATACCTCACTATGTCACCAGGAATGCCAATAATAGTTGTCATTCGCTTATTCACCATAAATAACTACAGCTTTGCATCAATAGAACGAAACTCTACCACTTAACGACAAGTCTAATTACCAAAAGGAGCTCTAAAGAGACAAGGGAGTGAAACAAACAGAAAGACGACATGCTATAAATATACAAGTAATAGCTTTTTCAAAAAACTTGCTGTGTTATTTCTCATCGGATTTTGTCTAATGCTAAGTCTGTTTCTGTGTATGTTACATTTTAATGTTGTGTCGTTGTTCTCCTCTTATATTTAATGCATTTCTCTCAGTTCTAGTTTGTTACCCCGATTTTGTGTTTTGTCCATCAATTTACGAGTTTTAGTGAACAGCGGTATACTACTGTTGATTTTATTTGTTATCTCTTGGGTGTTAATGTTTTTTATTTTCTATCTCAGCTTCAACCAGATCAACACCCTTATGTAGAGGAACTTAAGATAGCAGAAAGTAGAGGGCTTCAAAACTGCTTAAGTAAAATTATTCCAAGTAAAGCAACAGAACCACACAACATACATCCAAAAATACTCTTTATAACTTGACTGATCTTGTATTACACCTAGACATTAGCAGTCTTGGTAAGTTTAGAACTTACATTTACAACATAGATTATAACCTATTTTTGAGCAGCAAACTTTAGTAGTAGATGCATATGAAGTATCACTTTTGAAAGTGGACTACATATTCCAGGCCATATATTAAGATTTTCTTAACGAAGGATTCATATGGTAAAATGCGACTTATTTCAAGATTTCTTTTTTGCCATCAAACACTGACTGTTGCCATTCGTTGAGCAGTACCTGCCATACAAGTTTTCGTATGAGGAAGACATAACTTAATCTTTGCCGTCTTTTAACTATTTTGTGGAGTGTTGATTGCTTGTTATTTGTATTTCTTCCTTTAGCCTATACTTGCAATTTAAAATTGTTTCAGTCAATATGCCACATCTTTACGCCAAAATATCATTATAATAGCAAAAATGCTGATTTATTGTAGTTTCTTCGTTAAATTTCCATTGCATAGAAACATCACAGCAAAATAACTGATTTGTTTTCTTCAACTTACAATATAATGACTTTGTTGTGCATCTTAAGGACGTAAGCTGACACTATTCTTCTCTACATAAGTATGTTGCCTCTGTAACTATTCTTTAAGTACAATATCAGAATTGCAGCCGCAGTTTTGCGGTGATAAGAGATGTAAATGCAACACACAAATTTTCAATAGTGAATGGTTCACAAATATTTACCAGTAATTATGCCACCAAAGAAAATTACAAGTCAACATATTTGGCGACGTGTCCTGCAGTAGATCGAGTGTCAGAATACACTTTTATGCCAAGGAAGCCGTTATAGGCGACGACGGAATCTTCTTCTTTCTCTTCAAAGTAAGTGTAAGGAACCAAATTATATTGAATATGTATGGTCCCGCAAAAAAACTTTGCGCAGTGCCATCAACATAGCAAGTCTTCTGAAAGTTATTTACATTTAAACATTAAAACATTCACCAATTGCAATTTACAATTTAAAAAATACTAGTATATACAGGCTTTGTTGTTCGTTTCATTTCGGAGCCTGTTTCAGAGAAGCTCTGAATTAAGCCCACTATCGTGTCAGCTGAGGTTGTTTTAGATGGAAGTTTGATCCCCAATCCCTGATGGTCTTTGTGTAGAATTACTGTCCATTATAATTCAGGACAATTCTTAATTTTGTTCGTTTCTCCAGACAACCAAGGTTCATATTGATTTGATTGTGTAAAGTCATTGTTTTTTGCCAATGGCCAAAAGAAAGTTGCCAACTATCAACATGATAACAGAATGTATGCAACTTATTCTAATATTCACGCTATTTTTGAACACTTTTCGTAGTTTCAGATTATATATATTAATCATCAACAAAAGTACTGATCGTTTTGGCTTTAAGGTGGTACCTAACACTTTCACTAAAATTAATTTGGCTCGTTTAATTTTGATAAAATTTTGACAAAGTATTTACTTTGACCCTTTAACAAAAATATAAAAATTTCAAAAATTTTGAACCAACTGTTATGTCAGAAAAATTACACAGGCTATATAGCAACTCTAATTTTGATCTTTCAGAAGCTTATTATTCTCTTTAAAACACAACGTAATTAAAACGTTTAGCTGATTTTACAGAGTTATCTCCCTGTAGTTTTAGGAACCACCTTAAGAATGTATGTCGATAAGACAATAATAATCAAAACCAAGAAGTAAACAAAGACTAAAAAAACCAAAGGACATTTACATCAACAGTTATAAATAATAAATAAGAAACAACACGAACTGCACTAAAAACAGCGAGTGAAATCAGGTACTCAGGAAGGGTAAGCATTTCTTCACCGTATACGGCACCCGTCGTTTTATTTCTTTGTTCAGTTCGATAATGATGGAAGGTTATTATGACTGAGGAAGAATATCCGATATGATTTCTGACACACTTTTGTCATAATGGCCAATCAGCTCATGATGGCGACCGTAAAATTTCTAGAGTGATGACCTTCATTTGATTGGTTCATAGCCCTGTCTTAGCAACTTTTTAGAAAGCAGTATTCCTCGTTCAACAAAATCAACGTTCTTTGAGCTAGCTCTAGAATAACGTATCAATTGAGCCGACACATATACTCCATATGCTGGTGCCGAATGTGTGTTGCTACACAGAAATGGAAAGTTGACTATAGGAAAACTAAAATCTTCGCGTTTGTCATTAATTTTGGTATTCAACCTACCATCAATAGTCATTTCGAGAAAAAGGTCTAAATATGAAGCAGACTTATCTGTGTCGGTAGTATCTTTAATTTCAAGTTCAGGCACTTGGATATATTAAATGTAAGTGATCACTGAATCTATTATTATTAAGAGACAGTACATCGTATTTGTCTGGTGTACAACATTGATGTGTTTAGAGCATGGCAATTGTCTAGTGTAAAACATTGATGTGTATAGGGCAGCCTTTTTGGCTGGTGTACAACATTGACGTGTATAGTGAATCGTATTTGTCTGGTGTACAACATTGATGTGTTTAGTGCATCGCATTTGTCTGGTGTACAACATTGATGTGTTTAGAGCATCATATTGGTCTGGTGTATACCATTGATGGGTTTAGAGCATCATATTTGACTGGTTTACAACATTGATGTGTTTATTGGATCATATTTGTCTGGTGTACAACATTGATGTGTTTAGAGCATGGCAATTGCCTGGTGTAAAACATTCATGTGTATAGGGCATCCTATTTTGCTGGTGTTCAACATCGATGTGTTTAGTCCATCATATTTGTCTGGTGTAGAACATTGATGTGTTTAGAGCATGGCAATTGTCTGGTGTACACCACAGATGTGTATAGTGCATCGTACTTGTCTGTTACAAAATTGGTGTGTTTAGTGGATCGTATTTGTCTGGTGAACAACACTGATGTGTTTAGTGCATTGTACTTGTCTGGTGTACAACATTGATGTGTTTAGGGCATCGTATTTGTCTGGTGTACAACATTGATGTGTTTAGTGGATCGTATTTGTCTTGTGTACCACATTGATGTATTTAGTACCTTGTATTTGTCTGGTGTACAACATTTATGTGTTTAGGGCATCGTATTTGTCTTGTGTACAACATTTATGTGTTTAGTGCATCATATTTGGCTGGTGTACAACATTGATATGTATAGGGCATCCTATTTGGCTGGTGTACACCATAGATGTATATAGTGCATCGTATTTGTCTGGTGTACAACATTGATGTGTATAGTGCATCGTATTTGTCTGGTGTACAACATTGATGTGTATAGTGCATTGTATTTGTCTTGTGTACCACATTGATATGTATAGTGCATCGTATTTGTCTGGTGTACAACATTGATGTGTTAAGTGCATCGTATTTGTCTGGTGTACAACATAGATGTGTTTAGTGCATTTTTATACCCCTGCTTTGCAAAAAGGGGGGTATACTGTTTTACCTCTGTCTGTCCTTCCGTCAGTCCGTCCGTCCCATGAATATTTTTCGTCGCATTTTTCTCAGGAACTACAATATAAGGATTTCTGAAATTTTGTTTCAGGGTTTATATAAGTCTGCTACACCAATTGATGCATTTTCAGATTCATCACTCGACAACTTCCTGTTTACCGAACACTTGTATTATTTTACACATGATAACCAACGGTTGAAAATTTTCGTCACATTTTTCTCAGGATTTACAATACAAGTATTTCTGAAATTTTGTTTAGAGGTTTATATAAGTATTCTATACCGTGTGATGCGTTTTCAGATTCATCACTCAACAACTTCCTGTTTACCGAACACTTGTACTATTTTACACATGATAACCAAGTTGAAAATTTCCGTCACATTTTTCTCAGGAACTACAATACAAGGATTTCTGAAATTTGGTTTCATGATTTATACAAGTCAGCTATACCATGTGATGCGTTTTCAGATTCATCACTCAACAACTTCCTGTTTACCGAACACTTGTACTATTTTACACATGATAACCAAGTTGAAAATTTCCGTCACATTTTTCTCAGGAACTACAATACAAGGATTTCTGAAATTTGGTTTCATGATTTATACAAGTCAGCTATACCGTGTGATGCGTTTTCAGATTTCACTATTAAAATTATCCACTTCTGGCGGGGGTATCATCAGTGAGCAGTACCTCACAGTTTCACTAGTATTTATTTGTTATAAAACTTGGTGTGTTTAGTGCATCGTATTTGTCTGGTGTACAACATTGATGTGTTTAGGGCATCGTATTTGTCTGGTGTACAACATTGATGTGTTTAGGGCATCGTATTTGTCTGGTGTACAACATTGATGTGTTTAGGGCATCGTATTTGTCTGGTGTACAACATTGATGTGTTTAGTGAATCGTATTTGTCTTGTGTACCACATTGATATGTATAGTGCATCGTATTTGTCTGGTGTACAACATTGATGTGTTAAGTGCATCGTATTTGTCTTGTGTACCACATTAATGTGTATAGTGCATCGTATTTGTCTTGTGTACCACATTGATGTGTTTAGGGCATCGTATTTGTCTGGTGTACAACATTGATGTGTTTAGGGCATCGTATTTGTCTGGTGTACAACATTGATGTGTTTAGTGGATCGTATTTGTCTGGTGTACAACATTGATGTGTTTAGGGCATCGTATTTGTCTGGTGTACAACATTGATGTGTTTAGTGAATCGTATTTGTCTTGTGTACCACATTGATATGTATAGTGCATCGTATTTGTCTGGTGTACAACATTGATGTGTTAAGTGCATCGTATTTGTCTTGTGTACCACATTGATGTGTTTAGGGCATCGTATTTGTCTGGTGTACAACATTGATGTGTTTAGGGCATCGTATTTGTCTGGTGTACATCATTGATGTGTTTAGGGCATCGTATTTTTCTGGTGTACAACATTGATGTGTATAGTGCATCGTATTTGTCTGGTGTACAACATTGATGTGTATAGTGCATCGTATTTGTCTGGTGTACAACATTGATGTGTATAGTGCATCGTATTTGTCCGATGTACAAAATTGATGTGTATAGTGCATCGTATTTGTCTGGTGTACAACATTGATGTGTATAGTGCATCGTATTTGTCTGGTGTACAACATTGATGTGTATAGTGCATCGTATTTGTCTGGTGTACAACATTGATGTGTATAGTGCATCGTATTTGTCTGGTGTACAACATTGATGTGTATAGTGCATCGTATTTGTCCGATGTACAAGATTGATGTGTTAGGTGCATCGTATTTGTCTGGTGTACATCATTGATGTGTTTAGTGGATCGCATTTGTTTGCTGTACAACATTGATGTGTATAGTGCATCGTATTTTTCTGGTGTACAACATTGATGTGTATAGTGCATCGTATTTGTCTGGTGTACAACATTGATGTGTATAGTGAATCGTATTTGTCTGGTGTACATCATTGATGTGTATAGTGCATCGTATTTGTCTGGTGTACAACATTGATGTGTATAGTGAATCGTATTTGTCTGGTGTACATCATTGATGTGTATAGTGAATCGTATTTGTCTGGTGTACAACATTGATGTGTATAGTGAATCGTATTTGTCTGGTGTACAACATTGATGTGTATAGTGAATCGTATTTGTCTGGTGTACAACATTGATGTGTAAAGTGAATCGTATTTGTCTGGTGTACATCATTGATGTGTTTAGTGCATCGCATTTTCGTCTGATGTACAACATTGATGTGTTAAGTGCATCGTATTTGTCTGGTGTACAACATTGATGTGTATAGTGCATCGTATTTGTCTGGTGTACAACATTGATGTGTATAGTGAATCGTATTTGTCTGGTGTACAACATTGATGTGTATAGTGAATCGTATTTGTCTGGTGTACAACATTGATGTGTATAGTGAATCGTATTTGTCTGGTGTACAACATTGATGTGTTAGGTGCATCGTATTTGTCTTGTGTACCACATTAATGTATATAGTGCATCGCATTTTCGTCTGGTGTACAACATTGATGTGTTTGAAGCATCGTATTTGTCCGATGTACAAGATTGATGTGTTAGGTGCATATTATTTGTCTGGTGTACATCATTGATGTGTTTAGGGCAGCCTTTTTGGCTGGTGTACAACATTGATGTGTTTAGTGCATTGTATTTGTCTGGTGTACAACATTGATGTATATAGTGCATCGTATTTGTTTGGTGTACAACATTGATGTGTATAGTGCATCGTATTTGTCTGGTGTACAACATTGATGTGTTTAGTGGATCGTATTTGTCCGATGTACAAGATTGATGTGTTAGGTGCATATTATTTGTCTGGTGTACATCATTGATGTGTTTAGGGCAGCCTTTTTGGCTGGTGTACAACATTGATGTGTTTAGTGCATTGTATTTGTCTGGTGTACAACATTGATGTATATAGTGCATTGTATTTGTCTGGTGTACAACATTGATGTATATAGTGCATCGTATTTGTTTGGTGTACAACATTGATGTGTATAGTGCATCGTATTTGTCTGGTGTACAACATTGATGTGTATAGTGCATCGTATTTGTCTGGTGTACAACATTGATGTGTATAGTGCATTGTATTTGTCTGGTGTACAACATTGATGTGTATAGTGCATCGTATTTGTCTGGTGTACAAAATTGATGTGTATAGTGCATTGTATTTGTCTGGTGTACAACATTGATGTGTATAGTGCATTGTATTTGTCTGGTGTACAACATTGATGTATATAGTGCATTGTATTTGTCTGGTGTACATCATTGATGTGTATAGTGCATTGTATTTGTCTGGTGTACAACATTGATGTGTATAGTGCATCGTATTTGTCTGGTGTACAACATTGATGTGTATAGTGCATCGTATTTGTCTGGTGTACAACATTGATGTGTTTAGTGGATCATATTTGTCTGGTGTACAACATTGATGTGTATAGTGCATCGTATTTGTCTGGTGTACAACATTGATGTGTATAGTGCATCGTATTTGTCTGGTGTACAACATTGATGTGTTTAGTGGATCATATTTGTCTGGTGTACAACATTGATGTGTATAGTGAATCGTATTTGTCTGGTGTACAACATTGATGTGTTTAGTGGATCATATTTGTCTGGTGTACAACATTGATGTGTATAGTGCATCGTATTTGTCTGGTGTACAACATTGATGTGTATAGTGCATCGTATTTGTCTGGTGTACAACATTGATGTGTTTAGTGGATCATATTTGTCTGGTGTACAACATTGATGTGTATAGTGAATCGTATTTGTCTGGTGTACAACATTGATGTGTATAGTGAATCGTATTTGTCTGGTGTACAACATTGATGTGTATAGTGAATCGTATTTGTCTGGTGTACAACATTGATGTGTTAGGTGCATCGTATTTGTCTTGTGTACCACATTAATGTATATAGTGCATCGCATTTTCGTCTGGTGTACAACATTGATGTGTTTGAAGCATCGTATTTGTCCGATGTACAAGATTGATGTGTTAGGTGCATATTATTTGTCTGGTGTACATCATTGATGTGTTTAGGGCAGCCTTTTTGGCTGGTGTACAACATTGATGTGTTTAGTGCATTGTATTTGTCTGGTGTACAACATTGATGTATATAGTGCATTGTATTTGTCTGGTGTACAACATTGATGTATATAGTGCATCGTATTTGTTTGGTGTACAACATTGATGTGTATAGTGCATCGTATTTGTCTGGTGTACAACATTGATGTGTATAGTGCATTGTATTTGTCTGGTGTACAACATTGATGTGTATAGTGCATCGTATTTGTCTGGTGTACAACATTGATGTGTATAGTGGATCATATTTGTCTGGTGTACAACATTGATGTGTTTAGTGCATCGTATTTGTCTGGTGTACAACATTGATGTGTATAGTGGATCATATTTGTCTGGTGTACAACATTGATGTGTTTAGTGGATCATATTTGTCTGGTGTACAACATTGATGTGTTTAGTGGATCATATTTGTCTGGTGTACAACATTGATGTGTATAATGCATCATATTTGTCTGGTGTACAACATTGATGTGTATAGTGCATCGTATTTGTCTGGTGTACAACATTGATGTGTATAGTGCATCGTATTTGTCTGGTGTACAACATTGATGTGTATAGTGCATCGTATTTGTCTGGTGTACAACATTGATGTGTTAGGTGCATCGTATTTGTCTGGTGTACAACATTGATGTGTTTAGTGCATCGTATTTGTCTGGTGTACAACATTGATGTGTATAGTGCATCGTATTTGTCTGGTGTACAACATTGATGTGTATAGTGCATTGTATTTGTCTGGTGTACAACATTGATGTGTATAGTGCATCATATTTGTCTGGTGTACAACATTGATGTGTATAGTGCATCGTATTTGTCTGGTGTACAACATTGGTGTGTATAGTGCATCATATTTGTCTGGTGTACAACATTGATGTGTTTAGTGGATCATATTTGTCTGGTGTACAACATTGATGTGTTTAGGGCATCGTATTTGTCTGGTGTACAATATTGATGTGTATAGTGCATCGTATTTGTCTGGTGTACAATATTGATGTGTATAGTGCATCGTATTTGTCTGGTGTACAACATTGATGTGTTTAGTGGATCATATTTGTCTGGTGTACAACATTGATGTGTATAGTGCATCATATTTGTCTGGTGTACAACATTGATGTGTATAGTGCATCGTATTTGTCTGGTGTACATCATTGATGTATATAGTGCATTGTATTTGTCTGGTGTACAACATTGATGTGTATAGTGCATCGTATTTGTCTGGTGTACAACATTGATGTGTATAGTGCATTGTATTTGTCTGGTGTACAACATTGATGTGTATAGTGCATTGTATTTGTCTGGTGTACAACATTGATGTGTATAGTGCATCGTATTTGTCTGGTGTACAACATTGATGTGTTAAGTGGATCGTATTTGTCTGGTGTACAACATTGATGTGTATAGTGCATTGTATTTGTCTGGTGTACAACATTGATGTGTATAGTGCATCGTATTTGTCTGGTGTACAACATTGATGTGTTAAGTGCATCGTATTTGTCTGGTGTACAACATTGATGTGTATAGTGCATCATATTTGACTGGTTTACAACATTGATGTGTTTAGTGGATTGTATTTTTCTGGTGTACAACATTGATGTGTTAAGTGCATCGTATCTGTCTGGTGTACAACATTGATGTATTTGAAGCATGGCAATTGTCTGTTGTACAACATTAATGTGTATTGTACAAGAAGAGGTTTGTCGAAAAAAAAGTTATACTTTCTACTTAAGAAAGAAAAAACATATATTCGCTGTTTGACTGAACAGAAATCAGAAATAACTTTATTTTGTAGAAAATAGTGTCAACAAATTTACCAAAACAATCATAACAATATTTCTATACATACATTATTAGACAGCTAATCAAGTTTAAGTGAATTTTAATCTTACATTCCAGTAAACATAATTGATTATAATGAATTATGAGTGAACTACTAATCTTACTGCTGGTAATCTCTAATACAAATGTAAAGCAGTAAAAATCATGAGTGCGCACACTGAAATTTCTTGTCTCATTGCCAATCATACCACATCTTCTTTTTTATATAATTGTCAATGCTTCTTTTTGTTTTCACACTTATTTAAGAATCATAGACCTTTTACAGACAATACAAAACAGATCTTTAATAACTTCATTAGCATGAAAAAATAATCATAAATTAAAAATAAGATCCCACTCCCAAAAAAAAAGAAAAGACAAACTTCACACTTAAAAATATTTAAATATGATTAAGTTTAAACATATCTCTAAAAAAAGTAAAGATCATCAAAACAACTTTCATCAAATATCATTAATACTTTTGAAAATGTAAATAAAGATTAGTAGTTAGTCATATCCATAAAATCATTAACAAGGAAACAAAGCAAACAAGAGTATGTTCATAGTAGACTGATAAATGCCCCACAGGCACTGTAGTACATGGATGCCCAACTGGCACTATCATTTTCTATGTTCAGTGGACAGTGAAATAGGGTAAAAAATCTAATTTGGCATTTAAATTAGAAAAATCAACATAGTGAACATGTGTATTAAGATTCAAGTTGGACTTCAACTTCATCAAAAACTACCTTCAAGACCAAAAACTTTAAAACCCAAACTATCATTTTCTATGTTCATTGGACTATGAAATTGGGGTCAAAAATCTTATTTGGCATTAAAATTAGAAAGATCATATCATAGCGAACATGTGTACTAAGTTTAAAGTTGATTGGACTTCAACTTCATCAAAAACTACCTTGACCAAAAACTTTTACTTGAAGCGGAAGAACGAACGAATGAACAAACAGACCCACAGATCATTAAACATAAGCCCCCTCTACTTTCATAGGTAGGGCATACAAATTTAGCTGTTATAAGCAGTAATTACACAAAAGAACTGTATTTTTAGTTTTAACAGATTTTGAAAAAGTGGAACTCCGCTATTAGATGGTTCCAAATCAATGCAAAACGTGTTTGAAATTTTTTTGTGAACAAAATAAACTTTTATTTTGTAGCCCATTATTTTGCAATCCATTTTAATCAAATATGGGTGAAGAACTCAGTAACAAAGTCAAGTAAATGTCAGATCCTACATAATTTACTGTACTGCTGACACTTTATATGACTACACAGAGGCCACAGTTTTTCACTCTTGAGAGCTGTTTCCGTTTGCCAAAAAAAAATTAAAAATTGGTAGCAAAGTTAATTTTTAATATGACAACTGGTTTTAACACGTTTTATCAGTTCTTTGTCACTCAATAAAACACTATGCACATTAACATGTTAAGTTTTATCAATATTACAACTCCAATTTTTCTTTTAGAACATAAATATTACATTGTACATGTATGACTTTTAAAAATTATTCCATCATTCATAATTTCTTGCGTAAAATGCATGCAAAAGCATGTATATATATATATATATATATTATAAAAATTCCATCATTGGAAAAACAAAAAAAAATCAAAATTATCAAATTGTATAATTCAATATAAAATGCCAATAAACAAAACGTTTAATAAAAGTCTGGATTTCAAACTTTGATTTGAATCTAGTAACTTCTTCATAATAAAAATACATTGGAGGGGTATCCAACAAATCTGTTTAAAAATATTCAAATTATTTAAATTTTATGATTCAAACTGTTATTTATTTTATTTGAGACATAAAATCCTCGAATAATTAAAATAAAAGATGTTCAACAATTTAAGAATAGAGAGGTCAATGTTGACAACCTCATTAAAACAGTCAGTTGACTTTAAAGAATTATTCCCTTATGTAAAATACACATAGAAGTCAATCTACTTCTAAATAACTTTAAAAAGAGTTCCCTTGTGTAAAATATACCTAACTTTAAAGAGTTAGTTCCCTTGTGTAAAATATACCTAACTTTAAAGAGTTAGTTCCCTTGTGTAAATAATACCTAACTTTAAAGAGTTAGTTCCCTTGTGTAAAATATACCTAACTTTAAAGAGTTAGTTCCCTTGTGTAAAATATACCTAACTTTAAAGAGTTAGTTCCCTTGTGTAAAATATACCTAACTTTAAAGAGTTAGTTCCCTTGTGTAAAATATACCTAACTTTGAATATTTAGTTCCCTTGTGTAAAATATACCTAACTTTAAAGAGTTAGTTCCCTTGTGTAAAATATACCTAACTTTAAAGAGTTAGTTCCCTTTTGTAAAATATACCTAACTTTGAATATTTAGTTCCCTTGTATAAAATATACCTAACTTTAAAGAGTTAGTTCCCTTGTGTAAAATATACCTAATTTTAAAAAGAGTTACAGTCGAACCTTGTTGTGTCGAAAACTCGGACGAGTCGAAGTAATTTCGCGGTCCCGGTAAAATTCCCTTTTGATCAATGCATAATTACCTCTGATGAGTCGAACTCGGTTGATTCGAATACTCGGTTTAGTCGAGTAAATTTTATAATCCCGTCGAAGTAAAATTAAAATAAATTGACCCCGATGTCTCGAACTTCGAAAGTAAGAATTTTCAAAAGATGCAGACCTAATGATCATGATGATAAAAATTTAAGTCGGATGTATTTCTTATGTCAACTAATCATTTTTAAAAGAGATTAAAGCTGAATAAACATACTTGTTTGTATAACAGTTAAAATGACATGTTTATGGTGGCCGCTAATTAACACCTTTGTTGATCGTTCAAGCGGAATGTTAGTGTGTTGAACATTTTTCACCTGAGATAAACGAAACGAATTTAAATGACCCAAGCCGAGATTAAATGATTTAAAACTCATTAATTACAATAGATACAAGGATTAGGACAATTATAATAAATTCATGATAATCTAATGTAAAGCAGACGACCTCATCAGAGACCGTTCAGAATTTATTTCGTGCCGTGCGTGATTTCATAATTTATAGCGACTAACCTTTGTAAATATTTGTGTAGACTATTGATTTTATTTGTGCATGATTTGTATCTATACTTGTGTTTTTAATTATTACGATGGACCAAAAATGGAGATTGAATGGAAAAGGCACACTGTTAATTGTATCTAGTTTACACAAATATACCGTATTTCATGCATTCAAAATTTATGACGACACACTCGACCTCGGATGAGTCGAACCTCGGATGAGTCGAATACTTTGGTGCGGTCCCTTCGACTTCGACACAACGAGGTTTGACTGTATTTCCCTTGTGTAAACTTCACTTTCTTTTAAATTTAAAGAGTTAGTTCCCTTGTTTATATTGAAAACCCAACCTTTACAGTCAGAAGTGATCATTGTACATCAAAGTTAATTTAGGGAGTAAGTGTCCTTATTTTTAATATTCTCCGTCCCGACCTGTAGCAAACAGAAGTACCTTCAAGTAAGTACCTAAAAAAAAACACACAAAAGCAACAAAAAACAGATTAATTCAATTAATCAGCTTTAAGTCTACATAGCTGTCCAAACAGTATCAATAAAAAAAATAGGTAAATACATAAGATATGTGTAACAAAAATTAAATGTATACAAAAACACAACATTATGGAACAGAGGTAGTTTATTGTAAATTTCATGTAGGGAGAAAAAATACATAGCAATACAAAAAACAAAAACAGCAGGTACTATCATCTTAGCTAACTTATATCAAAATGATAAGTTGGAGACGATAAATACAGAAAAGGGTTCAAGAACAAATGTGAAAAGTGGTACTGTAATTTACAAGTGGCTTATTAGATAAACAGAACCACTACATATCTTAAAGTGGACAATTCTGCATTATTTAATATAGGTGTAATACCACCAAATCATGGTACGTCACATACGGTTGTATACGAAAGTAGGTCGAAAAAAATATTCCCTTGAATTTGACAGTTGTAGGTAATTAATCCTACATTTTATTGCACTAAAACCATTTCTGTGTCATAAACATATGTCTTGGGTATTTCAAAATACCATTATTTTTTATTTGGGATTTCTATAGTATATTTTGTAATCTTGAGGTTACATGGTGACTAAACCTTGTATACAAATAAAATAAGGGGAGAAATTTGATTGCTTAACTTCCAATGATGTTTATTTTCTTATATGCAATGAAATGTTATGTGAATTTTTTTCTATAGAACTGGACAGAATAAAACTTTACTCATGCCAAGTATTTCTTTATTTGAATCAAAGATAAATTCTGGACATTTTTTTGAAAAGTGCAAATTTAACAAAGACTAATAGGGGAAAATCAATGGTGGTATTACACCTATAGTCATGTTTTTACTTGGGTGATTTTCTTAGTTGTTTTTTCATCCAATTTATTCTTTAAAAAAAATAGACAAATACATAGACTGAAGTACATTTTTTTAGTTTGAAATTTGTAAATGCTCGAAAATTGTCAATAAAAAATTGCTAGAAGAAATTAGTTCATAATTAAACAGGGTTCAAAAATTCCTAGACTAGTCATGCATTGTGATAGTTAACAAATCCTAAGTCATGAATTGTAATAGTTAACAAATCCTAAGTCATGAATTGTAATAGTTAACAAATCCTAAGTTGTGAATTGTAATAGTTAACCACCCTAAGTCATGAATTGTAATAGTTAACAAATCCTAAGTCATGAATTGTAATAGTTAACAAATCCTAAGTCATGAATTGTAATAGTTAACAAATCCTAAGTCATGAATTGTAATAGTTAACAAATCCTAAGTCATGAATCGTAATAGTTAACAAATCCTAAGTCATGAATCGTAATAGTTAACAAATTCTAAGTCATGAATTGTAATAAATAACAAATCCTAAGTCATGAATCGTAATAGTTAACAAATTCTAAGTCATGAATTGTAATAGGTCACAAATCCTAAGTCATGAATCGTAATAGTTAACAAATTCTAAGTCATGAATCGTAATAGTTAACAAATCCTAAGTCATGAATCGTAATAGTTAACAAATTCTAAGTCATGAATTGTAATAGTTAACAAATCCTAAGTCATGAATTGTAATAGTTAACAAATCCTAAGTCATGAATTGTAATAGTTAACCATCCTAAGTCATGAATTGTAATAGTTAACCACCCTAAGTCATCAATTGTAATAGTTAACAAATCCTAAGTCATGCATTGTAATATTTAACCATCCTAAGTCATGCATTGTGATAGTTAACCATCCTAAGTCATGAATCGTAATAGTTAACAAATCCTAAGTCATGAATTGTAATAGTTAACAAATCCTAAGTCATGAATCGTAATAGTTAACAAATTCTAAGTCATGAATTGTAATAGTTAACAAATCCTAAGTCATGAATTGTAATAGTTAACAAATCCTAAGTCATGAATCGTAATAGTTAACCATCCTAAGTCATGAATTGTAATAGTTAACAAATCCTAAGTCATCAATTGTAATAGTTAACAAATCCTATTACAACATCGTCAGTATTAAACATCTAGCTTCCTGTAGGATCCTACCATACAGTCTATAGCATCTTCCTTCATCGTGGGTTTCTTCAACGTGCCATCCACAAGTCCGTATTTTGCTTCATTGTCAAAATGTGCATCCAGCTTTAACAGTTCTTCCATCCATTCCTTGAATTAAAATGTCAATGACAATATTATAAATATCTCCAAGAAACACTTTTTTTTATATAAAAAATATGTATATATGACCAGACAGACTAAAAAAAGAGACATATAAACTTAAACTTTTTATGGAAATTTGTATAAAATGGATTTAATTGAAACCAGCACAAAAAGATAAGATTTTGATATATAATTCATCATAAAAATATTCAAAGTTATTTATGGAATAGGTTTGATGCAATTTTTAAAACATTGAAACTTTACAATCGATTGGGAGAACAAAATTTGATCTGAATAAGTCGGACATATTATGACTTTATAAAGTCTAACCAGATGCTCCTCAGGGCGTAGCTTTATACGACCGCAGAGGTTGAACCCTGAACGGTTTGGGCAAGTATGGACACAACATTCAAGCTGGATTCAGCTCTAAATTTGGATTGTGATTAAATAGTTGACACAGCATAGGTTTCTGACACAGAATGAATGTGTTCTAATGAACTTTAAATTTTTGTTTTCTCTGAGAGCAATTCACTATGCTGTTGAATATTAATCCTCTCAAAAAAATGTTTGAAGAAATTTTCTTTTTATTTATGAAATTTCAAATGAGAAAAATTGAACGCAATTTTTTTAATCACATCCCCCTTTCCCTTATTCCAAAACTAATCTCAATTAAAATTTCTAATGGAGTTTGCAACAATAACTACTCATTTAAATACATCATAAAATATTAAGATGTAAAATAACTGCTTGTTATCACTGAATGGTAAAGATTATTTTAATTTATCAGTTGGTAGTAAAAAGTGAATATACATTGTATATTGTATATAACAAAGATTTAAGTTGATTCTGGACAAAGAAAGATAATTCCAATTGAAAAAATTCTTGCTATTGCACAATATTGTGAAATTAGATATTTCTTGCTTACTATTCTGGACAAAGAAAGATAACTCTAATTAAAAATAATAATTTGCTATTTCACAATATTGTGCAATTAAATATTTCTTGCCATTGCGCAATACTGTGCAATTGAAAAGACTTGTTATTGCACAATACTTAATACAATAATTTTAGGTCCTGATTCGGACCAACTGGAAAACTGGGCCCATGATCAAAAATCTAAGTACATGTTTGGATTCAGCATATCAAAGAACCCCAAGATTTCAATTTTTGTTAAAATCAAACTAAGTTTAATTTTGGACCCTTTGGACTTTAATGTAGACCAATTTGAAAACAGGACCAAAAATGAAGAATCTACATACACAGTTAGATTTGGCATATCAAAGAACCCCATTTATTCAATTTTTGATGAAATCAAACAAAGTTTAATTTTGGACCCCGATTTAGACCAACTTGAAAACTGGGCCAATAATCAAGAATCTAAGTACATTTTTAGATTCAGCATATCAAAGAACCTAACCGATTCATTTTTTGTCAAAATCAAACTAAGTTTAATTTTGGACCCTTTGGACCTTAATGTAGACCAATTTGAAAACGGGACCAAAAGTTAAGAATCTACATACACAGTCATGACAGTTAGATTCGGCATATGAAAGAACCCAATTATTCAATTTTGATGAAATCAAACAAAGTTTAATTTTGGACCCTTTGGGCCCCTTATTCCTAAACTGTTGGGACCAAAACTCCCAAAATCAATACCAACCTTCCTTTCATGGTCATAAACCTTGTGTTTAAATTTCATAGATTTCTATTTACTTATACTAATGTTATGGTGCAAAAACCAAGAAAAATGCTTATTTGGGTCCCTTTTTGGCCCCTTATTCCTAAACTCTTGGGACGTAAACTCCCAAAATCAATACCAACCTTCCTTTTGTGGTCATAAACATTGTGTTTAAATTTCATTGATTTCTATTTACTTAAACTAAAGTTATTGTGCGAAAACCAAGAATAATGCTTATTTGGGCCCTTTTTTGGCCCCTTATTCCTAAACTGTTGAAACCAAAACTCCCAAAATCAATCCCAACCTTTCTTTTGTGGTCATAAACCTTGTGTCAAAATTTCATAGATTTCTATTAACTTAAACTAAAGTTATAGTGCGAAAACCAAGAAAATGCTTATTTGGGCCCTTTTTGGCCCCTAATTCCTAAAATGTTGGGACCAAAACTCCCAAAATCAATACCAACCTTCCTTTTGTGGTCATGAACCTTGTGTTAAAATTTCATAGATTTCTATTCACTTTTACTAAAGTTAGAGTGCGAAAACTAAAAGTATTCGGACGACGACGACGACGACGCCAACGTGATAGCAATATGCGACGAAAAATTTTTCAAATTTTGCGGTCGTATAAAAATGCTATTACTCCTTTGTAAAAAAATGCCTACTTGCACTAGTTTGTTTATGTCAGCTCTCTGACTGGTGAACATATTGTTTATGGGCCAGCAGGGCCTCCTGGTGCAAGATTTTCTCATTGGGTTGAAGACCATATTGTTGGCCTTCAGCTGTTTTCTGCTCTTTGATTGGAGTTGTCTTTTCTTTGACACATTCCCCATTTCAATTCCCAATATGTTTATAAAAGATATTTCTTTGTTTTAATTCATTAAAAACCTTACATGCCTGTTAAATATATTGTCAGATTTCAATAGCATATATCTTAGATCTCCTTTAAATTTAGGTAAAAAGTTAAAAATAATTAACCTTATTTGAATATTTTGGAGCCTTTCCTCCATAATCTTCAGGAATATTTTCTTCATCTATAAATTCTTTAAGCTCTTCATATCTGTTTCCATGGAAATGTAGCTGTAACAGAAATATATACGTAAATAGAGATATTGGTATTTATAGTTTAAACATATTTTATATTCTCAAAGTAAAATCGATTGGACACGAGTAAACCATACTTATGAAGTTGCTCAGAATAATAAATTACAATACAGTATTGATGTGAGCATGCAATTATTCGGAATATACAATACTATAAGAATCTATTTATTGAAAAAAGAGATAAAAAAATAATAACGGAAAAGTTGGTAATGATGATGAAGATGATGATGTGAATGTACCACAAATACACTATTACTATCATATAACAAGAACTCTCTGAGATCTTTTAATATGCTCAAATATGTTTAAATATATGGACGTTTTGTTTATAGGAGAGGTTCAGATTACAAGAAATTGCTAATATAAGTAAGCCTAAGTTTTATACCGTTAGTTGTCTGATCAAATGAAGCTATTACAAAAGTGTTAAGGTATTTAAACCCTATGGACTTGAATTGTCTCCCTTTGAACCCTCTTTAAATACGTATAATTAACCAAGGGGAACAAGAGAAGTCTGTCCCCCTATTTTTAGAATAAAGTAAAATAAATTTAATTGTTACCCTGGAAACTGTTTTCTCCTTCATGAACTGTTTACCAATGGCAAAGATGTAGTCAAAGATTGTTGGCTCATTGAAGTAATGCATACCTTTAAATCTGGCTGGAAATGCATCCTAAAATATAATGAGAACAATTTTCATCCTATTACAATATCATAAGTAAAAAGTCAAATTCTTCTCTTCTTTTATTTGTTTAAACTTTACAATTCAAAAGAAAAAAAATTGTAACTGAAACCTTTGATCTTACAAAAAATACCAAAATACATTTATCAATTATGTTAAAATTTAAGAACCTAAGTACAAATTCATTACTAATTCTATAATTAAATACCTTTGTAGTTCAGTTCAGTTCAAATCAAATACTAAATACTTTAAAAAAGACATACAATGTAGAATAATCTTCCAATAAGACATTGTCTAATCGGGGCCTTTTATAGCTGACTATGTGGTATGGGCTTTGCTCATTGTTGAAGGCCATACAGTGACCTATAGTTGTTAATGTCTATGTCATTTTGGTCTCTTGTGGACAGTTGTCTCATTGGCAATCATACCACATCTTCTTTTTTATATTGATAAGGGATGACCAGATTAAATACTAATGCAGAAACAACAATCAAATCCTCTCTCATCCTTCAAATTGGTCATATCAATTAAACTACCTTTATATAAGGGGCAGATACCAACAATGAGAGAAAAAAAAACATGATTAATAAAAATTAATGGTATGTATGAATATATCATATCAATACAGATAATGACTACATTTCACATGTAAAACTTTTATGATTTGGTTTCCAAGCCTTTGAATTTAAGGGGGCATATGTTTTGATGGTCTGTGCATCTTTCAATAATGTTTAAGTTGTTGATCAAGGAAGTTTATCATGTTTATCTTGTCACATCAACATGCTAGCAGCTACTTAGTTCATGTCTCTTAGGAATGGACATTTCCAATAAATAACTTGCTATGTAAGGGATTTCACCCTAACTTCACTTTTCACTGAATTCTATATACAGTGTGAGTGGTGCATTGAGTATAGAAGTGTATTTTAAAATTACCTGTATCAAACCCATGAATTTTTTAGCATACAGCGGTGAAATACTCTTTGCATGAGCCCATCCAATACCATCTAAATCCATCATCATCACTAAACCATTTATCTGCGTCTCCTCTTCCTACAAAATACAGGTGTATCAAAATACAGGTATCCTAGAAATACAAAATACAGGTGTATCAATATACATGTATCCTAGAAATACAAAATACAGGTGTATCAATAAACATGTATCATAGAAATACAAAATACAGGTGTATCAATATTCATGTATCCTAGAATCACAAAATACAGGCCTAGGTGTATCTATTTACATGTATCCTAAAAAAACAAAATACAGGTGTGTCAATATACATGTATCCTAGAAATACAAAATACAGGTGTATCAATATTCATGTATCCTAGAATCACAAAATACAGGCCTAGGTGTATCTATTTACATGTATCCTAAAAAAACAAAATACAGGTGTGTCAATATACATGTATCATAGAAATACAAAATACAGGTGTATCAATATTCATGTATCCTAGAATCACAAAATACAGGCCTAGGTGTATCTATTTACATGTATCCTAAAAAAACAAAATACAGGTGTGTCAATATACATGTATCCTAGAAATACAAAATACAGGTGTATCAATATTCATGTATCCTAGAATCACAAAATACAGGCCTAGGTGTATCTATTTACATGTATCCTAAAAAAACAAAATACAGGTGTGTCAATATACATGTATCCTAGAAATACAAAATACAGGTGTATCAATATTCATGTATCCTAGAATCACAAAATACAGGCCTAGGTGTATCTATTTACATGTATCCTAAAAAAACAAAATACAGGTGTGTCAATATACATGTATCCTAGAAATACAAAATACAGGTGTATCAATATACTTGTATCCTACAAATACAGATGTATCAATATACATGTAATCTAGAAATTCAAAATACAGATGAAGCAATACAATTGTATCCTAGAAATAGCAAGTGAAACTGCGAGCTACTGCTCACTGATGATACCCCCGCCGCAAGTGGATAATATTAATAGTGTAAAAATATGGAAGTGTTCGGTAAACAGGAAGTTGTCGAGTGATGAATCTGAAAACGCATCACACGGTATAGCTGACTTATAAAAATCCTGAAACCAAATTTCAGAAATCCTTGTATTGTAGTTCCTGAGAAAAATGTGACGAAAATTTTTAACTTGGTTATCATGTGTAAAATCATACAAGTGTTCGGTAAACAGGAAGTTGTCGAGTGATGAATCTAAAAACGCATCACACGGTATACCTGACTTATATAAATCCTGAAACCAAATTTCAGAAATCCTTGTATTGTAGTTCCTGAGAAAAATGTGACGAAAATTTTCAACTTGGCTATCATGTGTAAAATCAGACAAGTGTTCGGTAAACAGGAAGTTGTCAAGTGATGAATCTGAAAACGCATCACACGGTATGGCTTACATATATAAATGTTGATACCAAATTACAGAAAGGGTGGATGTGTAGTTCCTGAGAAAAATGTGACGAAAGTTTCATGGGACGGACTGACTGACGGACTGATGGACGGACTGACTGACAGACAGAGGTAAAACAGTATACCCCCCCTTTTTTAAAGCGCATTTATCTGCGTCTCCTCTTCCTACAAAATACAGGTGTATCAAAATACAGGTATCCTAGAAATACAAAATACAGGTGTATCAATATACATGTATCCTAGAAATACAAAATACAGGTGTATCAATAAACATGTATCATAGAAATACAAAATACAGGTGTATCAATATTCATGTATCCTAGAATCACAAAATACAGGCCTAGGTGTATCTATTTACATGTATCCTAAAAAAACAAAATACAGGTGTGTCAATATACATGTATCCTAGAAATACAAAATACAGGTGTATCAATATTCATGTATCCTAGAATCACAAAATACAGGCCTAGGTGTATCTATTTACATGTATCCTAAAAAAACAAAATACAGGTGTGTCAATATACATGTATCCTAGAAATACAAAATACAGGTGTATCAATATTCATGTATCCTAGAATCACAAAATACAGGCCTAGGTGTATCTATTTACATGTATCCTAAAAAAACAAAATACAGGTGTGTCAATATACATGTATCCTAGAAATACAAAATACAGGCCTAGGTGTATCTATTTACATGTATCCTAAAAAAACAAAATACAGGTGTGTCAATATACATGTATCCTAGAAATACAAAATACAGGTGTATCAATATTCATGTATCCTAGAATCACAAAATACAGGCCTAGGTGTATCTATTTACATGTATCCTAAAAAAACAAAATACAGGTGTGTCAATATACATGTATCCTAGAAATACAAAATACAGGTGTATCAATATTCATGTATCCTAGAATCACAAAATACAGGCCTAGGTGTATCTATTTACATGTATCCTAAAAAAACAAAATACAGGTGTGTCAATATACATGTATCCTAGAAATACAAAATACAGGTGTATCAATATACTTGTATCCTACAAATACAGATGTATCAATATACATGTAATCTAGAAATTCAAAATACAGATGAAGCAATACAATTGTATCCTAGAAATAACAAGTGAAACTGCGAGCTACTGCTCACTGATGATACCCCCGCCGCAAGTGGATAATATTAATAGTGTAAAAATATGGAAGTGTTCGGTAAACAGGAAGTTGTCGAGTGATGAATCTGAAAACGCATCACACGGTATAGCTGACTTATAAAAATCCTGAAACCAAATTTCAGAAATCCTTGTATTGTAGTTCCTGAGAAAAATGTGACGAAAATTTTTAACTTGGTTATCATGTGTAAAATCATACAAGTGTTCGGTAAACAGGAAGTTGTCGAGTGATGAATCTGAAAACGCATCACACGGTATACCTGACTTATATAAATCCTGAAACCAAATTTCAGAAATCCTTGTATTGTAGTTCCTGAGAAAAATGTGACGAAAATTTTCAACTTGGCTATCATGTGTAAAATCAGACAAGTGTTCGGTAAACAGGAAGTTGTCAAGTGATGAATCTGAAAACGCATCACACGGTATGGCTTACATATATAAATGTTGATACCAAATTACAGAAAGGGTGGATGTGTAGTTCCTGAGAAAAATGTGACGAAAGTTTCATGGGACGGACTGACTGACGGACTGATGGACGGACTGACTGACAGACAGAGGTAAAACAGTTTACCCCCCCTTTTTTAAAGCGGGGGTATAAAAAAATACAGGTGTACCAATAAACATGTATTCTAGAAATACAAAACACAGGTGTATCAATAAAAAAGTATCCTAGAAATACAAAATACAGGTTTAAAAGTTCACCCTTGATTTATATAGTATTCAATGAGCATCTTAGAAATATTATATATGATGTGTAAACTGAATTCCATAAATACAAAATACTAGTGTAAAAAGGATAGAAAGTACATCTGCCCTAGGTACCTGTTGCTACATTTGATGACTTATGTAAGGCTTTAAAATACAATGAACTTTAACATCAACTTGTTCTGAATAACAGACAAAAATTACAATAGCTCAGTCCAAGTAAAATAGTATACACACACAGGGTTTTGCTCATTGCTGAAGGCTGTACGATGACCTATAGTTGTTTTCATCATTTGTACTTGGTGGATAATTATCTCTATGGCAATGATACCACATCTCCTTTTTTTTTATATTTGATATCACTTGCAAAGCAGATTTTGCACTTAAAATTTCATTATATGCTCTTCAGCAAAACAAGTTTTAATATATAATTATGTCCTCTAAATTCATAAATTTTGTCTGCATAATTTATATATATTATTGTGATTTTTAAACAATTGATGAAATTGTGAGATTGATTACAACTGCATTTCAAGAAAAGATGCATATGAAGTGAGGTTATTTTTATGAAAACTGGCCTGTTACAAATTCCTGAACATACAGTACCTGTTTCAAGCCTTATTGAAAAAAAAAAAGAATTGGCGGATCTGTAAAATGAGAATCTTTTTTTCTGTAACACACTATATCATGTATATATGACATGTAAAGAGAAATGAGATGTACTTTACAATGCTGAACCAAAATTCCTAGTGTGTAATGGTCCTAAATCATAAATGTCAATCAAATGTGTTATGGGCAGCATGATAATAGTAGCTATATAGAGAGGCAGGAATGATAACCATTATAACTATATCTGTTTAGCCTATATATTAGCTTTTTTTTTTTATAAAATAGCTTTATATTATTTTAAACACAAATAATACCTCTATCAGTCTTGACATAGTCAGAAAATTGGTCCTAAATACATCAGTGATTCCAAATTTGCTAGGATTCCATTTACCTGGGGAAAAAAACAAGAGTCAAATAATAAATGATGTTTTTACAAGTAAATTATGTAAACAGAAGTCAGCTGACTACCAATTTCACAGGTTGATTTTTTCTGAGAAAAGAAGGTCCCTGAGCAGCTGCATTGATGCTTATATATAATTACCATCAATGAAATTGCATGATTTTAGAACACTTGATAAACAGTTAAATGATAGTGTAACGGTTTATTTCTTCCTCTGTGATATTTTATCCTGGAGATAATTTGTCCCAGTAAATCTTTTCCAGGCATGGTATTTCACAGGTATAATTTTTCCAGAGGAGTGAAAATCTATCTGTGTTATGCAGATAGTATGTACCAGTATATATTATCCGTTCCATATTTCACAAAACCTTGTGAAATAGAGTCCCATTAACTACTATGTTAGTTACTCACAATCAATATATACCTGACTATAATTATAAATGTTTCAAAAAGGTAGAACAAATTTGCATAATTTACCAATCAAAGAGAGGTAATTATGAGAAATTTATATTTTAAAGATATTAATATTATATTTCCGAATCTATTTCATTGTGATATTTTTTCTTTAATCTTATTTTTTATATTCATTTATATAAAAAGATGACTTAAAACATGATTTAATAAGACAGACAATATTTCACAGGAAAATACTATCCAGCTGTTGAAATTGTGTTTTTTCCAATATATTGTTATTGATTCATCCATATTATCAACAACTAAATCTTTGTCCCCTGACAAAACTATAAAATATAGTTAAAAATATCATCATACTAAAATTCTTCCATGATACTGTTTACAGTACTAACTCAACTATATTCTACCTTTACTTTTTATTTTATATTTGTACTGAGATCTGAAAACAACTCACTTTTACCTGTTTTTCACTTGCCTTATCTTATATGTATTAAATTAATCATGATATTATTTCACAATTATGATCTTTGAAATTACTTCTGGTTTTCTATTATATGTTTTATGATAATTGTCTTTTTAAAAGAATGATATTTACTTGAATATTTCAGGATATTATTTTCAATGATAATATGTGAAATTATTTCCCATTATAACACATTTTTTTAACAATTTAGCTTCGATTCAAATACATTATGACTATTTCATAGTATTTGTAAAGATTTAAGTTTTTTTTAATAACTATTCAATAGTTTGACAACCCAGATAGAATTTCATGGCAAAGGAAAAAATATCCTAGGGAAATATTTTCCTCCGGATAAAAAAAATAACAACAACTACTGTGACATTTTTTCCACCGGATCAAATTTTACCAGGATGTAATTTTGCTTTTTAAAAACTCAGGATTTTCTTTAATTGTGTCTTTGTAAATTACTGTCTGCCTGATGAAATGAAATATAGATAAGCTGTCATAGTTTCTGTCATTAAATAATTATATCATCTAGCAATTGATAATCTGGAGCAATTTTTAGACAAAAGAATTTCATTTTCCTTTCTTTTTTTTCATTTGAAGATGAATACACCTTATCGCTATATATATCTTCCATTACCATGATTACTGGACATCACAAAAGTTCCTGTAAAATATGACGTCATAATAAAAAATATCTGATGCCACAATGGAAAAGTGATTGTTGTGTGACGTCAAAAGTTCAAGCAGGACAGATTCTTTGGTCAAGCAGAACAGATTTCCAAAAAGCAATAAAGTGTATGCATACACTAACCTGGCCTGAATACAATGACCCTTCGTCCAAGCTTGTCTCTGTGTGGCAGAACTCCAGTCACGCCAGCCTCTAAAACATGCTTTACAGCCAAAGGACGCAGTCCCTCAAATAGTTCTGCATTGTCAATTCTCATTTTGAAATGTGTCATAATTAGATTAAATGCTCTTTCGTAGTCAAACTTTTTGGCTCGTAAGAAACGTAACAAGAAGGCATCGTCTGTGCGAATCCTTAAAGCTGAAACATAAAATATGAAAAATAATGACTGTGGATTCATTTCTAATGATATTAATTTCTAAAATATTAACTGCAGATAGAAGACATTATATTTTGTAAGTTCATGTACACTGCAGGGCTCACACTACTTCAAAATTATAGGGAGAAGTGACTTCTCTTTTTGAAACTGATAGGGAGAAGTGGTGAGATTTGAAAGAGAAGTGCTCATTCGTGCGGTGCGATACAATGTTTGGATTTTACAATAGTATAAAGGGCCATATGTAAATAATGTTCTTTTTATACTGTTCAATTCATATCTGAGTAAAAAAATTACAATTAAAGTAACATTTGAAATTAAAAGTTGTTTAAGCTTGTGAGAAACTACCAACTAAATATCTAGCACTAAAAAAATAAAAAATATTTAAAAAAATGTAAAGAAATTATAATATATCAATTACAATTTAATTAAAAATTATCTTGTTTATGACATTCAGTGTTTCTCATAAAAAATATAAAAGTTATTAAGCTGGGCCATAATATATTGATATTAGTATAATAGTCTCAGAGTTAAGCAACTTTAATCAATAGTTTGAAACAATCCATAAAAAATATAAGGAATTATATACACCAATCAATTAGATGTAACCAAAAGTCTCTTAATGCGTGTGGAATGCGTAATTTTTCCCTTTGGGATCAATATTCTTCTGTCAGCTGTTCCATCCGTGCGTCCGTAGTAATTATTGTAAAAGTACGGATTTCGGTCATAGCTGGTCCGCTTCAGATCCGGAGATTAGAAATCGGTCAATGGCGGACGAATGCAAGAAAATTTACAAAAATAAACGATGTTTGACAAGTTATTTGGAAAGGAACATGACGTTTTTAATGCAATAAATGGATAAAAATTTACTGGAGGCAACTTTTATCACGTTTAAATGAAGTAACAAACTTATTTTGCCGCCGAAATTGAGGTTGATGTACGTTTTCGAGTAACAAGCACTGGTACTTGCGGAGGTCTTGCGGAAATGCACGAAGTGATAAAAAGTTGTATTTTTATCAAATAACCTGCTACACACTACGAAGACAATGCTTCAACCTCTTTTTAAAAGATAATGAATCGTTTATGTCTGAATTTCTTTAATTATCAATAAAAATTTGATGTTTCATCAACTTGGTAAAAATTGAAAATGTCCGATGACGGAAGCGACTGAAAGCGACTGTCGTCAAGAACAGGGCGACTTGTTTTCGCTTTTGGGGGTCGGGGAAAGCGAAGTGACGGTCGGGAAGGCGACTTCTTCGCCCAAGTCGCCTGGTAGCGTGAGCCCTGTCATGTTATATACATGTATTCTAAAATGAAGATGTCCAAAAACTGGAGATGATCTCAGGTGCTCCGGAAGGGTAAATAGAATAATTTACAGTGACTGTAAATTATTCTATTTACCCTTCCGGAGCACCTGAGATCATCTCCAGTTTTTGGACATCTTCATTTTAGAATACATGTATATAACATGACATATACCCATGACACTCTTAACCTTTTGTAGAAATTTGCACAATTCCTTGAAGTACCATTTTTTTACTTCTTCACTACATTTTCTTTCATGACATACCTTTTTCCTTTTCTACCATTTCCCTCAGAGCTTGTATATCACGACTTCGCCATTCTGGTTTTTCATTTAGTTCCTCTTGAGCTTTCTTCACAAGTTCTGGACTCAGTGTACACACATATTCAGGACTTCCATTCTCTGCCATTTTGATTTTGTAGACAACTTTGGTATCAAGTATGTGCTAATACTTTCTTCTAGCTGTAGGGCTTCATTATTCTTTAAAAAAAAAATAGACAACCATTTTCACTTGTAGAGAATTTTGTGTAATCAACTTTCCTTAGGCATATTAAGCACGAGTATAACTTAGATTTTCACAATCTCCATGAAGAGCAAGAGCTCTCTTTAAATAATGTTTCTAAATCATTGTTATTTATACATGTACATTAAAAAGAGTATTGCCAAGTAATGCAGTCAATTATCTTATATTTAAAAAGACATCTCCTCATGCTTAAAATATACACTTTAAGCTAAATATGGCAATTTACTTAGACCACGTCTTAGTAATTTATTCCAAGTAAAATGTATATTTCTGTTATTGAATATGTTTGTTGATTACAGCAAAAATATATACTCTAGCTAGCTATATATACATATACAGTCAGAGCTCAGACATAAACAAGTCGATTTCTGTTTTGACTTAAAACATGTATTTAATATAAAAATGTGTTTTCAATTTTAGACTTATCTAAGTCACAAAATGACAGACTTGTTTAGGTCTATTTATGTTGATGAAAAAACTTAATTTGACTTGGTGACCAAAGTACACCACCTAAGACAGCAAAAACCTGTCTGAGAGTTCACAAGGACTTGAGCTATCTATATTTAATTATCTAACTGAACATCCTTACTAAACACAGATGTTTTACCTCATTAAGTGTGGTTCCAGGTGGTTGCATTGTAAGGTTAATTAACATTATCCCTGATTTTTTAGACTCTCATTCATATTTTTCTTCAGAAGACAAAGCATTGGCTTTCAATGTTGTCATTATTCGATTTAGATGCATGACCTTTTTATAAATATGCGTAGGTCTTGAAGTAAACCAATTTTGGTAACTTATCGACTTGTAGGAGTCGATATTTGCAACTTTTTGATTCTGGTCAATCATTTCTTGCTTAACAATATTTGACGGATTAAAGTCGTATTTTGTCTTGCATTAAACAGTCAGGGATATAACTCTATAGGGTTATTACAGGAAAATAACATACATTTGTTATTGTAGACTAAAAAATCAAAGAACTGTGATAACATACGTATGTTACAGTACATGTTTCAAAGGGACAATATACATCATTAGTTTAGCTGAAATTTGTAAAAGTTCTATTGCTATTACTTTTGTCTATATGTATACTTAACTATTGAAAGATATAACAGTTCATAGTTTGCCATTTTGCATAATACACCTATATGTTATCACAGAAAAAATATGCCTGTAATAACTAAAGGGTGTTATCACAGCTTCTCTATATCACTTCAAAGGATTTGCTCAGACATAGATCATGCTTAATTTCAATGTATTTTAATTTATTGTAAGAAATAATGACCAGAGCATGTAATGAGGTTCTGCGCAAGTTTCTCAGTAATTCCCAAGTGTCTTATATAATAAGTTACATTCCTTTAATAACTAAGCCTTGTTATTACAGCTAAGTTTATCACTTAATAGCCTCATCTCATTGATTTACCATGGTTAATCAAAAATGTATTAATCTAATTAAGAAATTAGTTATCAAGGCTATGCATTTAGTTTCTGCGCAAAGTCTCAAGAGTTCCCTAGAGCCCATTATAAATGAAATAATTTTACAAATAACAAACATATGTTATTACAGATTTAGAAAATTTTAGGAAGAAACTCTGTAATAACACACGCAAGTTATTTTCTGTAATAACCCTATAGAGTTATATCTCTGACTGGTAAAGGGAGACAAATCCTAAAACTTACGAATTTAGACCTCTATGAGTCAAAAGCAGATTCAGACTTATTTATGTCTGAGCTCTGACTGATATATGAAATTTGCTTTCTAAACTAGAGGCTCTCAAGAGCCTGTGTCGCTCACCTTGGTCTATGTGCATATTAACAATGGACACAGATAAATTCATGACAAAATGGTGTTTTGGTGATGGTGATGTGTTTGTAGATCTTTCTTTACTGAACATTCTTGTTGCTGAAATTATCTCTATCTATAATGCACTTGGCCCAGTAATTACAGTGGAAAATATTTTGTAAAAATTTACAAAAATTTACAAAAAATTATGAAAATTGTTAACAATTGACTATAAAGGGCAATAACTCCTTAAGGGATCAATTGACAATTTTGGTCATGTTGACTTATTTGTAGATTTTATTTTGCTGAACATTATTGCTGTTTAGAGTTTGTCTCTATCTATAATAATATTCAAGATAATAACCAAAATCTGCAAAATTTCCTTAAAATTACCAATTCAGAGGCAGCAACCTAACAATGGGTTGTCTGATTCATCTGAAAATTTCAGGGCAGACAGATCTTGACCTGATGAACCATTTAACCTCCGTCAGATTTGCTCTAAATGCTTTGGTTTTTGAGTTATTAGCCAAAAACTGATTTTACCCCTATGTTCTATTTTTAGCCATGGCAGCCATCTTGGTTGGTTGGTCGGGTCACCGGACACAATTTTTAAACTAGATACCCCAATGATGATTGTTGCCAAGTTTGGTTCAATTTGGCCCAGTAGTTTCGGAGGAGAAGATTTTTGTAAAAGATAACTAAGATTTACAGAAAATGGTTAACTAGAGGCTCTAAAGAGCCTGTGTCGCTCACCTTGGTCTATGTGCATATTAAACAAAGGACACAAATGGATTCATGACAAAATTGTATTTTGGTGATGGTGATGTGTTTGAAGTTCTTACTTTACTGAACTTTCTTGCTTCTTACAATTAAATCTATAATGAACTTTGCCCATTAGTAACAGAGAAAAATATTTGGTAAAAATTTACATAAATTTACCAAATTAATGAAAATTGTTAAAAATTGACTATAAAGGGCAATAACTCCTTAAGGGGTCAATTGACCATTTAGGTCATGTTGACTTATTTGTAGATCTTACTTTGATGAACATTATCGCTGTTTACAGTTTATCGCTATCTACATGATCTATAATAGTATTCAAGATAATAACCAAAAACAGCAAAATTTCTTTAAAAATTACCAATTGGAGGGCAGCAACTCAACAACCGGTTGTCCAATTCATTTGAATATTTCAGGGCAGATATATATTGACTTGATTAACAATTTAACTCCTTGTCAGATTTCCTCTAAATGATTTGGTTTCCGAGTTATAAGCAAAAAACTACACTTTACCCCTGTTCTATTTTTAGCCGTGGTGGCCATCTTGGTTGGATGGCCAGGTCATCGGACACATTTTTCAAACAAGGTACCTCAAAGATGATTGTGGCTAAGTTTGAATTAATTTGGCCCAGTAGTTTCAGAGGAGAAGATTTTTGTAAAAGATAACTAAGATTTACGAAAAATGGTTAAAAATTGACTATAAAGGGCAATAACTCCTAAAGGGGTCAACTGACCATTTCGGTCATGTTGACTTACTTGTAAATCTTACTTTGATGAACATTATTGCTGTTTACAGTTTATCTCTATCTATAATAATATTCAAGATAATAACCAAAAAGAGCAAAATTTCCTCAAAATTACCAATTCAGGGACAGCAACCCAACAACGGGTTGACCGATTCATCTGAAAATTTCAGGGCAGATAGATCTTAACCTGATAAACATTTTTACCTCGTGTCAGATTTCCTCTAAATGCTTTGGTTTTTGAGTTATAAGCCAAAAACTGCATTTTACCCCTATGTTCTATTTTTAGCCGTGGCGGCCATCTTGGTTGGTTGACCGGGTCACGCCACACATTTTTTAAACTAGATACCCCAAAGATGATTGTGGCCAAGTTTGGATTAATTTGGCCAAGTAGTTTCAGAGGAGAAGATTTTTGTAAAAGATTACTTAGATTTATGAAAAATGGTTAAAAATTGACTATAAAGGGCAATAACTCCTAAAGGGGTCAACTGACCATTTCGGTCATGTTGACTTATTTGTAAATCTAACTTTGCCGAACATTATTGCTGTTTACAGTTTATCTCTATCTATAATAATATTCAAGATAATAACCAAAAACAGCAAAATTTCCTCAAAATTACCAATTCAGGGGCAGCAACCCAACAACGGGTTGACCGATTCATCTGAAAATTTCAGGGCAGATAGATCTTAACCTGATACACATTTTTACCCCATGTCAGATTTCCTCTAAATGCTTTGGTTTTTGAGTTATAAGCCAAAAACTGCATTTTACCCCTATGTTCTATTTTTAGCCGTGGCGGCCATCTTGGTTGGTTGACCGGGTCACGCCACACATTTTTTAAACTAGATACCCCAATGATGATTGTGGCCAAGTTTGGTTCAATTTGGCCTAGTAGTTTCAGAGGAGAAGATTTTTGTAAAAGTTAACGACGACGGACGACGACGACGGACGACGGACGCCAAGTGATGAGAAAAGCAAAGGGCCAAGTGAGCTAAAAAACTCTTATTCCTGTTACATGTATAATCATTCAGATGAATGTTTTGTTTTTATCGTTCAATTCAATGATTAAAGCGAAGTGAAAATAAATATTTAACGTTGAGCCTTTATGTGTTATGTTTGCCAGCATCTTGTTTTCCATATGCAACTGTCCCAGTCATAACTACTACGTTCAATAATTCTATATGTTACAGGTTTAATTAGGATTATGTAAAAATTTCTGGTTACCCTATGAATGATTGGAAAAATATTGTAAGTTCACCCCGGTTAATATCTATTCAAGGTCTTCTTTTATAAAAATTTGTAAGGGTTCCGCGGAACCCAGTGTCTCGCCTACATTTGCTGTTAATCAAACACTCATCAAAAATGATGAAAAAAATCAATAAAATTATTCCTCTCGATACTATCTTATGATTGTCAGATTTAGCTTCTGTCCAAGTTTGGTAAAAATCCAGGCTAGTTTAAGAATCTTAAAAATGTTTTAAATACTTTAACTGCAGACTGTATGTAATGTTAACTGGAAGAAAAACTAAGTCCATTTATAAGTAAAATACGGGAAAAATGGAATTTTTTTTTTACAAAATTTACTTCTGGATATTATCTTCTGATCATAAACAAGCTACTGGCCAAGTTTCTTACAATTCAAGGATAGTTTAAGAAAGTTATTAAAATTTTAAAAACTTTAACCACAGAGTGAATGTAATGTTTCCTGGCAGAAAAAACTAAGTCCATTTATAAGTAAAATACCGAAAAAATGGAATTTTATTTTTACAAAATTTACTTCTGGATACTATCTCCTGATCATAAACAAGGTTCTGGCCAAGTTTTGTACATTTCCAGGATAGTTTAAGAAAGTTATTAAAATTTTAAAAACTTTAACCACAGAGTGAATGTAATGTTTCCTGGCAGAAAAAACTAAGTCCATTTATAAGTAAAATACGGAAAAAAGGGAATTCTATTTTTACAAAATTTACTTCTGGATACTATCTTATGAACATAAACAAGCTTCTGTCAAAGTTTCGTACAATTCAAGGATAGTTTAAGAAAGTTATTAAAATTTTAAAAACTTTAACCACAGAGTGAATATTTGTGGACACCGCCGCCGCCGCCGCCACCGACACCGACGGAATGTAGGATCGCTATGTCTCACTTTTTCTACTAAAGTTGAAGGCTCGACAAAAATAAAATAATATCGTAATGAATTTCATTGAAAATCGGACAACACTAATCTACATAGGTCATGTTGGTATTACTTTTCTACATTGGCTAGAGGTATAGGGGGAGGGTTGAAATCTCACAAACATGTTTAACCCCGCCGCATTTTTGCGCCTGTCCCAAGTCAGGAGCCTCTGGCCTTTGTTAGTCTTTTATTATTTAAATTTTAGTTTCTTGTGTACAATTTGGAAATTAGTATGGCGTTCATTATCACTGAACTAGTATATATTTGTTTAGGGGCCAGTTGAAGGACGCCTAGGGGTGCGGGAATTTCTCGCTACATTGAAGACCTGTTGGTGACCTTCTGCTGTTATTTTTTTCTATAGTCGGGTTGTTGTCTCTTTGGCACATTCCCCATTTCCATTCTCAATTTTATTGTCAAAACTTACATCATGATCAGGTGCCAGATTTATTTTCTTTGATCAAAAGGATACTATGGCTAAAATATCAGAGCCTTAATCTAGATATGCATCTGGTAATCAAATAATAATATGGCGACGAAGTCCCTTATTACCATGATTACAGTAGAAAAATCAAAAAAAAAAAAAATTGGGCAAATTTCCTGAAATTTTCATTGTACTAATGAAAATGATGAACTCAAAACAGAGATGGGTCCGATTACTCTCAATGTAATTGATTAAATTACAATTACTTTGTCATTTGTACGATTAAATCAAATTAATGATTACATCATTTCTGAAAGTGTCTGATTAAATTAATGATTACATTAGCAAAGTAATCATGATTACATCTGATGACAATGAATTTAAAAAAAAAAAACATTTTGAATGATATGAATGAATTAACATTTGATACAACTAAAGCACTTTTTAGAAAGGATTTTGTTTTATATATTAGAAAATGATAACTTCAAACTTCATCTATTTAATAAACCACAAAGGTTCACAGTTTATGGAAGTTAAAATATGGATGAAATAAAGTTACCTGTTAAAAACTATGTAAAATTTTAATAGAATTGTTTAATTGTCAAAATACAAGTCCTCTTAATCATTGCATTTTACATGTCCAATTTAAGAAAATACAAACATTTGCTTTAATATCTTGAACAAGATATTTGTCCAACTTTTAATTTAGTTTGTGCAATTAGATAAATTTTCACATGTCTGATTAATCTTTTATCATATACATTGTCCTACAGCTATACTCAATTGGAAATTGCAATAAAAACAAACCTTAATTGGTTTCCTACCTGTCTATTTAAAGTTGACAAAAATCACAATATTAACAAAAGATCATAATTCAGGATTAAAGAAAAGTATAATATTACTTGAATATAACAGTTTTTATCAAATATGTATATATGTACATCTTTAAATTGTGAATATATGTACAATATCTTTTATTAAGGCTAGTACAATATATTTTACTAATTGTATTATATATCTCTTCTTAGGCTATAAATGATGACTTTTCAATACTGTTACAATTTATTTTTTACTGAAGTATACAAATCAATTAACATGCTTTATAAAGTAAATCAAACTAATGTATCTTAAAATGTAAATATTTATTAAATAAGAATAACAAAATTGTTCATTTATTGACCATAAACACAGTTTAAGATTTTTTTTTTCATTGTAATCAGAATGTAATCAAAAAGTAATCAGGATTACAAGGTATTTTGAAAAGTAATTGATTAAATTAAATTACATGTAATCAGATTTTTGGCTGATTAATGATTACAATGATTACTTGAAAAATTGTAATCAATTACAGCTGATTAACGATTACAATTACAATTACCCCAAGCCTGACTCAAAATCATGAAAAAAAATTTTGTCGCCTTTTTTAATTCCGGCATTTGCGCAGAAATCTACTTCGTTCTTCCAGTCTCATTGTCGTGAAACTCTGAGTAGTCTAGTAAAATATAGGAACTCAAGAAACCCAATACCAATATTTCATTTTTAATAATTCTTTGTCTTTGACTCTTTGATATGAATTAACGTTACCTGATGAATAGTGTTTCTTTGAATTGGTTAACATTTAACATGACGTCATAACTTAAATAATGTCACAAGTACAATCTCTAACAACAAAACCAAAATCGGAAACATTACGGTATTTTCGTTTCTTTTTTTATTTAACAAATATGTAAGTTACAAAAAAAATAATTCATACAGACTTGGTCCCCATTCACAGTGTTCACAGATAATGCCTGCCTCATATTTATGACAGATGTGTATAGCATATAAATACTCAGAAGGAACAGAAAGTAATGCATTATATTCGTTTTATGGATTTTAAAGTTGTGCATTAAATGCTGTACTGGTTACAATTCTCAATTTCTTCAATTTGGGAATCAGAATATGTTTAGGAAAACTGGAAAATGGGGGGAGGTCTTTATTCAAAATCATTTATCGTTTAAACAATGGTTAGGGTTCCAACCCTGGATCCGCCACTGATATCTATCCTAAAACTATACAAGCTATTAATGATGCATTAGAAGAGAATAATAAACACCTTTTACATGTATAAAATATCTCAAACGTTTGTTGTCATTTTCTTGAAAGACCCGGAAGTAAAATTCATATAAGAAATACAAAAACTTCTCGGGCTTATTTCCGGGTTACACTAATGACTGGACCGAATGACAGGACCGAATGACAGGACCAAATGAACAATGCTAATAACTTTTTCATTTCTCAAATGATTGAACTCAAATTTGAAATATAATAAGATTTCATCATTTGATAAATAGATTTAAGAAAAAAATTAAAAAAAATTGTAAGATAAAATCTTATTATATTTCAAATTTCAGAAAAATATTTTGAGAAATAAAAGAGAAATTAGCAATTTTATCTGGTCCGGTCATTGTCGAGATTGGTCCTGGCAGTCAGCGATGGTCATGTCACGTTTTCGAAAGTTTTTGAAAATAAATTTATATTTTTTATAACATTTTAGTTTCAAAATATGACATACCATTTTATATTTCAAATCTGAAATAATTCCTTTGAAAAATAAAAAAGTTATTAGCATTTTTATTTTGTCATGTCATTCTCGATGTTGGTCCTGTCATTATCAGAGTTGGTCATGTCACGTTTTCTTAAGTTTCTTACAATTTTTTTTATTTTTTTTTCTTAAATCTATTTATCAAATGATGAAATCTTATTATATTTCAAATTTTAGTTCAATCCTTTGAGAAATGAAAAAGTTATTAGCATTTTTCATTTGGTCCTGTCATTCGGTCCTGTCATTCGGTCCAGTCATTAGTGTAACCCCTTATTTCCGCTTTTATGACGATCTCATCATAGGGCTTTTTAAAGTCTTTCCTCTCCGTGAGGAAAGACCTTATTGTTTTTCGAGGGCCCTCATGGGGTTTTTGATTATGTGATTACTTGGCCGTTTTTTTAATGATTATTTGATTATTAAGCCAAATATTTCATGATTATTTGATTACCTAGGACTGTATTTTTAGTTTATGATTATTTGATTACTAAAAAGATAAGCAAATATTTAATGATTATGTGATTATATTGGCAAAAAAATGGTGATTATGTGATTACTAGGACCCCCCCCATGAGGGGCCTCTTTTTCTAATGTCTTTTTTATTATGTGATTATTGATTTTATTTAGCAGTTTTTATAGTGATTATTTGATTAACAGACGCCATATTTCATGATTATTTAATAATCTAGGACTGTTTTTATTTGATTATCTTGTTTAAAAAAACAATTAATAAATATGTGATTATATTAGCAGGCGCGGATCCAGGAGGGGGGTTCCGGGGTTTGGAACCCCCCTTTTTTTTGGACGATCAATGCATTTGAATGGGGACATGTAATTGGAACCCCCCTTTGTCCTGGGTTAGGAACCCCCTTTTAAAATGGTTGGATCCGCCCCTGAATATCCAAAAAAATGTGATTTACGGCCAGTGTGAAGTTACTTGGACAACGCATGAGGGGCCCCATCTTTGAAAAAGATATCTAATACATTGAGATCTGATCATAGAGATATTGATAGATTTGGAAACAAAACATGACCTTTTTGTTAGTTTTTTTCTCATCATAATCAAAATAATTTCACCGTGCGGCCAAACTTTACGATTCTAAAAGTTGAGTATTTGCGATTTTCTCTGAAGAATTGAAAGAGGGACGAAAGATACCAGAGGGAGAGTCAAACTCATAAATCGAAAATAAACTGACAACGCCATGGCTGAAAATGAATAGGACAAACAGACAAACAATAGTAAACGAGACACAACATAAACATGATAAAACTTAAGACTATGCAACACGAAACCAACCAAAAACTAGGGGTGAACTCATGTGATCCGGAAGGGTAAGCAGATCCTGCTCCAAAATTAAAAGTGACACCCGTCGTGTTGCTCATAATGTTGCAAACCTGGTGAATAGTCTATGTCGTAGGTCACATTCGTGAACCTGGTGAATAGTCTATGTCGTAGGTCACATTCGTGAACATGGTGAATATTCTATGTCGTAGGTCACATTCGTGAACCTGGTGAATAGTCTATGTCGTAGGTCACATTCGTAAACATGGTGAATAGTCTATGTCGTAGGTCACATTCGTGAATAGGGAAGTTTATTCTAGTTACGACATAAGGAACATATCCGATATCATATCTGAAACGGTTATTCCGTAACGGTCAACCAACTCGCGATGGCATCCGTAAAATTTACGAAGTGATGATTTCAACTTCAGCATTTGGAACTCTTGATTTAATAGCTTCCTTGTGATTTAATAGATTCCTTGTGAGTAACAACCTTCTATCAAAAAAATCATGATAGGAAATGCGAGCACGGGAATATCTTATCAATTGGGAGATAGGTGCTGCTGGAATGTTGTTACTTCAAAATGGAAAGTTCACAATTGGAAAGCTGAAATCATCTCTTTTGTCGTAAAGTTTTGTTTTCAATCGACCCTCATTGTCAATTTCTAGATATAAGTCAATATATGAGATCGACTTAACTGTATCTGTTGTATCCTGTATCTTTAGTTCAATGGGATAGATGCTTTCAACATAGTCACCAAATTTAGAATTATTTAGTGAAAGAACATCATCTATATAGCGGAAAGTAGAGTTAAAGGATATTGCTAACTTCTTATCTTTCTTCCTAAGTAGTTACTGTACGAAGTCAGCCTCTTAATAACAAAGAAACAAATCGGCAAGAAGAGGGGCTAAATTCGTTCCCATTGGAATGCCGACAGTCTGTTGAAAAACACGCCTTCCGAACGTAACAAATATGTTGTCAATCAAGAAATCAAGAATCTTGATAATGTCAGTCTCAGCAATTTTTTTGTATGAATTAGAGTGATCCTTTACAATGTAGGATCTATCCCTTCCTAAGACAAGATACTTGTGTCATTCTTTTTTATGAAACAAAGCAATACCAACTCTTTCAATTTGTCTTTAAGTTTGGATTGTGGAATACTTGTATAAAGTTTAGAAAAGTCAAATGTTTTAATACTGTTACAAGATGAAAGAGAGTTCTCCTTCTTTAGGTTTTCAGTAGTCCTTCATTATTTGAAGATTATATACTGTTTTGTATACTCAACTTTGTACTTGTTTGGCTTTATAAATATTTTGATATGAGCGTCACTGATGAGTCTTATGTAGACGAAACGCGCGTCTGGCGTACTAAATTATAATCCTGGTACATTTGATAACTAATTGCGCTGCATGGCCTATATATAATATATTTACAAAAACACAAAAATGATAGAAAATGGGTTTGGAGTGCGTAAAAAAATAATTTTAAATTGTGATAAAACTATGTAAAACTATGGCTAATAATGAGTTAAATGAATTTGTGGAGAACAGTTGGTGTAAGCTGTTCTCTGAATATGTCAACTGTGGTTACAGCGACTGTGTGGACTGGTAGTAAATTCCACTGAATAATGGTGTACGGAAAAAATGAAAATTATATGTATCTTTTTTGGTAGAAATGTGTCTGAAAGTGAAACTATGATTTTTGCGGGTTCTACTATCTGATGGTATCGGGATAGCAGATGGGATTGCTACGATTTGGTGTACTATTTTGTAGAACATTATTAATCTTGTGCGTAATCTTCTTTCCTGTAGTGTGGGCCAGTTTAGAGAGTTTATCATGTCTGTAGGACTGCTGATGTTATGGTACCTGTTATATTACAGACATATCTGACAGCTCGTCTTTGGACCATCTCAATTTTAGAGGTTAGGTTAAACTGTGTGAGGGTACCATACTGAACTTGAATATTCAAGCTTAGGGCGAAATAGTGCCAGATATGCCTGGGTTTTGATGTTCTGGCATGATGTTTTTAAATTTCTTTTTAAGAAGCCCAAAAATATGTTACCATTAGCTATGATGTTGTCAGTATGTTTTTACCATTTTAAGTTTGCTTGTAGTGTAATGCCTAGATATTTAGCTGAAGCGACTAGTTCAAGTTTATGATTGTGCAGGATTTTGTCATGTTTAAACTGTTTTTTTTTTCTTTTGTGAGTCTCTTAGGACTGTGCATTTGTCTGGGTGGAAAGCCATCAACCAGTCTTGCTCCCACCTAGCAGCTGAGTTAGATTGTATGTACTCTAAAAGATCTTTGGAATTTTTAAGTATCCACATCTGATTCACGCCACCTCTAGAATAGGCAGTTTCACAATAACTTTGAAGTCCGTCTTTGATTGCTTATAAAATAGATGTTAATAATTTGGAAAGAGGTTTCGTGGAGCACTTGGAAGACCCAGCAATATACCGTTGTTTGTAAGGATAATTATGCAGTTTCGGTATCCAATACAGTGATGGAAGATCTAGTTCATCATCTTTAGTTGAAATTCCAAGGAACATAGAACAGACCTATGCTTATCCAGGATTTCCTCTTTGGTAAGTGTCTTGAGAGCATATGTTGGGTTTCCAAGTGAATTGTCAATACCTAATGCGTTTATCAAGCAGTTAATGTAATGAGGTTTACACACAAAAAGTGCGATTGGTGTGGTGATACATTTTCGCAATTATGCGTTCGTTCATAGATAAAGAAGGACCCTGCTGATTTAAAGGATTATAAACATTCAATAAATGCGTATATTTATTTCCTGACCAGTGTTGATTCGTCCTTATATTCAAAAGAGTTACCACCATAAAGTTGTTCACACAAAGTACGTTCAATTCCTTTAACGGCATTGTCCATGGAATAAAGATAAAAAAAATAATCTAGAGACTCAAAAGATTAGAATAATGAGTTTTTCTTGTTAAGTTACAAGTAAAAATCTGGAGACGTGATTAACATATAAAATGTCTTACACGTGCTCATATTTCCTTTTTTTTTTAGCTCACCTTTGCGTCCGTCGTCCGTAGGCGTCGTCGTAGTAGGAGTCGTCGTCTGTTAACTTTTACAAAAATCTTCTCCTCTGAAACTACTGGGTCAAATTTAACCACACTTGGCCACAATCATCATTGGGGTATCTAGTTTAAAAAAATGTGTCCGGTGAACCGGCCAACCAACCAAGATGGCCGCCATGGCTAAAAATAGAACATAGGGGTAACATGTAGATTTTGGCTTATATCTCTGAAACCAAAGAGCGTTTACAGCAAATCTGACATGGGGTAAAGTTGTTTATCAGGTCAAGATCTATCTACCCTGAAATTTTCAGATGAATCGGACAACCCGTTGTTTGGATGCTGCCCCTGAATTGGTAATTTTAAGGAAATTTTGCCGTTTTGGGTTATTATCTTGAATATTATTATGGATAGAGATAAACTGTAAACAACAATAATGTTCAGCAAAGTAAGATTTATAAATAAGTCAATATGACCGAAATGGTCAGTTGATACCTTTAGGAGTTATTGCCCTTTATAGTCAATTTTTAACAATTTTTCGTAAATCTTAGTAATCTTTTCTCATCACTTTGCGTCCGTCGTCCGTCGTCGTCGTAGTCGTAGTCGTCGACTGTTAACTTTTACAAAAATCTTCTCCTCTAAAACTACTTGGCCAAATTAATCCAAACTTGGCCAAAATCATATTTGGGGTATCTAGTTTAAAAAATGTGTCCGGTGACCCGGCCATCCAATCAAGATGGCCACCTCGGCTAAAAATAGAACATAGGTGTAAAATGCAGTTTTTGGCCTTTAACTCAAAAATAAAAGCATTTAAAGCAGACCTGACTAAGTTAAATTGATTTTCAGGTCAAAATCTATCTGCCCTGAAATTTTCAGATGAATCGGACACCTCTTTGTTTGGTTGCTGCCCCTGAATTGGTAATTTTAAGGAAATTTTGCTGTTTTTGGTTATTATCTTGAATATTAGTATAGATAGAGATAAACTGTCAACAGCAATAATGTTAAGCAAAGTAAGATCTACAAATAAGTCAACATGACCTAAATGGTCAGTTGACCCCCTCAAAGAGTAATTGCCCTTTATAGTCAATTTTTAACAATTTTCATTAATTTTATAAATTTTTGTAAATTTTTGTAAATTTTTACAAAATATGTTCCTCTGTGAAACTAAAGGGCCAAGTTCATTATAGGGAGATCACCATCATCAAAACACAATGTTGTCATGAGTCCATCTGTGTCCTTTTAATATATGTATGCACATAGACCAAGGTGAGCGACACAGGCTCTTAAGAGCCTCTAGTTATGTTTACAAGTAGAAATGACAGGAGTTGACTCCCTTGTAGCAGGTGTCTTTAAACAGTCGAAATTATTAACAGTACATGGTTGTATTTTTTGATAAGTGCCTGAATATTTAAACGAATAATCAGTTTGTGTCTGTTCATAAGGAAATCAGGGATATCATGAAAGATATTACGTGGAACACTCATATAAGATGCAACATCATTCCATGAAGCAGAAAAGAACCTTGGTAACACAGTCAACATCCTAGTCGGTTTGTTCTTCGCATTCTTTATGCATTTAGCTATCAAGTTAACGGCACCCTCAAGGAGTTATCCACCAGCAGAAACGTTTATTCTAGGACGAAACCTGACATCGACCAGCAGGTTGTTTGGAAAAGTAAAATAACAAAATCACCGAACTCTAAGGAACGGAGAGGCCCTTATCAAATAGAAAAATCAACAGCTCAAACATATTAGATGAATGGAAAACAACTGTTCATGACAGTTATATCTCGACTTGGTACATGCATTTTCCTATGGAGAAAATGGTTGCATAAATCCGGTTTTATAGCTTGTTAAGCCTCTGACATAACTTAATTCCGTATCAGCGCTCACGATTTAGAGACTGAGAGGGGAAGGTCCAAAAATCTGACAGTGTCAGAACGTATCTGTAAATTGTGTGGTACTGAGGTTGAGGATGAAATTCATTTTCTTCTTCAGTGCCACGAACTGTCAAATATTCGTTTCAACTTTTTAAATAAAATAAAACAACGGTTTAAAAATTTTAGTGGTTTAGATATTAAATCACAATTTATTTGGCTAATGTCTTCTGAAGATATTTTTATACTTCAGAAACTCGGAGAAGTATTGGAAAATTTATCCTCATATAGGAAAGTTTCCTTAAAAGATAAACATGATATATAGATAAAGAAATGCCCAGTGACACCTAGTTATATTATTAAACACTGTGCTTGTTGTATTATTCTGCTTGTCTAAATAAATATATATTATATATATATATATTTTTTGTTATTACGTTGTGTCTTAATCATATTGAATTTCTTGTAATCATTTGTATGTATTGATTGTTCTGCTCCTTGTGGGCGTTTTGATTAGCAATAAAATTTATTTGAATTTGAATTTGTATGACATACGCATATAGTTCCATTATAATAACAACAATGTGTGAAGAAAATAAAGAGACATAGTAAGTAAAAATGTCATAAATAGGGACACAGCAGTTAAAAGTGTGCTATAATCATAATCACTATAAAATAACGAATAAATTTGTCAGCAAAGAAAAACAAACTGTCATATAATCAAAGCACATAAGCAAGAGTATGAAAGACAAGAATACAAACTAAAATACTGAAGTACTGAAAATCGGTTGACCGCAAGTTCTTGTGTATGGTCACAAGCACTTGTCTCAGAAAAACAATTCTTGGTATATACATTTCTATGTAGCAACATTTCAGCAGTGCCTGCATACGGAGTATGTATCTCCCAATTGATACGATATTCCCGGACTTGTATTTCCTATCATGATTTCTTTGATAGAGGGTTGCTGCTCACAAGGAAGCTATTAAACCAAGAGTTCCAAATGGTGAAGTTGAAATCATCCCTTTGTAAATTTTAGGGACGCCAGAGTTGGTTGACCGTTATGGAATAACCGTTTTAAAGATGATATCATATATAGTCCTTATGTCTTAACTACAATCAATTCCTTTTTTCCTACTAATGTGATCTACCAAGTATGACTATTTACCATATTTGAAATGACACGAGCAACACGGCAGGTGCCACATGTGAAGCAGGATCTGCTTACCCTTCCGGAGCACCAGAGATCACCCCTAGATTTTGGTGGGATTCGTGTTAATTAGTCTATAATTTTCTATGTTGTGTCTTTTGTACTATTATTTGTCTATAACAGTTTGTTTTTTTTCTATTTTTTAGCCATGGTGTTGTCAGTTTATTTTCGATCTATGAGTTTAACTGTTCCTCTGGTATCTTTCGCCCTTTTTTTCGCATGCGTTAATGCAAACTTTCTGCATTGTATTCTTGATTTTTTTTAAATTTGATATATATATTTTATTACATCTATCTATGTTCTCAAAAATGATGAGTATTTATTGAAGAAATGACCATAGAACAATAACACAATTGCGGTACGTATAAGTACCGAGCAACGCTTAAAGGATAAAACCAGAAATGAACAGTAAGGGTTAATAATCTACAATGACAAAAAAAAAAAAGAACACAATAAAACATAATTTACATGATAAACAACGTCAGTCCTTAGAATCTATACTTGAAGATCATCATGTATTATTTGTGACGTTGATACGGAATATGTATCATCAACATCTTGGTATCTTGCGATGAACTAGTTTATAAAACGTACGAGACTTTTTTGGACATAATCCTGGTTCATAAACTTTTTACTTAGAAACAAGTGATGTTTAATAATGTAAAGAGCATCTCCAAGTTATTGAATACCGAAAGAGTTGGGAAATGTATATCCAATATGCCGTTAAATGTGGTATATTTCTACCGAGTTTGAGATAATTGATAAATTTAAAATCTAATTGGTCTTTTTTGTTATAGATGTTAACGTTGGTACTGAGATAACTGATTATGTCAAACTTAATGTATAAGTCTAAAATGAGGAGGAGAAGGATGCCGTGTTTTTCCTTTAATGCTTTCTAGTTTTGGAGGATAAATTAGAGGAACCCAATTAGAAAAGATTTGATTGTTAACGGAAAGCTCGTTATCAATATATCTGAATGTGAACCTAAATGATCTTGCGTCTTTGGTCTTTGATCTGACACGTGTCTGAAGAAACCTCGAATCATATTAAGATAAGAAGAGGTCGAAAAAATGAGGCGAACAATCCGATAGGAATGCCGAAAACTTTTTAAAAAGTCTACATTCAAATTCAACAAAATACAGAACTTTTTACAAACTTTTTGTCGATAGATTGCTATTTCATAGACGTATAGCTCATGTGTATTTTATTCAAATTTTCAGTCGGTTGGTTTCTATTTCATTAACGTTTGACGTATATCTGATGTACTAGAATCCAGCTGTTGACATTTCGAATGTTGTAATAAGGAGAAAGTATGCTAAAGCTTTTATTTGGATCTTGATTTGAAAATCTAAAAGCAGTAAGAATCTATTCTAACATGGACAGATAACAACTCTTTCATGTAAAAAGTAAGGCAGCTGTTATATTAAGTAATACATTGTTTACCTTTGCTTATACATAAGTACTTGTTTCGGGCATTCGAACTAAAGTATTAATTAATACATTGTTTAACTTTTTGTATATATTAGTACTTGCTACGGGCATTCGAGTTCTGTTTCAAGTACTTGGAAAACTGTTGAACTGACTGAAACGACTGTATTACTCTGTTATATATATTCTCTAGAATAACAATGTCACATATGTTTTTGATAGAAACGAAAACTTTTATATGTTTTAAAATTTAATTACCACGATAGTTCTTAACACACTCCATCCAGGGGAGCACCAATACAATAGTCACGTTGCGCATGTCAAAATCATTTGAATTTGAAGTAAATCAAGTCATACGCCATATCATTGTGTGGCCCTATATAAACGTTACTGTTATATGGTGTTGTATCAGCGCTATAAAATCAATCCGATATGACTTTACAAAATATGACAATATTGTTGAAGTATCTTTTCTCTATCACTCAACATACACGTACAGGAAATATAAATAAGTACTACTTACAATTTTTATACGCACCTTCTTTAAATGATATAGTCATTCGTCCCGTGAAACAACTTTATATACATGATTAAGAAAATATAAACGTGGGTTAGGCAATTAGAATCATTCATTAAAATTTTGCAGTAATATAATCGTTCCAGGTCACAGAAATCAATAAATCAACAAACTGAATTCTATTTTTGAGCACACATTTTGAAATCCGACTACTGAGTAAAGTTTTGAGACTGAAAAACAGATAATGGCGGGCTATATAGCAGGAATTCCACTGATAGTAATTGGCGGGAGTATTATAAGCGTCGTATCATTGATGCTACACATTGTAGGGTTTGCCACTACGTATTGGTATTGGCATAACTATAATCATGGTAGTATCATTTTTCATTTTGGATTATGGAAAATTGTCAACAAATGGGAGAGAGACAGCTGTATTACAGGTACACATTTTTACGTAATTCGCTGAAGTTCGTCTTTTAAACACGAACACGACGGGTGCCACATGTGTAGCGGGATCTGCTTACCCTTCCGGAGCACCTGAAATCACCCCAAGTTTTCTGGTGGGGTTCGTGTTGTTTATTTTTTAGTTTTCTGTGTTGTGTCATGTGTGCTGTTGTTTGTTTGTCTTTCATTTTTAGCCATGGCGTTGTCAGTTTGTTTTCGATTTATGAGTTTGACTGTCTCTTTGGTATCTTTCGTCCCTCTTTTAAAAAGAGATTGTAATACAAATTCACGTTTTTTTTTTTATAATTTTCATTTGCGTTTTAAAAACAGTAAGTGTAGTGTCAAATACATGAAACATATCTTTTACAAAACGCAGATAATTCCTACATTAACACGTAACTGTACAAGTTCATTGGTCATTTGTTTATGCTAATTTAGTTAAAGTGCCATATAGGTCCAATGGGCCAGATGTTTTTAATCATTTCGTTTTGAAATACATTCATTGTAATACAATTATGCACTTGTCAATACAATACACAATATACTTACTTTACAAAAAGTACAGTGAAATTTTGCAAAGATTAATTTTCGCTTATTTTGTAATCAAATCAAAATTTGCAAAAAAAAAACCTTCCAGGAAGATATATGAACTAGTCATACCACTGAACCTGTAAATAAACAAATGATTGTCAAGGGAAGATATCCACATAAGTTAACTTTCGATTGAAAAGTAAAATAAAAAATACCAAATTTCAAGGAAAATTCAAATCAGAAAGTCCTTTCCAAATGGCAAAAGGAAAAGCTCAAACACATCAAAAGAATGGACAGCAACTGTCATAATCCTGACTTAGTACAGACATTTTGTTATGCAGAAAATGGTCGATGAAACCTGGTTATATAAATTTATCCAATGAAATCGAATTTAAGGTTGCACTTTGTAAATACAGCTGTTTCTCAAAACACGCCTCTTTTGGGGAGTAATAGAATATTCATAGAAAATTAATTTTGTTTACATACTGGTTCCCAGTTATGCTCTCTGTGTTCCATATCGCAGAGACAGAACTTGGGAATGTTACCAGTAAATAAACACGTGCATATTGTTTACATTGAAATCTGTGGTAACCTTTCATTCGAGGTAGGGTTAGTTAAGAAAATTAGTGTAAGTTTAAACTCTGAGAAGTTCAGGGCATATAAACGTTGAAAATATGCCGCACAGCCCTATATTTTGACCTTTGAAAAAAATTGTGGTGCATATGAACTTTCAATTCTGGGATAAGATTTTTTTCAAAACTTCATAGTAAAAGTGGTACAGTTTTAGCCGTAAAAGGAGTTCCTATGGGAAATTGCATTGTCAACATTTACAGAAATGCAACCTTAATGCGACTGTCATACAAGTGAGAAGTTTAATGCTTTTAAAACATGTTCAATCAACCATTTTCTACATAAGAAAATGCCTTTACCAAGTAATTTCTTTTGAATTTTTCTTAAATTTCAATATTTTATTTAGATTTTACTTTTTATAGCTAGCACAACCTCTCTCGTGTATGACTTGTATACAATTCCATAACATTGACAACAATGTGGGAACAAAACAAACAGATGAAGCATGGAAAATTTGTCAAAATTGAGGATACAGCAGTCGACATTGTGTTATGTGTTATGCAACTGACCGAAGTATTGCTTTTAACACCGATATTTCAAAACTTTATTCGTGTGAAACTTTCATGATTTGATGAACAGGGACACTGAAATAATTTCATCAATTACTTTTGACTTTTTATTTTGATAACGATTGATTGATTGATTGTTGTTTGCTTAACGTCTAGTGGCAAATATTTCATGCATATTCAGGACGAGAACAAGTTCACAATAAATACTATAGGTAGGTTGATACAATAGAGGCCATCTGGGATGGTGGTCGGGGAAATTTGAACTGCCACTGAAAAATGAGGGTATATTGGATAGGGACAGAAATTTTGATAACGATGAAGAACACTTATTTAATATAACATAAACACATTGCCGTATTATTAAGGTAGTTATTGTCAGTCAGTTTGAAAACTAACATTCAGCTGTATTCAGTAAATACGGTGAACGGGATCAAGAATATAAAATCTGAAATAACTATTTATTGGTTTCAGCCATATATAACTTCCTGAAATCAGTTACAGTTCGATTACCTATTATTAAGATAAACAATTCTAGTATGTGGCTGGAAAAGTAAGATCTTAGAGTCATTTATGTCTAAAGCAAGGTGTTTGCTACACAAGTTTTTTTGACGCAATAGTATTATGATATCGTGTTAAGAGAGAGAAAATTGCACGTATAAGACAGCCTTGTAGATTTAAAAAAAAGGCATGATAATGCCGCTACAAGGCAGCACTCGGACACGAAAAGTGAAAAGGGATTAGTATAAGTTGTAAAAACGTGTTTCCTAATCCACGTAAAATCAAAATGTTTAAACTTATAATTCTTGGTGAAATCAGTTCCAATGTAAACTATCTAATAGTGGTTTTGATGTTGTTTGTTATGTTTAACAAAAAAGGACAGACAGAAAATTATGAATAAAACATTAAATTTTGTAAACGGTACCAAAATAGGATGGAATCATTTCCCCTGAATTTTTTTCTCCCATAAATACAAATATATAAGTTTAAATGTTGGAGATACTTAATATTAAACAAAGATTCACCAATGCTCTAATGAAAAGAAAACTATCAGAAAGTAAAATTTTGTCATGCAAATAAGAACCTTGTTAAATTCCATTATGTTTTTAATGAAAAATAATGAAGAGGTGTTATTTTATATGGATAATTTCAAAACATTATACAGTGCTAAGACAATTTTGATAAACTATCGCAATATTCTCAAGGTTTTTGTAAACCCTTACATAGGAGACTCCCATACAGATGGGCCAACATCATGAACTATAGCCTACGGGTGCGGGAATTTCTCGCTGCATTGAAGATCCATTGGTGGACTTCGGCTGTTGTCTGCTGTATGGTCGGGATGTTTTTTCTTTGACACATTCCCCATTTCTATTCTCAATTTTATTTGGTAATAATTATAAATAGAATATATATTCTTATGATATTCATTTCTAATTTTCATTTCTGTGTTCCCTTTCCACTTTTCCCCCTGAAGATTCCTATCAATGAACCTTCGATTTATCTAAGTTAAAATATACAAGTCTTACTTATAGATATATCACAAATGATTCAACTAGTTCATTGACAAAGGTTTTTTGTTATTATTTGCAGTATCTTTCTTATTCTATTCACTTATAAAGATTTGATTCATATGCGCAAACGTCATAAAGAGAATGCCTATCCGCCTATTGTTTTCAAACGGCAAAAAAAAAAAATAACATTTATTCAAATGGGGACCAAAAGTATGAAATATACAGCCTTCTAAAAGTTTTTATGTTTCTAATTTTTAATTATTGTATACTTATTGTATACTTAGGATATCAAAATTGTTAGAAGTAAATTCTTTGAGTAATCATTTTTATGTATAGAAAGAAACATTACGATGGAAAGCATTATATTTCAGACGTTTAACTTAATTTATTTTTATCTCAGGATCTAAAAATATGTAGAAGTAAATTCTTTAAGTAACCATTCGTATGTATAGGTAAGAGAACAACATATGGGAAAATTACATATTCAGGACTTTTAGCATGATTTTTGTTTCTAAAAGACATACAAATTCAGGATTCATTGAATGATGAGAATGATGAAACGGTATATTGGTTGAAGAATAACAAATTTACATGAATTCGTTTATTTGTAGGTGCATTTGCCTCGGTCGGAGTTATAGTCTTCGCAACTATGAAATAATCTGGTTAAATACAATTGGATTCTCACTTTCACTTCTCGTTTGTGCTATGCATTGTTGGTGAAATAGGCGGTGTGCTCTCTGGCACTGTATTCATCTTAGCATGGCGCTGGGTAAAAGACTAGGCGGAGTGTTTTTTTGACATTTTATTCATCTTAGCATGGCGATGGATGAAAGACTAACGATGGATGGAAGATTTTACTGTATTGGTGTTTTGTTTTCCTTTTAAGTCAAGGAAAAAGTGAATTATAAATGTATATATTTTCTATGTCACGGATTCTTATAAAGTAACTGAAGGTTAAGGTGGTTTCAAAAACCGTTACTAAAATGTTTTTTTCGTTTTTTTTTTTATAAAACTTTGACAAAATATTTACTTTGACTCTTTTAAAACATAATATTGTTTATAAAATTTGAACCACACACGTTATCGGAACACACTTTATTGGATATATAGCCGTTTGACAAACACTTATTTCAATCATTGAGAAGCTTAATATTTCTTTAACAATAGAACATGATTAAAACGTGCATCTGATTTTTACAGAGTTATCTCCCAGTAGTGTTATGTATCACTTTTAAGGAAAAAATAAATTATACATTCGCAACGTATTATTAAAATTGCATTTCTACGAAACGGATTACTTGTACATTGGACAGTTCTCTTAATAGTTTGTCAAGTTTCTATGAAAGATCTTTTTTTAGTATAGCACTTAACATTTCCTATACTATTTCTATTTTTGATGAAGCCAATTACAAATAGTATTTATATTTATATATAACGAACTATTTACCTGGTAGTTTTTGTAATATCAGTACGCAATGTAAAAAAAAAAACAAAAAAAACCAGCAAAGTTCTTTTACTCAGGGACTCTGTTTCGGGAAAAATAATTAATTGAGTTTCAAATAGGTATTTATATGGCATTTTATGGCATTTGTCCTCTTTAACAGGTAACAGTTTTGTAAATGTAGTCTACTGGGTAAGGTATTTTCTAAATAATAAGACCAGAAGAGAGGCGAAAGATATCAAAGGGACATTGAAACTCATGAGTCGAAAATAAACTGGTAACACCATGGTTTAAAAGAAAAAAAGACCAACAGATAAATAGCAGTACAAAAAACATAACAGAACTAAAGAAAAAGTAAAAAGCACCCTCCCTGGATTTATACCGGTTCTTGTATTCATTTATGATTAAATTTAATTTGTAATGACATTTGGTTTTGATGTAAATTATTTCCATTAATATTACCAACAATATCATTTCCTCTTTAAAAGCCAATAATGCAGATTTTGTTTCTTGTTTTAATTGCTTCTGGTAAGTAATATACATGTCAGTTTGAAATTACGACCAAAGAAACAAAAATTGTATACCGTTTACGATATTTCAGAGTTGAACGCGTCCCAAAGTGTTCACATCAAAGCATAACAGTCAATGCCGTCCTTGTTGTCCAAGGTATAAATATGTGTTATAATCTTTATCACTATAAAAACGAACAAATATGTCAATAAAGAAAACAAATGCCATTATAACAAAGCACATAATTCAAAATAAGACAAGAATACGGGTGAAGTTGGGGGAAATTGAAAAATTAAAAATTAAAATTGTATTGTATTCTGGTGCTGAGAAAAATGCTAACATGTATGTCAAATTCTGAGTATAAATCTACAAATGTTGTTAAGGGAGCTGTGTCTGTTATTTCATTAACTTCTAAAATTTTGATGACAAACAAAATTCATCAGTAATGTATCTGAATGTAAAATTGAATGATCTGGCTTCTTTGATCTTCTTATTTTGAACAAGTGTCTGACGGAACTTTGACTCAAATAATAAGTATAAGCGGTGGACACATATAGGTGCTTAGTTCGTTTCCATAGGCATACCGACAATGTGTTGAAAAGTCTACATCCAAATTTAACAAAATACAATTATTTTTCAAACACTCTAGATCTGTCGCTAGATTGCTGTTTCATTGACGTATAAGTCACGTATATTTTATTGTATTGTTTGGTTGCAGTTTCAGTGAAATCATAAGTGAGAAAACAAATCTGGAATACATAACTATAAAATGAATACAATTGAACAACAGAAACACTGAAGTGTAACGAAAACACATACCAACATACATAGAAACGGATTATTTGATAACAACTGCCATATTTCTGACTTGGTACAGGACATTTTAAGAAACAAAATATAAAAGTTAATTTCTAATGATATCTGAAGGATATCACCCTTTAAATCAGCTTACAAAAAAACATCCTCTCTATGACCTCGCAAAATGTGACAATATTAAAGTTTCCTATCTCTATGACTCAAGGCAAAGGAAATATATATAGTACTTGTTACAATTGACGTTCGATGGACAATTGTATATATAAAACTCTCCTATTAAGTACCTCTTTTAAATGATAGAGTTCCGGAAAGCAACGTTATATACGCATGCAATCAAGATAATTCATTAAAATTTTGGAATACAATTATTGTCAACATACTCAGAAATCAAAAAATCAATAAACTGAATTTAATGTTTCAGGTACAACTTTCAAATCCGATTACTAAGTAAATTGTGTGATTGACAATTAGAGAATGGCGGATTCCATTGCTAATATTCCACCGATGGTTATTGGCGGGAGTATTATTAGTGCCGGATCATTGATTCTACACATTGTAGGATTTTCCACTACGTACTGGTTGAAGAAGAATGTTGATAGAAACTCCTTTTTTCACTTGGGGTTATGGAAGTCTTGTCAAGTTTCTGGAGAGAACGAACACTGTGATTACATTAAAGGTAAATATTTTACGTTTTTTTCCGAAATTATTCTTATCCTTGTAATGCAGATTCACTTATTTTTGAAAATTTTCATTTGCATTAAAAAAAAAATGATAGTTGTGTGACACGGTTTTATTGTTGAAAGCCATTCGGTTATATTTATTTTTTGACATTATGTATTCTTCGTGCTATTGGGTCCTGATGTGCTAATCGGACACGGGGGTTTTTTACAGTGTTATTTCCATTCACTTTGGTTTTACACAACTATATCGGTCATAAACCACCAACGACAAACCACTGTAATTGGAAGCTATAATGGATAAGATAACATAAAGCTTCGTTCTGTAAACATAGTTACAGTTTTCAATAATATAAAAAAAAGCATTTAATGGTTAAAGCAATTATTGATTTATGCATTTCAAAGAGTTAATGATCTATCAGCTTTTTTGCATTTTTTTATGTTATTTTGTTTGACAGTGAAAAGTAGAATAAATAATTAGATATTAAAACAGTATGGACGATAATTGCAGATCAAAATGCCCGTTTCAAAGCATCAGAAGCTATGGAATGTCTTGCACTATTAGCCTTTGTTGCAGCGATGGTATGTGCTATACTCAAGATGTTTGTATTGAAGAATCAAAGAATGCTGTTTGTTGTTACTGGCTTGTTGAACTTATTGGCAGGTGAATATGATTTTATGTAAATGTTATATTCAATATAATAAAGGTTAGCTAGAGTTATTCTAGAAAATGAAAAAGGAACAGAAAAACAGAGAACACTGTATTTTAATTTAATATTCTAATATGAAAAAGGAAAGGCATGTATATCGACAAAAGAACAAGCCCTTGTTTATGAAAGAAAGAAGCGATACCTTCTAAAAAATTGATTACCTGTTATAAAGAAATAACATACTAATATTTGGTTGATAATTTATTAAGATTATCTCTATGTTTAATTTCATAGAGACTTAACTCGATAATCTTACCAGTATAAATAAACATAAATAGCGGCCAGCCTGAATTCTGAGCAATGCCCAACAATGAAGGAAGGGTAGTACAGAATTTTAGTTTAAATTTAAACTCATATAAGTACAGAAATAGGTAGAAATCATTTGTCCTTAATTTTATTCACTCATGGGTATAAATCTGAGTTTTAAATAGTAATTTAGATATTTAAGATTTCCTAATGGTACACACAGTTTTACAAATGTTTTTTAAACATATGTTTAAACTTAAAATATTATAAGTGGCACCGGTATCCATGATTGATATACTCTCGCAATGCTTTCACATTTTTGTAAACCTTTGCGTCCTTACTAGTTTCAAATATCATGAACAGCAATTTTACGTTATAATTATAGATAGTGTGTTTTTTTATGATATACATTTTGACACTATTTTTATATTCCCTATCCACTTTTCTTTTGCTGAAATTTTTCAACTTATGCAAATTCAATATATATCAATGTTAAGAGTTTACTTATAGACTTGAGAAATATCACAAATGGTTCAACTAGATTGTGTGACTAATTAAGTGTTTATTCTTATGAACCATGAAATCAATAGACTCCGACTAATTTTGTCTATCTGTTTTCAAAACGACAAATAAAAAAGTTATCTCCCTTTGTTCAAAGTTGGATGATATATCATGCCTGGTAAACGTTTTTATTCTTCCTTCTTTTTTTGTAGCTTATCAATTAACGTTCCGCATGAGGATTTGCTTGGGTATACTCCAAGGTCGTAACAGTATATGATTTGAAGAAAAATAAACTAACATGTGTTCGTATATTTTAAGGTGGATGTGCCTTGGTCGGAGTCATAGTCTTCGCATCTATGAAATTAGATGGTCACTTTCACTACTCCTTTGGGCTATGCATTGTTGGTGGGATCGGCGGAGTGTTTTCTGGAATTATATTCATCCTAGCATGGCACTGGGTGAAGGACTATGAAGGAATGTGAGGATCTAACTGTATTGATGTTTTTTCCGTGAATTTATTGGAAAGAACTTTTTTCTATAAATGTATATTTTTTATGTCACTGAATCTTAAACAGTCCCTGCAATTACTGGAAAAAATAAAAGTAATGCGCAATATAGCGTGTATACGACATTTCTATGCTGATATTAAAACATCAGTCAGCTATCTTAGTCCTTTGTGCAGACTTTTTGCAAGGCCTTTTATTTCAGTTAGTAGTTCATCATCAGATTATAATTTTTTGGGTTAACAGATTTTCTTTTGATGCAGTTTCAACCATGAAGCCAAAAATTGATGGTATTTGTGCTTATGTAAAGTTTATAATAATGGATCATCTTTTAAATGATGTTTGTAATATCACTTCGCACTACTCAATATAGAAAAAAAGTAATATAAAACTACGAAATTGTTTGTTAATTCATGTTTTTCGTTGAAAGTCAACACACTCCTCACACTACATTACATTACATTGTTATATTAAAGTATTTAATGCTCCTGTTTAAATTTGATTGAAGCAGGAAGTGATGAACATTTGACGTCATGAGTTATTTTGAAATAAAATTAACAGGAGATTTAAACAAGCATACTTCATGTCAATCCTACACCCTTTCGTACATATATGCAAAAATTTATCAACCATGACTTCTCAAGTGGTGTTAGTGCTACTCGCCTTGTAAACTGACATTCGTACAAAATGATCGAGTTATTTTCTCGTAGACGTTTTTGTTATACTTAAATTTACCGTATTGAGCATTTTAACACTATGCATTCAAAATTAATAATAATATTTGACGAACACGGCACTGCAGATAGTTCCTGACAGACCTGTGATAAATTGGAACTAATATCGACTGAAGTTCGGATAACTATGACAACTAAATGTCGTAGGCCTTTTTCATTCTTTTTTATTCACAAATACCTTTATTGAACCTTTACAAATGCTAAAGAGTTGATGCTTCAAATATGTCATATGGTTGAATATTTCATCATGGTAAATGTTGCCCAGCTGACCCGGAAAAATAAACAAGCACATTTTGATAAGTATCAGATAATACATTTCCAATTAACACCACTTCAAAAAGTGGACAATTAATATGAGTTTCAATTGCGGAAACATCACAGGACTCGTACACGATATATGGTCATATGTACTAAGGACGGAAACTATTTTTGTATTTTTGTTTTTAAAATATGGATATAATTTTATAAATTTGTTCAATTGGTGTACAAGGAATTTGTTGTTTTATACTGCAGACATTTAATTTTGAAAATAAGCTTAATAAGGAACATTAATGTGTATTGTTAGATTAATTACTGAATACCGGTACATGATTTTCAAATATTAATTTATGTGTAAAAAGTACATGGATTTCGTGTACTTAATTCAGCGGGATATCCAGTGAACGAAAACAAAAGGATTTTTCATTTCTTATGATAGAGTCGAGAAAGTCAAGAATAAAACTATATTAGGGGTTACACTAATGTCCTGACAATGTCATGATAGTGTCCTGACGGAAATGAAAATGCTAAATACTTTTTTTTATTATTGGAAGGATTCACTTGAAATTTGGAATCAAGCAAGATGAGAACTTATATTTAATAAATAAAATTTAAAAAAATAAAAAAAATATTTATAAGAGTTAGAAAACTTGACCTAACTAACTTTACTTTGAAACTGCTAATGTCCTGACCGATATGAAACGGATAAAGGATATTCTATTATTGACAGTAGAGACTTCAAATTCGATACCAAGGAAGATGAAAACATTTGATACAAAAATATAAAAAAAAAACAAATATTTTCAAAAGTTGGAAAACTTGACCTGATCAACTACGTCTTTCCCGTGATTAATTTCCTAACCGATGTAAAATGCAGAAAACTTTTTTATTCAGGATCGATTTCAAATTTGATGTCAAGGAAGATTATAATATTAAATATAGATACAAGAAAAAGATCTAAAAAAATAATTTGAAGAGTTAGAAAACTTGACCTGACCAACGTCCGACTCTGTCCTGATTAATGTCCTGACCGATGCAGAAAATGTTAATAACTTTTTATTATTGAAAAAAAATGACTTAAGTTTCTTACCAAGGAAGATGATAGCATTAAATATAGGAATTTATAAAAAACAATGTTTGTTAATTTTTGAAATGTTAGGAAACTTGACCTGTCCAACCTGATCTTTGACATGATGAATGTCCTGGCCGTTATAAAAATGCCAATAAATAAAGGCAACAGTAGTATACCGCTATTCATAATTGATGAATCGATAGAAAAAAAAAAACAAATCCGGGTTACAAACTAAAACTGAAGGAAACGTATCAAATATAAGAAAACTACGACACAACAGAGAATAACCTGTTTGTTCTTTAATGGGATATTACCAAGTTTGGTATCTTGTTATTTAATGGGATATTACCAAGTTTGGTATCAGGGAAGATTACATCACTTAGTATAAGAATGTAAAATAAAAATATTTTAAACTTGACATGACCAATGTTTATCTTGTCCTGCAATATCTTGACCGATGAAGAAAAGACAAATATTGCTGGTGTTTTATCTCTCTCTAAAGACAGAATAGACTTAATTCTTTAAATTATATGGATATTTTATTTTTTTTAAATTTAAATATAGTTAAGAAAGAACTTGGGTGCACTTTTTATAATTCATAATATATGTGAAGAAGAAAGCCAAAAGACAGTGACATAATAAAATTATGTTTATTATAAGTTTTTATATGTATATGTGACTCTAACACAATTCTACATTGAATGCATGTAAAACATTATCTTGAAATCGAAAGAAGCCCATTGCCTGTCCTTATTTATGTTATTTGACATGTTTAACCCCTCATTAACTAAAAAAAACAAAAATTGAGTGAAATAAATAAGAAAAATATAGGTAAGTAAACACTCATATTTGTGTTTATTTTGATTAATATAGGTGTGATTAAATTTTAATTATTCATTTCACTGTCTTTGGACTTAATTGCATTCTGTTCATCTTTATCATTTCATTATTAAATGTAAAAAATTGCATTTTCTTAGTATCTAAATCATCTCTAATCACATATCACTTTTCTGATATCAAACTTGGTTATATCCTTTCAATAACAAAAACGTTATTGGCAATTTTATGACGGTCAGGACATTCATCATGATAAAGATCAAGTTGGTCGATTAGGTCAAGTTCAAGTTTTCTAACATTTCAAAAGATAACAAACAATTTTCATAAATTCTTGTTTTGAATATTATATGGGGACGAAGTCCCCTATTACAGTAGAAAAATCAATAATAAAAAAAAATGTTCATTGTACTAACAAACTCAAAATCGTTCAAATTTGGTTTTTTTTTGGTCGCTTTTTTTAATTCCCGCATTTGCGCAGAACGCAGGAATCTACTTCCTTTTTCCTATCTCGTTGTCGTGAGACTTTGAGTAGTCTAGTAAAATATAGGAACTCAAGGAACACAATACCAATATTTCATTTTTAATAATTCTTTGTCTTTGATATGAATTAACGTTACCTGATGCATTGCATTTCTTTGTTTACATTGAACATGACGTCATAACTTAAATAACGTCAAAAGTAAAATCCCTAACAACAGAACCAAAATCGGAAGTTTTACGGTATTTCCGTTCCTTTTTTTTAATTAAACAAATATGTAAGTTACAAAAAAATAATTCATTCAGACTTCGTCCCCATTCACAGGTAATGCCTGCCTTATATTACTTTTCCTTGGTTCGGAACTTTGATTAAGTCAGTTCTTTCATGAACAAAAACGTTATTAACATTTTCTACATCGATCAGGACATTAGTCAGGGCAGAATCGACGTTGGTCAGGTCAAGTTTTCCAACACTTAAAATTAGTGTTTTGAATATTTTTTCTTATATCTCTATATTTGATTTTAGAATCGTCCTTGACATCAAATTTGAAGTCGATCTTTTGTCGACATTAGTCACGGGAGTACGTAGCTGGTCAGGTCAAATTTTCTAACTTTTGAAAATATTTGTTTCCCTTTTCTTCTTATTTTTATTGTATTAAATGTTAAAATCTTCCTTGGTATCGAATTTGAAGTCAAAAATAAAACATTTTTTAGCCGTTTCATTTCGATCAGGACGTTGGTAGTGTCAAAGTCAAGTTGGCCAGGTCAAGTTTTCTAACTCTTATAATATAAGTTCTCATCTTGCTTGATTCCAAATTCCATGTAAATCCTTCCAATAATAAAAAAAAGTATTTAGCATTTTCATTTCCGTCAGGACACTGTCAGGACATTGTCAGGGCATTGTCACGACATTAGTGTAACCCTAATTCTAGTGACGATACTGATAAAAAGTTATTTTTACATTTAAAAAAAAAATATTTTGTTAAACAGTCTTTTTAGAAATACATGCATACATGCAAATACACGGTCAGTATTTATCAAGATAATTGCTTTAGGAGCTTGCGAAATTGAAATATATTGATAAAATAGAATTGGAAAAAACATGTACATACAAAAACGAAAGATCTCACAAGTCACCAATTTGCTAAGTGTTCCAAAAAGACTTAAGTATGTTACAAATTCACAAAGTATGCTTATATTTTTTCACATCAGTCTTAAGTTATCGAGCATACTGGTCTGCTTGTGTTACATGCATATTGAATAATGATATAAAAAAGTGTAGGAAACGTTTTTTAATAAAGAAGGTATCTTTCTGCTTTTTTATTTACAATTTTACAAAAATGTTGTCTAGAGTTTGCAGAAGTATATGCGGTCTTCTCAATCTGTTCATATGCAATGTTTACATCGATATAAGGTCTGTGTGATTTTGCTTAGTAACTTAATTTAAAAAAGTGCAATATCCTTGGATTATTTTTCAACATCGTAAAGTTTCCCAATCAGTCTGTATAACAAGCTGAATTGAACGAAGCCATTTTATCATTGCTTCCGAAGATATTTCAATTTTTTTCAGCTAATTATCTGATAATTAACTACTAGTTTTAATACCAATATACTTCAAATGATCTTCCACACCATCTCGTTCTCTTTACTTGAATATGACATTACCGGATGTAACATATCATAAAATTTAAACTTACAAGAGCCATAACATAAGTTACATGAAGAACAGTATCTTCTTACCTTACAATGAAACTTGCGATGATCCCCGTTTTTGGTGGTTCATGTTGTTTAGTCTTAGTTTAAGTTGTTTGGACTGGTAGTCTATTCGTCCTTTTTCTTATCTTTTCTTTTTGTATTGCAATAACGTTGTACGTTTGTCTTCGAATAATGAGTTTGAATATCAATTTGCCATCTATTGCTTCTCTATCAAAATGATGTTACGTGTCGTCCATTTTTAGACAATTTTCGTGACATAATGGTGGAAGGAAATTAACAATACACAAAAGAATATCAGGTTAAAAAGGAAAAGTCCATAAACATTGAGAAAATCATTGAGAGAATCACACGTTATAGCAAACAGTAACTACTTCTCTCTCAATTACAAACACATGTTTGCTGGATTTCAATATTGACAACTTCAAGTCTTAACCTCCTGATTGCATCTGTGCTAGTTACACAATCTTGCTGGCCACGTTAATACCGGTGACCTCAACATGTCAATAACATTTCAAAAGGTCCGAAATATCGAGAGCCGAAATCCACAAATTGGAAACACAGCTCCAAAATACTGATAATTCATTCGAGGATTATTCTAGGCAATGGATTAAACGCAAGAAAGAAGACGTTGATACTCTTTCCGAATCAATCAAGACTGTGAGGTTATTGATACAAATCAGAATAAGGAAACTGAATGGGTCGATCAATACCCGTTCTACATCAATTTTTAGAGACCCAAATATTGCAAAAACCTTATCCTACCTCAGTGATAAAACTGTTGTGGTCCCGCAGATAAAGCCACAAACAGCATTCGTTTGTGTGTGTAAATCAATTACATAAACATGAAAACCCAACATATACCCAAATGACACTTATTTAAAATTACATCCTGGATAACCATAGGTCTGTTCTATGTTCCCGTAAAATTTCATGTACTATATTGGATACCTAAACTACATATTAAGTGTCCTTACAAACAACGGTAGGCCTTCCAAGTGGTCTACAAAACCTCTTTCTAACTAATTAATATAAGTTTTATCAGCTACCAAAGCCAGGGTTCAAAGTTCATGTCAATACCTATGATTATCCAGGATTATTGTGAAAGTGCCTATTGTAGAGGTGTGTATACTGAGTACATACAATGGAGTACTCTTATATATTATACAAGTATTAAAACATTTGACTTTTCTACACCTACACAAGTATTCGCCAAACAAAAAGACTTTTTTTTCTATGTCGTTTTCAGTCTATTTTCGATATATGAGTTTGAATGTCCCTCTGGATCTTTCGCCTTTCTTATAAAACACCACCATACCTTTATATTGTCATTCAGTTGTATTGAACTGTTATGATAGCAGACTTTAAATCAATTCTGAAATTAAAATGTATAGAACTATTTATGTGCAATATATTGAATCTATCCGACTGAAAAAGAGAATTACAAAACGACAAACTAGTGAGACTGACAACCCGTCTTATATTTGTCTTGTTAGATCCGCGTCCTTAACTATCCCTCAAAGTAACATCGTTTTTGTCGAGCCTTCGACTTTAGTCGAAAAAGCGAGACTAAGCGATCTTACATTCCGTCGTCGTCGTCGGCGTCGTCGTCGTCGTAGTCGGCGTTGTCCACAAATATTCACTCTGTGGTTAAAGTTTTTGAAATTTTAATAACTTTCTTAAACTATACTGAATTTCTACCAAACTTGGACAGAAGTTTGTTTATGATCGTAAGAAAGTATCCAGAAGTAAATTTTGTAAAAATAAAATTCCACTTTCTCCGTATTTTACTTATAAATGGACTTAGTTTTTCTGCGAGGAAACATTACATTCACTCCGTGGTTAAAGTTTTTAAAATTTTAATAACTTTCATAAACTATCCTTAATTTGTACCAAACTTTGACAGAAGCTTGTTTATGATCATAAGATAGTATCAAGAAGAAAATTTTGTAAAAATAAATTTCCACTTTTCCGTATTTTAATATAAATGGACTTAGTTTTTTTGCCAGAAACAAAACATTCACTCTGTGGTTTAAGTTTTTAAAATTTTTATAATGTTCTTAAACTATCCTGGATTTCTACCAAACTTAAACAAAAGCTTGTTTCTGATCATAAGATATTATTCAGAAGTAAATTTTGTAAAAAAAAAATCACTTTTTCCGTATTTTACTTATAAATGGACTTAGTCTTTCTTCCAGTTCACATTACATACAGTCTGCAGTTAAAGTTTATAAAATTCATAAACTATCCTGGATTTTTTACCAAACTTGGAAGCTTCTTTCAATCAAAAGAGAGTATCAAGAGGGAAGTTTTTATTGATGTTTTCCTCATTTTTGTTGAGTCTGCGATTAACAGCAAAAGTAGGCGAGACACTGGGTTCCGTGGAACCCTTACGAATTTTTTACATATTATGTAAAAAGTACCTCCAATATCTGTTTTACATTAGGATGTTTTGTAACCAGCACCGACCATTTATATGCATATGAACTCTGACAAGAGGCAATTTAAGTGGTGGTACCCTCGGAGGGGAAACCTATATCAGAGAGGGACAAAAGATACCAGAGGGACAGTCAGCCTCATAAATTGAAAATAAACTGACAACACCATGACTAAAAATGAAAAAGACAGACATTCAAACAATGAAACAACATATAAAACATCAATAATGAGATCCTGCAAGAAAAAGCAACACGAACCCCATCAAAAACTGGGGGTGATCTCAGGTGCTCCGGAAGGGGAAGCATATCCTGCTCCACATGTGGCATCCGTATATGGTATAACAAATCCGGTAAATAGTATAACTTGTCAGGTCACATTCATAAAGGGAAGGGGATTGTAGTTTCGACGTAAGGGACATATCTGTGAAACGGTTATTCTATAATGGTCAACCAACTCGTGATGTCGTTTCGTAAAATAAACGAAGGGATGATTTCAACTTCACCATTTGGAACTCTTGGTTTAATAGCTTCCTTATGAGCAGCAACTTTCTATCAAGGAAGTCATGATAGGAAACAAGCACGGGAATATCGTATCAATTAGGAGATACATACCTCGTATATAATGTGCTGCTGGAATGCTTAGAAATGGAATGTTCACAATTGGAAAGTTGAAATTATCTCTTTTGTCGTAAAGTGTTTGTTTTCAACCGACCCTCATTGTCAATTTTTTATATGTAAGTTAAGATATGAGACCTTTATCTCTAGTTCGATTGTATAGATGAGTTCAAATAAACTCATCATAGATACCAGGATTCACATTTTATATTTACGCCAGACGCGAGTTTCGTCTACAAAAGACTCATCAGTGACGCTCGAATGAAAAATGTAAAAAAGTGGAAGAGCACTGAGGACCATAATTTGCTAAAAGTTTTTTTCAGATACAGCTAAGGTAATATTTTCCTGAGGTCGAAAAGCCTTATTGTTTTAAAAATCAACATAGTCACCAAATTTTGAATTATTTTGTGAGAGAACATTATCTATATAGCGGAAAGTAAAGTTAAAAGATATTGCTGACTTCTTATCTTTCTTCCTACGAAGTTCCTGAATAAAGTCAGCCTCATAATAATAAAGAAACAAGTCGGTAAGAAGAGGGTCACAATTGGTTCCCATTGGGATGCCGACAGTCTGTTAAAAACACGTCCTCCGAGCGCAACAAATATGTTGTCAATCAAGGAATCAGCAGTACCATCGACCTAGCGTTTACTATAAATCAAAAACTAAACAACAAATAAAAGAAAACATTGTTAACCAACATTAAGATGCATATCATCAATTGATAGTTTACCAACATAACAGTATATACAGGCATTACATTGTATATTATCATTACATTGTAGATGTAGGTCTGTTGTTGGTTGGAGAAAAACAAGTTACATTTCAATTTCCCCAATTTAACTATAGATTATCGTTGGTCATCTCATTGAGATATATTTTCTCGAATGAGCCGGTACGAAGAAAGTGAGAAAAGCAATTGAGTCGAGATGACCAATAATAATTTACATGGTAGATTTTATCGACATTCCAACGATGCACAGCTCTAACAAAATATTAGCGCTTATCCGTACTTTGGAAAAATCAATTAAACTCTAATGGAGAGTAAATGTATAAGACAGTTTATAATGATTATGTTCAAATTCATTTAGATTTTCAAAAGCCTTTAATCTGCAACAATTACTTCGCTGATGTAAAATGTCATTGTGCAATGAAGAACGTAAGCACAAGAGCGCATATGACGTTGTGTTCTAAATTATTTTCATTTTCTAACTAGTTGGATATTGTTGGTGTAAGACTTTTGAGAAGCAACTTACTATAACATTGGCTATTGAAGATTATATGCAACTAAACAGAATACCCAAATTATGTTACACGATTTGTATGTTCCCGCCTATAGAACTATGTATAAAGTTTAAAAGAAAAAGGACAAAACAACATGCTCAACCTCATAGGATATAACCAACCTAGTCATAATTCAGACTAACTTACCTTTGATAACCAATTTACATGATAAGATATAAAAGTAAATTTACTTTTTTTGATGCAAAATGTATTTCGAAAAACAGTAAACCATTTTTTATGCAATTCAACTAGTAACCATATGATATATTGCAAACTGTCATGATAATATGTAACCGTTTATATTATCACTAGTAACAAAAACGTTTTCTGGTGAAATTAATTAAAACTGGAAGCAATGCTATTCAGTACCTGTAAAGTATAGGACAGTTCAGTTTGCAAAGGCCACATGTTTAACCAATAGTGTTTCTGCTGTTTCGTTGATTGAAAATAAGGAATATTGAATTTCATAAAGATAAGAATATCACTTTAATAACAATTTACCAGCCAACAGGTTAAAAATCCTGCTACGCCATATAGCATTCCTAGGTCCTTCAATACAAACATCTTAAGTCAAGCACTTATAAAAGCTGCTATAAAGGCTGCGGGTGCGATACATTCCGCAATTTCTGTGATTGTGATGTTGGCGTTATGTACCGGTATGTCTGACATTTAATACATATTGTCATAATGATTACAAAATATAGACGTTAATCATTTTATGTTTTGTGTTTTTTTTTATACATATGACATGGCTCTTTTTTTCAGGAAATCCACAATTAACCTATAGACAAGCGGCAAAAAGGAAATGTTAACTTCTCATTTACACTCTGCAGAGGATATGCATAAATAACTATAAATATAAAAAGCTTTCCACAAGAGACAAAATGACACAGAAATTATCAATTAGAGATCATCGTATGGCCTTCAACAACGAACGAAGCGTATACAGCACAGTCAGCTTTATAACAATGTAAAACAATTCAAACGAGAAAACTTACGGCCTGATTTATGTACAAAAAATGAACGAAAAACAAATATATAACTCACATACACAAACGAAAACTACTGGATTACATGCTCCTGACTTGAGACAGGCACATGCATACAGAATGTGGCGGAGTTAAACATGTTAGCAAGATCCCAAATCCTCCTCCTAACCTGGTACAGTTGTGTACGATACAACATAAAAACGATGTATATGTATACACATCAGTTGATAATTTCTTTGTCATTTTGGTCTCTTGTGGACAGTTGTCTCAATAGCAATCATACCACATCTTCTTTTTTTATTTTTTATTAACTCATCAGATGGATACAAATACAAATACTACACTAATTTACAAGTGATACCGCATATGATATCCTCAACAGAGACAATTATAGACATACGGAGAAAATATCATATGTGAAACATAAGCTTTCTGCTTTTGTAATTATCATATCGAAAGCTATTTTAAAAGAGCAGTGACTTTTTAAATTATATTGCAAGTAAAAGTGAATTAACAAAATTCCCGAACATAGAGGAAAATTTTTAAACAGAACGTCGTCGATCCCAAATCAAATGGCAAAATCTAATACTAAAGCACATCAAACGAATGCATAGCAACTGGTTTTATAGCCAGCTAAACCTCTCACTTGTATGACAGTCGCAGAAAATTTCATTATATTTACAACAATGTGTGAACAAAAAGACGTAAAACCGGTATTAGATAAAAATGTCAAAAATCGGATTACAGCTATCATCTTAATCACTATAAAAACAAACAAATATGTCAACAAAGGAAATAAAAAGGCAAATAAACAACGCACATCAGCAAAAAACGAAAGACAAGAATACAACAAAATTACCATAGCACAATAACACCATGACGGGATGTATAAGTATCGTGCCACGTCAAATTGATATGGCTAAAAATAGATTAAACAATTAAATTTTAAATTTACAGAGACAAATAAAAGTAAACTAAAGACGTCATTAAGATGACAAAACAAAGACAGCACTTAGAATCTATACTTCAAGACCATAATTTGTGAAGTTGATAAGGAATATTTATCAACAAGGTATTGGTATCTTCCGATGAATTTGATTTTAGAAAAAGAATAGACATCTTTTGACGTACCCCCTGGTTCATCGATTTTCTGCTTAGACACTGGTGATAAAGTCTCAGTCTATGGAAGAAGCGTATCGATAAAAACTTTTCTTATATCACATAGCGATATTGTCTAATATCAATTGTAAATATGCAGACATTCCATGCGGAAAATGTTGTTTTTGGCAACGAAAAATTAAGAAAATACTAACTTTAAAACTTTTTGTTCAAATATAAACAACAATTGAGTCTAAACATACATTCAGAATTTTTTTAAAATTTGAAGTGATGTGTTATTCTAATATACATAAATAAACAAATGCTATTTTGTCTTATATCAATGCGATACTTTTAAAACATCATAGCGGTGTTTTTGTTATATCAATATTAGTACTTATTAGTATTTAAAATATTAGACTGCTGTACCAATATTTTAAAAATTTCACCTATTATGTCTGTTTTGATCACGCATCGTTGTAAATATGACAAATTTGGCGAGACTGTCATACACGTGAGAGGTTAAGCGCTATAAAAATAGGTTCAATCCACCATTTTCCAAATTTGAAAATGCCAGTACCGAGTCAGAAATATGACAGTTGTTATCCATTCGTTTGGTGTATTTTATCATTTGATTTTACCATTTGATAAGGGACTTTCTGTTTTGAATTTTCCTCGGAGTTCAGTATTTTTGTGATTTTACTTCTTAGTTGTATTGTATGTAAAGAAATTTTAAGACCATTGCTTAAATTCAAATTATTTTTGGTAACATCTTACAAATTTCTCAATTGGTTTTGGAAGCAAACTTAATCAAATAAGGGTTTGATAAACAATGTCGTAATCGAATAGCTAAGTATCAAAATGATTGTTTACATATAAATAAAGGCAACGGTAGTATACCGCTGTTCAAAACTCATAAATCTATGGACAAAAAACAAAATCGGGGTAACAAACTAAAACTGAGGGAACCGCATTAAATATTAGAGGATAACAATGACACAACATTAAAATGTAACACACACAGCAACGGACTAAGCATAAGACAACATCCGATGAGAATAACCAATATAACATCAAAACCAAATACATGAATTTGGGATAGAAAAGTACCGTGACACGTCTAATAGTAATGTGAATTCACACTCAAAAATAGGAGAAAACAAACGACACAACGGAAACACAACGTAAAAATGTTACACACACAGAAACGAACTATGATATAACAATGGCCATTTTCCTGACTTGGTGCAGGACATTTTTAAAGAACAAAATGGTGGGTTGAACCTGGTTTTGTGGCAAGCCAAACCTCGCACTGTGATGGCATTGTTAAATATAACATTAAAATGACAACATAATAATACAGGACTACAATACAAATAAATAGCAGAACGTATTAGGCATAGAAACACATGAATAATAGATAACAAAAGGCATCAGGTTTAAAATTCATTAGTCAAAAACGCGCCTCGTCCAAACAAGACTTACCAGTGACGCCCAGATATAAAAGTTCGAAAGTCAAAAAAAGGGGGACAAAGTTGTACAGCTCTGAGGATCAAAAGTTGAAAACATATAACATTTGCAAATTTTATAATGAACGCACCGAAATAATATATATCCGATATGCTCGACGAAATACTTTCTTTATTGATAACAATGAAACTAACTTGTGACAAAGATGAATCATAATACTGTCCTCGTTCAGATTGATTCGACAAAATCTGACCTGTGCTTTTGAATCTCCTTTTTTTATACAAATTAGACCGTTGGTTTTCCTGTTTGAATGGTTTAACACTAGTAATGTGTTTGTTCCTATATAGCGAGGTGTTCGTTGTGAGCCAAGGCTTAACGGATTGTTATTTTGTACCAGGAAATAATAATAAATACATTTTCTGTTTGACTTTCGTTGTATCTGAAGTTGTCCAATTTATAGTCTGAGGCTACCACAGTTGGTATCTTCAAAGTTCGGGACATCAGCATTTGTACATTTTAATTTGTTTGGATTATTTATTTTACCATTTGAATATTCATTGTAATTTGGAGCTATACTGGATTGGATTGTTTGAATGAATATTTCTTTTAAGTAATGATTTTTTTTTGTCTATTTCGATATTACCAAGGTGGATATGCTATAGCAGTGTGACCAGTATATTAGAATTTAATAGGTCGGTAGACTATTTGCAACCGCATTTAAATTCCGCCATTGCATAATCACTTCAAATAGAATTAGTCGATTAAACCATGTGATTGAAAACAATAGACTGAACAGGTTGTTAACACTATCAACTATCAATAGGGTCAAGCAACATTTTCGAAATGATAAGTTCATGTAAGCGTTATAATTTTGTTACAGTTACGAAATTTTAGTGATATTGATCCTAAAGCATTCAAACTGTCAAGATCTAAGTTTTTAAATTATGTTTGCAGTTTTCTTGACATGCATTGTGACGTGTCACCATTATTCATTTTATATTAGAAAACTATAGCAGTTATATTAGAAAAGTATCGCATTCATAAATTTTTGATATTAAAAAAATCAACGCTATGATATAAGACAATATCGCTCGTTGATATAAGAAAAGTTTTTATCGAATCGCTTCTTCCATAGACTGAAGTCTGAGTCATAGTTGAAAGCTCTTGAATACCGAATAAGTTGGGAAATGCATATCACATATACAGGTTGAATTTGTATCTTGCTACTTAAGTGGGGGAGATAGTTGATTTTAAAAATCAAAATCGTCTCGTTTGTCATAGGTTCTATTACTGAGATGACGGCTGACGTCAAGTTCAATGTGAAGTATAAAAGTAAAAGAGAATGAAACCATGTCTGTTTTTGTTGTTGTTTTTTTTTCTAGTTCTGGTGGATATATTAATGGATCTAAAATCTCATCCCTGTCATGCAAATGATTTTTTTTTTATGTGGAATTACATAAGATATAGGAAGGTGAGGTATGACATTGACTTAATATTATATTTATCGATTAACAAAAAAGAACTGGCAATATGTTATTTTCTTGTATAAGTCAGACACGTGGATTTGATTACAAACTATTCATCAAACTATTTTTGGACAGAAAGTAACAAATATATTCTCCACATTTATATTTATTTCGAAGAAAACACTTAATAGATAAAGACAAAATACAATTTGAAGATTTTCAGAACGTAATTCAGTATTTTCAGATGAATTCATACAGGAATCTGATGTTCATGCAGTAGTTGTCGTTTGTTAATGTAGATTAACAGTGTTTCCCGTTTCTTGTTTTTTATTAACAGAACATTATACCGTTGGTTTTCCCGCTTGCATGGTTTTTAGTGAGAGATATTAGCAAGCAAAATCGATGGAATTGTGCAAATGATGATACAAGCATGAAAATTACCACAAAGCATCATTATTATATACTTTTTAAGAATTAACTGCTGGCCATTAAAAAAAATGATTTTTTCAAGACGGCCACGGCCATTTTTTAAAATGGCTGTTTTCTTTAGTTTGAAAATACTGATTTTTTCTGGAAAAATTTTCTTTGAACTTCTTTTTAGTGAAAACCAATTACCCCAATTACCAGGTTTGGTGGATACATTCCTTACATCACATATTTATTAAAAATGAATATTTGACATATCCAGTATTTGCGCATGCGCTGAAATGTAACAAAATTCTTTCAAAAACATTTGAACTATTTACCATATATTTAGTGTTTTTGGATTTCTAATAATATTATGAATTAGTTTAATAACATTTTTCAAGGTTATGATACACATGTGTTTAACACTTTTGCGCATGTGCAAACTATTTATAGACATCAAGAGCGATTTGTGTGCACTACCAGGCAATTCTCAGTTATTCGATGGTTAAGGCGAAAATGTGGTTAATCCCGGAAAAACATCAATTGTAACAGCAGATCAGCCACTTTTTGAAATTCAGTGGGAATGGCCTGCTTTGTACGGAAAAGATAAGTGTATCGTCATGTTTGGTGAATTGCACATTGCAATGACTTGTTCTAAAACTCTGGGTGATATATTTCGTGATAGGGGATGGACATGTTGTCTTACTGAAGCCAATATTGCAACACCAAGAACGGCAGATTCTTTTTATGAATGTTCAAATGTATCTAGAACTAGACAGGCCCATCAGACAACCGCATGTAGTTTGCTTGAATTGGTGATTTCAGATTATGAAAGCTAAACTCAGAATATATAATTATGTCATGACTCTGTGGCGTTCAGTGATTTAAAAGACTGGTGTAAGGAAACAGAGTCATCTCGACCACAGTTTTATTCCTTGCGTTCAATTATAAATTAAGAACTTCTTTTGATTTTGGTATTATGTTCATTATGAGTGAAATTTCGTACTTTCAAACAGTCCATATAAAGCATGATAGCATATTGTTTTAGGTCTTGATCGTGTGAATTATGCTCGAGCGTTACCGACCCGTCTCCGAGATATGACTTCCATTCCCGAACATCACCCACAGGTGGCGATGGAAATTGAAAATGATAATTTCACTGTACGTAAGACCAGCAAATTTCTTTCTTATTATACAATTGATCAGCAACAAAAACAGAATAATGCAATTGTGAAGGGCGATGTTGGTGCCATAGGATTAACCAAAGACCACTTTTAGACAAGTGGATGGTAGCTGGACCAGGAGTCAGTATACTAGAATATGAATTTAAAAGAACTAGTGGTTTGGGTCATTCTACAACAGTCTAACGACATAATGAAGACTCTATGAAAACTCAAAAAGATTATTTTAAACAACTTTAAAGGATTTGTAAAGTGATGAATTCGAACGAGTCTGGAAATTCACTTCTAGAAGAGTCGGCAGATTTGAAAAAAAAATACTCCATTTAGGAAATTGTTGATTCGGAAACAGGTAAGATATGTAAATAAACCCCAAGATATTGGTCCAAACAATACGAAGATCTTTTGAAATAAATGCAAAACGTCTTTGTCAAAAACAAAGCTAAAGAACCTTTAAAGTGATTGCGATATCTTTTCTAGACTTTTCATTTCTTGTCAAAGTAGACAGTTTTACTTGGAATATTTCTTTATCCATAAAAACTAAACTGCTCCTCCGTCTTTATCTCAGGATGTCACTTGAAATAGTGGTAAATCGCTGCAAATGGGTTTACTTGAAACATTCTGCGATTTGCTGATCCAAATTCGGACTCATTTATCGTTAGTGGGGTAGCAATGGTTAATTCCAGGTCACAAAGTTGGGCAAAAATATTTGATGATTATACTAATGATGTCATACTGCCTTATATAAATATTCAAAAGTAGACATTGTATTTGATGTTTACTAAAGGTTCTTGTGGCAAATGGAAAGGTGTTGGTTCTGCTAGAACACCAAGGGTTTTTAGTAGTTTTCTCTGTGAAGATGACAACGAAACGAAATTGTTCAAGTTTCTTGCTGACAAAATTGCTTCTTGAGAGACTAATACAAATGTGTATGTTACTCATGGTGAAAATATTCTTTGCAGTTTCAATAAGGATACTTCCTATTTATCCCCTTGTAATCATGAAGAAGCAGATACACGAATGTTTGTCCATATTCGCATGATTGTGAAAAGTGTTGTAAAATGTAATTTTAAGTAGTACTGACACAGATGTAATAGTATCAATAATTGCAGCAATCGGATAATTGGGTAGAACAAATTGTGGATAGGTTACGGAAGGAATAATGACTTTTGATGGCTTCCTGTACGTGACATATTATATGCGTTTAGTCCTTGTGTAGCTGCTCTTACTTTCGTCCATGCATTCAGTGGATGTTGCACTTTGTCGAATTGTCGTATGAAAGGGAAGAGGTCAGCTTGGCTAACAATGGAAGTTTTTCCAGATGTAAAGGACGTTTTATTTTGCCTTAAGTATGAAGCGAGACACGATGTGAATTGTTTGCCAGGAGGCAGAGGCATTGTGATGCAATTCCGCCTACAAGAGGTTCTTTTCCAGAGCACATCTAAAGAGAAGTATATCAATGAGGAGTTGTTTGGTCTCAGCCTGATTCATGTATTCGACAGGTACATGTACCAAGTCATAAACATTGTGATTGGATGAAAGACAGAATCAATGACATTTGGAAACAAAAATGGACTTCTTTGACTGCCGTTGCATCCTCGTGTCAGGAAATTTTGAAATGCGGAGGCGAAAATCCAGCTGTGTTGGTAACTGTAGATGCTACCGTTCTGGCCTTCCTTGTACGGGTTGTTGTATAGGCAACTATCAGATAATTATAAGATAAGCAACCTGTCTTTCTAACCAAACTAGGCATTTAAAATTAACAAAGAGTGTTATCACTTGTGAAGTTGATGGAAATTATAAAAATATTTCTACGTATTTGTCGCCATTATTTAACCGGAAGTCACTATTTTTTTCATGTGTTGTTTTGACGTACTTAGGAACTGTTTTTAACGTTTTATAATAACTTACATTGGATTATACCTATAAAACATCTATCAAAGATTTACATCCCTTGTGAAGTTGCTTGAAAGTATAAAAATTTATTTTATTACTTTTTGCCGACATTTTGAAACCGGGAGTCACCTTTAGTTTCATTAAAGTGTTTCCAGTCGTAATTTAGAAACTGTCATTTACTTTTTTATCAAATCTAACATTGGATTTTACATATAACACACCTTTCAAAGGATTAACGAATTATTGCCAATTTGTAATGACGCCATTTCCCAAATGTGTGGTGACCATTTTGAAAAAATGATTTTTTTTTCTGGCCAGCAGCGGATTTTTCATTAGTATCATTTAGTCAACCTTTATACCAAATTTCATGCTTGTATCACGATTTGCACAATTATGTCCATAATATCTCCCACTATTTACACTAGTCATTGTTGGGGTCCTTCATAGCTTGCAGGGGCGGATCCAGCCATTTTAAAAGGGGGTTCCTAACCCAGGACAAAGGGGGGTTCCAATTACATGTCCCCATTCAAATGCATTGATCGTCCAAAACAAAGGGGGGTTCCAACCCCCGGAGCCCCCCCCCCCCCCCCCCCCTCTTGATCCGCGCCTGGCTTGCTGTTCGGTGAGAGCAAGGGCACCGTGTTGAAGACCGTACTTTAAACAATGATGGTTTACTTTTAAAAATTGTGACTTGAAAGGTGAGTTGTCTCATTGGCACTCATACCAAACCTTCTTATATACTCATTTATTATAAGTTTATGTTAAAGAAATTTTAATGTTAACATTTGTCTGCAACAATGGGAAATTGGATATGTGTGATAGTATACCTTGATGATTTTTGTGATATGTCATGTATGTGTTTCTTTCTTATTTACAACTAACATATACGCAATTTATGGTACAACATGTGAAAAACACTATAAATTCCCATACTTCGAAAAGTCAACCAAGACAATATATGAAAAGGGGACTTCATTTCCTGTTCTTTGTTTATGCACCAATTGACACATAATTGGCGGCAAAATAACATTTCGTTGGCGCCACAGATCATATTTCATTTGCAACAAAATAAAACATTCCAATTAAACCGATGATGCAGGTAAACACTTATATACAGGTAGAAAGTATAAAAATAGCTTTATTCAAAAGATAAGGGAGCTACCATTTGATTTTTATAAGTCTAGGATGAAAAATGTTGTCCTGCATTTTTTTACATGTAGCTGTATACTCTGTCCTGCTTTTTATTTTTCACTCTGTTCGATCCTGCCTTTTTTTTTTTAGTTTATCCTGACTTTTTTTTACCTAAATTGTCGTCCTGACTTTTTTTTTGTAAGTGTCTCATCCTGCCTTTTTTTTACTCAAACTCCTGTCCTGCCTATTTTTTTCAAATTTCATCCTAGCTGTTACTGTTTGATAAAAGCATTAAATTAACGTAAATTCCATATTTTTCGAATTGGTGCTTAGCGGGCTGATAAGAAAAGTTAATCACATGCTTCGACTATTATCACATGCCTTTCCGTAACGTTATTACATATGGCATTTCGGTGATACTCGACAAATTCCAGAAAATACACCACAATACTACGTTTTCAGTGAAAAAAAATTACAGAGTAGTGTACAAACAAATTGTTTGGATACTAGAAAGTATATTGTGTAAAATAATAATTAAAAAAATATTAAATAAATAGATATAGGAAGATGAGGTGTGCCAATGGGACAACTCTCCATCCAAATAACAATTTATAAAAGTAAACCATTATAGGTCAATGTACGACCTTCAACACGGAGCCATGGGTCACACCGAACAACAAGCTATAAAAGACCCAAAAATAACTATAGTGTAAAACCATTCAACCGGGAAAACCAACGGTCTAATCTATATAAAGAATACATTATTTAAAAGTTTCAAACATAATTTAGAAAGTTACTTTAAAAAAGTTGACTTTTCCAAACAGTGTTTATTATGTGATCTTATGTATATTGTTGAATTATTTTTTGTCGATTCGTCCCTATTAAAATGTTTTCTTCTCTGTTGAGGGATATAATAGAAAGATTTCATATCGAATGTACTAAATTTGGGTCCGACGTTCGTGAACTTTTCACTCTTTGAACTTCTATTTGGGAACCAAGTAAAAGGATCTATATACGAATCTGTTATTTTTCTCCATTGTTGAAGCATATGATAAAAAGATCATAACATGTCTTTTTTCATATCGCATGCAATGTATTATCAGTCCTCGGTCAATATCAGCCCTCGAGCCATGCGGCTCTTGGGCTGATATTGAACTAGGGCTGATAATACATGCGATATGAAAAATGCCATGTAATAATCTGATAATATCTTAAACTTATCTGTTATATCAAAGTAGCCTAAATGTAATGGGTTTTTTCGGGCGATAATATAACCTTGTGGCGCAAATGACATATTGAATTATGTCAAAATTGGAGCAAATGCAATGCGCCCCTTCAATTCATCATTTTGTACATAACTGCAATTAGAACTTCAAAGCTAAGACGATACAAGCCATTTTCAGAAACTTATTTCCGGAATTACCAATATATTACTAAGGAATTCAATTATAAATTAAAGCAGATTATTTTGCTTAGAAGTGAGGCTCCCACAGGGTACCCTCTCAGGTCGCAAGGTCGCTTTCAAATTCGTCGAGAGGTCGTTTTTAAAGGAAATGTATAGGTCACAGGTCGTTTTTTTCCTAAATTTTACAGGTCGCAGGTCGTTTTTAGAAGGCCCTCAGGTCGGAAGTCACCTCTAAAAGTCCCAGAGGTCGCAGGTCGTTTTTTACCCTGCGGGAGCCTCTGAAGTGGCTTTCTGAGTGTACATTAGTTTATGTCTCAGCGACAATGAATCCATACACAGTCGGAAATATTTGTTATATGACGTATAAATGTAATGTTTTTTTACTTCCTAAATTTTTCTTTGAAACAATCTTTTATCCATAGATAACGCTTATTTTTTAGAAAACATCCACAATTCAGAGATATTATTACCCTTTTCGGAGAATGGGAATGTTCTTAATATATGCTTTCGCGCATGCTCAGTCGACGTACTGCTAGCGAAATCCAAGTAAAAGTAAGATGAAAGGATAGAAATTCTGATTCCCTCTATAACTCCATATGATTTTTTTTCTACTGACAGCTCCAATAATGAATATAGATAATTCAGTCTTATACCCCAGTCCCACTAGGCCACGATCGCAATACGATCTGTGAAAAAAATGCAAATTTTGATGAACGTAGTACGATCGTGTAGATCGCAGTAAGGTCATATCATGGTCGTGGTGAACGTACGTGGCAAACTTTTAACATGTTCAAAACAATCGTGGTGCGGTCGTGGCGAAATCAGGTCGTAGTAGAAGCGTAAGTAGAGCGCACTAAGATCGTAGTAAGATCGCAAAGGTCGCTGTACCATCGTAGTGAGAGCGTAGCGAAAGCGGGATTATATTCGGAGAAACTGCGCTACGATCTCATTGCGACATTATTACGACCTCACTACGATCATCACGTTCTGACCGCGACCAAACTACGCTTCCACTACGGCTATACCACGCTGTTCACGACCATAGTACGATTCTAGCACGCCCTTGCCGTCCTCATCACGCTCTTCTTACGACCTGGCTACGTTCATACTACGACCATTATTCTCATTGTCATTTTCCCATAAAATATATTAATTCTCTCCAGGTTTTGTTTGTCTGTATGAAATTGGGACTTCTTGTCCATTTTCTCTAACGGCTCAACCATGCTTCTTGTTTTTATATAGATTAGACCGTTGGTTTCCAGTTTGAATGGTTTTACACTAGTAATTTGTTGGGCCTTTTATATCTTGCTGTTCGGTGTAAGCCAAGGCTCCTCGTTGAAGGCCGTATCTTGGCCTATAATTGTTACTTTTAAAAATTGTTACTTGGATTGAGAGGTGTCTCATTGGCACTCATACTTCATCTTCCTATATCTATTGACACATCTGTTTCATATCTGCTATCGTTCACTAAAATATCGTCATTTCAGCTTAATGGACCAGCAATAGGTTGTAATTTAGGTCGGATTGGTCGGTCCGACATCTCTACTTGATCAAGATTGGTTACTATCAAAGCTCCATCTGACTCTACATCAACCCTAACACCATGCCCACGTGTTCTAGTAGATTTTGGTGGCATGACTGTATTTTTTTCGAGACATCTACGTATTAATCAGAAATAGAACTGAAGGAATGATACTGTATTGATATGGAACACGATGTTGACGTTATTGCTGAGAGCGTAGTAAGATCGCGGTTTGAACGTAGTGTAATCGTGGTAAGAACGTGCTATAATTGCAGTAGAAGCGTTGCAATCGGATAACTCGTGGTATGGTCGTAGTGAGAACGTGATGAGCGTAGAAAGATCTTGATAAGCGTAGTAAGGTCGCAGAATAAGCGCGGTGAGAACGTGTTATAATCGTAGCGGGATCGTTGTAGAAGCGTAATGAGGACGTAGTAGCATCGTGAAAGCAACGAAAGCTCATACCGCGACCTCACCACGATCTGAATTTAATTTAGATCTCGGTGAGCGTGGTGCGATCGTGGTCTAGTGGGACTTAAAACCCCAGTCCCACTAGACCACGATCGCACTACGCTCACCGCGATCTAAAATAAATTTAGATCGTGGTGAGGTCGCGGTATGAGCGGCATGAAAATGTAAATTTTCGTTGCTTTCACGATGCTACTACGTCCTCTCTACGCTTCTACAAAGATCCCGCTACGATTATACCACGTTCTCACCGCGCTTATTCTGCGACCTCACTACGCTTATCAAGATCTTTCTACGCTGTTCACGTTCTCACTACGACCATACCACGAGTTATCCGATTGCAACACGATCTTGCTGCGATTATAACACGTTCTTACCACGATTATACTACGTTCATAGCGTACAGTTCAATTCCTTCTGTCTCTGATTAAATCGTAGATTTCTCGGAAACAATACAGTCATGCCACCAAAATCTACCAGTACACGTGGGCATGGTGGTATGAGTTGATGTAGAGGCAGAGGGAGCAAAGTAACGAATCCTGATCAAGCAGAGATGTCGGACCGACCAATCCAACCTTAATTACAACATATAGGAAGATGCGGTATGAGTTCCAATGAGACAACTCTCCATCCAAGTAACAATTTATGAAAGTAAACCATTATAGGCCAAGGTACGGCCTTCAACACGGAGCCTTGGCTCACATCAATCAGCACGTTATAAAGGACCCAAAATATTACCTGTGTTAAACCATTTAAACGGGAAAACCAACGGTCTAATCTATATAAAAACGAGAAGCATGGTTGAGCCGTTAGAGCAAATGGATAATTACATTCAAACAAACAAAATCTAGGGAGCTTTTTTTATATATTTTATGTGAAAATGACAATGAGAATGATGGTCGTAGTGTGAACGTAGTCAGGTCGTAAGAAGAGCGTGATGAGGACGGCAAGGGCGTGCTAGAATCGTACTATGGTCGTGAACAGCGTGGTATAGTCGTAGTGGAAGCGTAGTTGGGTCGCAGTGAGAACGTAATGGTCGTAGTGAGGTCGTGATAACGTCGCTGTGCGATCGTAGCGCAGTCTCTCCGAATAAAACCACGCTTTCGCTACGCTCTCGCTGCGACTGTACAGCGACCGTTGCGATCTTACTACGATCTTAGTGCGCTCTCACTACGCTTCTACTACGACCTGATTTCGCCACGACCGCACCACGATTGTTTTGAACATGTTCAAAGTTGGCCACGCTCTTCACGATCTTGAAGACCTCACCACGACCGTGATACGACCTTACTGCGATCTACACGATCGCACTACGATCATCAAAATTTGCATTTTTTTCACAGATCGTAGTGCGATCGTGGCCTAGTGGGACTAGGGTATTAGATGCATGATTTTTTATTAGTTGTTAGAGGCTTTGAACTAGCTGTCAGTTAACTGCAAGTACTCTCAGATCTGTACCTAGTGTCTTTTTGTTGTTGGGATGTACAAGAACCCGTCCACGTCCACTTGTATTGTAATCCATCTGATGATTTAAGCCTAGGCCTTTTCCAACTGATTTTTATAGTTCGTTCTTATGTTGTACTGTTATATACCACTGTCCCAGGTTATCGGAGGATTTGGGATCCCGTTAGCCCCGCCACATTCTCACGTTGAGAATAGAAATGGGGTTTGTGTCAAAGAGACAACAACCCGTTCATAGAGCAGACAACAGGCGAGGACTACCAATGGGTCCTCAATGTAGCGAGAAACTTCCGCACTTGGAGGTGTCCTTCAGCTGACCCTAAACAAATGTGTATACTAGTTCAGTGATAATGGACGTCATACTAAACTCCGAATTATACACAAGAAACTAAAATAAAAACTCGTACAAGACTAATAAGGCCAGACGCTCCTGAATTGGGACAGGCACAAAATTGCGGCGGAGTTATATGTGTTTCTCCCACGTCAGATGCCTGAAATTTAAGTGGTTGTCGTCTGTTTATGTGTTATATATTTGTTTTCGTTCATTTTTTATGCATCAATTACGCCGTTAGTTTTCTCGTTTCAATTGTTTTACATTGTTATTTCGGGACCTTTTACAACTGATTATGCGGTATAGGCTTTGTTCATTATTAAAGTCCGTACGGTGACCTATAGTTGTTAATTACAGTGTCATTTTGGTCTATTGTGGAGAGTGGTCTCATTGGCAATCATACCACAGAACGACTCATGAGCTGATCAGTTTTCTAGTTTTGGATTTTGATATGTTGGTTCTGTTTTTCTGGAACATTGATACTCTACAAGTTGACATTCTTATAACACAGACTCTAGAATAAAAGTATGGTTCACTATAAGTGTGTCTGAAAACCGATGTTGTCTTAATCAGATATCAGAAGTCTGGACTTGGAGGATAGATATTTTTACAAGAAACATAATCTATTTATACTTACGCAAATAAGATTTGAAATGCTATAAATCAAGTTTATCATGTATATGGTTCTCCTCTTGCTAAGTGATATTAATGACCGTGAATGTCATAATCGAAACGTATTAATTAATACTGTTAGAGGAAAAGTCGAAATTTCTAGTTTAAAAATGTATATTTATTCAAAATAAATTTTGAGTTTTGCCATGTTTACAATTATCAAAATTTCGATTTAAAAAAAAAAAAGATGTTGGATAGTCAAAATTACAATTATTAAAAGTCAAAATTTCAAGATTAAGAAATGAGGCTTGTTTAGGGGGGTATCAATATCCCATATCCCATTAAGTTTTTATCCCAATATCCCGTATCCCTATAATGTTTACCCCTAATATCCCAAAAAATATTTTTTACAAATATCCCATATCCTTAATACTATTTTGAAATATCCCAAAAAATCATTATAAATTCATTCCCATGCCCATTTTTTTCCTCATCATCACAACGTCAACAATTTTGACTGGGAAAACAAACTGTGTTAAAGGAAATTAACAGTGCATACTTCCATGTTAAATAAGAATATATGTGTCCAAAAGATGAAGTGTTCCATTATAGATCCTTGTATAACAATCTCTTTTTATGTGATCTTATACGATAAATTTAGTGTAAGGGGTCTAATTTCAGACTTGTTTTTTAATTGTTCAAACCGTGATGCATATGACTAAAATTTCAATTTGATAGCATTCTTCTTTCATTGATAAGAAACTTCATCCTACACGTTAACCTATGTTGGAAAGAACAGAAGGACTCAACCCTGTCTCTTGTCCGAGATTGCTCTGACATCCAACGGCTGTTTTGCCAGACAACCTGAGACTGTGGGACGTCAGAGCACGTCCATATCAAAAAGTGGATATTTAGCATGCAAGTTCAATAACTCAAAATTTAACACAAGAAGCTTTCTGCTAATGTACCTACATTACACTTAACTGTTGCAATATTTTTACAGCAGGCAAAATTTGCACAGCCCTTATTTTGCTACGAAATAACACAACATTTGACTCTGTAATCTTGAACTTTATGAATTACATATTTTTGTTACTTTTTTTTAATTGCCTTCCTCACAACACCATGCAATAATAGAAAGAAAATATTTTAATTTCCATTGATCATTTAGTAATTATTCATTATTAAAATAGTTTATACAGCGAAATATCTACTTTTTGATATGGGAGTGCTTTGACATCCCTCGGCCCCAGCATGTCTGGTAAAAAAGCTGTTGCACATCAGAACAATCTGTGAAACGTGGAGACCTCTGAAGATCCTCGCCACGCCACGTAAAAAGTAAGAGGTAAAACACTAGAAAATATCCTGTAATCATGTAAAGCATCAAAACAAATAAAAACATTGACAACAATAAGGCTTAACTCATCAGATGGATACAAAAATCTATGATTATTTCAAGAAAATTATCAATGCATATGAGCATATACTATAAAAAAAAAAAGATGTGGTATATGTATGATTGCCAATGAGACACCTCTTCACAACAGACCACGTGACACAGAAATTAACAACTTTAGGTCACCGTACGACCTTCAACAATGAGCAAAGCTCATACTGCATAGTTAGCTATAAAAGATCCTGAAATGACAAATGTAGAACAATTCAAACGAGAAAACTAACAGCCTAATTTATGTATAAAAAAAATAATAAAAAACAAATATGTAACACAGCAACAAACGACAACCACTGACTTAAAGATTCCTGACTTTAGACAGGCACATACATACAGAATGTGGTGAGGTTAAACATGTTAGCGGGAACCCAACCCTCCCCTTAACCTGGGATAGTGTCTAACAGTACAACATAAGAACGAACTATACAAATCAGTTGAAAAAGGCTTAACTCATCAGATGGATACAAACAGAAATACATCTAACAAAAACAGAGAGTGCACCTGACCGAGTACTTATACATCCCATCAACAAAAAGACACTAATTACAGATCTGAGAGTACTTGCAGTTACTGACAGCTAGTTCAAAGCCAATTACAACTCATAAAAAGTAATGCATCTGAGACTAAATTATCAATCATTACACATCCAGCATCCAATGGCACGGTAAACAACATCTCCGTAAAAATGAGGATATCCTATTTCGTTTGAAATAAGTTTTCTACAGGTAGAACCAAACTTCAAAACCAAATCTAGAATTTAGTAAAGATTTTGAGTGATTTGTTGTAACGAAATCCCTGACTTAATAATTTACCAGTTTTAAATACATAGATTTCGTTCATTAAAATCCAAAACGTTACAACAGACACGGGCATAGCGGAGGTGTTGTGATATACAAACATCGTAAGATAGTGCCAAAGGAACATTACCATCCAAAAAAGGAAAATTAACAATAAGGAACGAAGTATGGAAAGCAAAACAAATACTTTTAAAATTATCAGTACATATGAGCATATAAATATCGAAAATAAGTCAATACTTTTCGCTTGGGTTTGGATGACTTTTTAATAAAACGACCATAAACTCAATTAAAATCAACAAAGCACTAAAATGACCTTTAATATTAAACTTGTTTGGGCAATTTTATCAAGTGAGATGCAAATATTTTTGTACTTAACTTTTAAATTCCACTTATTTTGTTTTTCATGTTAAAAATTCAATATCCTTATAAATGCACCAATATCCCATATCCCCTTTACTTTTAGGACAGATATCCCATATCCCTAAAATTAAAATGGCAAATATCCCGCATCTCAATATACCCTATACAAGCCTCAGAAATGTAAAGTAAAAAAATAAATTTTAAATGTCAAAATTTCTAACATGTCTAATACGAAAGAAAAAATCCACTTTAAATATGCATATTCTATTTTTTGTAATATTTAATTCACCATTATTTCCTAAATAGTTAGTATTAAACATATGAGTAAAGTTCCCATGATCTTTGTTCTATGTTCAAATTCTACTTTCATTTTCAAAACGGCCAATGCTATTCTGAGTGGAATTCAAAACAAAGAACTCTTGATTAACTGTTTGGTGTACCAAGTTTTCTTTTAAAATTTGTATTGTGTTTTAAGCTGTTTTCTGCTCTTCTGACAATACATAATTATACTCTAAATAGTAACAATTTATAAATTGTAAACCTTTTTTTTTTTTAATAAACTTAAGTTTCGGCTGACAACCGCAGTTAAAATCCCCTATCTGTGCCCCTCGTTTTATAGTCGTGATCCATGTCTGGTAAGTCACTTGAAACGCATTGAGAATTTCTGTTTGAACTTTCATTAAGCCGCGTGGTTTGAAACATAACAGACGATCAAAATCAACAAAAATGCCGGGAACTTTATCAGAAATTCCACCTATGGTGCTTGGCGGGATCATCATAAGTGCTGTATCTTTCATTCTTCATATTATTGGATTCTCAACGACATTTTGGTATAAAGTAGGTGATGCTCATATGGGATTATGGAAATCTTGTGGTCAAGTGCAAGGAGCGGAGATATGCTATGACATTAAAGGTAATTAGAATAATTCCGCCTTCCCAACAATGTGGATAATTATAAGGGCATTGCATTGTGTTATTTTTTTCTATTCTGTAAAGTTATTTTTGTAAATTTCATCATTCTTTTCTATATATAATTTAGCACTCCATTATTCACTTTTCGTTATATTTTAACCCTTTATTCTCCATCTTTCTTTATTTTTCTTCTCTGTGAACTATTCCTTTAATTAAGTAGTATTTCAAGATTTTCATTTCATTGTTTGTTTTTTGTGACTACAATTTATCATTATGTAGGCTTAACACATTTAGATCTCACAGGCGTGCCTTTTGATAAATATACAAATCTTGTACATATTTAACAAAGTATCATTCGCAGCTATATATATATCTATGATTCGTCCATTTTATGAGGGGGGCAATACCTTTTTGTGTTAACCAGTTTTGGCTCTTTCAAGGTGTTGTTAACTGTTTATCTGAGATCAATTTAAGCTGTTAACTGTTTTCAACCCACTTTGTTAACTGTTATCAGGTTTTTTGCATTTTTTGGTAACTGTCTTTTTGCCAAAATCGATGTGTTGTTAACATGTTAACGGACCCCCTCTTGTACCCCCTCTTTTATTAGAAACTGTAAGGTGAGAACACAATTTTCGACTATACCAGAGTGTGATTTTATAGAGGTGTGGATTTTTATGAATAAATTTGTTGTACATAGTTGTTGACATTTCGGATCAGATCTATTTATAAATATGGAAATACATGATGTAGTAATATATACGCATGGAAGAATACAAAGTCAGTCATATAAGATAACGACCTATAGCCACAAGTGGGCGGAATTGGGAAACCCCATATGTCATGTATGTCGGTAACATCTTTTTGTTTCAGAAAAATAAAATCGTTTCTCGAATATCAATGATCATTATTTTTTTTTTTAAACATCACAACCGAAGATAGTAAAAAGAATATACACCTTTATTATATTTTTATAATACGATACAATCAGTTCTAGAATAACTCAGTTTATACACTGTTAAAATTATAAATCGCCCATTTACGTGCATATGAACTTAGTTATGATATCAGATTCAAATTTTTGTGGATTTTTCAGTATATGGCTATGGATAGAAAAGTACAAATTGTTAGAAAACGAAGAAATATTGACACCAACGTTAAAAACGTTTAAATAATGTAATACAAATAAATAGAAAATACGAAATAGGATTAGAAAAACATTGATTAACGAAATTTTTATCTGCTAACCGAGTCTCTATGTTTATGTAACAGCCACTATGTTCCGTCAGTTAGGGACGACATCAAAAGATTGATGTAGGATAAGAAACTTAAGTCAAATAGTTTGGGGGTGGGGGTGGGGTCAACATTGCTACAAGTTTTGTTAATCTAAAATCGATTTTACATATATCCCTATTGGTCAATAAATTTTTCCCAAATTAAGTTAAGAAGGGGGGGGGGGGGGGTCAGTGAAAAAACTATATGAATTAAGTTTTTTATCCTTCATTGAACTTTTGATGTCGTCTTTTACTTTGTTCCTGCAGAGCTTTTCAACTAGTTATTCCGTTCTGATGGAACTTTCCAACTAGTTGTTTTATTCAGAGTTCAGTCAAAAAGTTCCGGAAAAAAATAGCCATAGAAAAGTCCCGAAACAATGTAGCTAGTTGAATAGTTCTGGTGGAACAGAACAACTTGTTACATCGTTCCGAATATACCATATTTCGTCCGTTTAGTAGAAAGAGGGGGAAAATGGGTATCAGTATATATATATATATAAGAGCAAATCATTAATTTACAAGAATACCCAACGCATTGAAAAAGGTTTCCTTGGGGACAAATATGAAAAAAGGGGCATGTAACTTTATTTTTGGGGAAATGTATTTAAATTTTGATGTACTGAGGGCGGAAGAACAAACTCCCCCAGAAAAATCTTCTGTGTGCATATCGATCTTTGTATGTTTGAGAAAAGATAATTAGAGGGATCATAATACATGTAATACATAATTACAGATGCACCAGTACATTACAACCAACTGATAGCCGCACAAGTTCTGGAATGTCTCGCTCTGGTAGCCTTTGTCGCAGCTGTGTCGTGTGCGTTTCTGAAGATGTTTGTGCTCAAGGAGCAAGGAATGCTGTTTGTTGTTACAGGCTTGCTTAACTGGCTTGCAGGTAAATATCAATAACTCAACTATTGAAAAAGTTTAACACATACGATTAACGACAACAGATATCTTCGAACGTTTATCACTCAACACTAAGATTTACGATTTTTTTTTTAACTATTTCAAAAGATGAATATAAACCTGATCATGATCAACACTTTTCATTTCTTGACAATTTTTTTTAAGAAAACAATTAGAAGTATTGATGAGTTTGCTTCTCTGTATCATAATAAAAAGCTTTTTAAAAGACTGTTACAAATTGACAGTTTACAATAATAGAACCTAAAAGGAAGAAAAAATACAATGATGAGTCCGTGTGCTTATTATTGGGAGCCATTGAAAATTTAGCGGGAATATTAAATCGGATTTGATTCTCTAGATTTTGGAAAAATAGGGAAAATGGTAGAAAGATACTAATAGCAGGGTCCCTACCACACGATCAAAACTTAACAATGTAATATCATAATATGAGGTGATCCGTAAGGGTTTATAAACATATCTGTTTATATAAATACATGGACAAAAGAGGTATGGAATAGAAAAATAATTAAAGAGCTTTAATAGATCTAAATAATATGCAGTTCAAGCATGTCAAGTATTGCAACATTTAATATTGTAACTTCTGTTTGTTTCGGTTTTCACTAACAAGGTTTAAATTCAAATTCAAATTCAAATATATTTTATTGCTAATCAAAGCGCCCACAAGGAGCAGAACAATCAACATTAATTGCATACAAATGATTACAAGTGATTCAATATGATTAAGACACAATGTTATAAAAAAAAAACAACAAAAAAAAACAAAAAATATTTATTAAGACAAGTACAAGAATACAACAAGCACAGTGTTTAATAATATAAGGGGGGTCACTGGGCATTTCTATATCTATATATCATTTAAGGAAACTTTCCTATATGAGGATAAATTTTCCAATAATTCTCCGAGTTTCTGGAGTATGAAAATATCTTTAGAGGACATTAGCCAAATAAATTGTGATTTAATATCTAAACCACTAAAATTTTTAAACCGTTGTTTTATTTCATTTAAAAAGTTTTATGTGGTGGAAAAGAAACGGTATCCACATGTATGAGATGTTCATTTCTTATAAGACCAACTGATCTACTTTTAAGGTTTCATTTATCAAATTTTTAATTATTGACATGTATGTTTGCCCCAGCCTTAGCGGATGAAGCATCATCAAGTTTAACCCTTGATCGACTGTACGTCTGTTGGTAAGTCCGGAAATTCTTTCCCATTCTAACTTTAGTTTGCCTTAACCAAACGTTATTCAATATATATGCATAAGTTTTTTTGCCAGAAAACACAGATCAAGTTTGAATTTTTGGTGACGTCACTTCTACTGCTCTTTAGTTGCGTTATTTTTTATTTGTAATATTTATCAGTGGCGGATTCAGAGGGGCGTAGAGGGCGTACGCCCCCCTCCCCTTCCCCTTTTGCTCGGACTTTTTTTTCGTAAACTTCGTGAACTTTGACATTTCCTGTGTATTTAATTTTCATGCGACAATTATTTCTTTACTTATAAAGATAATTTTCGCTGGTATTTACTGATTATGTCAAAGTCATGTGATTCGCTATGATGGAGTTGACCAGTGCATATAAAAAAACGTCACTTAGTCATTTTGAAATTCAAATTACAGTATAACATTGCTTAGGTTGAGGCCTGATGACAACCATGATACCTTCAAAGCGAATTAGGATTGAGAAAGAACGTAGTGACTTCTATTTCCCAATTTCAACCAAGCAGAAACCCTCTCATTAAACAAAAAAATCCACAGCAATATTATTTACCTACGTAAACATGTTTAACCCCAAACGCCCCAGCCTATTTTGAAATAACTTGATAGGTGAATAATGATCCCTAGTCAGTATGACCTCTAGATAGATTTAAAGTCCAAGGTACGAACCATTTGATTTGAGGAGGCAGTCTAAGGTATTTCAGAGAAAAAAATACGACTCTAATGTTTGAATTAAATAAAAATTCTGGCTGTATCTGGATTGAAAACAATAATGTTGTCCACTTTTTTGCTATAAGAAACGAAAATTTCCAATATAATTATTTAGCATTAAATGAACATGATGAATAAAAAACGGGCATATATTTTTTTTAAGCCGGGGTTTGCATGTCTGACGCGACGGAATGTCTGTTTCGCCGAACTGATATATTGAATACTTTTTTTCAAGACCAGACTGCAACCTGACTGCTGAGTGTGGCCTTTATGTCTCCATTTGTCGATCGTCATTCATAAATTCGTTGTCATTTCTGACTCATTCGTAGCCTTTGGTTGATTTGGAACCCCTCACCTCCCTTAATTTTGTCGGGTGAAACACATCAACCAAACATTTGAATGAAAATTGCTTGTTTGATTTTTAACTCGTGTCGGTCGTGTTGTACATTTCATCGAATATTATAGCCCGACGTATTTCTTGTTTACAACAAGAAAACTGTGAGGTTATGCTAACTTAACATACATGTAAAACAAACCCTAATTTTCCATGTCTATTTTTTACTGACTAGTCCGACATCAAATATATCAGTACATATAGCTTTGGATCCATACTATCATTTTATGATAGAATATCAATAGGGAGAAAACAGCATACAAATGTCCAACACTTATATACTCTACAGCAACTATAGAATATACATGCCCCACGCCAGGAAACGTTTAAAATGTGCATTTTACACTTATTTTATGTTTTTACATCCTAAAAAGGTCCAAAAAAAATTTCCTTTAAAACCTTCGCCCCCCTTTCCAAATTCCTGGATCCGCCCCTGTTTATTGACAAATTTATTATTTTGTATTGTCTTGTCTTGTCTTGTCTAGTTAAGCCCCTTTACAATTGGAAAAAAAATGCTGATTTTGTTTTCATTTCCTTTTTCTTACTTTATTTTGCCTCATCTAAATGTTATGAAACTTTACTAAATGTTTATGAAAAAAACTCAGTTCAGGTAAAAATTTGGATAACATCGCTTTTACCTTCTTGAGTTATATCCCGATTATCGAGTCTTATGCAATCGAAGATATCATCTATGTCCCATGGACATATCCGCCATTTATTATATATATATACATGTATTGTTTGTTGTTCGATATGCTTTTACATTCACCATGACTGTTTAACATAATTTCATTTCAGGAGGACTTGCCTTGGTTGGTGTAATTGTCTTCGCAACAATGTCATTCAATGGATATAAGTTGGATAACTCGAAATATCACTACTCGTTTGGACTGTGTATTGTTGGTGGGATCGGAGGGGTGTTCTCTGGACTTGTATTCTTCCTATCATGGCGATGGGTGAGAAATTAACGACAACAGCCGCCATTGTACTATTTCTAGCATGGAGATGGATGAGAAGCTGAAGAATGCAGCTGGATAAACGAATTATCTGTATAAACGTTCTTTCTGTGAAATCCTCCAGAGAAATTTTAATTTGAAAACTTTCGTATATTGATTTTTTACAAGCAGTGAAAGAAACTGCTTAATCTTAAATCTTTTTTTAATTTTTTTTTTACAAAAAATACAAGAGCTTTTTGATTGTGTTATTAAATTTTAAATTTCGGGTGAATATGCTTTACCCTGTGATAGTTTTCTGATTTGTCACTCATCAACATCGTGTTTTGCATCCTAAAAGCAGTGTTGAGATAAATGAGCAGTTACTGTACATGTTGTAGCTCACATTTGTTTTCTTTTTATGCCCCACCTACGATAGTAGAGGGGCATTATGTTTTCTGGTCTGTGCCTCCGTTCGTCTGTGCGTCCGTCCGTCCGTTCGCTTCAGGTTAAAGTTTTTGGTCAAGGTAGTTTTTGAAGAAGTTGAAGTCCAATCAACTTGAAACTTAGTACACATGTTCCCCATGATATGATCTTTCTAATTTTAATGTCAAATTATAGTTTTGACCTCAATTTCATGGTCCACTGAACATAGAAAATGATAGTGCGAAGTTCAGGTTTAAGTTTTTGGTCAAGGTAGTTTTTGATGAAGTTAAAGTTACATCAACTTGAAACTTAGTACACATGTTCCCTATGATATGATCTTTCTAATTATAATTCCAAATTATAATTTTGACCCCAATTTCACGGTCCACTGAACATAGAAAATGATAGTGCGAGTGGGGAATCCGTGTACTATGAACACATTCTTGTTTTTTTTTTATTGTGTTTGGATTAAGACATATAAGGTCATAACAATTTTGTTTGTTTAATTCAATGTGGAAGAACCGCATACAAATATTAGTGCTTTTGTACATAATGAAAACAATCATTGACTTTTAAGTATTAAAATAATTGCGTATGATACTACATTTGTACCCTTCAAATCTGCAGGTATGGTGTATATTCTAAAATATCACGTGTAAATACTATTTAGCAATGTTAAGGGCATACGATACAGTTTTGAACCTGTATTTACAAGTTGATGAAAATTTGCATATACGCTATTTTTTACCTGATTAAATCAAATATATAATAGAAAATATACCTTCATGTGCTACTTTTTGAGTAAAATAAGGTCGAAATTTTGTATATTTGCTCAAAATTCAGATTTGTGTCCGTATTTTCTTTTTCGAAAGAAAGACATAACTTTTTTGTTTTAAAAGATAAACACAAAATGGTTTTTGTTAAATAATCGGTATTTTTTGTATTTTATAAGTATCATTAAAAATTATGCAATTTTTATTCCGAAATAACTCTATATTTATCAAATGTTCACGAATAGAGGAAAAAACGTCATTTTTTGCTGCATGTTTATCAAAATTAAAAAAATTGCGCTATTTACAGTTTTATAAAATTTGGGTCACATAATCTCCTTGCAAAATGAAACAAATTGCTGTTTTAAAAAATAGGGGTCCATGCACTCGTTTTCAAATTAAATCAGTTTGAATGATAAAAATCAGTCAAAAAATGCATCGTTTCCCGATATGTCAGAGTTTGACGTCGCAAAAATAACATTTTACGTTAGCAACGTCATTACCTTCACTGTAACTGTATCGTATGCCCTTAAGTTACATTTGATAAACATGATAAATAAGTTTTTTTTTTTAAAAGTTTAATTGAACTTTGAACTTATAAAAATCAATGCAAGATTGAAAACCTTTTTCATTGTATGCTAAGCGTTGTTAATTTTGATAAAGATATGTCCTATTTTTTATACGACCGCAAAAATTGAAAATTTTTGGTCGTATATTGGTATGATGTTGGCGTCGTCGTCGTCGTCCGAATACTTTTAGTTTTCGCACTCTAACTTTAGTAAATGTGAATAGAAATCTATGAAATTTTAACACAAGGTTTATTACCACAAAAGGAAGGTTGGGATTGATTTTGGAAGTTTTGGTCCTAACAGTTTAGGAATTAGGGGCCAAAAAAGGGCCCAAATAAGCATTATTCTTGGTTTTCGCACAATAACTTTAGTATAAATAAATAGAAATCAATGAAATTTGAACACAAGGTTTATGACCACAAAAGGAAGGTTGGGATTGATTTTGGGAGTTGAGGTCCGAACAGTTTAGGAATTAGGGACCAAAAAGGGCCCAAATAAGCATTTTCTTGGTTTTCGCACTATAACTTTTGTTTAAGTAAATAGAAATCTATGAAATTTTGACACAGGGTTTATGACCACAAAAGGAAGGTTGGGATTGATTTTGGGAGTTTTGGTTCCAACAGTTTAGGAATTAGGGGCCAAAAAAGGGCCCAAATAAGCATTATTCTTGGTTTTCGCACAATAACTTTAGTATAAATAAATAGAAATCAATGAAATTTGAACACAAGGTTTATGACCACAAAAGGAAGGTTGGGATTGATTTTGGGAGTTGAGGTCCGAACAGTTTAGGAATTAGGGGCCAAAAAGGGGCCCAAATAAGCATTATTCTTGGTTTTCGCACAATAACTTTAGTATAAGTAAATAGAAATCAATGAAATTTAAACACAAGGTTTATGACCACAAAAGGAAGGTTGGGATTGATTTTGGGAGTTGAGGTCCGAACAGTTTAGGAATTAGGGGCCAAAAAGGGGCCCAAATAAGCATTTTTCTTGGTTTTCGCACCATAACTTTAGTATAAGTAAATAGAAATCTATGAAATTTAAACACAAGGTTTATGACCATAAAAGGAAGGTTCGGATTGATTTTCGAAGTTTTGGTCCCAACAGTTTAGGAATAAGGGGCCCAAAGGGTCCAAAACTAAACTTTGTTTGATTTCATCAAAAATTGAATAATTGGGGTTCCTTGATATGCCGAATCGAACTGTGTATGTAGATTCTTAATTTTTGGTTCCGTTTTAAAATTGGTCTACATTAAGGTCCAAAGGGTCCAAAATTAAACTTAGTTTGATTTTAACAAAAATTGAATCCTTGGGGTTCTTTGATATGCTGTATCTAAAAATGTACTTAGATTTTTGATTATTGGCCCAGTTTTCAAGTTGTCCAAATCGGGGTCCAAAATTAAACTTTGTTTGATTTCATCAAAAATTGAATAATTGGGGTTCTTTGATATGCCAAATCTAACTGTGTTACTGTATGTAGATTCTTAATTTTTGGTCCCGTTTTCAAATTGGTCAATAGTTATCAAAAGTACCAGGATTATAGTTTTATACGCCAGACGCGCGTTTCGTCTACATAAGACTCATCAGTGACGCTCAGATCAAAATAGTTAAAAAGCCAAACAAATACAAAGTTGAAGAGCATCGAGGACCCAAAATTCCAAAAAGTTGTGCCAAATACGGCTAAGGTAATCTACTCCTGGGGTAAGAAAATCCTTAGTTTTTCGAAAAATTCAAAGTTTAGTAAACAGAAAATTTATAAAAATGACCATATAATTGATATTCATGTCAACACCGAAGTGCTGACTACTGGGCACATTAAAGTCCAAAGGGTCCAAAATTAAACTAAGTTTGATTTTAACAAAAAATGAATTCTTGGGCTTTTTTGATATGCTGACTCTAAACATGTACTTAGATTTTTGACCCAGTTTTCAAGTTTGTTCAAATCAGGATCCAAAATTATTATATTAAGTATTGTGCAATAGCAAGAAATTCTCAATTGCTCAGTATTCAGCAATAGCAAGAAATCTTCAATTGCACAGTATTGTGCAATAGCAAGAAATTTTCAATTGCACAGTATTGCGCAATAGCAAGAAATCTTCAATTGCACAGTATTGTGCAATAGCAAATATTTTCAATTGCACAGTATTGCACAATAGCAAGAAATATCTAATTGCACAATATTGTGCAATAGCAAGAAATTTTCAATTGGAGTTATCTTTCTTTGTTCAGAATAGTAGTTGAATCAACTTAAATCATTGTTTTATACAATATACAATGTATATTCACTTTTACTACCAACCAATTTTTACCATTCAGTGATAACAAGCACTTTGTTTTACATTTTAATATTTTATGATGTATTTAAGAGTAATTATTGTTGCAAACTCCATTCGAAATTTGAATTGATATCAGTTTTGGAAAAAGGGAAAGGGGGATGTGAAAAAAAAAATGGGGGGTAAATTTTTCTCATTTCAGATTTCATAAATAAAAAGAAAATTTCTTCAAACATTTTTTTGAGAGGATTAATATTCAACAGCATAGTGAATTGCTCAAAGGCAAAAAAAAAAATTTAAGTTCATTAGACCACATTCATTCTGTGTCAGAAACCTATGCTGTGTCAACTATTTAATTTTAGATTTAAATAAGTTTGAAGAAGAAATCTTTAATTGATTTGTAAAATCTTGACATTTGTTTTGTGTAAAAAAACCCATATAATGTCAAAAATTTGATCACAATCCAAATTCAGAGCTGTATCACGCTTGAATGTTTTGTCCATACTTGCCCCAACTGTTCAGGGTTCGACCTCTGCGGTCGTATAAAGCTGCGCCCTGCGGAGCACCTGGTTTAAATTTATTTGAACATTGAACTAATAAAAATCAATGCAAGATTTGAAATGCATTTTCATTGTATATTTTTATGGATAAGTGCTGTTATATGGAATAATATGAACTGTGACTACACATGTGAGATCATTGTCAGATATCTTTAAATGAAAGGTTCCGTACTGAAAAAAAAGCATCATTACAGATATTTGTTTTATAAATCTGCCTTCAGCTTCACTGATAGTTGATATGATACGTTAGTTTACATTTAACATTTACTGTAAATATCCAAATTGGTAATACCATATCATTGCATGATTGGCGTGATTATATCGTAAAACTGCAGGTTAGTCATAATGGTGCCATATCATTTTTTTTAGGCATTAAAACGCCACATCATTCATTGTATAACATACATTTTTATAATGCCATCAACATTGTGATGTTATTAATTAGAATTAAGACGTCTTTTGTAGTGTAAAACATATCTTGATATGTACTCATTTATTTTAAATGTCCATTAAACAAATTTCGTAATATTTCTAGATTTTTTTTAATTCACTATGCATTATTTGTGACGATGTTTGAAAATAACCAAGCCTCTAGTTGCTTTTTATCAACACAACAGGAAAAACCTTGACAACAGCCCTTTACGGACGTTCAGATCTCCTAAATTTATTTAGAAGAAACTTATCAATGGAACAAACCATCCACAGGCGTTCGCATGAGCTCAAACAGGAACGAGACCGGGTGCGTCAAACGATAAGGGTAGGATTGCTCTCAATCTTTACAATGGTTAAAATTCATTTGATATTCATAAAAACATTATGTTTATTGATGGTCATTTGAAATGTCATGAAGTTATTGGCCTCAGATTGAAACAAAAAGCCCTTGTAGACGGAGTTCACTGATTGGACTAGAAAACTCCTTATAACTTTATATTAGATTCTTGTCACTTCGGCGCCTGGTTAAATCAGCACCTGGTTAAATTGACATTTAGACAAATCGGCACCCAGGGTAGTTATTTCGGCACCTTTGATTAACATTTATTTATGTCTTTAAAGTCAATCATCATCTCTAAAAAGAAATAAAACAACTCGTTATAAATGTCATGCGCGTCAAAAGCGCTATTCTGGATTTACGCTAAAAGCATAGTATCCAAAGGTGGTACCTAACACTACAGGCAGATAACTCTGTAAATTCAACTAAATGTTTTAATAACAGTGTGTTGTTAAAGGAATATTAAGCTCCTCAATGATCAAAACTTGTGTTTGTCAAACTGCTATATCACTGGTATTAAAGAGATAATCGTAACTGCAATTACAACTATCCCAATATGGCGACTGCAGATATAGGTAAAATCTTCACAGTCATTTTTTGTCGAGCCTGCAACTTTTGTTGCAGAAAGCTCGACATAGGGATAGTGATCCGGCGGCGGCGGCGGCGGTGTTAGCTCACTTCTTAAAAGCTATATATTTTAGAAGATGGAAGACCTGGATGCTTCATATTTTGTATATAGATGACTCATGTTACGAAGTTTCCGTCAGTCACATGTCCATTGTCCTTGACCTCATTTTCATGGTTCAGTGACCACTTGAAAAAAAAGTTGATTTTTTGCAATGTTAAATTCTCTATTACTGTAAGTAATAGGATAACTATATTTAGTATGTGCGTACCTTGCAAGGTCCTCATGCCCGTCAGACAGTTTTCACTTGACCTCAACCTCATTTCATGGATCAGTGAACAAGGTTAAGTTTTGGTGGTCAAGTCCATATCTCAGATACTATAAGCAATAGGTCTAGTATATTCGGTGTATGGAAGGACTGTAAGGTGTACATGTCCAACTGGCAGGTGTCATCTGACCTTGACCTCATTTTCATGGTTCAGTGGTTATAGTTAAGTTTTTGTGTTTTGGTCTGTTTTTCTCATACTTTATGCAATAGGTCTACTATATTTGTTGTATGGAATGATTGTAAGGTGTACATGTCTAGCGGGCAGATGTCATCTGACCTTGACCTCATTTTCATGGTTCAGTGGTTATAGTTAAGTTTTTGTGTTTTGGTCTGTTTTTCTCATACTATATGCAATAGGTTTACTATATTTGTTGTATGGAATGATTGTAAGGTGTACATGTCTAGCGGGCAGATGTCATCTGACCTTGACCTAATTTTCATGGTTCAGTGGTCAAAGTTAAGTTTTTGAGTTTTGGTCTTTTTATCTAATACTATATGTCATAGGTCTACTATATTTTGTGTATGGAAATATTTTATGATCTATACGTCAGTCGTGCAGGTTTTATTTGACCTTGACCTGGTTTTCAAGGTTCATTGCTCAGTGTTAAGTTTTTGTGTTTTGGTTTATTTTCTTAAACTATAAGCAATAGGTCAACTATATTTGTTGTATGGAAGCATTGTTAGCTGTACATGTCTGCCTGGCATATGGTTCAACTGACCTTGACCTCATTTTCATGATTCATGTTAAGTCTATGTGACAGTCGTAATAAAGCTTTAGATTTAGGAGTATCAACATAATATCAATGATTAGTAAAGAAGGCGAGACATTTCTGTGTGTGCACTCTTGTCTCAAATGTGCACGGCATGTGTTTGTCAATAGTTACTCAGCTGCAAGGTTTTTCTATACCATTACATCATATTTGAATCGTAACGGTGCACTGGAATTGCCTAAGCGCTTTGAAAATTGCCGTTGAAAAATTCGGAATGATAATCGTAACTCTAAGGCATTTTTCTTCTTTGATAATCGTAATTTCTTTACCGGATAATAGTAACTGAAACATAATAAATGTGTCTTTCAGCATTTCAATGGTATTATGTGTGTTAAAAATACAAATTTCCAGTTTAACGATGAAACTTACGCATATAAAAAAAAGGAAGAAACTTACAGGTTAACATCTAGGAAAAATTTTCTTATATTATCTCTATTTATAACTTACAACAATATGCATAACTTTTTAAAATATATACATGTACCTGTAAAAGATATGGAAAATGAAGCAGCTGTCGAGTCAGTTATTGTGGTTAGTATAGATAATTTTAGTTTGCGCGTTTAACTTTGTTTTTTTTGTTTGTTTTTTTTTTTTTTTGGGGGGGGGGGGGGGGGGTGGAGGTATCCAAATAGTGCAATCCTTTCAATTCATTGCTCAAAATTAAAAGTCACGTACAAAGTATACCACATTTTCATATGTCATATGTTTTGCCTCCAATTTCACGTTTATACTAAAATTCTGCGCGAAATGAACAAAAGATTCCATTAATAACTTTTTAATTGCATCATCGGATTTCACAGTTGATACTTTTATCGGTAGGTATGGGTGTTCATATTTCCCTTTTCCTTATATTTCAATAAATATAGCCGTCCATATTTTTTCCCTTGGATTAACTTTTTTCTATATTATACTGATATAATATATGATTTTAAAAATTAAATTCAAATGTTTTGATCAAATACCCATGCATTTTATGACGTTACTTTAAACAGTGTGGATGGTAAAGGATCTAGAATAGTTACCAGTTTATTGTTACTATTGTTTATAATACTTGTTACTTTTGTTTTTTGTTTTTATTAGCCTTACTCTTAGTCTTACGAAACATTTGACGGACTGTAAAAAAAACACAAATATAAATGATATATATGTATATTGATAAATTACATCAGAAGCAAGGCATAACATGTAGATCATCACAGTCGGAACTGGTTTAATTACAAAGATTTTTATAGATTTTAAAACAAATATTTTGTGCTTCAGAAAAATGCATGACAATTACGTAAGGCTAATTTTTGATTTCATTTAATAGAAAAGTACTAATTATATGGCAAGTATGCAAGTACAAAAATGTTCCTTGTTTAGTACCTTTAATATTTTTCTCTACATTATCTTCCATGCGCAAAGGCTCCATGTTGAAGGCTGTAAATTGACCTATAATGGTTTACGTTAATTTATAAATTGTTATTTGGATAGAGAGTTGTCTCATTGGCACTCGCACCACATCTTCCTATGCAGTTTAGTATGGTGTTCATTATCACTGAACCAGTATAAATTTGTTTAGGGGCCAGCTGAAGGACGCCTCCGGGTGCAAGAATTTCTCGTTGCATTGAAGACCTGTTGGTGACCTTCTGCTGTTGTCTGCTCTATGGTCGGGTTGTTGTCTCTTTGGCACATTCCCCATTTCCATTCTCAATTTTATATATGCAGCATACTTTTCATATATCAAGTATTTGTGAAATTTTTAATTAGTTTGTTTCTTATATGGCGGAATATGCGTTATTTTTTTCTCAACGTTGCAGTCATTCTTTGAATAAGTATTTCTAGTAAGAAAATTTAAACCCACATCAATTTTATTTCTTGATTTTCGGGCTTTGGGCCAAACTATAAAAGAACACAAATCCATGTTTGCCAATGAAATCCACGTTAGAATGTGCTTAAGTTCCCGGGGGCAGAAATAGCACATATAGCCACCTGCAATACATGAATTAAAACAATATTTACTATATTTACTATATTTTTATTCAGGATAAATTACTGTTTGTTTACCGTCTTAATCAAAAATCTAATGGAGGGCGACACATGCGTTTCGTCTGCCAATTATTGCCATATATCATAAGTTCCTTTCAAATTGCCTCTTCGCTCATTCCCATATTTTGCGACATCCCTAGTTCTTGGAAATTTTCGTATGTTAACAAAGTTCGTGTTTTCCCATTTCCAAATTCCTTCAAGCTTGTTTACCCTTCCAATTTTATGATGTACTTGTACATGTATGTAGCTGTTTTCATTAGAACTATTAATAATACTAGAACACACCCGCGAAATCGCGGGCATTCAGAGCGTAGTTTAAAGTATCAGTATGTAAAGTGTTGTTGGAAGAATTTTGTTAAATACAGAATGACTGGAGAATTTCAGCAAAAGTATCATAAGTCATAGGTTATTGGGGACAGGAAAATATTTATTTTTACCCTCCACCTTTATTTCCAAAGTTCCCAATTTTTGGTTTTCTATCAATTTCAATATGAACATACATTTAGTATGTTATGAACATTTATTTAAGTAAGGAGCCTGTAATTCAGTGGTTGTCGTTTGTTTATGTGTTACATATTTGTTTTTCGTTCATTTTTTGTACATAAATAAGGCCGCTAGTTTTCTCGTTTGCATTGTTTTACATTGTCATTTCGGGGCCTTTTGAAGCTGAGTATGCGGTATGGGCTTTGCTCTTTGTTGAAGGCCGTACGGTAACCCATAATTGTTAATTTCTGTGTCATTTTGGTCTCTTGTGGAGAGTTGTCTCAACATGGCAATCATACCACATCTTCTTTTTTTTTTGTAATCAATGAATTTTGTAAAAGATTTAATGACTGGAGAATTTCAGAAAAAGTATCAAAAGTTCACATGAATAATTTTAGCGCTTATCTGTATATTATGAACCGATTCATTACTATATAAATAAAGCGTATTTACTTTCAATTCTAAGTTTACTAATCGATCCATGGTGATCATTGATATAGTATACAGACCCTCTCTCTTTAATAAACTCTGTGACTGCCGTGGATAGTAAACTTGAAAATGATAGCAGATAAAATTCTGAAAATACACTTTATTCATAGTATATGTATGTTCAAAGTATACAGAAACACGCAAACCGGAAGTCTAATCTGACTTAAAATTTCGTACAATGACGGGACAATACCCGGATGCCTTTTTTCTCGTTTTTCTCCTAAAATAACTCAATCTGAATAATCATATGAATGGATGACAAATGCGACTATGCACTGTACCTATAGGACACAGAGGCGTGTCGATTAATTTATTGTGGAAAGAAGAGAAGCGACACCAAAAATGAGGTCTTCTCGTTTAATAGTATAGATATGCATAAAAAGAAATGTCATAAGATGTTGGAACGTTTCGTAATTAATTCATCGCCATAATTTCATCATATGCTATCAGATATACGTTTTTATTGTCAATATCAATAAAAAAAACCTTCCAGTTACGATTATCTTTTCCTTTCCTTAATACCATAATTACGATTATCTTTTTTCCGAGTTACGATTTTCATCACGAATTTTTCAACGGCAATTTTCAAAGCGCGTAAACAATTTCAGTGCACCGTTACGATTAAAAAATGATGTAATGGTATGGAAAAACCTTGCAGCTGAGTAACTATTGACAAAAACATGCTGCATTTGAGAAAAATGACTGTTAAGATTTTAACTATATCTGCCGTTGCCATATTTGGATAGTCGTAATTCCAGTTACGATTATCTCTTTAATACCAGTGTATATAACCAGTGTAATTTTTGAAAAAAAAACGGTTGGTTCAAAATTTTTGAAATTTTTATATTTTTGTTAAAGGGTCAAAGTAAATACAAGGATGTATAAGCACGCTAAAAGGTGAGTACAGCCCAGTAGTCAACACTTCGGTGTTGACATGAATATCAAGAATGTGGTCATTTTTATAAATTTCCCGTTTACAAAAGTTTGAATTTTTCGAAAAACTAAGGATTTTCTATACCAGGCATAGATTACCTTAGCCGTATTTGGCACAACTTTTTGGAATTTTGGATCCTCAATGCTCTTCAACTTTGTACTTGTTTGGCTTTATAAAATATTTTGATATGAGCGTCACTGATGAGACTTATGTTGACGAAACGCGCGTCTGGCGTACTAAATTATAATCCTGGTAACTTTGATAACTATTTACACCACTGGGTCGATGCCACTGCTGGTGGACGTTTCGTCCCCGAGGGTATCACCAGCCCAGTAGTCAACACTTCGGTGTTGACATGAATATCAAGAATGTGGTCATTTTTATAAATTTCCCGTTTACAAAAGTTTGAATTTTTCAAAAAACTAAGGATTTTCTATACCAGGCATAGATTACCTCAGCCGTATTTGGCACAACTTTTTGGAATTTTGGATCCTCAATGCTCTTCAACTTTGTACTTGTTTGGCTTTATAAAATATTTTGATATGAGCGTCACTGATGCGTCTTATGTTGACGAAACGCGCGTCTGGCGTACTAAATTATAATCCTGGTAACTTTGATAACTAATTATATTTCCAAAAAGGACCTAAATATATATATTCACTATCTGTACAACATAAAAACAACACTTTATTAATCGAGTCCGAAGCGCTTTTCTGGATAAACCTTCATCAAAACTGTCAAAAGCTGAATATTTGAAAGCTTAAAACAGTTGAGGAACTATAGATCTAAAAGGACAAATCCATATAAGAATAACATTATTTTATTTGTAATGGTTATTCTACATGAGAGAATTGAGTAAATTGTAAGAACGAAATTCAAATCTATAACGATACCATTAGATCGGACAAAGTGAATAGTGAACGTACTTCAGCCCGGTGACAAAGTGAGCGTGTTTAGGCATCAACCACCGTAAGATGAGGCTAAAGGAACACCGCCGTCATCTGAAGGACAATAAACAACAGGATACAAAAAATTATCCCTTTTGTCGAAATGTTTTATTTACGAGATTGCCGTATATTAGTAGCCGAAATATCTAAATAACATTGGTAGATAGTTGGAAATCATATCAAACCGGTCTCATTATTTTTAATATTGAATGATACTTGTATATCGACAATCATTTGTAATAACTTTTGCATGTCGATATTTTGGTCCTTTTTCAAAGTTCTTTTTTTTATCTCGGTCTTGAATGATTGTGTGGTCCTATATTATAACATGAACATCTGGAATAATTTCAGTTCAATGGTTGTATGACTATCATGTTGAAGGGGGTATTTATGTTGTAGTACGGATATCTAAAGCAACTGGCGAATAATTAAAACAAGAGTGCGCAAGCGGAAATGTCTAGACTTCTTTACAACAATTGATATTATGTTGATAATCCTAAATATAATGATTCGCTGTGAGCCAGTGTCGTACTTTGACATATAATGGTTTATATTTACAAATTATGACTTGGATGGTGAGTTGTCACATTGGCACTCATATCACATCTTCTTATATCTTTTAACTACAACTACAGTATCAAATACACTTTACATGATCCAATAAAATGAGGCCAAGGTCAGATAAACCAAACTTTAATTTGAAATACATATACACCCTACTATCATTCCTTGCACAAAATATGCTTGAAATATTGTTGACCTTTTGCATATTTAAAAAAACAAACTTAACCACGAAAACTTTATATTGATCAATGAAACAAGAAAACGAGGCCAAGGTCAGATTAACCCTGCAAGACCGACATTCACCTTACAATCATTCCATAACCCAAATATAGTTGACCTATATAGCTATTGCTTATAGTATTAGAAAAACAGACCAAAACGCAAAAACTTTTCAACCATAAGAATGAGGTCAAAGTCAGATGAAAACTGTCAGTTGAAAATGTACACCTGACAATTATTCCTTGCACCAAATATAGCAGACCTATTGCCTATTGTATATGAAAACTGACCAACACATACATACGTAACAATAACAATTGAACCATTACAATGAGGTCAAGGTCAGATGATACCTGTACACCTGACAATTCTTCCATACACCAAATATTACTAGTAGACCTATAATAGATTATATTATCTAAGATATGGACTTGAACACCAAAACTTAACCTTCTTTTCTAATCCCTGCAAGGTACGCACATACCAAATATATAGTTATGCTTATAATTACTTATAATAAGAGAGAAATTAAAATTACTAAAAATCCTAACTTATTTTTCATGTAGTCACTACACCATTAAAATGAGGTCAAGTATTGATTTTTGGTTGCTTGACGTCCAAAGTCACACATCAACAAACAACAACCACTGAATTTCAGAATTCTGACTTGGGACAGGCACATCCATAACAGAATATGACGGGTTAAAATATGTTAGCGGGATCTCAACCCTCCCCATAACCTGGGACAGTGGTGACCGTGTAACAGTACAATAGAAGAACGAACTATATAAATAAGTTGGAAAAGGCTTAACACAGCAGATGGATACTAACAGAAATACTACACAAAGTGGACGTGGCCGGGTATTTGTATATCCCAACAACAAAAAGACACCAAGTACAGATCTGAAAATTATGTCTGTTTCACTATATTTGTACTTAAAATTTTATTTTGTTTCCAAAATTAAAGACAAATAAATTTACTATTATTACGAAACATCTCAAATTAATGATTAAACTTTGATAGATTGGTAACCGTCTATAAATGTAATGAACAAATGTATATATAGCTTTATATTATATTTTTTCAACAGACATATATATACGAGTCAGTTTAATTCAACACCTTTTAAACCGAAGCAAATTTTACTTTATTTTAAATACTCTACACTGAATTTTCCTTTTCGAAACAGTAAGAATCGGTATTAACTATTTTGAAAAATCCCGTGATTGTCAAAGACACTTGAGATAACATAGTGGACAGGTGCATATTCTACTTTCCATTTCGAAACTATGAATGGAGTTAGCTAGTGTAAAACTAATGTTGTATGCAATAAGTACTTGGTCACTCTCTTTTTTATATTCTATAACATGTTAATAACATGCACTGCATTAAAGAATTTAAAAATTGTTCACACGTTATAACAAATACCGGACTGTTAAGATCTGTTAAATATCCCTGTATGGGCACCTCTTTTAAAGGTGAAGATTAACATATTTTCGGAAAATCACTGGATCATTTCAAAGACCTTGTCAGTGTACTTGTGAGTTTGAGACACAACTAGAAATAATATCGACGTTAAAAATTGAAAGAAAAAAAAATAATGCCAGAATCTTTAGCAGGAATTCCACCTATGGTGATCGGAGGTAGCATTATAAGTGCTGTTTCGTTGATTTTTCATATTATTGGATTTTCAACCACTTATTGGTATAAAGAACAGACTCCATTCGGCGTCGAACATTTGGGACTATGGAAATCGTGTGGTCCAATAGATGGAGTGGAAAGATGCTTTAACATTGCAGGTACATGTATTATCAATTTCATTTTTACATTTAAAAAATAAATCTTTTCTGTACAGTAGTTGCGTGAATCAAATTTTGACCAGATGAAGTTTACGTTATGTTCTAGGACAAGATCAAGCCATTTTAAAAAGGGGGAGGGGATCCCAACCAAGGAAAAAAAAAGAACACATGTTCCCATTCAAATGCATTGATCGTAAAAAACAAAAGGGGGGTCCAACCCCCATGACCCCACCCCTGGATCTGCCACTGGTAATATTCAAATAAGTATTAAAATTCAACACATTTTAAACAGAGGCAAATTCAACTTTCCTTTTTCAGCTTTCAACAAGTGACATTGTAAATTGTCTCTCTTTTCTTGTCGAGTTTGTTAACAATAATAAATACTTTATTCAGAAGCAATACAGCTTATAGAATATACAATTTTACAATATTTTGTATCAGTGAAATATAAATACAATAATTATACACAATACATGTATGGCGGAGAATGAAAATAAATTCATATGATAAATAATTAATACAACTACATATTACGAATTTTTTCAATATTAAACAAAAATTTACCTAAATTATTAAGTTCTTTCACATTGTGAACTGATAACAACTGTATAAGTTTAAAAGTGGATGGATATTGCCAATAATATTTCTTAATGTATAGTTTTCTTACATCACTATATCTATTACATTCTAGAACAACATGGTATTCATCTTCTACAATATTGTTATTGCACATAGTACATAATCTATTTTCTCTATCTACATTGTAATATCTGCCTGTTTCTATGTTGAGGCTATGGGCGGATATACGATATTTACATATAAAAGGTTTATATATTTGATTAACAGGTCTATCTAAATAAAATTGCAGTATATCTGCGTCATATATATATCTGTAAAGTATACATTTTGATGAATTATTAAAAAAAAGCATTAGCATCAGCAATAAAGGTATCTTTCACTCTTTGTTTTAACTCATGTATGAATATATCAACATTATTTACGCTTTGTTTTAGCCATACATCATGAAAACCATATCTACATAAAATATCTTTGACTGAACATGCCCAATTCGATTTGTCATTGGGTTTTTTAAATGAACTCTCCAACATATCTTCATAACATGCTTTAAGTATACAGTTATCAGTATTTAATAATTTAAACCAAAACTGAATCAGTCTTCTTTGTCTTTCATAATACATTGGATAACGTCCCAATTCACAGTACACCATGTTATTTACAGCAGTTTTTCTAACCTTTAGAATTCGTTTTAAAAAATATAAATGTACTTTCTCTATATCATCAGCTTTATGATTACCCCACACTACACAGCTATAATTAAGTATACTAGATACATAAGTATCAAATAAGGACAGTAACGTTTCACAGTTATAATATTCATCTACAATTTTACTACATAAAGCAAAAACAGCTTTTCTTCCTTGATTGGCTAACATTTTTTGTGTATGTAAAAAACTGCCATTATAATTAAAAAGAATACCCAAATATACAAAACTATCACATATATCTATTTGGTTGTTATTCAAAAACCATTTTTCTTGACTTTTTACACTACCTCTATTTCTAAACACGACCACTTTAGTTTTAGACATATTAATATATAAACCATATTCCTCTGCAGAAGAGTTTACAGTATTTATCATATTTTGCAGATCATCTATGTTCTCACTAAATAAAACAGTGTCGTCTGCATACATAAGTAAAAATAAATTTAAGGATTTCAATTCATATGACTGACAGCCATTACTGATTAGCTCTACTTCCATATCATTGACATACAACGAGTATAATAAAGGGGATAAAGATTCCCCTTGCATCAAGCCAGTATTACAATTAAAAAAATCTGAAATTTTTCCATTACACTTTATACTAGTTTTCAATTTAGAATACATAGATTTAATTACAGTAAGAAGTTTACCAGTAACGCCACATCTAACTAATCTCAACCACAATTTTACATGAAAAACACTGTCAAACGCTTTAATATAATCGATAAAACAGCAATATAAGCGTTTACCTTTTCTTAATGACTTAGAAATCAGGGAATGAAGACAGAAGATGGCATTAGAAGTGCCGTATCCAGGACGGAATCCAAATTGTGCATCTGTCAGAGTGTTGTTAATCTTGCACCATGTTATAAGTCTTGAATTAATCAACGACGTAAATAGTTTTCCTAAATGTGACACCAACGAAATACCTCTGTAGTTTCCAGGATCGTCAGGATTTCCTTTCTTAAAAATTGGAATTAAAATACATTTCACCCATATTTCAGGAAAATTTCCAGAACATAAAATATTGTTGAACAGTTTGCAAAGTACAGGTTTCAATAAAGTTTTACCAAACAGTATATACTCATTCATTATATCATCATAACCAGTCGACTTGTCTCTTTTTAGTTTTTTGATGCACGAATCCAGTTCTTTTTCTGTAAACGGAAGATCAAGTTCCTCAAAAACTGTTTCCGGAGTATCACTCGTTCCAACATTCACTTCGGGCGGTTTAGACATAAGTTTTTTAAAATGTTCCTCGAATTGGTCCAATGAAATGTTATTTTTAACGCGCTTTTTACGTTTTTTAAAATTCTTATAGAAACGTTTCGGATTTTTCTTCCTTAGTGACGACAGCATATTTACTCGTTGGTTCTTATAATGTCTTTTAAGTCTTGTTTCGCAGCACTTATACTTTTGCTTTGAAAGGTTAAAGTTAATTCTGTTTTCATCCGAGCGGTATTTGTTAAAACTGTCTAATGCATTTTGATATTGTATGTATAATGTTTTGCATTCATCGGTAAACCAAGGCTTGTCCGCATTAGATTTGTGAACTTTATCGCCATTTTCACAAAATTCACACTGTTCTTTGTATGTTACTTCAGATTTCGTATACTGTTCATATATATCAGTTAAAAGATTATTAAGTCTTTCTACACACGTATCTATATCGCTGTTTTCGTCAAAATTTACCAGTAGATCATCAAACTTTTGTGTGTTGAGTATCAATTTACTTCTGATATCATCTTCTGACCCTTCATTCCAGTTAAATATATTGAACTTAGTTTTATTACAATGACATTGACCGTAAGACTGATTATTACCCTTAAGGTACAATTCAACTACTATTGGAGCATGACATGAATACATATTAAATGGTTCAACATAAAAAGATTTAAAACATTTAAACATTTCACTTTGTGTAAACAATAAATAATCAATAACGCTACTACCGTTTTTATTATTAAATGTTATTTTCCCACTATCTGTTCCAAATCTGCCGTTACATATACGTAGACCGGACGACTGGCATAACTGCAATATACGCTGACCAAAACTATTTGGAGGTTTAATGTCTTCAGATTTTCTATTACAAATATAACTATCATTTACATAGTCAATAAAAGAAATACTGTTAATCAGTTCTTTATCCAATGTATCATTAACTATATTGTCCGCTTTTAGACCTACTCGTCCATTCAAGTCGCCTATCACAGCCACAGTTCCTAATGTACTATAATGTTCAATATTTTCTTGCAGTATATCGAAAACATCTATATCATATTTACGGTAAAATACATTTTTATCAGGCGGCATATAAATAGCACAAATATACAAATCTAAACCATTTAAACATACATTTTTGTCAATTTTTAACCAGATCATACTATCTGCACAACAATTCAATAAAGTAGTATAGGGAGTTAACCATTTCTTATAAAAAATGACTACACCTCCTCCTTTACATTTTTCTCTATACACAAATTCTTTTTCGTAGCCTTTCATTTCAAATTCATCGGGACATTTAAGCCAGCATTCATTTAGACACAATATATCATATTTATTTACTAAATTCAAGAAATTTCTATCTGACAATTTCCGGATCAACCCTTTTGATATGTTCCAAGAGCAAATTTTCAAGGAACCACTATTTTTAGCACAATCATTCTCCGCTACCTCCTATTCCTTCCATAGCTCACCATTAACATACAATTTGTCTCCAGCAATATAAGCTTTTTTGTTTTTTTTCCTTTCTTTGAGCATGATGGGTACCAGTTTTTTCCGTCTTTCTAGAACCTCTTTGGGATACTGTGGGCTTATACCATAATTGGTGTTTTTTAAACGGTTTGAGACACTGCGGATCATTTCACGATCCTCGAATTTTCTAAATTTCACCACAATTGGTCTTGGTTTGGCTGCTCCATCTTTCCTTTTTCCTAAGCGATACGCTTTTTCCAAGGTTAAATACAATACTAAGTAAATTTGCAAATGCGGTACATTCACATTTAGAAAAAGTTTCCACAAGTCTCAGATGAGACAGATGTGAGAGGTTTTATTGAACTTCTTTTGAAATAGTTACACAATTTGCAATCTTTTAAGAACACGTAATTACAGATTGACGAGCTATAATTGTTAAAAAAGGTAATTTGATACCGTAACTTTAACATATTTAAATACTTTGTATTTCATGGTCATTGAAGAATGTGACTTGTGGCCGACTTCAAAACGTATAATGGACTGTGCACTTAAACTAAAAATAAGATTTGTTTTTATCCTTGTCAACTGGAATATGTTTAAAGGCGGACAAGGGGGATTTTTTCTCCTTTATATGATAAAAAATAAATTAAAAAAACTCTTGTATCTATAAAAGTTGGTCTAGCTACATAATTTTATGTATAGTGGTCAAAGCACTGTGTTCACACGTTTAGTTATTAATTGAACGTTTTTAAATTCTAGCCTTAAACCCCGAGGAGATTAAAGGGATGGTAGGGTGTTACGTTCCAGACCATATGAGTATTTGGACCGTACACGTACGGTCTATACTGTATGCGTACTTTTTCAAAATATACTCATACGGTCGGACTGTACGCGTACGAGCTGCTTAACTTTAAGACGCTGGACAAGTTTATTTACAACCGCTGGGTCGATGCCACTGCTAGTGGATTGTTTTTTATTCCCCGAGGGTATCAACAGCCCAGTAGTCAGCACTTCTGTGTTGACATGAATAATCATCGAATACGTATGGACATAATTATAAATTAACTGTTTATAAAACTGTGATTTTTTTTTATATATTTTAGGCTTTTTTACCTCAGGAATAGACTACATTAGCAGTATTTGGCAAAACGTTTAGGAATTTTTGGTCCACAATGCTCTTCAATTTCATACTTAATTTGGCCTTTTTAACTCTTTTAATTCGAGCGTCACTGACGAGTCTTTGGTAAACGAAACGCGTCTGGGGCAACTACGAAATTTCAACCCTGGTATCTATAATAAGTTTGATATACACACCATTAAAAGGGTAAGGGTCCATGCATCATTTTCGTTTTGGTTTATGGATAACACCTTATCTTTACTATAATTGGAATTAACAAAGCGGTTTTATACAGAAGAGAGCTACTTTTGTTGTTTTCATTGTTTTTGTATTTCATTGCTGTATCAAGACACCAGCAATTTCTCTTCTTGTTTTGCGCTTGGATTTTTTCATGAGAGAAATTTAATAAAGGTTTTGGATTTTTCTATAAAAATACAAGAACTATAATCGTATTTGAAACTATAAATAAAAAGTGAATAAAGTGTTCTGTAAGTTTCAATGGAAATGAACACGGTATTTTCATATAGACACTTACTTTTTTTTATTAAGAACAGTAGCACAGAAAAGTTCATACGCCTTCCCTTTTCAAAACATGCACACAAAAATAAAAGATGAATCGCCGTCTTTTTTTAAAACTGGTGTCCGGAGACAAGGTTGCTTTAAGAGACTAAAGGGAAAAAAATCGGAACTACCATTACAGCTATTATTCAACCCTGAAACTGAAGAAATAACAAATATTTTGCTGTTAGATCTTTTTAAAAAGACACGATCTATAAACAGATGGTTGTCAAAAATTATATTGTTTTTGGTAAGGCCTCGACTCATTATTATATTTTCTCTCTCGCAACTATGTATAAAATTGAGAATGAAAATGGAAAGAGTCAAAAGATACATACATACTTACGTCAACTTTATTCAAAGTCAAAATGCAGAACATTTAAAATTCAGTTCAAGAGAAGTCCGAGTCTGATGTCAGAAAATGTAACCAAAGAAAATAAACAAAATGACAATAATACATAAATAACAACAGACTACTAGCAGTTAACTGACATGCCAGCTCCAGACTTCAATTAAACTGAAAGTAACCTCCAGACTTCAATGAAACTGAAAGTTACCAATCACAAACACGGTTTTCACGTTTACAAAAAAAAAACACCTGTTTGGAGTACATTCCTACAAATCTCTTGAATTTATTACACAAACTCCCTTGTTTACATTGTACATTTCAACAACTCTCGTGAATGCATTTAACCAACTTTCTTAAAATGCTGAACAACTCTCTTTATAACAGTTACAAGTTTGAGCTTTCTAAAAAGCTGGGGACTCCTTCTCTCTAGCCTAGTTTAAGGTAATGTGTGTGCATGTGTTTGTTGATATTGTATTGGAAATGTTATAGATATTGATTGATATAAATTGGATTGACTTTAAGATTGCGTTATACACCCATGCTTTTAAAAAAGGTTCACTTTACTTGTTATTCTTTATCGTATTTAAGCCAATAGCTGTTGCTGTAACTCATAAAACAACCAATCAGAATTTATTTGTGATCAGTATTTATTGTGACAAATCGCAACTGTGTCCTGAATACAAGTCTCTTAAAAAAGGGCGGCAACTATCTTGAATCCATCGTGCGTTGTACGACTCTTTTCAATACATTGCAATAGTTCTCGTGAACACACTGTAAGATCTGAACTGAAATCATAAGTGAAATATTGTAATGCCGGCATTCCCCCCTTTTTATATATAAACCTATGTTTCTATGATACGACAGATTTGTGTATGTTAGTTTGTTAAGAAGTTTTATTTCACATACAGATTCCGTATTTTCGCGGTAGTTACCTTATTATACTATAAACTGAAATAAAACTCTTCTAATGATCTATTAATAAATTTAAAGTCAAAACCCATCTTTATTGATGAAGATCAATCCATGTTTACAAACAATATCAACAATACGGGAATTTCACTTGTGTGATCCATGGTTGCCGATTGGTAAACAATATGTAACAAGCTCTGCCATTGGTCAGTCGAAAGTATAAATACAAAAACAACAACAGAATCGACGGAGGGTTGGGTTAACCATGAATGGATAGTAACAAACTTAAATAGAAGCTTGAAAATGTCTGAGAAATACAGACAAGCGTTGGAAATTAACTTTGTTTTAATTTAAGATTGTCGGTGCCGGTGACGGTGCTATATACGGGTGCCGGTTACGGTGCTAAATACGGGTGACGGTGACAGTGACAAATACAGTCACCGGTCCCGGTGACGGTGCTAAGGTTGTCGGTGACGGTGTTAAGGTTGCCGGTGACGGTGCTAAGGTTGTGGCTCATGGTGCTAAAGTTGTTGGTATCGGTACTTAATATTTTTATTATACCAAGTTGGTGTGGTATAAGGTGGAATATGGTAGTAAAATCTTTATATAGGGAGATTATAGAAATAGTCTAAATAAGTGACAACTTTGCGACTTGACTGTTGAGAAATATACTAGTGTTGTATGTCTACGCAAGACCAATCATTACCGGGAACTCGACCAGACCAGTGACAGAGCCTGCAAGACCCATTCTCTCCAACGGAGATTATTTCTTTTCGTACTAATAAAATATGAAACTTTATTTATTTAGATATTTTATTTCATAACTGAGAATTATAGATAAACACAAGTATACGATCTCCCTTTCTGTAACGTGGTTTGGTCCGACGGTAAACAGCGAACGTCGAACCTTACACTTTATAGATTCTTTTACTCTCTTTTTCTTTGTGACCCTGTGTTCTCTGGTGGCCGACTCTAGCACCAGAGAGGCGGCGTTACAATATAATAGACTGTCACTACATTGCAATCCGGCATATAGTAAAACTCTTGCTAAAACATTACCAATTAAGAAAACTGCGTATGTTGTGATTTGAATGTCTCTTAAGGCCACACCAATTTAATTTCTTGTTCTACGGATTTTTGAACTCCAAAATTTGGGGCGAGCGAGCGATTTGAAAATTTTAATAAAAACATATTTAATTTGCAAATTTTTGAGGCGAAGCTTGAAAAGTAAAGGCGAGCGATTATAATTTTTTTTGTAAACATAAAATAGTAGGTTTTGACAATATTAAAGCTTGATTTATCACTTGTACTTTGACATTTCTTTAATTTCTGAAGTATTTTTTCCCTGTTCACCAAGAAATAATTAAATCTGGGTTATGTATGTGTGACTGACAATGAGACAATTCTCCTTCCAATTCATAATCAGTTTGGGGACAACCCCTTAATGTTATAAATATCCCTTTTACATGTTTTATGAGGGGTCAATATAAGTTATAATATATTTGTTAGTACAAAAGGCTCATATTTTCTCAAAGAACTATATATCTATCTGGTATTAAATGGTCAAAACATGTCCAAGAATTTTGTAATATTCCTGGACTTTAACCATGTTAACACATTTACTTGAACAGTTTAATATTATTCAAAATAAGTGGACCTCTTTTAGAAAAGTTGTTTAAAATATGATGTAACTCTCCTCTTTTTGAGTACAAAATTCTAAGTTTAAAAGGTTTTGTATAGAAGAACTATACAAATCCTTGGTATTTCTATTTTCTTTTCTACATCAGTAAAATGTCCCCTGGTCTGAGGGAGGGTTGTTCTCAACCTGATAATAACAAACACAGGTCAAAGTACGGCCTTTTACACAGGGCTTTGATACAGACCAAACAGCAGGCTATAAAGGACCCCAAAATTATTAGCGTACACAATTCGAAGAGGAAAACCAACGATCTAATTTATATATCATGTATATCCAAACGGGAAAATACCAATGAACAACATCAACAAACGATAACTGCTGAACGACAGGCCCCTGAATCGCCAGCATACAATATAATTGCAGTTGAAGGCAAATCCTTCAGAAGTTCTTTGTACTTTATTCTAAAAACGAACATTTTTTAATAGGGAATATAAGTAAGGGGGAAAGTAACCAATTTTTTGTTCTTTTTATAATATTTACAAAAAAACGGTGCAGGAAATGGACATGATTACATTTCCGGATGCGGGAAGCGGGAATATAAAAAAAAAATAAAAAAATTCTGTTTTGAAAAAAATAGGTGCGGGCGGGTCCGTCGAACAAGGAATCAAATTGGTGTGGCCTAAGAGAAATGATCAGGCTTCGCGCGAAAAGAAAATCCGAAAAAAAACTTAAGGTAAATGGCTTCTCTCATATACTCTGTGAGTATAAAGATGACAAGACGGATCAAATGTCTAGAATTTATCATTATAATGTATAATTGCAGATCAAACAGTACATAACTCTCACATCATAGCCACAGAAGTTCTTGAATGTCTTGCCCTTGGAGCCTTCCTCGCAGCTGTGGCTTGTGCTTTCCTCAAGATGTTCATATTGACGGAACAAGGCATGTTATTTGTTCTTACAGGATTGCTCAACTTGATGGCAGGTAAATAACTATATATGAAATTGTATTTAATTATTTTTTGGTGTTTGAAATTTCGGAAATATAAACGACAACAAATATGCAAATAATTCAGTGGTTTTTGTTTATTTATGTGTTACATATTTGTTTTTCGTTCATTTTATGTACGTAAATTAGGCCGTTAGTTTTCTCGTTTGAATTGTTTTACATTGTCGTTTCGGGGCATTTTTTAGCCGACTATGCGGTATGGGTTTTGCTCATTGTTGTAGGCCGTACGGTGACCTATAGTTGTTTATTTCTGTGTCATAATAATCTCTTGTTGAGACTTGTCTCATCGACAATCATACCACATCTTCTTGTGCATACATACAGTCACTCTCTAAATTTAAAAAAAGCTGAAAACCTTATGTTTGTTCTATTAAAAGTGAGATACGGTATGATTTATAATGAGACAACTATCCACGAGAGTTAAAATGAACGGGCAGTAAGGGGACGACCAATTGATATTCTGGGGGGGGGGGGGGGGGGGCAGGAGGATTTGTTTTTGATCGGTTATTTATTTTTGTAAACTATTAGGACAGATTATTCATTTTCTGCACAATTGAAGCAAGATTTTTCATTTTCATGAAAGCAGGGGACTGATTATTCATTTTCACAACTATATTTATGATTTTCGAAAACATACAATTTTTAAATGATTTGTTTATTATAAATAATACATGTATAGTCAAGTCATTATGTATCATTTAATCAGAATTAATCCTCCTCCTCTGCAGAAATGTATCTTTTATATTACCAACTGCATATACATGTATTGCATACATACATAACGTCTTTTTGTGTCGGGAAAAAGTAAAAACACAAAATACTGAACTCCGAGGAAAATTCAAAAAGGAAAGTCCAAAATCAAAAGGCAAAATCAAAAGTCCAAACACATCAAACGAATGGATAACAACTGTCATATTCCTGACTAGGTACAGGCATTTTCTAATGTAGAGAATGGTGGATTGAACCTGGTTTTAAGTTAAGCCTTTTTCAACTGATTTTTATAGTTCGTTCTTATGTTGTACTGTTATATCACTGTCCCATGTTAGGGGAGGGTTGGGCTCCCGCTAACATATTTAACCCCGCCACATTATTTATGTATGTGCCTGTCCCAAGTCGGAGCCTGTAAATCAGTGGTTGTCGTATGTTTATGTGTTACATATTTGTTTTTCGTTCATTTTTTTACATAAATAAGGCCGTTAGTTTTATCGTTTGAATTGTTTTACATTGTCTTATCGGGGCCTATTATAGCTGACCGTGTGGTATTGGCTTTGCTCATTGTTGAAGGCCGTACGGTGACCTATAGTTGTTAATGTCTGTGTCATTTTGGTCTTTTGTGCATAGTTGTCTCATTGGCAATCATACCACATCTTCTTTTTTATATAGTATTAAAGTTTGGTTTTAACCAGCCTCTTCTAAAAGTGTTGGCATAAATATTTCGCCGAGCGGAGTGAGGTAAAATTTTGTTTTAAAGGGTTTTGGAGCCACTGAAAGCCCAAGAAGCTATCGAACAAATAATGCAAAATCATGCTTTCTGTGTATTCCAAAGACCCTTTCTTAATCTGAAAATGCAAGTTTTGTTTTGATAATTTTTTGACAATATTTTGGTCTGAAAGCAAAATGTATAGATTCAGTGTAAGACTTAAGTTTCTAGGGACAACATCAAAAGACCAATATGCATGATAAAGCAAAAATGGAATTCACATAGTTAAGTCTGTGGCTGCTGTTTTTTTTTAAACTCATGATCAAGTTCATAACAACATAACTAGATTACAAAAGGAATGCAACACTTACAGAATACAGAAGGGCAATCAATGAACAAAAGACAAATGAATAAGAAACATTGATCCCGAAAAATCAGGGCTACGTCTGAGGGAAAACAGAACTCGCCGTGAACACAATTTGATATGGAGACAAGCGTTTGGTTTTGAAATTTCCTGCATTTGTCTCAAAGTAGTTACGGCCCTGATAAAATAAAAGTGAGGTAAGGTTTCCTGACACATCATACCTCAAGTTAAATGAAACCAATTTGCAGACATTTCAAGTACATGTATATTTAAATAATATTTATACTTTTATTATTAAAAAAATTGGGAAGTGTTTCCAGATTTTTTGTTGGGAAAAAAGATGAATTTATGAAGAATCTGGTGCCATCTCATACTTTCAATTAGACCTGCTGAGTTATTTATTTTCAATACATTGCAAGTCAGGTAATTTATTTTTCACCTTTAAGGTGGTACCTAACTCTACAGGGAGATAACTCTGTAAAATCAGCTAAACGTTTTAATTACGTTATGATGTTAATATTAAACCTCTCAATGATCAAAATAAGTGTTTTTCAAACTGCTATATAATCAGTGTAATTTTCCTGATAAAACCGTTGGTTCAAATTTTTTGAATTTTTTATATTTTTGTCAAAGTGTCAGAGTAAATACTTTGTCAAAATTTTATGAAAATTAAACGAGCCAAATTAATTTAAAAAACACATTTGTTTTCTTACAGGAGTATTTGCCTTGATCGGAGTCATTGTCTTCGCCACAACGTCAAATGGTTTTTTTACGATAGATTCGTCTAACTTGCACTACTCCTTCGGGTTATGTATCGTAGGTGGAATAGGAGGAGTGTTCTCTGGTATGGTATTCCTACTAGCATGGAGATGGGTGAGAAACTGAGGAAGACAACAAGATTGAAGAACTTTATGTTAACATGCCATCTTTATGATAATCACCGAAAGAATCTTTTAACTTTAACCATTTTGTTGTTTTGTTTTGTAGTTTTTATAATACAGTTAACTCTCGTTATCTCGAACTCGGTTGACTCGAAATTTCGGATGAGTCGAAGTTTTCACGTGGTCCCGAACTTTATTCCATACAAAGGTATGTAATTCGACTCCTGATGAGTCGAAATTGGATGAGTCGAAAATGTATATTATTATTTTCAATCTTATCAGTCTTAAGTGTGTACGCCTGTCATTGTGACAAAGTAGATCAGATATTTTAAGAATTTACATGTATGATTAAAAGAATGGAAAACTTGGAAAAAAGAAATCCGAAAGATATCAAATTTATTCGTTCATTGTTTAATCATACGTTTTTTGATTGAGTTAAGTCTGCCAATTGATATTTTATCGTATGTTTTTCTTTGTTGTGATGTTATGCTATTGTTTCAGAAAAAGGGAGAAGGTTTGGATCCATTAAAACGTTTAATCTCGCTGCAAATGTTTGCACCTGTCCTAAGTCAGGAATCTGATGTACAGTAGTTGTCGTTTGTTTATGTAATATATACGTGTTTCTCGTTTCTCGTTTTGTTTATATAGATTAGACCGTTGGTTTTCCCGTTTGAATGGTTTTACACTAGTAATTTTGGGGCCCTTTATAGCTTGTTGTTCGGTGTGAGCTAAGGCTCCGTGTTGAAGGCCGTACTTTAACCTATAATGGTTTACTTTTTAAATTGTTATTTGTATGGAGAGTTGTCTCATTGGCACTCACACCACATCTTCCTATATCTATGAACAATTTGACAGTAGTAGACTCTAAAGTTCTCAGTAGCATTCCGTTGTTCTCAAATACATCAGTATCTGTTCTCAATATATATTTTAACTGAACTCTTATAGATAGCATCATACTGCCAATACTTGACTCTTTCTTTTGTTAACCTTTATATTCATGTAAGGTTTACTCAACTGTTTGCACGGCATTTTTATTAAAACCATTAACCCTTTATAAACCTTTATAATGGTTGTGTTTAATCTTGATACCAATGTATCCAGCTGTTTTTGGCAGCACTGGGTTCAGTTTTTCCTGACTAAATCAATGATAAACAAATCTGTTCTTCTTTCTCTCCTCTTGTAAATAAAATCAAAGTACTGAAGTACTGAACATCAGAGGACCTTAAGTTATGTTGAATTATTGATAAATGACAGGTGTTTATATTATACCTGCTTGACAGATATGTTCACCTTACAATATAGTACAAATAATATAATTTATATATATATATATATATATATATATATATATATATATATATATATATATATATATATATATATATATATATATATATCATATCTGAGATACTGACTTGAACTAGGAAACTTAACTTTGTGAATTATCAATGATTATGTGGCCAAATTAGAACTGTTAGATTGGCATAATGACCATATAGTTGCACACAAACAAAAATAGTTAGCATATAACTTATAATAGAGAATCAACATAGAAAACAATTCTTCGAGTAGCTATATAGTCACTCACTGAACTATGATAAAGAGGTTCAAGACAATCATATCAAAACAAATAAATTGTAATATTGGAGCTAAAGATACCAGATGAACAGCAAACTCATAAATCGAAAATAAACTTACAATTCCATGACTAAAACTAAAAAAGACATACAGACAAATAAACGTACACTAGAAACAACATAGAAAACGTAAGACTGAGCAACACGAACCCCACCAAAACATGGGGGTGATCTCAGGTGCTCTGGATGGGTAAGCAGATCCTGCTCTACAAATGACATTTATTAACAATGTTTGTTCATGTAGTATCCAGGTCTTCTACTTTCTGAAACATTTAGCTTTTGGGTCAATCGCTAATCAAGCGAATGTTAACACAGCAATATTACTATCCCTTATTCTAGACTTTTGTTGCAGTCAACAAAAACTTTTTAAATGTTCATAAATAGCTTCACTGAGTTATCTTGGTTTTATTGCAACACAGTCAATCATTTATCCATTATATCTAAAAAAAAAATTAAAAAAAAATCAGCAGCTATACATGTACATTGTAGGTTCTGTTTTCTAATTATTAAATGGTTCATTGTAAATATCACAATGTATTATATGTAGATAGCCTTTCGCTAATGATGGTATTTTTGTTAATTGAATTTCACAACATCTGGATAGTTTTTCAACTGTTAGTCTTTTTTTACTTTGTTCTGAATTTAATACTTTGGATACCACTGGTAAAAGCAATGAGAAAATTTTGCACCATACATATAGAACACAACTACCATATGAATGTGTCGGTCCTTAGTAAGAAGCATGTACAACAGGGCTTTTAATTTTTTGGTTTATATCTTGATTTTCCGTTTGTACATTGATGTGGCCATTAGTTTTCTTGTATATATTGTTTAACATTTGTCATTTCATGGCTATTTCTTACTGATGTATCTTTATTTTTTTCTGATTGTAAAAGTGTTGTATGGTAAGCTTTATTTCTTTTTCATCATTTTGTATAGAGCTGGTGTCTGATTACCAATCATACCTGCCTTTTCGTTTCTTTTTTTTTTAATGAATAATGACAACAGTTTGGTGTTAATTTTTCATTTATGTATGTACTGTACATGTAACAATATAAAACAGTATATATACATGTATAATCTCATTTCATCATTAATATTGGTCATTGTTGGTATATATTTATCTTTAAGTTTAACAATGTACTGAAAAAGAGCTATCTTCTAACAGATAATTAGTATTTAGTATGGTTATTGTGAAACCACTGATTCAAAGGACAAGTTTCACTTATTGCCCATAATGACCTAAAATATAAACTTTAACATAAAGCTCCAAAAAGTTCACAATTTGGTTTTGTAAATGGGTCTTTTTCAAAAGTCTTAACGCTCAATAAATCAGTTCTTTTCATAAAAGTACATGTTATGTTCCAAATTTTGCCAAAATATGATAATTTTGGTCAATTTTCAGACCCGAAATTAAGCCTTTAGGAATAAAGATTTGGCCGCTACCTACCATCCAAAATGTTTTGTGACCAAAAGAATCCAAATCTGATATATATATAATTCATCAAAATAAAAACTTTTTGGATCTTGGATGGCAGCCAAGGTTAATTATACCAAAAAACAATTAAAGTTTTACCATAGTTATCTGTGGTATAATTTTCACAATTATTCAATTGTTTTGTTGTGTATGATTTACAAAAAGAAAAATAAAGATGGCAAGACATGAAGGAGGCCGTCTGATTTTTTAAGTGACATATGAATAACAGAGTCAGTGTGGGACCACTAAGCTAAACTGCCCGCTTTGCACCAGCCAATATAAATGAATGCCTAGGGTGGGAATTGAACCCACATACACCAACTCTGTTGTCCCTATTTTTTTAAATGAACAAAAAATTGTCAAGAACAAATTTAAAAAAATGTATAAATGTGTTAAAATTTAATTATCAAATTATACATGAAAATGTAGGTTGATTTTCGGTGATTCAGATGTCTCCTTAGATTGTAGTCTCATAGGCTCCACTGTACAGCTACATGAATATACAGCGTAAGAGGGTTTGAAATTGCTGAGGCAGATTTTTTTGGGGAGGAGGGAGCTGAAGGCACGCCTTTTTCAAGGGGCTTCATGTATGGTAAATGTGTAGTCCTTTTTTTATATAGTTTTACCCAAAATGTTGACTTGCCAGACCCCTCCCCCTTTAAAACTCCTGGATTCTCATCCGATTTGATAGAAATCTAAACTGTTAACAAGGTTTCATAAGTAATAACAATTATGTTTGGGAATTAAACATAGATAGGTTCCTTTAAATGTTGCTGAACATTTTGTTTGAATTATCTAGAATATACATGTACATGCACATGTGGTTTTAATCGTGTACATTTTAAATCCCTGTTAACTTATGCGTGACTTGGGCTTCTGGTACAAATTAAAACATGGAATTATTCATGCAAACTCCCAGAAAGATTCTTTAGATTTAAATTTCCACAGAATAATAAATAAACAAAAAACATTAAACATTTTAAACATTTAACATTTTGATAAAATAAAATAATACACTAACCCTTTGCAATGTTGCAGTTCAACTTTTAATCTGGGGTTCCGGAAAACTTTTAAAATATCTCTTGCAGTCATATGCACGGCATAGCACTCATAGGTTTGTCTCAATAAAGATTTGCTAAGTTTGCTTATGCAGAATCCCAATATCGCTCTCATTAGTATAAATAGCCTCATGTGTGCTCAAATAACCATTTAGATTAGTCTCAATATTGATATATCTAACTCAATTGAGTAGATCTAGCTCAAATTTTACTCATACATGTAAGTGATCATATTTGCTCAATTTAAGATCTCATGGGTGCTCGTAGTGAAAGTTAACTGATTGTATTTGCTCAATTCAAGTACTCATGTATGCGTGAACAAATGTCTAATTCAAATGACTAAAATTTTACATGGATATGGTTACACAATTTAAATAATGCTGAAGTATGAATAGCACATGTCATCAAATTATCATATAATTTTGGCAATACATGTCATGTACAGTATGGTCAAAATTATACAATACTACAAGGAAGACTTAAAAAACAGGACAGTTACTCTATATTTATATCTCCAAAACTGTAAGGATTCTCCTAATATATCTATAGGCTAGTAAATACGGGGCGCCGAATGGGACTCTTGTGGTTTTGTACTCAAAATTCAATTTTGTACGGACAAAAGTGACTTTTGTTCAACAAAAATAAGTTCAGTTTAACAAAATTTGTATCATACTACAAATTTAAAATTTTGTCATACAAAATTATGTATCAGCGGACAAAAGTCACTTTTGTCATGACAAAATTCATTTTTGTTACACAGACTTGAATTTTGTTACCTAATTTGAAAATTGGGCGACAAAAGTCAATTTTGTATTCAAATTAGTTTAGTTTGGTTTCTGTGAACTAATTTGCATACAAAATCGACTTTTGTTACACAAAATTGACAAAAATGAATTTTGTCTCAACAAAATTGACAAAATTGACTTTTGTCTCAACAAAATTGACAAAATTGAATTTTGTCTCAACAAAATTGACAAAATTGACAAATAAAGGCAACAGTAGTATACCGCTGTTCAAAACTCATAAATCCATGGACAAAAAACAAAATCGGGATAACAAACTAAAACCGAGGGAAACGCATTAAATATAAGAGGAGACTTTTGTTTAGTTTGGTTTCTGTGAACTAATTTGCATACAAAATCGACTTTTGTCTCAACAAAATTGACAAAATTGACTTTTGTGAGACAAAATTGACTTTTGTCTCAACAAAATTGACAAAATTGAATTTTGTCTCAACAAAATTGATTTTTGTCTCACGAAAGTCAATTTTGTCTAACGAAAGTCAATTTTGTCTCATAAAAGTCAATTTTGTTGTTACAAAATTGAATTTTGTCGTTACAAAATTGAATTTTGTCGTCACAAAAATGAATTTTGTCGTCACAAAATTGACTTTTGTCTCAACAAAATTGACAAAATTGACTTTTGTCTCAACAAAATTAACAAAATTGACTTTTGTCTCAACAAAATTAACAAAATTGACTTTTGTCTCAACAAAATTAACAAAATTGACTTTTGTCTCAACAAAATTAACAAAATTGACTTTTGTCTCAACAAAATTGATTTTTGTCTCAACAAAATTGACAGAATTGACTTTTGTCTCAACAAAATTAACAAAATTGACTTTTGTCTCAACAAAATTGACAAAATTGAATTTTGTCTCTCTCACAAAATTGAATTTTGTCTCACAAAAAACAATTTTGTCTCACAAAAGTCAATTTTGACTCACAAAAGTTAATTTTGTCTCACAAAAGTCAATTTTGTCTCACAAAATTGAATCTTACCTCACACAATTGACTTTTGTGATTTAATTTCCATATCAGGTAACAAAAGTCAATTGTGTATGCAAATATGTTTATATTTGCATACCTTTTAGACAAAATTGACTTTTGTCATGACAAATATGAATTTTGTCTACAAAAATGAATTTTGTCATGATAAAAATTAATTTTGTCTACACAAATGAATTTTGTCATCACAAAATTGAAGTTCTCACAAAACAAGTCTGTAGCACATAGTTTTGTAAGACAAAAATGATTTTGTTATGACAGAATTGAATTTTGTACAAAACCACAAGAGTCCCATTCGGCGCCCCGTAAGTAAATGGTACGGACAACGCCACTAATTGTGATTTACCCAAATTCGGACATTTCAGTGTAAAATAAGACTCTTGATTTTAAGAGCAAGAGTCATTATACACACGTATTTTATGTAGGAATATTCAGGGAAAATATTCCTACATAAAATACAATAATTTCAACCAATAATTATATATTAGAATTACTTACAATTCATTAACAAAATCCGCGTTTTTTCCAGTCAAGGGACATAATTAATCAAATATACTAACATGACTAATGCAACAAACAGTCGGAGAAGGAGCGAAAATCCGAAACAGTACCTTAAAAAAACAGAAAATAGTTCCACGTGTGTGTGTCCAAGTGATCAATCTACTGGTTATTTACGAAGAAAAGAAATTTAACTCCAAAAATTGTTGAGATCTTTAAAAAAAACAAATTGTTGCAATAAAGAATGCACAAAAAGTAACCTTGTCTTTAAGGGCCTTGCAGGTTCTTGTTACTCCTACCCAATCTGCTGGTATTTTCAAAATGGCTGCGGGGGACGCGGCCTGATAAATTATTTTAATATTGACAATGTGTCAGATTAAATATTCCTGATTTTGCTACGTTAATATTATAGACATATATGCTACAAACGGTTTAAAGAGGTTACTCAAAATCAAATAATTGAAATATAATTACCTTTCTGTATATAATTGCGTGAATTGATTTTCTCTCGTTTTTCTTCAAGCTCGCTCTTGCCCACTTGATGAATATGCATTCGTGGTATTCATCCGCAACAACAATTTTTCGGTATGTCATTGATATTGAAGATCGTTTGATTAATATACGAATATTTCTAACGACAAAACATTTTCATATTATTAATTTGCATTTAAAAAAATCAAAAAAATCTGAGTATCCATTGAAAACATGAATTTAAAAGAAGCGATAAGGAATTTTATTCTGCACTATAATGTCCGCGAGTCTATAATTTTTAAATGTCGGTTATCAAACCAAAACTAATTATATATGCATATCTATAAATAGAAAATTAGACAATGGCAATACACCCGAGGCCCTCAAGGGCCTCTGATGCAAAAACCCAAACACATCACTGATTTATTTATAGGTGATGAAATAATCCGACCATTGTTGGACATGTGTTCAGAAATAAAACAAATACATAATTTTTACATCAAAGCTTAGAAATATGTAACAGTTTGTCATTTTTGAAAATAAAAAGTGAAACTATTAATTGCATTCTGAACATCATGTTTTCTACTTACCAGACCTGTTAAAAGGTCTGCTCCTGACCAGACCTGTGGACAGGTCTTCTACTGACCAGACCTGCAGCCAAGTCTGCGATTGACAGATTACCGTGTTTTAGACTTTTCATATCAGACTTGAGCTTTAAATATGTAACAATATTCGCATTGTTCTTTTTTCTCAGAAGGCCTATATAGCAAATTACTTTACTCGTTAAACTATTATACATATTAGCAAAATACAAAATATTTTTTTTCCATTTCATATTTTCTTATATACCTTATTCAATGGCTATACAATCACATAGAGCTATCATACTAGAATTGAAAGTTTTTTTTTTTTAACTAGAAGGTGGATAGGAATGTTATCCAACGTATCGGAACAAAATTCTTATACCATGGGATATCAACATAAAACTTCTTTTATGGGAAAGGGTATAATTATCTGAAATTACAGCTGCATCATGTATTGTCCCAACAGTTTTGTCGTCTAAATGTGTTTTTAAGTCTAAATGAACACATTGTTTGAACTCTTCTAATAACATCAATTGTCTTAGGTTATCAAAATTGTTATCTGTTTTCTTTGAAGTAAGCCATTTATCAAATAGATCTTCTTTTTCCCGAGCAAATTCCACATAAGTTTGCGAATCAAACTTTTTATAAGATCTAAATTTCTGTCTATATGCTTCTGGTACTAGCTCATAAGCTTTCAAAACTTCCTGTTTCACCGTGTCATAATCAGAACTTTTTTCTGATGGAAGTGCGGAGTATATTTCAGCGGCCTTGCCCTCCAAAAACACTTTGTAGCATTGTAGTCCAATATGGGTTTGGCCAATTCAAATTATGAGCAATTTTCTCAAACTGTGGAAAATAGTTATCGACTATTTTTTCACAAAATCTGGGAACCAAACGTATATTTTTTGCTGCATCAAAATATTCTGATTTTGACTGGACTTTAGTGTTGCTTTCTTCTTTGACCATTTCAAGTTTTAGTTTCTCCATCTCTAGTCTTTCCCTCATTTCAAGTTCTGCCTGTTTTAACTTTAATTCATCTTGTTTTAATTTAAGTTCATCTTCTTTTAATTTAAGTTCATCTTCTTTTCTTATCTCCAGTTCTTTTAATTTGAGTTCATGTTTTAATTCAAGCTGTTTAAATTTAAAGGCGTCAATATTTTCGACCTTAAGTTCAAGAGCCTCTTCACCTAAAATTTCTGCGTCAACTAATTTGTCTATAACCAAATTTTTTATAATTTGTTTTCTCATAGATACTTTAAAATCTAATTTTAGTTGTTTAGCCAGCAACACTAATTCCTCTTTCTTTAAATTATCAAACCCCTCCAGGTCAGGCGTTTTTAAAAATTTACCGGCATCAAATGCCATTTTGTAGAATTTTGTTGGCTAGTTATAATAAAAATTACTCAACAAATTTTGAATAATATAATTCAGTCTCCCGGACGAGCCCCCAATTTCTGTTACGGCCAGAAATCGCCTTTAAATTGTAGCCAACAAAAGACACAAATCAATAATAAAATTTAACAATATTTATTATACAAAAGTTTACAAGAAGTATTACACAAATATTACTGTCAACTTAACTGTCATAATATGAGTCCAATCTTTTATCTTTGTCTGTATCCGGATATCTTTCGGAATCCAATCTGAATATTACGTTCACTACTACGGTCACAATCCAGTATGATGTTGTTTGTAGAATTAAAGTGACAATCCAAATGCGGTGAATACAAATGTCTATCGATGTCTAAGTCCAAGTGCAAGAGTGAGCGTTTAACTTTAGTGTCTGTATATGTATAATTGTCAAGGAAAATTCTAGAACAATCTATACCGGAACATCCTAGAAATTTACAATGGAAGTTTCTAGTAAAATGTAGAAGTTTATATAACGCATCTTTTATTAGGATCATTCTGGAAAATTCCAAACATTCTGTAATTGTTCCAGTAATTTCTAAACTACACAGTTCTAAGATTATTCTGTAAACAACTATCAGGCCATACAACACAAATTAGGCCAACATAAATAAATACAATAATTACAATATCATAACAATGGATATTTATATCTATGGATATTTCACCGCAATTCACCTTGTTTGTATGGGATTTACGATTCTGTTTTCCAAAAATATTCTAACGAAAGTTGTACAGTGTCCGGATATATAAGATGTTGTATAACTATCAACAATCTCGTTAATTTCGTCAGATTTGTAGAGAGATTTGTCTTTACCGATTATAATTGATAAATGGGACGTCGTAAAATATAATCGTTGTGTTCATGAATGAATAGTTCCACTTGCGTTAAGTTACAAAAAAAATCAATCAACCGACATATATACTGTTCCAAGAAGACAACCTCATATATTTTTTATTATAAAGTAGAAATGAATTGAGACATTTCAGTGTTAATCTCGTCATGCCTTATTAAATTTAAAATTATTTTTTTTTTATAAAGTGTTTACAATATCCATAGTCCTTTGTTTGTTTTAGTATCTTTAAACTGATTAAATGGAAGTGTTAAATCAAATGCAATTCGATTGGAACGATTATTTTCATTGGATGTTGACAAGTTTTTTGAAAGGTCAGATTCCATGTTCTACTTGTCCGTAACCCAAATTGCAAATTAATGGAAGGTGATTTTTTTTTATTATTCTATGGTTCACATGTTGTAATGTACTTTTATATTACATATACATGTAGTTCTGTGTTGTGCGTGTTATTGCGTGTATTTGTGCTGTATTCCTATCACATATTGTTGTCGTTTTAACGGTATAGGCGGGATTTTGGATAGCCATAAAACCAAGTTCGACCCACCAATATGAGAAGAATCTTAAAGTTTATTCTTGTAGCTAGCTTGTACGGTTGAGCAATAAAATCAGTACAATTAAGAGACAATGCTAAGAATGTTTTCAAATCGTCACTTGAAAACAATTTTGTCTGATCATACATGGTAGCATAATCATACATTAGTTTAGTTTGCTGGTTTAATCTTTAATGTTTTGGTTGGACTTGAGTACAATCTGACCTTCCCTTTCCTCCTACATTTGCTTAAAGTTATAGCTCTCTATTAATATATTAATCTGATGATTTATTAATATTCGTTCGATACCAATGTTTTGTGGATTTAGTGGGTACAGGGGGACGTTACGACCTACATTCTGCTTGAATCATCTTCATATGAGTTGTGTATACATTTTCACGATAAGTTGAAAACATTATTTGTTTGATGAAGTTAAAAAAATTAAAATTCACATATTTAAATACAAACACTGCATGTCTAAAACATTATATCCGTATCTATTATATATTGTTCACCATACCAGACGGGAAATTATGATTTCAAACAATCTATTTATAACACATTACATTTTGAAATGCGTGATTACGCATATGCCAATGTATTTTGTAATCATCTATGTTCATTCGTCAACAAATGTGTTTTACTTATCAACTGCATAAAAGGAATTTCCATTGACGATTGATCTATTAAAGTACATTCAAAATCTAAAAATAGAACAATCTTTAAGATTGCAAAATAAGTATATTCCAGGTGATATTATCTTTTACTATGCAAATAAAACATCCGGTTTCAATCAAATTAAATTCACTTTTGTAATGGTTTATAGACTTTGTTACAAAATTTTGGTTCTACGGAATTCTTTTTTTTTAATTCAGGCTACGGCTGAATCAGTGTCAAGGTAGTTGGTCAGTTAAAAATAGGAAAACAACACATTTTTTTTTAAATTGATTATTAAAGCATATTTAGTCCTGGTATCTATGATGAGTTTATTTACAACCACTGGGTCGATGCCACTGTTGGTGGAGATTTATTTCCCCGAGGGTATCACAAGCCCAGTAGTCAGCACTTTTTGTGCTGACATGAATTGTCATTGATATGGTTATATTTATAAATTTACTGTTTACAAATTTTTGATTTTTTTTGAAAAACTAAGGCTTTTCTACCTCAGGCATGAATTACGTTAGCTGTATTTGGCAAAACTTTTAGGCATTTTGGTCCTCAATGCTCTTCAACTTCGTACTTTATTTGGCCTTTTTTACTTTTTTGGATTCGAGCGTCACTGATGAGTCTTTTGTAGACGAAACGCGCGTCTGGCGTAAATACTAAATTAAGTCCTGGTATCTATGATGAGTTTATTTACAACCACTGGGTCGATGCAACTGCTGGTGGAGATTTATTTCCCCCAGGGTATCACAAGCCCAGTAGTCAGCACTTTTTGTGCTGACATGAATTGTCATTGATATGGTTATATTTATAAATTTACTGTTTACAAATTTTTGAATTTTTTGAAAAACTAAGGCTTTTCTACCTCAGGCATAGATTATCTTTGCTGTATTTGGCAAAACTTTTAGGAATTTTGGTCCTCAATGCTCTTCAACTTCGTACTTTATTTGGCCTTTTTAACTTTTATGGATTCGAGCGTCACTGATGAGTCTTTTGTAGACGAAACGCGCGTCTTGCGTGTATACTAAATTTAGTCCTGGTATATATGATGAGTTTATCATGATACTAAATTATTTAATGAGAATATCATACCAAAATGACATATAGGCAAACAATTTTCTTTTGCCCTATATCGCTTACAGAATTTATTATATTACTTTAGTGTTCCTGTTGTTCCATTTTTATCCTCTTATAGTTGATGTGTTTTCCTCGGTTTTAGTTTGTAACCCAGATTTGTTTTCTTTCAATCGATTTATGACTTTTGAACACCGGTATACTACTGTTGCCTTTATTTACATATTTGCACAAGAAATATAGTGCATTTATAGAATGTATTATTTCATATTGTAAACTATTTATTATACAATAGTTTACATATATAAAAAAGAAGATGTGGTATGATTGCCAATGAGACAACTGTCCACAAGAGACCAAAATGACACAGACATTAACAACTATAGGTCACCGTACGGCCTTCAACAATGAGCAAAGCCCATACCGCATAGTCAGCTATAAAAGGCCTCGATAAGACAATGTAAAACAATTCAAACGAGAAAACTTACGGCCTTTTTTATATAAAAAAAATGAACGAAAAACAAATATGTAACACATAAGCAAACGACAACCACTGAATTACAGGCTCCTGACTTGGGACAGGCACATACTTAAATAATGTTTACATGTTTTTTTTGTTTATTCAATACATGTAATTGTAATGTCAGACAGTTACGTGTAATTATTAGCATAAAAAAACAAAAACACGTTATAAAGGGCATTCGTCCGAAGCACTTTTCTGGATTTGCTTTCATCAAAATATTTAGAAAAAAAAGTAAAATAACAAAAATACCGAACTCCAAGGAAAATTCAAAACGGAGAGTCCCTTATCAAATGGCAAAATCAAAAACTGAAACAGATAAAACGAATGGAAAACAGCTGTCATATTCTTAACTTGGTAGAGGCAATTTTGTATGTGGACAATTGTGGATTTAACCTAATTTTATAGCTAGCTAAACATTTCACTTGAATGACAGTCATACGTAAACAATCAGTCTGATTCTAACAAAAAATTCTCTGAAACTGACATCATCAAGATGCTTGATATCTTGATTGACATATTTGTTCCGTTTGGAGGATGTGTTTTTCAACAAACAATCTACATTCCCATGGGAACCAACTGTGCTCCTCTTCTTGTTGCCTTTTTCCTTTATCCATACGAGGCTGCTTCATACAGGAACTTCATAAGAACGAGGAAATGAAGTTAGCAGTATTCTATAACCTCACTTACCGCTATATAAATGATGTTCTCTCTATAAATAATTCAACATTTGGTGACTATGTTGAATGCATCTATCCCATCGAACTTAAGATAAGGGATAAAACAGTTTGCCTCATATCTGGACTTACAACTAGAAACTTACAAAGAGGGTCGGTTGAAAACAAAACTTTACGACAAAAGAGATGATTCCAGCTTCCCAAGTGTGAAGTTTCCATTTCTATGGAGCAACATCCCAGCAGCGCATGCATACGATGAATATATCTCCCAGTTGATACTATATTACAGGGCTTGTACTTCCCATCATTATTTCCTTGATAGAGGGTTGCTGCTCATACGGGAGATATTAAACCAAGAGTTCCAAGTGATGAGGGTGAAATCATCCATTCGTACATTTATGGACGTTATCATGAGTTTGTTGACCGTTATGGAATATCTGTTTCACAGATGACAACGGATATGTTTCAATTGTCGTAGTTTTCCTTTCCCCTTTTACCAAAATGTTATCTAACGAATTAGACTTATCATCGACAAGTGTGTACTTATATGAGCAATACGACTGGTGCCACATGTGGAGCAGGGTCTGCTTACCCTTCCGGAGCACCTGAGATCACCCCCAGTAGGGTTCGTGTTGATCAGTCTTTAGTTTTCTATGTTGTGTTTTGTGTACTGTTGTTTATCTGTTGGTCATTTTTTTATCATTATATCATTTTGTGTATTTATTTAACTTATATGTAAATTGCAATATTGATAATATAGCACTATGTATGTACTGTACAAGAAAACAAAACATATATTTTCGGTTATAGTGTTATCATCAATCTTTCAGACTATACCTGACCTACCTGAATAATATACAATTCATTCAAAATTGATTAATACAACCGTTAACTGGAAACATGTAAATTAATAATAGTTTATAGACAACGAACCTAATCTCGGATGAGCTATGCTATGCAGATACTCTTTTGCTTTTTAACGCTATATGCTATGAATACATTAAACTAATGACATTATCTATTCATTGATGTTATAATAATATCCCTGTAAACGACTAACAGCATGCAGTTTATCTATCTGTAGATTATCTAGCTTCTGGTGCTAATGAACAAAGATCTTTACTGAGATAGCCGTGTCAGTGGAGTATGTGCAATACTAGTACTGTTGTTGAATAAAAAAAAATTATTTAAAATTTCTTGATTTAGAATGAATATTTTGCCAACATTTTGCTGCTGCAAATCCGGAGATAGTGACTCCTAACCAGTCCATGCACCAATACTGCAATGGGATGTTGGAGGATTTTCAATACGAAGACGATGGGCTTTCATATATACAAAGGCTTATACGTACAATCTGGGTACTGAACCGTCGATAATATGTCCTTGCAGTACTTGTGGTTGTCTCATAAGAAGTATGTATCCGATTGCACAGGTGTATAAGTCGCAATTGGCCGTGGTGACTTGTTGACACTGGTCACATGCTCTGTCATTGGTGATGACAGATTAAACAAGACATAATTGTTGGAAATAGAAAGTGGTCTGATGTACACAAAACAGTTTCTTCTAGCTGGTGAGTATCTCAATTAACAGGATAGCACTTTTGGCTTACCCAAGTTAAACTATATAAATATCGAATCGACGTTTTGAAGACATCAATAATGCAAAACATGCATTTAAACGAAATGTCAGTCCACAGTAACACATATCGAATTGGATTCAAGACGTTAGACCTAATTAAAGTAAGAAATGTCTTCAAACCAAGTAGGAGTGCGTAATTTCAGGTTGATTAATACTTGTTAAACAAAATAAAAGTTATTTTGCGTATAAACGTAGAACATATTCAAACACAAACGAGTTGCATAACATAATAGATATTCATGATAGTATTGTCCTTAACCTATGCAAATATCCTTGATTTGTTTACATTTAATGCTTACAAATATGATATGGTGTTGTGACAACAAAAAACTGCTAGTATATATTAAATTCAGCAGAGTTTCAATTTTTTTCAATTAGCTCTTTTTGTGAAATACATACATTGAAACACAATAAAAAAACGGACCCTGTCTAATTAAATTCCAGCTCATAATCGTAACTAAAATAAAATAAATAAAGTGGCTCATGAAGAGAGTTATGTTTTTGTTTCTCATATCTCTATACATTAAAGTAAGAAGTTAATACATATAATAAGCAATTGTTGGGTATTGTTTTCTCTTTTTATATTGACTATTAAACCTTCCAATTGCATACATTGCAACATTCTACAATCATTGTAACTATATGTTATTTTGTTGAATAGTGAAAATGATACTCTCTGGATAGTTCAGTTCAGAAATCACATTAAAATATTGTTATGCCTAAGGGTAGGAGTTAAGTTTGGTAGGTGTATATGTATCATGTTTCATTCTTTTCTTGTGTTGCTCAGAGCGTTCATTTCTACTTTCACTTTTAATTTCGCGTTCCGCTACTCTGATCTGCACTGTTGCTTATATATTATGAAGAAAGTACTGTGGATATAAACACTAACTATTTCAGGTATCGCGGTCGTATTATATTGTATTGTATATATCATATGATTATTTTTTATGGGAAATATAGTTAGGACAGGGTTCGTTCTCACTGTTTGACCAGGGGGGTACCTTGACATGTTCCCAGCTTTAGTTTGACATGTATATCGCTTGTCCCGTTTTCTCACCTGCTTGTTCGATTAACGTTAAGTGTGTTTATTGTAACCAGGTTATGTACCCTAAGGGTTATCCTGATTAGCCCATATCTCCCTTTTTCCGTCGAAAGTTGTTCATTTCTATTTGTATTTGTGCAATGTTCCATATTATTGCCTTGGGAACTTCCAGTTATGAAGACCAATCAAAATTGACAAAAATGGCCAAGTTTTAAGAACTATATAATTATAAATACGGCTGTTGCAGACGATTGTGGGAGTTCAGCGCTCACGGAACCCAGGTTAATAATAACCCAAAAATATATACATTTATGACCTGACCAAGTGACCTATATCATTTACTACGAATACTACCACTTTCTCCATGTTTACATACGATGAATAATGTCCAAAATGGTTTCTGTACTGTTTTCTCGCTCTGTGGTATTTGTTTATGATTGTTTACAATTACCAGGGAAAGCTCGATAGGTTTGCTACCAAGGTTACTCTTCTATCTTGTGTTAATAATCAAATATACACACACAAAAATATTTGCTTCGTTATGCTCGACCAGGGGCGTTACAATATCTACATCAACTCATTAACGCATGCACCTCTCAAATATCTATTTTGTGCATGTTTTTTTAGAATTGAAAAGAGTTGAGGACTTATGCGATTGAATTTTCCATTGTAATTCATATATTCATATTTTGCCAAATGCGACATATTCTCAACAGTGCCATCTTTATTGATACCATAGTATTTGAATTACCTCTTTCATCTCGCAGACAAATACATGCTTAAGACGTTGTTGCGTTTTTTTATACTCATAAAATTGAGAATGGAAATGGGGAATGTGCCAAAGAGACAACAACCCGACCATAGAAAAATACAACAGCAGAAGGTCACCAACAGGTCTTCAATGTAGCGAGAAATTCCCGCACCCGAGGCGTCCTTCAGCTGGCCCCTAAACAAATATATACTAGTTCAGTGATAATGAACGCCATACTAATTTCCAAATTGTACACAAGAAACTAAAATTAAAATAATACAAGACTAACAAAGGCCAGAGGCTCCTGACTTGGGACAGGCGCAAAAATGCAGCGGGGTTAAACATGTTTGTGAGATTTCAACCCTCCCCCTATACCTCTAGCCAAAGTAGAAAAGTAAACGCATAACAATACGCACATTAAAACTTAGTTCAAGAGAAGTCCGAGTCTGATGTCAGAAGATGTAACCAAAGAAAATAAACAAAATGACAATACTACATACATAACAACAGACTACTAGCAGTTAACTGACATGCCAGCTCCAGACTTCAATTAAACTGACTGAAAGATTATGATCTCTTTTTATGAACATAAATCATAAATTGTTTTATTAGATGTAAAAATAAACAACAACTTTTTGTGTCATAACGAGAACATTAAGTCCATCAAATCGTGTTAAGGAAGAATCATGCGTACGCTCTCCGCAGGCCCTATGTTGTGATATAGCTCTTTAATGTTTTCGGTTCCTATACATCCTTGATTTCAAATATTTGGCTTAGAGCAAATCCAGAAAAGCGCTTCGGAGGAATAAAATGTTGTTTTCAATTTTGTTAAGGAATCTATGCAAAACTCAATTAAGGACTTTTTACCATTAATTTTAATTCCCTTTCTATCAAGATACATTTGTTTTGTTTAAGTGTTCGAAATATCTATTTTGAATACCTTTTGGGTTTTAGCATTTTGCAGATAAAAGGTGAAGAACAATCTAACGACCAGACTTTATCATTATAATACATCCTTGCAGACCAGTAAGAAGATTACAAGTACGTCACAGTTACAACTTTGAGGGGATTCCTTTTAATGGCTGTTTGAAAAAATATAATATAACGTGTTGTTACAGGAATTCTGAACTTGTTCAGGTAAATAGAAACGAAAGAGATTTCGTTCCTAAACACGTTCGTATTTGCTTTTGGGGTTTAAATTGAATAATTTATTTCAGATTGCAACCTTATTTGGATATATGGTCACATTTATCCAAAGGAAGATCCCTAATGATTGTGAGTCTACCATATCACAAATCAAGGTAAACTATACAAAAAATGTACAGAAATCTGTGGAAGAAAAAGTTTTCTTGATGATAAAAAAAACTTATTTTTATATTTTGTCAACATATATAGGAATATATCTATATATGTTGAGCCTATCGGTTGTGAATTTGAAGACGTCATATGTGGCGTCATATCCAGTTGAGAAAAAAAGTAACGCTACTAATCCACTCATTTGATGGGTTAATATCATGTGGAAGATTTGCTAGAGTCTCACTTTGAAATCTCAATATTTTGTATACTCAACAATGAAAAGTGATATCGTGCCTACATTAGTCATAGCGTCAACATAGGCAATATCAAGAACTATTTTAAATGTCAATGTGGTCTGAATTATTTTTATGTAAATATGCTTAATTTGGTTAATTTCAATAATATAAAAATACTTATATATCCAAGAATGGCATTTGGTTTTGTATTAGAGAATTGATAAGAAGTAGTGGATTCGTAAACGATAATCAACGAGCGACTTTAGTCGCGAGTTGATTATCGTTTTCGAATCCAATACTTCTTATCAATTTTCTAGCTTAACCCATTCCTAGTAAAACGACTATCTGTTTCATGATCTGACAATGAATCAACTGAATTTCATGAAAATATTTCCGTATTTTGTCTTTTTTATTGTCTAATAGCTGGAACTGACTAGATCCACACGGTTCACATTTATATTTAACTTAATATAAGTTCAATTTAACTTAAATGTGTAGTTATCTTCCCTTTTTGTTACCAAATATTGTATTTGTAAATGATTGATTCATTCAATGCTGAATGTTTACAAATAATATATATTGATTAGATTTTAGTATTTATAATTCATTCAAAAAGACATATATAACTAATATATGGATTTAATAAAAATAAAATTGGAAAGTTAAAACTTTTTAATTACCAACATTAGAAACCTTTAATATTTACATATATAGTATTAAGCAACCCAATGATAATACCACTGTATTTGTTTTATTGAATTTAGAACACACATTCAATAATAAAGATATAAAAAAAAAACCACACATTCTATAAACATTTTAAAACTAAATGAAGTGTAACATTCACATTAACACCACTTCACCAGTTGTTGATACAATAGATACTATGATTGGTCATAATTGAAATATTATATATACGTTTTGTTTAAACTGGGTCCCTTTCATTTTGTTTTGATTTTTTTTAACGTTATTGCATTTGTCATCCATCGTCAATAAGTTAATGAACTAGTATTATTTGTGGTACGCATCCTAAAAGGACCTAAAACCCAAGCAGAATTGCTTTTGCTTCAAATGTACAATATATAATTATGTCAATTTTGCATTGTTTGAAGTAAGCTGTGCATAGCCGTGATCGTCTAGTCGCTGGCACCGAAAGAAAAAAACTGTGATATTAACAGTGGCAAGTTCAAGCCCAGTACCCGGAATTTTTTTGTAATGTTTTTTCTCTACCAAAATATTGTTTTTAATCTTAGAGGTATCTATATTTCATTTTTACTCTAAATTTGACGATTTTGCGTCTGGTTTCACAGTCAAAGAAATAGTTTTACAGTCATATTTAATCACACTTTATTCACATAAGAGTCAGTTAAATGATGATGTATATTTGGACCATTTATAATCAAACAAATATTAAGTGATCATAGTATGATAATGTATCATTATAATCATAAAAACAAAAGATGATGAAAAGGGAAAGGCCTTGTACCTTAAAAGGGATAAGTGTAATGTGTACATGGATGTTTATTTTACCAAGGAATTGTACTAGTAAGTAATATCTACAGTTCCTTGATTTTATAGTGTTTATGTATTTCATTAGATAACAAAAAGACAGAAATACTGTTTATTGACATGCATTGACAGATATAAGCTATAAGTGTGATATTTAAATAACTATTTATATCAGTACTCGTGGTCTAGTGGTATCATGCATAGACTACAGACCTAACTGTCGAAAATACGCGCGAGTTCGAACCTATAAGAGTCACTCGTTTTTGAGAGGACAAAATATCGTAAGTTAAAAGTCATGATATAAGTTATCTTAAGTTAAGATGGTGGTCAGTGGATTCTTGAAAAATAATCCACCGTTAGAACAATAGACTGACGTCAGAGAAATGGGTTAACATTAGTGATCTTGATTTTGATGGACATAATTCATGTAATTTCATCAGTTGAACATTTTGTAAGGAGGAGTTGCATTTAAGAGTCATAGACCTCGAAGTACAGTCTTCTAAAACTTACAAATTATTTTTGCTTTGTATTGTTGATGAAATTTGAATACTTTTCTCTGGAATCGAACCAATCATGGCTTAGCAGTGGATGAGAAACTAGTGACAACCACCGGATGAAAGAACTGTGCGTTTAAACTTCTCTATTTGCGATTAGCTCTCACTATATGTCATCCTCTATGTTAGCTCTCACTATAAGTCATGATCTATGTAAGCTCTTAATTTGTGTCGTGTTCCATGTAAGCTCTTATTGTGTTTCACATGACTTATAATTTTGATTCTGAACCAAAATACGAAGATTCGAATCAAAAATACGATGATCGATGGGTTAAAAAAATCAGACTTATACTGAGGATTCATGTATTTCTTTTTTTTAAAACATGGAAAGCTTTAATTGCAAAACAGCTGAATATAACTTACCTTGATAAACCCAGGGATGTATGCATAAAGGGTCCTTTGTTTACAATGCACTATCGTCCAGGGATACACGATGGACACTAGTATATTAAAAAATCTAGTTTCTATGGAAAGCTTTCACGTTACATGCTTTTTTATTACACAGACAAAAAACTCGATCAAATGGGATATCAGTCTCCATTAGATAACATACATAAATACTCACTTCAATCTTGTTCACTTTACCTTTACTTGTGCTTTCAACACCTGGATTACATTGTTATATGTCGGTCAGAATTTTTATTAGGCTCGACGTTGTTTATCAATTGATACTATATTTCTTTTGGTGGATGTATAATGATCCAAACTTGAAAACCACGTAGGTAAAAAGGATACATAAATTTAAGACCTTCAATAAGCTTTATTTCAATTGCATATATTTCTTTTTGTGAAAATAATTATATTTCCATAAATTCTATTAAAATATCGAGTTTCAGTTTTGTATATTATATCAATTGGCTTGAAGTTACACATTTAGACTGATATTTAATCATATTTTTACAATTTCTTACTGTATTTTTAAATGGTATTGTAATTTTAATATTATATTTTTTATTGTTACTGTACATTCTTAGTATAAGTGTTTCCCTTATTGGGATATATGCTGTACTTTTTAGCCCTTTACACATTTTAAAATTAAAACGTCAACAATATGTTTTAAAAAAAACCGTTATAATGTTACTGCTGTGAAAAAAGATCTTTGAGGGTATCGCTTTATGTTTCACAAAATTGCATTTACAATTTTGCGATTTGACCATTCTAAAATCAGCTTTTGCTCCGTGTTAATAATGTTATGTTCAACTTTCCAGCTAATTTGATTTGCACCCCTACAGGATATATTTCTATTTAAATTTGTCCATATCTTTTTCCAACGTAATATAATTTTCGTTTTTTCGTCCCAAATATCTTCAAGTTGTATTGTATGAATTTCAATTTTTCCAAATTTGGAGCAGAACATCGGTTTTCTGTTTGATTGATTTTTTATGTTTCCAAATAACTATTGGTTTATGATATCGTTTCTTTTCATTGGACTTTGTATACTTCAGAAGTTAGACCATGATTTTGGTAAATCAAGATCAAATTTTGGAAAATGTTCCATTTGCAATCCTAAGAAATCAGAACATTTTGCTAAATAATTTTTCAGAATTATATTTGATATCATATTTCTGTAACCAGCAGTTGGCTATCATATTCTTGTTGTCGTTTTTTGATCTTGATATCTGTTGCATGTTTTTAATTTGTTCAAATTTTTATGAACGAGTCTATGTTGATCATACCCATTTCCCTTCCTCTGCTGATAAGCAACACACGTCCCTTTCAACATGGTTAATCAAATTTACTTTTCCATCCCATTTTAATTACACATAATGTTGTTTATTTCTTGTTAAAATTTTCATGCACTTCTTGCATTTCATTTTCTAACACTAATTTAGATATAATCAATGATTTTGCTTTAATAACATGTCCTTGACTGTTAGGTCACGAGACTTTAAAACCGCAAGACGTGGTTTAAATTTCTTGTTTTTCTAACCATGTAGCTCCTACATTGATTTTATACTGTAGCTATGCATTAGTTCCAATGTTTTGATTGGTTCACTTGATCACCTTTTTTTTCTATATTTGGAGTTGCATGTTTACAACGACCTAAATATACCCTTCAGTCTTTTCATAATTTATCTACGAAGACGACTTGTATTCAATTAAATGGAGTAGAAGTGTGTAACTATTTTACAAGTATTTCTTTATTTTCCTGACAAAATTCATCTTTCCCTTCATCACAAATACCGGAACTTCTAAATTCCAATTTGCATTCTTTGCTGAGAAAAAGCAAGTAAAAGTGAGAGTGAGATAAACATTATTATTTAATATTTGATTTCAATATTGTAGTCAAATATTCTTTTTAATAGACTTAACCTATACAAATATGCACGTATGAACCTAAAAAGCAGGGTTCAATAAACCGTAAAGTATATTGTTGTTTTTCAATGTTATTAGTTACCAGTTCTTAATATCCTGCCTCTCCCCATTTTATAGGGTCATCATTCTAAGTATCTGCGATTCTGAAAGCGTGTTATAATAAAATGTGTCTTCTAATATGTGCGTAAGCTCATTCTGTATTAAAAGCCATAACTCTTGTTGTGAACTTAGATATAGGAAAATGTGGTGTGAGTGCCAATGAGACAACTCTCCATCCAAATAACAATTTAAAATAAAGTAAACTTATAATAGAACAAACGGGTCCGAGCGGGATAAATCTTACATGGGGTTCACAACAAGTATTTGTCTCATTAAACAATTACCCCAACTTTATACGGCAGTTACGTTTTTTATGCAAACAACATGTAAAAATACAATACTTTATTATCAATATACAATAAATATACAACACAGTTTATTCACACAGGAATACGCGAATAAATAATGACAAATGAACCACCAACGTTAATGTAATTGAATTGCCGATCGCGCTATGGGAAACTACGATCTATAAATAGGGCAAAGTATATATTTATAACCTGAAGCGAAGATCAGTAAAATACTATAGTGTATAAATTGTATGCTGTTTACTTTTTATAAAATCTAAAACAAGTTAACTATCAATACGCAGTTCGTGGTTTTCTAAGGTTAGCATACAAAGATCTAGAAAATTTAGACTTCGTTGAATATTTCTCAATTCGGAGTTCATCTTTACCTATGAAATTTACGAAAATAGGTTTTCAACCCACAGTAAATACTATTGAATATTAAAAAAAACTTAAGTTTTAACTAAAAATCATAAAAACACAAAAACAAAATCTGACGTAATTTATAATTTTACAAAGCACTCAGTGCCTTTTAAGGAATGTTTGACTTGTATCCGTGTGCGTGGTCCATTACACGTCATCCTTCAAATACTTACTATAAAACAGTGGATTGAAAATTAGAAAATTCATTTATATAACTGCAATCATAATTTTATAAAACCACATACTACGTGTTAACTTTAAACATAAGTGACATTAAACATTAAACTAGTATTTTATGATGGCGGATACCTTAGCTACTATACCACCGATGGTTATTGGGGGAAGTATTATTACCACTGTATCATTCATTTTGCATATAATAGGATTTTCAACAACATATTGGTAAAAATTGGAGATGTTGTTCATATGGGACTATGGAAATCTTGTATTCAATTAAATGGAGTAGAAGTGTGTAAAAATTTTGCAGGTATTTCTTTGTTTTTACTTACAGAATTCATCGTTCCATTCATCACAGATACAAGAACTTCTAAATTTCAATTGTGCATTCTCTGCTGAGAAAAAGAAAGTAAAAGTAAAAATAAATGTTTGTGATGAACATTATTATTTAATATTTAATTTCAATATTGTAGTCAAATATTCTTTTAAATAGACTTAACCTATACACATATGCACATATGAACCTAAAAAGCAGGGTTCAATAAACCGTAAAGTATGTTGTTGTTTTTCAAAAAAAATGTAATGTGCGGTTATGCGTGATATCACAACAAGTAAATATGTCATTTATTATATGCATCTTATTGCACAATAATATTGTCAGTAATTTAAATCATCAATCATACTTTTGATGACAAAGGGCACTCTCAAGTAATGTATCGAATTAATTGTTCTCATTTTGCTTATCTTAATCATTTATAACTTAGTGTTATCTTCATAAAAATTGCAAGCAAACCAGGTGGAGATTATTCAAGGCATATAAGTGGTATGTTTTTACCGAATTATTGATTATTTCATAGATACAAATTGTTTATTTGAAAGTTTGCCTGTTCCCGTATAAATCTACCAACACAGACAATATCACATCCGTTTTTTTTTTCAGTGATATTGTTTACAAATCCAGTAGATTTATACAGGATCCATGTGAACTCATTGTTTATTCGAGGCATTTAATTCTGAAGGTTATACATTGAACGAGTTAGTAGGATATTTAAATATTGTTTTCATTTGTACCAATGTCTTCATTTTATTCATTTAAGGAATGACATTTTATATTGAATGAAGACATAACATTAAAAATGTGGTGCATACTGGAGAACCTACATAGTGCGTTACTTAAAAGAGCGCACCGCATTTTTGAGGTTATTTCGAAAAGACAGAAAAACATATTTCAGTCATTCCTTATAATATATTTTAAATTCTATTTTTTAAGGAGTAGATAATGAAAAAAAAAAACGTTACTGACGTCACAGTCACATGACAACATTATGTCTATGAGCTGAAATACAAAAAAAAAAAAAAAACAACAGAAGGCATGTTACATCCAAAATTAAATTATTAAAGTATAATGTAGCAGCAGAAAACCGTACAGTGCCCTATAGTTGTTTACAAAGTCCTGTAGTCTCTGGTAGATAGTTGGCTCCATGGCAACATACCAATTATCTTTATTCTGACTGATTTCAGTATTTACTGATAAAATGTACTTTCCACATTTGCGTACGCTTTATTATGTGGAGAAGGTGGGATGTTGGATCTGTATTATGTGGAGAAGGTTGGATGTTGGATCTTTATTAGGTGGAGAAGGTGGGATGTTGGATCTGTATTATGTGGAGAATGTGGGATGTTGGATCTTTATTAGGTGGAGAAGGTGAGATGTTTGATCTGTATTATGTGGAGAAGGTGGGATGTTGGATCTGTATTATGTGGAGAAGGTGGGATGTTGGATGTGTATTAGGTGGAGAAGGTGGGATGTTGGTTATGTATTATGTGGAGAAGGTGGGATGTTGGATCTGTATTATGTGGAGAAGGTGGGATGTTGGATCTGTATTATGTGGAGAAGGTGGGATGTTGGATCTGTATTATGTGGAGAAGGTGGGATGTTGGATCTGTATTATGTGGAGAAGTTGGGATGTTGGATCTTGAACTTGTATTTCATTGTTTTGTATGATTTACAGAACTGAAATTCACCGTTTCAGAATCTAATGCATCCTGGGTAATATTTTCGAAAGCGTACACCAAAGCGTTTTGATTGGTTTAAAAGGTTATAAACAATGGAAATTCAACCAATGACGTCACGTTATTTTCTCTTTGGGATACGAACAATGAAATTACCCATGATGCTTTAGATTCTGAAACGGACAATTGAATTCATGTGCTTCAATAAATTTATTCTAATTTAGTTTGAATAATTCGTCGTGTATATATCAGCAGAGTGTCATCTATCTCTTTTCATGAAATAAAAGGCTAAACGAGTTGATAGGCCCAAAATGACACGTGTTATTCAATAACATAAAAATGACAAACTTTGAAATTGTCAGTGAAGTAGATGTTTTTGAATATCAACACAGCTACAAATGCTTTAATAAATGTCGTCCTTCCAGTGACCGATGTTTTATCAATCTAATAATACAAAATAAAATGCATTACAGCATACGATCATGCTTATTATTGTAATATAATGTAGTTGGGATGATGTTATCACTACAATAACATTAAGCGTGTTAAGAGCCAATACGTAACAGCCTTACTAGGTTCAGGGATGACATAAAATTGTTTGTATTTATTTCGACAGATCCTTGTATATTTGAGGTTGTTGAAGATAAAAGGGAATAAGACTATCAGACAATTGGATTTTAGACATAGATACAAGAAATGTTTATGTAAAGGGTTTATTTACCGTCCAACTTTTGAATGCCTCAATATGCGTATTCTTTAGTTTTATTTGGCCCTTTTCGTGTAGAAAATTGACAAAATTGCAAATTATCGACATATATTAAAGGTACAAACGAAGCATAATAAGAAAAACTGTCTGCCTACATTCCCGTGTTTTATCGGAGGATATCCTAACACAAATATTGTTTTGCCTGATTTTTATAATATATTATTGCAGATGCACCAGAACGGGACGCCCAACTCGCAGCTGCAGGCGTTATGGAAAGCTTAGCACTGGTAGCCTTTGTTGCAGCTTTGGTATGTGCTTTCCTTAAGATGTTTGTACTCAAGGAAAAAGGAATTATGTTTGTTGTTACTGGCTTACTTAACTTTATTGCAGGTAAATATTAATAACTTAATTGACAATTGTATCAATGGGAAATTCATTATGAAAGAAGTTCAATAACAAAAATATCGAAATCAAAGGAAAATCAAAACGGACAGTCCCTGTTCAAATGGCAAAATTGAAAACTCAAACACATCAAACGAATGGAAAACAACTGTCATATTCCTGACTTGCTACAGGCATTTTCCTATGTAAAAAATGGTAGACTAAACCTGGTTTTATAGCTAGCTAAACCTATAACTTGTATGCCAATTGCATATTATTTTATAATATTGGCAATAATGTGAGAGCAAACCAAACAGACATGTTTAACCCTTCCTCGTTCTGTGTGTGCCTGTCCCAAGTCGGGGGCCTCTGGTTCAGTGGTTGTCGTTGGTTGTATGTGCCTGTCCCAAGTCGGGGGCCTCTGGTTCAGTGGTTTTCGTTGGTTGTGTGTACCTGTCCCAAGTCGGGGGCCTCTGGTTCAGTGGTTGTCGTTGGTTGTTGTCTGTCATATTTGTTTTTCTTAGCTTATTTTCTTATAAATTAGGCAGTTGGTTTTCTCAATTTTAAGTTTCCTATTTTTCATGTTGGGGCGTTTTATAGCCGACTATACGGTATGGATTTTTCTCATTGTTGAAGGCCGTACGGTTGTCTATAATTGTTTACATCCACTTTGTTTTAACTTTGGTATACAATTTGTTGCGTACATATTATATCCTTTTTTTACATACTTGAAGCGACGTGCCAAATATAGCCAATTACAATTGAACTTCAGTTTCGATACGTCCAGATTAATGACAGAATGGTACACATTGATGATTCGATTCGTGTTTTGAATTAAGAGTTTGTTTATTCATCTTGAGTGTAAATCTTTGAAAATCTTTATGATGGTTGAGAAATTAACGCTTTAAGAATTATAACTAGAAAAATATGGAGACTGGCATGCCGTGACCCAATAAAAGCTTAGGATATCGCATGTTATTTACAATGTTTGTTGTGAAAGACTAAACAAAAGGATCGTGGTTACCTGCAAGTTGCGATTGTTATGACGAAGATGTCTTTTTCGTTTAGTATACTTGCAAGTTCAAAACACTCCTAAGCGTCTGGGTTGTGCTTCATATGAGTTTATTTAAAATTAAATCAAAATTTATATGACTGACAATTATTGAGAAATAGGCTATCTATTGACGTTGAGAACAACGGGAGATTGCCCATTATATTAACATTTACTACTTAATACTTGCATTGTCAGTCATAAAAGATACATGGTAAAATTTACTTGGAAATCAGTACACTAGTCAGTTTGATAAATACTTTCTTTTCTTTCAGGAGGACTTGCCTTGATCGGAACAGTAGTCTTCGCAACAATTTCTTCTGGTGGTATTACGTTGGATTCTTCCAACTTTCACTACTCATTTGGGCTTTGTATTGTAGGTGGAATCGGAGGAATTTTTACGGGAATTGTATTCATGCTGGCATGGCGGTGGGTGAGAAACTAATGTAAACGGCTGGATCGAAGAGCTATGTGTATGAACGTAATTTCTATGAAAGAGACTACATTTTGCTTTTCTTTAGCAATATAAATGTATTCGAAGGATTTAAACAATGTCATGATATGCTATGTTTTGTAATTTAAACCGTATAAAAAATGACAAGTATACAATTTAAGGTTATGTAAGTAAAACAGCGTGATTACTTTTTTTTCGTTTGGTTTAAACGTTATATTTATCTGCCTACAGCCTCATTTGTTGTTATGAAACTTTTCAGTTATTCTTTAAAGACAATTAATAGAAAACATAAAACTGTAAAGCTTGGTAAGGTAATATCGTGATATGCTAGGCATGATACTGCCATATTATTAGTAACATAGTTTGCTAGTGACTAAATTCGATATATAATGGGATTTGTATGTAAATTCAATATAGGTGAGAGCGACGCTCAAATCCCCCTATCGAATTTACTGACCCCATATATATATATAACATATAAGGTTAATAGCACACCGTGTAACGAATTTTTCTTACCGACTATCTTAAAATGTGGTAAGATAGGTAAGATTGTATTGTATGCAAGGCGAGACAATGCCATATCATTGTATGAAATGCAAAATAATGCCATAGTATTGTATGAAAGGGGAGATAATGCCATATCATTGTATGAAAGGCGAAATCATGTCATATCATTGTATGCAAGGCGAGATCATGTCATATAATTGTATGAAATGCGAGGTAATGCCATATCATTGTATGGAAGGCGAGATAGTGCCATATAATTGTATAAAAGGAGCGATAATGCCATATCATTTTATGTAAAGCGAGGTATTTTCATAGCATTGTATGCAAGGCGAGATAATGTCATATCATTGTATGAAAGGAAATGAAAAAGTCCTATTATTGTCTGCAAAGTATAAAAAAAGTCCTAGAATTGCAACCCAGTATTGATATTGGAATATCAACATTTGTTACGTGTTAAAATTTCGCATCATTCAGTATACGTCGTACATTTCTTACATGCCTTTGACTTTTTGATTTTATAATATAAAGTATTGTGTACTGTGAAACACATTTGTTAGATGCATTTATTGGAAATTTTCTTTGTATCTCAGGATTTTTCACTGATTATATGCACTTTTAGTATTAATAAATGAAAATCACAAGGTGAAACATTGCCTAGTTGCCTACGCCCAGTTATTCCGAACGTTGATTTATCCACACAACAAAGGGTAAGATTTTTTCTAGATTTTTATCGATAAAAGGTACATTTTTGGATTGATGATTGTTGTACTCCGCTTATTATAGTAGCAAGGATCTTCATGGCCTGTTTAATAATGGCGCTCCGCCATCGTTCAAGTATCTTGCGCCATCGTCAAATGACCCACGCCATCTTTAAATTATCTTCCGCCATCGTTCAAAACTGTAATCGTTTTTTATAGCCCGACGCCATTTTTTTAGAAATTTTAATCAAATGCATGTAATTGCATAACCCTTAGGCTTTTTTTATATTATAATCCAATACAGTTCTAACGCCTGAGGGATATCCGGATTAAGATCGGTAATCACTTGTATCTGAGCTTGTACAGGTAGATCAACAAACCAGACAAAAGAATACTATCTGAAGATAGACGATTCATTTATCGAATTATTCAACTAAGTTTAAGAAAATGATTATGATAATTCAGAATAAATAAATTAATTAATAATCCAGTTACAAAGAAAATCGTTTAAAAAGTCGAACACGTGCTTTTATTTTGACGCAATCAGCATCCCCCCTTTTTTAAGAAGTACAAAATAAGACATAAAATATTAATATAATTTCATCGCAAGTAACTCGAGTACTGCTGTAACGATAATATAGAATTACTTAAAAGTTAAAAAGTAAAAACTAAAGTATCTACTGTGAAAAAATACCGTATCGTAAATATTCCTAATTTATTTCGTAGTTTACAATCAAATTGATACAACCACGTTTCCAGTTTATATTCAGATTCGAGAAAGATGCTTGTTGCATAGCATCGATTTGCTAGATGAATTCATTAAAAAAAATTCATCCATGGAGATCCCTGAGTAGTGCCTTATTTTTTCCGGTATATGTGTCCGTTCGTACGTCTGCTGCCGAGTTGAAGTTTTTATATAAGGTTGTTTTCCATGTTGTTTTTGTCACATCATCTTTAAAATTGACACACATGTTAAATATGATGTAGCCTTTTTCATGTTTTTTACAATATCCATTTCCATCCTATCTTTATCCTGTCTTTAGCTGTCTTTAGCTGATTATAAGGTATAGGTATTGCTCATTGTTGAAGGTAGAATAGTAACCTGTAGTTGCTTTATCTTAATCTACTTCATTTGGACCATGATGGATAGCTGTCTCTTTGGCAATCATAGCACATCTCCTTATTTCATAGATATCTTTAGTTTTCACTTATACAACCGATGCATTACATCGGTATAGAAGTTATGCTCCGAAACTTACTTGACCAATGCAGAATGATTCCAAGTAGCCCAGGACTTTAAATTGCCCACAATTGCGTGTCCTCATTTTCAGGAAGCGATAAATATTTAACCCCAGACCTGTGAAAACCATGTTTTACATACTGTTCGTGTAATCTTTACGATTGTTTTGGTGTAAAAAAATAAGTTTCCTTCTGTCAAATGTCATTATAGCACCAATAGTTTTCTAAACATCCATTACGAACGTTTTCAATAAAAACATATCATAGTCCTAAAAATGTTGACTGCCCGACTATTTTTAATGGTGGAGCATTTATATTTAACTTTTAACGCAAAGTCTAAATTGACATTGTACATTGAACATACAAAATCCATGATTGGAGAGTTTGTTTTGTAACACTGAACATTTAATTCCTTCTTCTAACACATATAGATTACACCTAGATCTTCCGCTGAAAGTTCATTTTGTAAAAAAAAAATAAAAAAAATACGCTTGATATTCATATAAGGAAAGATCTAAGTGACACATTTAAAAACCTGGGTGAAATCAATCGCGTATAACATAGAGATAATGTCTGAAGCTTTTAATGTTTTTTTTTATCATTATATATGATACTTTCTGTTTAAATATATTGTCTAAGGCTTAACGACAATGAGGAGGGGTCAAGGGTATGTTCCTCTTTGGTATACAATTTGTGTATGAAGGCCACTATTCTGAATCGAGATATCCGCCCCATTGCCAAACGTCCTGGGTCCGCAAATAATTTACTCGTTCTGCACACATTTTTTCAGTGATTCATAAAACAAATGTAAATTAAATGAAAAAGATCTAACAATGTTAAATGGCATAAGGCATGAACTTATTCATATCCAATAAACATTTTGATCGAAGATACCGCCATTAATCCCAAATGCCAACATATAATTTAGGATGTATCTATTCCATTGTTAAAATGATATAGACATATTGGATATTGTACTATATTAAACAAATACCTTATATGTAGTATCAGCTCGACAAAACCCTCATTTTTTATGTAATTTCCTTCCGATTTGAATTTTTTGAATTGACCGGAGTTCTGATGAGCAAGTTAAGTCCAAATAAATAGATGGTGATTTAATATATTTTGTTCTTGTTTTTGATTTGAATAACACATTTTTCTTGTGTTAAACTAGCTTAAACATGTTAACAACAAGTTTAGATTTTTAAGCATCTGAGACGCTTTACTAGATTTACCTCCGTCAATAACGCTCAAAGACGAATATATGAAACCTTAGATTCTTTATCATTAAGAAATTAAGAAACGGAAAAATGTTAGAAAGGTTTGTTATATTGTATGTTAAGATCGAAGTACGAACTACTTTGCTGATATTACCCTCAAGAAATGATAGGCCACTACCAGTGGTATCGATCCAGAGCTGTAAAAATAAAAACAACAAGTAACATATATCATTCGTTCAAAGCGCTTTTCTGGATTTACCTTCATCAGGAACGTTCAAAGCCGAATATTTGAAAGCCAAGGATGTACACGGACCGTTATAGTGGAAGAGTTATATGACTAAAAGGATATAAGATAATATTCGATTCCATTTTAGGTCAATTTTGCTTGTCGGCGTTAAAATCTTTGTTTCTTTATAATTTCAAAATGTATAAACGGACAATTTTTGAAATCAAGATGTCAGCAATTAATAATAAAGGTTTTTCTTTACATAACACTAAACTTTTCTGTCCATTACTTTTATTTTAATTCTTATGGGGAGTAAAGATATATCATGTATCATAGATCTAGAACTGGGATTTACTGTCATACAGAATAAGCTTGAGTCCCTTTAAATGACTGTCTCAATCTTATTTTGTGGATAGTTGTCTCATTTGCAATCATACCACATCTTCTTGTTTATATTTAGTATGTTTAACCCCGCCACATTATTTATGTATTTGCCTGTCCCAAGTCAGGAGCCTGTAATTCAGTGGTTGTCGTTTGTTCATGTATTACACATTTTTTTTCTTCATTTTTTACATAAATAAGGCCGTTAGTTTTCTCGTTTGAATTGTTTTACATTGTCTTATCGGGACTTTTTATAGCTGATTATGCGGTATGGGCTTTGCTCATTGTTGAAGGCCGTACGGTTACCTATAGTTGTTAATGTCTGTGTCATTTTGGTCTTTTGTGGATAGTTGTCTCATTGGCAATCATACCACATCTTCTTTTTTATATTTAGTCTAGGAACTACATACTTTCTATGAACCTTATATCGAACGATACCAGAGGAAAATTCCAACTCATAAATCGAAATTAAACTGGAAACGCCATGAAACAGAAAAAGACAAACGGACAAACAATAGTACAAAAAACACAACTTAGAAAACTAAAGACTAGGCAACACGAACCCCTCCAAGAATGGGGATGATCTCATGTGGTCCGGAAGGATAAGCAGATCCTGGTCCACATGCGGCATCCGTCGAGTAATCATATGTATTATAAAATTACATTATTGATAATTGCAAAAGGAAAAACAAATATTATGTTATGAATAAAATAAACAACTTGAAACATCGAAAAGGTATTCTATCATTAAATATGTTGAGTTATTATTTCATTTTCACCACACTCAACAAATAAATAGGTGCCGATATAAAACCATAAACACTAAAATATTTTCCTTGTTTGAGATAAACGTAATAAAAAATTTCTGCCTAAACAAATACATTAGTGATTAAGATTTGAAAATTCTTCACATGATAAAAACATGATAATACAATTGTTCGATTGACTGTTGAATTTAAATCTTCCTGCATGAAGACCTCTACTTCAGGTAACTATTTAGTTTTGTAAACATCATTCGATACACATTATATTTTAGACTCCGTTTGAAACGTTACCGGAAATTAAAACGTGACAAAATGTCGGTATCTTTAGCAGAAGTTCCACCTATGGTAATTGGAGGGAGTATTATAAGTGTTGCATCCTTGATTTTTCATATTATAGGATTTTCAACCACATATTGGTACATAATAAAGAATGTAGTAGGTGTCAAAATTGGTCATGTTGGACTATGGCAAGAATGTGAACTAGCATATGAAAGGGAACTATGTTCTGACATCACAGGTATTTCCTTTATTTTTTTAACAAAATTTCTCTTTTCCTGAACCGTAGCTACACGCATTTCACACTTTGACTTTGAAAACAGATTATCGACTCGATTTTCATTATTTCATTTTGAGATATTGATGATGTTTTGTTACTCGATAATGTAAATTTATTGTGTGCTTGCATTACATATATCCTAGTCAATTAGATAAATGTAGCTATATTTTCTCCATCATAACTTGATTTAATCCGTACTATTGAAACAGGCGGACGACTTCAAACTATAACCAATTCTATTTCACTACCCTCAGTTCCATAGTATTGCGTTTACATATATCCCAAATGAATGTTTTGCACATGCATATTTCACACTATATGAACTCTACTGTTAGGAGTGTGCTCGATTTTGTTCAATTCCTGATTATTAGACTATAAATGTGTTTTTGCATAGATGCATAGATGGATAGAATAAAATACTTAAACTGTCGACGAATTTGAGTTTCACTCACGTTTTGCTGTTTACATTCATTCGTTTGTTCTTAAACATGTTAAAGGGATACTTGCAAAAGGATAAAAATATATATTATGTTTACTCAAAAGAAATATGCATACATTCATAAATATTAACGTTTTATTTTTTAAGTAATAAAAATAAATGTTTAAATTCGACTATCGATTATCGACATGACGACATCTTACAGTATTTCGAAACATATTACCATGTGATATCTAAATAGCACAAAGTGTAATAGCAAGCATGGCATACAATATTTTCATTTAGTGTCAAAAAAATGTATATATATTTGGAAAAACAACTTTTATTCATCCATAATTTGATAATTGACATGACTAAATAAATTATTGCCAGATGTATTGTGAAAGTAGCACCATGCATATATTCTGACGACTCCTGGTGTCCTTACAAACCCTATCCAACTATCGCGGGCATCACGTGACTTTTACAGTTCAGTATATATAGCAATAATGGCTTAACGTGTATTACTGAAAATGAACGGGCTACATAGATAAAACGATCATAACATTTTTGCTACATTGTGTATTTTACCGCCTAACCTCGCGTTTTTAGGAATTGTATTAGTTTAGAAACTGTCTCTCGCACACACGATAAATATTTATACGCCTTAGCTCGACTTGTGAAAAGATGTTTTGTACGATTTTTATGATGGTTATCAAATAACTGTTGAATGCATACGTTTTCAGTCATTGTATTATTTTGTAGTAGCATAGAATAAAATGTTTTTGGGAGTGGATACATTTTGTTTGATTTGATCAAATTCGAAGTTCCGATAAAAAAAATGCAGACCAAATTGATTCAAAACGTAGGCGATGTTCGACATTAATTTTGTTCATGCAAATAATTCAATTTTATTTCAATGTTTATATTGCAATTAAACTTGTCACATATGTCATTCTAAAAATACCCTAGTACGTTGCTTGATTAAGTCAGAACACAGACGTGATCAAAGGAAACAAACATAGCATATAATCACAGTGTAAATTGTGACATGACCTATGTACATTAGTTTTGCTAGATTCTGAATGAAATTATTCTAAAGTAATAAAAGAATAGAGGTTAACTGAGATCACATGTCCACATTTTTCAATTTTCTAAATCATTCACCACATGGTAGCTAGTATATTTACAAAATCCTATATAAACAAGAAACATGCAGAATTATAGAACGTAATTGTGACTGAGATAGTTGAATATGTCAACATCACGCAATCGCTTTCCTAGTAAGTCAACCAGGTGTGCTTAGGCAAAAGTTTCATAGCATGCAATATCAAATGATGTTAGTTGAAATACAACTTTCTGTTCCGACTGATATTAAATGTCATGGGAGATGCGAAATATTTACCCTTTTTCAAATATAGTTAATCATTTTCTGCCGATATTGAAAATATAATCTAGCCAAAAAATGCAAAACGATCCCTTTTTGCAGATGTTTTTTAGGGCAACCACAAAAGCGTCATTAGAAGGCTGCATCATGAACTTCACCATATTAATTGCAGTTTAAAATATTAAAAAAATAATCTAGGCCTAAACACGATAAATAAATTCGATTTTTTTACATAATTTATTCTAACCTAAGGAAACATTCAGCTTTTTTTCAATTATCTGTTAATTTTGCGCAATCAACATTTAAGTTCTCATTTGATTTTGGATTTATGTTATTTTGTTTTATAAGGTTCAGATAAGTTTTAGAAAACAAATATTTTAAAGGACCAGAAAAGGGCATTTTGTTTTATTCTAGCAAAATTTAGGAATATTCTGTTTTGACCTCAGACCTTGATTTAACAACAATTGCACCGTACGAATTACTTACGACCGGGCAAAACCGAAAGTACATTTAATAAAAAGGTCAAAGGGACCAGTATTATAATTAAGCACTCTTCTAATACTTGATGTGTTTCCCTCAGTTTTAGTTTGTAACCCGGATTTGGTTTTTTTTTCTCAACCGATTTATGAATTTTGAACAGCGGTATACTACTTTTGCCCTTATATATAATATAGCCGTATGTTAGAAGGGTGCATTTAAGTCGTTAACTAGGCGTCTTTCTTAAAACTGTCACAGGCAGTTAGCGTCTAATTTAGCCAAAATGTTAATTGAATCACGCTAAAGATGAACGTCCTTTGAGACGTGCGGGCTATGTGAATGTACTACCACTTCCTAGTGTAGCAACGACACTAAGTCAGATATCTCATGCAGGTAAAATCTTGTCACATGTGCCAATCGTTGCATTAAGTCATTAACCTTAAATGAAAGACGTCTCCGAAGTAATTTGCAACAACTCGCTTGAATACATTGCATTGTCTCTTGTGTCAATGTTTACAATTAAAACACCTTCGAAATGCATTGTGCCAACTCTATTTAATACAATGTATTAACTCTTTCTTGAAGAAAAAAACAGTTAATTTTGTTTCTTCAAATTTCTCTTAAAATATAATTAACAAGGCATCATTGACGTCATAATGTTGACAATCAAAAGCTACCCGATATAGATTAAATTATACATTCAACGCTATTATTTAATTTTCTGTCTGTATATTTGAGTGTTTGAATGACTAAGGGTATTAAAAATGAACGATCAGTTACCATTGACTATGTTCCGGACCATATGAGTATTTGGACCATACTCGTATGGTCATGACCATATGGGCATATACTCATATGGTCCAACCATACGCGTATGGTCCGATCGTACGCGTATGGTCGGGGTAATTAACACTCTGTTACAGTTTACTTTAAAACTTCCAGACTCTTCATTGTATGATCGTTCATTAAAAAGACGCTATCATATAGGTAATTTTTATTATTATATTATAATAAAAAGGTTAGCTAAATAAAAATTAGAAGTTTCACATAGTTAATTTTACTTACTTGTCAATACTATAATAAACACATGTTATACCGATGGTCATTACCAATGGTCATTACTGATTTGTTTTAACGAGTGATTGGCAATATGTCGGCTTATAAAATGAAATTCAAAAATTTCTTAATGAACTGTGACACAAGAAGTCACTGGAAAGTAACAAAGTTTATTTAAGGTGTCTTGTGAATATGGTGTAATGCAGTCATGTTATGATATTTGAGATCTAGAGCTTCTTAAAAACACCGTAGACATATCGGAATGGCCCAAGACCTCGGTATCATTGTACTCAGCAATAAAAAGGCTAGCTTTTCAATTGCAAACAAAAGGTGTAAATGAAGTATCGTGCACAACCAAAACTTGCAGATACAAAAAAGCTACGACACCGCGTGGAAGTTAATGTCACCCCAAGCCTACATGCAAGAATTAGCGATGAAAACTAGCTATAGCATCAACATTTAAATTTTACGTAGTATTTGAATTATAAAAATATTACATTGTCATGTAACCATCATTGTTTTTTATATAAAGTTTTTGTAGTATTGAAATTTGTATATTGTAATTTAAAAAAAAATTACCTATATGGTCCAAATACTCATATGGTCAGGCCCGTTACTAACCAAACGAGTATTATACTTATATGGTCCGACCATACACGTACGGTCGGACCATACGCGTATGGTCGGACCATATGAGTATATGCATATGGTCAAGACCATACGCGTATGGTCCAAATACTCATATGGTCCGGAACAACTACATGTATATGTATGCATATTTACAGGTGTACAACTCGCCCAATTCAAAGCCGCACAGGCTCTGGAATGTCTTGCACTATTAGCCTTTGTAGCAGCGGTAATATGTGCTTTTCTCAAGATGTTTGTATTGACGGAAAGAGGGATACTGTTTGTGGTTACAGGCTTACTGAACTTAATAGCAGGTACACACATACAGAAGTGATTTTCGTATTGAAATGAAATCCGTTATAATAGTCCTATATAACACTGTTCAAATACTTCGGGTCAATACCCGATGTAAACAAAAATAAATGATAAGTAATTATCTGACCAACAGCGTTGAATTAGTTTTGATTGTTCCAATTAACACACACACACACACACATCGTAGTTAGTTGTTAACAAACACTTACACACATAATTTTCTGTCGTAAATGTGATAGTAGAAATACTTTGCATTGATTCCGACTTATCCCTATTTACCTTGACTGGAATGCTTCATTTCAAAATAGTTACCGTATCTGCCCAATCAGACTAGCCATATCTTGATAGATACTTATTTTACCTCTTGTTGTACCTTAATACCGATAAAAATTTGAAATACAGGGCCAACACATAGTAACATCACATCAAGCCACCATGAACTATTTTTTAAACTTATTTTTCAATCTTTGAAACTTTTGGAAAACTAGTCTCATTGCAAACTTAACTCTTTCATATTTTCAGGCAATCAGCGAAAAATAAAGGCAACAGTAGTATACCGCTGTTCAAAATTCATAAATCGATAGAGAAAAAACCAAATCCGGGTTACAAACTAAAACTGAGGGAAACGTATCAAATATAAGAGAACTACGACACAATAGAGACACAACACCGAAACGTAACACACAGAGAAACGAACTATAATGTAACAATGGCTTTGATCTTTTAATTAGTTCACACAAATAATATTCTGGTATTTAGTCATAATGAAAACAATTTTTTTTAAAACTGATTTATAATATATAGTCTTATTTCAGCATCGATCAAATAAAAAAATATAATCATATAATTTTGTCATTGACGTATAATGGTTTCGCTTTAAATGGTTTATATCGGCTAAATGTTTTTTGCAGGAAACTTTGCCTTTTGAAATGACAATAATTTGGAAAATTGGCAAAAAATAGTATTAGAACACCATAGCTAGCGCCTTCTTTTTCTCAACAAATTCTTCACAGTCATGTGGAAGACACGTTTTTCATGATATACAATGTACTTATATTGTTGATTTTAAAACAGAAAAACCTTTGGTTTGTCGACGAGACAAACTCGCTTCTCATAAGCAATCATGCTTTTGATCAAATCGATTGATGAATAGGTTTAACATTTATACTGTTTTATTACAGGAGTAATTGCCTTGATCGGGGTTATTGTCTTCTCTACAATTTCAAGAGGTGGACACATGCTGGATGCTTCCAATTTTCACTACTCGTTTTGGTTATGCATTGTGGGTGGATTCGGAGGGATGTTCTCTGGTATCATATTCATCCTAGCATGGAGATGGGTGAGAAATTAAGGAAACCACAAGATTGAAGAACTTCTTGTAAATTTATCATCTTTGTACATACGTCATCCTTTTGAAAATCAACGACAGAATCTTTGAACTTTAATCTTTTTGTTGTTTTGTTTTGTAATTTATATATTTCTTTTCATATTTTGTTATTCTTGATTGGGTGAGACACTAACGAAAGCATCATGGTTGAGAAATACAAAAACACAAAAACAAATAGTTGTGTTTTAATTATTTTTTTAAATATTTTAGATAAACCATTTAATGGGTATAGTTGTTATTTTAACAAAACAGATAATATCCTTGATATCCGGTTCAAAACAGAAACACCATATTAAATCTAAGTCTTTATAGGTTGTAGGCAGTTATTATAAAACCAAACCAAAAACCAACTTAATTTATATCATATTCATTTCTGATCAAGCGTGATGATATAAGAGTGACCAATTTAAGGTAAGTAGGGAAGATAAAGAACTGTTAGATAGAGATATAAATATATGTGAAGTAGAAAAAGTACTAAAATTACTCAAACAGAACAAATCACCTGGCGAAGATGGTATAATATCAGAATTTTATGTTTTATACTGGGACATAATAAAAACGATTTCTTTAGTTTACTACAAGAAATTTTTAATTATACTATTTTGAGTAACTCTCAACATAAGGGGTCTTAACCTTACTTTATAAAGGAGGAGAAAGGAAAAATATGAAAAATTGGAGACCGCTAACTCTACTAAATTGTGATTACAAAATTATTGCAAAGATTCTACCTGAAAGACTTAAGATAGTACTGCCTAAAATTATTCATACCGATCAGAAAGGGTTTGTTAAAAGTAGAAATATAAGCGAGGCTAACTGAATGTTTCAGGACATCATAGAATATATTGACAACGAAGATGAAGAAGGGATTATATTATTTTTGGATTAAAGCGTTCGATAGGGTTGAATAGGAATGGATAGATTTTGTATTGGAGAAATTTGAATTTGGCGATAAATTTAGAGCCTGGATAAAATGCTATTATACAATGCTACTACGTGTATTAAAACAAATGGATTTGTATCAAAATACTTTTCGATTACTCGCTCAGCTAGGCAAGAGTGTCCAATAGCGCCTCTCTTGTATATCATACAGGCTGAACCCATGGCATGTGCTATTAGGGGTAACACTAAAGTAGAAGGATTAAAATTACCAGGTGATGGAGGGAACTTTAAAGAAACTAAATTATGTATGTTTGCAGATGACACCCAGGTATTTAATAAAAATGAAAAATCTGTAGAAAATACTTTTAAAATGTTGTCTTTATACGAAAAAGCTTCGGGTTCTAGAATAAACTATGACAAAACAAATGGCTTACTTTTAGGGACTTCTAAAAGAAACCGATTTAAATTTGATAAAATGAAATGGATCACAGGCAATGTTAAAACATTAGGAGTGTGTCATGGTTATGGAATAGATGACGATAATACATGTATTTGGAGAAAAATTATAGAAAAATTAAAAAATTGTATACACGTATGGAAAAACACTTATAGTAAAAAATATGATACTTTCTCTCTGTTCATACCAGATCGAAATACGAGGAATTCCGGGTAAATATACGAAAGAGCTGAATAATATAATTCGGAACTTTATATGGGACAGAAAAGTGAATCAGGTAGACAAAAATGTCTGCTGTTTGAATAAAATAAAAGAGGGGATGGGAATGGTAAGAATAGATACGTTTATAAAAAGGAAACAAACAAAACTTGTATATAGTGTTATTCAGGAGCCATTAGAAAGCTGGAATGCGATCGGTAAGTATTGGCTGCGGAAATTTGATGAAAAATATAATGATGCCTTTTTTGTATGTAAGTGTTCAAGTTTAAATGGTTTAGATATGAACCAACTGCCACAAGTTTATCAGAAAATAATAAATACGTGGTCAGGATCATTCAAAATGTTGATGCACCTTTAAAAAAAAGTGCTATTTTAAATACGATAATATTTGGAAACTCTTCTATTCGTTTCAAAAATAAACCATTGTTCTACTCTTCTTTTTTGAAAAGCGATATCAAAACTGTCCAGGACATTTGGAATTCAGAAACTACAGATTTTATTAGCTGTACAGAAATTTATAGGAAGCTAATTGATCGGAGAATTGTATTTCCAAATTTTCTAAAATTAACAGGCACTTCCTAAAGATTTCGTGCAAATTTTGAAATCTTGCGAAAACCAGAATTTACATTAAAAAATGTAAATTAAGATATCAAATGACCTTCATGACCTTGGAATCATTAACTTAAACAACCAAACCATCAAAGTTAAAACTCAAATATATTCGTACGGTTTTAGATAAAGATGTATCTCCAAAATGTCAAATTAAGTGGGAGGAAATATTTGGAACATATGTGGTCGGGATTAAAACTTTTGAAAATTGACAATTAAAGTAAAAGAATTTGAATGAAGATCCATGCACAATATTTTATATACTAAAGAAAGTTTAAGAAAATGAAGATTTCAAATGAAAAATGACACATTTGTCAAAATAAAAGTAATATAGAAACCCTGCAACATTTATTTTTTAGTTGTAGTACATCTCAGTTAATTTTAAAAAATCTCCAAGAAATACTTATCAAATCAAACAAAGGAATTAATTATTCTTTTGTTGAAAAGGACATTATGTAAGGTGAAAACACGGAAGAACTAAAATATGCTAATTTTTTAAACATAATTATCATATATTTTAAATGGACACTATGGAAAATTAGAAATTCAATAATATTTAGCAAAACGCCTTAAGCGCCGCAAGATATTGATAATATCTGGAAACAAAACTTGAAAAATAATCTAAAATGTGTTCTTCTTTTGAAATGCGTTGACATCATTAGCATGATTAATAAGACAAAATTGGAGTCGGCAATAATGAAAATTTAGACAGTAATTATAGTATAAGCTTGAGTCAAAGTGCATTTTTTTTATGGTTTATCGTATAAGAATATCGATGTTAACAATTTATACAAATATAAAAAAAAAATGATAAAAAAGTTAAACTATCATGTTAATTGTAGTAAATGCACATCTTTTGTGTGGTTATCTTATTAGTTTCATGTACTTACTACTTTAAAATAATTAAAGAACTGTTACATGCTTCTAACATTATATGGTTATATTTTTTACACTATTTGTAAATCCAAGGTAAAAGGTGGACTAGATTTTTATTGCCTTCTATTTCCCCTGGATAGATGGTTCATTTTGTAAACAGGGACCCTTAGCCTGTTCCTGGACGACTAAGGTAATTGTATACAGGAAATATTTAGGAATAAAACGTTTATATGTCTTAAAAGAATAAAAGAGTGACCAATTTCTAAACTTTTTCTTCTTTATCATTACCTTTATTTCCAACTATGCCTGTTTAAATGCCAAACTATAGAGGCTAGCTACATGACGAGACTTTTATATTTTGACTGTTGACTCAACTGTAACAGTAATGACTACTTTATACTTCATTTGTTCTATTTCACGATTTTAATGGTAGCGTAATTCTGTTCTGTCAATGATAACTTCATGTTCCATTTGAAGGTTATTTGATGTTAATTTTATCAAATTATTACACTGTAATTTATAGGTTTCAATTCCATTTATTATACTAATCTGATTTTGTCTCTTCATACTTCATTCATTTTTATTCAACCTTTTTGATAGTTGTTTGTCTTTTATTTATTAATAATTTTACAAACGTATTCCGAAAACAATCATCATATTTTAGACATTATATAAAGGTATGGCAGTTATACAATACATTATATGTTATGGTTTTACCCTACAAATAAGTATACAGCAGTCTTACGGCTTGCAGATAATGATGTTGATGCTTTGTTGTATTTACATGGCAATATTTTGACTGGCAGACAAATATATCATTGTATATGGAATAATAACGGCTGGTTGCTATGATATGTCATATCCAAGCTGACTTATTAAATAAATTTAAAAAAATGATCAACAAAAGTATTTATATTTTGATTACTGTTGACTTATTTGTTGTCGTGTTTTTCAATTTTAAAACATTGACTTTACGTGGATGATTGATTTCGTGGTTTTTCAAAAGCATGCATACCAGCATATAACAATGTGTACTTGAATTAGACTTGGTACTGGGTTTGTCATAACATGATCAACACAACAGGTGCCACATGTGAAGCAGGATCTGCTTACCCTTTCGGAGCACCTGAGATCACCTCAGTTTTGGTGGGGTTGATGTTGCTAAGTCTTAAGTTTTCTATGTTGTGTTTCGTGTACTATTGTTAGTCGGTTGGTCTTTTTTCTCTATTAGCCATGGCGTTGGCAGTTTATTTTTCGACTTATGTGTTTTAATATACATCTGGGTTCTTCTATCGCCTCTCTTATTTAAGTCTGCGGCACTTACTTACCTGAGTTGGCAGCACGTTCCTGTGTTTAGAAAAAGGTAAGGATTTTTGTCGTCTTTTTTCATGATGTAACATGTCCGTAGAAACCACCATAAATAGAAACGCGTTTTTAACAGGGTAAATGTAAAAATGATGATGATGAACAGTTATGTAAACTATATTTTAATCTAATGAATTCATTTTTTTTAAAAACATATTTAGAGGCTTTTGGATTATAATGGTTTTTGAATCGTTATCACCGATGACTTAAAAAAAAAGTAAAATAACAAACATACAGAACTCCACGGAAAATTCAAAAAGAAAGTCCTTTAACAAATGGCAAAATCAAAACTCTAACACATCAAACGAATGGAAAATAACTGTCAGAATTCTAACATGGTACCAGTATCTTTTTTTCGTAGAAAATGGTGGATTAAACCTCGTTTATAGCTAGCTTATTCTCTCACCTGTTTGACAGTCATATAACTTTTCATTATATTGACAACAAAGTGTGAGAAAAACAAACCGACATAATATGTAAAAATGTCAAAAATTAAGAGGTATTATGTATTGTGGAATTGATATCAACTATATACAAGTATTGTGTGAAAATGTGCTCCTTATACAATATCTGTGATAGTCCAAAGCCTCTAAATCTGGATTCGTCTACATATCCATTTAATTCTGAAGAAATAGAAATAAATAAAGGTGCCAGCTGTTGAACAAACAGTTAAATGCTGACGTCAACAAAAGCATGATGTTGGACATCATATACACAGTATCGATTTGGTACTTGAGTACTTCATTAATAACAGATACATGATGCTAACTACTTCTCAATCAGCAAACTACCCAGTCTTATATAAAAAAATTGCTCTTATAGGAGGACTTGCCTTGATTGGTAAAATAGTACTGTCATCAATTTAATCTGGTGGCATAAGGTTGGATTCGTCCTTAACATTTTTACTCCTTTGGGTTATGTACAAAAGTATAATCCTGGTATTTCTGATGAGTTTATAGTCATGTAAAATCGTATGACCGTGACAAGAAATTCGAATTTATTGTAAGGAATTATTGCACAGAAAACAGCCTTATTGATTTTCTCGATGAATATAAGATATATTCATATTTATCTTACTTATGCTTCTATTTTGTTCATTTCGAATAATGAATTGTTGAGCTCGATATTGTCATATTGTATTATGCCATTTATGTTAATGTTTTATTTATTGCATTCAAAGCGTGATAATGCCAAAATCAGTGTATACATGGTATGATTATATAATTGTGTGAACCTGTCATTCAATAGAATGCCAGGCTTTTCAAACATTTAATCCTGCAAAAGAGAGGCGAAAGATACCACAGGGCTGTCAAATTAATAAGTCTAAAATAAACTGACAATGCAATGGCAAAAGAGAGAGAGAAAAAAAGTATCCAAAAGAAAAACAACAGTATACAATAGTTACCAGGATTATAATTTAGTACGCAAGACGCGCGTTTCGTCTACAAAAGACTCATCAGTGACGCTCATATCAAAATATTTATAAAGCCAAACAAGTACAAAGTTGAAGAGCATTAAGGATTCAAAATTCCGAAAAATTATGCCAAATACGGCTAAGGTAATCTATACCTTGATACAAACTCTTTATAGAACACTAATGACTGAGCAACACGAACCCATCCAAAACTGGAAATTTTCACACGTTCCCTCGTGTTGCTCATATAAATAAAACCCAGCGTTTGTCTAAAAAGTAAGGTCACGATCGGGTACAGGTGGATGGGATTGTAGTTACGATGATTGGATTATATTGGATTATATCCGTCGTAATACATGAAACAGGTATCCATAACGGCGAACCAAATTTTAATGGCGTCCGTGAATTTTTTTTCGAAAGATTGATTTTAACTTCCCCACTTGGGACTCTCGGTTAAATATTTTCTTGTAGATGAAGCATTTAAAATGTATTGTATTCTGTCAACCCTAAATCTATCTAAGGCAACATCTATCTAACCAGACGTTTATTTTTATTGATTTTTGTAAGTGTAAAAGTGTATTAATCTACAGCCTTTTAGAAATGCTATCAGACTTTTCATATTCATCCAAAAGTGAGTAAATGGAATAAGTGTCATTTGTTTGAAGACGTTTCAAACTTCGTTTGTGTCCATCAACTTCAAAACGATAACTAGATCCCTTGAATAACTTATACTGATCAGAAGATGAATGTTCATTTTCATCAATAGACAGTCTCCAATATAAGAGACTAGAATGATATTCATGACGAAAATCATTTTTTGTTAAACATGTGATGTTGGTATTTGTCTATTTTTTCTGCTTATAGTTTCTTTTCATATTAATTTTTGCCCAAACACAAAAAATAATAAAACTGACATTTAAAGGTAAAATTTTCTATATGCATGCTGAAATGTTTGTTGATTTTTTCTTTCTAATCATTTAAAAAATGCCTATCAAATATTTTAGTTTTCAAGATATATTTGAAGGACACATAATAGTTGTAAGATATATGTGTTTATTAAATTAACCACATTGAGGTACAACAGCACAAAGAATGACGTTTAAATATAAGTCCCCTAATTATATCCATCAACGTCCACACAACGTCACGTGTAGTTCATGTATTTCTCACCATTTTCCGAGGATGCAGAAAGTGGCTAAATATAACGAATAAACTTTATATGATTTCCCTTAAAAGGAGTAAAAGAAAGGAATTATTTCATTGGAAATAATGTCTCTTCTATAAATTATGTCACTTCATTCGAATATATAACTGAGATATTGTCACTTAAACAAAAAACATAAACAATCTGTCTTTATTTTTCTCCCTTTTATGACATGTATGAAGTGTATTTCTCAAGGACTCAATTCCCCAGAATTGGTCTCAGTCAGAATTTTCTTCTTTGTGTAAAATAAGCATGTTCATCATTGACGTAATTTCTTTTTCGGCTGTTTTGATATTGGACCCTTAAATAACATTTTCCTGACTTACAGTTTGACCGTTGCCTCGTTTTGTCTTATCCTCAATGAAATCCCAATAATGATCAGCCCTTATCAACTAATTTACAGAGTAATCATCATGTCCTGAAGATGGGTGAACCAACTTTAATCAGCGCAAATACGGTAAGTTACATATAGTACTTGGGACACCATCCCTAATGCGCCTCGAAATGAGGAACTCAAAAGTCACGTGTAAAGAAAAAATCTCTGTGTAGTGATATTGGACATGTTTCTATTTTTAACAAATGACTGAACTTAATTATTTGTGGTGATTAGGAAAGTAGAGGAACATAGAATAAATGTGTAAAAACTATGGAGCTATTGAATGTGTTCAAAGTATTAAATTTTCAAAGAACTTATTGTGTTAAAAAGGGGATATTTTACCACAAGGAGCCGCATCACAAAAGGATGTTCGGGGTTTGCTAATTTACGGAAAAAGTAATCTCACTTCGTACCCCGAAAATTTAACCACATATGTGAAAATGTCACAGCTTCGAAACGAGCTATCATACATATCTAAGTTTACGATATGGACTGAGCTACAGGAAAAAACGCTACCATTACCGCCTATGTAAAAACAATTAAAGATATTGAGCCACTTGTCTCGGTGGTATATATCTGTATTGATGAAGCTATTTCAGAAACGAAAACCAAATTCAGCTATATGCAGCTTTCGATATCCGTGTGTACAAATATTTTAGCGTTTTACAAATTTCGATTTGACTTATTGCCTCCTCCAAATCCAGTAATGGATATGTGTTCTGATCATTATGGTTTCAATTCTAGTTTCTCTGATGAACCCTCTGTAATAGACGAGAGCTCAGCTCCTTTATAAAAGTGTTTCTTTGCGTCTAAACTCACTTGAGGGTACGAGTGCATCGTAGATATTGCGGTCTTTAGAGCTACTTTTGAATATTTAGGACGATGCATTGCTGGTGCTAATTTGATGAGGTGGGTTTTATATCGTGAGGATCATAGTTCAAAGTACTTGAAACCGAAGTCTGATTATTTCATGAAATAATTGTGGAATGGAGTTAACGTTCACACTTTTTACATGACCACTGACCCTACATTCAGAAAGTGTGTGGTTGCAAAGACAATTCAAACTAGCAAACGGATTACCAGGCGATCTTTCTGATCAAATACTTTCATACATGTGTTTGAAGTATGTGACTCTCTGGAATTAATAAACGGCTACCTCACTTGTACATTTGTATGTGGCTTTTTGTTGTTGTCGTTTCGTGTGTTAATTTTAGAAAGACAAACTGTGCTATACAATGTTCCATCTAATTCTAGATTAAATTTTGTCTGGCTTCTAGTATACTTATCTCATCTGTAATTTCAGAAATTATTGCGAGGAATTGCAGTAATAAGAACACTCATTCTGATATCTGACATACATATCTGTATGCAGCTTTTCCAGAAATTGCAATAAATAATGTCCCATTTTTGTTCATTTATAAAAAAATCGCATTAATGCGACTGGGTAATAATCACAATAATAAGAACCCGCAATGTATGCAGTTTTTACAAAATCGCAAAAACATTAATAATCAATATCGCATTTTTTTTTAATTTTTCTAAAAAATCGCAAAAATAAATGCACACAAAAAGTTCTGAATTTACAGTAAGCGTTTTAAAGTATGTTCACATGTTATATTTTTCGTACTGTTGTATATAAGTTTGTTAAGCATTTCAAGAACATGTATGAATACTGCAACATAAGATTCACGACTTCATATAGTGATCCCAGGTCTCTAATGAAAGTTTCTGACTTGTTATAAAATGTACAACATAAGTGAAACGAATTGAACGGTGTGGTAGAGCTAACATAGTCTGCATTTACTTTTGAATGATCTTTCGAATTTGTCCAAACGACAGATGTAATAAATCTATAGCTAACGCGCGTCTAGCATATTGAATTATAATCCTGGTACCTTTGATAACTAGTTGCTCTAATTCGGATGTCTTAATGCAATCTGTCAAATTCGTTAGATTTAATATTGTGGAATCTCCACTAAAACTTTGCGATTTTGTAGACAATTTCGACCAATCGCGGCACCAAAACATTTGGAAGAAAAAATAAATGTTAGATAAATATTGTATTATTTTTTACTCTTTGAGATACAGAGTAAAACAGCGTAAAGAGTAACGATGTTATTGTAATTGTAAACACTATGTTCCGTATTTAGCCAAATTTGACATGATAATTCATAACATGGTATATCTTTTCAATATGCCAATGAATGTTGTGACCAAGATAAGGACAACTGATGTTTTGCTTTAAACTTTTGATATATTTTGAAAGCTATTTGTCATTTATTTCCCCAAACTATGAATAAAATGGCTATGTCGACCAAGTACCTAGTATATAAGAAAATGCATAAGTACTCATAATGCAAACACAAGGAATCGTTCTGCTCTTTAGTGTCCTGTTTATTGCGATCCTGTATTTTCATCATGACATTACATATACGTTGCACCTGCAAGGCTCGAATAAGTTTGCAAGTTTGCGCTTTTTGGGAAAAACTTACTCATGTCATACCTTCCCTTTTAGAACAAACACATATTACGGTCAAAAAGGCAGCTTGATACGGATTATTATCTAAACATTACAATTGTGGTGGTAATGAATCAAGAAGTGTGAATATGTAAACACACAAAGGAGGAAGGGGTGCGGACGTCAGGTGCCTGTGTTCACACATAAAAATGGACAGTAGCACTTCTATACGTTCAACCTCTATAATTTTCGAGACAATAACGTCATCCAAAGAAGTCAAAAAAGGCATGACGTCATTTAAAATTGACATGGCTTCTATCCATGCTAATATAAAAAAGAAGATGTGGTATGATTGCCAATGAGACAACTATCCACAATAGACCAAAATGACACAGACATTTACAACTATAGGTCACCGTACGGACTTCATCAATGAGCAAAGCCCATACCGCATAGTCAGCTATTAAAGGCCCCGATAAGACAATGTAAAACAATTACAACGAGAAAACTAACGGCCTTATTTATGAAAAAAGTGAACAAAAAACAAATATGTAACACATAAACAAAAGACAACCACTGAATTTAAAAAACATGCTTGGAGGAAACGCTAGTCCGTTTCATTGTTGGCCAGGTCTGCGCCTAGGTAAAAAGGATGGACGTTTTATTAAAAAAAAATGATGCATTGACAATACAAAATAGACAAAACAAAAATTCTTTCGAATTTGTCCAAACGACAGATGTAATAAATCTATAGCTAACGCGCGTCTAGCATATTGAATTATAATCCTGGTACCTTTGATAACTAGTTGCTCTAATTCGGATGTCTTAATGCAATCTGTCAAATTCGTTAGATTTCATATTGTGGAATATCCACTAAAACTTGCGATTTTGTAGACAATTTCGACCAATCGCGGCACCTAAACATTTGGAAGAAAAAATAAATGTTAGATAAATATTTGTATTATTTTTTACTCTTTGAGATACAGAGTAAAACAGCGTAAAGAGTAACGATGTTATTGTAATTGTAAACACTATGTTCCGTATTTAGCCAAATTTGACATGATAATTCATAACATGGTATATCTTTTCAATATGCCAATGAATGTTGTGACCAAGATAAGGACAACTGATGTTTTGCTTTAAACTTTTGATATATTTTGAAAGCTATTTGTCATTTATTTCCCCAAACTATGAATAAAATGGCTATGTCGACCAAGTACCTAGTATATAAGAAAATGCATAAGTACTCATAATGCAAACACAAGGAATCGTTCTGCTCTTTAGTGTCCTGTTTATTGCGATCCTGTATTTTCATCATGACATTACATATACGTTGCACCTGCAAGGCTCGAATAAGTTTGCAAGTTTGCGCTTTTTGGGAAAAACTTACTCATGTCATACCTTCCCTTTTAGATCAAACACATATTACGGTCAAAAAGGCAGCTTGATACGGATTATTATCTAAACATTACAATTGTGGTGGTAATGAATCAAGAAGTGTGAATATGTAAACACACAAAGGAGGAAGGGGTGCGGACGTCAGGTGCCTGTGTTCACACATCAAAATGGACAGTAGCACTTCTATACGTTCAACCTTTATAATTTTCGAGACAATAACGTCATCCAAAGAAGTCAAAAAAGGGCATGACGTCATTTAAAAATGACATGGCTTCTATCCATGCTAATATAAAAAAGAAGATGTGGTATGATTGCCAATGAGACAACTATCCACAATAGACCAAAATGACACAGACATTAACAACTATAGGTCACCGTACGGCCTTCTTCAATGAGCAAAGCCCATACCGCATAGTCAGCTATTAAAGGCCCCGATAAGACAATGTAAAACAATTACAACGAGAAAACTAACGGCCTTATTTATGAAAAAAGTGAACAAAAAACAAATATGTAACACATAAACAAAAGACAACCACTGAATTTAAAAAACATGCTTGGAGGAAACGCTAGTCCGTTTCATTGTTGGCCAGGTCTGCGCCTAGGTATAAAGGATGGACGTTTTATTAAAAAAATAAATGATGCATTGACAATACAAAATAGGATCCTTATAGTCTTTTTTAGTCTAATTTTTGTTCCTATTCTTCCTTCTTACTTTCACTCGAATACGCCTGAGAATGCATGAAAGCGTAAAAGAGATTGATCGGTCACTGCATTTTCTCATGATTAATGATATTGGTTCAAAAACAAAGTGATGAAGAACAAAACACCTCATATTTACATCTTATCACAAATATGTACGACTTCATATAGTTTCAGAACAGTTGCGGCTCAATGAAATTGGGATATGAGAAACGAAGCAGCCTCATCTAAATTTGATCTCTTGCTTAAGATGAAGCTGTCAAAACATTGACAATGTTTTATAGTGATTAAGATTATTAAACAATTATTATCGCAATTTTTATTCATTTTTCTAAAAAATCGCAAAAATAAATGCACACAAAAAGTTCTGAATTTACAGTAAGCGTTTTAAAGTATGTTCACATGTTATATTTTTCGTACTGTTGTATATAAGTTTATTAAGCATTTCAAGAACATGTATGAATACTGCAACATAAGATTCACGACTTCATATAGTGATCCCAGGTCTCTAATGAAAGTTTCTGACTTGTTATAAAATGTACAACATAAGTGAAACGTATTGCAAGGTGTGGTAGAGCTAACATAGTCTGCATTTATTTTTGAATGATCCTTCGAATTTGTACAAACGACAGATGTAATAAATCTATAGCTAACGCGCGTCTAGCATATTGAATTATAATCCTGGTACCATTGATAACTAGTTGCTCTAATTCGGATGTCTTAATGCAATCTGTAAAATTCGTTAGATTTAATATTTTCGAATCTCCACTAAAACTTTGTGATAGTGCACCTATTACTCTTTCGATTTTGTAGACAATTTTGACTAATCGCGTAACCAAAACATTTGGAAGAAAAAATAAATGTTAGATAAATATTTGTATTATTTTTTACTCTTTGAGATACAGAGTAAAACAGCGTAAAGAGTAACGATGTTATTGTAATTGTAAACACTATGTTCCGTATTTAGCCAAATTTGACATGATTATTCATAACATAGTATATCTTTTCAATATGCCAATGAATGTTGTGACCAAGATAAGGACAACTGATGTTTTGCTTCAAACTGTTGATGTTTTTTTAAAGCTACTTGTCATATATTTCCTCAAACTATGAATAAAATACCAATGTTGACCAAGTACCTACTATATACGAAAATACATAACATCTCATAATGCAAACACAAGAAACCGTCCTGCTCTTTAGTGTTCTGCTTATTGCGATCCTATATTTTCATCATGACATTACATACACGTTGCACTTGCAAGGCTCGAATTAGTTTGCAAGTTTGCGCTTTTTTGGAAAAACTTACTCATTTCATACCTTCCCTTTTAGATCAAACGCATATTACGGTCGAAAAGGCAACTTGATTCGCATTATAATCTAAACATTATAAGAACTAGAAAATGCACGCGAATTCACAATACAATTGTGTCGGTAATGAAACAAGAAGTGTGTCTGTGTGAACACACAAAAGAGGAAGGGGTGTGGACGTCAAGTGCCTGTGTTTACACCAAAAAGGGTGAATAGCACTTCCATACGTTCAACGTTCATAATTTTCGAAACAATGGAGTCATCCAAAGAAGTCAAAAAAGGGCATGGCCTATTTGAAAATGGCATGGCGTCTATCCATGCTAGACATGCTTGGGGAAACACTAGTCCGTTTCATTGTTGGCCAGTTCTGCGCCTAAGTTAAAAGGATAGACGTTTTATTTAGCAAGATGGTGAATTTACAATACAATACAGGGTCCTTATAGTTACCAATTTTTGTTCCTATTCTTCCTTCTTACTTTCACTCGGACACGCCTGAGTATGCATGAAAGCGTAAAAGAGATTGATCGGTCACTGCATTTTCTCATGATTAATGATATTGGTTCAAAAACAAAGTGATGAAGAACAAAACACCTCATATTTACATCTTATCACAAATATGTACGACTTCATATAGTTTCAGAACAGTTGCGGCTCAATGAAATCGGGATATGAGCAATGAAGTAGCCTCATCTAAATTTGATCTCTTGCTTAAGACGAAGCTGTCAAAACATTTTTGTTAGTTTTTATAGTGATTAAGATTATTACACAGTGTTGACCTTTGTAACCCTGTTTTGATATATGACGCATTTTGTCTGTTTGTTTTGTTCACAATAATGGATTTTTTTGAATATCATACAAATGAGTGGTTTTAATAGCTATAAAACCAGTTTTCATCAAATATTTTCTACATCAGAACATGCCTTTTCCAAGTAAGAAATATGACAGCTGTTATCAATTCGAATGATGTATTTGAGCTTCAGTTTTTCCGATATTACTATGGAAGTTCCGTTTCAGTTTTCTCCGGAGTTATAGGTATTTTTTATGATTTTAGTTTTTATGAGTGAGGTTAATGACATTGAAATTGAGATGTTTATCAGAAACTGCAGATCATCAACAGAAGACTTTACATAGATTTGTTATACATCTGTTAAATTGAGCGTAAAATTTAACACTTCAATAAAATCTATAAAAAACAATGATCCTATTATTGGTATGAGAACTAATTAGACAACTCTCCATCCAAGTCACATATTTTAGGTCAAAGTTCGGCCTTAAATCGAAGCGTCGGCTCCCAAGGCACATCCAGCTATAAAGGATCAGACCATGACTAATGTAAAACAATTCAAACAAGAAAAAATCAGTTTGATCTCTTTTAAAAACATAAAACAAGAAATACTTAAAACCACGTCCACTGGGTCGATGCCACTACTGGTGAAGTTTTTATTCCCAGACGGTTACACAAACCCAGTAGTCAGCACGTCTGTGTTGTCATTGATATAGTCATACTTATAAATACATGTAAGCTGTGAACAAAACTTTAGATGTTTTTGAAATACTACGGCTTTTCTAACTCAGGAATAGATTACCTCAACTGTATATAGCAAATCTTTTAGGAATTGTTGGTCGTCAATGCTTTTCAACTACTTACTTAATTGACCTTTTCATCTTTGATTCGATCGTCACTGGTGAGTCTTTTGTAAACGAACGAGCGTCTGGCGCAAATACTAAATTCAATCTTTGTATCTGTGATGAGTTTATTATGAGTCCCAACAACAAACGACAACCACTGAATATCAGGTTCCTGACTGAGGACAGGTGCAACCATATGAAGCGGGATTAAACGTTATAATAGGCGCTTACCCTCAACTCTACCCGGATACAAAGATGTTATATTACCACATAGAAAGACATTCTATAACATATCACTGTTACACTTATGTCAGGTTTCCATTCTTCATCCTTCCTTTGAAAAACTTAAAACGGAAATACCAAAGACCATCGATCCGACATTTTATCTTTTTATCTTATTCATAAAACGTACAAGTACAAATAATACTTTAACTATATTTACAATTTCAGCTGGTTACCTGTATAACTTTACTGGCCATAAACAAACTTTTATTATACCTTTTCCTTTGTTAGCTCAGTGTTGAGCAAATATTTTTACTACAATAAAGTACCTAAACATAACATTTAATTCATCACTAGTTTAATCATTGACAGTGTATACATAATTTACATTCTGTTATCAAAACCACCAAAATCTACGACAAAGATAATTCCTATATGTTTATTATATATTTTACGATAAAGCAACTTAAGTGACTGTATGATGACTCTGATATTAATTTTCTTCTAGAGTAACCGGACACAAGTAATTTAACCTATAATGGTTTACTTTTACAAATTGTAACTTGGATTAAGAGTTGTTTCATTGGCACCGATACCGCATATGTATACAACGGTATAGTTTGGGATTGTAATTTTTGGACTGAAGCTCTAGTAGGCTTTCAATGTATCTTTTGACCATTTTTTCATGGAGTGTTTTTTTTTTAATTTGCAGCATGTATGGTGTAATGTCCGCAACAATCTACAGTTAGATCTGGTATTGGTTTACGCAGTAATGAATATTTTCATAATCTATACAGGCATATTTTTTTTTCTTTATAACACTTAACAATGTACTACAATTTAGTCCTTAAAAACAAATCGAAAACTTTTGAAGTTGTTAGATCCATCTTTTTTAAACAGTTAAAAAAAAGTGGCAGATTTAAGCAGAATTCCAACCCTCCCCTAACCTGGCACAGTAGTTTACTTTCATTCCATTATGTTGTACTCTATAAGAAGTTCAAAATGTAAAAGAATAACGACCGAAAACGTTGGACAGAAAAGCTTATAAAGAAAATAAACAGTATAAAAAATCCCATTTACCATAACTTACGTTGAAATATTTCAATCCTTGTCACACAACTTTAATAATAAACCTATAAACTTCACCAATAAACAAGTTTTTATATAAACATATTGAGGTTTCCTGGCAATAGACATATATGAATGGTGTTTGTTAGGTAAAGATTTAATAATAACTTCTCTTGATAAGACATGATTGAATTTCGATTTACAATGCATTTAAAACTCTGCTACATGAAGACCGCTATTTAATGTTTCTATTTGATCTCATGAAATCACGTGATACTTGATATTTTTTCGCGGTTTTAAACAACACTGACACTCAAAATCAGACAAAATGTCGGGGGCTATATCTGAAATTCCACCTATGGTTATTGGAGGGAGCATTATTAGTTCTGTATCGTTGATTCTTCATATTATAGGATTTTCAACCACATATTGGTACTTAGCAAAAGGACGGCGGTACAATAGCTCATATAGGACTATGGAAATACTGTGCTCCAGCGGAAGGAGGCCTTGTGGAAATGTGTGTCGACATGACAGGTATTTCCTTTATTTAATATACAAAACAACTCTAGTATTGCAGGTACACATAGTACAACCGTTGAGCAAAGTGAATGGAATCGAAGAAAACATTCAGTATCATCATGTTTATGGTATAATAATTATAATGTTATTTCCGTAGAAATCATCAAAATAAATTATCTGATCTTAGGTCGGGTTGTTATCTTTTTGATACATTCCCCATTTTCATTTTCAGAAAGTGTTAGACTCTAAGAATTTAAAGATTTTCGAAGACTTAACTGATAACATTGTCCATTTAAAAAGACATATTAAAAAAATATATATACAGGTCAAGTGGAATACATTTAAAATGAGTCACCATTACAAATATGTTTACTTGAAAAACAAAATTACCTTGTCCAACTATATGTGTTAAAACTTCTTATTTGTTAGTACAAGAATGATAAACGTTATCAGTATGTATGAAGTGTACAAGTTATAAATTGTACAAATCACAATTTGTATTCTTATTTGTGAAAACAATGGTACATATGATAATTTGTTATTTCTAAAAAAGAAATGCTTGTTGAAATTATAATTTGTACACAATTTAGCTTTATATTAAAAAGAAGATGTGGTATGATTGCCAATGAGGCATCTGTCCACAAGAGACCAAAATGACACTTAGAACTTGTAAAATATTCACAGTATGAACTTTGTTATAAAAAAAACATTCATAGCCTTCAAACAATTGTTATTCAATCACCACACAATAAACCTTATTCTAATATTACGCGCTTTTGTCTTTTTGTTAATAATATCATGCTCTAAATCCAATAAATGTGCTTGCAGATGCGTATATTAACTTCTGCAAAATAATGAATTTTATCAAATTCTTTTGCATGAAATATATTTCATTTACTAAAACACTTCCAAACTCTTAAATGATGCACATGTTGTTACTAATTAATTCATTATAATTGTAATGTGTTGCAATTCGAAATTGACATATTTGACCTAGCTACGACAACCGTTCATGCTGGCTGTTCAAAACTCCTCCCTCTGAAAAATCGCATTGCCAGTCGTTTGCTTGTTTACTAACATAACGAGGAGGTTCATGATATAGCTTACAAAAACGAACTACACTACTACACATCGGACATAGAAATTAACTTAGGTGTCCTAATCAGAATCGAAATAATTGATGCAAGCTATACTTTATTGTAGTTTTAACATGGGTAGGCATTATATGTGTGGTAATTTACCCCTCACTATCGCCCGGGTATAACAAAATGACGAATAAAATGTATACCCAAGTGAACCCTACAACAAAGTATAGCTTGCATCAATTATTTCTTTATTTACAAATACAACAATAACAAAATGAACTTGGTCCCAGTGACAATTCAGAGAGTATAATACAACTTGGTCCGGGTGACAATTCTGATAAAATAATAGATACTAACCCCAGTGACAATTCTGATATTGTTATAGAGATCGGGCCGAGTGAAAATCAGGATGACAGTGACATCAATAATACGTGTCATGACGCATGCAATGTCTGGCCTACAGATCTTAACCTTATATCTTACCATAAAAACGAAACAATATTTATCAGAACTTGCTGTGAGGTAAATTTGTAATCAACCACCTCAGTTAATTTGTTTATGTTTGTTTGTAGATGCACCCATCTATAATTCACAATACAAAGCCACTGAAGCTCTGGAATGTCTTGCACTATTAGCCTTTGTAGCAGCTGTGGTATGTGCTTTCCTGAAAGTGTTTGTATTGAAGGAACAAAGAATGCTGTTTGTTGTTACTGGTTTCTGAATTTGATTTCAGGTATATAATTATTGAGGAGTGATTTCAGTATATAAATGAAATTCTTATACTATTGCCTTGGTAAACACAAATGAATGGTTAATCTGCTGATCGACAACGTCATATTTTGTTTAGATTCACTAATTTACAGCAACGATGAACGCATTTATAAATAATCACGGACACATATAATGAAAACTGTGTTGGGAAAGTGATAATTGAAGGATAATTGAAGTACTGTGCACTTATTGTGGTATCTCTCTTGTTGCTTTCGATCAAAATAATAAAAACTGTTATGATATTTTCAATTGAATGTATGTCAATTTTAAGTATTTCCTAAATGCATACATTATACTGTTTTTTTATTGAATGCGGTATAACAGCCTATCATTGGCGGCATATCATAATATGACTGATATGAGCAAAAGTACTAAATAATACTTTCTCAAATTATTTTTTTTTTTTGTCAATGATTTTACACAAAGTTCTGTTATAAGTCATGTATGGTTTTGTTTCAAAAGGTTTTTAACTGCAGAATGGAATATCTTTATGGTATTTTCCCCTTAGAAATTTATGAAATGTTGAAATGTTAGTGCATTGGAGCTTGCGTTCATCGAAAATATCACTATAGAGTTTTGAAAATGCACATCACTTATGTCGCGGTTAGGATCGGAAATCAATTTTGTGAGATATTTTTTTATTAGGTATATAAGACTTTTGATACAATCCATGGAAATATTTTAGTAAGTCAACGTGGAGTTTTGACCTCTTGGAACAATCATTAAACAAATTGTTAAATATTTTAAGACATTTCTTTTTTTCTTACAGGAATAACCGCTTTGATCGGAGTCCTTGTCTTTGCAACATTTTCATACGATGATTTTAAGTTTGATGGTTCCATGTTTCACTATTCCTTTGGACTATGTATTGTTGGCGGAATCGGAGGAATTTTTTCAGGAATTGTATTCATACTAGCATGGCGATGGGTGAGAAACTAACGACGACAGTTGGAATGGTGTCCATCCTAGCATGGGGATGGGTCGGAAACTGAGAATGGCAGTTATAATGTATCACCTGTGTTATGTTCTCATATTAAACTAACACAAAAACTATCAGATTCAAATAATTTCATTTGAACAATTTTTGTACACATTAATGTTTTGTACATTTAATATAAAACGATTAGCGCTATACATTGTTGTTGATAAAAAAAAAACAGACGATATTATGGATAACCTGTTTTAGAAAAGTTCTGTTTTTCAAATAAAATATGATTCTATGTAATTTTAAACTCACACTGTGGATTAATTTTTTTCATGGGTACCAAATTTCGTGGATTGAGGTTGCATTTTGATGACTACTAAATTTTGTTGTTGTTGTCTAACATAAAATTGAGAATTGAAATGGGGAATGTGTCAAAGCGACAACAACCCGACCACAGAGCAGACAACACTCGAAGACCACCAATGGGTCTTTAATGTAGCGAAAAAGGAGGAGTCCTTCAGCTGATCAGGCAAAATTATATGCAAGTGACGATCTGAAAACATTCTTAGTATTGTCTCTTAATTATACTGGTTTTATTGCTCAACCGTATAAGCTAGGCTACATGAATAAACTTTTAGATTCTTCTCATATTGGTGGGTCGAATTTGGTTGAATGGCTAGCCATAAAATGCCACCTGAACCGTTAAAATGACAAGAATATGTGACAGGAATACAGCATAAATAAGCGCAAGAACTCTCACGACAGAGAACTATATGTATATGTAATATAAAAGTACACTAACACATGTTAACCATAGAATAATAAAAAACATCACCTTCCTTTAATTTGCAACAATACACCAGTAGTTCCCAAAAAAATATGCACCCGTCAGAAATTGGTAAACTATTAAAAAAATTACCAAGTTGAATACATTTACTTGTAGTTTTGTTTCCTAACATATTAATATGAAGCTTCATTATGCTCAATGGTGGACTTATAAAAAATCGGCACTTATATTGAGTATTTTACTTAGTCCTCTAAAACAAATAATTTAAACTTTATGTACTCTTCAGAATGCTTTTTATATAGACAAAAAGAAGTTTTTGAGGGCCTAAATGTGACTTACTGTTTTGAGAAATTACATATCAAACAAATTCGGAATTCAATATGGTAGCGTTCAAGTTTACGGACTAGAAGAACGTGGAATCTAACCTTTCATAACACCTGTCAACATCAAATGAAAATAATTGTTACAATCGAATTACATTACTTCCGTTCAATCAGATTAATGAGACTCAAAACAAACGAAGGACAATGATTATTGTCCGCATTTTATAAAAATAAATAATTTTACATTTAATAAGGCATGACAAGATTAAGATTTCAAGATGATATTTTACATTGAAACTGAAAAATGAAAGGTTTTCACTCATTGTTTTTTAAGAAAAAGGGCAAATAAATAACAGTACACACTTTACTGATGTAATCTTATTGCAATTTATACCATACATTTCACTATAATACTTATCATTAATACAATACACAAATATATATTTGCTGACTGCCCAACGTAATCTAGAGAACACCGGATTGATTACGAATGAATAAACATAATAACATGTGAAATATAACAGCACGTATGATATAACCATGAATCATAAATTACTGATCTGTAATTAATAATGAATTATCACAATGTGTCCATCTTTAACGATCCCGCCGGCCAGGCAAAAACGACAAATGTCGGAAACCTGTGTCCAAAACCTTTGCTTGAAATGCTGTTTCCGGAGTCATACTTTGACATTATACCTAAATATATGACATATGACAACAACAAACAAATGTTATAAAGGGGAAACATGAAATTATAATAACCCTGCAGTATGTGCATCAGTACATTGCACAAACATTATAAAAACCTAATAAAGATATAGCTCTGAAATATTGCAAAGAAACGATATATATATAAATATGGTTAGGAAACTTGACATCACATGATTAATCAGACGTAACGTTAGTACAATAATTGTCCTCTATAATGCGAAAAGCGGAAAATTATAATATGTCACACGAGTATAGGATTATAGGTATTTGGACTCCTGCATTATCTGAAGGAAAATACGAAAAAGTCAAAATACTTTCCAAAGACTTTCAAATGACTTACGAACAGCGGTATTCTACTGTTGCCTTATTTTTAACAGTATTCAAAACACAACATAAAACGTTTAAGTCTGAGCAACACCGGTAATCTCAGTTGCTCCAGAAAGGTAAGCAGATTTCAACTCAGAATGTGTCACTTTTCTTGTTGTTTGTGCAAGTACAAACCCGTAGATAAATCTATTTCGGTAGGCCATATTAGGGCTAAAGAACGAGTTTGTGTTAACGAAAATATGAAAAATTCATTCGCTATTGTAATTCCAAAAGTCATATGAATGAGAACAAACTCAATACTCGGAACTCTTGGTATAAGATAAATCTTCTAAATTGTTCAAGGGATGAGAGCAAGCTTAATCAATACCCAGAACTCTTGATTGGATTTGCAACCTCTAAAAGATAATCAGGATAAGGAAAAAAACAGAACAACGATGAAATTTTAAATGGAATATCCCTTTTCAGCAAAAGATGAAGTTCCTTAAAAGCGAGTCCTGGAATATTTTATTTTCTGGAGTATACATAATATATATGTACTTGCTTCTAGAATGTTGCTAAATAGAAATATAGTAGAAGCTTAAACATTTGACACCAAAGACAACAAATTAATTGTTACATAATCTGTCTACAGAAAAAATTATCAATTCAGTGGCAGCCACCTAACAACGGGTTGTCCAATTCATCTGAAAATTTCAGGGCAGATAGATCTTGACCTGATAAACAATTTAACCCCATGTCAGGCTTGCTCGTAAGGCTTTGGTTTTTCAGTTAGAAACCAACAACTGCATTTTACCACTATGCTCTATTTTAAGCCATGGCGGCCATCTTGGATGGTTGGCCGGGTCACCGGACACATTTTTAAACTAAATACCCCAAAGATGATTGTGGCCAAGTTTGGATTAATTTGGCCTAGTAGTTTCAGAGGAGAAGATTTTTGTAAAAGTTAACAGACGACACCTGACGACGACGACGACGACAGACGACGGACGCAAAGTGATGAGAAAAGCTCACATGGCCCTTCGGGCCTGGTGAGCTAATAATTAACAAGTTCCGGGTCGAATCCGATACCGATACCAAGAGTATATTCACCTGTTACCTATTACCTTATCTGTACGTTCCGCATCTGACAGGCGCACCACCAAACGGTGTATTTAGGATTTTGCTATATACATGGGTCATACTCACAGGGTAGACACTACTAAATTAAATCATTGCCTAATTGTTCCCTATTGTAGTATTTTAATCTAAGGATTAGACACAATTTGATGAGAATAACAAATATAATATCAAAACCAAATACATGAATTTTGGATAGAAAAGTACCGTATAGTAATGTGAATTTACACTACCCTACCAATGATAATGTATGTCAGCACAGCAGTACTGACTTCGTGGCTGGTGAAACCTCGGGGGAAAACACCAGCATTGGCATCGACCCAGTGGTTGAAAATAAACTTATCATAGATACCAGAATTATAATTCTTTATTTCCGCCAGACGTGTCATATAATTGCATTGTTTCATTTTGATATTGGCCGACAACAATTTGAGACACTTCAATAGAATATGTTATCTCCGTATAAACACAACAGCTATCAATAGACCTGAGACAAGGGGAAAAAATGCATGCATAGACAATAAAACGGGTTGCTTGATATAACTCTGTATTTAATGGTTGTAGTATCACATGTTATTACAAGAATACAATGCTACTTTTTATAATGATCGTATGGGATAGTAAAAGCGTTTATCGTATGCACATTGTGAATTGAACTAAGTTCACCCTACGCCTCATACAAAATTTGCTCCGGTCGACGCTTTTTCATTGCAATAAAATTATAAAAGAAGCATTCCAGTCTTAAATAATTTCAAAAGGTATACAAACATTGACTTAAAAAAATTTGGAAAACTCCAAACGTCTGAATATTTATTTTTAAATATTCAACTGAGAGAAAGTTTTGTAAAGGAGTAAATATTAGATGGCGTGTATATATAAATGAACCATATAGCTAGAAACATCAAATATCTTACCATTAAGATCAGGGGGAAACAATTGCAACTACTGTGTATTATGTCCAAAGTAAATATACGAGATTTATTTTAAGAATGTATTTTAGATTGTGTTTTTGCTGTTTGACGATGAGTCAACTATCAACGACAGACCAAACTGATGGTTTGTTAAACGCTTTAAAGCCCCACACAAGCCTAAAAAGTGAAGAAAAGACTGTTGTTCAAAAATTGTAAAGGAAATATCGTCCGTTTGTTTGAATAATTTTGACAGGCCTAATGGTACCAAAGAAGATGATTTCGTGAATATAAAGATATCATATTGTTGAATGACAGCCGCCGACAGTCTTCTCATTTTTCTACACAAGGAAATGTTTGAACCATATCAGGAATATAGCAGGCGTTTTCCATGCAATTGATGCTTTTGAATTTGCCATCTGTTGAGGGACTTTCGTTTTGATTTTTTTTTATTGAAGTTCGATATTTATGTTGTTTGACTTCCTTCTTACTTGCGAGGTAAATGCAACACTTTAGTTCAAAAACCTAAAAACATTAGGTGAAACTGATTCATAAGCTAAGGAAGGACCAAATTTTGGCAAGACGGTAAATCATTATAAGAACAAGACTTCTGGAAAATTCTGCTTATCTTGCTTTGTATGATGCAATAAACTGAGCTTTATTCGTTTGAACATATGTAATGCGTAGAAAATATTATCAGAAATGTAATTCTTTTTCACGAAATTGTTTTATTTTCTTGATTGTTTTAAAAATCAAATGTTTGTTCAATCATGTTTCTGAAACAAGTACTTATTCAAAATTTTTGAATAATATCACATTTAATCTATCAAAAATCACATCAACGAATACTGTGTTCTTTTAAGTGTAATTTGCATCAAAATAAAATTTACAACGCAGAATAATACAATATTGAAGTAAACATATCAAGTAGATCTTAATTAAAAATTAAGTTACACAAATTACTTTGTATTAATTCAATAATATATAGACTTAAAACGCTGTTGTTTTGAACATAATAAATAATTGCATGTATGTCGTTACATAACACAAATGGTTTATGATGTGATAATATTTATTTGTTATAAGGAGTTTAAATGATAATAAATAAACTTATTACGATGTTATAAATGACAACTCTTGTTTCAAATGACGTCAAAATTTCCCACACTGGTCAATGATAAAGTTCACAGATAAAGACTGAAATAGTCTTAATGATAAAAGAATTTTGCAATGAATGAGCAGATTAATTATTAATCACAATGTAGTTATTCAAAACAAAACAAACACACTCAACAATAAACTATAGAAACAAATTATAAAAATGGTATAAGAACTTATTAGGTAGAAGTAATAAGATAGATGCATATAGAATTTTACTTAATATAAATAGCAAAACGGCCAAAATAGTTCTATTAAAATCATTTAGTAGGAAGGTGACCATCATCTCTTATTTGTAATAGTGAACCAGTCGTAGTTAACGGAAAGAGGTAAGAACTTATGCTAACGATAGATTGAAGATTTAAAGTAACAGTAAAACATGATACCACAAAGTCATTAAAACACCAAGCACAAATTATCTGTACTATTGTATATCTAAACGTTTATATATATTTTGAAAGTCCAAACCATTCATTCGTACTGGCAGTAGTGAATTAAGGATGAACAGTTTAGTTAGGGGTCAAATTTTAACACAATTAATATTTTAAGGAAAATGAAATATCTCCTAGGAAGCTTAATTATTTGACACACATTGTTGTTTCAGTATGATTTGCAATTTTGTTTTTCACAAATGTTCAGAAAAACCTTTCGGACACATTATTTGGTTTATAATTTAAAAACTATGTTAACCTTTACCAAGAATTTCAACGGAAAATGATATCACATCATTAGTAATGAATCTATTGTGCTACATATGTTTATCAGTTCTAGGTTTGCATTGCCGTCAGGAAACTTTGAATAGACTAAGACATCAATCTCAGTGAGTGCTTTTGAGTGAAAAACAAGATAAACTCAGATGGGTCCTTGAAATTTCTCAGAAATGCTATCAATTTACATTTCTTGTTCAATTTTGTAGTTAATTTTATTCAAGTTACAACCGGGAACAATGCTCACTTTCTTGGTTGTGACACTTTGTACATTTAGTTCAGCCGTGATATGTGCACCTCGAAATGGTTCGGAACAGTCACAATTGGGTATGTTACGTTGTAACTTAATCTTTGATCTTGATAATTATAAATTTTACATGTCGTTTGATTCAAAACAGCAAATTGAATTTAGATTAAATTCAAATACATAAATACATTTCCCGCGTTTCAAAGAAAATCAGGAAACATTTGTATTTATAATGCGTATGAATTTTCTAGCTGTCTGGGTATGATAATATTGTTTTGTTTTATTTAAGCTTATGTATTTATGGGTAAGAAGTAAAATTATTTCTTAAAAATATGTTGTTTTGCCTATGACGTCAATGTTGATTTTACAGTTTATGAACACTTAAAGTAAACACATTCCCCATCAGTAAAATACGAAAAAGCTGAACGTATGATCTTTCTTTACAGATAGCTTAGATTCTTCATTTGCATTACTACCGGGTACGGAAGAAATAGGTAAGAGCTAACTTAATGTGGTTAACATTCGCAGTAATACACTATTTGTTTGTCGTTTTATTTAGAATAATTTCAAAAAAAAAATTGGTTGCTCTAATTGTCAATCTTAAGACACAACGAAAAAGTAACGAAGGCAAATGTATACTTTTAAATCAATATGTGGCAAACCGATCTTTTGGCGTGTAGTTTTGGCTTTTAATGGAGTTTAAATGATATGGCTTGAGCACGTAAAGTGCAAAACGAAATATGTGTATTTCGAACTTCAGTTTCGAATACGTCATTAATTGACTAAATTAATCCTCTTCATTTTTATTAACACTTCCTATAATAGAATGTGATGTGTACTACACTGAGATGACCGGATCCTTCAACTCTCCACGATATCCAAGTCAGTACCCTATCAAGGCAGATTGTCACCATTATATAGCCGTTGCCGCTGGGTATACAATCAACCTTATTGTGAAGAATTTTCAAACAGAAAGTTGTTGTGATTATCTGAAGGTATGTGTTTTGAAATAATAGTTTTAGTTATCAGCTTTAATATTTTAATTATATGTACACATGTACATTGTAAGAAATTCGAAAGTCGCAATCAGTCAATAGTTTAAATGAAAATGAAATATTTTACTTAGTTAACTCTACATAAAAAATGCCTGTATCAAGTCAGAAATACGACAGTTGTTACCCATTCGTTTGATGTGCTTGAGCATTTTATCTGACCATTGGATAAGGGACTTTTTTTAATTTTTCCTCAGAGTTCGGGTTTATTTTGTAATGTTACTTTGTTCTCAGATATTAGCAGTATATAGTTTTCAAAGGTACCAGGATTATAATTTTGCACGTCAGACGCGCGTTTCGTCTACATAAGACTCATCCGTGACGCTCATATCAAAATGGTTTTAAAGCCAAACAGGTACAAAGTCGATCAAAGTATCTGTTAAGATACAGGAAACCAAAGCAAACTATCGGCACTATATTATTTGTTTTATTTAAGGGCCAGAATTCTTTTCTACAAATATACTTCTAATCAGTTCGCTTTTCATTGACTTTTTTGGAATATCGGTTATGAGCGTTTCACTCGGTTCAGGTGCTTGAGGTAAAAAATACCATAGTTAATAATAGGTTGGTATACATGGTATATGAGAGTTTGCTTTGCCCTTGTGACATTTTGTGTTTTATTGTTACATATTTTTTCTATTTCATAAAAATTAAGATTATAACACAATGTTGACTGCTATTTCCCTAGTTGTGTTTATAAAAAAGAAGATGTGGTATAATTACCAATGAGACAACTCTCCATAAGAAACAAAATGACACAGAAATTAACAACTATTCGTTTTTGTTTGTTCTGTTCACACATCGTTGTAAATACAATGAAATTTTTTGCGACTGTTATACAAGTATGAGGTTTAGCTAGCTTTAAAACCAGGTTTAATCAACTATTTCAACATAGGTAAATCCCTTTACCAAGTCAGGAATATGACAGTCGTTTTCTATTCGTTTGATGTGTTCGAGCTTTTGATTTTTCTATTTGATCTCGGAATTTTTATTTGGAATTAACCTCGGAGTTACTTATTTTGTTTACCTTTCATGTATTTGACATATCAACCCGTTTGACAAAAGAACATTGAAGGACAACAAACATTCAGTTAGAATTGATAGCCGATCAGAGATCTGCCATCAACAGACACGTAGAATGCACATTATTATCCTAAAACAAACAAAAAATATGATAATGCTGAAACGCAACAAGTCATAAATGAACGATCGTGACTGAGTTCCAATTTATTCTTAATAAAAAAAAAAATAGGTTCGTTTGCTTATCATTCGAAATCAACGTTTAAAAGATCATATGTATCCTGTTACTAAAAATCCTTAGATTGTAACGTGTACAAGGTCAAGTCTTACGGGAGAAAATAAAGTGATTCTTGGTCTACGAACATTTGTAAATAGATTTTATACATAGATATGGTTTGAACCGTTTCTATTTTTTTTTAAAAGGTATACGATGGGAATACTATCGACGAACCTGCTTTGTTAGAATTGCGAGGTTCAGTACCTGGTGACAGTGTCGCTAGGTCAACTGGAAGTAAAATGTTGATTTATTTTCACTCGGATGAAAGTGTGACTGATTCTGGATTTGAGGCTTTTTATGTTGCATCAAGTGCAGGTTATGTATATTTTATAACCTTTACATTAATTTAATACATTTTGAACTAAATTTCAAAAGAGATGCCAAAGAAATCTTCATTTACATGTGTCGAAGACATACTGAAAATTTCATGTCACGAAAAAACAAAAACAAAGACCAAAACACAAACATTAGAACACAATGCATAGCAAAGAACATTGGAAAAATTCATTTAAATTAAAACAAGTAGAAGTTGCATATGACACAAGTTTCCTTTACAGCGGACTAACAATTTGAGTTTTGCTAAAACCAAAATCTGCGCATTCATGTATTGTAAATAGCTTAAAAAGCAAGAGGGGAACATCTTGTATCAGCGATCCGTGTTAAGGTGTGTCAAGAAAAGTGCCTCTGACCTAACAAATTTTGACACTTACTGTAGAATGAGTTTTGTGAATTAGTCATATACAGGAATGTTTCAGTTAAGTAAGAGAATGGGTGGACGTCTGATACAGGTGAGATGCAGCTAATATATGTCCAAATAATTAACAAAACATGTATGTTTTGCACTTGAGAAATATATACGATTAAGTATTAATGGAGATAAAATTGAACAGTAAAAAAACAGTAAATACCATGTTATAAAATAAAACTCTTAACGATTTTTCGTCTATATAAGATAGCAATGTTAGTTTATTTTATTATAATCATTTTTCTATTGTTTACACTTTAATTTATCCCTCCAGTTTGATTGCGGAATTTTCCTGATGCGTTGAATACAAATTGGTGACCTTGTGCTGTTTCCTCGTTTTTTGTTGGGTTTATGTCTCTTTGACACGTCACCAATTTCCATTCTAAATTGTTTTACTAATATGTCAATTTTAAATGATTTTTTGATTATATCTCATTCATTATTTAGTTCACGAAAATGCGAAAACAGATTTTGCAGCATCATACAAATTTTCATGATATATAGAATCAAAATTAAAAGATACCTTTGAAAAATTTGCATACAAAAGCCAGCATGTTTTGTCATATTTGTTCATATTTATTGAAATTGAAGTGTAAAATGATCGAACTTTTAATACCGGATTTGTTATCTTATAAGCAACACGACGGGTGCAACATGTGGAGCAGGATCTGCCTACCCTTCCGGAGCAACTGAGATCACCCCTAGTTTTTGGTGGGGTTCGTGTTGATTATTCTTTAGTTTTCTATGTTGTGTCGTGTGCACTATTGCTTGTCTGTTTGTTCTCTTCATTTTTAGCCATGGCGTTGTCAGTTTATTTTCGATTTATGAGTTTGACAGTCCCTCTGGTATCTTTCGTCCCTCTTTAATATTTAAAAATAAGACCTCAATATGTCAAAGGCTTGGGCATAATCTAGTTAATGCTGTAACAAAGCTATTTTTGCACAGGATGTGGAGGAAATTACACTGATATGACAGGATCATTATTCTCACCGAACTATCCAGCAAACTATCCTCTTACAGTTGACTGTTATTACTATATCACAGTGGCAACGGGATATGTTATAGAACTTATAATCAAGGATTTTCTTACTGAAAGCTGTTGTGATTATTTGAAGGTAATGTATGAATTAATTATTTTCTGTAAGAAAGTAAGCGAAAAACATCTTTTTTTTAATATCAATTTATCTGTATTCAGTGAAACGGTAGGAAGGAGTACGATGTGAAAAGTAAAATCACAAAAATACTGAACTAAGAGGAAAATCAATTCGGAAAGTCCATAATCACATGGCAAAATCAGATAACAAAACGTATCAAAAACGAATGAACAAGAACTGTCATATTCCTGACTAGGTACAGGCATTTTCAAATGTTTCATTCAATGCGTATAATTGTTTTCATATTAGAAACACGTAGTTTGCATTTATGCTCTATTTGCCGTCGGCATTTGTTTGTATCAGAAATTTGCACATATTCATGACTGATTGCATTGATATTTCAGAAAATAGTCAGTTCGTGAAGGAAAAGGAATTTGACATCTCACTTGTTTATATCTTTTTTAAAAGTATTATAGATGTTTATCTGTCTTGGTGCTATATGGCATCTAGTAGAGGCACAATGTAAGAGTCTGCTCATTTTTATATTTACAGGTATATGACGGAACTACAATAAACCAAGAATTGTTGGTAGATTTAAGAGGACATGTTTCGGCAGGTACTGTAGGAATGTCAACTACAAACAAAATGATGATCCACTTTCACTCAGATGGTACCGTTACAGATTATGGATTCGATACACAGTATATAACGTTAAGTCAAAGTACGTTTATATAATAAATATACTCTTTACTTGAAGTATATTGTATTTACCATTATGATATGACGTCGTTTGTAGCGGTTTTGCTAAAAAATAAAAAGCATAATCACTTATATAATCTTAACAAATCTAACTGGATAGGTTTACAATTTTTCCATTTCTAATTTACAAACTGTTCTTGGTATAAAAGCAACCGTTAAAAAAAGTGTCACTAAGCATATACAGCTATATAATAAGAATGCCGCAGACTTCAAACAGATATATTGCTTCGAAATACATTTGTCACACATCTGAATTCGAATTATCTGGGTTTTTTTCAAAGGTTGTGGTGGATATCATACAGAAATGGCTGGATCATTCAATTCCCCAAATTTTCCTGGCACCTACCCTATAAACAGTAATTGTTATTATTATATTACCGTCACACCTGGATTTGTGATTCGAATAATTTTTAAGAATTTTCAAACGGATAGTGGATTTGCTTTTGTTAAAGTAAGTACTTTTTAATTGTCCCTTAATTCAATATTAGATTGACTTGACATATTGAAAAGTGTAAAACAAACGATTTTGAAAACTTAAAATACAAAAATAAGTTTATGGAATAACATCTCCGGAAGGAACGTGCATACAAAGTAGAAAAAATAAATTTTGATTGCAAATGGTACAACTATCTACTTGAGCTCATTCAACAAGGAGAAGAAGCCCATTTAAGGGTAACCAAACAGCCTTCAACATAAATCAAAAGTCATGTAATTAGCAATAATGAAACTCTTTCCTCCATTCCTAAAAAGTTCCATTAACCCGCTTTGCATTTGAAGAAAAAACGGATAGCCACGTGGCCGACTTCCCAAGCTGTATTGAATTATATACCTTTTAATGTTTTGGTAAATCTAGTTCAGATTTCAATTACAAGGAAAATTAGACTGTATTACATAATATACCAGGGTTGTTTAAATTTTGAATTACGTCCTAAGTCAGGTGCCGTTGTTTAGAGGTTGAAGTTTGTTGATGTGGCCCATAAGCGTGTCTCGTTTCTTTTTTATATAGATTATACCGTTGGTTTTCCAGTTTGAATTGTTTTACGCTAGTCATTATGGGACCCTTTATAGCTTGCTGCTCGGTGGGAGCCAAGACTCAAGTAAAGGCTGTACTTTGACCTATAATTGTTAAATTTCATACATTGTGACTTGGTTAGAGAGTTGTTTCATTGGCACTCACCTTTTTTAAAAAAAGATTATTAATTCCAAACAATTGCGTGTTTATTTTTGTCATTCTTCATTGCAATCGTAGGTGTCATGTATAAACATGCAATAGAAAATATATATTCTACTATGCGGTTTTTTTTAAAGGTTTATAATGGCATATCAAAGAACACAGAATCCCTTATAGAATTGGAAGGATCGATTCTAGATGACAGGACAGCCATATCAACTTCTAATACGATGCTAGTTTATTTTCATTCTGATGGTGGTATTTCTTATTCCGGGTTTACAGCTCATTACATGGCACAGAGTTCAGGTACATGGATACAAGGAGATGTTGGGTATACGTCATTGGGTATCAATCTAACAACAAACACAACGGAAAGACATCTAGCTATAGACAGCGACATGCAGTCTTTAACGGAAGACATGTCTCATTTTATTTTAGTTTAGTTTTTTTCACTGTATTCATATGAAAATACTAGCATAATATCATTCAATATACATCATTGTCCAAACTCATTTTCATGGGTTGACATGCACGGCATTCAAATGCAGGGCACGTAAGTGCTGTTTCCTGTCCGAAAAAAATGAAAACTGAATTATGCTTATAGATACCAATTTGAAAAACATAAGTCTTAGATATACTTTTTTTTCTAGTCCTTGACAAAACGGTCATTCAAATGCATATATCATGTCTTTAATGAAAGACAGGTGTACACAATGAATAGAGGGGATTTCCAAAAAAGGTAGACGATAACGTGCTTACTCATGAATTGTAATATGTCCACAGTCCGCTATACTATGTTGTCTAATTTACATAAGAAAATCTAAATCGTTATCTTTTTTTAAGGTTTTTATTGACGAAACATAAGAAAACAAATAACCTTTGATTTAACAGAGATAGATCCACTCTTTTCACAAGATTCTAGAATTTTAAATGCATATAAATACAAAATTAACGAGGGAATTACGAAGTGATGACATGTCTTTTTAAAATGATTTCATGTTAAATTCACTGGGAGATTAATAATTTTGCACTCTAGATGTTTAATTTTACTTTGAGTCATTGTTAACATTACAACAAATCTACACACGGTTAAAGTTTTTAAAAAAATCTCTTTGCAGATAAAATGGCTCAGTTTCAATCTGTTTCAGAAATGTATTATATTTTACAGAATGTGGTGGGTACTATACAGACGTGACAGGAACACTAACTTCTCCAAACTACCCTTCTAACTACCCTAATTACGTAGACTGCTACTATTATATAACGGTGTCGACAGGATATATCATACAGCTTACTGTTGATGATTTTTGCACAGAGGCATGTTGTGATTTTTTAATGGTACGTATAGAAAAGAAAATGTATTGAAAAGCATTTACTATTCTTTAACACCAGTGCATGCAATCTTATATCAAAATGTTATCACATCAAACAAAGAAACGATACAAATCGTTTTATGATGCAGTATGTCAATATTGTTAGCAAAATACATAATGGATTTGTTTAGTGTTCCCACGTAACATTTAGTGCAATAGTATTTTTCTATAGGAACATTTGATATATAGCTTTGCACAGAAAAGTATTAGCTCTTTAAAATTAGGCTTATTTTAGGGGTATCATTAAACCAGAAAGAATCGTCATTTAAGAAATCACAGTCAATGTCGGATATACTATTTATGCCATGAAATAATTAAAAACAAGGGATAAACAATATATTTTGTCTTTTGCATTTGGTAAGAAGGCGTATGACTTTGAAAGGGTCATACACATGATACATCATAAAAATCAGAAGATCCGATTTTCCACTAATGTCACGTCAAAGTACATTGAAACCATATTCTTATAGAAGCAATTCGACGAATGCTTTCATATAAGTTTAAAGGAGGATTTTTTTAACCAGAAGAAGCAAATTATCTCCCTAAAAACTAGCAGAAGTACTTAGACACCATATATGATTCGAATCAAGTTGACACCAGAGTTAGTCAGTTGACTATCGTATTTCAGAGTAAAACACAGAGACAATGATTTATGTTGAATCAGTGAAAACAGCTGTCTGAAGTGATGTTTGGAAACTGGAAGTACATGTAGCCGATCATCCCACGTTTTATAAAAGGAAATTGTTACCAACTATGTAATATTTGTATCTTAGCAAATATAAGTATCCTAGAAAGACTTGTCTGTACGGAATAAAATTCTGAATAGATTTATGTACATCTTAGTCATGCCAGTAATCAACAACACAAACAAGAACTAAAATTACTCTCAATAATTCTCTGAACCGTTTGTTTTTAATTTAATTTAGAGATTGTTTAGTTTAAACAGTATTTAATAATGAATTATTAAAAGAATAAAGTATAGCAATGTTATATGAAATTCAAATATGGCATTTGGAAATAAGTTTTGAAAATCTTATAAACAACCGTCCCCCGAAGAGATTGCCGTCTTATTCATTTCTATGTAAAGTTGTCTTTGAAACCCGTATCTAACATCTGACTGTTACTTTATAATTATATGGCTGATTTATATAAAAAGGTTTACGATGGCGATGATATCAATTCAGATGTTCTTCTTGATATACGTGGATCAATATCCGGTGATGGAATTGCTAGGTCAACAGGGAATAAGATGTTACTATATTTCCATACAGATAGTAGCACAAGTTATTATGGATATCGTGCATACTATTCAGCCATAAACCCTGGTAATGTTAGTCTAGTATATATTTGCATTCACTTTTTAATACCAAACAATACAATGTTCTATGTAAATTATGTTTTATTATGACTATGCAAATATAATGAAACAAAATAAAGTGAGTTAATTTAAAATGTCGGTATAAAATTGAAACGACAACGACAAAATTATGATCAGAAATGAAATACAGTGTGCAGACTGACCTATTTTAAATCAATGTACTTGTGTTATTTCCGGTTAAATTGACATGTCATTTAATGATGTTCAAGGCCACAATATTTCAATAAATTTAAATTATATAACACATGCTTAAGAGCGGATCAATCTAAAACAAGAAACTACCGTAACGCCAAGTCCTGATAAAACGAATCAGAACTATGCACGAGAAAGATATATATTTCATTATAGGCCATGTGTACAGTTTTCCCCTTTATCCTATCGCTAAATATATGTTAGATCAGGAACAGGCCCTGGTATTAAAAAATATAAGGGAATGATGTACATAAAAATGGCAGTTGCTATTTTATAGTTTATTTCTTTGTGTTGCATAGTCTTTTGTTTTTGTTGTTGTGTTTGTTGTTTATGTTACACTTTAGTGTTTTTGTTGTTTTGTTGTTTTACTTTTATATTTGATGTGTTTGCAACCCGGATTTGTTTACTCTCAATCGATTTATTATTTTCGAACAGCAGTGTACTACTGTTGCCTTTATTTGCGTATCAGTACAGCGTGATCATGCTTCTCCACGTGGATGTTTCAGTAAAGATCACGGGATTTCGTTCATATAACCGAACAACTATCACAATGTTTTGTACGCGTATAAGACAATTAAATAACTAATCAATTTATTTCATATTCTACACGAACAAAACCACCATATTGACAAATTGCCGATAAAAAGAATGATCGACATTTTATTTATTTATACTGAATACATCAGCTCGAATGAGGATTATTCGTTCAGGAATAAAATACTTTCGATGCAAAGTTGATATAGACTAGATTTTGATTACTAGTGTGCAATGTATTGTGGACTATTGTTTTCAATTTTGACTTTTCTACGCACAGTTTCCAATCCCAAATCAGTTTTTTTCTTTCAGATACCCACTATGAGCATTTTCCCCCATATAATTCTAACTTTAAAATCAAACTGTTATGAATGACATTACGATTCATGTACATGCAGTCATGCAATTAATTTGAAGCTAAGTATCTACACAATGCAGAAAAATTACATGCTATGGTAAGCAAAATTCTTGTATTTTCTTAATGTTTTTTTTTATATCACCAAAGTTTACAGTGGACACTACAATAACCTTACTGGTGTTCTTCATTCTCCAAATTTTCCAAACGACTACCCTAATCGTGCTGACTCCTTTTACTACATAACAGTTGACTCTGGATATGTTGTACACCTTCAAGTGACTGATTTTGAAGCAGAAGTTTGTTGTGATTATCTTAAGGTAAGACAATTATGTCTGTTTGATATGTGTCTGCTAATTACTATTGCTTTTTTTTTATTGGAGAAGTATATATGTAATGTAATTTTTCTTTAAACTTAATGTATTTCAAATTTGTTTGAAATAATGAAATCGTATAGGTAAATATATTCATGTAACACTGACGGTATAGATGGACAAATGGAACGGCAGCAAATGTCTTTTCAGTGATGATCGAAACAAAGTTCTTTGAAAATCCCAGACCTAATACAAACGTTACGGAGTTCACTTCGGAAGCTTGCAAATTAAAACAAAAACTTCCAATCGACAATCATAACTTCTATTCGAGCTTCACTGATAAGTTTGTTGTAGATAAAACGCACCTCTGGCTTACACACTTATATGCTTGGTTTATGTGATAAGCTATTTTGAATGTTTTGTGTTTAAACAAAACATTTGATTATGGTAAATGCCAAAAAGTCAAAAAATCACTGATACATATTGACCATATAATGCTATCTTGACAACCAGGTTTATGATGGACATACAAATGGCCAACCGTTACTATTAGAATTAAAGGGATCTCATTCAAACGTGGAAACAGTATCAACACAAAACGTCATGCTTCTGTACTTCCACTCGGACACCAGCATCACAGACTCAGGATTCCAGGCATATTACTTTAGCATGAGTACTTGTAAGTTATAACTCATGGTTTAACATTTGATAATTTTGAAACTCATTGTCCGATGAATTAACTATGCAGGCTTCACGAAATATTGTAAGCAAGAGTTATTTATATGATCAGTTTCTAAGTTTGGATCGCCATTTCTTTCTTTCTTTCAGTTAAAATAAATCATAATGAAATATTTGAGAAAATATAAAACTGAAACTATCTTTTTTATTATTTAATGTCGTTAAAAGATTAACTGCCTAACACTATTCCATATTCTACTTCTTCTTACGTTTATTGTGTTTGTATGTTCGGCATTGATTGTTGTTTTCCGAAAGTTATATATAAAATATCCTGGGTATCCTTCTTTTTAATGTGTCTTTACAGCTTGTGGTGGATTTTTCGCCGATATGACAGGTACATTTACCTCACCAAGTTATCCATCAAATTGGAATTATTATGCTGATTGTAATTATTACATCACAGTACCAACTGGATATTTAATTCAGCTAATTCTAAAAGATTTTCAACTCCAAAGTTGGTCTGACTCGATTGAAGTGAGTATCTTTAATATATTGTAATAATTCATAAAGAACTTTGTGCATGCCAATATATTTCATACATATTAACACACTAATGTCAATTGCAATGAAAGTTACGTTGCTTTGAAAGACAAAGAGTATAGGGCGCCTAACCAACAATTTATATGACATTGGCGGATTAAATGATAATTAAAGGCAACAGTAGTATACCGCTGTTCAAAACTCGTAATCTATGGACAAAAAACAAAATCGGGGTAACAAACTAAAACTGAGGGAAAGGTATTAAATATAAGAGGCGAACAACGACACAACATTAAAATGTAACACACACAGATATGGACTAAGCATTAGACAAAATCCGATAAGAATAAGACTGTTTACATAGTTTGGTAAGTATGTATGAGTATGTTATCTTTATAGTAGTAGTCCAACCAGTACGTATTTGTGTAAATCAAAAGATATACTTGCTTGATCAATCAGCAACGGCAACGGCATGTGAGAGATTACCCTCGGTTTTAAATTTCGTACTGTTTGTGTTGCGTAGTTTTCAGCTAACTATGTTGTGTTTTGTGTACAGTCATTTACCTGTGAGTCGTGTTTGTCATAGTTTTTTTAGTTTGTTTTCTTCTTACTGTTTCACATCACTTTTAGCAGCTCCCGGTATCTACAAATATGCCCATCTTCAAAGTTATTTGATACAAATCGCAACCTCATATACATTGGTATAATACACATACGTATGTGCAGGTATTAGCTTTATGTATATATTTTAATTTAAAATTATATGTATAGTCCCGAATGGCTAGGTACAGAATGTGTGTAATTGCATAGTAAAAATGCTGATAGAAATGATGCGTACATTATTTATCAGTAGATTTTTAATTATGTGTTATGAAAACAATCATTTGAATGGGGGATTTGTAATAAACATAATATTTTTTTTTCTCATCGAAGTTGCAAAATGCCGATATACACATCAGTCTGACAAAAAACCATTGTGATATGCTATATATTTCACAGGAAATCAAATGAAATACAAAACAATTATCTAAAGTATTGAAAATCAAACGAATTAATACATATGATGCATACACGATGACGTTTATAATATCTACCTGTTCACAAGGAGACATTTTCTATTAGAAAAAAACATGGACACAAAGAGAAACAGTATGTCCATAACGCTGTTCTACAAATTATTATCTTAAATAAATGTATTTAAATCCTATCGTTTTTGTAATTTAATTAACATGCATTGGATTTGTTTTCTTCGATATATATATTACAACCGCAGCTTAGTCCTGATCCATATTAGTTGTCTGCTTGTAGGAGACGGAATCATTAGACCTCTGCTGGTGGACTATCAGTCCCCGAGGGTATCATCAGCTCAGCAGTCAATGCTTCGGTACTGACATGATTAAACAAACTTTACTAAAATTGTCCGTTTATAAATTTTGAAATTATTATGAAACTAAGGTTTTAACTCCCTCAGGCAAAGTTGGCTTTAGATGAATTTGGCTATTTATTTTAGGTATTTTTAACATATAGCTCTTCAACGATTTTCGGTAATTATACATCTTCGGATTTCAAATGTTTGGCTTTGAGCGTTCCTGATGAAGGTAAATCCAGAAAAGTGCTTCGGACGCAATAAATTATTAAACGTGTTGTTTTATATTTTTAGACTACGAAAGGTTTTAATCATATTGTTTATGTTAAATAGGTCTATGATTGGCACGTCAACTCACGTTATACCTTGTTTGAATCGCAGCAATATGGTTCCAATAAAGTATTAACATCGACAGAGAATAAACTCATTGTGCATTTTAGTACATCATACAGTGGAACATTTTCTGGATTTGAAGCGTACTATTTTGCATTAGGTCCGGGTAAGTTATCAATTATAAATATGTCAGTAAAGCTGCCAGCGAGCCTGTATAATTCAGTATCTTTCTATACATTTTAAGGAATATGATAGGTTAAAAGCTTCTGGGTTGGGACCGTGTATATCCATATTAGGTTAGTAAAGAGGCGGGATTTCATCAATAGACGGTTAGAAGCGAAATAACGACTTTGACACTATTTGATTATTTAAATGGATTGAAAGTTCTTTTTAATATTCTTATATCAAGGTTGCTGATCTTAAATTGTTATTGTTGACATTAGTTTTTTTGTGCAGACCAATGGAAGTAAATTAAGCAGGTCTATTAAGAAAATTATCAAAGCTAACTCTGATTTATATTATATAGTAGATGTGCAATTGTAGTTCAAGTCAATGCTGCTTATAACTTAGTCATCTAGAATTCCTTGTGCCTGTACATGTCATGCTCTGAAGTTTCTTCACTACCTATACTACTAATGAAGCATTCTTATAATTTGATACCAAGGGACATGGTAATATACGGTATTAAAAATAAAAACAATCTTTTTGCATTCAGACTGCGGTGGATACTACACAAACATGACAGAATCATTTACCTCTCCAAACCATCCTGACGATTATCCGAACAATGCGGACTGTTATTATTTAATCAGTGCACCACCAGATCATGTTATACAACTCATCGTAGAAGATTTCAAAACAGAAAGCTGTTGTGATTCGTTGCAAGTTAGTGTATAACTTTAGTCTGAGAGTTAAATACATTTGATTTTTTTTTTCAGACCGTTTGATTGAGATAAAGTATACACCCACGCGAACACACTGATGCAAAATAGAAAAAAGTACTATTCAAATGCAGCAATAACTGATAAAAGATTGATAAATTTATGTTATATTTGATCGACCAGAGACACTGTTCATTTGCTACATTTACACAACATGATGCTTTTCGTTCTTGTTAAATCGACAAAATCTTACACTTCCCAATCGTTTCCTATTTGAATAGGAGTGATAGTTTGAATTAACAATTTGAGCTCGTGACTTAGTGCACCAAACGTCTTTATTATTTCAGTACTCGATTAGCCAATTGGATATCATATCTTTCAAATGTAAAACTATGCCACCTAACAAAACGATTAATTAAAAAGATAAGGCATGATGTTTGCAGCTGCTCTAAATAATTACACGTATCAATTAAATCGTTTACGAGAGTCCTGTGTTTGGTTTTTTTTTCTTTCTAAATCTTAAGTGTTTTTACGTCTTCAGGATGTACCCCTCTCAGGAGCCAACAATTTTTAGAATTAAACTTTTTTTCTTAACTTGATTTTTGGGTTTATATGACTGTAAAAAAATAATTGGTGAAGAAAAATCATATGGTGGTGCACTTTATTTTTTTTCTACGGCCTTTTAAAAGTATCCAATATTAATGATTTTCCAATTTTTCTTTAATTTTTACCAAGTTTTTGGCTATAATCGTGAACTAATTTACAGTTTCACATTTTTGTTCATACTTTTGATAAACATGAAGTTGACCAATCTGAATAAATTTAAGTGAGAAAAAACTATAAGTAGGGGCTATTAACAAAAAGTTTTATCATAATTTGTTGCTGTTTTGTGGCAAATTTACAATGCTGTCAATTTGGTCAATTTTTGATATTTTTCTGTTTTAAGAACAGAATGCATATAATTTTTTAAGTTCTAAATGATTAAAAAAAATACATATCTAAGAAATTTGAAAAAAAGTGATATTGGATGGGCACGTTTCTGGTAAAATCATGTTTTGTACCCCTCACTCATTTTTTCAAAATGTTGACTAAAAAGACTGACTTAATTGGTATTAAACATGATAAAATTTGAAACATTTATTACTCAAAAACTTATTATTTTGAATGCCTAATTTGTTCACAGAGTTAAGATTGATTATGATATTCATTAAATGCAATGCTTTTTTCCACTTGTATCCGATGTTTTGAAAATGATTCCCGAACGAGATTTCAACGAGACTAAGAACTGATATTCTCTTTTTCTCACGACGTCTAAAAGTTCTATCGTCTATCTATAGCAAGTCAAGTTCAACAAGTGAACTTTTTATAACTTGAATACACAACAAATGGCAATGTCACTCAGGATAAAATAATGGAATATACATGCCAAACTAATGTTGAAATAGAAACAAATCTACGGCTGCCACGCATTATTTCGATTCTACTACTATTACGACAAATTTGATAATTATGTTGACCGTTAAAGCCCGACACTTTTAAAGCTTTTTCGTTTTACCCCATTCGATGATATGAGTAATTTTGTGTTAATCAATAATATTTTTTTTTAAATCACATTTTTCACCAATATGTTTTTTAAATGTTCTTATAATTCATTTTGATGCATACCAAAGCTAAAAAACGCTCCGTGTTTACATTTGATGCTAGAAGCATACATGTATCGTCACCTTGATGACGATAAAATCATTTTGCGGAATTTTCGTTTTATAAAATCTTACACAGAAAAATGAATTGAAATGAGCTGATTTGTTTGTTTTGCTTTAGAATAGAGTTTACTTTTTTGTATCTGAATCTTGAACTTCGTAAACTATGGGTTTTGTTGTTGCAAATTTAGAATACCTGGTAGTAAAAATAAGTTGGGCGTTGCGCGAAACATCGGCTTTGTGTATCCATGCACTTGCGATAGAAGAAGTTTACTGTGATTATAATAGTTGACGATATATAGGATGAGATATTTCTAAAAACAAAACAATATATAATATGCATGTATACTAAAATATCAGTCATATATTAATTGTTTTCATTTAAGGTATATGATGGGTATTCCGTAAACCAACAAACACTGCTTCAATTACGTGGGACAGTTCCAGAAGACAGTAGTGTCAAATCTACGGGTCAGCTCATGCTGGTTCACTTCCAGTCAGATGTCGGCGTCACAGATTCTGGATTTCGTGCTCATTATATTGCTTTGACGACAGGTTTACTTATTATTATTTGTGTTATATTTTGTTTTACTTAGCACGACCTCAACTACATCACGCAAATACAACATGTAGGTGATTCTAGATGACACAATATGCATCCATAACGTACCTTTTTACTTTATCTCACAAACACATTTAGTAGCAGCTTTACTTAATAAGAATTTTTTTAATGATAAAAATGATAATTTGCATGATAATGGAAGACTATATGTTCATTTGTTTTTTAAATGCTCATCAGTCCTGATTATTAATTACACCTTACAGTTATTGTCCATTTAACTTCTATATATTTGCAGAAAAAAAGTTCTTAAAAATTCATTTTTAAAAATATGTATTTTTTTCCTATATGTATGCTAATATATTATATACCCGAACTCTGACTATTAGTTTCGTAATTTTTGGTTAATATCAAAAAAGTTTCTAATTAGGTCTCTATGTTAGTTTTGATTTTTGAAGGGTTTATTACCTGATGGAGTAAGTATAAGTAGTGTACCGGCCTCCCAACCAAATTAAAAACAACATGCATGTGCTTTTAATGTTTGTTTATTGTACCATCTGACCATACCTAAATAGATATTAATGGACACCAATAAAAATGATCATCACTTTATAGTTTTGATTATTGTTTTATATATCATTATATAAATCAACTTACTTTATACAAGCATGTCTTGCTTTTAACATGGTGAGTTGCGTAACGAGAAAAAGAGGCTCTGATTTTCTTTTTTCTCTTTTTATTAAACAGACTTTGGGTCATAAACATTAAGTTATTTATTAATGTGCAAATTGCACATCTTGGAAGCAAATAATTTAGGAAAATGAAAAAAAAAATGTTTGCGTAATTGAAAAATCCTGTCTTAACTCATGTTCACTAACTTAACATATAAAGGTAAACCTATAAGACAATATTTATTTTAATATCGTTTGCCTATAACATATATAAATTACTCTTTTATTAGTTCATACAATATCTAATATATTTTTAAACAGGAAATGGAAAATGCTGAATCCTTTCATATATAGAACAATTAGGTAAATCAAGAAAAGCGCTTCGGACGCAAGAAATTATTAAACGTGTTGTTTTCATTTTTTTTTTAAAACCACTGGGTCGATACCACTGCTGGAGGACTATCAGTCCCCGAGGGTATCATCAGCTCAGTAGTCAGTACTTTGGTACTGACATGATTTAACAAACTTTACTAAAATTGTTCGTTTATAAATTTTGAAATTATCAAGAAACTAAAGTTTCAACTCCCTCAGGCAAAGTTGGCTTCAGATGAATTTGGCTATTTATTTTAGGTATTTTTGACATGTAGCTTGTCAACGGTTTCGGTACTTATACATTTCCGGATTTCATTTTTTTGGCTTTGAACGTTCCTGGTGAAGGTAAATCCAGAAAAGCGCTTGGGACGCAAGAAATTATTAAACGTGTTGTTTTCAATTTTTTTATGACAATCACATGACATGAAATCATTTTTTTTTTTTTTTACTGGTCAGTAAAAATCATTTTTATATTTAAATATACAAAGTCACATGGTACAAATAAACAAACACTAAAAGCACATGTATGTTGCTTTTGTTTTTGGTTGGGAGGCCATCAGGTAATCAACACTTCAAAACATAAAAACAACATATAGACCTAATCGGGAAACGTTTTTCAATTATTTATCAAAAATAAGAGTTCGTATAAATCATATCTAAACATACATCACGGAAACAAAATGTATGTATTTGAAAAAATGATTTTTTAAGATTTGTTTTCTGCAAATATATAGAAGTCAAATGGACAAAAGTTTACCATTATTGTTAACATTAATTTTATACGTCATTCTTTTTTTACTCTGTAATTCTGTCATTGTATTTTGTCAAAATAAAAGGCATGGTTTCTATCTTTTATCCAGACCAAGAAAGATATTGCATAAAACGTGTCAGGAACTGGAGACAAAATTCAAAAATATTTTTCAAAATTCAGGTTGAGATTGTATTTGCATTATTGTCTATTTTAACACAAAAGTTGGGATTGCAATTCCAAGAGAAAAATCTAAAAGATATTCTTTTTACAGACTGTGGAGGCCACTTCTCAGATCTGATGGGATCATTTTCCTCATCTAACTATCCATATGATTATCCAAACAATGTAGATTGTTACTTCTACATAACAGTGCCAACAGAATATGCTATAACTATTATTTTGAAAGAAGTTCACTTAAGTGCCACTAGCTATGATTATCTCACGGTAAATATGTTAGTTTATCGCTGTTTTTCTGTCTCTCAAAAGTTAGATGATATATGAACCATGTTATATTGTTTGTATCAGGTAATTCGAAGTACTGATTTGGATAAAGTTTTCAATCAGGCCATACATATATAGTAATATCGATTGTATGTCGAAAATACTGTATATTTATATTAAAGCTATGACACCCCGTTAAGTTCACAGAGGTAATTTGTTATACTGCGGATTAATTTTTATTCGTTGAATACCAATGTTTGTGGATTTCGTTGGTATAGGTGAACCACGAAATGAAATGTTCAATGAATGACAAATTTTCTTAAGACTTGTATGCAGAATTCGGCAAAACCACAAAATTGAATATCCACGAATATGCTAGTTTTTCCTTAATCCACGAAAATTGATACTCACAAAAAATAAATGAATCCACAGTATTGTTATGTTGTGATAAACCTTTCGTTTTGACACTATATACCTAACCTGGACATTTTACACTTAAAATTTGGACAACATAGATAAAAACTAAGGAAGATGCCAAACAGAATATAATGCACAAAGTAATATATCCATAAAATACACGGTGAATCAAATCGGTTTGGATAAAACCGTGAAACATATTTATTATCAATGATACAAATAAATGAGCACGCGTTGACGTTTTGCACTTAGAGCAAAACGTTTATGGTTTGAATTTTGTATTTTTGGTACATTTGACATATGTCTTATTTGTCGGTATAGTCGATATAAAAAAAGAAGGTGTGGTTTTATTGCCAAATGAGACAACTCTCCACAAGAGACCACAATGAAACAGAAGTTGACAACTTTAGGTCACCGTACAAGTTCATTTCAATTTCCGTGGATAAAGTATTGTGTTAGTTAAAATAATCATGACGTCGTCGAAGAAATAATCTAAAATAACATTTCAAGACCATCATAAGTTTAGTGAAAATAATTGTAAATGTTTTGATATCGTTTAAAAGAATTGTATAAATGAACATCAATTCGATATTCATTGTATATTTTAAATACCTTTTTATGTTGAATACAAACTTCTTTTTATCTGTCCATCTCTTAATAAGATGCTAAAGCGACATATATTAAATTTATATCTATATTTCAAATGTCACTAGGTTTTTGACGGTGATACTGAAAATCATCCAATGATTAAACAGTTATTTGGAGATTACATGTATATAAACTATAGATTACGGTCAACAGGCAATAAGATGCTACTTCACTTTCATACAGACAGTAGTGGAACAAATATCGGATTCGATGCATCATATACTGCAGAAATCTGTGAAGGTTATTGTTTATTGATTGTACAATTTGATTCACTATGTCAATAGCCATGTGGAAGAGCATAAAAAGACACTGTTCATGCTGTTTTAAAATATACTTTTAAGTAGATAACATGATTTTCGAGTAAACTGAAGCCTTCATCATTGCTATGCGTTGTTTCAAAGTTGTCAAAAAGTGATTGTTTAGTTATGTATTTTTCATTCTTAAGGGGAATAAACTTTTGAATGTGTTGATTAATTATAATTACTGGATCATATTATACATCGATGCTATGAATTGGTTTTTTTTTTCTTTTTAACAAGATAGATGCATTGCTATTATGTTGGTTTTTTTAAACGAAGTTGTTTTCTTCATAACTTACAGTTAAATTATCTACTTTTTTATAAAAGAGTTATATTTGTTTCTCTTCATTTAACTGAAAAACGCTAAGAATTAATGAATAATTTTGTTTTTTAATTGCATACGAATAGTTAGATTAGTAGGTTCTGAATCAGGAAAGGGCAGATTAGAAATTTATCATGATGAAATATGGGGAACAGTTTGTAATGACAATTTTGAAGCACAGGCCGCACACGTTGCTTGCATGGCTTTAGGTTTCAGGTAAATATTGAGCTTTTAAGACACGAAATATAATTAATCGAATCGTTAGAAAAAAAAACAAATAGGCGCTATATACATATATATTTCCAATTACATGTAGCAATGAAAGCAATATAAACACTTCATAGATACAGTTGTGCATTCAAAGTTAAACACTGATATTTGTAAATGCAAATGTTTGATTAAAAAAAATCTGGTTGACTAATATATGTTAGTTATAGTTGTATTTTAATTGTCAAAAAAATACTTCAATTACTCATGTATTATCACATTTATTTCATAAATGAGTGAAAATTACCCCAATTGTTTTACTGCCTTAAACGTTTATTTTGCAAAAATGAGAGGTATACCTGGACAAAAAGGGACCTATAACAAAGACAAAAAGGTCCATTTGTGAAATTTATCCTGCAAATGTATTTTCTATTTTGAATATGTCAGTTGTTGTCTATTCGTTTGATGAGTTTCAGCTTTTGATTTGTCGGTGTCAATCAATTTATTTAGATCAGTGACATGATAAATTCTCCTTACAAAAAAATTAATCTGGTGTGGCCTTCATGCTTGGCACATTGTGTAATATTTAATTGTTGTTTTGATAAAGCAAACCATTATATGAACTACAATATGCTAGTAGATTTAAAGATGTTTAAACATAATCATGCACATGTCTGGCAAGCCTTTTAATTTCTTAATCTGAATTTGATAATTTTTTATAATTGTATCTATGTCACAAACAAATGTATATTAACAGTTCATACGGACCGCCCTATACAGCAGGAGATGGACCCGAGTCTAACCCTATATGGCTTGATGATGTTGCCTGTGATGGAGATGAACTATCCTTAACAGACTGTATGCATACCGAATGGGGTCAACACAACTGTGTTCATGGAGAGGATGTCGGAATTGATTGTAGAGGAGGTCAGACTTTAATTTTTACAAATTTGTCCAAAGATGTGCATTATAATTATAATCACTATATGTACATGTATGTAACAAAACTGATGCTCTTCTTCGCTATACTCATACGAACATAAAATTGTCTTAATAATACATAAATAAAACAAAAAGCTATTTAGGATGAGAAATTGTATTGATCAGTTTGATATAAATAAATTTTGACAACTCTGGTCATGTAAATCCTTGTCTCTGCAACTCTGACAAATGGTAGGAAATCTACAAATATAAAAATGTTAAATCAGAAAAAGACATAACTGCATTTAATTACATATCATGAACGCAAAATATAAGTGTCGATCTGATCAGTAGTTTTTTCTCGACAAGAGAAGCAGGCACTGACTTACTAAAGCGCCTGATATCCCCAGTGTTTTAGTTGGGTCCGTATTTTGTTGTGTTTTTCTATCTTTCTATGTAGTGTTTTTTCGTCGTCTTTCGTTTTGCTAGGGCATTGTCACTGTCTCTTCGTCTTGTGAATTCACGTCTCTCCGTGGTACTTACCGACTCGAATTAACCTCATCGTTGAATTAGATATCCTCAACCTCGAACTAAGAGGGACTAAAGATACCAGAGGGAGAGTCAAACTCTCTAGATTGGAAATAAACTGACAACGCCATATGCTGCAAACAAAAAAGACGAACAGACAAATAATAGTACAGAAAACACAACATAGAAAAATAAGGACTAAGCAACATGAACCCTACCAAAAACTTGGAGTGATTTCAGGTGCTCCGGAAAAATAAGCAGATCCTTATCCGCATGTGGCACCCGTCGTGTTGCTTATGTTATTACAAATCCGGTAACAATCAAACACATGTTAACACCATGAACCAATAAAGAAGCATCAGTCAAAGAAATAAACGACAATGACCACCGGAAAGAAGGTGAACACAGAAGAAGCATCAACATATGTTAAAAACAGATAGTTAAACAGCTATATGTGTTTTATTTACTTCTTTGCGTTTTTCGTTTGGTTCAATATAAACAACGGAATGCATCATAAACAAATTAAAGGAAGTCCGACTTGTTTGGCTACAGCAAATTACTAACATCTATTGTAATCTGCGGACGTTTTTGATTTTGCTGCTTATAAAAGGTTTGGTAGGCATGCATTCCGTTTTAAAGGATCTGTATGAGAAAAGATTTGTTAGCTTCTTTAAACTTTCGAGCAGCTACACAAATATAAAAGGTTCACAATAAACTTTCACTTTAATTTATCTGACATTAATTTTTGAACTACCATCAAAATTAATGTATTGTGGTATTCTAGAAATAATAAACCTGAGTTATGACATCACTTGGAGACTGTCGTCGTCCTCAGAAAATACTCGACCAAATAGCTTAAAACTTTAAATATATGTTCCTTAGGGTTTCTTGTTTATAAATTGTATCCGAACATGGCCGACATGGTAAAAAATAGAACATAGGTGTCAAATGCAGTTGTAAGCTTCTATTAAAAAAAAATAAAGCTTTAAGGGCAAATCTGACCGCAGTAAACATGTTCAAGATGTATCAGCCCTGAAGTTTTCAGACGAATCTAACAACCCATTGTTGGGTTGTTGCCATTAATTTGGTTATTTTAAGAACATTTTGCAGTTTTTGGTTATTATCGTCAACAGTATTATAGACAAAGATAAACCGTTAACAGCAACAAGTTCAGAAAAGTAAGATCTACAAAAAAGTTTCATATGATCAAAACTATCAATTGACCCCTAAAGGAGGTATTGACTTTAAAGACAATTTTAAACAATGTGTTCATCATATTTGCTAAAATTTATAATTCTTCTCCTCTTAAACTACAGTGCATAATACTCCTAAAGTAGTTTATAATTGTTACCGAAATTTCGATGCATTAAAAGAGGGACAAAAGATACCAAAGGGACAGTCAAACTCATTAATCTAAAACAAACTGACAACGCCATGGCTAAAAATGAAAAGGACAAATAAACAACAGCACACACGTCACAACATAGAAAACTAAAGAAAAAACAACACGAACCCCACCAAAAAACTAGGGGTTATCTCAGGTGCTCCGGAAGGGTAAGCAGATCCTGCTCCACATGTGGCACCCCTCATTATTGATTGAAAATTACATATTTTAGCTGTAGAAAAAATGACGAGAAAACATCGTATTTCTTCATATGGATCAATGCCAAAGTGTATGATGCCTGAAATGTGTATGCTGGACAGTATTGTGAATGATTCGGATGACTGAAAAAGTTTCAAAACATTTAGATTGTGACTGAAAATTTAGCTATAATCAAATATTAGAACATTTGAAATGAGAGAAAACGAGACCATTCTACATCCAAGTCACAGTTTATAAAAATAAACCATAAAAGATCAAAGTACGGCCTTCAACACGGAGCTTTGGTTCTCATCGAACAACAAGCGTTAAAGAGCCCCAAAAATTGTAACACCATTCAAACGGAAAAACCAACGGTCCAATCTATAACATTTATGAACCACATCAACAGATATCTGGACAACTAAACATCAAATAAACACTTTTTTCTTATACCGAGATGCAATAGTTTTAACATACCATATACCCACGAGGGGAGTATTATTTTGCAATAAGCTAATTTGTATTCCCTATAGAATTATTCATTATTTGTCTTTCAACGGTTGTCTTCGCTTCTAGTTATCAAAAGTCTAAATGGTTGAAAAAATGAATTAAACAGAAATGCCTTCATGATGTTTATTTTTAGCATTCAGTCAGAATGATAAACTGCAGAATATGTTTTGTAAACAGAATTGAAATTTTATATTACATGATATTATGACAAAATCTTAATTTAATCTATATTCATATATCAAAACATCTCAATTTGTTTTTAAGTTCGATTAGTTGGTCCCGACGTAAACAGAGGCAGATTGGAGATATACCATGATGGTCAATGGGGAACTATTTGTAACAATGATTTTGGTCCAAATGAAGCAAAAGTAGCATGTTCATCTCTAGGCTTGAGGTACTTATTTTCTCCGCTTTTTACTATGATACTTCTGTTTCAAAACGAAAACAAAACATAAATATGACAACGCCCTTTTATTAGCAATACTTTTTTAAAGATATTATACACCAAGGTTTCATTTTACGGATACTGTTCAATAACCACATAGCCACATGCATTTACATGTACTTATATCTAAAAGAAGACATATAATCAAGTCATCACAGTACGTTTAATAACAATTATAGAAAAAAAAAAGAAATAGTACTGTGAAGATAGTCTGCTAAAATCAGGCTTCTCTGAAATTATATTTAGATACTACTCTACCAATGATTTTTTTCCAGATCATACGGAGTGCCTTTTACAGCTGAAGACGGAAGTGGGCCAATTTTGCTTGATAATCTACAATGTATTGGAAATGAATACACGTTATTTGACTGTGTGCACCTGCCATGGGGTACATTTAACTGTGATCACGACGAAGATGTTGGTGTGGATTGTAGAGAAATAGGTATTATATATGCCAAAATAATATATTAAGAAATTTGTTTAAGTAAACAGTAACAAAGAATAATCATAGAATAGATTTTAATATTACTTGTAATAAAATTTCATTAAACATCAATCAAACAGATTTGTAAAAAAAGGTGAATGTGGTTATACAAAGCATTTGTTCATTTTATTCATTTGAATCACAAAACGACTACAAAGATGAAAATATTTAAAAGAAAGATAACAAAAAAAGTTTTGAAAGCGTTATGTGCATGCAGTATTTGATTGCATTTCTAGCAATTGCATTTTTAAATGAATACAAATAAAAGCAACAAACAAGTTTTTTTTTTTTTTTTATTCTGAATGGCAACAATTTTTCGTTATCTTTTTTCTTTCAGAGACAGTTATATTGTTTGGGAAAAGTGTAATGAATGATTGTCGTCGAATCACACCAAGGGATTTTCCATGTTTCAAAAATATATTGTATTTTCATTATACATGTCTCAGTTTTAAACATGTAAAACAATTGTAATAAGGTGAATATAAGTTGTTTTACTCCATAGTACATTCAGTCATGACGACACTGGTCATTTGCTTTACTATATAATATAATTGTAGTTATAGAAGTGCGAATAGCGGGAGGTTCCAGCGTTGGTCGACTTGAGGTGTTCTATGATGGCATATGGGGAACTGTTTGTGATGATGGCTTTGATTTATCTGATGCTTACGTAGCTTGTAGGATGATGGGCTACAGGTACAAATATATGTTGAATTAAGAATATAAATGGGGAATATGTCAAAAAGACAAATCCTGCATCCGGAGATGTGCCTGAGCCGGCCCCTAAATAAACATTTGTACTAGTTCAGGGAAAAACGAACGACATACTTCACTCAAAACTTATCAATGAAGCAAAATTAAAAATCAGACAAGTCTCCTGACTTTCGATAGGCGCGAAAATACGGTTACAGATGTTTTGTGATATCTCATCCCTCCCCTTTTACTTTTAGCTAATGCATAATAAAGGTACACACAGTAACACGCACAGGAAAACTCAGTCTGAAGTATAAGTTCGATGTCAGAATAGGTAACAGAGAAACTAAGTCAAATGGCAATGGTACATACAATATCAAAGGACTACTAGCAGTTACTGACATACAAGAGAGGGAAAAAAGATATCAGAGGGACAGTCAAACTCATAGATTGAAAATAAGCTGACAACGCAATAGCTAAAAATAAAACGACAAACAGACAAATAATATTACAGAAGACACACAATAACAAACTAAAGACTAAGCAACACGAACGGAACCAAAAACTCAGGATGATCTCAGATGCCCCGGAAGGGTAAGCAGATCCTGCTCCACCTGTAGCACCCGTCGTGTTGCCTATGTTATTACAAATCCGGTAAAGAGTCTTACTCGGTAGGTTACAGTCGTGGAAATTGATATGTATTATAGTTATGACATACGGAACATATCCGATATGATCTGTGAAACGGTTATTCCATAACGGTCAACAAACTCGTGATGGCGTCCGTAAAATCTACGATGGGATGATTTCAACTTCACCATTTGGAACTCTTGGTTCAAAAGCTTCCTTGTGAGCAGCAATCTTCCTTCAAGGAAATCATGATAGGAAATACAAGCCTGGGAATATCGTATCAATTGTTAGATATATACGCCGTATGTAGGCGCTGCTGAAATTATAATGCATAGAAATGGAAAGTTCACAATTGTGAAACTTAAATCATCTCTTTAAACCTCTATCAAATTGATTGAAATATTATGTCTTCATAAGATGGAAAATCAAGCACAATCTCTCCCGTTAGGTGTTTAATATAATATATGTATTTACATTACAAGGAATTTCGTATTATTGCTTTTTTTTCTGTTTTAATTTTTTTTTTTAGTTCCTTTTAATAATAATCTTGTTAAAACACGTGTAACACTTGATAAAAAAAATAGATGAAGAATTGTGATTTAAGAAAAAAAACCTTTATACTTTTTTAAAAAAGTTTCAAAACTTTAATTATCAAGTTATCGCCCTACAAAATAAAGTTAGTGCTTCGGAAATGTTTCATAAAATAAACGTCTTAATGACTGCTCACATCTATTAAGTTGTGGTTTTTTTTAGGGTTCTCTATACGGCCAACGGTTTTGTTTTCATCAATTTCAACAAAAAAATGAATACGAAAAACTGATATAAAATAGTGGCACTGTTGAATTAAATGGTGAAAGAATATATGTGTGGTCGGAATATACATGATATATCAAATCTATCATTCGTGCATTTATCATGTTTCTAACGTTAATTTTTGCATAATTATACCAGACTATATCCTTACTTTCAAATATGATAAAAAAAGTTTTTCTTTTAAGGGTTATTTGGAATTATAAAAAAAAATCATTACAAATTATAAAAGCTTACCCTCAATGTTATATCACACTTTAAAATGTATTTAAAAATGTTACATCTTCCTTTTTGAACTGTCCTTTTTTATTATACTTTATTTTGTATTTCTTCATCTCATAGAATACTTATATGCATTTTTTTTCTATCAAAGAGGAATACAATATATGTTTATTCATTTTGACCTGTCAGTGTCAGCGCTTATATTAACCCCCCCCCCCCCTTCCCATACAAAAATAAAACAAACAAAAAAACAAAAAACAAAACAGAAAAAAACAAAAAACAAAAAACAAAAAAGAAGAACAAAACTAAACAAATAGTAAAAAAAGAATAAAAAAAAGAATAAAATAACAAAAATCATTGACTTATATTCATATACGATTAAATTTATATCGAACGATTATAATTATTATTAATGCAACCTAATTATTTGTTAAATGTCTTTGTACTCTAAATATGTTTTTATGCACAGTTCAGCGTATAGTTTCTTTACTGCTGGTGGTGGAAGTGGGCAAATATGGCTTGACGACATGGAATGTTATGGATATGAGACATCCTTAGTAGAATGTTCACATCCAGATTGGGGTTCACATAACTGTGGTCACGGCGAGGATGTTGGTGTGGAATGTGGTTAATAAGTGTATGAAGACGTAAACAGTTTTACAAGTGTAGAACAGAAGTAACACTAAACAAAATGTAAACTTTAAATCATCATGTTGTACATTATCATTCAGAAGTTAACTTCTATATTGTTTATCCATCATTTGATAGTTTTAAAGTCTTTTCCGTTTGAAATAAAATGTGTATACATCACTTCGAAAAAGGCATAGTGTGAATATTCCAACGTGAATAGTCATGATTAACTATGGTACCGACTAGTGCTGCAAAAACAAAAACATCTCTAATTTAATAATACTTGCTTTCAATTAAACTGGAAAAATACCATTTTAATCATGTATTTATTAAACTTAGATATATTCAATTTAAATCTAATTTGTTTAAATAAAATAATAATTATTAAACTAATTGTTTGAAATGAACTAATTATATCATATTTTGTTCATTTATATTAACAATGCTTATTCCTGTTATTATAATCATAATTTGTATTATCATTAATCTAATTTGTTATATAAGTGGGTTTTTTTTTTATCGTCTTTGATTCCCTTATAACTTTAAATGAATAAAATAAATGATCATAATTCATATTAAGTTATACTAACTAGTTGGAGCATTGGACAAAAACCTGAACAGTATCGATATTTTTTATGTTGGCTCATCAGCCGGTCCAGTAATACTCAAAAATATTCATTGCAGTTTAACAGCTAATCAGTACATAATAAAGCAGGAATTCAATGTATAAGAATTTGTTTAGGTAATACATATTGTTTTATTCCGTTTGTATGCCCCACCTACGATAGTAGAGGGGCATCATGTGTTCTGGTCTGTGCGTCTGTTCGTTCGTCTGTCCGTTCGTTCGTTCGTTCGTTCATCTGTTCTTCCGTTCGTCCCGCTTCAGGTTAAAGTTATTGGTCAAGGTAGTTTTTTATGAAGTTGAAGTCCAATCAACTTGAAACTATGTGAATCCAAAAAAAATATTTGTGATAAACACCTCTTTAACAATCTGTTTTTAAGATAAAAGATAACTAGTATTTTGATTAGTACTACAGAAATATTTAATTTGTAATTTACAATGTAAAAAGAACAGAATATAAACATACAAGACCCTCATCAATTTGATACCGTTATAATCACTTCTAGTATACATAACAGGAGCACCCAGATGTCGGCACCAGTTTTAAATCTCGACCCATGCAAGACTTGTTTTGAAGTATGTCATATAGAACTATTCTATCATTAAACTGAGCCTGATAGTTCTACTGTGAAAGAATTATTGACAGTTTTACTGAAGAACAGATTCAACCAGTTATATCGTGGAACAGCTTAAGGCTAAAGTTGTTTAAAGTAAGAGCAGTTCAAGAACAGTTATACGATAGAATATTCTAACAATGTTAAAGAGATTTCATAACCTATCTCAGCTGTAATATGGGTATCCCTTCGATAATCGGCACAGTAATAAGACGATAGTTTGATCAAAAGTCATGACACTCGTATGTAATATTTTAATCTGTTGAAGAACAGTAACACGTTTGTCAGTTTGTTGCTCCAAATTTAGGACATATTGACTGTCAAATGTAATGCAATGCATTGTATTTGAATAAGGTAATTTATTTACTTTAAACATTACGCTGTTGTTGTATATAGATGAAAAATATCTATGGAGGCCATCAATAGTTGATGGAACTTACTAAATAAGATCTGCGTCACAGATGGTCAACGACATGTTTGAATTGTCGAACCATAGTTCCGTTCTCTTTTCCTTATTATTAACTGCACAGGTGGAGACCTATCAATCAATATATACAAAATACAAGCAACATGACGGATGCCAGTAGTACATCAAAATCTGCCCACACTTCCAAAACACCTGATATCTTACCAATCAAGGGGCTTGTATTAATAAGACTTTCTTTTTGTTATGTGTTTTATTTTTGGTCATTTTTCGTCGTCTGTCGTTTATTGTCATCACGTTGTATATTTTCTTTGACTTAACAGTTTTCGTTGTCCTTTTGTTAACTTCCACATTGTTCTTCCTCTCCTCTTGATGTTACGACCGATAACAGTTATTATATATAACCTAACGCTTGATTTTAAAACAAATACAATTAATTTTATTAGACTCGATGGTACGGGGCACCGAATTGGACTCTTGTGCGTTTGTACTCGAAATTCAATTTTGTGTTTATTTTTGTGTAGACAAAATTTACTTTTATGACACAAAAGTCAATTTTGTGTTAAATTTTAAATTCTGTCTAACAAAACTGAATTGAGTCTACACAAATATAATTTTAATTACAAAATCACAGGATGCTAATTCAATCAACATGTTAATTGCGTACAAATTCAATTTTGTGTTTTAATTTCCATATCAAGTAACAAAAGTCAATTTTGTATGCAAATAAGTTTATATTTTGATACCTATTTGACAATTTCTAATTTTGTCTACAAGAATGAATTTTGTGTACAAAAATGAATTTTGTGTACAAAAATGAATTTTGTGTACAAAAATGAATTTTGTGTACAAAAATGAATTTTGTGTACAAAAATGAATTTTGTGTACTAAAATGAATTTTGTGTACTAAAATGAATTTTGTCATTACAAAGTTGAAGTTCTCATAAAACAAGTCTGTGTCACATAGTTTTGTAACATTTTGTGTAGACCATTTGAATGCTTCAAAACATGTCATAAAACAATTAAGAAACTTATATCTTAACTGTTTATCTATTAATATGTTGTGTAGAGTTATTAAATAAACTCATCATAGAAACCAGGACTAAATTTTATATATACGCCAAACGCGCGTTTCGTCTACAAAAAACTCATCAGTGACACTTGAATCCAAAAAAGTAAAAACAAAGCCAAAACAAATACGAAGTTGGAGAGCATTGAGATAAAAAAAAATCCTATAAGTATTGCCAATTACAGCTAAGGTAATCTATGCCTTATGTAGAAAAGCCTTAGTACTTCAAAATATTTAGCGATACAATAAATTTCGAATATGAATATCTTTCTGTTACGATTTGACTAATACCACTATCTCTATATTTATAAAATATTTGCCACTGAATGATAAGTAGCCAATAATTGACCAATCACTCCAGTTTATGATTTAAAAGAAACTATCACTTTCACTTAGGAAATTAGTAGAGCTGATGCTCCCCGAAATTGTATTCCATGACCTCAGTTACTTTTAGAGTTTAAAAATCATTACGATTTCTTTTTTAAAGCTTCATCGTGGCTTTTGGTAGCTTAAATGGTGAATCTTTTGCCTATTGAAGAAACACGATACAGATGTTCCTTTTTTCTTGCGCATGTTGCTTGTATCGTGATATTAACAGAGAAATTGTTTAACTAATATCACACGTCTTACATAAATCATTTCTCTGTGAAGAAAGTTGGAATTAACAATTGAACGCTTTAAGTAAATTCATCTATGTGTAATACCACCATTGATTTTCCCCTATTAGTCTTTGTTAAATTGGCACTTTTAAAAAAAATGTACAGCATTTACCTATATTTTCAAGAAATACTTTGCATGTATAAAGTTTAATCCTTTCCAGTGCTACAGTGAAAATTTCACACTACATTTCATTGCATATAAGAAAGTAACCATCATCGGAAGTAAACAACCCAATTTTTACACTGTTATTTACTGGTTACCTGCTTTGGTAACTATGAAACCTTAACTTTCCAAAATATTTTATAAGACCATCAAATCAAAAAGGAATGACGCTTTCAGACACCCAACATACATGTTTATGACTCATGAAATGCAGGGTTAATTTTCTACAACTGTCAAATTCAAGGGAATATTTTTTTAGACCTACTTTCGTATACAATCGGGTGTGACGTACCATGATTTGGTGGTATTTCACCTCTAAATCAGAATATAGATAGTTTTAAAACTAAATTCATTTAAAACAGGGACGAAAGATACCAGAGGTATAAACAAACTCATACATTGAAAATAAACTGACAACGCCATGGCTTAAAATAAAAAGACAAACAAACAAATAATAGTACAGAAGACAAAACATAGAAAACTATAAATAGAAAACACGAATCACACCAAAAAACTGGGGGTGATCTCAGGTGCTCCGGACGAGTAAGCAGATCCTGCTCCACATGTGGCATCTGTCGTGTTGCTTATGTTATTACAAATACGGTAAAAGTCGTCGTATGCGGTAGGTCACAATCTACCCAAAAGGGAAGGATATTGTAGTTGCAACATAAGAAACATATCCGATATCATATGTGCAACTGTTATTCCAAAACGGTCAACCAACTAGTGATGGCGTCCGTAAAATTAACGATTGAGTGATTTCAACTTCACCATTTGGAACACTTGGTTTAACAACTTCCTTGTGATCAGCCATCCTCTATCAAAAAAATCATAATTGGAAGTACAAGCCCGGGAATATCGTATCAATTGGGAGATATATACTCCGTTGGCAGGCGCTGCTCGAATGTTGCTACATAGAAATGGAAAGTTCACAATTGGGAAGCTGAAATCATCTCTTTGGTCGTATTTTTTTTTCAACCGACCCTCATTGTCAATTTCTAGATGTAAATCAAGATATGAGGCAGACTTCACTTTTTCTGTAGTATCCTTAATCTCTAGTTTGATGGGATAGACTCGTTCTACATAGTCACCAAATTTTGTATAATGTAGTGAGAGAACATCATCTATATAGCGGAAGTTACAAGAAGTTGCTAGCTTCTTATCTTTATTCCTCAGAAGTTCCTGTATGAAGCCAGCTTTATAATAACAAAGAAGCAAGTTTGCAAGAAGAGGGGCACAATTGATTTCCATTGGAATTTTGAAAGTTTGTTGAATAACACGTCCTCCAATCGTAACAAATATGTTGTCAATCAAGAAAGCAAGCGTCTTGTTAATGACAGTTTCAGAAAAAATTGTTGAATCAGAGTGATTCTTTACAAAATAGAATTTATCCCTCCTCAAGACAAGGAACTTGTATCTACGTTCGCCATTCCTTTTAAATGAAACAAAGTAATACAATCTTTTTCTATTGGTCTTTTAGTTTGAATAGGGAATACTTGTGTGAAGTGTAGAAAAGTCAAATGTTTTGATAATATTGCTATTAAATTCTGTTTCGATTTCCCTTTATTACAGTATTAAATATACACATGGAAAAAAGTATTGCAACACCAAATTGAAATTGAAATTAAAAAAACACTTTTTATTTTTTTGTGATATAATTTGGTAAAATAGAACTACTTAAACATTATTTAAGTATCACCTGAGTTTAATCAATAAATATCGACTCGGTAAGTTTTTATCTGCACATGCAGCTACTGTACCCGTAAACAGCAAAACAGGTGTTTTCATCCTCATTGTTTTCAACACTTTAAATAACCAAAATTTTAAAGTTATGTGATTGACACCTTGTAATGGGTCATCGACAACTCTTAACTGCAGCAAGATGACAGATTATCAGCATGAGTGAAGCAGGAGGTCGCTGTAATAACTGCACGTATTGTTGGTCATCACCATTCCACTAGAAGTCGTTTTGAGAATTAAAAATGGCACTAAACGATGTTAAAGACCTTCCGAAATAAAGAAGACCCTCTATACCATTTGCTAGGGAAAATCAAGCATAAAAAAGGTTGGTCAGAAGGAAACCCCTTGCATACAATACAATCCAAAAAAGAGAGTGTTTGGCATACAGGGACCTTTTAACAAGAACTGTTCGAGATTGACTCATCGCTACTGGTTATCGTGCGATAAGACCATTTCGGAAACCTTTGTTCACGAACAGACACACAGTTTTCCGTATCCAATGTAGTGCAGAGCTCGCTAAAATTGAAAATTAGCATCATGGAGGAAGATTCATTGTTCCAATGGAATTCGGGTCATCTTCCGTGGACGGATCGTAGCCCAGATTTGAACCATATCGAGCATATATGGAACACTATTGGGCGGGAAGTGCGCGAAAGGACACCCCAGTTCAAACACATCATGAAATAAACAATGCCCTTCATCAGAAATGGTTGCTGCTACCTTAGCAACAAATTAGTCGATTTTTGGCAGGAATCAGAAGACGTTAAGATGCGGTTATCCGTTTGAATGGAGGATGCGCACAAAGTACTAATTCTTTGGCGTGTAACGATCAACCATGATGTGAACAGTCATCTGAAGATTAATTTTGAAATGTCTGACATTGTAAAGTTCGACTACAGTCAAAGTTGTAAAATGCATTTTTTTGTACAAAAAACGCTTCATTTTGTTATTAAAATTGTGGTTATATAAATCATTTTTTTTTAAACATTTTTTGTTCGTTTCAATGCCAATGTTATCATAAACTATATTTCAATAATATTATACAAATATCTTATTATATATCATCAAAAAAAAGAGGCTGATTTTTCAATTTTTGAAAAATCAAGGTGTTGCAATACTTTTTTCCATGTGTATATATTATTAGTATCTAACTATCTCTTTGTTTTCCAACAAACAATAGAAGATATGATCGATCTAGACAAGTACTTTGTAGTTTGTTAACCAGAAATTTATGTGTCTCCTTTTGTTTCGACTTCCTTAAACGACAGTTTGAAGTAATTCAAGTGATAATGACGTACTCAGCAAACAAATGGTTATCCTTGATCTAAAATGACAGTATGTTCAGTTGTATATCTTTGCTGTACAATGCAGAATATGTTGTTGGGATGTACAAGTACCCGGCCACGTCTACTTGGTCTGTTTTTTCATCCGATGAGTTAAGCCTTTTTCAACTGATTTGGATAGTTCATTATTATGTTGTACTGTTATACCACTGTCCCAGGTTAGGGGAGGTTTGGGATCCCGCTAACATGTTTAACCCCTCCACATAATGTATGTATGTGCCTGTCCCGAGTCAGGAGTCTGTAATTCAGTGGATGTCGTTTGTTTATGTGTTACATATGTGATTTTCGTTAATTGTTTTAACATACATAAGGCCGTAAGTTTTCTCGTTTGAATTGTTTTACATTGTCTTTTCGGGGCCTTTTATAGCTGATAATGCGGTATGGAATTTGCTAATTATTGAAGGCCTAACGGTGACCTGTAGTTGTTAATTTCTGTGTTATTTTGGTCTCTTGTGGAGAGTTGTCTTATTGGCAATCATACCACATCTTCTTTTTCATGGAAGTCTGCATTCTGTTTAATATACCATTGATTGAGATTAACAAAATGTGCATCATAACTTGGCAATTTTATTTTTGTATCATAAAGGCAACAGTACTATACCAGTGTTGAAAAGTCATAAATCGTTTGAGAGAAAACAAATCTGGGTAACAAACATACCCAGAGGAAATACATCACTTATAACATGTATAAGAGGAAAACAAAGGAACAATAGAACACTTAATTGAAACCAACATAAACGCCAACAAACAAAGAAACGAACTATTTGAAATAACTACAATATTCCTCACTTGGTTCAGGATATTTGAAAAAAATTGGTGAGTTGAACATGGTTTAATGACATGCCATTCCTCCCGCTTAACCATTAAATCATCGTTGGGACTACTACTAAGCGTAAGCAACATTTGAACATGAAAAAAGTTAAATTATAAAAAATAAAATATATTGTATCACAAAAAACTTGAAATATATGTGGGAAGAGAAAAACGCAAAATAAAACAAAATGTAAGATGCTTCTATATATACCTTTATATCCTAACACGCTCAACATGTCAGTTCTAACAATGTTCTTGGAAAACTTGTCTCAATCCAGATACCTGTGTGCATATGAATGTTGTTCGTTGGTGTAGTTCGTATTTGTTTTTCGATAATGTAGTATAAACCGATTGTTGGTTTTAATTTCAGGACATTTCAGATAGCATTTAGTAAAATCGAGACCGCTGTAATCATCTACGACATCAATATCTCAATGAGGCTTGTTATTTCCTCGAAAAAAATGTTTATCTTTTTTTACAATTGTTTTCAATAATTCTCAAGTCATATTGATACATTTTTGGAACGAATGTATTAGTACAAATGTAGGTACCAGTAAACTAAGAAGGTAAAATAAAACGAATATGATCTACTGGGCACCCTACCAAAATGATTTCAGTTTACAGAATATCACAATTTTTGCAATGCTGTATCATAAATCATTGGAAAGAAAATAACAAACCTTATCGACAGATTGATGTCGTAGTTGTCTACAGTGGCCACGATTAATAAAACAATCCTGCATCTAAGACTTAACTTTTATTTATCCGGAAATTTAAGTGTATGATAAATAGCTTGACAAAACACAAAATAAAAAAAAGAGAAATTTTATATATGTTCTAAAAAATCGTTTTCATTTAAATTTTGAATAAAGTGCTTAGGAAGTTATGAATAATTCTTATTTTACCCATTCCATTCCCTTATTGTGCAGTTAATAATGTGACTCGATCTCATGATAAGTAAATGAATAGATAAAGATTTTTTTTCAGGAAAAATATTGTAAATTTCCTTCAGGAAGTGTTTCTGTTTTCATTTTAACTCATTTTGATACAGAGATGTAAAATCACCTCATCAATTAAATGTTGAAGTTCGCCCCCCCCCCTTCCCCACCACCACATACAACCCCCCCCCCAACCCCCCCCCCCCCCAACCCCCAGCCTAACCCCGAATACTTGAGATAAGTGTTTTTTTATTGTCTTCTAATGCGTTATCATGCATTTTCTTAAATTTTTTTTCATTGTTATGTATCTTGAGGTTTACATTGGGCTATTTGCTGTTTCATAATCTAAGAGGTTTAGGTGGTAAGTTATGTTCATGGTTCATATTTTGGTTCTGTTAGATCAACATTTCCCAATCCTTTTCAATTATCATCAAGAATTCATTGCGCTGTACATTGTTGCTTTTATTAAAAAGAATGCAAATACATATGGTGGTGAAAGTCGTCTTTTTAATTCACAGTCAACATATTTGGATATCTTATTTAGTCCTTTTCAATAATCATAAGTATAGCAGAGAAGTCTTGTATTTTTTATTCGTCTTCCGTTTTATTCCATTGTCATGACGCATGATCTATTCATTGTTTTTGACTTATCACAGAGGTGTCTATCGAACACGCTAAGTTGCATTTATTGAATTGTAAATTAATGTCGATAACTCTTCCAGTCCGTTTTGATGGAGATGAAGTATCCATGCAGGCGCAATTTATTGCTATATCAAATATTATTGATGACTATTGTTCTTTATGAAAGGGTCTCTAGTATAAGTCTTTTATTGTGTTGCTGATGCCTTTTGAATATTCATGAAACAGATCATGGCATATTGTTTTCGTTTGTACTTTTTCACAGTAGCCGATTGCATGTGGTACGCTCCGTTCTTTGTCAAGTCAAATGTTTTTGATGATTTTGTATTTGCCTTTCTAATATACATAAAGTATACTTTTGACTATTCAAAGCTGATGAAATTACAATCCTACTTATCATTCGATGAGAGCCATGTTGACTTTAACGTGTACTTGGATTAATGATAAACGTCAGAGTCAAAATCAAAGATTTTATTGATATAAATCTAAAATTTGAATTTTCATCATTTTAAATTTTGTCATTTGTCATTCCCCCTTTTCCCCTTCTATCTAATTGACTAAGGAGGTACAGTTTTAGATACCTTGTAAGACAATTTAAATAATCTTTATAATACAAAATAATTTAAGTTAGTAAACGTCTGAACTTGTACTGTTCATTAATACTGTTATGCAATATTTACTGACATAATAATCATTACTTTGAAATATGAGATGGAATATTTCAATGTCTGAAATATTATTAAAAGACGATAAAATATTTGAAGTATTCAGGTAAAAATGTATTCCTGAAATCATCGAGTTTGTACATTTCATGCTAAAGTGTAATTCATCTTCAAATTTAATTAATATAAGAGGCATAACCTGTTGTCTAAATCATTCTTTCTATGTCTGCTTTTTTCAATCATAAGGATTCTTATCCTAATTCTTACAAAGTTTGAATTATCAGATCTGTCTATATATAATTCTAAAATGTTTAACATGTCAAATTTCTTCTTCAAATCCTTAAAGGTTCTTAATTTTTACCTTTTTTCATCCATAACTTTTTTTGAAATAGAATTGTACCAACATTTTATGAGATCAGTTTTTTTTAGGTTTTTATATATATATAGAATAAGTTAAACATTTTTATTGACTGAATATTGATTTCCCCAGACATGTTTAAATCCTAGTAGTTGATTTTATAAAAATACGGTTATCAAAGTTATTATTTGTAATTGAACCACCCACGAAGCAATCATATATTGATTACGTTATTGTTGATTTTGAATCGTTCATATGTTATGTCGATTAGATAGTTTAACTATAATCATAATCATTACAGTACAAACCATAATAACAGGCTCTATAGAGACCAATACTAATTACAGTACAAACTACAAAAGCAAGAAGTAGTACTTGCACATCATGATTTCCTTGAAAGAGGTGTGCTAATCAGCAGGAAGCTATTAAACCAAGAGTTCAAAGTAATGACGTACCTGTTTCACAGATAATAACGGATATGTCTTTTATTTTGTTACTACAACCCCGTCTCTTTTTTCCTTATGTGACATATCGAAATAGGCTTATAACGTAATTTATACAAATATCAGCACCACGACGATACCTCATATAGAGCAGGATGTGCTTTCCCATCATGTCTACTTGAGATCACCTCCAGTTTTGGCGATGTTCGTGTTGCTCTCTATTTACTTAGAATAGAAACAGATATTTAGTGACCGGTCACGTATTACTTTATTTTGTGTATGCCGTTACAAATTATATGAATATTAATAACGGAACAGATAATCAAGGAGCAATATCTCTGAAGACAGGATAGACCACAAGACTAGTAATAATTGCTTGGCGGAATTGATGGTCAGACCAATAAGATATTCAATGTTGTGGTTAGACGAATGGACAAGCTGACAACAAATGAGGAAGCAGACACAGTTCAATTTAAAAGTGCATTTGAACAGCAGGGTATCTTCCAACAACTGGCATCTGTTGTAAATGAATTGGTGAACAATCGAAATAAAGAAGTTAAAATTCCTGCAATGGACACATCTTCTAAGCAAAAATTTGACTATGCCAGTACAACGCAAGTTTACCAAAAGTACACAACAAAATCAATGCCTTGGGTCTTTCCCCAATTGTAGTTCGCATCAACCATCAACCGCGCCAACTTTGTTGAAGGTGTCTTCACCTTAAGCCAAAAGTGCTATGTCAGGGCCCTTGGCCCTGCATGAGACAGCTCAAATTATTCAACAACAATCTCCATTAAAGAACATACTATAAACCTCTAGTACTAATCAAGGATACCAGCAAAAGGCTTATGTGTCGTCTTACGCACACTTACTATGAGTCAATAATATTTGGTTCAGATCAGCACACCATTACAGAAACAATTGGCTGCAAGTGGATTCTGTCAAGTTTCTCCAATGCTGAATGCAATGCCTACTTACGGTATCATCCCCGTCGAGTCAATGGGAAATCCCACATTTATCACTCCGATTATGACAACCTCGTCATCTCCTGGAACTCTAACAGACTTCCAATAACAGCAGACTGACTCCATTGAGAGAGAATATACCCGATGGCAAGAAAATCTTTGTGCAAGGGACCGGAGCCGAAGCCCACAGCTCCAAAAATTGCAAAAACTCAATTTAAAAGGATCCATGACTTGGAGGCGTTCATTTACCAATTTGAACGAACTGCCGGTAGATGACAATGGGAAAACAGGAAAAATGTGTGTAGGCCCCAGATTGCCAGGCCGATGTTGGCTTTGAGTACGCCTGCAAGGTAAACACAGATGATGATTGAAAGGCCTTAAAAAATCATTCATTTGGAGCAGCGCTTCAGCAAGAAAGACGATTCAAACCAGATTGTAACCGAATCATTCCGTCGAGGATGTAGAGACAAAGATCCATCAAGGCATGTAATAGAGAGGAACCAAGAAACTTCAATAAGGCGATAAAACAATTGAAAACCTCAATAGCAAACCAAATGGCGATATATGGATCAAAAAGTGCCAATTATGACCATCGACAAGTCTACTTTGCTGATGGCGCAGTATTACCGACCGATAAAGGAAATATGAGCAGTCCTTTGGATAATAAGGTGCATAATCTCACACAAATTGTCACAAAACTAGCTGATGTTATGCTTTCAACAAATCAGCATAACCGTGGATTGACCGATCAATATAACCTCGGTTCTTCTGATCAAATATTCATGGAAGATCACCAGTTCAATGGAAGATCACCTGATCAATATACACGTGGAAGATCTCCTGAGCAATACAATCGCGGTAGATCGCCAGATAGATATACACCCAAGCTTAATGCCTATCGATCAGCAACACCCCACTAAGCTAGAGATCATATAGTCCCTAAAGACAACGGTTAGCATCTCCACGGACAAACTCCAGAAATACCGGTGATTTCAGACAACGGTCACCTTCACCAGGATACGGAGCAAATCAAAATGCAACCCCAACAATGGAGTCACTGTCTTTAAACAACAAAAGGTCGGGCCAGTAGGCCAACGTACGATTCCAAAGTTTATTGGCTATGAAACATCTCCTCATCACAAAATACTGTTTTTCCGCCATTTTGAAATGAAAGAGACAACGACTATTTATTATAGAAGATATGATCCACGATGCAGGTGTTCCTTATACTTCAAAATTATTCAGTGGGAGTTTATCCGAAGGAATGGATTTACCAGGCAGTGACATAGATATAATGTACGTATTTAGTGAGATCCAAGTTATACAGAATGTAAACAATGTAAAACACCCAGTCCATCGTGATATCTAGACGTTAACACTTTTCACGATTTTTGTATTGGAGTAATGACAGGTTCGGTATTTTTACACGGTCCATGTCTATCAAACCAAAACCAAACGATAGATATGGCATTCCGCATACGGAGTAAATATTTACCTCACAACGCAATTCAATGGGCATCCCGTCAACGACACCAATATCCGCCTAATTCAATAATTGACAAGATTATAAATTATGGATGCTTGATAGTACCTATTGGACCCAAGAATATGTCAGATAGTAACTTATTATGAAGATTATCGTTTTCTGTGGCAGAAAAAAGACTTGTGCATTCGTTTAACTTCACTCAATTATTATGTTACGGTTTACTTAAATTAACCTTAAAGTGTATTGTTAACACAAATAATGATGTCAAAGAGTTGCTGTGTTCCTACTTCCTGAAAACGGCTTTATTGTGGGTAGACTCAGATGAGTTGGATATTAACACATTTCAATTATCTCAATTGTATTATTGTTTTTCTCTTTGTCTTCATAAGATAATATCATGGGTGAAAATTTCATATTGTCCGAATTACTTTATACACGAACACAATATGTTCCTAGGAAAGATCAATCAGAGTAACAATAAGATTCTTTTAGTTGTACTTGAGAGTATCACGTTAGGAGAAATTGATGGGTTGATAACTGGTTTATTTAAACCTGACAATGAAAATCACCGTTTATTAAGTACACATAGTGAATCATCGTCCATTATGTTAGACTTCCTATTTTACAGAATTATTGAGGAATTGTATAAGGAGCGTTTAAAGGACCTTTCAAGTTGGTATAAAAGACTTGCATTTGCTAAATCTTTACTAACGTCAGAATCGTGTACATTTATGATTGATGTATGCAAACATCATTATGCCGAAATCAGTCAATATGTAGCACAACTACTACCACCGACGAACACATTAGGTAACACGTACAAAATACAGAAATGTTATCATAAACATTTACAAAACGGTATCAAGACAGATGCTGTATCGGGTTGGTTGTTATACGCGTCGTTTCATTATGTCACGGGACAATACAATGTAACGCTCAAACTCCTGGATTATGTTATGTCGAGATGTTCACCTGATATGATATTTAGATGTAGTGAACCCAGTTGTGGGCAAAGAATTATATACAAAAAAAATATACATTCTTCAATGACTTTAAATGACAGGATGAAAATGGCTATACTAAGAAATGTCAGGTACTGTACGAATTCATCATTAATACCAGAAGAACTACAGTTGGAGGTTGAAACACAAGAAATAGACATACCGCCTGTTGTAATGTCACACTGTCTAAGATTTCTATGCTATCATCATCTTGGTGATACGTTAAATAGAGAAAAGTCTTTACGAGATTTATATTTAACAGTTAAACATAAATGTTTTATTGATTTAAAAGACTTATCTAATTCAATAACAATTTTTGGATTATGCTATGAGATATCAGGTGCTCAAACCACAGCCTATCAGCGCTACAAAGAAGCTTTGCAATGTGATAATGGAGTATTTAGTACAGCACAAATAAGGAAGTCTAAATTAGATGGCAGCTATTGTTGAATTTGATTGTTTTAAAGTCATAACTGGGTTAACTATTTCTAGAATCTTTCTTATAAATTGTAACATGTTGATGATACTAACAACAAACAGACGGCATATCATTGTGTAGATCGATTAGACAATTATATTTATTTTATGACAGTGAATGCATTATTGATTTATTGGCATACTTAGTGTATCATATGATATATATTTCGACAAGGACTCAGGTTGTCAGGGTAACGTGAAATATCTTGACATTTAATAAACACATGTCTATGCAATTTTGAAGGCCTGTTGAATTTGATTGTCTCCTAATAAAGATATTCTGTTACAGTACTTATTTGTGTAATTATCTATTTAACTACAATTGTAACATGTTTGAAATACACGGTTGATTATCTATATAACTAAACTTAACAATGCATCATATGAAAGAAGTTTCAACGGTGTACAGTGTTATTTCTATAATCATGCTGATGGAGACCTACTCAATACAAAGATTTGTTCACCCCCAATCAGATAACTTTTAACAAATGTAATTCCTCTCATCATTCTTTAAATTTTATAAATGAAGTACCAAAAAAAAAAAAAGAAGAAAGATAAATCTTTCAAACTGTGAAAATTTCATTATGACATAATTATTACATAATTAATTGTTAAGTAATTATTTGCCTAAATGTGATGTCCACACTTGAATGAATTAAGCTTCTTTGTTATTCATAGCATTCCAAAATATTTTATAGATTTTTATACAACATAGTTTGACCTCAAAACGTGTGTGTAAGATTTTTCCTATTGTATTTCATTCTCTCATAAATCTCCAGTGAAGTTTGCAACATCAACTCATAAGAGATCATTAAATTTAACTGAGTAAAATATTAGTTCTATAAATGTTTTTGGAAATCTGAGACTCGGATTTGGAGGTGAAGCTGTGTGGTACAAGAATAAATTAATTCAAGGGTAGACATACTTTATAGTAAATATTTAAAAAATAAATTCACAGCTAATTATCTCCAGACAATATCACATTTCTTTATACATAATTCAAAAGCAGTGTAAAGGAAGTAATCACAATGTTGTTTGGATTACCTCCCTTACACTGCTTTTTAATTATCTTAATTTTCCATTTACTAGTAAACCCTTGTTTTACCCCCTTTTTACCTATATTCTTAAACCGTTTGAGCAATACTCCCTCAAAGCCAAACTTAACCATCTCTTTGTGGGATGGAAACTTGTGGTATAATTGCAGAGAGATCCATACACAATTTCACAAATTATAGTCTGGAAACTCGAAAAACACTTATATGGGCTCCTTTTTGGCCCCTAATAACTAAACTGTTTGGATAATAAAACCCCAAAATCAATCCCAACCTTCATTTTGTGGTTATAAACTTTGTGTTCAAATTGGATCAGTTAACTTCTGGTGATGTTTATTATTAATGTTAGGTGAAGTTTTCACTGAATAATAGCTGGACAGGAAAAAAGGGATTCTTTTTAGATAATTTCTGCACTTACATTTTTTAGAAAAAGTCTTCTTTAACAATGACTCATAGGGGATTTCCAAATGTGGTATCACCAATTAAAACTTCTTACCATTTTCTAACAAGCTAAATTTGTTGTAAGTCTGTACATTAAACCATAACAACAATGATTGAGTTTAACTTTTATTTTATTAACATTTATATAATATACTACAAATATGAACTGAATCATTTCAATGTATTAAGTAACATTGTGTTCCTAATGGAATTTACCTTAAAATGGATCATAAGTTTGTTGTTAAATACATATAAAAAAGATGTGGTATGATTGCCAATGAAAGAACTGTCCACAAGAGATCAAAATGACACAGAAATTCACAAATATAATAGTCACCGTACTGCTTTCAATCATAAGCAAAGCCCATACCGCATATTCAGCTATAAAAGGCCCTGAAATGACAATTTTAATTCAATCGAGAAAACTAACGGCCTTATTTATATAAAATGTTCATGTAAGCCTTATAAATGCCTAATTGATCTTCTCTAAAAAAAAATAACATCAAACAAAAGTACATCATTACAATAATCTAAGTATGCTTGAAATTAATTTCCAAATAGAGACTTTTTACAATGAAATAAAGAAGAATAAGAAATGAACAGATATTTGATCTCCTCTTTTGAGACTGATATCCATATCAGATGATGAATATTTCCAAGCTGTTAGTTTAATACCAATAGAAATGTGAAAAAAAATTAAGTATTAAATTTTTTAAATTAGGACTTTTTCAAATACAAATCATAGGAACACATTTTTTAAAACAGTTTGTTTTTCCATATATCATGCATACATAACATCCCTTTATAGAATAACTGTAAAGAATGTTTCAATAGATAAGTGAGAATTTTTTTTTTAATTTAGACATTTTTAAATACAAACCAATGAAAACATTTTTTTTTTAAAATAAAATCACAAAAATACAGAACTCTGAGGAAAATTCAATGGGAAAATCCCTAATCACATGGCAAAATCAAATGACAATACACATCAAACGAATGGACAACAACTGTCATACTCCTGACTTGGTACAGGCATTTTCAAATGTAGAACAAATTTCAAATTTAAAACAGTTTGTTTGGTGTAAAAATTTAAATACTTTTCCATATGCATAACATCCCTATATAAAATAACTATAAAAAACGTTTATATTTATAAAACCCCTTTTCTTTAAGTAAAAAAGTAAAAATAAGTCTTTACCTTAAAATATACAAGTAAAAACTCATATAAGAAATGTATTATTCAGATAATTTGTTAAAAGGTACCAGTACCTACATGATATGTTACAAATAGAAATATTAATAATGCAAAATATTCTTAAAATTAAAACAAATATTAGGCCAGGATTTTTTAATTTGTTGGTTTACGGATCCGCCGACCCGATTTTGCCGATTCCTAGAATAAAAATAAAATTGACTTTTCATGCTTTTTTATTCCCGCCGACCCAAACAAATACATTATCCCTGAAAAATAATTAAATGATTCTTTTTTTATGAAATGAAATGCATGAATCACTAACAAAATTGATAACACTCTCTGTTGTGAAAAAATAAAACTTCCAGTTTACGTTTCTAAAAATAGACAAATCAATTATAACTGTACTTGAAATGTAGTTTACGCAAATAATTTTGCGGAACGAAATCTATGGTTAAAACCCATTACACAATAAGTTCGTTTCCCTTCTTTGTCATCAGTCTGTAAGATGCATAATCTCATAGAAATAGACTTGTCCAAATGTGGACAGGTGGAAAGCACCTTGGAAGTAAAAGTTTTGAATATCAACAAGTCATTTAGAATTTTCTTGTTTCATGGATAATAAAAAAAAAATATCGTCCATTTGGATAAAAAACGGGAATGCATGACACTAGATTATAAACCCGATATTCTCGTTTTTTCCGTGGACGAGTCTATTACGTTTTTGACACGTGTGTTGAAACTTATTTTCGTACGACGTTTTTTACATTTTTTTCTTTATCAGTTTTCGTTTTTGAAGATCATTACTCACCAAGTTTTCTGGAATTGATTAAGAGATACACGAATTTGTTTTTCTTGTTCGTGAAAAGACGATTTAATTTCGTCTTTGTCTGTGAACACCCCCTTTTTTACGGCAAATCATTAGACAATGTCATGCGATATTTATGACAGCTGAGCAAGAATATTTCATCCAACTAAAATTTGAAATGATGACAAAATAGCATAAAAAACATTTTAAGCTTTTCAATGATCAAAATTCGTGTTAGTCAAACTGATATTTATTCAACCATTTTTTTCCGATAACGTGTCTGGTTCAAATTTCATGAATTTTTATATTTTAGTCAAAGGGTCAATGTAAAGGTTTTGTCAAAAGTTTATGAAAATTAAACGAGCCAAATTACTTTTAGTCAAGGTGTTAGGTACCACCCTAAAATGAAGCCATATAACAAATAATGAATTGTTGTTAAAGAGAAAAATGAGAGATAAGAAAGACTAATGGACAGAGCAGGGGTATAAACATAAAATTTATCTAGTAAACAACAATACCCAATGTATATGGAATTCATATTTTTGACACATTATTTAATACCAATTTAAAACAAATATGTAATGTTGGCTTTCCATAAATAACAGATTATTACAAATCAATGTGAAATCCAAGGAAATATACATGTAACAAGTGTAAAGTCTTATCAAAACAACAATATTAAATTTATATTAAATTAGTAACAAATTTGAATAAAATTGCATAGGTTAGTAATAAATTTGCATAGATTAAAAACAAGTTTACATAAATTAGCAATAAATTTGCATTAACATGATTAATAATAAGTAACAGATTCAAAAAAAAAAATTATATCCATTTACATCATTAAAAATCATTAACAAACTATATTTTCTAAATATAACATAATTACATAGATTTACAACAAAACAAATTACATATTCTTAAGTCAAACAAAAATCTAAAATTTACTCTTATGATATGATGCAACATTTTCATGTGTAAACAAAATAGAGAGAAGAAATAATCAACAACTAAATTCTTACATAATATCATAGGAAATGTGTTAATATAAGCTAACAGCTTGGTTCTGGATCCTATAAATTATTCACTTGTATTAATGCTTATTTGTGTACATTATTACTTAACCTGGATTTAACTATTAAAATATGATTAAATTAACATATAAATGTGTCTATTTTTTTCTGTATTTTATTACCTAAGGCAGTGGCGGATCCAGAACTTTTTATAAGGGGGCCATTGACTGACCTAAGCTCCATTTTTGCTCCATTGATTCCCTATATACAGTCAGGGGCATTACTTAAACAAGTAACTTTTAAAATTACCTATATAAGTAATGTTGAAAACGAGGCTATTTTAAAAATTACTTATATAAGTAACTTTTCTAAATATTATTTTTATAGGTGACTAATTATACAAATTTTACTAGTTTTAACAATTGTTTACAGACCTCTGGTTATTTTTCCCATGAAATATAAAATTTAATACTTCTGAAACACTAATTGCTTTTCTGACGCACTTATCTTTGATATCGAGGCTTCTTGGGACTATTAAAATATCGTTTTCCTACAAAATCTTGAAGGTAGACATATATAAATAGATAGAAACATATGAATTAATTAAGACTTGAAGTTATTTATAATTTGAAACCCAAAACAATTACATATGTTCCTAAAATAAGTGTTATTACTAATTCTTTCAAAGATGTACAATATAACTTATTCATTGACAAGTAACTTTTTTGTCATTATTTTTAAAGTAACTCCTTATGTCTATTCTCCTCTCAAATCTTACAAATTCTTAAATTTGTGATATAAAATGATGTAAAAATTCATGAAAACTACATTTAGTCCCTGCTTTTATTGAAATTTAAAATAACTCTATTGAGTAATTTTATATTTTTTAAAAACAAAAATTACCTATATAAGTAACTAAAAAAAGTTACTTGTTTAAGTAACGCCCCTGACTGATATAAGCAAAATTTGTTTTCCCTTAAAAGGAGGGAGCCCATGGTCCTTATGTTTTAGGGTTAAGGTTCATTTATGGTTATGATTAGGTTGGAGGATGTTCTATGTTAGAGTTAATGCTTGTGTTAGGGCAAGGTACATTATATGAGTTACTGTAAGATTCAGGGATAAGGAAAGTTTAGAATTGGTTTATAAGGGTTTGGACAAAGTATTATATTACATATAAAAGAAATTATATTAACCATATGAACTGATAATTTTATTGTCCGGTCAAATATTTGCAATTCTAAATGGAATGTTAAAAATAGAATTTGCTATATACTTTAAATGATTGCTATTAGTATCTTCTTTGTTGAATAATGAACACACATGTGAGTTAAATATTTCTAATTTCAGGAAATAATGGAAAACACCATTTTATCAAAATATAAAATGCGAGTTTTATCTTTTTATTCATCAATTGTGTTGCAATTTTTGCAATAATAAACCATCAAATAATTTCTGAATTTAAAGGTTATTTGGCAATATGTGTTTTTTTTAGTGATTTACTAAGATTTCTGAGACACAATTTTTTTTTTCTAAGATAAACATGGATGACGAAACCATGTTACTTTGACCTCTGTAAAAGCTTCAATGTACAGAAACCAGACAATAGTTTATGTTATTGAGGCTGGAACCATCTAGTAGGTTACAAATTTTAAAAATTGAAATATTTAATTTTTAAAACACAATCATCAAAATTTGAAGTTAAGGGTTTATACTGAAATTTTCATATTTTATTTGCAAATATCAAGGGAATACTTAGGCCTGGAATATGACTGACATAAATTTGCAGTGTTTTATATTTATTTTCATATTTTTTACTCTGGTACGTTCCCTTTAAAAACTAGACTTAACAAAAAACATTAATATATGCTACCAACAATGTAAGCAAATGTTCAATTAAAAATAACAAAATGAAAAAAGATGTAAAATAATCTTTTAAATGTAAAATCTGATAATCTAGATTATTACTATCATCTTGGTGGGGAGTATTATCTTGTTGAAGCTAAAGATTTAACAGTATATCTAATATATATATATATAAAATGACTGAATAATAGCCAACGAAAAATCTTATGGGGTAATGGATCATATAATTATGATACAGTACACTACAAAATATAATTTATAACCAGTCTTAAAGAGAACAACATCACCCCAAAAATAACAATAAAATGAACAAATGTTAAATATTTCAGATAACAGATATATTTCATCAATATGATCACGATGTCTATATATATATATGTTCCTGAACAGAACTTACCTTAGTCTATAGTGTGAAAGGTTGAAAAAATATTTTTGAATTCACACTGAAAACATGCCGTATCATTTCTCCATGTAAACATTATATTTGACAATTAAACAGTCCCAATAACTTTTTCCTACTGCATTGTTACTTATATAATGAAAACTTTACTGACCTCAACAGACTTTTTACTGGCCTGATCCATAAGCCTAGGGCAAGTGTTGACTCAAGAAGACTGTCAAAATAGACTCACATTTGTTTGAGTATGTTCATGTATATTGAAATGTATAGCACCTTAAAAGAACACATTTCACATAATATATCATTCTATTGTATATAAATATTGAATGCAAAATCAACATTTCATTGGTTGAGGCTATCCCATGTGACATTGACCAAAACATAATAATTCACTTCCACTATCATATTCTCCTGAATACAGACACATTGGATGATACAAATGGTAAATGTACATATTTTCCAGTTGTGTCATCATCATATTCAAAATTATTTTATACATAAAACTAAAAACTCGTCATAAAAAAAAATCATAAACTTTGACTTATGCTGTTTATCAACTTTTATTTTATGTTGAGTTATAAAAGTAACCGATAAGAAAAATTACATGTTAATTTATTGCTTTGTTAAAAAAGTAAAGGCAGTGGAGTTTAAAATTTTTCCATTGGTTCAGGTTGATATGAAGAATTTTTTCACCATCCAAAAATCATATTTCCCTTGGGTGAACATATTTCACCGCCTATATGCCTATATTGTTGAGTGCTTTCAAATATTCCTTAGTCACATGGTATAAGATACCCAATAAGCAGCTGAAATAAAATATAAGCTCAGCAATAAACTGGTATAATATAGATTTTGATTATAGCTTTTTCATTATGACCTTATGTTAATTAATAGAATCCTGGTACTACCATCGTTGTTGTCCTATCTAATCATAGATTTGAAAACAAAGACAGAAAAACATAATTTCACTCTCAATTTGCACCTGAGTTACAATATTTCTACAATTTGATTGTTGTATTAAAATTCTAATATGCACCCTATTAAAAGCTTACATGTTGAAAATCTAACATTAATATAGCAGTTGACCTCATTCGAGTGCATGTATGAAATGTACATTGTAAGGAACATTTCAATACAAAATAAAAAATGAATTTTGGTTTGATAGGGTTCTTCTATTAACTTCATTTCCATCGAGTAACAGATTTTGCATAAAGATTTTTTCAAACAGAAATACATGTTGGTTCACAGATGTATTGATATTCTTTGGGTTAAGTTTGATTTCTAACAGACACAGCTCATTTCTTGACTAGATAATATTATGTTATAAATGAAGGAAGAAATATGTATTTATTCATCGAGTATAAATTTTCCTGAAGCTGTCTTCGTGTCTGTAGAACTCCACATTGCTATGCGCCCATCCCGACTTCCTGCGCCACTAATAATGTATCTGTTTTGTGCACAACACAAAGCCCTGACTGCATCATCGTGAGCCTGAAGACGTTTGACCACTTTTCTGGTTTCTGTGTTGATAATATGTATGATGCCATCTTTGCTCCCAACCCAAACCTATGAGGAAAAATACATTTGTTACTGATACTCATATTTTTCAATGTTTTGTATAGTTTTAACACATTGTCTTCATCTGCATATAAGTACATGAAATATTACTGTAAATTCAGAAAAAATTGTGAGACTTTTTATAAATGCTAACTATACACCTGTGTGGGTATCCCAACAGTAAGAACTATGTATGCAGATTTTTCTGATAACACAATAAATAATCTTGGATTTTTGTCCATTTGTCAAAAATCACAATAAAAAAAAGCAGGCAATAATTTGTGAATTTACAATGACTTGTTTTGGTAATTATTCCTTTCATTTTAAAATCTACATTGACTCTGAATGCATTTATTATTTTGTTATTAAATATACTGTTCAAAATTAAAGTATATGTTTTTATACCTGCTGTTTATTTTGTTCATGAAGAATATACACTGCTTTCAATTTGACTTATGAACTTTACTGATGATAACAAGAGATGACCCTGTATGTTCTTACCCAATGTTTTTAGTGTTTTCTTCTGAACCCCTATTTACCATAATTAAGTCAGGACTGACAAAATGAAAATGCACATAAATTTAACACTCAAAAAAAAAAAATTAACACTGCTTTATGAATGTTCCTTATTTTTTTGGCACCAAAGGTCTGTTTTAAATATCAGTTTTCAATAACTTAATTGTTTTATGTTCATGATGTTTGAAGATGAAATTTAAATTTAAAGGTTTCTCTTTCCCACAGGCATAAGCCAAACACAACATTTAGAAAATATTGGGATTTAAATGTTTTTCATCTTTTTAGTTGATTTTGAAATTCTTCTGCTTTGATTCTAGTACTAGTATTAACGAGTGTTATGAAGACAGAACAGTTTTCTTAACATACTTTGAAGTAAACACCTTGTGCTGTTGATGTGTTACATAAGATCTGTATGAAGTTATGAAATAAAGGATCTTTTCCCTAAAGTACATTTAGCCTTCTAACAAACCTTTTGTTCCTGTTGTACAATAGAACTAATTCCTTCACATTTGGGTATATCTATTATTTCTTTTAGTGTCCCCTGTGTACTGTCCCATATCAATATAATACCAGACCGTCTATAGCCAGCCCATATCTAAAATCACAGAAGGATTTTCAATTGAGTTGGTACTAAAACATTAATGAACAAGAATTTGTCCATAGTACACTGATGCCCTATCCGCACTATCATTTTCTATGTTCAGTTGACCCTGAAAGGAAATGGGGTAAAATCTCTAATTTGGCATTTAAATTAGAATCATATCATAGGGAACATGTGTACTAAGTTTCAAGTTGATTGGACTTCAACTTCATCAATAACTACCACGACCGAAAACTTTAACGTGAACAGACGCACAGACCAGAAAACATAATGCCCATAAATGGGGCATCAAAATTATATTGAAGTACAGCAAGGTACAAAATAATGTAAATATTACCTTTCCCAATCTAATCATTTGCTTCTTCATACATATATATAAGTTCAGTTTGAACAGTGTTTCCCTGTATACAATATATACCATACTAAATTTGTTATAACATTGTACAAAGAGACATTTGACAAAGAATTCTGAAGGTCATCTCCAGTTTAGGTCCAGTAATAAAAATCAAAAACATCAAGAATTACGAGTTAACAAAACTAAGAATGGAAATGGGGAAAATGTCAGAAACCAACCAAAGGCCACCAATTGGTTTTCAATGCAAAGAGAAAATCCTACACAAGGAGATGGGCCTCAGCTGACCCCAAAATTAAAAATGTACTAGTTCATGGACTTCATACTAAACTCCAAAACATATAAATGAACTAAAATTTAAAAAAAAAATTGTTTTTACAGAAGATTAATTCACATTTTGGAACTAAAAATCTGATTTTAACTTTGACACCAAGGATCAAATATATATCAGACTAATACACATTCGGGAACTTGACAGTCCTTAGCATAAAAGAAAAAGAGAAAATTATTAACATACAATACTGGCCTGTGATTTTATATGTCCACTAATTTACATTTTGTAAATGTTAATAACTGATTCATTGGACAAACAAAAGAACAAGAATTGATGATAAGAATTTTGTTAAGAATTTGGTGGATGGCATTACTGAAAAAAACATTTGATTACGGTAGCAAAAAGTAAAATCAAAAAAATATCTAACACAGAGGCAAATTTCAAAATGGAAAGTCCCTATTCAAATGATTTATCTGAGTGCAAAAGTTTTGAAAAATTTCAAATTGTGAACAAACACCAAGGGGATGTTATAACCAACTTGCATTTGACCTCAGGTCATATAATCTCACCTAATAAATCTTGGCTATAAGTTAAAATTACCTCTCCACTTTCACTTATATGGAAACTATCAATTTCTGGAGATACTTCACTAGAATTGACAGCTTTACTCTGAATAAGTGGATATTTCTGTAACAAATTCCCACTCAAGTCAATCCTGTACACAGCAACCTTGGTTCCTAAAATCATAATATTAATCACTATTTATCTTTCAAACAGAATATATCTACAGGAATCTGTGTAGTTTTTCACAGCAAAGGACTTGGCAACCTTATTTCCTAATCATGATGACAGGATATTGCTTAGATATCAACAATTTTAATACATCTTTTGAACAGAAATTTTGAGAACATGATGTTCGATTTTTTTGCACCTTAATACAAGTTATAGTATTTTAAATTACAAGCTAAAAAGGAGAATCAGCTAATATCAAGTGTCATCTTGTTGTTTTTTTTATACCTAGATATCACATTTTCATTTGCTTTTCTAAAACTGCAATAACGAATACACACAGTAATCTTGTAATTTACAGTATACTCCATTCATTTCAATTCATTAATGATAAACCACATACCACACCATAAGAAACCATTATAGAATTTGAGCCTTCTCAGATCTTTGATTTTCTCCCTACATTTATCTACGACTGTAATTGTCTGAACGTCCCACTTCAGGATGTCACCATCGGCACTGGCTGTGTAAACATATCTAAAAACGTATAAATGTCAGAATAATACCCAACCATAAATCTTATGAGGCAATAAATCAGTGTCAGATAGAAATCGACCTGAATGTGTACATGTCCATGGCCATATATCAGACTTTTATTGATTTTCAAACATTTAAGGTGGCACCCAACACTTTCACTAAAATTGATTTGGCTCGTTTAATTTTCATAAAATTTTGACAAAGTGTTTACTTTTACCCTTTAACAAAAATATAAAAAATTTCAAAAATTTTGAACCAACCGTTTTGTCAGAAAAATTACACTGGTTATATAGCAGTTTGACAAACACCAATTTTGATCATTGAGAAGCTTAATATTCCCTTTACAACACAACATAATTAAAACGTTAAGCTGACTTTACAGAGTTATCTCCCTGTAGTGTTAGGTACCACCTTAAATACAAAATAAAAGACTAATTTAGGTCAGTTTTGTAGAGTTCTTATAACAATTCAATTTTCAAATAGTAACAGACTTTGCATAAAGATATTTTCTATTCAACATTTATTTACAGATTTTATTTTTATTGATATTCTCTGTACTTTTGTGAGACAAGCAAAATCATCAGATTTTTCAAATCATGCAAGTAGTAATATATGTAACCTCCAAAGGTAAATAACTTAAAATTAAAACACAACAAAAGCATAGTTATGTTCTTTCACCAAACTTAAAATAACATAAGAATCCCCAAAATAATAATCTGAGTTACTTCCCTTTTCATTTCATCATCAACAATAAAAAAGCAAACAACTTAATCAGTACAGATTTTCAGATATACTTATAAATAAATGATAGAAAGTTACTTCCCCTTACCTGCCATCATTAACAACAACAATACTGACGACCGAGTCAGCATGGTCAGTCAGTGGAGCTCTGTTACATCTGAGAGTTTGTACATCAATGATGTATATATAATAAGACCCTGCCCAAATCTGTCTCCCACCAACATCAGCAAGACACATCTACAATAGAATAATAAGTTTTACTTAGAGCTGTTCAAAAATTAGTTGCATGGGGGTGAGAGTGATGGTTGACACTTTTTTAAGACTTAGACAACCTAAATAAAATAAACAATAAATCCTTTAATTTAAAGTTTACTTAATTTCTTAGGAAAATGCAACAAGGGCCTTTTATAGCTTTTTATGCTCTACAGGTTTTGTTCATTTTTTGAACGTTGTACATTGACCTATAAATGTTTATTGTTTATCTATTTCTATTGAAAGTAATGAAAAAGCTAGAGAATTATGAACATGGCTTATTCCAGGTCAAACGCTGGATATTCTATACTCCCTCCCAGGAGTCAACCAGTAATTGGTAGATTTCCAGAATTTCTTTGTTTGAGAGGGAGATTCCCACTTAAAATGGGTGGGTTAGCAGGTATGCCTTAATTGTTGATTTCTATGTTGTTTGGTCTCTGGTGGACAATTCACCTTATTGTTAATCCCTGCTGATCCCTGAATTATTCTCACTCGAAATTTTTACATCATACAACAATCACTTTTTCATTCTGGCATCAGATATTTTGTATTATGACATAAAACAATTACAGGAACCTGTGTGTTGTCCAGGAATCGCAGACAATAGTGATAAGGTGTATTGTCTTATTAGCAATCATATCACTCCTTATGATATTTGACATAGGTATTTACCACAGCAGTTTTAGTCTGTATAAAGTGTGATTCTAAGTTCCATGCCATTGCATCAAATATTTTGATTTTTCCATCTCCCATACCACACCAGAGTCTTGGTAAAACATGCTGTTGGGGATCTGAAGAATAATGTAAGACATCAGTTAAAAACTCATCAAAGATACCAGGCTTAAAATTTTGTACACAAGACATGCATTTTGTCTACATGAGACTCATCAGTATGATCACTGAAGTTAGAATTTAGGTTTGCTTAAAATGCTGTAGTTTCAGAGATATCAGCCATTAACTGCATTTTACCCCCATATTCTTTTTTAAGCCATGCCTGCTATCTAAGTTGATAGACAGGGTCCTCGGATACATTTTTGAAATAAGTTACCCTAAATATGATTTAGGCCAATGATTTTTGTAAAAGTAAACAGGATGGAGGACGGATGCCAAGTGATGAGACAAACTCACGAGGCAATTTGGGACAAGTGAGCTAATAATTGGTATCTCAGGAAATAAATGAATCATTGTAAATGACATTCAGTCTTTTCAGATTTGAGCCACATACAAACAATTACAGACCTTTATGATGGGCTTGTAGCAGTTGCTTTTAGTCATTGGAGTGAAATGTTGTTTTCACACCCTTTCTCCAGAGCAAGGTTATATCCTATTGACTAATAAGTACCGATTATCAGGGTCTGCATAATGATATAGTAAAATATCAGCTGGGAGTCACAATATGTAGCTGTTTGTCGAGTGAGCCCAGAGAACGAGATCAAAAAGCCTTCTTACATATTAGCAGCTGATATTTCATAATATCTATTTGCAGATAACCTGATAATAGATTTGTCTAGCTGTATTTGCGTCTTTTGGAAGTGTTTTCTTTGCCTCATCTGCAAAACCAGAAGTTAAGGCTAAACTTATAAACGTTATTTCAAACATTATCACCCTTGTGATATGTCTGGGTCATTATAGTTATCAATGTATTTGACGTCACAAAGCTGTGATATGCAATTTTATAAAGAGCTGAGCAAAGTGATAAAGACAGTGTGATGACCAATAATACTTTTTTACTTACCTCCAGGAGTGTACAATAATGATTGGACAGTTTGTCTGAGACTTTCTTCAGAACAAGGGTCAATCCTATCGTGTAACTTACCACCAGGAGTGTACAATAATGATTGGACAGTTTGTCTGAGGCTTTCTCCAGAACAAGGGTCAATCCTATTGACCAATGTCTCAAGTGTTTCTCGTGGAAGTTCATGTCTTTTCTCCTTCATGTAACGTGTGTAAAAACAGAGTTCTGTCACAGCCTGCATAGGGTTGTCATGATGAGTTGTATCTTGGTCCTGAGAACTGAAACAAAAATAATTTTTTTAACACTCATATTTGTTTTTCTTTCTTTTGAATTTCTAAACATTTTTTTAAAAAGTGCAACACTCCTATTAGTTCCCATTATGACTGTGTAACCAACCTACTTACAGTACGCCCAGAGAGTTTGTAATCGCGAACTCTAATCACCGATTTCCGAGTGTAGCGGTGTGACACCGCGAATCACGGATTATACTCCCAATTTCCTCCAAAGATTCTCTCCCAACACCGCGTGGCTGTTAATTGGTTTATTGCCCATCGGATGTACTGAAAATTAATGACGCGTGACAACATAATCGGATTAGCCAGATTTATTACCTTTGTACATTTAATCGATCTTGATTGCACCTGTGTGCTTTAAAATACGTTATTTAAATGTCCTTTCTTTGTCAGATAAAAGTGTGACATTTTCATTTAAAATAAGATAATTATTCTTGTATGTATATGCCCATGTCATTGTCATATGAAATAAAACGTACAAACGTATAAAAATACGAATAAAACACTTATTTTGTATTTTCATTATAGTCCGATCAGGTCATATTTTTTTGTTTTTTCAACAAAGGCGATTTTACCACAATTAGAACCTTTTATGACATAACTCAGTGAGCAATTTCCAGTTCATTAATTGTTCAATATTATATAATTAATATCAACTGGCTTAAAATGAAATGCTGTTTGTTACGATAATTTGTTCAATCTAAACCCAAGAGTTAATTTATCGGATCAACAAGTGAACTCAGTTACTTTCAATTTATTTTGAAATGTAAAATATTATGTTTCACTACCTTGGTAGATTACCGACTTGAAATATTTGAATTTAAAAAAGAAACTGTAAAGTGACAAATCGTTTTGTATGCAATGTGGCAGCCCTATATTCATAAATACTAAGAGACATTCCCCGCCAAGACACAACACAATAATCACAACCTTATTTAATTATATGAAGAAAAAAATCATGTGTTGTGTATCTGTTATGACCTGTTATTGATCTTTTATTATTTAAAATACAAGAGGCTGTCACAACGACAGCAAACCGGATTTATTAACATTTATTTGTGTCCTGGTAATATCACAAGAACCATAACAGATGAACAGTGAAAGTGAAAATCGTCAATATCAAATTTGACCTCCATTTTGTCATCAGTATCAACATATTAAAATTTGAAAGAGCTTAGGTCTAATGGTTCATGAGTAAATGCAACAACATGAATGGAAACACCATTTTTTTATCTTTCAAGAACCATAACTCCTGAAAGGTAAAAGTCAAAATCGACATTATTGAACTTGACCTCCATTTTGTCATCAGTAACAACATATTAAAATTTGAAAAGCTTTGGTTGAACAGTTCACGAGTAAATGCACGAACACGACTGGAAACGCCATTTTTCAATCTTTCAAGAGCCATAACTCCTGAACGGTAAAAGTCAAAATCGTCATTCTTGAACTTGACCTCCATTTTGTCATCAGTAACAACATATTAAAATTTAGGAAGCTTTGGTTGAACAGTTCATGCGTAAATGCACGGACACGACTGGAAACGCCATTTTTCAATCTTTCAAGAACCATAACTCCTGAATGGTAAAAGTCAAAATCGTCATTCTTAAACTTGACCTTCATTTTGTCATCAGTAACAACATATTATAATTTGGGAAGCTTTGGTTGAACAGTTCATGAGTAAATGCACGGACACGACTGGAAACGATATTTTTCAATCTTTCAAGAACCATAACTCCTGAACGGTAAAAGTCAAAATCGTCATTCTTTAACTTGACCTTCATTTTATTGTCAGTAACAACATATAAAAATTTTAAAAGCTTGGGATGAACGGTTCATGAGTAAATGCACGGACAACATTTGATTGCCGCCCGCCCGACCGACCGCCCGCCGTACATCCCCAAAACAATAATCGACATTTTTGTCACAAAAATCTGGTTAAAAATTGAATTGGCGCAATCCTTATTTTACTGCTCGTTAAAAGTCCTCGGCGAAATAAAAAAAAGAAGTATTTCAACAATTGATACTATAGAATATTAAAATGAAATTATATCGTGTTCTACAAGAAAGAAATAATTATGTAAAAAAAAAAATGTGGATCGGATTTTTATGATCAACAAATTTTCACAGAGGGTCTCTACCAATGCCCATCAGTAACTGAACGATATGCATCCTGTTTTCATCTACCATTAATGTATAGTGTTGACTATTGACGTATAAATAATGTTCAGGTTTATGTCCTTTGTTGACTGAGAAACGTAAAAATAAATGGCTGGTGTTTGTTTATTCAGAAAAGGATTATATTTGAGATTCCGGTTAATCAATTGTAAAAGGACCTTCTAGAGCCTCAATCTTAACGCACACAAATGTCAATCATTACAAAGCAAGTTTAAACCTTGAATGAATTTTCCCACGGTTATCCAGAAAGGTCACATGAGTTTACTGTTACGTGATACTATTTCCCGCCAAATAAAAATCTCATGGGCAAAATTGATGTCACTATTTTTAGCATTCAATATTGTGAGCGAAGTCAAGTTCAAGTTCAACCATGCACTGTTGATCACTGAGATGCGTATCGTCTTCCCACGGCAATTAATTGCTTTAAAAATATTCAAAGTAGCCGAACTGTATTATTGATCCTAAAGTAATGCTAACAAATCGTGAAGAGAAAATGCCGTAGACTTATTAAGCATAACGAATGGTGAAAAGTATTTTCTTTTTTACTTGCATAAACAAGTTTTAAGACACATATTTTTTTTAAAACTCATTGGTCACATTTTATATTCAGCATTAGTTTCTGTTTATTTTCATGCAAGTATGTCTCTTTTCGTAAGTTATATAAATAACCGATAAAAAACCGGGGTCATAATCAAGTATATTTTTTTTTTTATATAAAACTTTAATGCAATTGAAAGAATTAACAACAACCTTTTGCTTTTTAAAACTTTTGTTTCAAGCAATTATGTAATCATAAAATGGAAATGGCGTGTAGACTTATTAGCATAACAGAAAGTGAATAATATTTTCTTTTTTACTTGTATAAAAAACTTTGAGACGTGTAATTTTTCTTTAAACTGCCCTCATTTATTTAGCGAAAGTCTCCGTTTATTGTTACACAATTATACCTCTTTTAGTAAATTAAATATTTATTTACTGATAAAAAAACGAAAGTTAAAATAAATTATAGTTGTTTTTTAAAACTTGATTTAAATGTTCATTGTAATTGAAAGAATAAACAACAACGTTTTGCTTTTTATTTTAATCTTTCATTTGTTTCAAGCAATCAGATATTACCTGATAATCAATAGACAGGAAATACAATTGTTTAATTACATTAGAAATCTCGCATACCTCGACTGTCGCTTGCCGGTATAGATCAGAAGGATTAGGGCAATTAATTACCTGGTGTGACACCGCGTCACACCAGACTGGTAGAGATGTCGCCAATACAATAAACAAAAGGTAGCGAATTTACGCGGAAGTCGGAGAGAATACTCCCAAATTTCTCCGAGGATTTAGGGAGTGATGTCGGAGTTTCCTGGTGTCACACCAGGAAAAAACTTGGTGTTTGGAGTTTGGGATGGCTTTCCCGAAAATCGTACTGTATACGCCATGATTGATTGATTGTTGTTGTCTTAATGCCAATTTTAAAGGTCAATTTTGGTCTATTTTGTGGCAACCAGTTTTTATTGGAGGAGAAAGCAGGGGTGCCCCAAGAAAACCACAGACCTTCTATAGGAAAACTGACAATTCTAGTCTAAGTCAATTAAGATTGGGGTCTAGTGCAACTACACATGCTGGGTTCAAACTCATAACCTCCCTGTTGACTGGCAACTACACATGCTGGGTTCAAACTCACAACCTCCCTGTTGACTGGCAACTACACATGCTGGGTTCAAACTCACAACCTCCCTGTTGACTGGCTAGTGATTACAGTAGTAGAAATTAGGCCATGATTATTAGCATATATCAACTTCAATCTTATATAGAACATACCTTTTCAGAAAAGCATCAACAAGTTGCACATTATTGGCAGCTTTGTTGGCAGCCATGATGTCCTTGGTTCCCATAGAAACAACCTTGCCAGCCCATAATTCTTGTAACAGTATAAACCAATGATCCCTCTCATCCTTCAACCAGGCGGTGAACTTTGCATCATCTTGAAAACAAATTTTCACTTAAGTTGAAACATAAAGCATTGGTTGGGATCCTGGTAACGTGTTTAACTCGCCACATACTATATGCCTGTCCTAAGTAAGGAGCCAGTAATTCAGTGGTTGTTGTTTGTTGATGTGTTACATATTTATTTTCTCGTTCATTCTTTTGTACATGAATTAGGCCATTTGTTTTTTCATTTGAATTGTTTTACATTTGTCATTTCGGGGCCTTTTATAGCTGACTATGTGGTATGGGCTGTGTTCATTGTTGAAGGCTGTACAGTAACCTTTAGTTGTTAATGTCTGTGTCATTTGGTCTCTTGTGGAGAGTTGTCTCATTGCATTGGCTATAATTCCACATCGTCTTTTTTACATTAAATGTAACAATCGATTTTTTTTTACTTGAATCTTTCATTCTTGTTCTGATTTTATTTTGTTTAACATTCTTTATTTTCATCTTTTGAATAGTGTAAAACAAACAACAAACCTTTTTTGTGAATTCTCAGTACATCAATTGTTTTAAAGAAAGACTTAAGTTGTTTCTGCTCAATCAGGACAATATCTCTAATCTTTGTTACTTCTGTGCACTCCATTGAACCATCCTTCATAAACAATAACCTGAAAATAATAACAATGTAATTGGTGCCATTAATGTGGAGTGCAGGGTTTAGAAATGGCAATAAAATCTATAATGGAAATTCAGGAATATGCCAAACAGACAACAACCCGACCAAAGAGCAGATAACAACCAAAGGTCACCATTCAATGGGTCTTCAATCCAGGATGAAAATCACACACCCCAGGTGGGCCTCAGCTGTCCCCTCAATAAAAATGTGTACTAGTTCAGTGAAAATGACCGTTATACTTTACTCCAAAACATATAAATGAACTAAATGAACTAAAAGTGTTTAACATCTATCCCCTTTTTTTATTGATTTTGTATTTACATTGAGTCATAGATCAAATTTGTTTCTTCAGGGTATGTTCATTTGTGTTAATTTGTCTTTTGATTGAGTGAAGACATTTCAATTGATATTTTATAGTGTGTCTTTCTATGTTGTGATGTTTCACTATTGTTTCAGATAAGGGTGAAGTAAAACTCAGTTTAAAAGAGTTTTGGGCAAATATATATTAAGGCTATTGAAAATACAGGTGAATGGATGAATATGGTTCTAAAATGGGCTTTAATGTCTGCACTCAAAATATCCCCTAGTAGTTTTAAATATTTGCACCCATAAATACACAAAATGAATATTTCTTCAGTATATAATTATAGCACAAAATGAATATTTCTTCAGTATATAATTATAGATTATCTTAGATCATATCAAAGAGATTGATTTTCCGGCTTGAACCGGTATGGCGAAAGTGAGAAAAGCAATTGAGTTGAGATGACCAATGATAATCTAGATCTGTTCATTGTAATTTTGCCTATGATGACTGATGTTTACATGGAAAACAGCATGTACACCCTTTTTTTATAGCGTTAATTTTGTTAACTCTACTGTGCTCAGAAAGGATTTTTTTTTTAAGAAAGATAAGAAAAATTAAAAACCAATTGTTCAGAGAACAATTGAAGGTCTTTCCACCAGTTAATATATATTTTGATATTAAAATATTAATCAAAGCGCTGTAAGCACTGAAGGCAGTTAACCAAAAACCAGGCAAACGTAATTATGTGCAGTGGCGGATCCAGAAATTTTCATAAGTGGGGGCCCACTGCCTGCCTAACAGGGGACCTGCTCCAGTCATGCTTCAGTGATTCCCTATATAATCAACCAAATTTTTTCTCAAAAATGGAAAGGGGGGGCCACTGAAAAACCCTCTAAATCCGCCTCTGATGTGGCATTAAACATTCATATATTGTACATTTATGTTTATCTAATGAATTAATTATTACGGCAAATAATTTATATGTTATCAAGGTTTCAATAGCAATGAATATATAAATGTATATTTTTTATGGTGAGTCTGCAGTGGTACAAGTTCGCAATGATTGTAGTTGTTCTAGTTGGTAGTTAACGTTGGTTTTAGTTGACTGTTAGTAGTACGTGTTGACTTAGTATGAACATGTAATAGTATGAATGGACTGGTTTCCCTGTAAAGAAAACTGAGTATGTGTTCTATAGTACAATAGTTATGCGACACAAATCAGACAAATGTTCACTACTACAAGCATCAAAGGTGAGGTCTGACTGCATACCTGTCAACTGACCCGTATTCTGCGGGTGTGACCCGAGATTTTCACAATTCTGAGGGATCACCCGGAACACCCGCCGGGTCATTGAAATAACCCGGGAATTCCGAAAATGACCCGATTTCACCCGTATTTCTTAGCCTTGAGATTGGTTTCATAAGTAATATTCCTTTGAAATACCGGCAAATTCGTAATTCTTCCATGAACAGGAAGTTCATCTAGCTATGTAAACTGTCAAATTAAGTGACCCATTAAGTGCATGGCTTCACTTGACAGCTTTGGTGTCAAACACACTGTTAATTAACACCAATTACCTTAGCTTTAGGTCGTAAATAAATTGCACCATCGGTTACAAACTGAACTAGAGTTACTTCCCCTTATTTGTCACCATTCAAAATTATTCCTTATATTAACGTTTTATGGGTGAAAAAGATTAAATCATTCAAAATATAAAATTCAAATACATATTGAAAAATAACTATTCATTATTTTTATACCTTTATACAATTTTTAAAAAAAAGTTGAAAATTATTTTTTACATTTATACTTCCTTTAACTGTATTACTATATTTTATCATACTCTAATTTCCTTGTTGTTTAAAAGATATCATGGTTAAAGGCTACGTAGTGAATAGTATTGTATTATTATATTTTCTCAAAAAGTAAAGCACATAAGACTGAGTTACACAAATTTATAAAAATCTTTAAAAGTGCAATGAAATAATATTTAATAAGATTTAAAATGACTTAACAAAGTGAACATGCATTGATGTTTTGGTATCTTTGATATACATTATAAGAAAATGTACCATAAATACTGAAATTCAGCTCGAAAAAGTTCGTACGCGTTATGACCTGAGATTTGATTCTTCAATGCAGGTCATGACCTGCATTTTCATCGTCACAGGTTGACAGGTATGTGACTGACCTGCCCATAGTAAATGTAAATGATTTGTTATATTGTCCCATACATGAATATATATGGTTTAGGGGTGGGGATCTCGAGGGTTTTCAAGTTCTCAAACAGGAAGGGGTAGGGTGACCCTAGGGACTTCCCCTATATTTCATTTGATTTGTTATATTGTTGCATACATGAATATATATGGTTTAGGGGTGGGGATCTTGAGGGTTTTCAAGTTCTCAAACAGGAAGGGGTAGGATGACCCCAGGGACTTCCCCTATATTTCATTTGATTTGATATATTGTCCCATACATGAATATATATAGTTTAGGGGTGGGGATCTCATCGGTTTCCAAGTTCTCAAACAGGAGGGGGTAGGGGGACTCCCCCTATATTTCATTTAATTAGTTATATTGACCCATACATGAATATATATTGTTTAGGGGTGGGGATCTCGACCGTTTCGTAAGTTCCCAAACAGGAGGGGGTGGGTCACCCCATGGACTCCCCTTATATTTCATTTGATTAGTTATATATATAGTCCCATACATGAATGAATATGGTTGAGAGGTCATCCGATTCAAAGTTATCAAACAGGAGGGGGTAGAGTGGCCCAAAGGACGACACCTATATATCATATGATTTGCCTACATTCAGGTAGTTATTTGTGAAAATAAAGTAAGAATCTTCCAGCTACTTTAACTGATCCTTCAAAATTGAGAAAAAAAAATACCCCTTCAAAATTGCAGTAATATGTTTACACTTTAAAAGCATCTTACATGCATTATTAACATTTATCACTGATAAAGAAAATTTAAACTGTGACCAGGAACATATTTATTGTTAGATATACTGTTCCCAGCTGTCATATTGTATTGGATTTTGACATTAAAATTTGTCAAAAGTAATTTTGAGTTTCTGTTTAAAATATTTTCTGCTTTTTCTTTCTTTTACATATATCTTTTGGTTTTCAATTCTAGTGTTTATATTCATTTACCATGCATAGATGTATTTTGTCACCTGCCTGGATTCGCCAAAAACCCGGAATTACCCTTATCCGCTTCCGGAATCGGATCCAAAATTGTAATTGTCTTTTCACGGCAGCCATTGTCATTGTGTTCCAATGTTGTTTTTGTCAGTCAGATACGATTTTACTCGTATTAACACATTTTTTGTCGGCGATTTTCTGTATATAGCTAGCGATTGAACAAAATTGACATCGCTGTCATGAATAATAATGATTAAAATAAGTTTTGAGATCGTTGATTTGGAGACTTTGGCGAAAAGGTTTGCAAAGCTATTTTTTATTTTCTTTCAAGTGGAACTGAGACTACTATAACTGTGATATAGTTGTCTCAAAGTGGAAGACCCGTCGGACGTGGCTAGTAACCAATTCAAAAGTTGGAGGTCGCGGACCTCGGACCACCGCTAATTTGAACCCCTGCCTCCAAATTGAAAAGATACGAATTTCGTCTTCTAATTTGAAATTGCCGCCAACAGCATGAACAGTTGAACTTATTATATAATAGACTACTGACGTAGTTGTACTACGTATTGACGACAAACAATATTCCTACGACTTTTGCCATTTGGGAAATTTTAACTACTTGTCTTAAAAGATTTTCGGCGATTAAATATTTCGTACAATTGTTTTTTGACATCTTAGCCAAAAGCACAGGCGATAATAAACTACATAAGAATTCCTAATGAGCACTACTTCCTATGTGCAACTTCAAAACTTTTGGGAAAATCGACGACCATTTAAAGTTTTTATGGTAATATTTTTTATATTCTAGAATAAAAAGTATTAAAAAAGTGTTCAATTAGTTATATATAACATAGTAGCCAGCTAGATAATAACAATGACAAGTATTTCAGCTTTTTTGGGTAGACCACAAATCTAGGGTGCTCGCATAATGCAGATTAACTGCATAAAAATCAGTCTAAAATGTCAGTTAATATGGCTTTATGATGCATAGACATGAATTTAAAGCAAAGGTCAAAATCTAGAACGTCAAATTAACCTATGACCTTGACCTCAATTTCAAGGTCACAAAATGAGGATCTCAAATCAAAAGACCCTAGGTCTCTAATATGTATGGTTAATAAGTTACATTTTTGTATATCACTTTACACATAATTTTAGATATGATAGGGGCAAACACTCCCATTCATTGTCTACGCACCTTTTCAACTAAAATTATTAAGTTACGACATGTCGCAACTAATAATTTAGTCAAAATAATTTGTCGATATCTTATACAGTTTCTGGAATGAGTGGAAATAAGCCTAATTCAAAATTAGAATATGACCTTGACCTTTAACCTTGACCTAATTTTCATTTTTTTGGACCAAGGACCTATAATCAAAAGATCCAAGGTCTCTATCACTTATGGTTTACAAGATAGAAATGCATATCACTTATATCAAATGCATAAGGGGAAATAACTCTCATATGGAGCATTCATATCGCTTCGGTCAAAATATGACAAATCATGAGAAGGATATAACGAGCAATTTTATAAAATAAATTTGTCATAATCTTTTACGGTTGTGAAGGAGTCGTGGACACAAGGAAAACAGTGTTTGGGGAGATAACTCCTACAAAGAAAAGTATTCGGTTACGCAGGGTAAATTTCAAAAGTGCATAAACTGTTCGATATCATATACCAAATATCTAAGCGACATATTGAGAAACAAATGTTTATCGCAAGAACAAAATTTGGCGGAAGAAAAAAAAAAAAAAAATAATCAGAAGAAAAACAATAGGTCTTTCCACAGAAAAGTGGAAAGACCTAATAATTCAAAAAATATTGATAACATGGAATAATTTTTATTACCTTTTATTGGTAAGTACAATTCTACCAGACCCCACATCAGTCTTACAGAGTAAAGACAACTTCAGTACATATTCTTCATGATCTAAGATTGATTCCTCCACCCTCAGACAGTGCTCCAGATTCTCTTGATAACAATGATTAAATGTCTCAAATGTTCCAATGTCCACTTTATCATCTAAAATTATATAATAAATGACAACATGAATGTTTGGGCTATCTTCATTTTTCTAGCAGCTACACACATTGTAGGTTACTTGTTTAAATCCTGAAACCAAATTTCAGAAATTCGTATACCAGTACTGTAGTTCCTGAGAAAGATGAGACGAAAAATATTCTTGGGACAGATAGATGGACTGGCCAACAGATGGCAAACCAACAAACAGAGGTAAAATAGTATACCCCACAATTTTAAAGAATGTACATGAAATAGTGATAAGATGTGTTAGGAGTGCCAATAAGACAACTCTCTATCACAATCACAATTTGTAAATGTAAACAATTAACGCTTTCACCACTTGATGCTCAGACAGAAGCTATGCTGAGACGATGGCTTCTCTGCAGGTTACTATTACTGAAGTGGGAGATCTTCATAATAAATGTCAATAAAAACTTGTTTGTAGTTATTTGTGTCTTTATTTCATTCACTAACACCATGTTCACAGTTTTGTTCATGTTTTGATAATTTTTTCTTTATAAAATATTCAAATTTGCAAATTTTCTGCATTATCTAGGTGAAATTCTCAAAATTCTGCTCTCTGACCCCAAATTGTAATTTTTTTACCCAAAACGGCAAAATTTGGAAAAATTTAATGAGGCTGTACAAATTCCTTACACTGAACGATGTCCATTCCAAGTGTTTTGTACATGAACGACGTTTTATGTCAAGTAAGTATACTAGTTTGGCTTCAATTCTTCCATATTCTTTCAAAAAAATGTATTCAACAAAGAAAGATAACTCATGTTTGCACTGTTTTTAGCGGGGAAATATAAAACAGGTATTCAAATCCCGGCAAAACGGGGCTCATTGTCAGCTGTCTGAAGCATGAATCCCGGTAAACCGGGATTTATCGGCGAAAGGGTTAATGGTCAAAGTAGTCTTCAACACAGAGCCTTGGCTCACAACAAACAGTAAGCTATAAAGGGCCCCAAAAAAGGAATAGTGTAAAACCATTCAAAAGTGAAAACCACTTGAAATCTGTATGACAGGAATAATGGTTTGTTTATACTTACATCCATTATGTTGGTTAAGTTCTAAAGCTTGGAAGAGTCTCATCACAGTCTCCATATCTTGTGTCATCTCCAACATAGTCACAAATCGTCTAAATTCTTCAAAATCTAAAAAAATACAATTCTGTCTCATTGATATATATATATATATATCATACAAACAAATAATAGAAATTATATTTTGTCTCATAATTACATAAGTTATAGAAGGCTCCTTTAAAATCAAAACAATTTACAATAAACTAACAATATGATAGCAAAAAATTGTTAAAAGTCTAAACATTATTATGAATCAGAAAATCATTTAAAATCTAATCATATACACAAACTATGAAAATTCTTCAAAAATAAATATGAAAAATCAGATCAGGAAAAAATCTTCAAAATACTTTCATAATGTTAAACCTATGACTGATCTATCAAAATTAAATATAGTTTACTGTAATCATATTGAAGTGAAGAAATTTCAACTTTATCTTGAAATTTTTTTGTAGCTTTTTTATTTTATTTTTCCTACCTAAGCAATTCGTATATATATATATTCACAAACATTTTTTCATAACACTTTCTATCATATTTCTCTAAATGCTACAAACTACTAACTGAGGTCATGATCAGGAAGTTTGACTGGTTCCTCAAACTTATGATGTACTTTTGGTGACTGGTTCCCATCACTCTCCAGATGTAACAGTTCAGAGAGATGCTGTATCCCTGGTCTCATTAAAATCTCATACTTTTCATCCTCAGGTATCTTCTGGTAGGCTTGCTTTACCATTCTGAAATTAATTTAATTTTAGATGAAACAAGTCTTCTGATTGGCTGACGTGTTTTGTTTATCAGCTCATAGACATAATTTTGTCATGTGTTCATGACATCATCTTTTTCATGATTTATTTTGGTTTAAAATGAAATTTAGTCATATTTTCCTGTCTATTTGAAATTATGTCCATAGTTCACAGATGCTCGACTCGTACAATCTTTTTTATTTCAGTGGACAGTGGACCATAATATTGGGGTCAAAACTTTATATATGGCAGTAAAACTAAAAATATCATATCATAGGACAAAATGTGCACGAGGTTTCAGGTTAATTGGATCTCAACTTCATCAAAAAGTACCTTGACCAAAATCTTTAGCCTGAAGCGGGACAGATGGACAAACCATTGGATCTACAGGTCAAAAACATAATTTTTTATAACCACCAAATTTGACTGAATACAACTTACAATTCTGGTACTAATGATATATCTATTTCTGCCAGTCTGGTCAAATCACCTAGAGCCTCTACAGCCTTATGATCAGCTAAGTAAAACGCTCCTCGTAAATACAGGTAAGAGGCACGATCTTGAAGGTCATTACTTTTCTGAAACAATTATTTTGAAGGTCATTACTTTTCAGAAACAATTATTTTGAAGGTCATTACTTTTCAGAAACAATTATTTTCAAACACTGTAAATTAAGAAATGTATGCATTCATTACTTCCATTTTTTTTAAAATGAACAAACAGTATCTCAATGATTGCAATTTCTGAAAATGATACATATAAATAAGGCTATCAAAACTAGAGGCTCTAAAGAGTGTGTGTTGTTCACTTAGGTCTGTGTACTTCTAAGTTAATGGATACTTTCCTAAGTTAAAGACTACAATAGAGAAAGGAAATGGGGAATGTGTCAAAGCAACAACAACCCGACCATAGATCAGATAACAGCCGAAGACCACCAATGGGTCTTCAATGTAGTGAGAAACTCCCACACCCAGAGGTGTCCTTCAGCTGGCCCCTTAAAAAATATGTATACTAGTACAGTGATAATGGACGTCATACTAAACTCCAAAATTATACACAAGAAACTAAAATTAAAAATCATACAAGACTAACAAAGGCCAGAGGCTCCAAAACTACAATAGAATACTCCCTGACAAAAATCTCTTTTTTATGTTGATTTGAATGGCTGATATTTTTATCTGTATACAGTTTCTCTCTATCTTCTTTATTCTTTGCCCAAAACACAAAAAAAAGGTAAAAAAATGTGTATATCTGATCTTTAGTTATTTACCTGCCAACAATCAGATAGCTGATCTATTGTATTGATTATGTATGTTCTTAAGCTGCGTTGTATCCGTGGTAACTTGAAGATCTTTGTTTCTTTCCTTGTTAGTAAACCTGGTAAGAACGTGACTGATACCTGTTTCTTTAGCTGAGCTCTCCTATAATGAATAATAAGGTGTATTCAATAATTAGTCATACTATAGGAATATGTAACACTGTGCATTGAATTATTGTTAATGGTATACCAGTTTTTGTGTATTTCGTGGGTAAAGGTAAATTTCTCACGAATTTAAAAGTATAAATTTTCAATAGGCATGTATACAGAAAACAAATATTTGAAATAAAACAGACTGTATGATGCAAGCATTCTGTTGTCTTCTGGTGTTTATTTTTTTATGGGTTGTTGGTTTATTGATGATCATCCCCACATGTCCTTTAATCATAAGAAACTGATATTATTGTATTTATGCTATGATCAGTACCACCATTTATAAGATCATTTATACAGACTTTTTTAACCTGCTGACTATCAGATGATTGTTTTACCTGTTAGCCAGTTTATCTGTTCCCCCGGCTTTTTTAACTTGTGGTCTAGTTAACACTTCCAGCTGTGACCAGTAGTCCTGTTTCTGCGACATTCTATCTTTCAGGAAAATCTTAAACATGTCTGTATTCAAAGCCTAAAAAGACAATAGAAATGTATAAATGGAAAAAAACAATTTATAAATTTCATGCGTCTGAAGTCATGTTCTTGACTTATCTTCATCTTCAATGTTTTATGGAACTTTACTTTGGCATAAATAATATAACTACTCTTCAAGTTAATAAAGTTCTATTTTTCAAACACATGTACATCTTTGGTAACAATATATTGAGAGAACAAATAAAACAAATATACAATTCAATTACAAAATGCAATCTGCATAACCCAAAGACTGGTTAAAGAGAGATAACTCTCTTTAAAGTATGCTAACTTAACCAAACGTCTTGACCATACCAAACCAACATATAAAAAAAGTTCAAACCTAGAAATATGAAGCAAGAAATGTTTAAAAGCTTAAAAGTTTAGGAGTTGTTTTTTTTTAAATTGGGTCTTAAAATATTCAAATCAAAATATGGTAAAATTTCTTTTTTTTTTTAATAATTTTTAATTTCTTATTCTTTGAACAGGGAATTTTTGAATATTAGTTTATAAATCATGTCAGTACCCATTACTTTTTTTCTTAGATATTGAGGGAAATTCTGTATCTAATAACACCTTATATAATATGTTTAAGAATGCTGGATTTTGATTGGTTGCATTGGAAGCCAGTGTATTTTTCACATATTCTAATCTTTTTTCCTCATTTCAAACAATTTTGCAAGTTTTTCAGCACTGCTGGTGAAATTGCCTCAAATTCCCCTTTATGCCGTGGTATTTGCCATTTTGGATATTTTTGTTTACTCTCGCAAGCCTCTTTCTGCCATTAAATTATTTGAATATGACATAACATAAAGACAGCTCTAATGGGTATAAGTACATGTATAATTCCTGCAGTATTATGACAATCTCTATTTTTCCTCAAAGTTATGCATTCCCTTCACCACATGAACTAGCCAGTAGAGAGAGTTTCAATAAAAATCTATTCAGTGTAATTAAACAGATATCATATTATGGAGTGGTAGTCAACAAAAAGTCAAGAGGTTTTCACCTAGTGGCTCAGGAAATTTTTTTTTTATTCCCATCTATAGCATGATATAACTGTTCACATAAGACAGAAAATATTATACCTTATATCATACTTAAAGGGGTATTTTTTGCAAATATCCAAAAGTAAGCATATCATATTTGTTTATTCGACTGAATGCTTTTTTTATCCATCTCAACGAAAATGTCGAGAGGTTTTTTCGAAAGTTGTGTTATTTCAGACATGGTATTTCCCATCTGCTGTGGTTTTTGCTAGCAAATACCCTAGTACATTGAAATCCCTAATGCCAAATACACTGAAAGAGAAAAGAAAATCTCAATATCTAGAAAATCCTTGAAAAAGTTTTTTTTTTTTCTCATTCAATCAAAATACAGCATTTTTTTACATACTGTAAGCATTTAAAGGTGGAATTAACCAGGAAATTTCCTGAAGGAAGTAGGAAATATTAACTAAATATTTTCAACAAATGTTTTATCAAACTAGCATAGCATTCAAGAGTATGTCAAGTTATATAAAAGAACCAATTATCAAATTGCATGTTAATACTGGCCCTTTAACCTGCCAGAGGTATTTATCTCTTTAATGAATAAAACATACCAGGAAATTTCCTAAACAAATAGGAAATATTAACTGAATATTTTGAAAAAGTAGGGTTTCTATCTAGTATAACATTCATGAAAAGTTTGTCAAGTTCTATATAAAAGCTGATTATCAAATTTAATTTTTATACTATTCCTTAAACCAGACAGAGGGCTTTATCTCCTGTGCTGATTAATATAGAGGGTTATTACAAGGAACTTAGATAAAGGACTTGCCAAATACCCCCTCCTGACAGAGGTAATGGTAATTATTGACTTTTGCATGCTGATATTTTAAACTCTAATGATCTATTTCAATTTTTGGAGGACTGAACAACAACAATAAGGAATGGATATTAAGTATTGACAAACTTTAAAATGTTTAAGGAGACATTGCTCTCTTTGTCTTACTGACCTGTGTATTGTAGGGGCATATTATCTTAAACTGATTGTTATTATAATTGGGGTTTATAAAATTCATTACTGAAAATAAGTGTGAATCGATTATTATTATTGTAGATCGATATTTATTATAAAACAAATCAAAGAAAAGAAATATTCACTATTTTACTATGATAACTATTTACACCACTGGGGCAATGCCACTGTTGGTTTTTAAAGAACCAAAAATTTCCAAGAGATCTTATCTTAATTAATGGTCTCTATTATAAATTATTATAAGGCAGGCATTACCTGTGAATGGGGACGAAGTCTGTATTTTTTTTTTTTTAATTCAAACATGTTGATAAAAGAAACAGAAACAGAAATACCGTAATGTTTCCGATATTGGTTCTGTTGTAAGGGATTTAGTTGTGAAGTCATTTAAGTTAATTTATGACGTCATATTCAATGTAAACAAAGAAATGCTGTTATCCAGGTAACGTCTTTTTCATATCAAACAATTATTAAAAATGATTGGGTGTTAAATTCCTTCCTATATATATATATTCGTTGATATGTTGATAAATATACATTTTATTCAAAGTCTCAGACAAACAAGACCGGAAACTGAAGAAGACATGAAATGGAAGTAGATCTGAAAAAAAAAGTTAACGATTTTGAGTTCATTAGTAGAATGAAAAATTCGGGAAATTTTCCCGATTTTAAAATATTTTTTTTTATTGATTTGATTTTTCTACCGTAGTTGGGGACTCCGTCCCCATATAAAAATTTTAAAAATTTTGAACCAACTGTTTTGTTAGAAAAAATACACTGGTTATATAGCAATTTGACAGCCACCAATTTTGATCATTGAGAAGCTTAATATTCCTTTTACAACACAATGTAATTAAAACGTTTAGCTGACTTTACAGAATTATCTCCCTGTAGTGTTAGGTACCACCTTAACTTAATATTTCATTTATTGTTTTTCTAAGAAATTGAGGAAAATTTTAATTAAATAAATGAAATATACCTGGAAATTTCTTAAAGGATGTAGGAAATATTTTTACCAAAAACATCTTTAACAATTTATTTTTAATATTTCATTTACTGTTTTTCTAAATTGGACCTCGTTATTTTAGTATAATAGATAGTGCATGTCAATACTAATTATTTAAGTGTAGTTAAGACATGATACTTTACTGAAACTATGGTACTTTTCTGATTCCTTAATTATTTCTTCCTTAAGAGAAAAAATCATCAATACTTAGAGACAATTTTGTTTGGAAATCACCCTGTAAGTAGAACCTTAGTAGAATGCCTTCAAATAAAATAAAGTATAAATTTCTAATAATACTTTTCTCACTTCAAATTACCAGTATTCTAAAAAATATCATGATATGAAAAATAAAACATAACAAATATTAATCAAAATTGCAACAGAGAGAAATTGTTTGTGATTTGACAGCCAGTTTTTTTATGCGTGTTTGTGTTCTACAGCTTCCCTTACTAAAGGCACAACCTCACACTTGAAACTTTGTCAGATCCAGTAGATATAATAATAATATTAATATAATAAAACAAAATGCCAACCCAACTATGAAGTTTGATAGTAAAAGGAACAAGGCATCATATACCCTCATATTTTAATTTCCTATATCTTTTTTAATTATCCAAAACTTTTAACAAAAGATCTACACAGTCCTTAAACTTTTATTTGATACAAAAAATAAACATATATTTTACTGATTGAAAAAGCTACAGCTATACATCATGTACATAGGAACTACTTCGTTAACAATATACTACTTTTCTTGTACTATTTGCTTTCTGACCAGGCCCACATTGGTGGTTCAATACTAATAAATGAAATATACAAGTGTTTATTTATTCAAGGAAAAATCAACATGAACATTTGGAAGGATAAAAGACTAGATGATAAAACAGAACCATTAACCAGACAATAATAGATAAAATACCACCTGGCCAATAATATAGTAAAGTCCAGAAACCTTAACAAGAATAGAGGATAAGGAATTCCTACAAAATCGACAATTATGTCTCACAGTAAAATAAAATCATTACATTTTTATAAATATTTGTGTCAGATGATTGGAACAGAAGATGTAGTGAAAGCTAGACGGCTGAAATTTTTAAGTGAAGACTTCAGTTGTGTCAACAAACTCATATTACAAATAAGCAGTGGAAGTAAGGCAGAGGGACTCAATCTTAATGGTAGTGATCTTGATGTTATGTACATAATGCAATTTTATGCAGTATACGAATCAGAACACAATTGTGTCAGGAATGGGAGGATAGTGTTCGTCATGGATACTGATGACACACCTCCTTGTTTTACACATCTACGCTTTCGTGACAATTATGCTACTACACCATATCTAATTAAACTGGTTCTAATTAAACCAAATCTACAACCTTACAGAGGAGAGAACCTACTGTCAAGTGAACTATTTAAATTAAATAACATGAATTTAGTAGGTTCTGTTCCGGGAGTACACACTAAAATTCATGGTCCCTGCATCTCACTCTTTGATGACAAATTTGATGTGGCATTATGCCTTAAAGCTGATCAGTGGGTCTCTCAAGCACAACCATGGATCTCTAGATCACGTTCATTATGGCCGACACCTGAACTTATTTCTAAAATAACTTCATGTGGCGTTTTATTTGTTCCTGTAGGCTACAAGGGATCTATAAATGAGAATCTTCAGTGGCGAATATCATTTTCCATAGCAGAAAAAGTGCTCATATATTCTTTTAGTCATACCCAGTTACTATGCTATGCTTTATTAAAAATACTATTGAAAGAAATAATCGATCTAAATGAAGATATAAAAGGTTTATTGTGTTCATACTTTCTGAAGACCCTTATGTTTTGGATTTCAGAAGAAACTGAAACCTCAGTATGGAGACCAGACAATATAATACCCTGTTTTATGGCCTGTTTACAACGGTTACTATACTGTTTAGAATATTCAACATTGTTACATTATTTTATTCCTGAAAATAACTTGTTCTATCAAAGGTTCAACAAAAATAACAGGAACATATTAATCAACCTCTTAAAAAATTCCTATCAAGTAGGAGTTCAGATTTTCTCATCATCCCAGACTTTGCATAATTACAAAAGATTTCCATGTAAAATGACAAGATCAGTTGGTGAAATTAATTCAATAATGAGATTGATAAATGAGAAAGCTGACATTGCTGTGCATATGCCTTTTTCAAGCATTCTAAGCATTTTCAATACTTTGCTACATTCTTGTAAAACAGAATTATCTAGATATATCTTTGGAAAGTCAATCACAACTACATTTCAATCAATACCTATTGCACAATCACATATAAATAACCCAAACAATAAAATGCAATACAAAAACTACAAATATGAGCTCAGCCAGTTGTTGGTTGGTGTAAATTCAGATGCAATATCAGGGTGGCTAAAATTGGCATTTTTCTTCTATGGTCATAAAAAATATTTAGTATCAATAGATATGATAAATTACAGTTTGTCAAAATGTGCAGGTGAGTCATTTTATTCAAAAATTACACTGAAACAGACACAGAAACTGAAGTATTTTTCATTGTCGAAGACATTGCCATCTCAATTTTTAAAATTTAGGGACATGTTTTTAAGTTCAATAGACATCCCAAAGGAATTTCAGTTCTGTAATACCAATAGGGGACTATTTTGCTGCAGTATTTTACATAATTCCATGTCATTTGCACATTTTGTCCATTTTCTATGTTGTTACCATCTACAGGACTATAGATCATGTCTAGATTGTGTAAATAAGTTATCAGAAACAAAAGAAATAGATCATTTTTTATTGCATTATAATCATTTAATTTCACTGGGAATAGCTTTTCAGATGTTAGGCGAGAAAGAAAGAGCAAGACATTATTTTTATCTTGCTGCACAGAGAGATATGTATAATTTATCAATTGCTGCATGCAAACTGTCTGAACTCTGATAAGGTTGTCTGACTTGTTGAGTATTTTGTTAACACTGGTTGCCACATAGAAGAATAGCCATTGGATACAAATTTATAATAAATGTATTGATAATTTGTAAATTTTCACTTCAATATGCTGGTAAATCCCCTGTAGTCATATTTAATAAAAGTGGAGGAATAATGAGTGTGATTATCTGGCCTTTGAAATTCTAAAAATAGTTAACCTATAAATCATCTTTCAAAATTATGTTAATTATATTAAAAACTAAACATTACTTTATTTTTAAAAAATATAGTGAAGAAAGGTCACACATAATGTCACTATAATTTTATATGGTATATTTCTCATATTTCTATATTTTTTAATTGACGCGGCCAAAAAGTGGCCTGATCAAACCTCCTTCATTCATATTATTGTTGTTGTATTATATCTTGTCATTTTGTTATAATTAAACAGGTATGTACATTTCATTTTACAGAATATAATTAAATAAATTATTTTTGTATAGTTTTAGAACTAATAAATATTTTACTTCATTTTTACTGAAAGATTTTAACTGGGACAATATCCCTAATGCGCCTTGAAATGAGGAACTCAAAAGTCATGTGTAAACAAAAATTCTCTGTGTAGTGATATTTGACACTTTTCTATGATAAACAAGTGAATGAGCCTAACCATTTGAGTTAATTTAGAAAGTAAGAGAACACAGAATAAATGTGTAAAATCTATGGAGCTATTAAATGTGTTCAAAGTATTAAATTTTCAAAGAACTTATTGTGTTAAAAATGGGTTTTTTTACCATTAGGAGCCACATCACAAAAGGATACTCGAAGTTTTCTAATTTACTGAAAAAGTAATCTCACTTCGTACCCCGAAAATTTAACCACATATGTCAAAATGTCTCAGCTTCGAAACGAGCCATCACACATATCTAAGTTAACGATATGGACTGAGCAACAGAAGAAAACGTTACCATTACCGCCTATGGAGAAACTATTATGCATCTATACCCAACTATTAAAAATGTGGTTTGATTGCCAATTAGATATCTATTGAACAAAGTTCAAGTTTAGTCTAAACATAACTTATTTGCTGAATTAAACCAAAATGGAGTACACACAAGTAAATCATACTTATAAAGTCTTCTCCATACTTTAATCTAGCATTTTAATCCATTTTTCAACAATTGCAACAATAAATTCATCCAAGAATTGAGAAATTTACAGTATCATATGCACCCAAAATTTGTTAAAAATGTGGATTCTTTTTACACCTATACCAACTAACAGTAAGTTACTTACTCTTTCATAAAACTTTTTATCTAGGCCCTGTATGCTGTCAAGGAATGCTTGCTTGTTAAATCTCTGATGTTCTAATCGGATTTCTGACATAACACCTCTACAAAAGAGAAAAAAAAAGTATGGTCATAAATAATACAAGAGACTCTCAAGAGCCTGAATCTCTCACCTGATAAACAATGCCTTCGGTCATGTTTTTTGACGAAATAGAAAATAAAACACAAACTTTATTTTATACACCCTACTGATCATTCAAATGAAGTTTGGTTGAATTTGGTTGAGTAGTTTTAGAGGAGAAGATTTTTTAAAGTTAGCAAATATGATGAACAAATTGTGAAAAATTGTCATTAAAGGACAATAACCCCTTAAGGGGTCAATTGACAATTTTGGTCATATTAACTTATTTGTAGACCTTACTTTGCTGATCATTTTTGCTGTTTACAGTTTATCTTTATCTATAATAATATTCAAGATAATGACCAAAAACTGCAAAATTTCCTTAAAATTACCAATTAAGTGGCAGCAACCCATGGCCAACAATGGGTTGTTTGATTCATCTGAAAATTTCAGGGCTGATAGATCTTGACCTTATGAACATTTTTCACCATGTCAGATTTGCTTTAAATGCTTTAGTTTTTGAGATATAAGCCCAAAACTGCATTTGACCCCTATGTTCTATTTTAAGTAATGGCGGCCATGTTTTTGGCGGATCAAAAATCGAAGCACAATCTTTGTGCAGGATAATCTAAGGAGCAATCATGCTAAGTTTCATCCAGATCCATTCAGTAGTTTCATAGGAGAAGATGTTTGAAAAATTGTTAACGATGACAGACGACGACAACGGACGCCAAGTGATGAGAAAAGCTCACATTTCCTTTTAGGAAAGGTGAGCTAAAAACTGCAAAATTTCCTTAAAATTACCAATTCAGGGGCAGCAACCTAGCAACATGTCGTCCGATCCATCTGAATATTTCAGGGCAGATAGATTTTGACCTGATAAACAATTCAACCACAGTCAGATTTGATCTTAATGCTTTGGTTTTTGACATTTGGATGGCCAGGTCACCGGACACATTTTTTAAACTAGATACCAAAAAGATAATTGTGGCCAAGTTTGGATTAATTTGGCCTAGTAGTTTCAGAGGAGAAGATTTTTGTAAAAGATTACTAAGATTTACGAAAAATGGTTAAAAATTGACTATAAAGGGCAATAACTCCTAAAGGGGTCAACTGACCATTTCGGTCATGTGACTTATTTGTAAATCTAACTTTGGTGAACATTATTGCTGTTTACAGTTTATCTCTATCTATAATAATATTCAAGATAATAACCAAAACAGCAAAATTTCCTTAAAATTACCAATTCAGGGGCAGCAACCCAACAATGGGTTGTCCAATTAATCTGAAAATTTCAGGGCAGATAGATCTTGACCTGATAAACAATTTAAACCCCAGTCAGATTTGCTCTAAATGCTTTGGTTTTTGAGTTATAAGCCAAAAACTGCATTTTACCCCTATGTTCTATTTTTAGCCATGGCCGCCATTTTGGTTGGTTGGCTAGGTCACCGGACACAATTTTCAAACTAAATACCCCAATGATGGTTGTGGCCAAGTTTAGTTCAATTTGGCCCAGTAGTTTCAGAGGAGAAGATTTTTGTAAAAGATAACTAAGATTTATGAAAAATGGTTAAAAATTGACTATAAAGGGCAATAACTCATAAAGGGGTCAACTGACCATTTCAGTCATGTTGACTTATTTTTAGATCTTACTTTGCTGAACATTTTTGCTGTTTACAGTTTATCTCTACCTATAATAAAATTCATGATAATAACCAAAAACAGCAAAATTTCCTTAAAATTTCCAATTCAGGGGCAGCAACCCAACAACAGGTTGTCCGATTCATCTGAAAATTTCAGGGCAGATAGATCTTGACCTGATAATCAATTTTACCGTCAAATTTGCTCTAAATGCTTCGGTTTTTGAGTTATAATCCAAAAACTGCATTTGACCCCTATGTTCTATTTTTAGCAATGGAGACCATGTTTGTTCATAGATCAAAACTTTGGATACAATTTAGAAACTAGATACCCTAAGGAACATTCAGTTAAAGTTTGGAAGTATTTGGCCTAGTAGTTTCAGAGGAGAAGATTCTTGAAAAATTTTACGACAGACGACGACGGACGCCAAGTGATGGCATAAGCTCACTTGGCCCTTCGGGCCATGTGAGCTAAAAACTGCTTCCTTTCAATATTCATAAATTGTTACTTATGTAAATCAAAGAGCTGATAGCTCTGAGGTGGAAGAAGGTGAATAAAAGGTAACTTGAATTACCATAAAAGCAGCCCCACTAACCCAGCCTGCTTTGTTCCATTATCGTTATGACGTATTTTTTTTTCTTCAAACAAGAATGTGTCATAAGTACATGGATTTCCCATCCATACAATCATTTTCTATGTTCAGTGGACTGTGAAAATTAGGTAAAATCTTTAATTTGGCAGTGAAATTAGAAAAATCATATCATAAGGAACACATGTGTACTAAGTTTCAAGTTAATTGGATTTCAACTTCATCAAAAACTACCTCGACCATAAACTTTAACCTGAAGCAGGACTGACAGAAAAACCAGAAAACATAATGCCCATAAATGGGGCATAAAAATAGTAAGACTTGTTACATTCCCGCCAACTTTTGAAAGTTCCCATGGGGGTGTTTAGTGCGCGACAACAATTTTAAAGGTGACAATTTTTAGCGAAGTATTTTCCACAATCTGGATTGTCTAGAAAAAGTGTCATATTTGTATGATGAACTTACATGCCTTTTTCTTAAGTCTGTTTGCATGATTCTAGTTATTGAATCGGTAGAAAAGATGAACATGTAGCTAGCAGACCAGGGTTTATTTTCTTGTGTAAGAATATTAGATGCTTGTTGAAATTTCCAATTTTGAATTATGCACAAAGATGGACCTATAACAGGTTTGACACAACACTCCAAATGAGGCGTAACCCTCATTGGAAGAACATTACAACCCACTGTAAAAAATGAGCACCTTTATATTCATATTATTTGATGAAACTTTTCCCCAAGATCTATGCATTTATCAAGTATTAAATGGTAAAAACATGTCAAAAGAATTTTGTGATGTTTCTAAACTTATATTTTCTTTATAAATTTGACACCTCATTTAGAAAAGTTGCTCCAAATATAATGAATTTTCCCACTTTTGAGTTAAAAATCTTAAAAATTTTCTTTCTTTTTTTTTAATAGAAAAATGACCCCTTATTTTAGGGACAGTCCCACATTTAAGGGACACCACTCATAATGAGGGGGGGGGGGGGGGTCCCAACCTGTTTGTTTGTCTTTTTGAAATAAGAATAGTACATTGTCCTTTAAATGATTTAATTGAATACAAAAATAAAATATGTTACAACAACTGAACAAGTATTATGTCAATAAATAAGTGAAAACAAGAGTGCACACGCTGAAATGTCTCGCCTTCTATACTAATCATTGATATTATGTTGATAGTCCTAAGTATAAAGCTTAGTTTTATTACAACTGTCTCATAAACTTAACATTAACCAAGATAACTAAACAAAGACCAATGAACCTTGAAAATGAGGTCAAGGTCAGATGAACCATGCCAGGCAGACATGTACAGCTAACAATGCTTCTATACAACATATATAGTTGACCCATTACTTATAGTTTAAGAAAAATAGACCAAAACACAAAAACTTAACACTTTGCAATGAACCGTGAAAATGAGGTCACCGTCAAATAAAACCTGCGCGACTGACATAAAGATCATAAAATATTTCCATACACCAAATATAGTTGACCTATATGGCATACAGTATTAGATAAAAAGACCAAAACTCAAAAACTTAACTTTGACCACTGCACCATGAAAATGAGGTCAAGGTCACATGACATCTGCCCGCTAGACATGTACACCTTACCATCATTCCATACAACAAATAATGTAGACCTATTGCATATAGTATGAGAAAAACAGACCAAAACACAAAAATTTAACTATAACCACTGAACCATGAAAATGAGGTCAAGGTCAGATGACACCTGCCAGTTGGACATGTACACCTTACAGTCCTTCCATACACCGAATATACTAGCCCTATTGCTTATAGTGTCTGAGATATGGACTTGACCACCAAAACTTAACCTTGATCACTGATCCATGAAATGAGGTCGAGGTCAAGTGAAAACTGTCTGACAGACATGAGGACCTTGCAAGGTACGCACATACCAAATATAGTTATCCTATTACTTATAATAAGAGAGGATTCAACATTACAAAAATTCTGAACTTTTTTTTCAAGTGGTCACTGAACCATGAAAATGAGGTCAAGGACATTGGACATGTGACTGACAGAAAGTTTGTAACATGAGGCATCTATATACAAAGTATGAAGCATCCAGGTCTTCCACCTTCTGAAATATAAAGCTTTTAAGAAGTGAGCTAACACCGCCGCCGCCGCCGTAGCCGCCGCCGTAGCCGCCGCCGGATCACTATCCCTATGTCGAACTTTCTGCAACAAAAGTTGCAGGCTCGACAAAAATCCTATTTATTATCCTTATGTTAGTACTGCATCATTGAATTTTGTCAATCAGCCATGCTTTTATCCTAAAAGCTGTGTAAGAACGATTGCAGATAATAAATTCACATTTTACAACTAGATGAAAACAACACAAGTTCAAAATCTAGCATGTTAGAATAATCTTCAGAGAAAATGTTTTTGATTGGCTTATTAATTGATCATGAGAAACACAGAATTTGATTGGCTGAACACGATTGTCTTAACTTGGGAACAAAATAAGGAACAGATGATTTTCACGAAATCATGTTTTAGAGTTTTTTAACATGTTTAACGATACCCTTAATATTAATAATTTAAAAAAAATGCAAGGACGTATTATAAAATGTCCTTGATAAGAGTAAAGACAATAAACACAGGACGAACGTACTATACGGGCGACAGAACTCAGGACAAACAGACCAAGAGCGAACTTCTTCTTCTTGGTATAAGCCTCCTTTAATTAGGAGCACCTCCAAATATATATGGAGTTTTCCCTTAACTTAAAATTTTTTAAAATGATAAAACAAAATTTCCAACATATGTACAGCACATATAAATAAACAATAAACAATAGAAATGTCATGCAAGGCATATTTACATGGACCTTTTTATAACAAACCATACAAGTATATTCACTTAAGTATGTGACTTAGTTTTATTTATATTTAAAATTATGTTTCATTTGAATTTGCTTTTTAATATGCATAAAATGTACATTAAAAGGAGGTTTCATTTAATAAGATCTATGTATTAAAATAATAATAGTTTAAGATGTAAGAATTTAATAAAATCTAAAAAGGCAGATTTTCTCAGTGGAATGTTATATGTACTTCATGATCAATTGTATATTAAAATTTTTAAAAAGTTATTAAAACTTGTTTTGTCACCATCAATAGATTTTAAAAGGTTATATAAATGATAAGCACCATATAATAGATGTATAAGGCTGTTGAGGATAGGAGTGATCTTTAAATATTTAAGATTCTTACAATTATTATTAAATTAAATGACAGACTCTGTGTTGGTACTATATATATTTTACTTATGATAATCATTGTTCTCATTTGGTTGTCAGTTCTTCCACTTTATGATATATGTATCTTTATATAACTATATATATATATATATGCACATTATGTGTTTCTATTTGTTGTCTAAAATTTTCAGTCTCTCTATGTGCATTTGAAATAGCATGTTTCTAGTTTTGTTTTCAATGTTTTCCATGAATTTTTCACAGCTATCAAACACCTCCTTGTATTTTGAACAGTCTATTAGCAATTGTACTATTGCAGTTTTGCTCATGAAGGTGCAGTTCCATTTTGCTGGAGTGATTTTATCGGTGATCTCTTTTCTTATATCAAGGAAATATTTTTCTCTCATAGTACTGAGTATGGGACATGTTGTCAGGAAATGAGTTATGTCTTCATTGGCAGTTTTACATAATTGGCAAGTTGGATCTACTGTATATGGAGTGAATTTATGTTGATCTGCCTGAAGTATGTATGTTCCAGTTATCATTCTAGTCTTGATTATTGCTTTTCTAAGTTCAAAACGAGGCAAATGCTTTATTTTCCAGACTTGGTGATGTTTATTGATCTCGAAGTTTTCCGTATTCATGAATTTTAAGCTAGATTTTCTTTCAGATTCTATTAAGGTCTTGTCCTTCCAAAATTTGTCTACTTTCAGTTTGATAGTTCTTTTCCATTGTTCTTTCTTTGGAACATTGCTTTTAAGTTGTATAATGGTTGGAAGTTCATACAGATCTAAGATATCCATAACTCTAGAAAAGAAGCTATTTTTGTTATCAAAATTTGTTGTTATTTGTCTTTCTATAAGCTGATGTATTTTTTCATTTTCACATGTTAGTAGCGCAAGTAGGAGAGACAATACTCTTTTATGAATTTCTGCTTCTATTGGTAGTGCTCCTAACAGTAGTAACACTGCAGAATTGGCAGTTCTTTCTGGAAGAGATTGTAACTGGCGAAGATTTTTTCTATGAAATCTTTCCAACTGTTCAATATCAGATCTGGTTAGAGGTAACACTTCCAATCCATAAATTAACCTTGGAATGACATAAGTTTTGTAGATTTGAAATGAGGTTGGGGGGGTCTAGACCATTTGTACCATGACACCCTGATCCCATAAGAGCATATTTAGTTCTTCTTGCTAATTTTATTCTCTCTTGTACATTTATATGACTTTCGTTGTTTTCAGCTCTTGTTAATCCAAGGTGTACCCCTGATTTAGCAATTGTTACATCATTTCCATCAAGTGTCCATTTGTAATCACTTTTTGTTTTTGAACAATCTATGATTTGGGTTTTTGTTGGATGTATGCTGTAGTGGTGTTCATTTGCATATCTTCCAAGCACATTTAGCATTAGTTGTAGTTCATGCTTGTCATTCGATATAAAGGCTATATCGTCGGCGCAAGTTGGTGATCCTACATATATATTTCCTAATTGGTATCCTATTGAATTTTGTTCTAATTCTACTAGGAGATCTTGGACAAAGATTTTGTATAGATGGGTTGATAATATTCCTCCCTGTCTTACACCTTGTTTAATTTGGAAGGGTTTACTTATACCATCAAGCCATTTAACTTTTGTAGTTAGATCAGAATATAATTCTGTTAATATTTTCCAATATATTGGATGGATTTCTTGATTGAGCATTTTATCCATCAGTATAGTGTGTTGGACTACATCAAATGCTGATTTTACATCCAGAATATTTATATAAAAATTGTCATTCCCCTTTTTCTTCTCATATCTAGCTTCTGAAATAATTAAGCTTGCCATGATTGGCGATAGACCTTTGATGAATCCAAATTGGAGGTCTGTTTTTGGCTCTATCATCAGTTTGTTTAGAAATGAGTATTCAAAGGTTTTCCCAGTTATTGGTGTTACTGTTATGCCTCTATAGTTACTGGTCTCTGTTGGGTCTTTTTCTTTCTTAAGTACTGGTGTGAGTATACCAGATTTGAAAAATAATGGTACCTTTCTGTGTATCAGAATGTTGTTAAATATTGTCTTCATCGCTGGTGCTATTGTGCTCTTGGCATATTTAAGATGCTCAGCTGTAAGTCCAAATTCATCCGGACTTTTTTTGGTGTTGAGACAATCTATTGCTTTCTCTATGTCTGTGTCTGTAAAGAGTTCAGGATTGTGTTCGTACTCTTCTAAGGCCTCTTGTACATAGTTTTGTCGAATTTTGCATAGATTTAGGTATGAATTGTCATATATTTCTTCTTTTGGGACACTGAGGTCTTCATAATATTGTGCAAATCTTTTCCTTTGATCTTCATGACAAAATATATACTCTCCATCTATTTTCAGACAATTGGTTGTAGTTCGGCTGTTGCTTCTGCCTCTATTTATCAGTCTGTAAAAAAGCTGAGTATTAGGGTTATCCATTATTTGTTGGTAAAATGTTTGTCTATCTATTGCATGTTCTGCTCTTTGCTTACTTCTTAATTTCTTTTTCTCATTTCTTAATTCAATTGCTAGGTGGTGTTCTTTTGGTTTCCCTATGTCTTGCTATTTCTTATATATTTCCCTACATGATTTCAGAATTATAAGTACTTCTGGCGAGGCTTTCCATTTTGGTCCCTTGGTTTGTAATAGCTTAGTTGGAACTGATCTTTTTCCTGCCTTATTTAGTGTTTCCATTAATACTTTTAATTGAATATTGACGTCTTTTTCCTGTTCAATTAAATTGATATCCTGCTGTATAGCGTTGTTATAGCTTTCTTTGTCTATTTGCCCCCAAAGCATTTTGAATTTTGCTTTATTGTTTTTCTTACTAGAATATCTGGTATTTGTCATCTGGCAGGTTATTTCCATCTTTACAATTGTATGTGCGGATGTATTTGCACTTGATTTGTCCTCAATTTTATACTCTGCAACTAAGTTTTTGTCTTGTACAAGTATATAATCTATTTGTGAGGATGAATTTCCAGCATGATGAAAAAAGGTATGGGTATTTTCTATTTCAACACCAGTAGTTAAGTTTACATCTCCAGTAAATTGTCTTAGTATTTTATCATGCTTGTTTGCTCTGGAAGTTTGTAATGTACCGTTCAGGTCTCCTGCTAGCACTATTTTGTGTGTATTTTCATACTTTTGTATTATGTCAGAAATAATGTCCAGACACTCCATATATTCATGTTGTGAATTCGTCGTATGAGTTGGCATATAAGCATTGATAAGGCATATATCATTGGTTGCTGTAATATTAACTGCAACAACCCTTTCATTTCCATCTTTTAGTTTTTTAATTTTGCTGGACCATTTTGCTGGACCATTTTGATGGCCAGAGTATTGATACCCCTCCGAACATGTTAACAGGGCAAGTTGTCCCCATACCAAATTCATGCATGCGTACTACAAATATCTACAGTAAAAACATCTGGTTACAAGTAAACAAATAACATTCATGTAGATGAGATGAAATCTAATAATTTACATAAATATAAGGGTACATATTTACGATAGTGATTGTTTTTCAAACCTAGTTTACAAATTAAATGATTCTGATGCTTAGTCATGTGTAAAAATCGGTGTCAGGAATCAGAAGTTGTTATGAAATTGTAATACACAGAAACGAATGCGGTATATGGATGCTCAATGATTTTAAAGTCAGCACTATAGGCCTTCAGAAGACTTTAAGTCTTCTTCCACCAAAAAATATGTAATCAACACTACCTCCCCCTCTTTCCCCACCATTGTCTAGGCCATCATTAAAAAGATATTGGTTATTGTTGCCTGTCCATGCCTTGCAGGGGTCAATAGGTAGGTTATGTTTTTTTAACCAACAACACACATATATATGCATGTAGATCAATTAACTAATTAAAGTGTTTACTTCTTGTAAATATATGGACAAATTTTTTTGCTGTGCATGTACTGATTTTGTGTCATCGATCGATAGCCTGTAGTTCTTGCCCGTCTATTATATGGTATTTCCAACAATAGTTACCTATATAAATTAACCATGAGTTCCAAACATCCAGCAGTGATACTTGAGTTCAGCTGTTGTACTAACAATAGTTACCTATATAAATTAACCATGAGTTCCAAACATCCAGCAGTGATACTTGAGTTCAGCTGTTGTACTAACAATAGTTACCTATATAAATTAACCATGAGTTCCAAACATCCAGTAGTGATACTTGAGTTCAGCTGTTGTACTAACAATAGTTACCTATATAAATTAACCATGAGTTCCAAACATCCAGCAGTGATACTTGAGTTCAGCTGTTGTACTAACAATAGTTACCTATATAAATTAACCATGAGTTCCAAACATCCAGCAGTGATACTTGAGTTCAGCTGTTGTACTAACAATAGTTACCTATATAAATTAACCATGAGTTCCAAACATCCAGCAGTGATACTTGAGTTCAGCTGTTGTACTTTCAGTTTCTCCATCTTTCTTCTTTTTCTGATGTCAAAGCACACTGGCCTGTTTAGAAGTAAAATAAAGTTCTTAAAATGAAAATACTTCTGATGTCAGCATACAATGACACAGGCTGTTATTCAAGTTACATTTGACATTGTCTGATTAGTGACAGTATTTATCTCTGATTTTTATATGCCTTGTTCTGTGTGTTCCATTCATTTATTGTAATGATTGAGACATGGTTTCTGCTAATGGGTGGCCATTATTGCATTTTGTAAAAAATAAAATTTTGGCAAAAATAAAATTCATTATTGGAAAAGAAATTATTTCATTCGACATCATTAATCTTGCCTTTTCTTTTCAGGCTTCTCAGAATTTTTCTCTTATCAGTCAACACATGACTTTTAAACCTTGAACTTTCTCACATTTTAATTTTTCTTTAACCATGAAGAAATTGAAAATGTATCAAAATTTAAATCCAAGGAGACATATAGGTATGAATATGATTGTGGGCTGTATGTATGTTCATATATATAGCTTAAAATGCAGATTTTTTTTTTAAACTGCCATTTTCTACTCATTTGGCAAATCTGGAGATGTTTAATACAACAAAACATGAATTAAATCAGTCAAAGTTGACAAAACTATTGAATTTACAAAAATATAGGTTTCAGACTTTATAAATTATTATCAATTATGGACTTTTGACGAGGTCAATACACTAAATATGGACATGCTCAGATTATATTGAACGAAGACAAAGTCAGAGTGTCAATATAATCTTACAGGTCAAAATTTTTATATAACGTATTGACTGAGTGAAAGTCCTTAATTTATATATTACATAAATATGTAATTAATGTATTAGGAAAATGGTGTTCAATGTTCTCTCTGTGTATTTTCAAATTGTATTTTGAGAAAGAGTTTTAACATGTTAATGACATAGCTTGTTGTTTTAGCTTTTTAGCTCACCTGGCCCAAAGGACCAAGTGAGCTTTTCTCATCACTTTGCGTCCGGCATCGTCTGGCGTCGTCGTCTGACGTCATTAACTTTTACAAAAATCTTCTCCTCTGAAACTACTGGGCTAAATTAAAGCAAACTTGGCCACAATCATCATTGGGGTATCTAGTTAAAAATTGTGTCTGGTGACCTGGTCAACCAACCAAGATGGCCTCCATGGCTAAAAATAGAACATAGGGGTAAAATGCAGTTTTTGGCTTATAACTCAAAAATTAAAGCATTTAGAGCAAATCTGACATGGGGTTAAATTGTTTATCAGGTCAAAATCTATCTGCCCTGAAAATTTCAGATGAATCGAACAACCAGTTATTGGGTTTCTGCCCCTGAATTGGTAACTTTAAGGAAATTTTGCTGTTTTTGGTTATTATCTTGAATAATATTATAGATAGAGATAAACAGTAAACAGCAATAATGTTCAGCAAAGTAAGAATTACAAATAAGTCAATGCGACAGATATGGTCAGTTAACCCCTTTAGGAGTTATTGCCCTTTATAGTCAATTTTTAACATTTTTCATAAATTTTTGTAGATTTTAAGAAAATATTTTCCACTGTAATTACTGGGCCAAGTTTATTATAGATAGAGATAATTGTAGCAACAAGAATGTTCAGTAAAGTAAGATCTACAAACACATCACCCTCATCAAAACACAATTTTGTTATGAATTTATGTGTCCATTGTTTAATATGCATAAGACCAAGGTGAGCGACACAGGCTCTTGAGAGCCTCTAGTTTGTATTTTTAGCGTCTGCATTTAACATAAAATTCTTGAAATCTCCTGATAAACTTGCAAATTTTCTTTTTGTCTGCTAGGGGGGCTTCCTCCTTGGTTTTTATGTGTGACGTCATAAATCAAAATTTAACAAGATTTTTTTATATTGACCGTCAATATACATGTAGGACTCTAAAGTGCGATGGTCACGCTGAAGTGTGATGGTCTACGCTAAAGTACAATGGTGTCTCACGTTACATTGTGACGGTTGTCTGTTCGCTTAAGTACGATGGTATATCAAGCTAAAATGCGATGGACCAAAGGGCTAAGATTCGTGAGATTAAAACATAAAGTTTAAAAAATAGTCTATTTGCAAAAGCTAGTATGCTAATATAGTTTACCGGTATGCTTAATTGACTGGTTCTAAATTTAGAAGACCCACCACATAATAATTGCTAAAAAGGTAATTTATGTGTCGCAAAATATCATATTTTATGTAAAATGATTTTTTAACAATACGGAGCGATTCGATATTTGGATAATTGGTGTAGATTGCCATTCACCCTAATTTTCCAGCCTCCCTTACAGTTGTCATTGAAAAATCAAAAATACAAAATTCGTTCATTGTCGGATTATGCAACATCTATTTGTATAAGTTTTAATTTTAGATGCGAGAGAAGGCAATGTTCGCCGAGCTTTTTTATAGCGAGTACAAATACATGTTTTATTTTCCTACAATGTACAGTATGAACTAATGTTTTAGCAGACAATTTATCATTCACGCATGAAAATATGTATCTCTATTTTATCGACGTTACTTTTCACTAAAGTCGACAGCATTTAAATGGGGATCGCAAAGTAAACTGCCACATAAACAATGATTGGAGTGTATCCGTTTGCTTCAAATAGAAACAGGATAAGTTTACGTATACTATTTTGTATTCATATAGTAAAATGGTTGACAGTAGTCCTTCTTCCAGCACTAAAAAAAAATAAAACATTGTGCTTAAGCTGACAAAAAACGGTTAAGTTTAAATCAATTACTAGTAAGTCATAGTTGTTAATCAAATATTTCTAATCTATCTTCTGGCATGTTCATTTTTGGTGTGCATAAATGACTGTTAATGTCATTATCAAACTACGTTTCTAACGTCTATATTTTCGTGGACCATCTGACTTTAGCGTATGAAAGCATGGCACTTTAGCGTAGACCATCACACCTTAGTGTGACCATCGTATTTTAGCGTACCCATCACACTTTAGCGTCCTACATATAAATAGAAACATAGCATCAGTATACTTAAAAATAGAAACACAGCTTCGAATAAGTAAAATAACCTTTGAAACATGTGATCGTAATATCCAATGAAAACAGTAGAATCGTACACCATTTGTAATATAGTAATATAATTTATGGCACATGGTCTTTAATTTGACCAAAAATTGGGACCATTCTCTGATACTTATTACACCTTGACCTTTGGACCAATTGTAAGCTTGATTTTCCTTCTTTTAGTTGCCCTTACTTGACTGAGTACCAGAATACCCTACCAGAGAGTAGGTAACCTGTCAAAGAATCATACACTCTATTCATTACTGTAGTCAAAATGCGGTAAAAATAGTCTATTGAATCTGTTGCCTCAGCGTAGACGACTGTTATTAAGGTTAAGGTAAGGAATCTGCTGCCTCAGCTTAGACGACTGTTATTAAGGTTAAGGTAAGGAATCTGTTGCCTCAGCTTAGACGACTGTTATTAAGGTTAAGGTAAGGAATTTGTTGCCTCAACATAGACGACTGTTATTAAGGTTAAGGTAAGGAATCTGTTGCCTCAGCGTAGACGACTGTTATTAAGGTTAAGGTAAGGAATCTGTTGCCTCAGCGTAGACGACTGTTATTAAGGTTAAGGTAAGGAATCTGTTGCCTCAGCGTAGACGACTGTTATTAACGTTGAGGTAATGAATATGTTGCTTAGCCTGGACGACTGTTATTAAGGTTAAGGTAAGGAATCTGTTGCTTTGTAGTTTTTGTTTACTGACTATAACTGGTGATTCTCCCTAATTATCTTTGTAAAAACAAGAGGCTCTCAAGAGCCTGAATCGCTCACCTTGAGTTTTTAGCATTTATCTTTGGTTTAAGAGTTTAAGTGTCTAATTTCATCATAGTTTGGTTTTTTGGTTAGATTCAGCATATCAAAGAACCTTAAGAATTAAATTTTTGATGAAATCAAACAAACTGTATTTTAATTTTTGAGATCGTATTTTGCTGAAAATTTTTGTTGTTTACAGTTTATCTTTATCATTAATAATATTCAAGATGATAAACCTAAAACTGCAAAATTTCCTTAAAATTATCAACTTAGTGGCAGCACCCCAACAATGGGTTGTTAGATTCATCTGACAATTTCAGGGCTGATAGAACTTGAACTAATGAACACTTATATCCCATGTCAGATTTGCTCTAAATGCTTTGGTTTTTGAGATATAAGCCAAAAACTGCATTTTACCCCTATGTTATATTTTTAGCCATGGCAGCCATGCTTTTATAAGAAGCAGAAAATAAAAAACAAACTTTATTCTAGATACCCTAAGGATCATTCAGCTTAAATCTGGTTGGAATTGGTTCAAAAGTTTTAGTGGAGAAGATTTTTTAAAGTTAGAAAACATGATTAACATATTGTGTAAAGTTGTCCTTAAAGGGCAATAACTCTTTAAGGGGTCAATTGACAATTTTGGTCATATGAATTCATATGTAGATCTTACTTTGCTGAACATATATGCTGTTTACAGCTTATCTTTATCATAAATATTCAAGATAATAAACAAAAACTGCCAAATTTCCGTAAAACTACCAATTTAGTGGCAGCAACCTAACTAGAGGCTCTCAAGAGCCTGTGTCGCTCACCTGTTAATGTGTTTACTGATGTCGGCCATCTTCGTTGGTAGGCGGGGTCATTAGACACTTTTTTTTTAAATAGATACCCTAGTACAATGTATTATGATTGTAGCCAAGATTGGTTAAATTTGGCAAAGTAGTTTTGGAGAAGAAAATTTTTAGAAAAGTTACAAAAAATGACGAAAAGTTGTTAAAAATTTACTATAAAGGGCAATAACTCCTTAAGGGGTCAACTGACAATTTTGGTCATGCTGACTTATTTGTAGATCTTTGCTGAACATTATTGCTGTTTACAGTTTATCTCTATCTATAATAGTATTCAAGATAATAACCAAAAACTGCAAAATATCCTTAAAATCACAAATTTTAGGGCAGCAACCCAACAACCGGTTGTCCGATTCAACTCAAAATTTGTGAGGGGATATATCTTATTCTGATGGACATTTAAATGTTGAAAGATTTGCCCTAAATGTCTTAGTTTCAAAGATATAAAGCAAAAACTGCATTTTACCACTATGTTCTAATTTTAGCCATGTCGGCCATTTTGTTTAGTAGGCTGGGTAATCAGACACATTTTTTAAACTATAAACCACAATGATAATTGTGGCCAAGATTGGTTAAATTTGGCAAAGTAGTTTTGGAGAAGAAAATTTTTAGAAAAGTTACAAAAAATGACGAAAAGTTGTTAAAAATTTACTATAAAGGGCAATAACTCCTTAAGGGGTCAACTGACAATTTTGGTCATGTTGACTTATTTGTAGGTCTTACCTTGCTGAACATTATTGCTGTTTACAGTTTATCTCTATCTATAATAATATTCAAGATAATAACCAAAAACAGCAAACTTTTCCTAAAATTACCAATTCAGGGGCAGCAATCCGACAATGGGTTGTCCGATTCATCTGAAAATTTCAAGGCAGATAGATCTTGACCTGATAAACAATTTTACCCCATGTCAGATTTGCTCTAAATGCTTTGGTTTTTGAGTTATAAGCCAAAAACTGCATTTTACCCCTATGTTCTATTTTTAGCCATGGCGGCCATCTTGGTTGGTTGGCCGGGTCACGCCACACATTTTTTAAACTAGATATCCCAATGATGATTGTGGCCAAGTTTGGTTTAGTTTGGCATGGTAGTTTCAGAGGAGAAGATTTTTGTAAAAGATTACTAAGATTTACGAAAAATGGTTAAAAATTGACTATAAAGGCCAATAACTCCTAAAGGGGTCAACTGACCATTTTAAATATGTTGACTTATTTGTAGATCTTACTTTGCTGAACATTATTGCTGTTTACAGTTTATCTCTATCTATAATAATATTCAAGATAATAACCAAAAACAGCAAAATTGCCCTAAAATTACCAATTCAGGGGCAGCAACCCAACAACCGGTTGTCAGATTCATCTGAAAATTTCAGGGCAGATAGATCTTGACCTGATAAACAATTTTACCCCATGTCAGATTTGCTCTAAATGCTTTGGTTTTTGAGTTATAAGCCAAAAACTGCATTTTACCCCTATGTTCTATTTTTAGCCATGGCGGCCATCTTGGTTGGTTGGCCGGGTCACGCCACACATTTTTTAAACTAGATATCCCAATGATGATTGTGGCCAAGTTTGGTTTAGTTTGGCATGGGAGTTTCAGAGGAGAAGATTTTTGTAAAAGATTACTAAGATTTACGAAAAATGGTTAAAAATTGACTATAAAGGCCAATAACTCCTAAAGGGGTCAACTGACCATTTTAAATATGTTGACTTATTTGTAGATCTTACTTTGCTGAACATTATTGCTGTTTACAGTTTATCTCTATCTATAATAATATTCAAGATAATAACCAAAAACAGCAAAATTTTCCTAAAATTACCAATTCAGGGGCAGCAACCCGACAATGGGTTGTCCGATTCATCTGAAAATTTCAGGGCAGATAGATCTTGACCTGATAAACAATTTTACCCCATGACAGATTTGCTCTAAATGCTTTGGTTTTTGAGTTATAAGCCAAAAACTGCATTTTACCCCTATGTTCTATTTTTAGCCATGGCGGCCATCTTGGTTGGTTGGCCGGGTCACGCCACACATTTTTTAAACTAGATATCCCAATGATGATTGTGGCCAAGTTTGGTTTAGTTTGGCATGGTAGTTTCAGAGGAGAAGATTTTTGTAAAAGATTACTAAGATTTACGAAAAATGGTTAAAAATTGACTATAAAGGCCAATAACTCCTAAAGGGGTCAACTGACCATTTTAAATATGTTGACTTATTTGTAGATCTTACTTTGCTGAACATTATTGCTGTTTACAGTTTATCTCTATCTATAATAATATTCAAGATAATAACCAAAAACAGCAAAATTGCCCTAAAATTACCAATTCAGGGGCAGCAACCCAACAACCGGTTGTCAGATTCATCTGAAAATTTCAGGGCAGATAGATCTTGACCTGATAAACAATTTTACCCCATGTCAGATTTGCTCTAAATGCTTTGGTTTTTGAGTTATAAGCCAAAAACTGCATTTTACCCCTATGTTCTATTTTTAGCCATGGCGGCCATCTTGGTTGGTTTGACGGGTCACGCCACACATTTTTTAAACTAGATACCCCAAGGATGATTGTGGCCAAGTTTGGTAGAATTTGGCCCAGTAGTTTCAGAGGAGAAGATTTTTGTAAAAGTTTACGGACGACGGACGACGGACGACAGACGACGGACGCAGGACGACGGACGACGGACGCCAAGTGATGAGAAAAGCTCACTTGACCTTTCAGGTCAGGTGAGCTAACAATGGGTTATTAGATTCATCTGAAAATTTCAGGGCTGATAGAACTTTACCTTATGAACACTTGTCAGATTTGCTCTTACTGCTTTGGTTTTTGAAATATAAGCCAAAAACTGAATATTACCCCTATGTTCTATTTTTAACCATGGCGGCCATGTTTTTTCACGAAACAGAAAATAAAACACAAACTTTATTTTAGCTACCCTTAGGATCATTCATCTTAAGTTGGGTTGAAATTGGTTCAGTAGTTTCAGAGGAGAAGATGTTTGAAATAGTTTACACCAGACAGACGACAACGGACGCCAAATGGTGGCTAAAGCTCACTGTTCCTTCGGAACGGTGAGCTAAAAATGTAGCTCTTCTGAGTCGTGCTGATACAGCGCCCACTAACAGAACTTAGAAAATTACCTTTGTAACTCTACTAAGTCATGCTGATACAGAGCCCTCTTACAGACTTTAGAAAATAACTTGGCAGCCTCATCTGGTATTTCAGGTATGTCAATTAAACTTTCTATACTATCGGACTGGTTTGTGGTCATTTCTATAACAGGGTTAACAGCCACTGATCCTTCATCTATATCTACCACAACAACACCCTCTATCTGAAAATACATATACAAAAGTTAAACTGAGGGTTATTATGTTATAACGGACATGGGAGGTTTTAACTTCCAAAAGGTCTCTGCAACTAAAATACTTTTTTCAGAAAATTTGCAAACTGTGTGTTCATTTATTTTTGTGGGTACCAATTTTTGTGGATTAGGGAAAACTAGCATGTTCGTAGATATTCCAGAGTAAAGTGTTTTCTAATCATTGGACTGACCATTCTTTAAGTGTGAGTCTTATCTACTTTTCAAAATAAAAAAAATATATATAACATTGAGATATATCAAATGTCAAACTCTAGAAAAGAGAAGAATTTTCAACCTGTTTTGTAGAAAATCATTTGCCTAAAAAAAAATGACCATTTTTAAATATTTATACTGATCAAACCTGTTCCACTTCTTTTCTGTGTATTTTATGGCATCCCATCATAAACGTCCCTGGTGCTTCTAACAATTCCAATGCTTCTATGGTCAGGATAGGGACAAAGGAATATCTCCATTCAAAGGGTAGAATAAAGTATAGAAAACTCTGAAATGGCAATTCATATTGTAAGTATTTTATTAATTAATAAGAAATTTATAAGACAGCATTCTGACCACACAAGATAACTAATTAACAGTTTCACCAGAATTAGAAATATTCTAAGGTATATAAATATTGCCTAATATCATGAATACACAGCTACTTTTGCATAGGTACTATTTCTGTACTAAAAATCTGTAGTACTGGAAATTTACTTTTAATATTCAGTACTATCTCTTTACTTTAAAATTATTGTAATATTTAGGTACTTGTATTTTACAGTACTTGATTTGTACTAAATATTTTTGTACAGAAATAATACAATATTCCATGTTTGAAAATCATGATTTTAAGAGATTTGAAATAGAAACACTTTCAAAATGCTGAAAATGTAACGGTAGTAACCTAAATATTACAAAATTTTAAAGTAACAAAATAGTACTGAATATTAAAAGCAGATTTCCAGTACTACAGATTTTTAGTACAGAAATAGTACTTATGCAAAAGTAGCTGTGTATTATATTAATAAAAGTCCCATAACTCTATCTGGAATGACAGATAAATTACAATTCATAATGTAAAGGAAGTTCTCTTTTAAATTGTGCTTTAAAATAAATTCAAGTTAAGTGTGTACTGTGAAAAATGCCCTAAATCTGACATATAAAGTCCTGCAACTCTGAAATGATGAACCAATAAACTTTCAAATTCAAAAGTAAGTGTTTTCTGTCAATCCTTATATTCTGCTAAAATTTTAGTGAGAATCTGTTTAAGCAAATTTGAGTAATCAAATGACTTATTGACATAATTATACAGACGGATGTATAAAATAGAACATATCACAGTATTTGTAAAATTAAAGGGAAACTTCGCAAAAAAATCAAAAATTGATATTATGTCCATTCTGTATAAAAATTCTCAAATTTATAGATATTAAAGTTTTATTCCGCTAGATAAGAGATCACCATCGATTTTAAATTTTGAGTATCAATTCTCTGCGTTCCGCCATTTTGTCATCGTCTACGATTAAAAATCACGATATGTCTATAAACCACAAAGGACCAAAACTACAGTAACCGATGTAGTCGTAATTGCGTGTCGATATCTTGTCAATCGTACGGTTGTTTTATCTGACTAACTAACTTGATACGGAAAATGTTCTTATTTTTGTTTAAATAATCATAGTCTGTTATTTTTAAACTGTTAATATTGGAATTAGTTTTAAAAGTCAAAGTTCAAATCTTAAATAAATGTTCCGTGAAAATTGTTTTCGAAAATCTAATTCGTTCATAATTCTTTAAAGTAATAAACTTTATTCATACAAATTCGGATCTTCCCTCATCTGATCACCATCATGGCTAAAGGTATTACTCCCAAAGGTATTGTGAGGGGTGTGAGGTGACACGTCCAGGTATTCAAGCGATTTCCTGTCGGGCATGCAAGTTCATGTATCGTTTCACTTCTGTAGGTATTGATCAGTGTACACGGCCGATAACTTATAACTTTCCATTTTGAACTATCAGGTGTATAATATACATCTCTGTCTTGCGTGTCCGAAAGTAGTCATTACTTAACTCATACGCTTGTTTAAAAATAACATTTCTGGTGTTAAGAATATTATTTATAAAAATATAAATAATACCCCCCAAAAAAAAAGATTTCAAGAAATAAAAATCTATTTACATATTTTTCCAAGGGTTAATTTGGGAAAATGTAATATATATACTCGTTGTCAATAGTAAAGGACAGATTGTATACATTGAACATAACACTTTCTAGATTTATATGTCCAACAACGACCCACTGCTCTACATGTGTTACTAATAGCCTAAGATAGCAATTATTTTGTTAGGTCAATTCTCTTTCGTACAATACCAGAAAACATGTAAAATAAGTTCTTTAAATTTTGACTCTGGAATTAATACCGTTTTCGCGTGCGAGAAACTTTATTTCTGGCGATGAGCAGACATGGGCGGGAAACAATAAAAAGATAGGTTTAATTTTTGTTCATTCATTTAACATGTATATCTTGTGACGGAAATGCTTCCCTAATAATGTTAACAACACAAGATGGAATAGTCACTCTGTTTCTCTTGCCAAGTTGTTGCCCTTTTCTGACCCAACAAACAAACTAACGATAAGCCATTAGTCGGCTTTGGCTGTCAGTTAGTACGTCTGGAGCTCACCCTCTATGGCGCTTGTACCTAAAAAAAACTTATATAGCTGCCTTTTGTCCAATCCCTTTGTTTAAATGTACATTTGATACTTGAAACAATAAAATATTTTGAATTGAATATAGCTGGTTTCAAGAATAACCGGGTTCAGACAAACTGTGAAATCGATATTGTCAATAATGCATTCACCCAATTCAATATTACCATCACAGAGAGTAAATTCGTGGCAACAAAGACATTCTGTCAATAACGGCATAACTATGCATTTAGCACACGAAAACCAATCTGTGTTAAACTGGCGAGGGTTGCTAAGGATATCTTGATTTCGGGAACTTTCTGCAGCTTCCATTTCATGGAGCTCTTCTTCGGTATACTCTGGCTCTAGTGCGTACCCATACTCGTCAAAATCTGCCTCTCTTGACGGACTGGAACCACTGTTAGTACTATCATTCTCCGAACAAGACATTTTTAGTTATGATTTTATGATTAATTTTTGGACCATATATACACTGTCCTATAGAAACAAGCTCGCACAAATCATAAAAGAAAAATATGTGAGTAAAAGTTAATTGAATTATCAAAATTAATATCCTTTGGTCTCGAATGTATGTTAACTAATTAATGTGTTTTTATAGGCTAGCTCAAATCCTCATCCAAATAATATAATCTATAGGCAACACTCCTTTTGCGCCAATTACTGTTTTTCAGGGGTTTCATTTGCGCCAAATTTTGTTTTCCAAATGTATCCATTGCGCCAATATTCGGAACTCATTTGCGCCACTTTACCTGTACACATGTATATCATAATTATTAATGATTAATATTTATTCTTATGTTTGGCTTAAAAAGTATCATATGTTCGGAGATATATTCACCATGAAGATGAGCATTTGGAGAGAAATGACTTGAAGTGCATTAGACAGTCCATGTACAGAGAGAGAAGAAACATTATTGCTTTGCTGAATATTTAATACAAGATATGCCAAAAAGAGAAGAAAATAGAAGCTTTTGCTGATTATTTTTTAGCCACATATGTTGATGACACAGTGCTGTGTTCCCACCATCCGTTTGGGCTGAAACTATATCTATCAGTAATAGAACAGAAGTATTCCACAGGAATTATTATGAACTGTTTTATGCATTTCATCTTTAAATGTTTTTCTTTTTGGACAATAAAGTGAAGTTACAAGCTACTACATACATTAAATTTGGAAGTAGTAAGGCGGTAAGAAGAAAGTATGTTTCAGAAAAGGAAATATTTGCCGTGTAAACTGCCGGTTCGATGTCTGAATAAAGGAGGAGGAAAGTGATTTTTCTTCTAATTGGTGCAATCGTATGTTTTATTTTTGGCGCAAATGATACCATGTAATTTTAAAACGGGTGGCGCAAACGTAGCATTGGACAAAAAAAGTTGTGGCGCAAAAGGACGCATTTTTGGCGCAAACGGATCTCTCCCAATCTATATGTAATAATCGTTTCCTACCACACGGCATTTGATGCCAAGCGGTAGACATATTTTGATACTAATTAAGTAATTAAATGAACAATAGATACAAATGTAACAATAATTAATCATAAATGTGCAAAGATTTAAAAACAAAAGTATTTTTTCTTTATTCGTACATATTATATTCTGCTGCGGTAGAGTTATCTTCAGATATTAATTAATACATGGGTTTCAAAAGTCTAAATGTAAGTGTTCTCGTACATTTTTTTTGCCTAATAAACACAATCAAAATGCTTTGGTAAAGCTATTTCTAATTTCTAAGTTTCCCTTTTTTATGAGACATAAATCAAGGACAAGAGGTGTATATCATTTCATTCTAACACATGAATTAAGTTTCCCGTCTTTAACCGAAAATTGTTTATTTCTTAGTAAATTAATTTATTTGAATTCAAATAAATAATAGCACCAAATCTAATTGAATAATTCCACGGCGATCTATTTTCATTTGTCACCAACTTGAATATGTATTTTAAATGTGTGTATTAAATGCTCCCTTGTTTTATAATCCACTGATCCGAATAGACAGTCACACCTGGCAAGGTGTGCCCTAGAGGCGTGGTTAAATACCGAAGTGCAAATAACAATTTACCTTTCAACAAGCCATCTACGAGTATTGCCACAGAACCGTGAATACACACATCGTATAAACCTAGTCATAGCAGAGACAGTAAAAGGTCAATAAGAGTACACCAACATATTGTCTTTACAGATTATTGTACTTTAATTTGTTCACCTTATCAGTCCAAAATGAATTAATTAAAAATGAATTTATAACTTTTGTGTTGTCTAAAAAAATTATTCGAATATATACGTTTAACATAAAAAAATTATCTCATGAATGTGTACAATTGCACGTCTGTGCGTTTTATCTTCTTATTATCGGCTGGTTATTAGATAAAGCATAAGTCATCGGCGCGCTTACAATTACGTTAAAATATGATTAAAAACCAAGACTTTTAATGATTGTATTTTAAATCCCGGCATGCAAAAACCAGGAGAAAACGTCACGACCTACAGGAAGTTGTTAATATTTTTTCATTAATTATTGAATTTCTCCTTTATTACTGCACATATAGCGATAAAACATTGTGAATATATATATTATGTCATAATGAACATATTTAAACCATAAGTAAAAAATCGTGAATTTTCCCTTTAAACTTTAGCAGTCTCTTAATTATAGAGAAAAGTAATTGTGAAACCATTTTTGTATTTAATATATACTTTTATTTTAAATCTGATTAATTTTGGGGTCAAAATTCACCATAAAAGCTCTTGAGGAAATCTGAGAGAATTCATTTCTACTATTTTTTTAAGTCATGATGAGACTTCTCATTGCTAAAGGTTGGCAACTATGAATCAAATTAAAGTAATTCTACTTTTAAACCAAGACGTTTGTTTTTTTTAAATTTACCTGCATAATGGTGGTCAGCAGAGCATAACTTGATGAAATGAACACAATCCTCTCCTCCAATAAAATGGCAGAAAGAATTTTCAAAATCTCGTTGCTATTGAAACACAGGAAGACTAAATGAAGAGGTATATCTATCACAGGTTTATCGGGTTTCTCTGGTGGGTACAAAAATAAAGATTCTCCTTCAATCTCAACTTCCTACAAAAAAAGTATTCAAATTCTGAAGCAAAAAAGATTTGTAAATTCATGAACCACTGTATCAAATATCAATAGACTTTTTCAGGAAGAAAACATTGAAAAATGTCCATGCAAATACAATTATTGCATGTATTTATTATAATTGTGATTTTGTCATTTGGAACTAAAATGAGATTTAAAATTTTTGCGATATTGAAAAAAGTCCTGTTTAATTCATAAAAAAAATGTCTAAAAGTGAGTATCAATTATTGCGATTTTAACCTTATTGCAGTTTTGCAATAAAAAAAACATCGCAATAATATCTGATTTAACAGTAGCTAAAACAATACCAATGCCAATCTTCCAGCAAGTGGAATAGGAGTCATAGTCAGTGTATGGGTAATATCTTTTATATGGCTGTACATTTCTTCTGGATCAGCCTCCATCCGAGATACCATGCTACAAATCAAGAGAAAAGAGTCATGACTTAAGGGTGTACTTGTGTAAGGTTTAGGAATTGGTGTCAGATGTTCCGACTCCTATAACTATGATCTTATTTCCCTACGATACAGGGTAAAATATTTTGCCCCATAACACCCATTTTTCTTTTCATGAAAGACTTCAATTGCTAATAAAAGTCATTTACCATGTTTACCAAAATTTAAGATTCTAGACTTCTTTTCTTTGAGACCCAAACAATACCAATCCAAATATAAGGTCAAAAGTCAGAGTCAGCCTTTTCCCACCATCTTTTAAAACTCAAATATCTTGGAAAGAAGCACTATAACCATGATAACCTATCAATATTTTTAGCTTATTTTGTTCCTTAACTAATACTCTTTTCATTTTAAACTTTTAAATAAATATGGAGTCATTTGTTCAGTAGGTTCTGTGAAAAATGTGACGAAAAGGTTGAAGTTCATTCCTTTGTAAAATGAAAAACTGTTAAATGAGAATACCCTCTAGAGTTCCTAATCACCTTTCAATATGTTTACTGTAAATGTATGAAGTTTGAATGGTTTTACACTAGTCATTTTGGTGCCCTTTATATCATGCTGTTCGTTGTGAGCCAAGGTTTCTTGTTGAAGGCCATACTTTGACCAATATTTTTTTGACTTTTTATACATTGTGACTTGGATGGAGAGTTGTCTCTCATACCACATCTTCTAATCTATATATACTCACTATGATAATGCATCTTTCATTACAGTAAAATATGGAAACTTTGATATGAGTACACAGCAGTGTGGTATATAACATCGAACTTGTTGTTTCTCAAGGTCATCTGAACTGGTGTCAAGGTTCATCCATATCTTGGACTTTTCTCCCTACAAAATTGTAAATCAAAGAAATAGTTCTATCAGTTGATCAAAGTTTACAAGTGCAGCATAATATAACAAAGTAATATTCAAACTCATAACATAAGTTGAAAATAAACTGACAACACCATGGCAAAGACAGAAATTATTGCCATTTTTTTTTTAATATGAATAATGTGAATGAATGTTATACCTGCTGCATTTAACTGTATGCAGATTTTCTTGAAATCGCATTAAATAATCTATTCTACAAAATTCGCAATAATTGATGCATGCAATAATTTCTGAATTTACAGTAATTTATGTAAGTTATGCGAAACATTCAAAGTCAAACCATGAATTAAGGTACATGGGCCAAACAATTTCCATGAAAATAAGATGTGCCAATGTTAATACAACTACATATCAAATATAATTGACCTTTAAATATATATAGATTCTTATGTTGATGCTAGTGGATTATCAGACTTATCCAATCGAGATAGTTAAATTATCAATTTTAAAGTCCGAGCCTGGGCAAGGACTTTAAAATTTATATTTAACTATCCCGATTGAATAAATTCGATAATCCATGAGTAACTATGTAAGAATCTGTTTCTCTAATGATTAAAAAATAAATTTTCTCTTTTTGTAAAACGAAAATCCCCTTGAGTGCCTTTCACATTCAACGAAGCTGTCAATTTGCATTAACACATGGGTTGAGTTCAATATGTTAGCAGCTACGTAGTGTCTAGGTAGCTGCTAAGATAAGATATTGAACTCAACCCTGCTAGCATATTTTGATTCATCCAGTTAGCTAAAAAGGTTTTGACCCTTAAATTATCCAATGATATTTTGAGATCACCTGCAATCACACGTTGATTAAATTTTTTTATGCTATGGTTTTGGAAAGGGATAAATTTCCATAGAATTAGAGAAATATATATAGCTATAGCTACCACTAGTGATTCCCCATAAACTATAAAAAAAATCAAAAACTAATACATGTACAGTAAGCAAAAGTTTTAAAGTCAATAGACCATGACTGAGTGGAGAGCTAAATAACCTCCAGACAAAATGAGATGTGCCAATGCTAATTAAACTGCATACCATATATCATTGCCCTACCACTGGTGATTCCCCTTAAACTGTTCTTATCACAAACTAATACACTGCTAACACTGGCTGCACCACATACCTAAGTCTGGCTATTTGACTCTGTCATGGCAAGACAAAGTCATTACACCATTTTCTTGCATAGTTACATTCTTCAAGGTTTATTCTATACTTGATAAAGTTCTGGCAGATAAAGTGCACCACGATAAGATAGATAGTCTCTCCTTACACTCATCTTTTTAAACAAAAAATCACCAGCAAAATCATGAAACCTTAGTTACTGACCTACATTTTTTTTCTTGAGGTGGAAACTCAAGACATAGAAAGACATTTTTGTTCTGCCATACATTAAATTTCAGTTAGTAACTTTTGTATAGATTTTGAACAAAAATCTTTTTTTTAAAAACAGTTTTGATAATTAAATCATAAAAAAAATGTACAATAAAAGAAGAATTTATGCAAAGACGCATTAAATGCCCCTGCTCAAGCTTTGCAATTTTCAAAGTTAAATATGGGCCTAACTCAAGTCAAGGATGGTAAGTAACTCACTGCCCAAATTTGAACTCATCTTTTCCAAGGCTTGTTCCCTGCCAGATATATATTTTTTGTATTTAACTGAAAATTTCTAAATTGCCACAGCTAGCACCAAACAGAAATAAATAAAGGCTTTCTTATATCCCAACATTTGTATTTAGAACTGCACTTAGACAAATATTAGTTATATGGACCCAAGTCTGACATTACAAACCTTTTCTATGATAAATCTTCTGTTAAAAGTCAGACATGTGGCATAGGTCTTATTCCCCATTATATCTGTCAAAACAAGGAAATGGACAAAATTCTCTCGTTTCTCTGGAAACACCTTCATACCATCTACAATACAAATAAGATGTATTGTTTATTCAGCAATGGGTGCATTTTTTTGTTGGCTATTGTTGATCAAAAGATGAAAATTGTTTAATATTTTGAAACCTTGATGAGGGTGATCATGAGTGAGACATGTGAGTGAATTTGAACTTGTCATACATACATGTACAAAACTATAGTTAATAACTTCTGAAGCAGGAAATACTAACTTTCCAAAATTACTTGAGACCCCTCCCCCTTGTTTTTGTTGAGGTGTGTTACTCCTTAAGTCATCTATGCAATGTTTTGTAGATTGTGGTTTCAATTTTTATTAAACACAAATAGTGATCAAGAAAGGAGAAGGTCCAGTAAGACCCCTTTTTGGCCCCAAAATATAGCAGTTTTACAAAATTGTTAAAATGTAAACTTTTAGTTATTTATTGGACAGTAGAATGCTTCTGCCACATAAATATGAGCTGTTTTTGACAATACAATGCACACATACCGGGTACTAGCACCATTAAGTCATGCTAAATTACTGAAATCTTCACAATTCTATCATTTTAGTTAAATTTTAGACAACAAAAGTGGCCGCATTCGTGTTCATCCTTAATATTGAAATGTCAGTTGTATTTTATCATAATACATAACATATATAAAGGTTTAGGATGAACACGGATGCGGCCACTTTCATTTTTGACAAAAACCATCTGAAAAATGACATTTTTCTGCATATTTGGTAGATTTTTCATATTTGAGCCTGAATCGGGTTGTTTTTAATGACTAAATCAGTTAAAATCTTTCACATAAACTAATTGATTCAAATGAAATAGACACTTAAGTGTTTAAAAAGTGGTCAAAATCTTTCGTCAGATGAACCTGAAATTTTAGGCCAAAATCTGTCCTTACCGGACCTACTCCTTAACATACAACTTTTAATTGTAGCCAAACCTAAGTACTCCATCAAAATTTTGACTTTTACTAAAAATAAGTTTTGCTTATAGTATTCCTATTGCGTGTTATATACAGGTCAATTAATCCTTCCTCCAATGTGAAAAGAACAAAAGTTTGTAGAATTCAGTATTAAACACTTATAACCATAGTAACAGTAAACTAGCTAAATAAAATCGTAATATCTTAAGGGTAAAAAATTACCTGGATAACAAAATGTTGTTATACTTTTAATGACTTCCTCTGAAACAGGGAATTCTGGGACAGAAGTGGTCATCTTGTTTTTCTTTATAGTCGTGCCTCTGATAGACATGTGACGACTTACACTAACTGGAGCAGTGTGTCTTGACACGTTCACGGTCTTATGAAATCTAGATTGTGTTAAATTATCTATGCTCCTCAATGCAGTGCGTTTATATATGTAGTCATCTTTTGGCTGCCGTCTTATTCTTGGATAGTCTAAATCTTGTCGTGCATGAGGGAAGAAATGCATCATAACTTTTGAGGAAGCTGCGGATAGAACTTGTGGTTCATATTGTATGAGGAATAAATCTTCCAATGTAATACTTTCTTCTTCCTAAAGCAGAAACATAATATTATACAATGTCATGACTGTGTATGTCATTTTCATAGTCTTTTACAATACTATTTATAGATATTAACTCATTTATTTATGCATTTTTAGTGTTGTTCAGTTGCTATAATGTCAACAATTATCCAAAATCTTTCTTTTTTTTTCATATACCGATACATGTACATAAAAACTAATAAAAAATCAAAGATTTCAATCCATAAACTATATTAACTTCCAATTGCAAACGTGGTCTTTTTTCTTCTTCATATTGAATTAAAAACATATTGAACAAGAATGTGTCCAAAGTACACGGATGCCCCACTCGCACTATCATTTTTCATGTTCAATGGACCGTGAAATTGGGTAAAAAATCTAATTTGGCATTAAAATTATAAAGATCATATCATATGGAACATGTGTACTAAGTTTCAAGTTGATTGGACTTCAACTTCATCAAAAACTACCTTGACCAAAAACTTAAACCTGAAACTCTCACTTTCATTTATTATGTTCAGTGGACCGTGAAATTGGGGTCAAAAGACTAATTTGGCTTTAAAATTAAAAAGATCATATCATAAGCAACAAGTGTACTAAGTTTCAAGTTGATTGGACTTCAGCTTCATCAAAAACTACCTCGACCAAAAACTTTAACCTGAAACTCCCACTTTCATTTTCTATGTTCAGTGGACCGTGAAATTGGGGTCAAAAGTCTAATTTGGCTTTAAAATTAGAAAGATCATATCATAAGCAACAAGTGTACTAAGTTTCAAGTTGATTTGACTTCAGCTTCATCAATCAAAGCGCGAAAGCGCTGTAAAGGCAGTTAATTACAGGTTGTGTGTATTTCTAGTCCAGTTATATCATTATCTTCCATAGAACAGAGGTGGTTTGTAGAATTTAAGATTTAGAGTTCTTTTGTACCTAGTTCACCTATATCTATAGTCTACTGTTTACAGTATATTTTCTGTGCCTCGCCATGAATTAATTATTCTACTGTTTACAGTATATTTTCTGTGCCTCGCCATGAAATGCATTTTTAGCCATGGCCTTGTCAGTTTGCTTTAAATTTATGAGTTTGACTGTCCCTTATGTGTCTTTCGTCCCTCTTCTTTAGACATATAAGAACTTTTCCTTTTCAATATAAATAAACTATTTTTAATTATTGATTGTATACGCATATTCTATGACTCCCATAAAAAGAAGTTCACAAAGATTGACTAGTCTCTGTACTGTGTGTATAGCAAGAACATCAAGTAACATAATGGTGAATGTACATAGTAACACATCAACTTTTTTGATGACCATACCTGCCAACTGTCAGTATTTGCAGAGTATTTCCCCCATCGAGCTCGAGGCTCCCAAATGGAAATTTTGTAAGAGCAATTTTGTCGACTATTTTAAAGAAAACAATTAATTCAACAATGGCAATGAGCTTGTGTATGCACGAAGAAGCCAAAAACCACATTAGAATATATTTGAAGGGAATCCATGACAAATCGCCCCATTAGCAAATAGCCCCACTTTTTCACTAACTCGCCCCACTTTAAAAAAAAACTGCCCCAACCTGGATAACCAAATCGCCCCACTTGTGAAATGTGTTATATCCCTTAATATTACTCCTGCCAACTTGCCCCAACTTATAGAAAACGATAATATCTAGATAAATATATTATTAACCAGGAAGAATTTACTAATGCCAACTCGCCCCACTCATGTAAAAAGATGTTATCCCGTTGTATATAAGTTAAATTCCGTTAATATTACTCCTGCTAACTGGTCCCACCTAATGGAAATCAGTGAAATCTAGATAAATATATTATTAACCAGGATGAATTTAGTAATGCCAAATAAAGGCAACAGTAGTATACCGCTGTTCAAAACTCATAAATCCAGGGACAAAAAACAAAATCGGGGTAACAAACTAAAACCGAGGGAAACGCATTAAATATAAGAGGAGAACAACGACATAACACCGAAACGTAACACACACAGAAACGGACCAAGCATCAGACAAAACACCACGAGAATAACAAATATAACATGAAAACCAAATACATGAATTAGGGATAGACAAGTACCGTGCCACGTCTGATCTCAATATCTCAAAAATAAGAGAAAACACAAACGACTCAACGTTAAAATGCAACACACACAGAAACGAACAATAATATAACAATGGCCATCTTCCTGACTTGGTACAGGACACTTTTAAAGGGAATAAAAGTGGTGGGTTGAACCTGGTTTTGTGGCATGCCAAACCTCGCACTTTAATGGCAAAGTTAAATATAACATTGAAATGACAACATATTACAGGACTACAATACAAATAAATAGGAGAACATATTAGACAAAGAAAAACATGATTAATAGATAACAAAAAGCATCAGGTTTAAAATTCAATACGCCAAAAACACACAGGACTTACAAGTGACGCCCAGATATAAAAGATCGAAAGAGAAAAAAGTACAAAGTTGTACAGCACTGGAGATAAAAAGTTGAAAAGGTTTCGCCAAATACGGCATTGTTTTTATGCCCGGGATAAGAACATTCTTATTATATAGAACAATTCATGCTATTGCAAACAGTAAATTTTATCAAATGAATATGAAAGAGATATACATAAAGAAACTGAAGTATTAACTAATTACAGAAAACTAAACCCGAATACATAACGCCCAGATATAAAAGATCGAAAGTGAAAAAGGCACAAAGCCGCACAGCACCGAAGACCAAAAGCTGAAAAGGTCTTGCCACTCTCCCCACTTATGGAAAAAGATGTTATCCCGTTGAATATAAGTTAAATTCCTTATATTGCATTATGATACAATTAACAGGTTTCTTTTCAATTGTTATGCAAATAACTAAGCTTCAAAACTTAGTTATTCTTCAACAATACATTTTTTTTTAGAATTATAATTTCAGTATATCAATAATAGTAATTAAATAAATTTTCGGTTTGTTTGTATTCTGTGTAGATTAGTTTTCATTAAAGTGGTGCAAGTTTTTATTTTTAATTATATATATATATATTAATCTAAATATTAACGTTTTTTTATAAGTACGGCGGGTCGGCAGGAGTAATATTTAACATGATTTAACCAATTTCACATGTGGGGCGATTTGATAAATCAGTTTGTGGCGTTTTTTTTAAAAGTGGGCGATTAGCCAGTGGGGCGACTTGTCCTGCTTCCATTTGAAGGCCCCCTTGAAGGTTTTGTATGACTATATGAACCATCTTTCACGTAAAACCCCCATGTGCATTTTGAAAAGTTGGCAGATATGTTTCTAACTCCAGGCAAAATCTACCGGTATGAATGAAAAAGAAGTTTTCAATTAAGGCTCTGTGGCCATAACAGCTGTCTCATTAGCATTTTAACCACTTCCCATATTTGCAATTAAAACAATAGAAGAAAATTATTCAACGCAAAAACAAAACTTACTTGTAAATATGAAATTCTCTTTACGGTATGAGTTTTTCTCATTGTTTGAGATTGTACAGTAGTACCTGTAACTGCTTATACCTATTTCTTATTCACTTTTGCTTGATAAACTCACTAAATATCATGTATATACATTGTACCACATCTCCTTATTTTTATATGCATTCCAATAACATGTACAATTGTAATTCAATTCTATATACCAAAGCAAAATGAACTGCACCACTTTCATTCACTAGTATGCATCTTTTGGCAAAATACAAGTTCTTAAATGACACAAGATATATTTATTGATAAAAAAAATAAAATTTAGTATACAACTCTTTAACAGGTATAAAAAAAAAAGCACAGCTGTGTCATAACTTGTGAAATCTGTGCTGAAAACATAGACATTGATGGTATTTGAGTAATTCCATATGTGAAGCTCAACATTAGCTCGTCAGTTGGTGGTGGACAGTTACATAGTTCCTTTCTGCAGGCTAGGATGAATGACTTTTCAGGAAAACCAATTTCACAAATCAAAACTTTCCTCTAGATTTCTCCTACAATATTCATCCAGTTTAGTTCTTTTGGTTTAATTGGACACCGTCCTGATTTTTAATTTTGCAAACCATTCAGTCTCTTGCTTGCAAATGGTGCATGAAAATAGGATTGGTATGGCAGTAGACAAGTCTCTTTAAAGTGGGTTTGTGCCCTGAAAAAAAGTTTTATAACTTAAGTTTTTTTGAAACTTGTGCAACACACATACCTAAATAACTATAACATAGAAGAGAGCATCATTCGTGTCAATGTTTTGTTCCTGTTTACATTGTCATTGATATTTTTTCAGAAAGCCTGAGGCATAGCTCATGAATTCCTGTCATTACATCCTAAATTAACATAATTACAGCTAGAATAATTATCAGTATGATATACGTACACTATCATTGTACAGCCCAAGTCTTCAGTATATATCATTGTTGCATTCATTCACTCCTGTGTTCAGTCGTTCAAAAATATTTAAACATCAACAAATGAACTTTAATAAGGACAAGAAAACACTAGAAAAGATACGTACATACAACCCGTGTTTAAGTGTATTTGAAAGAGAAATATATCTGGTTAAACGATGTATAAAGGAGGAAAAAATTGCAGATATTGCATTACGATGCTTTCTACCTAATAGCACGTGGATATGTTTACATATTTAGACTTGACCCAGTATGACCCGTACCTTGTAGGTCACCGCCGTCGTTTAAACACTAGACTACAGTCGTGTATAAGACAATAAAATGCTTAAGCCTGTACTATTTGTGTGAAGTAAATGTGTTTTTTCTGTACATTTAAATTGTTTTACCTGATAGCAAGGACGTATATCTATCCGTTTCCTTCTCAATTCACTTTGTCAATTTCTTCGAGCTCCTTCAAAACATACATATTACTGCGCCCGGAAGTGAAAAAAATATTAAAAATCCTCGTAAAATAATGCTATTTTCAATTTTGTGGAATCCATTTTGTTATATTTATTATATAAAGATAAAAAAAGTTACGATTAATTATGAATTTGCATATCATTATACGGAACGCTTATGGACTATTTTTCCATAGCTGTAAGTCGGTCATTTTGGCGGGAAATCATGTACACATACACACGTAGATTGGCTGGTACCTGATCGTAATGTTACACATCAGATATATCAAATAGCTAATACCCGGAACGTAGTACCGGGAACCAGGATAATACGTAGACAACATACATAACTAATACCGAAATTGAAAACGCTTTACGGTTTCTCGTTTATAAACTGAATTCCGCTTTGAATTATAGAAGATGCAATATTAATCATGTTCAGTCGACTTTTCATTGTTATATCAACGTCTGAACTAATTAAAAAATCTTTAGATCTCAGATAACACTCGAAATTGACCCGACCTCTTTCCACACGGAATACAAATAATGATAGTTTGTAGTCAGGTTGACTGCTTATAATGCAAAATACACATTAATAACAAGTTCTATAAAACGAACAATACACACTGATCGTTTCTTTAGTCCCCAATGTAAATGAAAGAAACAAAAACCATATCATACCATAAAAAGAAGAGGAGAAATTCGAACATTTCCGGATCTTTTTCTGGCCAAAAGACCCCCTGCATAGATTGCGTATGAAAAGATTAACCTCATGACTTGAAAGTCAGGCCTTAAAGCACTGCCTTTAAAAACTACCTTGACCAAAAACTTTAACCTGAATGGACGGACGGACGCACAGACGAACAGAGGCACAGACCAGAAAACATAATGCCCCTCTACTATCGTAGGTGGGGCATAAAAATTATAAACATTAGCAAACATGACATACTGGCAAACTTAGTCATAATTTCAAAACAGAAAAGATAAATGTGACAAATTTAAGCTAAGGAACTCAGGAGGATTTTATATTTTCAATATTATAGAATATCTTCCCCTTGTTAGATGTTAATAACATGAATAAGTTACCTTCCCGTCATATGGGATAAGACCAGAATTGTCATCAAGACCAATAACCAACAGCAGGTCAACAAAACTGTTCAAAAAGTGTATGCCATCGTCATCTTCCACTAATTTTCTTCCAGACATATCTGCTTTCTGAAATTAATCAATGTGATTTGCAATGAAAAATAATCGAAAATGTTATTGGGAGAATTATGTTATTGTTTCTACTAAATCAATTCACTACTTGATAAATGATATAGAGCCTCATAAATAAGCAATACAAAATGGTGGCCCAATGCATGTCAATTATGGGTTCATGGTAATGTTAGCCAACAAATTTGATTTATGGAATATATTTTTTTAAATAATCTCTTTACATGAAGTATACCTTAAGGTTCAATGTAACTGTGACGTGATGTTAACCATGAATACAAAGGAGGCTATTAAAGTCAATCAGAATTTGTCAGAGTAAACTTTTTTAATTTCACAAATATCATTTATAACTTACTAAAACGTCTTAATATCTGTACAGTAATAAAAGTTAATAATCCACATTTGTCCAGAGTTATTAACTAAACACCTTTTCCTTACATAAGTCTACCTTGTGTGTGTGTTATACAAATCTTTTTTGTTTGTTGTTTTTGTTTATTATCAGATTATCAATTGTATGCATTGAGGAAGTAGCTCTAGGATCTAACTAAATACTTTTACATGTTGTATACTGTTACACAGTGTTTTATTTACTAGTTACTTATACCTTAAAATACATTTTTATCTTATCTCATTAAGAAACTTATGACATGTAATCCAGCTGATAATATTTAAAAGATGTGGGAGTATATTTGTCAATGAATCAAAAAATGAAAGACATTGACATTATTAAAATTAAAAGAGCATAGGCTGACCAAGGGGGTGTGGCTGACAGGGGTGTCCCCGCCCCCCTCCCCCTTTTTGTGGGAAAAATAAGAAAATATAGGTAATCACTGAATCATGACTGGATCCCCCTTTTTAGGTGAGTCAGTTGTCCCCCCCCCCCCCTTTTTTAAGAAAAATTCTTGATCTGCTACTGAAGACATGTAAATACAGGTCAACAACAATTGCAACAATATTAACCAGTCAAAATAATTGAAATAAATAAAATAAAAAAAGAATACACAATGCTTCTTTTTAATCAACTGATTATCATCATGATCATGATAATGTAATATAAAGTACATATAATAGTCAGAACTGAGTATTCATGCATACCTGAAGCCTGCACTTCAGGGATTTTCTTGCTTTGTTGAAGGTCCAATGTGGTGCCTTGGACTGTTTTCTTTCTGTTTTTTTGGTGGGGTTATTAACTAATTAACAACACCTTTTCCTTACATGAATTCAAAATTGGGCATAACATCAGAAGTCGTATACAAATTATTGAAAATGTAAATCAATCCAAAGTAGTGGGACCAGACGGAATACCAAACACTGTCCTTAAAACATGTGCAGAAGAACTCGCACCTAGTACATGTATCCGCGGAGATCTTTCAAAAATCAATTGACACAGGCACTCTCCTGGAAAGCGTAAAATCTCAAGTTCGTTTATTTGCAGACGACTGCCTACTCTATCGAGAGATTAACAACACAAAAGACCATCAAACATTCCAAGAAGATCTAAAAGCTATGGAAGTATGGGCACCTAATTGGGGAATGAGATTTAAAGCAAAAAAATGTAATGAGCTTCAAACAAAAATCAACACACTTCTACCAACTAGACGACCACATACTAAAACAGGCACAAACAAATCCTTACATCATTGTACATGGGTCTTAATATATCTGATGACCTAAAATGGACCAGCCACATAGGGAAAACAACAAGCAAGGCAAGTTGTGCACTAGGGTTCCTGAGAAGAAACTTACACCAGTGCCCCCAAGAGTGCAAAAAACTTGCCTACTTAGCCATGGTAAGATCCATACTAGAATATGGTGCTGCCATCTGGGACCCATTCATCATCAGGGAAATAGAAAAAATAGAAAGAACACAGAAAAGAGGAGCACGTTTCATCCTGCACGATTATAAATCCAGAGACACCGGGTGTGTCACAATATGCTTTCTAAGCTGAAACTACCACCTCTCCAAGAACGAGGGAAACATCAGAGGCTGACTATGTTCTACAAAGTAGTTGAGGGATTGGTGCTGGCTATTGACCCAACTATATTTGTAATTACCTGCAAGAGATCAGAAACAAACGCCAAGTCAAGGCAAAAAACTTTAGTGACTTTCATTACATAAACATTGTAGAAAGACAAGAAACCAAAAATAGTAGATCGTACAAATTGATAGACTGCAAAACAGACATTCGAAAGAACGCTTTTTTTCAAAAACAACTAGAACACACCCACGAAATCGCAGGCATTTAGAGCTTGGTTACAGGTATGTAAACTGTTGTAGGGAGAATTTGTGTAAAAGATTTCCTGTCTGGAGAATTTCATAAAAATATGAAAAAAAAAGGTATCAAAATTCATAGGTACTAAATTGGAAACAGTTGAAGCCCTCTCCCTTGCTTCTAAAGTCTGTTATTATTTTTTCTGTTAAATTCCCTTATTTTCGCGTATTTGTATACTATGAACACACATATACTATGAATAAAGTGTTTTTGCTATTAACTATCAAATTCAAGTTTCTTCTCCTAGGCGAGCACTGCTATATTACACAGAGAGTCTCTATCAACGCGATAATTATTGTCCTGTCCCCCGAGTACTCTTATGAAATTTATGTGCAAGTTTGAAACCGGTCCTGTTTGACTTAAAAGCGAAATCGCCTGGCATTTTACACTTGGTTGAAAGTATGTTAATTATTTAGAATGAATTTTTGTAATGATATCAAAAGTCATATAGGACATTACATTTACATCGAGACAGGACAATATGTTTAAGCCCTCTCCCTTTTTTTCAAAGTCCGTTATTATTTTGTTTTCTGTTATATTCTGTTATATTCCATTATTTTCGCGTTTCTGTATACTATGAACATACGTATCTATATTTATTATAAATATTAACATGTATTAAATATATTAATTATCAGTTTCTTCTCCATGGCAATCACTGCTATATTATAAAGAGAGTCTCTACTCTATACATTAAACATTGTTAAAGTAGTATATTAATGATAGTATACATGCAGATAAATGCAAAAATAATTGTCCTGTCCCCGTCCGAGTACTTATGAAAATTATGTGTAGGTTTAAACCGAGGTATAATAGTAGTGGTTCTTACGATCTAAAAACCACGATATGGACAACGCCCTGATTGGCTTATCTATTTTTTTTATCTATCATACAATTTATTCTCAATGTCAAAAACGGAAGTCATGTCTGACTTAAAAGTCGGATTGATGACAGACGCCATTATTTTCGTTTTTCCCCAAAAATAACTTAAACTGAATAGTCATGAGAATGGATGACACATGCGACCATGTATGGTGCCTAGCAGGCGCAGATCCAGCCATTTTTAAAAGGGGGGTTCCAACTACATGTCCCAATTCAAATGCATTGATCGGCCAAAAAAAAGGGGGGTTCCAACCCCAAGAACCCCCCCCCCCCCCTGGATCCGCCACTGCCTAGAGGACACAGAGGCATGATGATTGATTTCTTGTAGGAGGAAGAGAAGTGACACACAAAATGAGGTCCTCTTGTTTAATAGTATAGATAGTGGAGTGGAACCATCTGGACGAGGAAATTGCATGTCAAAAGACAGTTGAGGGTTTCACAGCTGCCCTTCAACAGTTAGAATAACCAACCCGCTCTCCTTCCAGTGCACATATATCTGCAAATGGATCCTGCACTATGTAACATACAGATACAGATACAGGTTGTAATAATTGTTGACTATTGTCTCTTTGACACATTTCCCATTTGAAATTATATTTGAATATTCTCAATTATATTTCAAGTATTATAAATAAGGACTAAGGTGACATAAAAATTGCTTAAAATGTTTAAATGTCTGTTAAGTGGTATAAGTATATTGGGCAATAACATAAAGGCAGTTCAAAGTATCCTCATACTATACTATACAGCTATTTAGCTACAATTTCCATCCCTGTTCATAAACACAATTCAATGATTTAGGGAGCTACCATTTGATTTTTATGGGGGGGCTAGGATGAAATTTGAAAAAAATAGGCAGGACAGGAGTTTTGAGTAAAAAAAAAAGGCAGGATGAGACATTTACAAAAAAAAAAAGTCAGGACGACAATTTAGGTAAAATAAAGTCAGGAAAAACTAAAAAAAAAAAAGGCAGGACCGAACAGAGTGAAAAATAAAAAGGCAGGACAGAGATTACAGCTAAAAAAAAATGCAGGACAAAATTTTTCATCCTAGCCCCCCCATAAAAAACAAATGGTAGCTCCCTTATCTCGGTAGAAACAATAATTATTTCATTTCAAGTTGTTGTTAATTTCCCCAGGGACTTTCTATAGTTATTATCAAATCACGAAAGTTCAAGATAACAGAAATTTCCCATATAAAAGAACGTGATAAAAATATTTAAAAACAGAAATGAAAGTAGATCTACAATCAAAATCCGGCTATCAAAATGTTTGTTGGAGCTATTTTACACTGTTGCAGAGTCTTTTATCCTCGAGCTTTTACCTTTTATGAAATGACTACCATGTTTTATGTAGTTTCTGACTTTTCACGTGGACTTCCAGGTTGACGATTCCAACAACTGTTTGTTATCATAATCTACAATACAAAAGCACATGATCGGATGTCAACTTTCACTTTATAAAATTACCTCCCCTTTCCAATAAAAATTTGGCGGGAATAATCAAATTTACATTTCTATTGTTCTTCCATTCCCAGAAATTATATTTTTACATTAATTACACCTTATGTAAGAATCCTGGATTTTGATTGGTTGATAGCCAGTGTATTTTTCACCAATTTACAGTTATCAAATGAATTTCGTTCATTTTTTAACGCCGCCGGGGTATATGCAAAAAGCTAGATATACATATATCACTGACATATATATATATCTATAATACTAAAATTACGAGGTCCAATTTATCAGCCGTCATCACGTAAAAACGACGAATCAAAGAATTCAAATTTATATACAACTAATATAGTACAAAGGTGTAGATTAAAAATTACACCACTCCAGGCCCTTTTGTTTTCCACGTAATTAATATTGCCAATAATTAGGAAGTTCCGGGTCGAGTCCGATACCGATACCAATAGTATAATCACCTGTTACCTATTACCTTATCTGTACGTTCCCCATCTGACAGGCGCACCACCAAACGGTGTATTCAGGATAAATATGCTATATACACGGGTCATAATCACAGGGCTGACACTACTAAATTGTCAAATTGTTACAGGTCTATTGTAGTATTTTAATCCGTAATACTTTCTAAGATAACAATACGAATACTAAAAATCTGGACTAAAAATAAGTTTCAATTTGTTAGCGGGCATGACGTAAAACAGCGAATCAAAGAATTCAACTTTATTTATAACTAATATAGGACAATGCTGTTGATTAAAAAAATACTCCATTCCAGGACCTTTTGTTTTCCAAATAATTAATATTACCAATAACTGTTAAGTTCCAGTTCGACGGGTTCAAACAGAAAGATTTGAAAGCAGAGAAAATTGTGTATCTTATAATCGGCATGACTTTATCAGATGACAGTACTAATACTAAAATAAGGCGTGCGCATAGTTATATACTTTAATTCAGTCACGGACCCGCGATATCACGGGTGTGTTCTAGTATATATATATATATATACCTTTTTTACCCTCTCTGCCGTGGTATTTGTAACGTCAAGATCATCATTGCGTTTTTGAACGTTAACATTCGGTGTAATTAAACAGATATCAGGCGCGGATCCAGAGGGGGGGTTCCGGGGGTTGGAACGTTCCCCCCTTTTTTTTGGCCGATCAATGCATTTGAATGGAAGCATATAGCTGGAAACCGCCCCCCCCCCCCTTTTACTCTGGGTTGGGAACCCCCTCTTTTTAAAATGGCTGGATCCGCCCCTGGATATATAGCATGTTCTTGAAGGGTAAAAATACCAGTCTTGAGAACAAATTTCCCTCGCCTTACGGCTCGCGAAATTTAACATTCTCTCGATTGGTATTTTTCGCAAATACCCCTCCTTAACATGAAATATCTGTTCAGTAACCTTTCATTACAAACATATGCATCATATATAATAAACCGTCTTTTTTTGATCTCTAACAGTAACTAATGCCGGCTGAGCATATTTTAGCATCTTAGTATAAATCTTTCTAATCCAGACTCGGAACATATAGTTAATTAGCCTATCAGAGACAGAGACATATATGTCTCTGGTTATCTTAGATATACCGATATACTGTTCCCAGTCCAAACAGATCACTGGAAAAGTACTTGTTTGTCTGTTAACCCCTCCAGGGCCCTAGAATATATATTTCATGAATTTTGTGTGTGATTTTTCAGATATGTCTCAGTTTTGATTTTTTTTTTATAAAACCTTTTGTAAAATGAAATCGTTCTTCTTCTTACATGCAACTAAGGTGGTTGAAATTATATGATGATAAGATAAGACAAGGAATAACAGACTCACAACGTAGGACAGACACACAGAGAATGTAACAGCACAACATACTTCGGAAAAACTATGAAAATCGGCTGAAAACGCTTCCCTCATTAGGACAACACAAAACACATGAAAACACAAAAATACCAAAAGACTTTTAAGACAAAAAACATCCATCTGAGAGTAGACCTACTCTAATTTACTGAAAAATTACATCTTATTAGCGCCCGCGTTGATAACAGTTTCCGTCCGCCCGTCTGTCACTTCCCGATTTTTGACTGAAAAGCAAAAACTCCAAAATTATATAAAGGAACCCAATTGTTTTTTACACACGCAGTTGTTGTGCACCTAATATATGTATACATCTATATATATATATGCATATTAAATTCTAGTGTGAAAATTGGCTCATTAATTTTTAAAAAAAATGTACAGTTGGTGTGCATAATTTGAATATGTGCAAACAAATTCAAGTTGAAAATAGATCAATTTCCTTATTAACTTTGGTAGAGAAAAGAATTATAGTTTTATTTGTAAAACAATTTAAGAAAATAAAGAAACAACTGTGTGTGCACTCAGTGCAAATATTATAATGACTGATTTGATGGCAAAATTCTTTAATCCAAACTGCATAAGTCATGGTGTCAAAAAATCGAATTATGCGGTGAAAGTTTGTCCGGAAATTGCTGTTAGACCTTATAATTTTTTAACGAATCACTGGCGTTTTCCTTTACTAGTTTTGCAATGAAATTTGATGTAAAGATATATTATGCTATTTCTAATTCATTCCCACATCGCCAGTGTCCAATTAGAAAAAAAGTAATTTATTTTTCAAATCTAAGATTAGGAAAACTTGTCTTTGTGCTAGGATTTCAATGAAAACTACTATATTCGTAATGTCACCGGATATATATCTATTTTGTTTCATTATTAAGCATTTTATGTTAGTTGTGTTTTCAGTGTTATATGTTTCACATTCATATCATATTCATATTTCATATTCATGTTTCTTGACGTTTGACGACAATAGTTTTGCGCTGCGTATTTTGAAATAATCTATATATACATAGCTGAATATTTTTCTTCCCCGGGCGCTTTTGCGCTATTTCTTTTCCCGGGCGCTTTTGAGTAGGACCGGAATATTTCAGTTAGTACAATAGAAAGTTAAAGCTATTCTTAATAATTATCTAAATGATATATATTTATATTCAAATGGCATGAGTTATGCATGAACTCAAAGCGCAGCAATATTAACCATATATATATATACTAATATAACTTGACTATTCGAGTTAGTCACTGGTGAATATTACACTCAGGAGGGCGGAAGACTAAAGTCACCGCTGCAGATTTATATAATAAAGTATATTAAAATTGGACGACTCGACTCAGTTAATGCAGAAATGGCCCACACATAATGCCACGACTAGTCTTTGTGCTTTATGGTGACTTATTCTTCACCCAAGTCGACGATATATTGGTGTCCCATTTTTCCTGCGACAGTAAAGATGTTATTCCAAATTGACTCCCTATGTAAAAAATCATCTTTCATCACCATATCTGGCATAGTTTTCAGGATACAGTCAGTGTATGTGACGTTTGAGTTTAGTTTTAGTTCAGATAATTTCATCGAGAGCAAATAGAAACTATTGACCGGTCAAATAGATTAACGCAACTTGAAAAATAGTGAAAACATTGTTTATGATATGATTTAATGTACCTGTTATTTTTACAACGATGCGTGAACAAAACAGACATAATCCGTTAAAAAAGTCAAAATATGGTTACAACAATCATCACTGTGTTACAATCTCAAAACAAACAAACATTTACAAAAAAAGCACAAAAAGCATCTATCAAATTAAAAAACACATTCTTTGTTTCGCGTGTTTGGCGTCAGAAAATGTTAACGTCACATAGGAAGAAATTTTGTCGGTCAAGTATCTTCAAAACAAGGTGTGGTGTATACTTCAACGAGACAGCAATAAAAGAAGGTCTGGAGTATACGTCAACGAGACGGCAATAAAAGAAGGTGCGGTGGATACGTCAACGAGACGGCAATACAAGAAGGTGTGGTGTATACGTCAACGAGACAGCAATAAAAGAAGGTGAGGTGTATATGTCAACGAGACAGCAATAAAAGAAGGTGTGATATATATGTCAACGAGACAGCAATAAAAGAAGGTGTGGTGTATATGTCAACGAGACAGCAATAAAAGAAGGTGTGATATATATGTTAACGAGACAGCAATAAAAGAAGGTGTGGTGTATATGTCAAACAGAAAGCAACCAAAGCAGATGAGGGGTATACGTCAACGAGAAGCAATCAAATGAGATTTGATAAATACGTCAACGAGGAAGTAATGAATGAGATGTGGTATGTACGTAAATGAGACAGCAATCAAATGAGATTGGGTGTATAAGTCAACGAGAAAGCAATCAAAAGAGAGTTGGTGTATATGTCAACGAAAAAGCAATCAAATGAGAGTTGGTGTTTACGTCAATGAGACAACAATCAAATGAGATTTGGTGTAAACGCCAACAAGACAGCAATCAAATGAGAGTCGGTGAATACATAAACAAGAAAGCAATCAAATGAGATTAGGTGTATACGTCAACAAGAAAGCAATCAAATGAGAGTCGGGGAATACATCAACGAGTAAGCAATCAAATGAGATTTGGTGTATACGTCAACGAGAAAGCAATCAAATGAGATTTGGTGTATACATCAAAGAGATAGCAATCAAATGAGATTTGATGTATACGTCAACAATTCAACAATCAAATGAGATTTGATGTAAACGCCAACAAGACAGCAATCAAACGAGATTTGGTGTAAACGTCAACGAGACAGCAATCAAATGAGAGTTGGTTTATACTTCGACGAGGAAGCAATTACATGATATTTGGTGTATACGTCAACAAGACAGCAATCAAATGAGATTTGGTTTATACATCAAAGAGATAGCAATCAAATGGGGTTTGATGTATACGTCAACAATTCAACAATCAAATAGGATTTGGTGTAAACGCCAACAAAACAGCAATCAAACGAGATTTGATGTAAACGTCAACGAGACTGCAAATCAAATGAGAGTGGGTGCATACGTCAACGAGAAAGCAATCAAATTGTTTGTGCAAACGTCATCAAGAAAGCAATCGAATGAGGTTTGTTAACTTGTGTATGTCATCGAAAAAGCAATCAAATGAGATGTGTTGTATATGTCATCAAGAAAGCAATCGAATGAGGTTTGTTGTGTATGTCATCGAAAAAGCAATCAAATGAGATGTGTTGTATATGTCATCAAGAAAGCAATCGAATGAGGTTTGTTGTGTATGTCATCGAAAAAGCAATCAAATGAGATGTGTTGTATATGTCATCAAGAAAGCAATCGAATGAGGTTTGTTGTGTATGTCATCGAAAAAGCAATCAAATGAGATGTGTTGTATATGTCATCAAGAAAGCAATCGAATGAGGTTTGTTGTGTATGTCATCGAAAAAGCAATCAAAAGAGATGTGGCGTATACTTCAGCAAGACAGTAGTAAATGTAGAAGCGAAATACATATATACGTCATAAAAAATCAATTGAAAATAACGAAAAGACATAGTGTTTAACAATAGACATTTGTTTATACAATAGGTCGGGGTCTTACTCGTCCCTAATCTATAAATAAAAAATATGTGGGTTACATGTGACCCTCTCGTAACCTTGGACAGTAATTACAATATGTTTCATGAATTTATGAAAATTTTAATCATATTGACAGGGTCATTTAGCATGTTGAACCAGGCTCTTTTCGTATTTGATAAATTGAATTCATATGCTACAGTGATGATATGAATTTCCTAAAGGCATGTACCTTATACATGTATGAAAAATAAGTCACCTCCTAAGTTACATAAATTTATGCACTGGATCATCGTATACGTAAATAAAGTTTGTTTTTTTAAACATTTTTATTGATAGTGAATTGGGAAACACGTTATTACAACTTATATCAATCCCTTTCCACTTTGCTGGTGCGACTAATGCTGTCTTATAGCGGCATTATAGCCTGCACCTGTTCCGAATTCTACATGCTGGGTGTCTTTTACATGTACTTGCAAGAGACATTGCCCTCTCTTAACACGGGTCAGCCATTTACCGTCCCCTTCCGATGGACTATCATCAATACCATAGTCAATATAATACTTCCATGGTTAAAACAAGTAGAAATTGTATGCATATGTAAATTCAGATATCAATCTAATTAAAATATAATTGATCTCTGATTACGTTATACTACATACTACGATTGTCCAATATAAAACATTTTTCTAATAAGAAATGTTCTTTTCTCTGATTTAAAAGATAAAAATAGTGAGAGATGTATTTTTCTAACAATGTCTTAAAATAGTCTAGTACTAAATTAAGTTTAAATTTGAAGAATGAACAATGTGAAATTTCTTCTTTTATAGATACTAAATCTTGTTATACCAAATACGCCACTCTTAACCAATTACCATACTAGCGTATTTAATACTCTATTTCATATTATTGGGAAAAAACCGCTGAAGGGAGTTTTCCATTGCACAAGATATAAACAGCTGCAAGTGACACCAGATTACATTTTATTTGTTGACAATCTAATGACAATCGGATACCAATATACAATGTATATATATAGACAGCTAGTATAGATCATACAACAAGCAAATAACCAGGTATGCATATATATGGTGAATATTGCATGTAGGTAATTGTTATAATTTTTATTACACGTATTTATATCATTTTTATTAGTAATAACTTTGGTTTTGTTTAAATATATCGAATACCTACACACGGGTACATACAAAAACATGTTGGTACTTATTTGGTACAGAAGAAATAAGTGTCAATGATATTTTTAATAATTAGTATGTACACACTTAAATTCAATCGGACACTTTGAGCCTTCCGTACACCGTGAAAGAAAAAAGAAAAAATACAAAAAAGGGTCAACAATAAAAAAAGAAGAAAAAAAAAGAGAAAAAACGAATCTGCACAGTAAATTGAAAGTTGAACAATACTATCCCCACAAAAATCTGGAACTAAAACTCAGAAGCTTTCCGAAGGGTCAACAGCTTCTGTTTTACTAGTGATACCAGTTGTGTCGACCAAATAACTTGCTATTCATATTTTACCATTTTTATACATATATTTCATATTATGTACTTTTTTTTAATTTACCTTACATTATGTTTTAAAATTATATTGTAATTATTCTGCTCATTTTGGGCGCCGTGATTGGCAAATAAAATATTTGTTTGTTTGTTTGTTTGTTTTTATTTAGATTTTACAGACGAAAGACTATGAATCTTCAGTCTTTCTATATGCGGGATTGCTATATGGTAAGTCGTATTTGTTAAAATAGTTTTATCATTTAAATGTGCGAATGTAGTACACTTTTTGGGTTCTGGGTTTTCACTACAAAAGATTCGTTTAAAAAACTGCCAACATATGGCGTCACACAAACTTTGGCTCACCAGAGAATTTCTACACCAATAGCCAACACCCTTTTTGCACTATTTCATTTTATTTTATTAACACGGTATCATAAATAAATGAATATATTACTATCCTGGATGTTAAGGCTAGGTGGTGCAAATCCTTTAAACCGATTGTTTTATTCACTTTTAAGATAGTATATATATTGTAAGCAATGCCAAATTGATTTGTGAAGTTGATAGCTTAATTTCGACCTCTTACAGCCAATTAAAACACATAACAAAAACTTGTGTAAGATAACTTATTATCAAAAGACAATGAATGTTAATTTTTATTTATAAAATTGAACATATTTTAGATTTTTTTTTAAAGCAATTACAAAACTCGTGTTTTGTTAATTTAGTAAGTTTTTTTTTTGTTTAGTTATGACTGAATAAAATGCTCTAACTAAAGCATCATATAAAACATGGATGAATAATAAACTATGTCATCTTTTCAGTGGAGGTATACGCCAAGAGTCCTTGTCATTTTTACGATGTAGTTGAGTATTCCTCTTCTCGCGACACATGGGAAAAAGCCCGAGAGTACTGTCAATCAAATGGCGGTGACTTGGTCATGATAGACAACCCAAGAGAGGATCATCGTATCCAAAAGTTTCTGGAGGATGTGAAAAACAGTAAGGAGGCAATTATTTTTTCTCTAACTGAAGATCATTTTCTATCTGGTTAAAAAACAGACCACGTGTTCGAGCTTTGCTTACAATGATATGACAACACTCCGTTTTACTTTTTATTCTGGTTATTATTACATCAGCCAATGAAATTTCAGCTTTCAATTTTTGAAAGTGTGTATCAATTCAACAAAACAAGACAATCCCGGATGGTTATTTAAAACAGAAAGTTGAATGGCCGGAGCGTTCTCAGATACTCGTAAGAAAAGCTTGGACACATGATAAGTATTTTAATCAGATTTGACCCTTTTTTAAACTAACAAAATAAAGTGTATAATTCTATCTTACTTCGTCATTTCAGTAGTACTGGCATGAAAATACGGATTTTTTTGTGTTATTCAAATTTGCAAAATGTTAGAAATTATTTTTTCACGAATTTGGCTTTACTTTTTGGATCTTTTGGATTGTAGCTCTTCATATTTTATATAAGCTTCGGATTTCAAATATTTTGGCCACGAGTATCACTGAAGAGACATGTATTGTCGAAATGCGCATCTGGTGCGGGAAAATTGGTACCGTTAATGTTATTACCGTCGATATGCATCTTTAGACTTTCAATGACACTTTGTCATTTGTTTTATGTGTCTCAATAACAAATCAATTTAAACAAAAATCAACATGACATTAATTATATACCAGCCAAAATCATAATTTTTTTTAACAGTAGACGCAAAGTCAGATATTGCTACCATTTAGTGTAACAGAAAAATGACGTTAAATTGGAAACGCGCACTATCTAATTCTTCCTGCTTTCCTTTTTGGGTAAATGCAAAGTATAACACACAAGTATAAATGCCGTGAGAATCCAATCCAATATGATTTTATAATTAACATAGGATATTCAATTTACTGCTAGTAATTATGTGTTTTTGGAGGAATATTGCTGCATTATATATTCAACCCGAGTATGATTTTATTCAAGCAATGACATAGTTATGATACTGAAGTTTTCTTACCTTTTGATTGTCTTATAGATGTGTATTTTTGTAATGTGTGCATCATTTCGTTTGGTTGAAAGCTGGACATTTATATTTAGTGGAGGAAGGAACACGCGAATGCAGTTCATGCCGTCCCTAGCATATTACGCTTGCGACGACGTCAAATTATGATAACGGACAAACTTGCCATACATTTTCATTAATCCGTATTTTTCATAGATAATATTGTAATCTTAATACTATTTGGTGTATCAACTTCAACTTTAAAAGTACTTTTTATTGGTATAGTTACCAAAGCCGAAAAATAATCTTCACAAAATCAAATCTCTGTTTTTTTGGCCGTAAAAGTTTTGTGAAGGCATAAAAGTTCAACTCGGACATTTCCGCAAGACACTGCAAATCTATTGTTTTGGATTGAATATGTAGCTCAATTTATTTTTCAATTCGAATTTTGGGAGCTTACACTTAGTACAAAACAATCGTGCTTACAATTTAGTGAATTATCTGTCAAAATTTTATTTTTGAACTTAAATGTTTCAAGTTTCCCTAGCATGAATTCTTTACGTTAAATGGGTTAAAACAAGATGAATAAATTAACTTCTAAGAGCTTACAAAAATTAAGGAATTTGTGAAATGGAATTTCAGACCAACTTAAAGTTTATAAAATATATACAAATACATTGCGTATGTGCCTATTCCAGGTCAGGAACCTTTAATTCAGTGGTGTTCGTGTGTTGCTGTATATATTATTTGTAATTCTCTCATTGTATGTTTGTCACATAAATCAGACCGTTAGTTTTGTCGTTTGAATTGTTTTACATTTGTTATTTCGGGGTCATTTATAGCTAAGTATGCGATTTCGGTTTTACTCATTGTTGAAGGCAGTACGGTGACCTATAGTTGATAACTTCTATGGTCTCTGGTTGAGTGTTTGCTCATTGGCAATCATACCAAATCTTCTCTTTTATATTAAAAAAATAAGAAGATGTGGTATGATTGCCAATGAGACAACTCTGCATAATAGACCAAATGACACAGAAATAAACAAATATCGGTCACTTGCAGCCTTCAACAATGAGCAAAGCCCATACCACACAGTCACTATTTAAACTTTTTATTTTAGAGAAGACTGGAGATGGGTGGTACATAGGAGCAAAATATGTTGACGGAGAATGGGGAATGGTAGACGGATCTCCAATGTGGTATACCAACTTTCCTAAATATCATGTTCTAACTGAATCCGTAGAAATGCAGAGCCTCGACACGCCAAATGTACAACGAATAACCAACTACGCTGCTATATTTTATGACGTCAGTGCGCATGGGTATGAAACCTATAACTGGGGTTATATGTCACCACGAGACAGAAGCAAGCTTGGTTCAATTTGCGAATTAACACTATGCTGACAATGAATTCAATCTTCATATAATTTAAAATCAATTTAATGTAATTCTATTCTACAATCAAGTTATACAAATAAAGATACAAAACATATTTAATTTGACAGTGAACAATAAATTCGTTTGTTGCTATATATATTATTTGTAATTGTATTTTATTAACCAACTAAGTGCATTATTGCCAAAAGTGACTGTTTATTATAAATTACATATTATCTGTAATGGCCCTGTTTTTCTGTAATGGCCCTGTTTTTTCTGTAATAGCCCTGTTTTTCTGTAATGGCCCTGTATTAATGCCCAGTTTGTCTGTATTAAGCCATATTAGGGTTTTTAATAAAGTTATTAAAACTAAGTTGTAAAGAGTATAATACCTTTTTGTATTTTATTTAATTTAGTAACCAGCAACCAACATTAAAGAACCATATATTAAAGGGATCACTTTTCGTCCTGTTTTTTAACACATATCTCTTTCAACTTAATATCTTGGATATTTGGTATATTTAAAGCTTTATAATGGTGAAGTACAAATTATTTTGTTCAAACTAAACTGTCATTAAAAGAGTAAGACAGTACATCAAGTTAGCAGCAACACATACACTTTTGTTCAGTTGGTTAATAAATGTATTAAGAAATGTTTTTTTTTATAATGGCCCTGCTATATGTCCTCGGTCAGTAATGTAATAATGGCCTCGGATGTCATTACAGACTTCCTCGACCATTATTACAGACCTTGGACATATAACAGGGCCATTATAAAAACACCCAATCATTAATACTATATTCTTTCATTGTATGTTTGTCACATAAATTAGACCGTTAGTTTTCTCGTTTGAATTGTATATGACATTTCAGCTTTCACTCATTCATGGTAGGGATCCGGCTTATTCTATTCATTTTTAAAAAAAATGTAAATGTTGCCTTTTAAAAAATTCTTTATTATTTTGATGATTCGTTTTTTAATGTTGACTGGAAAATAGAAACAATGCACCCTTTGCTATACCCGACATTATGTATATGTTTGCAAGAGACATCAGGGCCGCGTTCAATATCGTAGCAGCTACGTAGTGCTACGTAGATTTTAACTATTGAACGTGTAGCTATAAACTAGTTGCTACATAGATATTGATAGCAGCTACGTAGCCGCTAAGTAGCTGCTACGATATTGAACTCAACCCAGCTCAGCAAAAAAAAAACCAGCAACATTGGAATAGTAATGTTAAATCTGATTTCTCCTTCTGGAAAAAATATCAAGCAATGCAAGAGTTAACAGTTCTCTGTGTAAGGGTCCACATGGGGCGGATCCAGCCATTTTCAAAAGAGGGTTCCAAACCCATGATAAAAGGGGTTTTTAATCATATATCTCCTTTCAAATGCATTGGTTGTCAAAAATAATGGAGTTCCAACGATGAACCCCCGCGCCCTGGTTCCGCCACTGCTGCAAGACTAAATATCTGCCACAATCCAAAAATAACCAACTTTCTAGTTGCAATCAGCCGAGACCTCTGTTCGTCACATTAGACCAACCTTTTTTAAATCTGCTTCTCAGATACATGTATGTTCATTTGTTAATATTATTAACATACAAAACATATTTAGGTTAAATTGACGAGAAACAAACTTTTCATGAATTAAGACTCCATAATAGTAGTCAAAGTTTTTATCTACGGATATATCATGTTCCCTAATGTGACTTTTCTGACCGTCTTTATTTACAGGACAGGTGCGCACGCGAAGTATGTTAAGCTTATCCAACTGACCCACTTGGTGTAGCTACTTTAGGAATACATTGTGAATGAAAATCGGGAATTAATCAAAGAGACAACAACCCGAACAATGATCAGAAACAGTCCAAATTCACGTGATTCTGTTCGAAAGTTTTTCTCTTTCTGTATACTCCAATTGAATTAACGAAGATCAGTCTAATTTTCATTAAATTGATAAATTTAACAACTCTAACCGTTACCTTGACAATATGTTTGCTTTAAAAAGTCCAGAATTCTCTAATTTCAATGTGGCAATATATCCAAAGGTATTTAAGTTATAGTACACATAGATCTAAAATAAAATGTTTTCAGTTTCACACAGGAAAACCTATGTTTCAAGAATTTCGACAAAAACTACGATCTGTCTTTCCTTACTGTTTTTTTAATTTTATTTTTGGATGGTTTGACGCTTTCTTACGGGGATGTAGATTTCCTAAACCTTTCTTCATTTTTTATAATAAACCATTGTAATATAGACAATACAAAAGAAAAACATCTAAAACATGAAATATGAACTGATTTAAAATGAACGTAAATCTTAACTTCCAAACATAATTTGCTACTTAAACGCGTGTTTTGCGGATGTCCTATGTACACATACCTTCAATGAAGATAACGGACATCAATGTACTCTTTTCTTGGACAGGCACAACCAGAATGTGACGGGGGCTAAACTAGTTTGAAGGCTCGCCAACCTTCCAACAGCCTGGGACATGAATGTAACAGTACAGCATAAAAACACAATATGAAAATCAGTTGAAACGGGCTTTACTCATCAGACCGAAACAAAGTAGAAATACATCTAACAAAAACACAGAGTGGACATTGCAGGGTACTTATACATTGCCACAACAACAAAAACACTTGGCGCAGATCTCGCGGTCACTGACAGTTAGTTCTTAGCCAATAATAACAAATACCAAAAATCCTTGACCATGACCTTGTGCAACGTAAGACCTTTTCAGATTGGTGGAGTAATAATTCAGATTAGTTTCAAAGGCAAATATTAGGATCAAGTACAAATATGTAGAGTATATGTTTAAGATTTCCATTGAAGTCAAGCAATATCGAGTAAAATTCAGGCCAAATGAGGCTGCCCGAGTAAAAATCAGTACAGTCGAGTACATATATGATAGTGCTTTTCAAACGTTTAATGATTTTCAATTTGCTTTTATTTACCTCATGTCAATACTTCTTCTGAGAGAAAAGTCTACACAATGTCTGATAGTTTTGCCAGCGCAGGAAAACGCTATTTTGTAAAAGTTAGATATCCAATCCAATATAATCTTAGAGATAAATCAGTATGAAATCTAGATAGATCCCACTGTAATTTTCCTTGGGATTGGATAAAAAAACTGTGGAAAACTTAGACTTAAAGACCAACTTAATCAAGCATTGTCGCCTGAATTTGTTATTCTAGTAGAATATTTAAGACCGGGTTCTTTTGTGCATCACCAATTGCTTCTATTCCCATATTTTATGTATTTGTTATGTATTAGTAAATTAAAATTGTGACTTTCACTGTCAGTCCATCGGGCAGATGGCATAGAATTCACTTAAAATTGTGACTTTCACTGTCAGTCCATCGGGCAGATGGCATAGAATTCACTTAAAATTGTGACTTTCACTGTCAGTACATCGGACAGATGGCATAGAATTCATTTAAAATTGTGACTTTCACTGTCAGCCCATCGGACAGATGGCATAGAATTCATTTAAAATTGTGACTTTCACTGTCAGCCCATCGGACAGATGGCATAGAATTCATTTAAAATTGTGACTTTCACTGTCAGCCCATCGGACAGATGGCATAGAATTCACTTAAAATTGTGACTTTCACTGTCAGCCCATCGGACAGATGGCATAGAATTCATTTAAAATTGTGACTTTCACTGTCAGCTCATAGGGCAGATGGCATAGAATTCATTTAAAATTGTGACTTCCACTGTCAGCCCATCGGGCATATGCCATAGAATTTATAGAAAATAAATTAAAGAACCCGAAGTGTTATGTATGAGACCTAAATGAAATAGGTGATGAGTACTGTATAACATTCTAGTTTGTAACTTTTTTGTTCAATGGGCACATGCATGCTGCTGTTAATGGCCAATCTGATACATTACCTTTCCATTACTTTTTAAAATAGAGGCAAAAGATACCAAAGGCATATTGAAACTTTTAAGTCGAAAATAAACTGACAATGACATGGCTAAAAATTGAAAAAAAGAGACACAGAAAACTAAAGACTGAGCAACACGAACACTGGGGTGATCTCTGGTGTTCCAGAAGGGTTAGAGGCAGATCCTGCTCCACACGAGGCACCGTTGTGTTGCTAATGTTAGTTACAAACCCGGTAATCAGCTTAATTCGATAGGACATAAAAAAAAAATGATCCTGATCGAATGGACATGCATAACATTTTTATTTGGTTCGATGAGCAATGCAAGATGCTAGACGGTCTTTTTAAAAGAATAAGATAAGAACTATAAGCATAAAGATTACTTTTGATAATCTTTATTTCATATTTAACATTTCTTTATTTCACAGATTGTTCCTAATTTACTTCTGTCCCTAGGTGAAACGTAACCCCAGTTGTACGTTTCATAACCATTCGCTGTGACGTCATAAAATATGGCAGCGAAATTTGTAATACGTGATGTGTCAGATGGAGAGTCTGACATTATAAATGCTTCTTGGACATATTTAGGGAAATTAGTGTACCACATTGGAGATCCATCTGCCATTCGCCATTCTCCGTTTACATATTTGGCTCCAATGTACCATCCATCGCCATTTCCTTCTGAAAATAGATAATGAATGTACATCCAAGTTTTGCTATTAAAGATGTTCGCTAGCCTACTCTTTTTCAAAATAATAAGGTTTTTAAAGGAATGTTATAAATTGATAGTAGAAAAAGGTACTAAAAACGCTGAAAAAACTGAAGATCTGTGTGCTTACTTTCGAGATATATAAGCCACTGAAAATTTGGCGGGAAATAATTCTCTCTACACTTTTCATACATTTAACACTGGCACACTTTTCTTTGAAAATAATATGAAAAAACAAGGATATTATAGCAATTTAAAATATAACTTTTTTAAGCAATGTTATAAAATTATAAAAAGAAGTTGTTAATTCAGATTTCTTTTAATGGCAATCCATCGATAAAACACTAAGATTCCGAAAATCTGGAAAAAATTCAAAATTAAGAGGAGTGAACATTCTTCACTGTTCAATCGAATCGTGTTCACAATTTTCTTTCATGAAGCATCTTCTGTATTATGTTGAAGACATATGACGTGTAATGTATTCAGATCACCAAATAAAGGTTATTAATGGTATTTTTTTTTATGCAGAAGACAATATGTACGGATCTTTACCAATAGACTGGACACGAAGCACAGGCACTTGTTTCTATCCATAGCAAGGTCGACTATCCATATTCACAAGTACCTGTGACACGGAGTAGTAAATAAAATGAAATAAGTCCCAAGTAGAGGTATTTATAACCATGTCATATTACTGTGATATAAATCTTAAATTAAATGATTCGATTAAATAGCAGAACCTGGATGTTATTTCAACAGCTTCAAGCTCAAATCGTTTAAGATAGTACCAGAACAATGTATGAGGTTGTGGATGGGGTTCCGTCGTTTCTGTATTTCACTTAATTTGTTTAGCAATTTATTCTCTATATTCCAAGTCCATTGTTATAATAAATAGCAAGGTAAATAATACGTTACTGTTTATGACGTTTTCCAGCATTTTGTTGACACGGTAATCTTCATTAGGGCTACTAATCTGTACCAAATCTCCCCCTTTTCTTTGACAATGTTTCCTGGCTTTCTCCCATGTGTTACGTGACGGAGCATACTCGTCTACATCGTAGTAATGACAAAACCTTTGTCCGTGTTTTTTACCTGATCGACCAGCTTCAACTTAAATAATATATATATCATGAATTACGAAGACAATATACAGCTTCAACTTAAATAATATATAAATCATGTATTACAGAGAGCACCTCTGTTCGTCATTTTTAGCTGACCGAACATACTCAACTTAAATAATATATACATTATGAATTACGAAGATCGAACAGCTTCAACTTAAATAATATATACATTATGAATTACCAAGATCGAACATCTTCAACTTAAATAATATATACATTATGAATTACGAAGATCAAACAGCTTCAACTTAAATAATATATAAATCATGATTACGAAGTGCACGATACCTCTGTTTGTCATCTTTAGCTGACTGACTAGCTCCAACTGAAATAATATAACGAAGAGCACCTGTCATATCGGGATTTTTCATATCTTACCATGAGGTATTGGTTTGTCGAAGGCCGCATGGTGACATATAAATATTAATTACCTCCATTTGACTCTGCTGGAGAGTTTACGGTAATATACCATTTATTTATATTTTTAATTTTTTTTTATTTGCATTCATCAATGTACCTTTTGTGTATTGGTATTTACAACTTGCATTTCCAATAATTAAATTATTTTGACCAGCTCACAATTTTACAATAGTACGAAGATACTCCAGCTACTCCTTTCCATTTTATATCTCCATTTAGTTTAAACATATTTATTTATAGTGGATTGGGAAAGAAGTTTTGCAAATTATATTTATCCCTTTTTACTTTGCGGGTGCGAGTGCTGCCTTGTAGCGGCATTAGCCTAGTACTCTTTCCGAAATCTAGAAGTGAGTCTTTAACGTGCAAGAGATATGGCTCTCTTTTAACACGAGTCTGCAATTTATCGTCCCCTTCCGGCGGACTATCATCGTTTTCTCAAGACCATACTCGCATTTTATGAATTGATTGATTGATTGAGTGTTGTTTAATGCCACTATTAACACTTTTGGTTGTATCGTGGCAGCACATTTGTTTTGACAGAAGAAGCTGGAGTGTTAACACTTTTGGTTGTATCATGGCAGCACATTTTTATTGACAGAAGAAGCTGAAGTGCCAAGAAAGAACTACAGACTTTCGGCAGGAAAAAGTACACTCCTGGTCAATTAAGATTACAGTCGATCGCTGCACCTGCATATGCAGTGTTCAAACTCTCAACCTTAAAATCATTTGTCATATTCTTAACAAATCACGTACGTTTATGATACTTAATTTCGTTCAGCAACGAATCGTCAATATCAATTAGAACTGTATGGTACAAAAATTATTTGTAAAGTATATAAAATTTATCTTACCATGTGCTGCATATACCGCAAACACTAACACACACACTGTTAACTTAAGACCCATGGTGGTTTGCCTATAACATAACGCAACGAACAAGAATAAACGTATTCAAATAACAAAAAAACATAAATAAATCAGAGAGTTTTCTCAATGCCACTCAAATCACATCTTCTTATATCTATAAACCAAACATAGAAAGTAAATAATGGCGAAACATATACCATATATAGTAGTTATTTTCATTTTACAAACACATGAACAAAAACACCTTACCAAAAACGCATAGTGTAAGTCGATCACTAATTAAAATGTCTTTGATACACGGTACTACATACGTTACTGAATGAACAAAACATTGTGTGAAGATATCATGATGGTTCTTGAAATCATGCTTAAGTTATTCTGAAACATACGTTTGACGAGTTTTAGATGAATAATCTGAAATGGTCAAAATTTTGAACAGCTTATCTTGATCAATCAGTTAATCGCCACAACCTTATTTCAGACATCAATTGAAAACTTTGTCAAAAATACATTAGATATACGTCTCTCCTATAAATTAGATAGCATCCAGCGAAAAGATTCGAAAATTGGTTTTCCATTTTACCGTTATTGACTGAGAAATAAATTTATGTTTTGCAGTCAATATCTTCAAGACAGCAAAGATAGCATTTTAAATATTTTCTCTCCTTTTGTACGGAAATAAAGTATTTATAAATTAAATCTTACATACCTTGTATATGAAGAAGCAACCCTAAACAATTGATAGGAACAAGAACAATTTATGCATTATATATTTATTTTTAAAACCAGATGTTACAGATGACCAGTAGCAACTAAAACGAGGGTCTGGATGAGGTTTACAGAATACGTAGAAATGACGAAAACATGCAGCAAAAAATGTTAAAAATAAATAATAGACATAAAAAGACAAACAAACTTTAAATGAAAGAAAACAATGTGTTGCTGACATATAAAGTAAAGAGCATAATGTACAAAATATATAAAGAAAAGAGTATAATGTACAAAATATATAAAGTAAAGAGCATAATGTACAAAATATATAAAGAAAAGAGCATAATGCACAAAATATATAAAGAAAAGAGTATAATGTACAAAATATATAAAGTAAAGAGCATAATGTACAAAATATATAAAGAAAAGAGCATAATGCACAAAATATATAAAGAAAAGAGCATAATGTACAAAATATATAAAGAAAAAATTTATAAAGAAAAGAGCATAATGTACAAAATATATAAAGAAAAATTTACAAAATATTTAAAGAAAAGAGCATAATGTACAAAATATATAAAGAAAAAATATATAAAGAAAAGAGCATAATGTACAAAATATATAAAGAAAAGTGCATAATGTACAAAATATATAAGGAAAGGACATAATGTACAAAATATATAAAGTAAAGAGCATAATGTACAAAATATATAAAGTAAAGAGCATAATGTACAAAATATATAAAGAAAAGAGCATAATGTACAAAATATATAAAGAAAAGAGCATAATGTACAAAATATATATGAAGTAAAGAGCATAATGTACAAAATATATAAAGTAAAGAGCATAATGTACAAAATATATATATAAAGAAAAGAGCATAATGTACAAAATATATAAAGTAAAGAGCATAATGTACAAAATATATAAAGTAAAGAGCATAATGTACAAAATATATAAAGTAAAGAGCATAATGTACAAAATATATATATAAAGAAAAGAGCATAATGTACAATATATATATATATATATATATATATATATATATATATATATATATATATATATATATAGAAACGAGCATAATGTACAAAATATATATAAAGAAAACAGCATAATTTACAAAATATATAAAGTAAAGAACATAATGTACAAAATATATAAAGAAAGATCGAGAATGATTTACAAAATAATGAGAAAAAAGGTATAAAAATGAAAGAAAAAAATTAAGGATCCCGTACCAGACCATCTCCTATATTATTAATTGTTTGTTAAAGTTAATTATGTATATGTATGGCATATCACAGCTGCAGCCCATTGTAATTAATTGTATTAATTGATAATATTCTATATTTACGTGTTCACTGAAGGCATGATGCGACTGATTGATGATACTAACAATTTTTGTTTGAAATGAAAGAGACAGAAGCAAAATATACCAAAGGATAATCAATCTCTTATAGATCAAATACGAACTGAAAGTATAGCAAGAGACGAACTGACCAAACGACACACCACAATATAGAGGGGTAAATTCAGTAAAAAATCTCCTATTGACTTTAATGCAAATCCATGTCTTGAAATACCTTTTTTAGCTTTAGAAATCGGAAGCTTTCACATATCATTCATTAAAGTACAAACGAAACCCCATTTTTAGGATCAACAAAAACATAGGGTAATGCGGCATTTTGGAGAATCCACATTGCTTTGTTTACAAACTCTATAGATTAGCACTTTTAAATTCCTATACTGAACCTATTACGTTTCAACCATGTAGTTAGAAAAAGAGCTTTCAGCATTCATTTTTTATTTTTGTAAACTTTAGCTTTGATTTATCTATCAAACAATATTTATAACAAACATGACCTTCCAATCAGAGAAGCACAGGACTTCAGTGTTATAGAAAGTCTCCCCCCTAAAAAAATGGGCGTTCCCTGATGACGTGTATCTATCTTAATTAAATTATCCCTTAAATACGTCATAGAAAAACTGAACACTCAGCAACACGAACCGTACAAAAAAACTGGGATAAGGCCGTGTGTTTGAGAAGGGTAAGAAGGTCCTGCTCCCCACTTGGCACCCATCGTGTTGTTAATTTAATGTCGAGACCAACCTAATTTTAACATTCAAATCATATTTAAAGTAGACATATTATGAGAGTTCAAGCATAAGGGTCTCATTCTTTTATTATTATTCACCCAGTATAAACTTTCACTGACAATGACTCATTTCTTTTGCATTATTTATTCACATAACATTGAATAAAAAAATAGCACAATTGCTATTTTTAATCGTATTGTAATATTGTGTATTATAATATTGTATCCTGTCTTTTGCACATACAGGTATTAATTTTCAAAATTCTACAACACTAGTACACTACTCCAACTTTCGACAATTAAATGGTGGTCTCCTAACAGACAAAATGATTAATTTGAAATATGCCATACATTCTTGCCGTATGTCACTCGGATAAATAGTATCGGTAAACTGGTAGCAATAGCATATGCTATATCAAACATGGACAAAATCATGTATACATGAAATCATCTTGAAATTTCTCAGAAAAAAAAAATCACAAGGTATAAGTGTGTGACTAATTGGTTGTAAAGCCAACATAACACGACGTTTAATCGTAGCAAATATATGCAAATGAAGGCAGAGAAAATTTATAACAGGTAGCTATATACAAATGATATACATGTATTAAACTTGAGGTACGTTTTTCAAAGTTTGCATTCCACTATTGATGATTTCCTTGATAGAGGTTTGCTACACACATATGACATCCGTTATTTTGCTCACTAAAGTACAATCCCGGTATAAGTTTAATTCGAAGAAAAGACAATCGGATTGTTGTTGTGATAATTGAAGTATATCTGTCGCCATCTGTGAAACAGATATCATAACGTGACATTTTCAAAAGGGTGACTTCAATTTCACAACGTCTAATTCTTGTTTTGAAAGCTTCATTGTAAGCAGCAAACCTATATCAGAAAAATCATATGAGTGAAAGTACAAACTTTTAAATACCATTAGAATTAAATACTCCATATGCTGTTGGAATTTTGCTCCATAGAAATGAAAAGATCAAAATTGGGAAGCTGAAATCCTATCTTATGTCGTAATGTTTCGTTCTGAAGCGACACTCATTGTCAATTTCCATGATGTGATAAAATTGAGAATGGAAATGTAAGCCACGATAATAATAGTCTTCGCTGTATCTTTGGTATCCTTTATTTCAAGATAAATCGGTAACTGATTGGGTGAATGGAAAATCTTAATGCAACATTGAATAAAAACTTTAGTTGGAACATCATTGTTTTTTTTTTTATAAATGAAATCTTGTTTTAACTATGAGCCAACTACTTGTGAATCAAAATTATAGCTGCATAAGCTGTAAAATTCATGTGTACCGATTTGACCCAGTTTCCCATATTTGATTTATTACATACTAAAAAGTGTATCTTAAGTATTAAAAAACTAAAATAAACATTTTACAATGCATTGGCTTGATAACATGTATCAGCATTTCGTGTGTTTTTCAGTCTACACGCTATCTAATTAGATATCGAGGTGACCCCGGAAGACTGCCATCGTTCATTCAACAAGATAACAATATAAATAAAGATTAGGATAAAGAATGATTTTCATGATATAAATACTGCAATACAAATACAAATCTTTTATTGACAACATAATTTATATAATATATGAATCAAACTTTATAAGTGCATTACATAGGGAATAAATAAAGCACTCTGATAAAATAAGTAATATGGAGCACCATGGGCACTGTATGTATAATAAAGGGAAATAGTATATTTTATATGTATTTCAAAAGTCACAAAACATTATATTTAAAAAGTCACTAATTACAATACTTCACGATGGGATGCTATGTCAGAATAGTGTAATATGTCCTTGTCGGTATCTGTCTTTCAGTAGTTGGAATCTGGTGTCTATTACTCTGTATCTTCTTTTTGGTGGGCGGGCTCCTCCTGCTATATACTCTGGATAATATTTTTTTCTATTAGTGTCTGGTACTTCTTCATTAAACATGTTAAACCATTGATCTCGTAGGATGGGCATGTTGGAGTCTCATCATCATTTTGATGTTCCATAGAAAGCGATATACTTCAACCCATAATTCTGCCACATAATCAGTAAATAATGTTGTAGCAAGTATGTTGTCAGCTTTACCAATGTCTTCTAAACTTTTATGCAAAACGTCTTCAACTAGTTGGGGTGGAACAAGAGGTAATACTGCTGCTCGTCTTTTAAATCAAGTGATGTCTTAAGTTTCTTTATAATGCGACTGTAGTCAACATTTCTGTGCCTTTCGACAAATACACTAAATAAAGTTGGGAACACTGTAATCTGTGCTGCGTTGTTGGTTACTGTCTCATAATTTTTTTCTGAATATAGTTGCTACTGAAGTTGTTGAACGATGTGTCCTTACTTAGCTGCTGATTTTTTTTTAAATAAGAAAATGCTACAATTAAGTTTAGATACAGATTTACTGTTCAAATTATGCATTTGTTAAGCTACAGTTGCATTTTTATTCTATTTGTTACGACTAATTGGATATTTTTAGCTCACCTGACCTAAAAGGCCAAGTGAGCTTTTCTCATCACTTGGCGTCCGGCGTCCGTCGTCGTCCGTCGTTGCGTCCTGCGTTAACTTTTACAAAAATCTTCTCCTCTGAAACTACTGGGCCAAATTTAACCTAACTTGGCCACAATCATCATTGGGGTATCTAGTTAAAAAAATGTGTCCGGTGACCCGGCCAACCAACCAAGATGGCCGCCATGGCTAAAAATAGAACAAAGGGGTAAAATGCAGTTTTTGGCTTATAACTCAAAAACCAAAGCATTTAGAGCAAATCTGACAGGAAGTAAAATTGTTTATCAGGTCAAGATCTATCTGCCCTGAAATTTTCAGATGAATCCGACAACCCGTTGTTGGGTTGCTGCCCCTGATTTGGTAATTTTAAGGAATTTTTGCTGTTTTTGGTTATGATCTTGAATATTATTATAGATAGAGATAAACTGTAAACAGCAATAATGTTCAGCAAAGTAAGATTTACAAATAAGTCAACATGACCGAAATGGTCAGTTGACCCCTTTAGAAGTTATTGCCCTTTATAGTCAATTTTTAACCATTTTTCGTAAATCTTAGTAATCTTTTACAAAAATCTTCTCCTCTGAAACTACTGGGCCAAATTAAACCACACTTGGCCACAATCATCATTGGGGGCATCTAGTTTGAAAAATGTGTGGCGCGACCCGGCCAACCAACCAAGATGGCCGCCACAGCTAAAAATAGAACATAGGGGTAAAATGCAGTTTTTGGCTTATAACTCAAAAACCAAAGCATTTAGAGCAAATCTGGCACAGTAAAATTGCTTATCAGGTCAAGATCTATCTGCCCTGAAATTTTCAGATGAATCGGACAACCCGTTGTTGGGTTGCTGCCCCTGAATTGGTAATTTTAAGGAAATTTTGCTGTTTTTGGTTATTGTCTTGAATATTATTATAGATACAGATAAACTGTAAACAGCAATAATGTTCAGCAAAGTAAGATTTACAAATAAGTCGACATGACCGAAATGGTCAATTGACCCCCTAAGGAGTTATTGTCCTTTATAGTCAATTTTCAATAATTTTTATAAAATTTATAAATTTTTACTAACATTTTCCACTGAAACTACTGGGCCAAGTTCATTATAGATAGAGATAATTGTAAGCAGCAAGGATGTTCAGTAAAGTAAGATGTACAAACACATCACCATCACCAAAATACAATTTTGTCATGAATCCATCTGCTTCCTTTGTTTAATAGTCACATAGACCAAGGTGAGCGACACAGGCTCTTTAGAGCCTCTTGTTTATATTAATTATAGAAAAGTGTATTTATTCAAATGAAAAAAATATATATATTAATCTTTAATTCATTATTTTTCAGAAGGCAACAACAATTAAGACTTTTTGTTGATAAGTTGTAAAAGGATTTTACATTTTTGTCTATTTATATTTGTCAATTTCTATACATTTTCCTACGAAATCTATATATAATTAAAAATATCTTTGCACATTTTTCTTGAGTTAATAGCAGAATATAGTATCTTTAATTAAAAAAAATACAGGTAAAATAAGAGGTATATTGTCAAATTCTACACATTTTCCGGCTCAAAATATTAAAATAAAAAATATTTTTACACATTTTCATTGATTTTATAGCAGAATATCGTATCATTTATAAAAAAATACAGGTAAAATAAAAGTTAAAAATTATGACTTTTATTCAGAAATAAACTATTATTGTTAAAACAACAATTACCCCTATGTTTACATATGCATATAATCAAAAGTGGGCAAACCAGGATGACACCGGAGACAATTCAATATTGTTATTTAAAAATACACTAGAGACAAAACACATATAATATTTGATATATAATTACTTTGTGTAGTATTTAATATATTTGGTATGTAGGTATGTAACGCAAATAAATTTTCGAATTATGTGCTGTTGCTTTTTTATGTTGCATTTGCTGAGAGATGAACTTAAATCATTAAAAAAGAAACATTCCGAAGAAAATGGTGGATTAAGGTTTTATAACTCGATTAACCTCCAATTTTTATGACAGTTGTTTAAAATTCCGTTTTACATGCAAAAGTGGTAAAGCAACTAAAAGCAGACATAATAAGCTAGTATGACAATAGCATAATCCACCAATCAACACTGTGTAAACCTATATATATCTCAAATAACTAAAAAAAATCAGACATACAATGTCATATACTAGTAATATATATATACTAGTAAATTTTTTTAACAAAGACCCCGATAAAAATGTGTGAAGTTGATAGTACATACCCTAAATAAGTATGCATTTACTCAAGTAAGAATTATGTAAAATATAAATTCAATGGTAAACACAATGGTAATAACACTGACAAAAAGCATATTCCGTTCGAATCGCATGACAGGACCAACTGCACCTTGAACGCCCAAAGTCAAAAACCTGATATCGGATTGCATAAAAAAATGAAAAATGTAATGTTATTAAAGAGTTAAACGATTTCAGCACTTAGAATCTTAAAACCGTCTTGTATTTTTTTGTGTAGTAGACAATGAATATTCATAGATAAAAGAAGGACGAAAGATACCAGAGGGACAGTCAAACTCATAAATCGGCAATAAACTGACAACGCCATGGCTAAATATGAAAAGGACACACAGACAAACAATAGTACACATAACACAACATAGAAAACTAAAGAATAAACAGCGCGAAACCCCACCAAAAACAAGGGGTGATCTCAGGTGCTCCGGAAGGGTAAGCAGATCTTGCTCCACATGTGGTACCCGTCGTGTTGCTTATGTTATAACAAATCCGGTAAGTAGTCCAATTCGGTAGGTCACATTAATGCAAGGGAAGGGTACTGCAGTTACGACGTAAGGAACATATCCGATATCATTTGTGAAACGGTTATTCCATAACGGTCAACCAACTTGTGATGGCGTCCGTAAAATTTACGAAGAGATTATTTCAACTTCACCATTTGGAACTCTTGATTTAATAGCTTCCTTGTGAGCAACAACCCTCTATCGAGAAAATCATGATAGGAAATGCAAGCACGAGAATATCGTATCAATTGGGAGATATATACACCGTATGCAGGTGCTGCTGGAATGTTGCCACTTAGAAATGGAAAGTTCACAATTGGAAAGCTGAAATCATCTCTTTTGTCGTAAAGTTTTGTTTTCAATCGACCCTAATTGTCAATTTCTAGATGTAAGTCAAGATATGAGGCCAACTTAACTGTACCTATTGTATCCTTTATCTCTAGTTCAATGGGATAGATGCATTCGACATAGTCACCAAATTTTGAATTATTTACTGAAAGAACATCATCTATATAGCGGAAAGTAGAGTTAAAGGATATTGCTAACTCCTTATTTTTCTTCCTGTATGAAGTCAGCCTCATAATAATAAAGAACCAAATCGGCAAGAATAGGGGCACAATTCGTTCCCATTGGAATGACGATAGTCTTTTGAAAAACACGTCCTCCGAACGTAACAAATATGTTGTTAATCAAGAAATCAAGCATCTTGATAACGTCAGTTTCAGAGAATTTTTTGTTTGCCTTAATCCATTCAGAAAGAGTGTCTACGTCTTCCTTCTCACGCTTAGCACATTGCCTGGAATAATTCCCGACTGAATCCATCAAAATTTTGAAATTGTATTTCCAATTGATGGATTTCGGCTCACGATATTTTGGACCTTTCGATTACACATTTCGTAGGGAAGTGTTATTAACAATGTTGAAGTCACCGGTAATAGTGTGATCAGTAGGATTATATGTCAATTGGGCAATCACTAGCAATCACAGTGCAATCAGGAGGCTAAGATTTGAAGTCGTCAAAACTGAGATCCTGCAAAACGTGTTTGCAATTGGAAATTGTAGTTGCCATAGGTTTGGTATAGGTATAAGAAATGATTGGTACAGACTGGTCTTTGAAATAAATTAATACACTATTAACTTTTATGTTTAGAGTGTGTAAATGACACTGTTGAGCTGTTTGTTCTAAAATAAAAATAAAAATATATGCGTATGAAGAATTTTTCCGCATTAACCTTCATCAGATATGCTCAAAACCAAATATTTGAAAGCCAAGGATAAATAAGTATCGAAAAAGTTGGCGAGAGATATTACAAAAAAAGGACCTGAAAATAAAAGCCAAATCTAACTTACGTCACTGTGCCGTAGGGAGTTGAACATTTAGTTTCCTAATAAATTGTCGGAAGACAATTTTAGAATGGTTTATCATAAATCATTTCAATACCGAAATTCCGACTACTCAGCTGATAAGACCCACGGCAACACTTGCTAAATTTCTTTCCTGCAAAGCGCTTCCTTAGATTGAGTTCGTTAAAAACGCGTATAGGTTAACATTTGAAAGCCAATGACCGAAACAATCAAACAGCTTGCTATATAAACAAAAATTACGACAAAATAATAGGTAAGTCCATATAAGGTCAACACTGATAAGTTATGATAATAAGTCATTAGCCGTTTAGTGTTGTTTTTTTCTTGAGATCGTTTTTATTGATTAAATTTGTTGGCGAAATATACTGTTTTAGTTTAGGAGATGTGTGTCTCATCAATCGTTTGCTCACGTACAAATAACGAGAATACATGGTTTGATATTTGAATTTAAAAACAAGCAACTAACAATGAGAAAAAGGTAATCTGATTAATATTGAACATGATTATTTATCTTGAGAAACTAATAGTTCAAATAGTATTCTTTTAAATTCCATAAATTAAATGGATTTTCAGTAAAGTAAAGCACGAGTTGGAATGCTTAGTCCGGAACCTGTATTTACTGACCATTAAAAAAATGCATCTATAATCACAACCAATAATTGTTGCACGTGATTTGTTATCTATTTACTACATAACAGATTAGTTATTGAGTCTTATTCTTTTGAAGACACTTTCAGAAAGACCCAACAAATGTTATAAGTATCAAAGTAGGATGATTAAACTGTTGAACATCGGTAAACTACTATCGCTTTAAATTATACAAAATAAAACAAAATTATAAGACTGCTTACATAAAACGATGTTCCGATATTATATAAAGAATGAACTTGTTATTTTCAAAAAGAAGGGATGGTTTAACCTGCTTAAGACAAAACCGCATGTCGAAACATTAATTGGTTGGTAATTGCTTTACGCAGCATCAACACAAAAAGGCTAGATCACGGCGAGCAAATGTAATAATAAAACGTAACACTATGCTTGGTTTCTTGACCTTTTACCGTCATTCCTGTATACATGATTATAAGCAAATGGGATAAATTATTATTATATAGATCAACTGTCAGAATTTTGTCAAAACTAGGTGATAATTTTTTTTTCTTATCTTTTATAATTACAAATTCTAGTTTTCATAATATGATGTGGATACATATAAAGAGAGACAACTCTTATCTTCCTAAATATCCATGTTCAACCCTTACATTATCAAACAAAAGCTATTAAGTTACTTTCATTCTTATTTTCTCATCTAATTATTAAACACAACTGATATATTGAAACTACATTGTATCAAATAAGAATTAAGCCTCAGATATAAAATTGATTAATAGATTTGAAATTTATTCATCTAATTATTCGTACATAAATCACAGTGCATCATAAGCCTCTAAAGGTTGGTTGGTATAATTATACATGTTATACATGTTTATTGAATGTTTATGTTTAAAACTGCAATCTATTGTGTTTCATGTATATGTACCAAGTTGTACTTTAATAATAAAAGTATCTATCTATCTATAAGACGGGTAAAGAATTACACCAATGTCTATTAGCGCTTTATCTCGTGTGCGACTATAATTGCTTTGTAATTAAAAAAAAGGTGCCCTACGTACCCAATTATTTCCGTAACATAATTGATAATCATCACTTCGAATCTTGTTTCAAGCAGCTAAATATATTTATCCGATGACAAAATGACCTAATTATTTTCTTAAAGAATGCTACATTATAAACTTTTTGAGGAATTTTTATGTTAAGTGTTAAAAACTAATACTCCTATTAAAAGAAGTAAAACAAAAACAAAACATCTAGTACTGCTCCGACTTTACATGAATAAAACAAGTTCTATGTGTTAAAACGTCAATCAGACAGCATTAAAAAACATAAAATGTATGAGGGGCTAATGTAAGTTCATAAGACAATAATTCGTGCACTTTTTAAAACTTTAAATTGACTATACTTCATCCACTTTTTGAAGATATTTGAATACTTGTTATAAAACAATCAACGATTTTAACGTATACAAAAGTCTTTATATCGCATAAAATCCCAAGATTGAGGTAAATAGGCATCCTCTGATAAAAGTTTTGACTTGAAAATTGCTGCATAAACATATGCTAGTGTTGAAGTAGATTTTGCAATTTATTCTATCCCTTTTACCCTTATCATGATTAAATGATTACAAAAATAGAATAGAAAATTATTTCGGTAAACTAGTGCTGCAACAAGTTTGCTGCTTAGAAATTTTAATCATTTGATATGTATAATAGATATTTCTATATTCGAAAAACGATACATTTGATAAAAAGGGAAATGTGATTCCATAACTGATATTTTTCGCAATTGCTTTCCATAAGATGATATATCTATTTAATTACACCAAACATATTATGATGGAAACTCTGAATAATTGAAAGGATTTTTTTTTTCGCTATCCATAAACATATTAAAGAGAAGATGTGGTATGATTGCCAATGAGACAACTCTGCAAAAGAGACCAAAATGACACAGAAATTAAAAATTGAAGGTCACCGTAACAATGAGCAAAGCCAAAATCGCATAGTCAACTATAACAGGCCCCGAAATGACAATGTAAAACAATTCACAGAAAACTAACGGCATGATTTATGTAAAAAAAATGAACGAAACACAATTTAGTAACACATAAACAAACCACTGAATAACAGGCTCCTGAATTGGGACAAACACATATATAGAGAATATGGCGGGGTTAATCATATTTGCGGGATCCCAACCCTCAGAAGGTGGTATAACAGTACAACATAAGAACGAACTATAAAAATTAATTGAAAAAGGCTTAACTCAGCAGATGGATAAACATACAAATACTACAAATACAATGTTTATGCATAATTTGAGGATGAGTAGATACCATCAAAGTAACGCGAGAATTATGCATGTACAAACACTCGTTTGTGCTGTCTTTACGTTAAGTCATATCGAATAATTTTGGCGGGAAGAGGCTCGTAAGGGGAAAAAAAGGATATTCAAAATTTCAAATACCACTGCATAGAAGGGAATATTAGGCATATTTACCATTGTTTACCGGCATATGTTGAAATTAATGCCAAATTACATTAACTCTCTATCTAAGTGCAACTATTGATACTTAATTATTAAAGATTGTTATATTAACCCAAAAGACGGTATGATATAACTCATAATTATCACTTTATCTCTTGTGTCAATTTATGATCACGATGAACGACGTCTATCAACTCAATTAACGATCTAAAAATCACCTATATGATCGAAATACGTCATAAATGCTTAGAAACTTTTATAGGTTACTATAAGTTGCACTTTGTAAATACAGCTGTTTCTCAAAACACGCCTCTTTTGGGGAGATCTTTATATTTATAGAACATAAACTTTGTTTACATACTGGTTACCAGTTATGCTCTCTGTGTTCCATCTCACAGAGATATAACTTGAGACTGTTACCAGTAAATAAACATGTGCATATTGTTTACATTGAAATCTGTGGTAACCTTTCATTCGAGGTAGGGGTAGTTAAGAAAATTATTTTTAGTTTAAATCTGAGAAGTTCATGGCATATAAACGTTGAAAATATGCCGCACAGCCCTATACTTTGACCTTTGAAAAAAATTGCGGTGCATATGAACTTTCAATTCTAGGATAAGATTTTTTTCAAAACTTCACAGTAAAAGTTGTACAGTTTTAGCCGTAAAAGGAGTTTCTATGGGAAATTGCATTGTCAATATTTACAGAAATGCAACCTATAGTGAAACAAATTATCTTGAAATAATGAATAAAAATGCCTTCTTAATTCTAAGCAAACTTACGGGGTTATAATACCAAATAACGTTTGGTTTTGACTTCAAATGAATAAAACGAAATTAAAAGACAATAAGACAAAACAAAATTCACAATGTTTTTTGTTCCTCATGTCAAAATGTATGTAAAAGTCTTAATTCAATATGGCAATCTCTTAATCTGATACATACACATTGTGAAAAGGATTTGCAACAATTATTCAGTGACGGATTTTAATGGAGTAGGATCTGCATTCTATTCCGGATTCAATTATTCAGTGACGGATTCTAATCGAGTAGGATCTGCATTCTATTCCGGATTACCTGAGATCACCCCCAGTTTGTGGTGGGATTCGTGTTGCTTAGTCTTTTGTTTCTATGTTGTGTCGTGTGTACTATTACATGTCTGCTGTCTTTTTCGTTTTTTTAGCCTGTTTATTTTCAGTCTATGAGTTTGACAGTCATTCTGGTACCCGTCGTCCCTCTATTTCATTTTTCCAGAAGATTTTCTATATACAGTTACACTAATCATTAAGGTCTTATTTATCGAATTAAAACCTTGTTAGGTTACTAAAGTTGTAACATGTATGGGTTTGAAAAAACTAAATCAATGGTCACTCCTGTTATCAGTTTAGTTTTGTCTGCTCCAGAATGATATTATTATGTATAAGTCTGACTGCAAGTAGTGTTGAATTAAAACTTTGATATCTCAATCTGGTATAAAACAAATACTTTGTCGGCCTCGCTTTAATCATGTATACGTGTTTGGCATTAGATAATGTAGAGTAATACGAATGATCAGATGATTTGCCCTTTTGGATAATTTTTAACTGACTGTTGTTACTTTTTGATTCTTTTTAGTATAGCTTTTAATGTCAGTATGAATGTCAACCTTTGCATCTTAAGTGATTAATTTCATCGACAGGTGGCGTGTACATCCTTAAATGTTTTAATAATTAGATCAACGTGTAATGCCCTACTTTTTTTAGTATATAAGAAAAAACGAAACCAAGATAAAATTAAAGATTGCGCGAGCTTTCATGAATTGGTAGTGTTTTCTATTGTTTTTACCTTGTCACCGCGATCATGGATAGATGTTTGATAAACGCTCTTCATTCAGGAAAGTTTAAGCTGGCGAATATTTTAATACAAGGAGGCCAGAACGTAAATATCTGCAACTCTAAAGGCGCAACACCATTGATGTTGGCTAGCAAACTTAAGGTTGATATTGAAGATATGCCAAAGAAAATCCAGCTAATGGAATCTCTACTGAATCATGATGCAACACTAGCGTCTGTTGATAGAAATGGACGAACTGCGCTTATGTATGCATTACACTCAGAATGTATCGAAGCCATACAGTTGTTAAAAAGTCATGGACTATTCAACACAGTAAGTTCCCAAACGAAATTTGAAAGAACACGATCGATAGAACTATCATTTTTCAGCAGTTTTGAAAGTGATGAATAAATCAAAAGATTGAGATTACTTGATTTTGAATACTTTGAAATATTTTGAATTATCAAATATATTGTTTTTCAAATTTGTGTATATTTTACTATTGTATAAAATGTATACCATGTATAAATAAATTAAATGAAATATTAAAAACGAATGTTAATCTTTCTACTGCAATAATCTGATGGAACCCTAGTAAAGGGAACTGTTGCGGACATGTTTTCCGGTCTTGCTTGTAATAATTCTGGAATGTAAAGTTCTTTTACCGTCACATAGCTTTTGCAGAGGTGTTATTTACCTCGTCCCATATCTGTCATGCAAACAATTTTACAAATAGATTCAAAGAAATCATATTTTATTCCGAACTGTCCAATGTAACTGCTACTAGTACCTTTGTAAGATATTCTTGTAAAGTAGGGGCGAAAGAGCAACATGAACCCAAGCAAAAACTTAGGGTGATATCAGGTGCTACTTAAAGGTAAGCAGATCCTACTCCACGCGTGGCACTCGTCGTGTTGCTCATATCATCACGAGTTGGTTGATCGTTATGGAATAACCGTTTCACAAATGATATCGGATATATTCCTTACGTCGTAACTACTATCATCTTTCCTTTCATGAATGTGACCTACCGAATGAGACTATTTACCGGATTTGTTATAACATAAGCAACACGACGGGTGCCACATGTGGAGCAGGATCTGCTCACCCTTCCGGAGCACCTGAGATAATCCCCTAATTTTTGGTTGTTGTTTATTCTTTAGTGTTCAAAGTTGTGTCATGTATACTATTGTTTGTCTGATTGTCTTTTTCATTTTTTGCCGTTTATTTTCGATTTATGAGTTCGACTGTCCCTCTGGTACCTTTCGTCCCTCTTTTATCACAAAGCCGGCAAATAATCTAATTTGGTAAGTCACATTCGTGAAAAGGAAACGGGTTTGTAGTTACCTTATAAGGAAAATATCCGATATCATTTGTGAAACGAATATTCTATAACGATCAACCAACTCGTGACGGCGTCCGTAAAATGTACGAGGTGATGATTTCAACTATATATATATTTGCTACACAGAAATGGAAAGTTCCCAATTGGGAAACTGAAATCCTTTCTGTTGTCGTAAGGTTTTGTTTGTAATTGAACCTCAATGTCAATTTCTAGATGTAAGTCAAGATTTGTGCTGGTTCAAGTTAAGCGTGAAAAAACTTTTACTAGATGTTAAACAAAGAATGAAAACTTTTGTTTTAATGTAGTAAATGAGTAGTTCCGAAACAAATAATGCAAGTTGAGTTTTCCCCTTGAAATGACAGCTTATGCCTCGAAATTGTGATAATTTGCTTTCTTTGGTGTCAAATTCATAGATCGAAAATAAATTGACAACGCCATCACTAAAAAAGATGACAAACAGACAAATAATAGCACACACGACCCAACATAGAAAACAAAAGATTGAGCAAAAAAAAAGTAGTTTCTTAAATCTCAAAACAAACAAGGAAAAAACTTTAAAACTTACGATTAGATTTGTGAAGTTTACCTCATTGCAGACTAAAAAAATGACATTTAAATTTTAAGATATAACCGTCCGTGAATTCTGTGTTTACACATTAACTGTTTGTTTAAACAATTATTTGTTTTTATAATAATTAAGATCACATTATAGTGTTGACTGCTCTAACGCAATTTTGATGTTTTTACCTATGATGTCTTTGTTTTGCTCACACGTTAGTGACAGGATAATGCAATTCAATCCAACTGTCACAGAGGTGAGATATTTCGCTAGCTATAAAACAAAGTTTAATTCCTTAATTTTCCGTAAGGAAATAACTGTACAAAATAAGGACTAGGACAGCTGTTTCCATTTGTAAGATGTGTTTAAAATTTAATGCCATTTAATAAAGAATTCCATTAGAGTTCGGTATTATGGTTATTCTACATTTTGTTCAATTAAAGAGTAGATGCAGGCAACATAAGTTTACTGCAGTTCAAAGGTCATAGAATCGATTGAAAGAAAACAAATCCAATATTTAGAAACTAATACATAGGTAAACACATCAACTATAAGAGGATGTATTTATGATTGTATTTGTTAAGGTACTAATAGTTTTAGAATTTACACCTTAATTTAATAAGACGTTTAATGTATTAGTAAAATATATTTACAGCTACTAAATACTAAGCTAAATGTAAACACAGTTTATGTCAAATAATGTTTCAACATGCAGAATCTCTTTAGCAAATATCACATTGTGATGATATTTAAAAGAAGGACGAAAGATACCAAAGGGACAGTCAAACTCATAAATCTAAAACAAACCGACAACGCCATGGCTAAAAATGAAAAGGACAAACAAACAACAGCACACACGACACAACATAGAAAACTAAAAAATAAACAACACGAACCCTACCAAAAAACTAGGGGTGATCTCAGGTGCTCCGGAAGGGTAAGCAGATCCTGCTCCACATGTGGCACCCGTCGTGTTGCTTATGTGATAACAAATCCGGTAAATAGTCTTATTCGGTAGGTCACATTTATGAAAGGGAAGGGGATTGCAGTTACGACGTAAGGAACATATCCGATATCATTTGTGAAACGGTTATTTCATAACGGTAAACCAACTCGTGATGGCGTCCGTAAAATTTACGAAGGGATGATATCAACTTCACCATTTGGAACCCTTGGTTTGATAGCTTCCTTGTGAGCAGCAACCCTCTATCTATTAAATTTCACAAAAAAATGAAAAATACCCCCCCCCCCTTTTCCTAAAATAAATAAAGAGAATTGCTTAAATCACTATGATAGATTGTTTCAACCTCGCCTGAACTTAGAGGAAAATTAATTCGGAAAGTCCATAATCACATGACAAAATCAAATTACAAAATTACCCCTGGGGACAACATTTAAAAGACCTTCAAAATGCAAAATTTTCTTACATGCTTCAGATATGACAAAATCAAATCAGTAAGGGAGAATTTTTATATATAATCTATCAGATGTGTGAAAATCGGAAGGCTGTTTTCTTAACTTAGATATTCTTTGAACATGATTTTTGGGGAGTTGACCATTTAAATTATAATATTTTATTAGAAGAAATATTAAAAAGAGTGTTAAATTGGGTGCAATTAGTGCATTATATACTGTAGTTAATACTGAAACTTAAAATTTTCCAAAAAGATGCCTGAATAAAAAAACAATTGCCGGTGAAAGGCGGTACATAGAAATTAGACCTTTTCAGATATTGTCTCATATATAGATACTTAAAGGAAGATATGAGGAATTATATATCAATGCATAGTGGAAAATCTGATACTTTTGTACTATTGCTTTGAATGTTCTTGAATGAATCAATTTTCAACCCTAGCATCTTCAATGATGCAGCCTTAATTGACAGCTGATGTTTAATATAAGCAACAATAATATATCGCTGTTCAAAAGTTATCAATAGATTGAGAGAAAAAAAATACTGTTTACAAACTAAAAATCTAGGGAAACACATGAACTATGAGGGGCAAAAGAGGGGCGGAATAGATACCAGAGGGAAAGTCAAACAAACAACAGGTAAACAACGAAATAACAGAACACAGACGTGCAACAAAAAAGCCCCAGCAATTAAACAAAGAAACGAACAATTAGATATCAAAACTGAGGATGTTTTTGTTTTAACATAAAATGACTAATAAGTAATGCATTATATTTCTATTACACGTATATTAGAAAACGAGACAAAGGTGGAATAAGACCGAACCAAAGAGTGTACGACATTTGTTTGTACGATTGCTCTTAATGTCAATATCAATTCAACCTTTGCATCTTCTATGTCGCAGCATAGGATAGTGACATATGATATTGTCGACAATTTTATCTCATAAAATGACTACATGTGATGCATTATATTTCTACGAAACGTACATTAGAAAACGATATAATGGGCAAACGATACCAAACAAAATATTGTACGATCCTTTTGACATTTGTTTGTACAATTGGTTTAGAATGTTAATATCAATTTCAACATACGCATACTCCATGATGCAGCCTATAACGACAGGTGATGGTAGACTCCTTCGAAGATTTTTTTATTAAATGATCAACATGTGATGCATTAGATTTATACAACAAATATATAATAAAAAACGAGACAAAGGTTAAAAAAAAATATCAAACCAAAGATTGTACGATCTCTTTGACAATTGTTTGCCCAATTGCTTAAGCCTCGGTCACATTAACGGATAACTCGAACAGATGCCTAAAGGCTCGGTCACACCTGACCGGAGAGCACGAACGGACGCCTGACGGATGATAATAACAAATGTCCGTTGACAAAATTGTTATCCATTGGGAGTCCGTTGATGTACTGATCAAACAAAACGGACGCGTAAAGAATGCATAACGGACACACACCGGATATGTAACGTACGAGACACGGAAACGTACCGGACAGAACGGATGTCAAACGTACATCCAACAGATGAGAACCGCTTAAAACGGACACTTAACAGAAGCGTACCGGATAAAACGGATGAACAAGGTATCTCCTACGTTGCATATCGGGTGTGTGTCCGTTATGCATCCGTAACGTGTCCATTTGATTTGGTCAGTACATCAACGGACTCCGAACAGATAACTTTTGTTAACGGAAAAATTTTATTTTCAACTGTTAGACGTCCGTCTGTGCTATCCCATAAGGTATGAATGAGGCTTTAGAATGTTAATATCGATTTCAATCTATGCATAATCCATGATATAGTTTTTAATGGCAGGTGATGCTAGAATCCTACGAAAATTATTTTATAAGATACTTACGTGTGATGCAACATATTTCTATTTAAGTTAATGAGAAATTAAAATAACGTTTTTTTTTGGTTAGACCACATATTGTTTGAACATTTTGACATTTGTTAGTTTTATTTCTTTGAAGATTAATATCAATTGTTCATTTGCATTATGGATGTTGCACCATTGGAATGTAGTGGCGTCACTGATGAGTCTTATGTAGACGAAACGCGCTTCTGGCGTATTAAATAATAATTCTGGTAGCTTTGATAATTATCTACACCACTAGGTCGATGTCATTGGTGGCAGACGTTTCGTACCCGAGTGTATCACCAGCCAAGTAGTCAACACCTCGGTGTTGACATGAATATCAATTATATAGCTATTTTTAACTTCAACTATGTACATGTTTGGCTTAATAACTGTTTTGATTTGAGTACCACTATATCAACGAAACGCGCGTCTGGTGTATTGAATTATAATCCTGGTACCTTTGACAACTATAACGACCGAAGTGCGTTGTTTTATCAATTCTATTGTATCAAAAAATGAGACAAAGAATATAAGCAATATATATAACCATACATATCTTGTGAAAGTCGGTAGGACGTTCAACTGCTGTTAAGCGTCAAGAATTATGATTAAATACACTATACCGTTCATCAAGTTAAAACATGTTTAACAACTATTTCCTGATTGTAATCTTTAAATATAAAGATGGTCTCATGCAATGATGACCTCAGACATTTTTAGCTTTTCCTTTTCTCATTATAATCACAACATAATACAAATAATAACAAAACAAAGACATTCATATGTTAAAACGAGACATTTCTTTATAGACAATCGTCTTCGAATAGGCCAATCTCTACCGGTAATGCTTGGCACAAACATATATCTGTACCTGGATAATAAAATGTGAGAATTTCAAAAAGTCAGAATTTTGTTATCTGTTAATAGGCTATTGGTTATGATCTTCTCATATATGTTATGATCGTATGATACTAAACCCCTAACGGGAAGGATTGTGCCTGATGTTCATATGATGAAATCATAATCTTTCAGTCAGTTTAATTGAAGTCTGGAGCTGGCATGTCAGTTAACTGCTAGTAGTCTGTTGTTATTTATATATTATTGTCATTTTGTTTATTTTCTTTGGTTACATCTTCTGACATCAGACTCGGACTTCTCTTGAACTGAATTTTAATGTGCGTATTGTTATGCGTTTACTTTTCTACATTGGCTAGAGGTATAGGGGGAGGGTTGAGATCTCACAAACATGTTTAACCCCGCCGCATTTTTGCGCCTGTCCCAAGTCAGGAGCCTCTGGCCTTTGTTAGTCTTGTATTATTTTTAATTTTAGTTTCTTGTGTACAATTTGGAAATTAGTATGACGTTCATTATCACTAAACTAGCTTATATTTGTTTAAGGGGCCAGCTGAAGGACGCCTCCGGGTGCGGGAATTTCTCGCTACATTGAAGACCTGTTGGTGACCTTCTGCTGTTGTTGTTTTTTTCTATGGTCGGGTTGTTGTCTCTTTGGAATATTCCCCATTTCCATTCTCAATTTTATTTGCCAATTCCTGTTTTTGACCCTGTAATTAATGCCATTTTTTTTTGGTTGTCTCCCTAATGAGGGACATTAATTTTTATTTACAATGAAGAGCTAGCAGAAAGAGCAAATTTACCTATGCGTAATGTGAGTAAACTTCAAGGTTTACAAATCTGTTAATTTTATTAATTTGTTGCTAAGCCTAATACTTTTGACATCTGAAATTATTTTGCACGAAAGATTAGTTAAACCGCCGAAACATCCCTTTCAATTCATTGGGGAAGGATCTTTTTGTTCGGTATGAAACCAGTGTACGATTGATAAAGGGAAGTAATTTGTTTAAAAAGTGTGTAATAACAGAATCAAATCGGTAATTGGCAAATGGACTATTGATAAAGATGACTAATGTCAATCAAGTATTACGTTATAGGTCTTAATTCATATATGTATGGTTTTGCTCATATGATTAAAAAGTTGGTTACAACTGAAATAAAAACATATAATTTGATTGGGTAGCTCGTTGTATAATCCAAACCTTTACATTTTTAAATTATTATATGCATAGCTTATCTATGAGTTTGACTGTCACTGATCTGGTATATTTTGTCCTCTGTTATAAAGTTATTTCACAACAAAGCTACTTTACATTTTTAAATTATTATATGCATAGCTTATCTATGAGTTTGACTGTCACTCTGGTATATTTTGCTCCTCTTTCATAAAGTCATTTTATTATATGCATAGCTTATCTATGAGTTTGACTGTCACTCTCGTATATTTCGCTCCTCTTTTATAAAGTTATTTCACAAGTTATATCACAAGTTGACAGTGATTTAAAAAAAAAAAGGCGTGGACATAATTGAGTTGCTCATGCAATTGTTATATTAGTTTGCCCTTGCGTTGTCAAGCACTCTAAAATTGTATCGCCTTTTTGTGTCTTGAACATAATGTAAGTGTTTTCCGCGGTTCTATGAAAAAATGTGTATTTAGAATTTATACCGTTTACGATATTTTAGAGTTACACATTGCAAAACTCACAAATCAAAGCAGAATAGTCATAGCGGCATTGTTGTTCAATGACAAATGTGTATGAAAAAGAACGGGAAATATATTTATTAAACTATTGACCGGAAAAACATCTGTGGAGTAAAATAGCGCAAATCTTGAAATCTTTTTTTCAACAGAAAAAAAATTATTGAGGTATAATAAAATAAACCTTTATTAAGATATAACACAAACATATTAGTTTTCCTCTACATGTGTCACGCCAATTAGAGTAAAACTAAGCCATCTATGTGTTTGACATGGATTCAAAATCACTGACCTACAATTTGGTCCGACATCCTTAAAACGACTGGGGGAAGTTTTCCGAAGTTATCAATTCTCTTTCCGTGTTTCTGTTATAATCACACTAAAATAAAATGGACAAAAGTATTGCGACACCAAATTGAAATTCAAATAAAAAAAAAAAAACACTCTATTTATTTGTGTTATAATGTGTTGAAATAGAACAAGCTAAACATTATTTAAATATCTCCCGAGCTTAATCAATAGATATTGACTCGATAAGTTCTTATCTGCACATGCAGCTACTGTACTAGTAAACAATAAAACAGATGTTTTTATCCTCATTGTTTTCAACACTTTAAATAACCAGGTTTATAAAGTTATGTAGTTGGTCATCCACAACTCATAACTGCAGCAAGATGACAGATAATCAGCATGAGAGAAGCAGTTATGTCGCTGGGACAATTGCACGTATTGTTGATCCTCACCATTCCACTATATGTCGTTTTGAGAATAAAAATCACGCAAGAAACGATTTTAAAAACCTTCAGAGAGATCAAGAGGAACCCTATAACATCTGCTAGAGAAAATCAAGCATAATGAAGGTTGGCCAGAAGGAAACCCATTGCAAACAATACAATCCTAAAAAGAGAGGGATGCCCATATAGGAGCCTTTAAACAAGAACTGTTCGAGTACTGGTTATCGTGCAGTAAGACCATTTCGGGGACCTTTGCTTTCATACAGACGCACAGTTGCCCATATCCAATATAGTGACGACCATTCCAAAGTTGAAAATTATCATCGAGGAGGAAGATCCATTGTTCCAATGGAATTCAGTTTATCTTTCTTGGTTCGATCGTAGCCAAAATTTGATCCATATCGAGCATATATGCGACACTATTGGGCGTAAAGTGCACGAAAGGACACCCCAGTTCAAACACGTCATGTAATAAACAACACCCTTCGTCAGGAATGGTTGCTGCTACCTTAGCAACTACTTAATCGACTTATGGCAGGAATCAGAAGACGTTAAGATGCAGTTATCCGTTTGAGTATATGCTGCGCACAAAGTACTAATTATTTGGCGTATAACGATCAACCATGATGTGAACAGTCATCTTAAGATTAATTTTGAAATATCTGACAACAGTAATAATTCGACTACAGTAAAAGTTGTAAAACGCATTTTTTTTGTACATAAAACACTTTTTGTTATAAACATTTTGGTTAGAGAAAACATTTTTTTTTATACATTTTTTGTTCGTTTTAATGCTAATGTTATCATTAACTACGTTTCAATTTTATTTTACAAATATTTTATCATATTCCACCTAAAATAAGAGACAGATTTTTAAAGTTTTTTCCATGTGTATAGATCATTTGGAAGGTCGTGCGATCCCCTCAGTTTTTTAATGCTATCTGCATCTGTCTCTCCTTAATGGTTGTTTTTATATTTTGTTTTCTATTGCTTTGAATGTCACGCATATGTCACGCTAATTAGCGTAAAACTAACTAAGGCATCGTGACGTCAATGTGTCTGACATGGATTCAAAATCTCTGATCTAAAATTTGTGCGACATCCTAATTAAACAGACTGGGGAAAGTTTTCCGAAATTATCAATTCGACTTCTGTTATGCTGGTAAAACCATTTCTTTTTTTCTAATAAGTTCTATTATAATCACACTTAAATAAAATCGTAGCAATAAGTTGTTGGATTTTATCATAAAAATAACTTGACGAATGTACAATATGAGCTTAACACAATATAAGGACACCCTTTGGCTCGATGATTATATTTAACGAGCCAAAATTCTGGAAACATGATCATCTGTACTTTCATATTAAATCAGTTTTTGAAATGCTGCCTGCATCTGTCTCTTCTTAATCAATATATCAGATTTTAACATTTGTAAAACAGACTTGATTGTTTTTACAATTGCCTGAGATGATAATATGTTGATATTAGTTTTAACATATGAATAATATGATGCAGCCTTCAATTTTGATTTTATGTTTGAAAACGTCGATTTTTTTTATAAACTGACCAACGTGGGATGCATTATGTTTCAAGTATTCTGTTGACAAATCTGATGAACACACTTCACAAACTATATACAGATATTATCATTATTTTTACCTTTAGTTTTTTGTTTAAAGTTCACATACTTGTATTTTAGTTATTTGCTTACCTTCATGAGTGTATATTGAATGTTTAAAACGATACATTGAATGACATTTTCAATGGGTTTCATTTTCGCGATTTTATAGCTGCTGCAAACAAAGCGATAATTGCAAATACGCGAAATAAAAGCCCGATATACGGTGTTCTTCTAGCGATTCTACGTCAGAGTCAATGTTTATCTAACCATGTGTCTGTCATGGTAAGGATTCGGTCTCAGAGTTCATAGTATTTCAATTCTTATGGGTGGATTTTGCAATCGTCTTTTAATTATGATGAAGATGATAACACAATGTTGACTTCTGCACCTATTTTTGACATTTTTACCTATTCTGTCTGTTTGTTTTGTTCACGCATCGTTGTGCTAGATAAACTAAGTTAAATCCCCTCTTTTCTACATACGAAAATGTCAGTACAAAGTCAGGATCATGACAGTTATTATCCATTCGTTTGATGTGTTAGGGCTTTTACTTTTGCCATTTGATAAGGGACGTTCCTTTTCGATTTGTCATAGTCCAGAATTGTAAGATTTATATTTTGACATTTGTTTGCATATCAATATAAATTTACAACTTTTGCATACTATTTGATGCAGTCTGAATTGCCAGGATGTTAGAATCCTTTGAAGATTATTTTCTTAAAATGAATAACGTGTGATGCATTATATGTCTACTTCATGCATATTAGAAAACAAGATGAACCTGAAATGAAATCAGACTAAAGACTGTACGATCTTTTTGACTTTTTTAACAAGTGCTTAATATTGTAATATGATAATAATATAGTTATTAGTTTTATTTACCAATGTTCACATTTTTGTATTTTCATGGTTTACTTATCTTCATGAACGTATATTAAATGTTCAAAGAGAGACAACTCTTATCTAGTGAGGAAAATGTTCCATTGGGTTATTTTTTGTAATTCTATAACTGCGAAAACAAACAGAACATTAAACACATGCTAAAAAACCCGCTATGCGGTATATAAAAGAAAACAGGACATGAGATTGTAAGACCATTTTGACATTTGATTACATTTTAATATAAATTTTCAACCTTTGAATCTTCGTTAATGCAGTCTTCATTGGCAGGTGATGTTTGATACCGTCGAAGATTTTTTTCAATAAAAAGGCTAACCTGTGATGCATTACATTTCTACTAAACGCATATCAAAAACGAGACAAAGTTGAAACTTTTGTCATTAAACGATCGTTAAAAAAAGGTTACATATGTATACCGCTGTTCAAAAGTCATAAATTGATTGCAATACTGAGGTGAACCAAAAACAAAGGCCAACAAATAAAGAAACAAACTATTTGATAAAAACTATTACAAACATTAAGACACAATATACCAAAGGAAAATTCAAGTTCATAAGTCGACTAATCACACTAGTCAAAGCATTTGCTAAATTCCAACATTGGTACATAAAAATCCTTCATGAATATTTACCAACATGTAGATAAAAGGAAACAAATCGACGAAATGACAAAATTATTCTACAAAAGACGAAACATAATATGAACGACTGAGCAACACTTTTTTTTTATCTCCTTAACTGCCATGTTTTATCTTATATTATTTATATTTGGAATATTCGGTCATCAATGCTCGTCAACTTTTTACTTGTTTGGCTTCTAACTATTTTAATCTGAGCGTGCAGATAAGTCTTATGTAAACGAAATTTACATCTGAATTTTTCACTAAATATCCGTCATTGTTGTCTGTCGTCTTTTAATCGTCAAACATTTAATAAATGATGTATTCTGAAATTACTCTATATCGAAACTAAACACATCGCCATATTAGTTTAAACATATTTATTTATAGTGGATTGGGAAACAAGTTTTGCAACTTATATTAATCCCTTTCCACTTTGCAGGTGCGAGTGCTGCCTTGTAACTACATTAGTCTGCTCTTTGTCAAAATCTACACGGGCGTCTTTCACGTTCAAGAGATATATCGCCATATTTAATCTTCATAGAAGGAAAAGTATGACCACCAGAACCAATGATCGATGAAACTATTTCATAAAATTAGAAAATATTGTATTCATTAAGAGTGATGTAAGCGCACTATTTAGGAACTATAGAACATTGATTTATACGGAGACTCTATACAACCCATTTAAGACCTGTGTTACCAGCAACATCTCAAAAGTCGATATTTGTAACTTCAGTACCTGATAAAGGGTCACTCGAGGTGGTCTAGACTAAATTGAGTTTCTTGTTGTCTTTATGTATGTTTGTATAGAAATGATTCATACACATGTACAGGCAATTGATATTTATAATAAAAGAAGGGATAACTTAATCAGTAATGCATTGGCGTTAATCTACCAGTATTTTGGTAAAAGATCTTGTGTAACCAAACTGTCCGTTTTCAGCTCGCCCCGTAACAAAAATTCATTGAAAATGGACATAGTCATTTTGGGGCCCTTTATAGCTTGCTGTTTGATGTGAGGCAATGCTTTGTTTTGGTGACCGTATTTTTGTTTATTTTTACAAATTGTAACTCGGATGGAAATTTGATCTATAACGCAATGTTAGTCACATTTATATTTCGTAAAGAAGAATATATGACATATCCTAGACCAATGTTAACTTAAGGCGGCTATGTGAAAAATTGTGCACATCATACTACAAGCATGACATTTTGCATAGACCTTTCTCAACTACTACTCTTTGATTTCAGATAGGGAGGCATTTGAATAAAAATGTCTCTATTCCGGTGAAATTTAAAATGGCGGACATCATACTTAAATCAGCCCAGATCGGAGGCTAGTATGTGAATAGATGTAATTATCATGCTACTATCATAATATTTAGTACAAACTAAAACTGAGTAATTTTATTTTGTATTAATCAATTCATCCAAAACTGTACATCGAAGATATGGATTGAGGACTTACCTTTGAAATTTCCGCCATATTTTTTACCGGAAGTGTAACTTTGTATTTAAACATTTACAACAGAATAGAATTAGTGGTTTTGGGGAATAACTTAAAGCAAAAACTTTAATGACCACCATAAAAAACAACATTTTCTTAACATGTTGAGAAAAGTTGAATATTCAAATAATAAATTGATATTTCTATATCCTATTGTTTTGATATTACCGAAAGTAAGGATTTTAAAGATATACGTCTTATACATTGCTTCAAAGAGAAGCACCAAAGAAAGGTTCCTGCACAATGTAATGATAGTAGTAATACGTTAAAACACACTATAATTACCCACCCTAAAAATAAGCTTATTTTAGTACAATGTCCGCAATGTTTGATTTTACCGGAAGTAGGGGTTTTGAAGACATCTAATCTATATAATATATCCAAGTAGTAACAAACAAAGGTTTGTACTAAATATTATGACAGTAGCATGATAATAACACCTATTATCGCCGGCTTAGTATATATCGAGGATTTTGATTGGTTTACGCACGTCGTTAAAAAATCCATAGCCCCTGGGTGTTGCTAACCCAAATCCCCGGACGTTGCTAACCATTATCCCGGGGCACTTCACGCAATTTTTCCTTAGTTCCATGAATGCTCCTTGTGAAATATTGAATTCTGTAGATTATCCATCATGTTTCGTAATTAAATATTTAAAAAAAACTATTGTGTCCCTCAATCCAGTTTTTCTGTCTCCGTTTTAAAATCGTCTTATATTTGACTACCTGTATGGTTCTACCAAAGGTAGTACCCTTCACCCCGTAAAAAATTTCAATAAAACTTTTTTAGATAATGAAAAACCATTGTTTTCACGTTACACTTTGTACCCGAATTTCCATAAAACTCGTCCGATTCGGGGATAAATTCGTTATCTACGTTAATATCCGTAGACATGGATATTTCAACACCCTTCAGGACCCTGTACACGCTTCGGCTACGCCTCAAGGTGTACTGGGGTACTTCAGGGTGTCAAAATATCCATATCTACTGACATGAACATAGATAACTTATAATATCCCGTATGAATAAATCCCATCCTGCATGAATATATCACAACGTAGATAACTTATATTCACATACTACATGTACTAGTCTTCGATATTTGGCTGATTTAAGTATGATTTCTGCCATTTTGAATTTTACCGGAAGTGAGACATTTTTTGCAAATGCCTCCCTATCTAATATCAAAGAGAAATAATTAAGGAAGGTCTATGCCAAATTTCATGCTTGTAGCAGGATGTGCAAAATTCGTCTGAAATATGCTTGTAGCCTCCGGACTATATGATAACATTTGTTGTATAGTTTTTGTACTATATTTTTGACGTGTATTTATTCTAAGTGTTAATAATGTACTTTTACAATATCTTTGTTATTTCTTAAATTGATCTAGTTTTCCCATCACAGTTACGTGCTAGAATGCATGGTTTTGTTTTACATCTAAACAAAAACCGAACTCATTATCATTTTCATGCCAATGAATTGGTTTGAAAATACAAATAGTGTCAACCAAAAAGAATAGAGAAGGGCCTGTATTATCAACACGTATACCAAAGCTATTCTGATAGGAATACGAAAAAAAATCGGAATAATGGCTTTCGTACTTTTAAAATCGTACTTCATTTGGCTTTTTAAACATTTTTTGATTCGAGTGTCACTGATGAGTCTTTTGAAGACGAAACGCGCGTGTGGCGTACATTTTAATTTTGGTCCTGGTATCTATGATGAGTTTTTTTAAGAGAGGGACGAAAGATACCATAGGGACAGTCAAACTAATAAATCTAAAACAAACTGACAACGCCATGGCTAAAAATAAAGAATAAAACCAAAAAACAGCACACATGACACAACATAGAAAACTAAAGAATAAACAACACGAACCCCCCAAAAAACTAGGGGTGATCTCAGGTGCTCCGGAAGGGTAAGCAGATCCTGCTCCACATATTTGTTATACCAGTATGTTTGACTGCATTAACTAAGTAAATACACATGGCCGTTTGGTGGTGCTGTATATGTTCTGACGACAAACGGTCGAGATTTGGACGATTTGACTGAATATTTATCTTACATTTAAGATTACTTTTGTTGTAAACACTTAACAGATAACTGATTGCACGTCGATAGCACTGAATATATATTACAAAAATCTGTAATGCAATATGCGTAAAGTAAAAACTAACATTTATTCTGAATATGATGTAGAATATATGCAGTAAAAATTAATAAAAATGGTTGTAGATACTACAATACAGATGAGTGCAGTCAAAAGTCAACTATCTAATATCAGTTAAAGCAGTCATCAAACTAGTCATTAGTTTTATTAAGATATTCATCAGGTCTGCTTTATACGTTAATTGTTTGCTCATGATATAACAGCACCCAGATAGTACATAAAACTGTACACGTTGTATAAATAATTGCTCAAATCGAAAAAAGGCACATATATGTAGAAGATAAAAAAATCGGTGCATAAACTCTTTCTAAACTTTTAAGCCATTGGTCCCATTAGTACCATTATGTGCATTGGTACCATTTTCCAGTAGAGCTAGTTTAGTTTCTAAGATGTCTTCTTCATAATGATTATCTAATGGATCTTCGCACGAGTTATCACAGCATTTCGATTTGGCATTACAATTCCCTATACTTTTTTCTCCTTTATCCTTTGGTCTTAGCTGATGGGCTTGTAATCCCTGGGGTTTTAGAAGTAAATGTAAAGTCTGAAATAAAAAAAAAATGATAGTTTGTTGTTAGTAATATCTATCATCGTTGTAAGTATAGAGTTTTAAAAAAGTACCATAAACGTTCGAGGTTTTGCTAGCCCCGAAACCATTTCAACCCTCCATTTTTTCTTAAAATATCCTGTATCAAGTAAAGAAAAATGGCAGTTGTTATCTTATAGTTCGTTTGTGTGTGTGTTGCATTGTCGTTTGTGTTTTCAATGTTTTGTTGACTTCAGTGTTTCTGTTGTTTCGTTGTTTTCCTCTTATAGTTGACGTATTTCCCTCGGTATTTAATTTGTAGCCCTGCCTTGATTTTTTTTCTCAATTGAATAATGATTTTAAAACAGCGGTATACTACTGTTGCCTTTATTTAGTATATAGTTTTAACTATAGAACACGGGTAAAATACACATACACAAACAGTCTAATGATATTTTTAGGATTTAGCTGAAGATTACTGCCTTATTGCTCTTTATGTATCATATGTATGTATGGGTATTATAGGACTACGTAATAGGCTCGTATTTTATTGAAAACCAATAGGATTATTTCTAAAATAGCTACTAGTAAATTAAATTTTTATATTAATTATGTTTAGTTTCTCATTGTACTAATCATCATGATCACCTTTTAAATGAATATACAATTTATTCATATCGTTTATGCACACAATGTATCTGTACATATTATTTTTGTGTTTAGATATAGGGAGATGTGGTATGAGTGCCAATGAGACAACTCTCTATCCAAGTAACAATTGATAAAAGTAAACCATTACACATGTAGGTCAAGGTACGGTCTTCAACATAGAGCTTTTGCATTATGACTTTTTTCTGTAAAATCTATTTACTCTTATGCAAATGAGCCTTCTCATTTACCTGGCAGAATTTAGAAGATAATAAGGTGGTGCCGTATTATCAAGTTTATTGCCAATTATATGCAGTCTATTTACTAGAACAAGCGAACGTATATATATCAAAAAGAATGACAAGTCATCGGAAAAAAAAATCTGTTAAATATTTTATTTTTCATTCTTAGAGGTACGATAAAAGGTGTATTCTAGATGTCAAAATAATATTTATATATACACGTTCATTCTACAAATAAAACTTGTACTTCTTACCTTAAAATTTAGTTTATATCGCCATATATTGAAAGGTATCATGAGTGGAATAAACATGACTGAAAACGAGGCCATACTCCATCCTATAACTATTGCCCAGCCTGGATACTCGTAAACACCAGACGGTCGTTTGTACTCCAAGTTTGAATAATTTATAATGCTCATTAGAAACATGCCCTAAAAATAGAGAAATAATAGAAACTGTTAAAATTTGTTTTAATGTTGGAGATTTATTTTGCTTGAGACAGCGACGTAACTAGTAAATTTCTGGAATACATTCTCATACTGCTATGGGTTCGTTCATATTCGTTTGATACCAATTTTCGTTGATTTTGTGGGTATAGGAAAACCACGAATTTTAAGGTTCAACGAATTACAAATGTTAAAAACGAAGGTATAACGACTTTGCCAAAACCACGAAATTAAATATCCACCAATATGCATTTTTTTGAAAAACACAAAAATTGATTACCACGACAATTAATGAATCCGTAGTACTTTGTATGCTGTATATAAATCATCATAGATACCAGGACTAAATTTAGTATATACACCAGACACTCGTTTCGTCTACAAAAGACTCATCAGTGACACTCGAATCCAAAAAAGTTAAAAAGGCCAAATAAAGAACGAAGTATAAAAGCATTGAGGACCAAAATTCCTAAATATTTTGCCAAATACAGCTAAGGTAATCTATGCATGAGGTAGAAAAACCTTAGTATTTCAAAAAATTCAAAAATTTGTAAGCAGTAAATTTATAAATATATAACACACTTTTATTACATAAATGGTGCATGGCTAGCCAACAAACTTTTCATTCGAAATCCAATATGTTATCATACACGTATAATGCAGTAAGAATAACATATAAATGACTTTCTAGGTGTATTATTTTTCAAATACATAATTTTTAAGGTATCATTTTCGATATGTGACCCTCCACTCCTTACCATAAATAAAAACATAACGTCATTTATATGTGTTGAAAATTACAGTCATTTTTGAAGTTATAGTACCAATACTGTAGTTATGTATTTTGGCGTAAATCACAGAATGGGTCTTTTTGCATATTGTGACTTTTTTTAGTTCTACCATACTCTTATTGACTTTAGCTCAATGTAATCAAGGTTTTCGTCATCAAATCATTAGAATCTATATTAACTTCATCTGCTTTTGTCACATATCAAGGACTTTCTGCCTGGTTGATAGACATGTTTTCAGACATATCCTCACCTTGGTAAATTTGTATTTGAATGTGTTACTGCTTATGTGTAAACAACCATATGCATGCTAACATTTAATTCATACTTATTAGTTTATTTGAACTTTACTTGTTTACAAACAAATCATTATTGTGTCAAACAATCATTACAAACAAAACATTGCCCTTTGGTCGGGTTCCTGTCTCTTTGACACATTTCCAATTTTCATTCTAAATTTCTTATTTAAATTTAATACACTATCCGATATTGTTCATGTCATTGATAATCAAACTGAATAGTAGTTAATCGATGTTCAAAAAAGCGTAAATCGATAAGAAGGAAACAACTCAAAGTAACAAAAAAATACATTTCAACTTCAATAGAAGCGAGTTCTAGTGCATCTCCTGTGTCGCATGCATCACCTACCAAACAAACTAATATTCACGATCGGGAATCGGATATATTCAGAAGGAATAACACGTAAAGAATATATGGACAAAAAGAGACGAAAATACCATAGGGTCATTGAAACACATAAATCGAAAATAAGCTGACAACGCCATGGCAAAAATAAAGAAAAAAAAGCCTATGTGACAAACAATATATAACAAAATACAACATTAAAAACTAAATACGCAGCAACACGAATTAAAACAAAAACTAGGAGTCATCGCATGTGATCTGGAAGGCTAAGCAGATCCCTAAACCACATAACAACAATGTCGCATAACAATGTCGCTGATAAGTTGAAACACTTTCAACAGTTTAACTAAAGAATCGAGAACGGTTGCTTGTAATAATACTTCTGTTCTCTATTATAACTGTGTGTCAACAATTTTACAAAAGTAAAGGTTTAAGCTTATAACTTATATTACCACGAATAAACGTGTTTATTTTTGTTAGGCTTTTTTAAAATAAACCAGAGAATCAATTTCGGTTTCAGTTAACGTCATTATCTTGCTTGAATAGCATAAATAGAAAAGTAAAATGAAAACAATAGTTCAAAATACTTACTAGACAAAACATCGGAGATAAAAATGTCCAGCAAAAACCCATGTATGGATTGATTCTGCGCCCAAGCATCATTTCAACATTGTCATAGAACCGTCTGACTCCTTCATACAACAAATATATCATTAATGAATTTACTAATCAAATTTGAAGTTATTTGTTAATTTGCTGTTGACAGTATGCATATATATATATAACATTGGATAAGATGTTTTGATAATTTCCTTACACCATGTTTGTTGTTGTCTTTAAACAAAACGTCAAATGATTGAGTGTACAGGCATTGTGCTGCAGGGATGGGGTTGATTACTTTAAAATGTAATCGATTAAATTGCAATTACTTTGCTAATAAAATGTAATCGATTACATTACAATTACACACTATTTCATATGTAATCGATTACATTAGATTACTTTTCTTTAAAGTAATCATGACTACTTTAAATTACTTATGATTACATTGTTTATTGCAATATCAAAGTTTTTTTATAACTTGTTGTCCTCACAAAAAAGCTTATTTTGGTGATTTTTTTAAAAGCCTTAATTTATTCATCTTATTCAAAAGAATTTTATAGACAGGTGCAGTATAACATGTGTAATTTGATAAAAAAAAAAGCTATAGACAAGTGTCCATTCTCTATGTAAAAGATATAGCTTTATTTTTTTTCTACAAATGTTAACCAACTGCCTAATTAACAAAAAACCTGAACAAATAAGGAAAAATTAACTAAGTATAGTATTATTGTCTGTTGGGACATAATTGACACACCCACTAATGTTTTTACAGGTGTTAATCACTACTTCCATTTTTTTCAACAAACAATAGGTGAGCTTGGGTATTTAAATGTTATTGTCTTAATAACAATATCAATAAAGTTAAAAGTGGTTGATTGTCATTATTTGTTTGAAAATTTTTAATACTTGATCTAATTAATAATCAATAGAATTATTGTCAGGTGAAAACATAAAACAGTTTTGTAACTTAGGAAAGTATATACATTTCTCTTTAAATTAAGAAACAGTTTATTGTAATAAAAGATATTTTGTAATTATGAAACTTCTGACGTCACCTATTGTTTAATATAACAATATCAATAAAGTTAAAAGTGGTTGATTGTCATTATTTGTTTGAAAATTTTTAATACTTGATCTAATTAATAATCAATAGAATTATTTTCAGGTGAAAACATAAAACAGTTTTGTAACTTAGGAAAGTATATACATTTCTCTTTAAATTAAGAAACAGTTTATTGTAATAATAGATATTTTGTAATTTTGAAACTTCTGACGTCACCTATTGTTTAATATATATGCATATTGTTTGTAATATTATGCCATATATGTACACTGTACATGTACTTGTTTATACTGATGTCGACCATAAAATTCAAATTGGAACTTAATGTTTTCTGCATTTTTATTTCAATGTAGTTATGTAAAAATATTGGGTAAACTCATATATAAATATGAAATTGGAGTTAATATCAGAAGTTTCCAATCAAGGAAGAAAAAAATGCTTTCAAGGCATATTCTTGTTTTATAAGAGTTCAATCTCACAACGAAATATGGAGGGGCAGTTTAATTTAGTAAACTGTTAACAAAATGAAACACTGGGTTATACAAATTTATATAGATTATACAATTTATCACATTAGACAAGGTCCCATCATTGTGAATACTAGTTTCATGATATTTTATTCAAGCTTTACATTTTCTTATTTTCATCTTGTCTATCAAAAACTATTTTCATATATATACAAGATTTGTAATCAGCAAGTAATCATATGAATGTAATCTTAAAGTAATCTAAAAGTAATCATGATTACACCTGTTTTTTTGCAATGTAATCGATTACATTACAATTACTTGTAATCAGAAATGGCATAATTACTGATTACATAGGATTACACTGCAAAATGTAATCGATTACAGCTGATTACCATTACTGATTACGATTACCCCATGCCTGTTGTGCTGTAATACTAAACTGTATGGTTTTTGCTGAATGTTATAATCCTGGTACCTTTGATAACTATTGAAGTCAATACGGTGATCTATTGGTGCTTATTTCTATGTCGTTTGGTCTCTTTTGGAGTTATAATATTGGCAATCATACAGCATCTTCTGATTCTTTTAAATACATTATTTTTTGGTTCCATAAAATTCAGGATCAAAACCATGCAGACGAAAATTGATTAAGGTGGTACCTAATACTACAGGTAGATAACTCTGTAAAGTCAGCTAAACGTTTTAATTACGCTGTGTTGTAAAAGAAATATTAAGCATCTCAATGATCAAAATTGGTGTTTGTCAAATCGCTATATAACCAGTGTAATTTTCTGACAAAACGGTTGGTTCAAAATTTTAGAAATTTTTATATTTTTGTTAAAGGGTCAAAGTATATACTTTGACAAAATTTTATGAAAATTAAACGAGCCAAATTAATTTTAGTGAAAGTGTTGGGTACCACCTTAATGGCTGTTTTTTTTTTAAGTTTTCTATGGCAAAAATAAGGACAACACTATAAATGGTACACACATAAATAATTAAATGTGAAAGACGTGTTTTTGTCTTTTTATTAGGGACACTGACAAAGTAATAGTATATTGTAAATTAAGCATGATTTGCACCAGAGTTTCATTTTATGTTTTATATTTTAATCAATTGTTAATGATACCAGAAAATCCTTGAATAATATTTTACTTTTCATAAATTATGTATTGTTAAAAAAAAGATTAGTGTTTTTGAACATAAATTTGGCTTTCTATCAATACATACCATAAACCCAGGCAACAGCAACACATTCGAAAAATCCAATTAACAGTATGATGATGCATGTAGAGTAGAAATTGAAAAGCTCAAACACGTAAATACCTCCCTGTAATTGATAATACACAAATAAATCAAAAGAACCTTCCAAATAAAACTTCGTCATCCCATGACTATAAAAGTCGTTAGTGAAACATGTTGTTAACGCTTCAGAAGCATATGCGATCACCCTAAGTGTTTGGTAGAGGTTTGTGATGCTCAGTCGTTATTTTGTTATGTAGTGTTTTGTTTACTTTGTTTTTTGGTCGTATATCGTGATAGCCATTTAATGAGCCATGTTTACAGGTTTTTAAGACAGTATTATGTAAGATATAACATAAAAAGATTTGAATCCCTTACATTGCAGGAGTTATTATAGATATGTTAAATTTTGACTATTACACGTTGACAAAGCTACAACTTAATGTACTTTCAATAATATATTTGTAAATATATCTTAAAATAGCAATAATATAAAATATCTAACCTTCAACTTTTATTGAAAGTTTGTTTATAGTTTCCGTACAAATAATCATGTAATGTTAAACAAACCAACTCTACTTTAGGAGAATTGGGTACTACGAGAGAGTGCAAAACAACGTACGATAGACCAATGGTGATATCGTCAGCTCAAAACAAGCATTCGTGTCAGGTCATTTGATGTTAAAGATAGCCGTGTTGACATTTCCCAGCCTTTTAGATGTTTGATGTTCTTTTGGGATTCAATAGAAACTGGTTTAGTTTGCTTAATTGTTCTTATCAATCTAATTCTATTAAAATGTATCCTGTAGCCGGACCCTATCGTTTTTTGCTAATTTCAAACGATATTGCAATGTTTAATCACGGCTTCATCTGTTATGGAAAAAAAACACTTAGGTTTCTTGGACAGACACTAAGATGAGCCATCATGTGAAAGGTATCTATATGAGTAGGTTTCTGTTTTGTATCTTGAATGAATATTTTATTTTATCTTCCACATTTTGATGCTTTAAATAAATGCTGACATATTGAATTATTTACTATGTGCATAGTATAGTATTTGTATAGATTGTTTTTTGCTAATAACTATTCAATAGTTTAACTACCCAGATATAATTTCGCAGCAAAGGAAAAAATATTATAGCGAAACATTTTCCTTCGGATAAAAAAATAATAACAATTACTGTGACCTTTTTTTTTTAAACGGACCAAATTTCACCTGGATACTATTTTCTTTCCACTTACATGTGTCACCATACATAGTCCAAGTAAGAAATTCAGAAAGCAAATAAACGCTGTAAAAGCCTCCTTTCTATATTTCCGTCTTAAAACACTGGGCCATTGATCAACTATTGCTGTAACAACTGCCTCGACACCAACGAACTAAAAATAACACATAGGTATTATTATACAGGATTTTTTATTGTTCTAGGATTAATACACTAATACATATGCTTAACATTGGACCAATAAGTAGTAGGGGAATATACATTATACACACACACATGCAGGATGACGTGTCCATCGATTGGTTAATGCCTTATGTATTTCTGACACAGACAGACAAATTGAATTATAAATGAACACTCTCCAGACCAAGAACATTGAGAATATATATTAGTTAAGAAATGTTACTATAAAATGAACTGACAAGGGTTAACAGCCAGTTCAACTTAATTGTTATACAGCTCTCATTCTTGTCGAATATAAACATTCAAAACTTGTATTCAATCAACACAGACGTACTCAGGATCGAAAATCAGTTGTTTTGATTTTACAACGGAAATACAAATCATTGCATGAAAAGAAAATAATTACACATACTCATATTTTCATTTCGTAAAATACCAACAGAAATGTCCATTTTGATTTGAGAGGTTGTTCAACATGTTTAGTAAACACTAATTTTCAGTGTTTATTTTATTAAGAATTATTATCATACCATAGATACGTGGAGAAAACGAGGATACACATTAACTCTTAAAAAATAAATACACAGTCTAACCAATAAAATTGCATATCTGCCTTCAAATTTGCAAAATTGGGAAAATAACTAGACTTGTGTACTGCAGTAGTATTATCGTAGATGGCGGTATATCATGCATCTACCTTAATAACAATAGCTCGTGGTATAAAGTATTTGCTTGGTACATTCGTTATCATCATAATTTGTCTATAAGTTTCGAACAACATTAAACTAAATCCGACTAAGTATTTTTGAGTGTAAATTGACATTGCGATAAGACGTGTCACGGTACTTGTCTATCCCTAATTCATGTATTTGATTTTGATGTTATATTTGTTATTCTCGTGGGATTTTGTCTGATGCTTGGTCCGTTTCTGTGTGTGTTACATTGTAGTGTTGTGTCGTTGTTCTCCTCTTATATTTATGCGTTTCCCTCAGTTTTAGTTTGTTACCCCGATTTTGTTTTTTGTTCATGGATTTATGAGTTTGAACAGCGGTATACTACTGTTGCCTTTAAGTATGTAATTTACCAATCATTATTACTAGATTCCATGATCGTACATGAGAGTAAGAATACAGTATTATATTAAATATTTCAGAAGTAGGTGCATACCTAATAGTAACATTTTCTTTTCATTTTCAAACTTTTCGAAATTGTATTGTGATGACTACATGGTTTATATTAATATGTTTGTATGTATTAATGAAATGGAAAACTTGGAGAAGACGATCAAATAGGTTATTATCATATTCAAAATGGAAATTATGAAATAAGCACGACACTTCTCAAAGCAGTGTTGTAATCTATATTGATTTGTATACCTGGCTATCAAATCCAAGTAGAATCACCATAAAGAAAAACAGAACCGACCAAAATGGAGCACCTGGCATCATCGATACGGCTTTAGGGTAAGCTATAAAAGCTAGTCCAGGTCCTGTATAATGTATGTTATAACGGTTAGAACAAAAATCAGTATCATCATAAAATATCCCTTAGTCCCCCCTAAAAAAAATGAAATGAAAGTAAAATTAATCGCTGCATTTAAAATAATCTAAAACGTACTTGATAAATTCTTAAATGAAAGTAAAATGAATAGCTGTATTTAAAATAGTTTTAAAATTATTTGATTAAATCATTTACCACTGTTTTTGAAAGTTCATTATCATGTGTATTATTTTTCTTTAATTATAAATAGAAAATGTATTCTGAAGATTTGAAAAGTAAAAAATTAAAGCATTTCCCCTTTCAAAATGTAATAAAAAAGTGACAAATATAATAGTCAAAGCAGCCGTACAAAGCCTTTCAATATATGTAGGGCAATTTAAGATGTTAAAAAACTACTGTGTATGTGTGAATACCCAGTTCCAATGATAGATTTATAAAAAAGAAGTCAAATTGTTGCATTTAACTTTTAAGTTCATGCTTTTATAAGATATGTGTTCAATCATGTAATTATGCTCCTGTAATAACACGATTTCAATTTCAATGTTAACCAATCATGAACTTATTATTTGTAAAGATGATAATATGTGGTGTTACTGTGCATGAATTTATAGAATAGTTCTGGACATGATGAAGGACGTTTCATTTACTGAAACAAAATGAAAAATGTAGTTAAAACTGTCACACATATTTTAGTCAGTAAAAAGGCTATGTGTAACAGTTATTTTGGCTTCAGCTTAACTTTTCCGGTGTTTACCAGTTTCCATGACCAGCAAAAAACATAAAACCTTTAGATGGTTACTCTAATGACTCCAATCAATTGTTCGGTTCATTCATATCCACACGGATAAGAATTCTTATTTGTATGTTTAGGGGCTCATTATAACTTCGAGTAGGCTTTAATGATTAAGATAAGTTCAAGGATGAGAACAGGGAATATGTGATAGGATTTAGGGAATCCGTTAAAATACTCTCGGTACATTGGCCAATATCTATCGTATACTGTTTAAGTGTATAAGGTGACCTTGTCATATACATGTTTAGTATCCGAACAGTAAAAAAGGTTGTATTCGTCAATTTGGTGTCCTTTTTAGAGTTTTGATTGTTCTTGTTGTGTTTTTGCTGATTTTTCTAACCTGACTCCGCCACTTTGTCTATGGAAGTATCTTGTACGAAGGCCATGTGACCCAAAATTGTAAAGATGATTAATCCAGCTAATAAACTGGTCCCAGTATTTGTACATGCGAAAATGATGCAGTCTCTGTGAATAAAAGAAACATTTCGAAACTGCCCTTAAACGAACACATTGTCCGACCTATTGGTTTTTTTTTCGCTGCCCTGTGCATATTTTCCCTGACCGTGTGAGGTCATGTTCGTGTACTTAAATTCATTTAAAAGATTTACATTGACTTTTACCAGTTTAATTTTGCGATATGCTGAAACATTACAATAGAAAGATTATAGCTAAATACATTTACAACATATAACGTCTGCTTTTCAATACAAATATCAAAATGTGTTCATTAATGCAAATATCTAAAAAGTTACCAGATATTATTATCTAAAGAATCTTCATAAGTTCATATAAAAATTTCAATACGCTGAATGTAATATGATTTTGTTTTTTCCATGATTACTAATTTTTCTAAAATATACTAGCGACCCTCACTCATTGTAGTCATCTTATTTGTTCATGTTATCAAGTTCATTTACCTTTGAAACTTGGTCACCTCCATTTAAATACTTTTTATGCTAATTATGATACATTTCCTGGTTGTCATATCAATCATACAGTACATGTGTTTAATGTTTTATGGTTGGCGCCCATATATCAACAGTCGTGAAAAGTATTTATCTTGACATGTTCTCATCAATTTAAATATATATATACGAAAAATTTAAATATAGTGCATTTTTTTCGGAGTAGTATTGCATAAAGTTTCCGTGTTTTAAATTGAAACGCATTGTAAATAACGTTTTCTACCTTACATAATAAATTTTCGCTTCATGCTTATACAATATAAACGGTACCGTTTTTAAAATGCTGAACACAATCGTTTAAGTAAGGGTTACACCTCCATAAAGAGGTGTTTCCTCTTAGAGGAGGTTTATACACAGAAAACGTTTACCTGTGTACTATTGGTTTAATGGGACATTCCAAGCCTATGTGAAAGTGTTTTCAGTTTTGGTTTTTAGCTTAATAACATACTTGTAGGAGTTATGTTTGAACTTGTTGAAACTTCCAAGAACTGTGAGAGAACCAACTCCAATAGAATAGGTGAAAAATATCTGAGAACCAGCGTCAACCCACACCTGAAAATTATAAACAGAGGATTAAAATTACGATTCTAATATGACGTCCTTATTACGCTTTGAAAACAAAGCCGTGTTCTAATGAGCACATGCGCACACATTTACTATTTATATTAATATTATATTTCTATATTATTTCAATCGTTATTCTATAAAATATATACATTCAAGTATCTTACATAAACTTTTATAATGTATGTTATATCGAACAACATATATTTACCCTGCTCGTATTTTTTAAACTTATCAAATATGAAATGTAATGTACAGACTCCCCGGGGAGGAAACGGGAACAGCTAAATATTTTAACGGTATTTTCGTACGCTTCGACCTATAAAAATAATGTATTTGTCCTATTAGAATCGGAATAATTCCTTCATGTTATGTTCTATGCTCATTTTAACACGGGTAGGCATTACATTTGACTACATTTTACACCTCGCTAACGCTCAGTGTAAAATATCGACAAATATGCATACCCATGTTAAAATGGGCATAGAGCATGACATGAAGGAATTATTTCTTAAATTATCAACATAATTGTATTTGCATCAACAATTATTATAAATTTATATCTTGTGTACCGGATACAGCAGATGTTAAATATTAAAGACTTTTTCAATATTTTAAGTCAGACAAGTTTCAAAGTAATTGAAAACTTTTTATCTGTTAAGATAAATGATCACAAATTGTTCAACGGTTACATCAAAGTCATGTGTATACGTACTTGGTAATTTGTATAGATACATGTCACAAATAAATGTTTGAAATTTATAAATATCATCCCCTATTCTGTTATAAAATCAATTTTATAAACCTTAAGATCTTGAATATAGTTATTAAATGTACCAGGATTATAATTTAATACGCTAGACGCAAGTTTCGTGGCTACCAAAAATGCTACCATGCATTATGACGTCACATATAAATAACACCACTTCCCACAAAGCTTTGAAAAAGGAAGGATAAAAATCATTTAAGAAATAAATTCCACCACTATAACTCATGTATTTCGACATTTCTACACTCTAAACAGTTAATTTATATTTTTTAAGAGCTCGGCAAGCCCGCGTTTTAAATATTAAAATCTAACTGTCTCGAATGGAGAAATATCTTAGCACACTTGTTGCAGTTGTGAAATCTATATGTCTGACCTTAATGCACCTATATATCTACAGACGTACTTAGTATTTAGAAAATTGAAATGAAAAATAGATAATTTATGTTTTGTCAAAAAAAATGTTCTAAATTCACTACAACCTGTTCATTCATATCAAAGTCTTAGACAAGGGCAATGCGTTTCATGACCTTCAAATTGTTTTATTACAACACAATGAATGTGCTTGCTAAAGTTATATGGCATGCATATAATTTAAACAACAGAGTTTAGTAAGTACCATAAAATAAATGTAATTTATAAATAAACACTCTTACATTAATAAAAAAATATCGTACTGGTACGGTGTTACTCAATTGTATACTGATCGGCAATATAGATAACAATAATGGAAGATGGACGATGATTAACTTGAACTCAACATTTTCTAATTTGTCCCTTATGAGACAATAAAAAAGATAACTTGGGGAAATCGATAAATACAATTGGCAAAATAATATACTGTTCAAAAAATAAAACGAAGCATGCATATCATTTACACCACGACTTTAAGCAATTGAATCTTTCGTCAAACGTCCTTCTTCCTTTTAAAACATTTTAACATTAATATATAAGCCACTTAACCACATAGGTACGTCATACTCGATTTATACTGATATAAATAGTGGAGGGAAGACAGAATGAGTCTTATTGCTGGTAAACATTTTTTGGCCAATGTTTTGTGTTTTACATATGAGTATAGCCTGACAAAAGGATATATATTTTTTTATTTAGAACCATAATGGACAGAGCGATAAATAAGCTTTGTTCAAGAGTAAAACCGACGAAGAGACAACCACCACTAAAATGACCGACTTACACCAGGCCTCACGGTCATAAAACTTTTGAGCATGATTTTTGTACTCAGACTCGAAAATCAACCAATCAAATTGCTGGATTTCATGTTTCGAGCACGTTTTTTGTGCTCTGAGCAAAGTTTTATGCCTTCAAGACCAGATCTGAACTCAGGTGAGTTTCTCTAGCACAAAAAAAATAGTAATGATTTGATATGGACGAAACTTTAATTTAGCCATACTCGATAAAAAGATAAACCGCTCATTGACCAAAAGAAAATTTTGTACAGACAAGAAATACACTTAAATAAGGGTTGAATTATACTAATCTCAAAGGGTACAAAGAATACGACATTTCGTTAAACCAGTTTTTGTTATTCACGCTATAAGATGATGCATGTTATTCGGACAATTCCGTTGAAAAAATGAGTGGATTTAGTATTATAGAAAAAACAATATGATGAAAGCAGACAACACAGTTTGAATGAATTATCAAATTGGTAATATCTTTAATCAGGAAAAATAGAAAATAAAACCATCAAAGTCCTAAGTAAAACATTTTTATAGACGAATTTAAAGACACTATGTTATCCATATAGACTAGAAAGATTGATGCATATCTTGTGTAGAATTACAACCTTGATCGATACCTCTAATGATCATAACCGAACAATTTTGATAGACAGATGCTATATAGTTATGTTCTATAAATAGCATTTTCATTAAACGAATAACATACAGTTTTACAAATTTCCTAATACTTTTTGATTGCATTCCTCTATTTGTCTTATCTATAAAACAATATCATCATAAATATATTGTATATTGTTTTTGTTTTTAGAAAGAAAAAAAGAAAAACGTTCTAAATATTGACACCCTGCTGTTTACTAATATTAAAGTTTAAGACAAGGGCAATGTAACCTTGTGACCTTCATAATTTTTTATTACAACAAAATTAATGTTCTTGCCACATTTGTATGGCATGTATATCATTTAAATAACAACGTTAAGTTAGTGAATCAATCATCAAGAGTACGTTATCCACTTTTGGACGTTCTAACAATATTAGTCATTAATGTACGTTGTTACTCAATTGTATACTGAAGGACAATATTAAAAGAATTAGGCGAATGAAAAGGATTGTGTGTTGTTGAAAGAAATTTGTTGTAAAAACGTTTGTTGTGTCATTTTTAAAAAAGACGAAAAATACCAAAGGGATATCGAAACCGATAGTCGAAAACCAACTAACAATGCCATGGCAAAAAAAAAACACAAAACATAAAAACAAAAGTACACAAAGCTCAACGTATACACACCACCGACTAGGCATTATGAGCCATATAAAACACAGGTTCGGGATTTACTGTCCTCCGGTAGGACAATTATGAGTTACGGTTCAGGTTTGATAAGCAAATAATAATAATAATACAAAAGGGAAACAAAAATCATATTTTACAGATCGAGAAATAAGCAACCGTGTGCATAAGAAAATACAACGAACAGACAAATAAAAAGCCACAAACCATCTCCCACAAAAGTATAGATTTGCGATCTCATGTTACATTATAAAAGAGATAAAAGTGTCTAAGTATCTAGTGAAACCAGTTTCGTTCCTCATGCTATGATGCAACACACCAAATTCATATAACTCAGTGTTGTCTCTAAATCTATATACGAAGCATGAACTCTCAAGGTTCATGTACTTTAAATAGACATTTTAACTATTTTTTATTCGAACCAAATAGAATATGATGTATATGTCTTTTGTAAGAAACTTTGGACACTTGCATTTTGCATATAGTGAACATTTATTAGTGAACAACCCGATGGGTGCCACATGTGGAGCAGGATCTGCTTACCCTTCCGGAGCACCTGAGGTCATCTGAGATCACCCCTATTTTTTGGTTGGGTCCTTATTGCTTATTCTTTATATTTTCTATGTTGTGTCATGTGAACTATTGTTTGTCTGTTTGTCTTTTTCATTTTTAGCAATGGCGTAGTCAGTTTATTTTCGATGTCTGAAATTGACTGTCTCTCTTGTATCTTTCGTCCCTCTTTTATAGATATCATGTTTGCGAAAGATGATTTAATGAATGATTAAGATTAAGTATCGTATGTATGTATAACGCTGTACTCTTTTTGATAAAGTCTGTGTCAAATCTTATCCAGTTATAAAGATACATTATCACAATAAGGGTAAGGTTTTAACAACAATTTGCCCAGTGTAAATGCGTAATAATTTTGTTTGCAGTATTATCAGATTGTTTTAATTTTCAAATTAAACAAATAAATTTGACGTCAATTATTGTTCTTATGTTGCATAAGTGCCTTATGTTTCCTTACATAACACATGTAAACTGCAACACTACGTCAAATTATATCCTGTTAAAAACATACATTACCACAAAAAAAAAATCGAAGGTTATCATAACAAACAAATTATCAACGTAATAATTCATTGCAATTTCATGTTCCATTTTTTGTTATTTTGTTTTTTTTTCAAATATTTTTATCTTCATATCATACCGTTTTACTTTTACTTATTGTCAATCTGTTTTATAAAAGCCTGGTTTTACCTGTTTATTCAGTGAATTATATTGTATAAGCAGGCTGTATAAAAATAACAAGGGACAACAAGACAAATACCTCCTTTTATGTATATGTGAAAGTTTGTCTTGACAATAACATTAATTTATAATGTGAACTTGAGTTGTCTGCCGCACATTTCAAAGCTTGAATTATTTGCATTATTTGCCGGTACTTTCCGCCAAATTCATACAAAATTATTAATACACTTTTGTATTCAATCTATATCATTCCTGTGGCATGTCTCCGTTTTTCAATTAAAAGACAAATAACTCGGTGCCATCAAGTTAAAGGAGTTATGACAGATGATCATTTAAGACTTATTGTGTGTATTCGTTTAAAATTTACCGTAAGACAATAAGACATTATCAATGTTTCCCACAGTTTATTTTTAAACTAAAACTCCAAAATGCAATTTGTTTTAGCAATAATGTTAAGGGTATTCGTCATGTTCGTACTTTTTTATTGTATATATATCATTTATCCTTATGCTATAGAAAATAAAGGCAACAGTAGTATACCGCTGTTTGAAATTCATAAATCGATTGTGAAAAAAAAATCTGGTTTACAAACTTAAACTGAGGGAAACACATCAAATATAAGAAGATAACTACGACACAACAGAAACACAGCACTAAAATGTAACACACTCAGAAGCGAACTATAGAATAACAATCGCCATTTTACCGACTTGGTACAGGACATTGTAAGAACAAAATTATAGGTTGAACCTGGTTTTTTGGCTAGCCAAACCTCCCGCTAATATGGCAATGTTCAATATAACATTACAATGACAACATTACAGGACAGGACTACAAAACAAAACATCGACTTACCTGCATGTCGGAAAGTTTACTTAGATTAGGCTTTAAGTAATATATGACACCATCAATTGCTCCTGGTAACATGGAGTTTCTTATCAATAAGATGAACATGAAGAGATAAGGCGTTGTAGCTGTGAAGTACATAACCTGCAATGGTATAGATAAATTATGAGCACCTGATACATGAAATTACATCCGAGTTTGGTTGTGTTTTTGTTCAGTATTTATTTGTGTTTTGTATACTGTTGTTTCCCGTCTTATTCTATTTTTTGCCTGGCGTTTGTTTTCGTCTTTTGATTTTGAATGCCATTTTGGTATCTTTTGCCACTCTTTTATGCATGTTATGCGTGCCATATGTTCTTTCTCAACTCCAATTATAACGGTTAGTTTTCTAATCGATTGAAGTTGATGACGCACACATCGTTATAATATAAGGTAAATAAAACGTAAGGTGACAATATGAAAAAAAACAAAGTAGAATTTGGAATTTGTTATACATGTAATATAAATATATGCACGAAAGTTTGTAAGCAATATTCCTTTTGATGTTTTGCTGTTTTATGCTTACTTTTCAAGAATACAGTCAAAACTTCACCAAGATATAATAATACAATTTTGAAGCCTATTTAACATGTTTAATGTACAGAATTTGAAATCAGTTACTGTAAAGGAGTTGTGTATACATTGTTTGCAAATTTTGCAAGTTATTTAAAAGTTAAATGCAAAGTTAGGAGTCAAAAAACTTTCAAGCTGATTGACCTTTTAGAAAACTGCAACACATATCATACTTGGTTTGTTTATGACTGGTTTTAAAGCAAAAATGTTTCACCGTTTAGAATTTTAAGTCTTTGCTCTAGAAGCGATTTACTGTTATAATATTTTTTTTTTTTTTTTGGCTAAACATTTGTTGTCTTCGATTTATGTCTCATACGACTTAAACCCGAGTTCTGGCTGCCTTATATCTAATGCAGATTCACCTTATTTTTGTCTACAGTAGAGTACGAAAATAAAGATGATAGTATAGTATGATCATCAAGATGAGGAACAGTTTGAACATCAAGATTGAAGAACAGTATGCGAAACAAGATGATATCTATATAATTAAGATCAACATGATAGTATACTATGAAGATCAAGATGTTAGTATACTATGGAGATCAAGATGAAAGTATACTATGAAGATCAAAATGAAAGTATACTATGAAGATCAAGATGATAGTCCAATCTAGAGATCAAGATGACACATCACTATGACGATCAAGATTATAGATCTACATACCTTTCCGGAAGACTTTATACCTTTACATATACATAGATATACGGCGATCCAGGCAAATAACAAGCATAAACAAATATCCCATTTTATAGCTCCTGGCTGATCAATACCATCTGAAATTCCTAGGACTTTATTTCTGAAAAAGTTATTATATTGTTTATCAACAAGAACGCATTGCGATGATCTTTCGATTCATTGAACTATAAAAGCAGATATCAATTATTTCGTTTGAGTCTTTGAGAAAGATATATTATTTGTCAAGATATGTAAAGTATGAAATGCAGTGTATATTTTTTTTCTTAGAATGACGCGTTTGACTCAGTCTATATTTCTTTTTTTCATTCGTATGTATCACTGCTTTGGGCTCTTGAACATCATGAAAAATCCGATTCTATCAAATAAAAAAAAATGAGAATGGAAATTGGGAATGTGCCAAAGAGACAACAACCCGACAATAGAGCAGACAACAGCCGAAGGTAACCAATATGTCTTCAATGTAGGGAGAAACTTCTGCAACCGGGGGCGTCCTTCAGCTGGCCCCTAAACAAATATGTATACTAGTTCAGTGATAATAGACTCCATACTAAACCCCGAACTATACACGAGTAACTGAAATTAAAAATCATACAATACTACTTATTATTTTTCGGTTAATATAGCAGAAATATAAACACTCACTCCCAGAATTCTGTAACCGGATCCAATACCAGCTGGTTTGATGTATTTTTCAAAGCAGAAAGAAAGGGGATAGTGATGTTTGCCATTTCATCATTATGCAGACTTGAATTTGTAAAGTTTCCATCTTCTTTTGTATAATCTTTGCAGTTTTTGTTCCATTCGTGACCACAGCTGGCCCATGGTAATTCACTTGTAAAGGAACTAAACCAATAGTAAAATGCCCATGCCATGATAACGTTGAAAAACGTATTGGAGAAAAACATGATGATGGTTGACGCTATTCCTATCCCTAACAGAAAAGAAACAAATAGATGTTTAAGACGCTATTTAAAGGCAATGCATCTCACTTAATCGACTTAATTTAATTCGGGCATCAATACAAAAGGTTTTTTTTTACAAGTATTTCATATTTTTAATAGACTATTTCATATTTTTAATAGACTATTTCATATTTTTGATAGACTATTTCATATTTTAAATAGGCAAGTATTTCGTATCTTGAATAGGCAAGTATTTCGTATCTTGAATAGACAAATATGTAATATCTTGAATATATCAAAATCCAATATCTTGGATAGATAAGTGTTCAATATCAATGGTTACAAATAAATGAAATATATACCTGATCGGATACTTAAAAACAAATACAATATTTCACCATAATCAAAAAGAAAAGGTATACATAACTAACAAAATTTACAGGGGGAAGTGTAAAAACAACTGCATAAATACTGTTGTGAACTTACTTATTTATAAAACAAACGGGTCCGAGCGGGTAAAATCTTACACGGGTGTTCACAACAAGTAATTGTCTCATTAAACAATTATCACAACTTTATACGGCAGTTACGTTTTTATGCAAACAACATGTAAAAATACAATACTTTATTATAATACACAATAAATATACAACACAGTTTATTCACAAAGGAATACGCGAATAAATAATAACAAATGAACAGTGTTTGAATTGCCGATTGCGCTATATTTAACAGGGGAAACTACGATCTCTAAATAGGTCCAAGTATATATTTAGAACCTGATGCGGAGATCAGTAAAACACTATAGTGTGTAAAATGAATGCTGTTTACCTTTTATAAAATCTGAGACAAGTTAACTATCAATCTTCTTGTGCATGAAACAGCTTCCCTCTTCAAAACTATATAAAACAATTGCTGGGCGGAAGTTGACGTCGACAATGGGAAAGTGAAAGAACGGGAATGAATATAACGTAACGTCGTGTAAATTGTACTTTTACAACTAAAGGTCAATTAACACTGTGTTTGAATATATTCTCAAAATTACCTTGAAATATTGGACATATTTTCCATGCATTTAGGCCAGCAACGCCCATGAACTGCCCAACGCATACTTCTAAATAAAACAATGGTATCCCTCCAACAATGCAACATATAAAGTACGGAATCATAAAAGCTCCTGTAAGTAAAAAAATTGTATAAGAAATATTTGATACGAAACAACAGTAACATGTGAACTTACAGTTGCAGGCAACAGAAATATCATAAAAGTTTGTTTAATAAGATGAGATTATCCAAGATTCAAGGATGTCGAGTGTTAATTATATGCACACGTGAACAATTGCAATTCAAATGATATACATTTACAGCTATATTAGATATATGATGTAACGAATTTCATTAAAAGTAAAGCAATTCTTAAAAAAATATAAAAATTACCTTTGAAATAAAACTTGTATATGAGATACAGGTTAGGCGCTCAAACAAGGACGGTTCAACATTGAAACATGTGCACAACACTTACCTTAGGTTTTCATTTTTTTTAAAATTCTATTATCAATGGATTCACGCTATGTTTCAAATATATCTTTACATGAGTGTAAACGACATAATATATTGAAAATCCGGTTTTCTTCATTATCTGATGTAACCAAATACGGAAAATCAGTATTTTACATAAGGAAGGATGAATTCAATATCGTTAAATGAAAAACAAATATGTTATAATCAGATTCATCTAGAACGAAATGAACACTTTTATAAATCTTGTACGTCTAAGGTGCGTAATGATTATAAATTCATCGATCAAGCTCAAATCTTAACATTAATAAGCCAGTTCATAAGTACTAAAAACGCTGTAACTTTAAAGAATGTACTACACAAATGACACCAGCAATGTATACAAATTCATCAACGGTCAAATTTCCCTGAGGCAGTTTATGAATGACAAATAGATATAGGTTACAAATGATGTCAGTTGCGAAGTACTGACCACTGAGCTGATATAACCCGGTGAGAATAACAACCCTATAGCAGTAGTATCATATGTGAATGCATTAACTACTTATATAATTAGGGAGGTAAACACATGTATTGGATTTGCCATTATAACCACAGGATATTGTTATACTGTTCGGTTGATTAAGTGGAAGAATATATTCTGAGTCAGATTTTATATCATTATCCTGAAAATTAATATAGATACAAAAAATTAAATCACAAAAATACTGAAATCCGAGAAAATTCAAAAAAAGAAAGTCCCTTATCAAATGGCAAAACCAAAAGTTCCAACACATCAAACAAATGAATACCAACAGTCATACTCTTTTCTCAGTACATGCATTTTCTTATACAGTGATCATTTTTACAATATTAAGTAATGCTAAACATTAAACATTTTAAAACATAGTATTCAAAGTTGCAAAACAGCTTTTTTTCCAAATTGCATTTACAAGTGTGAATTTATCAAACAAATCAAGAAATATGTGAAAACATTTATGCTGTTACTACGATGCCATTTGATTTTGGATATTTTTTTCATAGTTTCATAGCAAAATTATAGTGTTCATTACATTTTTTTTTACAACTCAAAAGTATGTAATGAAATAAGAATAATTACAGTTACATGTTAAATTATCAAATATCTACATCCAGACATGGTTCAAAACTGTTAACTTCATTGGTAATTTTAATTTTTTAATTAAAAGGCAACACTACTTTTAAATAAGCATCACTGTTTAATTCATAATTTGTTAAAACAAGTACCTGTTGAACAGTACTGTACTCACCCCCGCCGTTCTTGTAACACAAATAAGGAAAGCGCCAAACATTACCAAGTCCCACAGAAAATCCTATACATGCTAACAAAAAGTCAAAACGTTTACTCCACGTCTCTCGTTTTTTGATTCCTCCTTTTTCTTTAACATGACCACCTTCTCCCATCTTGACTCTATTGCAGATAAGTTGAATCTAAATGAAATGATAATGTGTACAATAAGACAAATTGTTGACAACTCTCATTTATAATAGAGGTTCATTCATCGTACACAACAGTAACACCTGTATTAACCGAATTTGTTATTGGCTACTGTAAAACCTGTGTACATATAGCACACTATTGATATTATAATTTTCCATTGGCTACTGTGAAATTTTGTGTACATATATTATTTGTATATAACACTATTAACATTATAGTGTTCCATCACCTGGATTAAAAATGTTAATTTTATTTAATTTTTATTATTAAAGATAATGTAAGTTGTTCAAATATATATTGAAATAACATGAACATGAAGTTACAACTACTTTGTGTAATCTGCAAAAGAAATCTGTAAGTTAGAAAAATCTATTAAAACTAATGTTTGACATATTTGTCGGGGCTCTTTATTGCTTCTAATACTTTTATATTTGGTAATTGTTCAGTTGTACAGTCACCTTTAGTCTGTTTAACATATATCTGATAATTGTATGGTTTTCAATGATACCACATCTTCCTACTTCTATTTTATTCTGTACAATTCGTACACATTCCATTTATTGAATTGTAATTAATGTTAAAGGTCTTTAATTATACAGCTAAACCATAGAAGATGTGGAATTATATATAGACAATCAATTACAGCGCAAACATCACATAATATTAGCGGATCGATCAATACTTTTGTTTCAAAATAAGTAACAACACAGTCATGCAGTTTCTCTCGTCCAAATATATACAGTTAACACACATTTACGTCGATATTCTTCTGGATCATTTCGGTTGTAGTGAGACTAGCGCACACCGTAGATAAGCAAACATATCTTAATGAGAATTCAAATCCTTTCTACTTGATGGCTTTATAAATATTTTGATTTGAGTGTCTGGGGTACTAAATTATAATCCTGGTACCTTTTATAACTACTTCTATTGTTTGAATATAATAAATGATAAGTTTTACGTTAGTAAACAAATGAACAACTATCAGAAGTTTTGATTATGTCTGTTTGATTAATCGAAATTTTTTTTACACATTATAGAACGCTTAATGTGAAAATGGATTTTTGATAACTGTATCTTATCGACATTAACCCCACGCCTCTTTTATTCATAATGACATGGCAATTGAACTTATTTAAATTGGATGTATTAAAAATGAGAAGATTTAAAGTATGATAAAAGACATGATAGGTACATTAAGCCTAAATTACTTTTGCGGTAAAACCTGCCTGTTATTTGTCAGATGTACATGACCATTGTACGAAAAGGTGTCCATTTATTTGAAATATAGCGTTTGATCTCTTTCACATTTGTATTTGTATGTATCGCATGAATGTTAATGAAAACAGGTTTTTGCATCATTAAACGAAATGCACGTTGCGTGCATGCATACAACAGCCGGTTTCTGAATGATTAAACAAATTGCACTTGATTTGGATTTGAACGCGTTTCAAACTTAATTTCTGCATTCTAAATTGATGTTGCACATTTTGACATTAACAATGCCAGTTCATATGGCTATTTTGAAATATGTGCAGCTATAATTAGATCGTTTGACATTAGTTGTTAAGAAATGTGTCATTCAAAATCTTTACTAAAAGACTCTATACTTTGGATTCATTTATTTACGTGGGTACCAATTTTCGTGGATTGAGGAACACTTGCATATTCGTGGATATTTACATTCGTGATTTTGGCAAAAATGTATACATGCCTTTAGAATATATGTAATTAGTCGAACATTTAAATTCGTGGGTTACTTGTACCCACGAAATCCAAGAAAGTTAGTATCCAGCTATTATTAATTAATCCCCAATATAAATACTTTTCAATCATGCAAAATATTCCACATGTTTTAGACAGATATTTTACGAATTGCCATGATGATTTAATATTTCAAAATTTTCAAAGACAATTGCAATTTAACAAAAGCAAACAACAGCAACAAAACTCGCACTATAAGGGATTTTTTTCAATATAAGAGAGTTATGTGATTTTCAAAGGAAAGCTTTTTGTTCAATTCATTCTGGAAAAATATTAAAATAGGTATAGATTAATCATTCGTAACTTTTTTCTAATTAGAATTAGTATCAGATAAGCGATGCATTCATATAAGGTGATACATACAGATTATGTTTGTTGCCTTGGTTTGTTAAAGACGATTCCCATCCCTTTTCACGAATACGATCTACGAAATTATACTATTTACCCGGTTTGTAATAACATAAGCAACACGACGGATATCACATGTGGAGCAGGATCTGATTACCCTTCCGAAGCACCTAAGATCACCTCCAGTTTTGGTGAGAATCGTGTTGCTTAGTCATCAGTTTTCTATGTTGTGTCATGTGAACTATTATTTATCTGTTTTCCTTTCTTAGCAATGGAGTTTATTTTCGCACTTATATCTTTCGGCCCGTTTGTCTCATACTCACTTATTTGCAATAATTAGAAGTCGAATGACTACGACAAAAGTACGGTTTTAACACCAGAATATCCGGAGTGTTAACATGTATTGTACTGGTTGTTTTATCAAAAACGTTTTCTATTTAGGGAATTTAAGGACTTGTCATATCTTTAAACTAATTTTCTGTCACTGTTGAACGCAAAAGTTGGAACAAAGGCTTAATGTTGTTAATTTTGTCTTATTGACGATAACCCCAAGTCCTTACTTGATTATTTTTTAAATTAAATCTTACGAATGACAAGATGAAAATATCTTCTAAAGACATTAAAGATATTATGAAAATTGACCCTATATAAACTATATAATACAGTAATACATTCCAATTAAATTAAAATGTAAATGATACAAGGAGGTGTCCATTTAATTAAAATATATCGATTGATCTCTTCCACATTTGCATATATCTGTGTTGCATACAAACACTGGTTTTTAAATGATTAAATTAAATCCCCTTGATTTTTATTTAAACACATTAAAACTTAATAAATACAATTTATGAATACTAAACTCATAGTGCACAGTTTGACATAAATAATACCAGTTCAAAGGTCTATTGTGAAATATATACATTTATTTAAATAAAAAGACTGATCGTTTGACATTTGTGACTTTTAAATCTTTATTTAAAGATAACTCTATATTTAAACTTTTCAAATAGGCCAAGTATTGAACATGTTGTAGTCAAATGTTTTACAAATCGCAATTCAGACTTTATATTTGAAGAGGGTGGTAAAGGGGGGGGGGGGGGTGCTTGCACGAAAAAAACGTGAAATAAGACAAAATTTCACGTTGAACGTGAAATAATTTCTGTAATGAACGTTGCACGAAAAATAAATACTTTTATTTGAACCTTTTGTGACTGAGTCACTGTCTTCTTGTATATATTAACTCTTTGTTTTACTTGATATTCCCGATTTAGTATACACATTTATGATATAATTGGTTTACGGCTTTTAAAAAAGTATTTCTTGACGATCCCTGCCAAGTGTTTGAATTTTATTTGAAAAATACCGAGCACGCAAAATAAGACTTTGAAAATCACGATGCACGTAAATTTAAATAAGCAGAACACGTTGAACGAGGCACCCTTCTTGCACGACTGAACGTCAAATAAAAAAGTAAAAACACGTTGAACGTGAAATAAAAAACGGCGATCACGTTGCACGAAAATAACCCTTTACCACCCTCTTTGGAGACGATAACAAACAAAACTTCTCCAGACAACAACACAACTAGAGATCATCTGTACATCAATTAGTTAAATAATTTTAATTATCTTGTTCTTTAAAATAACAAAAATCATATTTTAATAGGAAAGGCGTCTATGTTAAAAGATTACAACTTAATCAAAATAGGTTTGTTTTTGAAAAATTTTGTTGAGAATGGAAAATGATTTAAAAAAAAATAATTTATCTACGACAATAAACACATACCGATGTACCGTGCTTTGTTCCTATTTGGATTCCTCTATTCTCTCGTATGCGATAGCTTGATTGATCTTTTAATCATCAATTAACGAAAGATAAACTTATGAACACCTCTGTCACCTTAAAAAAGAGAGGATTGACATTAGAGGAACATTGAAACTTATAAGTCGATAATAAACTGACAACGCCTGGAGGGCTAAATAAGAAAATACCAACAGACAAATAACAATACAAATACACAATATTAAAAACTCAAGACTGAGCAACACGTACCTACCAAATTCTGGGGATTATCTCCTGTGCCCTGGAAGGGTAAGCAGATTCTGCTCCATATTTGGCACACATCATGTCTAACTTGAATGAATTTTCAATATCTTGCTCTATGTGGATTTTGAAAATATATGCGGAGTTCTTTCAACAGAGGTCTAATAAAAAGTTCAAATACGTAAATGAGATTATTTGAGACACTTTAGTTATTCCTATTGCATCAAGATAACTCTGGAAAAAGTAAAATCACAAAAATACTGAACTCAGAGGAAAATAAATTCGGACAGTCCATAATCACATGGCAAAATCAAATAACAAAACGCATCAAAAACGAATGGACAAGAACTGTCATATTTCTGACTTGGTACAGGCATTTTCAAATGTAGAAAATGGTGGATTGAACCTGGTAAGTTGTGTGTTTGTCATTGATAAAACAACGGTCGATGTTTCGTTCTCCTCTGAACCGATTCAGCAGTACCATGCATTCAATAAGAGGTTGTTTTACATCATAAAAGAATAAAGTATTGCTAGGTTTTGGATTAATAGATATATTTCGTGACTATCTTATTTTTTTTCTGATCGGATGGTCCCTCGACATTGAAGTTCAATCATGTGAAAATGAAAAACGGGCATGTAACAGACTGTGTATGATGTGTCTGACCTATATCAATGGACTGTGTACAAGATCATAACTCAGTCTGGAAAAACATGTTTCTTTGTTAGATGTCATTGACCGTTACACTGTTCCGGGTCGGAGCCTTATAAAGCTTACTATGGATATTGCTTACTACTGAAGGCCGTAAGGTGACCTATAATTGTTTACATCTATGTTTGGTGGTATATGTTGGATAGATGTTGCATTTTCATACCATGCTTCTGTCTGTTATTAGTATTATTGCAGTCTGATTGGGAATGTATGTCCCCGTGTATAACACGGAATCCAATTTCCATTTCCACGACCAACTTACGTACAAGCAAGTAAAAAAGTTGTCTAAAAATAAATAGCTGGCAACAAAAAGGTTGGTGTAATATGATATATGTTTCCAGTCAAATGCTATTTTGCTTCTTAAAATGAATAAAATTTAACAAATGTACCGAACACTTTGAAAACTAACATTTAAAACTAACCCTTTAGAATTTGGACAATATTTTTCCATATACAGTTTTCCTTGTTATCGTTTCTCTCCTCAAATCGTAAAATCAACGTTAATTGTTTTTTTTTAAACCAACATTATCATTGCTTCCATAGTATGATATTTTTTATATATGGTCACATGATTTAAATTGTTTCCCTCATTTTCTGTGCGATATAAATTGTATATCAGTTTACCTTATTAAATATCAGTCGAAAAGACCTCGAATCTTTTAGCATTGGATCATTGGGCCGTAAATTCAATGAAACCACAATTATCATATTGAAAATAAATAATACATATAATAATATGTTGTGTGAGTGCCAATAACACAACTTCCAATCCAGGTCACAATATGTAAAAGTAGACAAGTATAGATCAAAGTACAATCTTCAATTAAAACTTTTTTTGTTCCATTATGGTTTAAAATGAATAGCTAAATCTGTACAATTTTAATCATTTAAAAGTGTTTTTAACAATTCTAAAGTTTTCTGTTGAAAATCAATTATCAATTATTACGGCTAGTTTAACCCATAAATTTCGTGTTAAATCACAATCTATAGAAATTATTAAAGAAGAAAAATAATGGATTTGAAAGTCTATCCGTAACTGTGTTCTATACATACTTTTGTAAACGGTCATTTACTATACGAAAAATTATTGATATCGGTATATCTTCAACATTTGAGAATAGGGTAACAGAAGTTTATACATACAAAATGTTTACTATGTTACTATAGTACTATGGTACTATATATACTTATCATGGAAGATATTAACATGCAAAGTTGAGAGAATTGTGCAAATGATGATACAAGCATGACAATTAGTACGAAGCATCATTTCTATATACTTTTTACGAAAAAACTGATAGCCATAAAAAAAATCAGAAGATGGCCATCACCTTTTCTAAAATAGCTGTTTTTTTCAGGTTTAAAATACATACTTTTCTTGAAAACGATTTCTTTGGGCTTATTTTATAATTAAATATTATCAGATTTGGTGGCTACCTTCTTTTCATGTGACATATATACTAGAAATGAACATTTGACATGTTAAGGGTTTGCACATGGCAAAAAATGTTACAAAATCAGCACAAAAACAGTTTAACTATTCATTATATACTTAGCGCTTTTGGATTTTTAATGACGTTATGAATTTGTTTAATACCATTTTTGAGGTTATGATACACATGGGTTTAACAATTTCGAGCATGCGCAAACTATTTATAGACATATATATGGGTCCAAACAATACGAAGATCTTTTAAAGCAAATGCAAAACGAAAGAGAATCTGCTTTTTATAACCAGATAAAAAAAGAACAATTCCCTATAAAAAGTGTAAAATGAAAGTGGTAACCGTTTTGTCAAAAACAAAGCTGCAGAACCTGAAAAGTTATTGCGATCTCTTTTATTTTTTTTAATTTCTTGTCGAAGTAGTCAGTTTGATCTAAAGAGTTCTTTTGCAATGAAAACCAAAATGTCTTTATCTCAGAATGTCAATTTAAGCAGTGGTATTAAATCACAGCAATGGGTATACTTGAGACATTATACAGATCCTAATTCTGATGCATTTGTCATTTGTGGAGCAGCATTAATTCATTCCAGTCCACCACGTGGGGCAAAATCTTTGATGATTATGCCTTTTAACCTAAAATCTTGCAACGATAAGTATCCAAGAGTAGACATTGTAATTGATGTTTCTTAAGTGAATGATTTAAAGGATGGGACGAGAAAAAAAGTTACTGGTGCTAGACGGAAAGTTGTTGGTTCTGTAACACGCCAAGGGTTCGGTGTAGTTTTCTCTGTAAAGATGACAACAAAAGGGTCTGTTCAAGTTTCTTGCCGACATAATTGCTTCTTCAGTGATTTATAAAAATGCTTATGTTACTCAAGGTGAATGTATTCTTTGCAATTTCAATACGGATACTTTTCAGCTTTCCCCTTGTAACATTGAAGAAACAGATACACGAATGATTATTCATGATAAGCTTGCTGCTGAAAATGATTGTAAAAAGTAATTTCAAGTAGTACTAACACAGATGTAGTTGTATTAGAAATTGTAGCATTTGCCAGATAAGGTGCGGACAAATTGTGAATAGGTTTTTGAAGGAATGAAGGCTGTCTATGGCTTCCTCTACATGTCATAGCAAATTCGTTTAGTCCTCGTGTAGTTTTTCTTCCTTTCTAGCATCCATTTAATGGACGTGACACTGTGTCTGCATTTCATGGTAAAGTGAAGAGGTCAGCTCGGCATACATGGAAAGTATTCCCAGATGTAACGGACGTTTTTGTCCCGCTTTTGTATTAAAACACAGACACAGACATTGATAACATAGAAGCATTTGTTTGCATCATGTATTGCAGCATCAACATTTGCTGTTAACGAGAGACGATTTAAATCGGTTGCAAGGAAGCAGCGACTTTATGATGCTATTCTGACTAACCGGAGGTTCTCTTCCGGATTACATCAAAAGAGAAGCATATCAAGGTGGATATGTTTGGGCTCATCTGGCTTATACATTCGACAGGTCGATGTTTATTCGAGTTGGATAAAAAAAAAAAAAAATTAAAAACAATGACAGTTGGAAACCAAAATGGATTTCTTTGGCTGCCGTTGCATCCTCGTTTCAGGATTTTTGAAATCTGAGTGCAAGAAATCAAGCTGTGTGGGTAACTGTAAATGCTACTGTTTAGACCTTCCGTGTACATGTTTGTGTATTGGTAACTTTCAGATAATTATAAGATAGGCAACCTGTATATATGCATTTAAACTGAACAAAACATTGATTTCCTTGTTAAGTTGATAGAAATGATAAAATTGACATTTTACACGTTGTTGCCGCTATTTTGGAACCGGAAGTCACTTTTTACTTCATGTATGTATTGTTTTGTCGTACTTTAGGAACTTAAATTGAAATTTTATCAAAACTTACATCGGATTATACCTATAAAACGGCTTTAAAAGGATTTACGAAATGTAGCCAATTGGATATGACGCCATTTCCAAATGAGCAGTGGCTATTTTGAAAAAAAATGTTTTTTTATGGCCAGCAGCTGATTTTATTTAATTAACATTTAGTAACCTAAATACCAAATTTCATGCTTGTATCATGACTTGCACAATCATGTCGATAATATCTCCCACTAATAGTATAAATGTAAGTGATTGCAAACGATATAAACACATTACAAACAATGTCGTATTTTGTTTGTATAAAACAAAAATTGATACGGCTTTTAAATACGTACAAATACAACGAGATTGAAAGAAAATTGAAAATTAAATGGAAGGTAAATTATTTTTAAATAATTGAAAATATGCTAGTAGTTCAAATGAGGTTATAATAGTATTTGCAGCAGATTTTAAATTTGGAAACAAGAATAAACCGGACAAAATGCATTTAAGAGATGCAATTACTGTCATGTTTAACAAATGGTCTAGTAATAAATGGAAATTTATTTAAAAAATTGATGCACCAGATTATTGATATTACAAAAAAATGCACGAAGGTGTATCTCTTTATTACAAGAAACGATATCTTTTCCCGTGGGATTTTCAATCTGCTCTTATAAAATGCAATTTCGGAGTGATAAAGGTTCATGAGAAGTTGAATTTTGTCGAGCACTGTGATCTGGTAGACATTTGTTAACAATACAGTGTAATAGAAGGATCGATTTATTTGCATAAGTAGCGAACATCAACAGCATAAGCAACTTGTAAGTATAGTTGCCCTCATGCAGTGACCATGACATTGAATTAATTAATGTCATTGATATTGAATTCAGGAAGATGATAATATATAAAACAATAAAGTGGCCCCTACAATTGAAGATTCAGTCAGCTTTTAATTGAGATCATCTGTGAACGTTTTACAGTCGAAATCGGTTTTTGAATCGATATGTAAAATGAATAATTTGATGTTAGGAATTTTACAAGAGGGAAAATAATCAGTCAAACAAATATTGAAATGATTAAACAGATTAAACAAATTTTCAAGAAAAGAGTATTTTGACAAGTTTACTTGAAAGAAATAGATGCAAGAGATCGTTTTTATTTACGCAAACCATTATTCATTTTGATTTTCTTGGTAACTTCAATTGCTTGTCTATATCTTAAAAAATCGACAAAGGCATTTTTCATGTCTTTTCGAATATTCAAAAAAAAAATATAACAGTCATTCTTTATAATTCAATTCTTATACCTTTTAAAACAGGAGTTGATCATGAAAAAAGCGTTGATGACGTTACGGTCACATGACAAAATAGACCCCATAAACAAAAAAACTTCAGCAAACCAGAACACGCGTTGCATCCAGAATCAAATTATTGATACATGCATTGTCAATGCACGGAACAGTTGATTAAATACAAAATCAAATAAAGATTCCCTTTTTTCCAATAGTGTAAACGAAATTAAGTCTTTACCATGTTAGCCTTTTTTTAATGTGTATTTTTTTTTTCGATTTTTAACTAGAAAATTTTAAAATTTGTAAAAGACTGGCGCAAGATTCAACAGGGAAATTCGATCTCATATTATCGAAAAATAGCTGGCATAAGGTACATTTCCGCTATCTATTTGTGAATCGGATATTTCATAGCGGTAAACCAACTCGTGCGTAACACGTATAAGGTACAACTTCACCATCTAGAACACATGATTTATAGCTTTTGTGAGCAGGAACCACCTATCAAGGACATCATGATAGGAAACACAATCCTTGAAATCGACAAGGAGATATAAACTCCATTTGCAGGCTTTTCTGGATTGTTCATACACAAAACGGGAAGTTCACATTCGCGCCAGACGCGCGTTTCGTCTACATAAGAATCATCAGTGACACTCATATCAAAATATTTATAAAGCCAAACAAGTACAAAGTTGAAGAGCATTGAGGATCCAAAATTCAAAAAAGTTGTGCCATATACGGCTAAGGTAATCTATGCCTGGCAAGAGAAAATCCTTAGTTTTTCGGTAAATTCAAAGTTTTGTAAACAGGAAATTTATAAAAATGACCACAGTACTGATATTCATGTCAACAGCGAAGTGTTTTTATATAGCAGTTGGACGAAGACTAACTTTGTTCATTTAGAAGTATAGTAATTAATTAACAATAGATTGTGATTTTATAGAGTAATCTCCCTGTAATGTTGTCTAGCAAAAAAGAACTTTAAGGATTTCCATATTTTTTTTAAAAGTTATTTGTGTGTAAATTTGATTGTTGACTCTTTAACTTCCTCTTATACCCGCAAATAAACAAAATCTGAAAGAACGGAGATGGAACAGATATTTCTGTTCATTTCTAACTTTTCAAATCATAAAACATTCATATTCTGAAATCAGAAGGTTATAACAGGCTTAATTTGAAGTTAAATCAATACCAACCTAAGCAAAAACAATAAAATCAAACAGACATATTTTCAAAAAAAAAACTCATTAGAGATCACAAAAATACAATGGAACAATAAAAAAAGGTAAGTTGAATTTCACGTTAGCGTTTGTTTGCGATTTTGCTAACTTAAAAAAAGTAAAATCTTTGCTGTATTCAATATTACCCCTCGAAACCTCATTTAACATATACAAAAGCATTGCAATTAGCAGTAGAATCTTCTAAACGGCTTGAATGTCTATCACGACAAAAGATTATCTACCACCAATGAGAAAATGTTCAATGTACAATATATGTAATTGTCTGGTGCACACATACATTTGCACTTGAATACATATGGATTGCAGTGTATTGATTTCGACAACGTTAGCGATAGGTGTATTGATTTTATTGAATAACAAACACGTTGTATATATACTTTTTAAACCAAAATCATACAGATTTATAACTCTACAAGTATGTGTACCTAACAAAAGTTCAAATAAACGTTAACATTCAAAAGTTACCTCTAATCAGTACTAAAACTAATAAAGAATATAAAATCAATTGTAACAAACAATATAAGCCAAACTCTATTATGTAATTTACAATCCTATCGGATTTACATAGATATAGCAAAGGAATGTTTTGTTTGCTGAATAATCAGTTTTGTTAACCTGATCTGTTTAATACAATAAAGCAAATATATTTCATTGGTATTTAATCATTGTATAAACACACTTCATATATAACCGTGTTTTGATATTTGGTTTAATGAAATAAAAGCGACGGTATTTATTAATTCTGACTCACTTTAAGTATTCTTTCACTGCTGTTTCAGGTTAGAGTGAAAATTGCGCCTATTAAATCTTTTCAACCCGCTTAATTTGTTTGCAGCTATCATGAGTCAGGAATGTGTTGTTCAATAGTTGTCGTTTGTTGATGTAGTTCATAAGTGTTCCTTTCTATTTTTTATTAAGATTATACCATTGGTTGTCGTGTTTGAACTTTTTTGCACTAACAAATGCTCATATAGATATAGGAAGATGTGGTATGAGTGCCAATAAGACAACTCTTCATCCAAATAACAATTTGTAAACGTAAACCATTATAGGTTAAGGTACATTCAACACGGAGCCGCTCAGCCTTTGCTCACACCGAACAACACGCTATAAAGGGTCCAAAAATTACTAGTGTAAAACCATTCAAACGGAAAAACCAACGGTCTAATCTACATAAAAAAACGAGAAACGAGAAAAACATATAATTACATAAATAAACGACAACTACTTTACATCAGATTCCTGACTTAGGACAGGTGCAAACATTTGCAGCGGGGTGAAACGTTTTAATGGTACCGAAAATGGTTGCCTTTTTAGCTGCCTGTTCTGTGTGAACCAATGGTCCGTGTTTAATACGGTACTTTGACCTATAATTCTTTACTTTTGATACACTAGAAAGCCTTGGAACAAATAAAGTTTAAAATCATATACACCTTTTACAAGCTGAATTTTATCTATACGGTGATATATGTCTCTAACGAAATACAATACACGCATTATAAAAGACAAAAAGAACATACATAATCATATTTGTTATTAAATTGGTATTTGTTATTAAATTGGTAATACGCTTGATATGTAATCATTAACTCTCCGTCAAAGTGTTAGGGTTAAGAAGATGTTTTTTAATATTATGTGTGCGATTGTTGGACATAGAATCAACGCGAGTATGTTGATCTAGGGAATACATATTTGAATGGAATTAACTTCCTTATGACAGCCTCGATAAATGCTTAATAGATAAAATTAGTACATATTTTTACAGACACTACACACAAATAAAAATGTTGAACCATGTCAATTAGTCATAATTACTGTATCAGTTCAAATATGATAGGATCGAGTTAGCCTATAAACCTGTAAATGACGTGAGACATCGGAGTATAGTAAAAGAGTACATCTAGAAATGGAAATGATATTAAACAAAAGAATTGGTTCCCTTTTTTCCCACAAGCCATATAAAACATTATCATCATGAAGTTAAACTTAATTTCTGTAATACCAGGACCGGTGACGCACGAATTACAACATATCTTGTTTTTCAATAATGAAAAATAAAAACATCTTCCAAAATAATCGTATTTTACTTTAAAATATTTTTCCCTCTAACTTTGCAGGCAATTTCGTTTTCTATAACCCCAATTTCAGATAGTTCCAGCATATCTTTGAGATAAAAGAGCTACACAAAATAAAAGGTTTCTTTAATATCTTCATATTTTGCCTTATATTAACACAGATGGACGATGTCAAAATAGAGTGTTTATCAAACATTATGTTTTCATTTCACAGTCGCAAACTTCTCTCTTTTAGCAGTAACAGGAGGGCTCGATGGCCTAGTCTCTGTAGGTACTACTGTAATCACTAGACAGTAAACACTGAGGTTGTGAGTTTGAAAAACGCGGGTGCACTTGACTCGAATCTTAATTGACTTGGATTTTCGGTTTTCCTATCAAAGGTCAGTGGTTTTCTCTGGGCACTCAGTACTCCTCCACCAACTTATCCAAAAGCTTAAAAGACGCTTTAAAACGAAACGCAATTTTTTAATTTTAAATAGCAGTAACACCACCCCAACGCCTACTGAGGACCCAGACCACCGTAGAAGCACGACCAATGCAGTTTTTTTATCGTGATTTATTATTTTATAAATATATTTATAAACTGCTTTATCAAGTTTTTGACATAAATATTGTAATGATCACATCGTATATGAATGCTCCTAAAGGACGTCTTTTTTGCTATTTACATGAACAATGTATATCATATTTTATGTTTATAAAGATTCACTATGTCAGCAGGTACTTATAGGACAATAGTATTTACTCACCAAACTTCTGAAGGACTCCTTTTAGACTGAAAATATAAATCCCTCAGGTTAATAACGATTTACACATGTTCTTTTTCAATCACACCAAGAAGCATGTGTCAAACAATTCTTTCAACTGGAATATGTAACTGAAATCAACAATTGAATGAAATAAAAGGCTTTGAAAATGATTTATTTCACAATACAAGTACGTAATACTTAGACATATACATTACATACATACTTCATACACATGATTTCATGTGATATATTTATTACATAATCATTAACAAGGGATTCAATTTTTCTCGTTTGCTTTCTTTTCTTCGTTTAATCTGAATCTGAATTAATGCACAAACCCCTATATCTATACTCGCATATGCATGTTTATTTTGTAATACAAATAAACGTTGCATGCTGCGTTTTATTTTTGATAACGCGTTACATCAACATGTACCAGATAGTAACGTCCCTTGGCCATTTATGGTATTTTGTAATAGTGGAGATATTATAAATGTATAAAAGAAGGACGAAAGATACCAAAGGGACAGTCAAACGCATAAATCCAAAACAGACTGACAACGCCATGGCTAAAAATGAAAAAGACAAACAAACAACAGCACACACGACACAACATAGAAAACTAAAGAATAAACATCACAAATCCCACCAAAAAACTAGGGGTGATCTCAGGTGCTCCGGAAGGGTAAGCAGATTGTTTGCAGTGTATATTAAGCTGTGGTTAAACAATACAAATATTTAACGAAAAATATTTGTAAACCTAAATTATCATATAAAAGAACACATTATATTTTCAAACATTCATTCAACAAAACCTTGAATTTTTCGAAGTACTTAACTAAAGATTGTTAACCTTAGAAAAAGATCAGCTTTACCATATTTTACCAAACCTCTCGGAATTTTAGATGGGCAACACTCTTCAACCTGGTACTTTTATGGAGGTTTTCATATAGTTGTTTCGAGCGTCACTGATGAATTCAAACATTTAACCCTGAAATCAATGATTCGTTTATTTTTACTTGTTTTGTACACATACGAAAAGCACATTTTGTTTGCAAAATTTTTAAATGAATGGCAGGGTCAATAAATCGTAATGAGTTTACGACAATCCTACTATATTTTGTTTGCCTTTATTTAAAACAAGTTTTTGTTAAAACTTTACCATTTATATAAAGTACTATGTGATTGGTTAAATCTAATGAATTATTTTAAAGGTATAAACAAAAAAAATACCAAAATCTATTTCGCAGTTGAAAATTAACAACCAAGTTATTAACATTATAATGCTTTTTGAACATCTACAAAAAAGTTAATAATGTGTATGTTAGTTTGAATAAACTTTGAAACCGGATCCATTTTTTCAAAATGAAACTTTTTTTACTCTGTATTCAATTTTGTATAGAAAAAATAAATCTCATCACCCAGGAAGATGACAGAGCTATACATAGTTCGATGTTTTAACGTTGTAACCATATTTTAAACATCAAGGTTGCAAATGAAATAAAAGTATTTTTTTCCCGAACCTTGAATGTACATCATTAAATTTTTATATATCATGCATGAAAAACGATATGAGATAAGCAAATTAATACAATGAATAAAGACAAAAAAATACAAGTATCATTTCTGACACATTTCAAGTATTCAAGTATTCAATGAGATATAAGTCTCGTGATGTTTAGGCAATCATGACTCGTGTTATTGTTCCGCTTTACAATGTTGTGTAAACAGGAAAAGGGTTTTATAAATAATTATTGTATAATCATGTTATAAGACCCAAGATATTCACACGATCTTACAATTATGTTTGCGTAATTTTCGATGTCATCTGCTCAGGTCAGATGAGTTGTTTGTTGTTATCTTTGATAAACTATTTATCGTTTATAGTATGTTTAAGTATCAGCTCTTAAAAGCTATATGCACTAGTATTTAATTTAATAGAAAAAAAAAACAGACAATGTCAATTCGGAACGAATTTAAAATCTACGAAAGCGATTGCAAGTAGAAAACTTGTACAGCGCTTGTTCAGTAATAGTTATCACATGAGGACGCGGTGTGTCAGTGTAAGATCACCCGGATGGCTGAAGGCCAGAGGGCGATCTTATACTGACACATTAAATCCGAATGGGATAACTATTCTGCATCACAGCTGTTTGAGTTATATGAAAAACCATTTGCCATTGATAGAATGTAGTTTAGAACGCTACACAACCATTATAATATACTTAATATATTACTATAAAATAAATACCATTTATAACGCCCGAACACGATGTTTAAATATGAAACGATGTCAACTCGTCCCACTGGTAAATCGGTCCAACACCAAATCGCCAGTTTCTAAAACAATCGCCCCATTCTTGTTTACCAACTCGCCTCATTTATGAAAAGGTTTGAAATCCCATTGAGTAAAGGTCTGCCAACTCGCCCCACTTTTGAAAAATATAAAATCCACGATGAATTAAGTCGTGACGCCTTAGCCCAATTATCAAAGACAGTTTTCATTTATATAGTTCTAGGGTAGGGCGCTAATTAACAATGTGGGGCGAGTTGGTGAAAAAGTGGGGCGATTTGACAGTGGTGCCAGCTATCTTGTTTCCTTTATGTAAGTTAAATATGTAACCATACTGAGAATTTGTATTCAGTCGTCCTGGTGTAAAGGTTTGTGGAGTTTTTGCTAAATGTATTGAGTTCGAATCCCATCATAGACACTGTTTTATTTTTCAACACAAATTTTGAAAGTTAGTCTTTTCCGTATACATATTTCTAAGTTTTATTATGAATTTAACATTCCCGCCAAAATGTTACAGAAAAATGGAAAGCATGCAGAACAAGGAAACTCTATCTGGGCTGATTTTGTAGGGGTGATCACCCCTGGTAGAATAAAGGAGCTGGGATGTCAAATTTCTTATCCATCTGCACGACTAAAAACTCCTAACATTTATTGTTAATCTGTTAATTTGTTCATGTTCTTGTTTTCAACATGCTTGAATAATTCGTTAAGAAAACAAAAATCAATCGAACAATCTAAATCTGTTTCAGCGAATATTTATATTTTTATCTTACATTTGAAACATCATTTACAGAAACAAATCGGTTATATGATGTAGAAAAGTTTTAGTTCTGCTTGAAGTCAATGTGAGCTCTGTGAGTATCCCTGTAATCTCCAGCCATTCAAATATCAGACAAATACAACAGCACATGTTCTGATCGAATCATTAAAAGGTTCTGCTATGTATTGACTAGTTAAACTAATAGAAACCATGACCTATTGTTTCATCTCGCCAAGTTGTTAATCACCTGTTATATTATCGAATCTCAGAGTGCATATTATTACTTGTGCAAAGAAGGAAATGAAAATAATGACATTCTGTTTTATTTCATCTTAAATAATACTCTGGGTGCTTTATAAGTGGAAGGTTTGGTCAGCCAAAAAAAAAAAAACAGGTTCGATCCAGCATTTTTCCTTATGATTGTTTGTCCATTGATTTTGTTGTTTCATCTTATAATTGACGTTTTTCCCTCAGTTTTGGTTTGCGACCCAGATCTGTTTCCGTTAAATCAATGTATGACTAGCACAGCGGTATACTACTATTGCCTTTATTTCTCAAATTATATTGTGTTTTGTAACCTTTCAAATCAGTTGATAGTTAAACATGTTAAGGTAGATCATAAGTAAATCTTTTTTGAGACAGAATTTTCTTATACTTGGCCAGAATGAAGATTTTAATATGCTCTTTTCAAAAATATAATAAAAAGTAGGGGTCACCGTGCTATTTTTCAAGCTATCAGTCGTTGATAATTGCCTAAATTTGGTTAGATTGTTAATGGAAAAACACAATTGTGTGCATAAAAAATAATCTATGAGATAGAATTTTGAAATAAATTGTGAAAAGATAGGTTTTGTAATATGTTTTAAGAAAATAAAAAGAAAAAATGGTGTCACCGAACTTGTTTTCTTGCTACAAGTAAAAAGAAAAAAATTCCCTATCTGTCCAGTATAATTTTTTTACTAAAAGAGTTATCTTCCCTTAAATGGCTCATTTGAAAAAAAATGATTCAAAAAGCAAAATAAAATAATATTTGATTAATTATTTTGAATTATACAATAAATTGCCAAGTTTTCTTTATATTATCAAACAGTCTAACCATCAAATTGCAAATCTGTCTCCAAATTTGCAGATTTAGGCAAATAACTAGACCGATTTTTTACTGTGATTGTTCAATCCAAGATGGCGGTATACCATGAATCTACCTTAAACGTTATGCATTTTCATTACCAAAAACTTTATTTCTACACAATCATATTCAACAGAAATTTTTTTATTCAGCCAAATGATATTTTGGAATGCATGATTGCAAATGCATTGACTGTAACTAATTTAAAGCCTTCTTCTGTAATAAAGGTACATAATTAATGCTAGATATATTTACTTTACGGTTTAGGCACCATAAATAAACTCATCTAAAATGTAGATACCCAGATTAAAACTATGTATTTGCGTCAGATGCACGTTTCGTCTCAAAAAAACATCAGTGACGCTCAAATACCAAATCTAAAAAAGGCCCAAAAAATGTATAAAGTTGAAGAGCATTGAGGACCAGCTATTCCTAAAAGTTTTGTCAATAAATTAAACTAATTCAGTAGACTGTAATTTGATGTTACATATTTGTTTTTCGTTTATTTGGTTGTATATAAATAAGGCTGCTTTTTTATCATCTGAATTGGTTTACATTTGTCATTTAGGGATCCTTTTTCGCTATCTATGCGGTATGATCTTTGCTCATTATTGAAGGCAGTATATAGTTGGTAATTTCTATGTCATTTGCTCTCTTGAGAAGAGTCGTCTCATTAGCAATCGTGTCACATCTTCTTATTTACCAAATACAGAATCTTTAACTTTAATGAATAAATTACCTGAAAGACACTTTTTAACTTTTTTTTTAACATGTTCAAAAAAGAAGCTGTAAGACAGAGTATATACAGTATTTCAAATTAAATACAAAGTAAATACTACATTGGAACAACCAGCTAAATTCAACTGATAAAACGTCCACCCTAATTTACTACTATATCTACTTATGATCATGATATGTATTCCCAAACAAACCTTAGATTTTTTATAAAACCATTAGAACATTTGAAATGTAGATTCATCTATTAATAACAACATATCGATTAACAATCTATTTTTAGTAACAAGATGAATACCAGAATTTGCTAGCACGTATGATAAATACACACAAATACTTGCACTATCTTTTTAGAATATATTAACCGTTAACGCGCCATTTACTATAGCTGAATTTATCAGGCACTTTGAAGACAAAATGTCAAATAAAGACCAGTTGTCTTTATAATTACGTATTATCATCAACAACGAGATGAAATGATGAAATCTGTTATGTTCTCCTTCACTAAACCAAAGTAGTCAGAGTAATTCAACAATAAAGTTATCGACAGGTTGTTTAAATTGAACCACTCGCGCCCCTTTTGGTGTCGTAACAAAGAACCTATTTTATATGTAGATGAAGTGAAATAAAATTGAGAATGGAAATGGGGAATGTCAAAGAGACAACAACCCGCCCAAATAAAAAACAACAGCAGAGGGTCACCAACAGGTCTTCAATGTAGCGAGAAATTCCCGCACCCGGAGGCGTCCTTCAGCTGGCCCCTAAACAAATATATACTAGTCCAGTGATAATGAACGCCATACTAATTTCCAAATTGTACACAAGAAACTAAAATTAAAATAATACAAGACTAACAAAGGCCAAATATTCACATCTTTTCTATTTATGTGTACTTATTTCGTTCTTTTTCGGAATTTTACCCCTGTCTATCTTTCTTTTTATCTCTACACATGGACTTTTTATCTCTACACATGGACTTTTTATCTCTACACATGGACTTTTTATCTCTACACATTGACTTTTTATCTCTACACATGGACTTTTTATCTCTACACATGGACTTTTTATCTCTACACATGGACTTTTTATCTCTACACATGGACTTTTTCATTAACTTTTATTAATATCTATTACCTATTAACTAAAATGGTGTCATCATGCATACCCGGTTATTGATTACAAGTACATTGTTAATTTTTAAATAACATGCAAACAAAATCTAATAAATGATTCATAAAAATACCCAAATTCCACTGGACAAAATGAAGTTAACCAATCATGTATCGTGTGTTCATTTAAAAGTATGCACATATTTAGTCGTTGAATATATGCATGATATTATAAGATCAATGCTTTACCAATCTATGTTGTTAAAAAGAGTAAGTCAAAAATTTCATAGGGAACACATCATCTCTTTGAAAGAAATTTTTATAATTGATTTATTGACTGTAATTACAATTTATTAATTGATGCCAGATCTATTTTAAAACATTTAAGAATTTGCATTTAACTAAACGTATAACACATTTTTTCTGGATAAACAATGGTAATGTTTCATAATAAGTAGTCTTTACTTGCTACTTAACAAAATAGAATACCTCCTAACTAAAATAACATAATTGCAAATCGTTTTCTCATATTACTTACTACCAGATGTATGAAATTAAAGCGATTTATCACTGAAGTATATAGCATTGCTTTAACTATATAGATTGGTGACAATCATATGTAGGTGTATCAAATAGATATGTACCAGAGACTTGAATGATACAACTATGATCCCGTTGATATCATAATATTATAAAAATCTACTTATTATAAATATCAAAATACGAGGATAAAATATAGTTGCGAATGGAAAAGCTATGTACCAGCGTTCAAATCGCGACAATGCGCGACGAAATAAGCAATTCCAGGTAATCACACGGCCTTCAGCCTTCAACAATAAGGAAAACCCCTTTCGTTTTTCCGTAAAACTAAGTCGACATACACAATAGAAATACAGGAAAAATGAAAACTATACGTCTGAGCTATAACTCTTTGATTGATGATACAACATATTTGGACATGAACCAACGAATACCAACTAATTACAGTCTGACCATGCACATGCTATTATAGAATAATTCATTACAAGGTACATTTACTAGAAATGATCATGACTTTAAAAGGGAAGAACCGTTTCAAAATTATGAAATTGTATGATTAATATAAACAACTGATTACATATTTCTTGGCCCATTCAGGATTTTCCTTATCAAAGGCATCCGACCGTTTGTATTTTACAACAACGTAATGTTATATGATGGATTTCAATGGCGAAGATTAACTATAGCACACGTATACATACATTGTTCTAGAGGAAACTGCTCTATTCTATTTAACCTACATTCATATTGCTTTTCAAATTATTGTATTCGCAACATCTTTTCCGTATGCTAAGGTATTAACCTTGACAATTTATCAACCCCAATGCATTAATACGATGGAAAATCCATAATTAACGAAAATGTAAACAAATGTGAAAAGATTATAGTATTAATCAATTTTGAAAGAATACAACTTATTCTCCAAAGCTTTTTACATTTGTTCTGATGAACTTTTAATCAATAAATGAATACACATGGGTTATAAATCCGTTTTATCCATTTTTATTTTTCATGTGCTCAGTGATTTTTTATCACCAAGTACCGATCTATCAAATTCGACAAAAAGACACGAAAAGTAGATATTTTTTCGACAAACACTCACAGAAAATTTTATCTTTGAACATTATGCGTGTGGATTTGTAAACACATGCGCAGATGATCTAGTTAATTCTCTATGCATGTATCGGTTATATATATTTTTAAATTACAATAAGCAGAAATCTGATTCATATATCTCTATAGACTTACCGAATAAGTTGTCGTATCTGATGAGCACGTTTTGATAATATCGGTAATTGATAAAACAAACTTACAAGATCAGTATATTTTTTACATCTTTAAAGAGAGCTATCATTTATTTCAATGTTTAGTTTAACACAGATGTGTTTAGTTTTATGAATTTAAAGTCGAACAGGACGTGACCAGTCACCCAAAATATGTTACGATTACCTATTTGAATTGATATAGCCCAAATAAACAAAATAAAAATGTTAAGTGTAAAAAGTGATTTTTTTATCAACAAAAATAGTAAAAGTTCAATTGTTTTGATCATAAAAAGCATATCTTAACACATTTAACAGATATTGAATAAGTTGTCAATTTCACAAAAAAAAACATCCCCAGGGGGTATCTAGAAGACAAAAACATCATGTCAAAGGAGTTAAGAGATTTGGGAAAAAATAACGAATTCTTAGAGTCTCGCTTCTAACATATACGTATTTAACTTGATTTTCTTCCTTTTTAATTTTAGCGCCATCATACATGGAATACTTGTTAGAAAAGTTTGCTTTTATCAGCTTTTCTATGGAGTTTGAGTCAAATGGTATGCTTTTGTTACCTATTATGACATCGGACTCGAACTTCTTTTATCTGAGGTTTACTGTTTGTATTGTTGTGTGTTTGTTTTTTTCCAAATTGGTTAGAGGTATAGGGGAGGGTTGAGATCTCAAGAAACATGTTTAACCCCTCTGAATTTTTTAGCGTGTCCCAGGTCAGAGGCTGACCTTTGTTAGTCTTATGTGATTTTAATTCTATTTTCTAGTTAGTATGAAGTTCATTATCACTGAACTAGTATACATTTTTATTTATGGGTCAGGTGAAGCGGGTGTAGGAGTTTCTCGCTGAATTGAAGACCAATTGGTAGTCTTCGGGTGTTTTTTGCTCTTTGGTCGGGTTGTTGTCTCTTTGGCACATTCCCCATTTCCATTCTCAATTTTATTTCAACATACAAATCCTTACCAAACGAAGTTTCTGTCTTCAACCCAAATATCTTTTCAAAATCATTCTAAATTTCATAACGTATCCCGGTCGACCAACTTTATTACTTATATATTGAAATAATTATTTTTTAAATTATACAACTTGACTATAAGCATGAACTAATCTTTCACTCCTTAATAGGACGTTCAGACATTTGAAAAATGATTCAACAATAATTTTTTCAACTCCTTGAACTCTCGCAGTTTAAGGGTCCAAACCAGGATCTACATCTTAAAATGTTTTCCCATATGATCACATTGCTTCACACGTAAGCTTTTAAATATATAAATATTTGACTGTCAAATAATTTTGATTTCATTGTTCGTGATAAACGCTCGTTGGACTCACCCACATTATAAAGGGTTATATCCATTTTATGAACATTTTTGTTTACTTTGACCATAATAGTTAAGTCTTACAAGGTCGAACATTTTGTATTCTAAATTGTGTCAATACATTCCAATTTGTAAACTATGTGCAAGATACAGAAGATACAGAGTGTTCCCTATCGTTTACATATGATAATTAGATGGATGCATGACCTGGATTTAATGATATACATGTTTATACTAGTAATTTGTTTATTACATTTTCTTTAACACCCTTAAACCGTCCGTGATCTGAGACAGAATTGAAATAATATGTTGATGCAAAGCTTATAACATATATTTAAAGGATTGGTAAATTACATTGCGCAAGTAACTTTCTAAAGAAACATCCGTTTAAAAACTTGAAAGAATTTACTTTTTTCATGCATTATCTGGTACTGTCTTAAACCTATAGTTTAAATGAAGCTGCATTTTTTGTCTTCAGTATATATTAAATGAAATCTAGTACTAACCATCTGAGATACTCTCACTTTTTTTGAATATGAAAAAATGCTTACATTTGCTTACTATGTCAGTCGTTAATCATATTTTTCGTTTTTTGATTCGTAATTGATTTGGAAAACATTTTTGAAGTGGATGAGTCTTTTTATAAATGTTTACCGAAATCGTTAAATAAAAACTCCGATTCTTAAAAAAATCTGCATGTTTATGAAATAAATTGATTCAATTGTAAAAAAAAACACCATTATGTACGGTTAAATAATATTTATAAAATTTAGCCATTTCAATGACATTTCATTTTCTCACGCGTCATAAGTATATATAAGTTATAAAATAAAGTTTAAAATAAAACTCGCAAACGCTGCAAAAATTATAATCATACATTTAAACCTTCCTACACAAACATCGTAAAGTTCAAAGTCCATTCTTAAAACATATCTCAATACAAAAGTGTACAGTGATTGGCATATCTGTCCTTATCGGTATTTTATTGTTGAAGAAACTATATATTAAATAGGCTTGGTTTGTGAAATATATTCATTGATAGTTTATACGACATCAATGTAACTTTGTTACGATTGTAAAGATAACTGAATTAAATTTTCTATAGTTTACAATAGTTACGGTGTGACAGTAACCTTATTTGACTTATCGTTATTGATTTTCAGACCTATAAGCTGATCCTTTGCCAAGTACAAACATACTGATCTGTAATGAAAATTCAATATGGAAAGTTTTTTTATCAAATGGCAAAATCAAGAGCTCAAACAGATCAAACGAACGAAATAAAATGTTATTATTCCTTACGTGGTAAATGTATTTCTTATGTAGAAAAGTGTGGGTTACTCCTGATTTGATAGCTTACCTAACCTATAACTTGTTTAAAAAACGCGTTGAGTTCCATTAGATTGACAGCTTTGTTCAGTTAAAAACGTCAGATAATGGGGTATAACAGTCAACATGGTATTATAATCTGAATCACTATAAGTGCACCATACACGTATAGGATACAAGGTAAACTACATTCAATTTACGTAGATTGGAGACGAATAATTAAACAACAAAGGTTCAATACACCTCATGTCTATTTGAAAATCTGTTCCAATAGATTTGAACATCTGTCTAACTTGAATTTTTGACGTCATACAGTAATTAATTTTCCATTGTGGTGTCAGATATTTTCTATTATTACGTCAGAATTTCAACTAAACTTTTGTGATGTCCAGTAAAGGCGGACACATAGCGATAAGGTGAATCAAATGTAGTACACTTAATATATAATTCGTTGCTTTCATTCTATTGGTTTATTTATTAACTTATTGTTAGATTTAAAAGGAGCCTTTAAAAATAATTTGTTACCTATTATGTCTGTTTGGGTTTTTTTTTCACACATCGTTGTCAATATAATAGAATTTGGTGCGACTGTCATACAAGTTAGAAGTTATGCTAGTTATGAAACAAGGCTTAATCTTCAATTTTCAACATCAGAAATTGCCTGTTCCAAGTCATGAATTTTACAGTTGTTATCCATACGTTTGTTTGAGCTTTTGATATTGCCAATTGATAAGGGACTCTCCCCTTTGAATTTTCCTTGAAGTTTGATATTTTTATTATTTTACTTTTGAAAATATTGCATACAAATGAAGCACTTACCTCGTAAAAACTTTACTTGTTTTTATTGTTTGGTGGAATTATAATTAATGTCATTGTTCATTATACATCCGTTTTGAAATTTATATCCAAATTGTTAACTTTTTCATCCGGCAAATTATTTAGCAATATGGTGGTGTTTGGGTTTTTTAACTTTTAAGTTGCATTAAATATCGCCATTCAGAATTATCGATCCGCAGTGGTAAAGATAGTAGCTAAATTAAATGACAGTCAATATATATAGAACGATTAGATCGTAAATTTAAATACTAAATGTTCCAATTCAATATAATGATAAAGCTCAGATACTTACAAACAAATAATAGCATTTAAGCGGCAATCTAAGGTAGGGCCTTTGTTTCGACAACTTCAAAAGATTGTGTTTCTAAAAAGCAATGATTCCTGTTTAGGGTTAATTGAGTCCTAAAATTCAAACCAAATACCATTATTGATTGAAGTGACTACCATAAAGCTGTCGACTATATCTCATTAATCATGTTGATGAACGAAGACGGGGATATTTTGTATTTAACTACTGATAACAGCTATTTTTAATATTGTAGATGGATGGTTATAGCAAGACTATGAGGTCAATGATAATAAAAAAGAACACACAACCAACACACTGAACACTATAGTTTTATGTTAAAATTATTCTTCCTAATAAAACAGGCATTACGCCATGAATGGATTTTTAGTCCCATTGTGAAATAAATATTGAAAACAATATGCGCCTTGAAATGAATATTTGGTTGGGGTATTTGATTATTGTTTCAGCATCCCTGATTTTCTCAGAATAAAGCTCCACCTGATTCATCTTGACAAATAAATTGCGTCCTAATTAAATAGGCGTTTAAAAGTCAGAATTTAAAAATAGAGACTTACCGTATTGAATTTTTTCAAATTTTAAATATTTTGTGATTTTATCCTTTTAAATTGAAAACAACCCGACCATAAAACAGACAACAGCAGAAGGTCACCAACAGGTCTAAACTCTTTTCGGTCATTTTTTGTAACAACAACTTAAAGACCAGGTCAATTGATTCTACTTTATATAATAAATGGATTTGAATTTTTCCTAGCTTGCACTAGTGTTTGCTTCTGAGATTTCGTATATATCCAAGTTGTCAGAATTCCAATAGGAATTAATTGTGCACCTCTAACCTCGGACCTGTTTCTGTATTGATACAAATTACAGTGTATGACAAAATACATCAAAGTCCCATCGACACAACATCCGATACAAACATTTTGATACCACTTTTATATAATTTGATGGTATATTGGCTCTCAATAATGATGTTTTTTTAATCATTTTTTTTTGTGATCAATTGATTTTTCACTAACATAGTATATTTGAGTATCTCAAACTTAAGTGTTGTTTCTTTTTTTTTTTAATTCATACATAAGATCCAGGATAATACGAATTGCACGTTAAAGCTAAATAAGAACATTTGTGTCTAAAAAAAAAATATAAATAAATATGTTAAATGTGGGGTTGTTTAACCTATTGTGTCTTTTTGTTTTGTTCACTCATCGTTGTCAATATAATTGAATTTAATGCGCCTGTCATACAATTGAGAGGTTAAGTTAGCTATAAAACAGGTTCAATCCACCATCTTCTACATAATCAATGATAATAAAAAATGTATGTACCAAGTCAGGAATATGACAGTTGTTGTCCATTCGTTTGATTTGATAGAGCTTTGGATTTTGCCATTTGATTAGGAACTTTCCGCTTTGAATTTTCCTCGGAGTTCAGTACTTTTGTGATTGACTGTTTAAAATAGTAAATAAAATTGATGATATTAAGATATGTACTTCAAACTTTTCATACGTAACTATTATCCTGAAATAAACTATATAAAACTAAATTACAATTAATGTTTATAAATACACCATTAATCACCTACGTACTAGTACTTTTAAAATTGCTAAATGTGATGAAAGAAATGTACTTAACTTATAACTTGATAAATATATCTTATAATGACTTGTACCTTTAAGCATTTGATCATTAAATTTAAACTAAAAAGTAAAATCACAAAAAATACTGAATTCCGAAAATCGTAAAAAAGAAAAATTGTAAAAAAAGAAAATTGCATTTCTTTTCCAAATAAGACAAACAAACAAAACCGCAGTGGTTTCAAGTGAAATACCGGACGCATATCTCGTGGTGTGTTGGCAAATAATAATTCTTCCAAGTAATTAAAATATTTCGTGTGAATTAAAGCATAACAATCACTCGATTATCGCTAAGAAATAAGTAAACAAACTAACACGTGTTTCCTATAAGAGTTATCTGTTCTTGTTTTTCGTAGGCGTTCCTCACTTTCAACATAGGAGATCGAGGACATTAGAGTTACTTTTCCTTGTTTTACGACGAAATTCAAAATGGCTGAACAAAATATATATAAGAGAATGTATAAAAATGGGAATAATAAGATAATTGTGTTAAGAAAATGAATATATAAACGAACTATATACACTGACAAGCTTTGCATGGAATATAAACAACATTTTTAGGGGAAATAAGTGCGACCTGGACTTGCGGTCATAAAACCTTCGAGTCAGTTTTTTGTACTCGTACTCAAAAATCAATCAATCAAAATGTTGGATTTCTTGTTTCGAGCATGAACATCGTGCTCTAAGCACTGAGCAAAGTTTTATGACCTCAACCCCTGAACCTGGGTCGCAATTCCGCACGTTTTGATTTAGGAAAAATTCGTATCTCTATGGTCCACAAATAGTCAAAAAATAACATAAGGACCTAAGATCTACGGTTCCGCAGCTAATGTGCAGTTTGATAGCAACTGTATATCACGTATTCATTCCTATTTTGATATTTCGCGTGTAAACTCTAGGTTAATTTAAATGTGGTTCCAATAGTGAGTAAATTTTAAGAGAACAACCATTCTTAAAAAGACATTACTAGTTCACCATATTATATTGGAAAAAGCACTTATCGTGTCTCTGTAGCTGCCATTTATCAGAAAAGTTTAAAACGAAGAACGTATGTTTCATATATGAAACGTCGTTGTAGTGCAATAAAGTGCAGAGTGATGACTGATGTACATATGCGATATGATGCTGTTAATATACAAAAGTTATTAAAGGTACCAGGATTATAATTTAGTACGCCAGACGCGCGTTTCGTCTAAATAAAGACTCATCAGTGACGCTCATATCAAAATAGCTATGAAGCCAAAGAGCATTGCGGATCCAAAATTCCAAAAAGTTGTGCCAAAAACGGCTAAGGTTATCTATCACTGGGATAAAAAAAAACTTAGTTTTTCGAAAAAATCAAAGTTCGGTAAACAGAATTTAAAAAAAAAATGACCACATAATTGATATTCATGTCAACACCGGAGTGCTGCCTACTGTGCTGGTGATACCATCGGGGACGAAATGTCCACCAGCAGTGGCATCGTCCCAGTGGTGTAAATTGTACCATATGCTACACGTTATGCTTCTCTTAAATTGAACTGCAAGGACAACCTTTTTGCTTACAAAAATAGATTGTAAACATGATGCATTATCACATAGATATAGGCATTACTATATATATTTATCATTTAACGCAAGTTGTATATATTTTAGTTTGGAAGAATATTGTCTTCCTATTAAAATTGAGAAACAGACGAACACCCGACTAAAGAGCGAAAACACAACAGAAGGTACTGATTGGTCTTCAACACAGCGGGAATACTACTGCAATACATCTTGTAAAATATAAATTGTTGCTTCATTTGCATACACTCCACATATTTGGTACCATTAAGCGTATTTTGGATACTCAAAAAAATAATATCGAGCTCGAAAGGAAATTCAAAACAGAAAATCCTTCATCAATTGCAACACAATGAAATTTGGGCTTTAACATTTTTTGGTTAGAGCGTCACTGATAAGTATTTTGCAGACACAACGCGCGTCTGGCTCAAATATAAAATTGCAATCCTGGTATCTATGATGTTTTTTTTTACACTTAAACGATTGGAAAACAAGTCATATTCCAAAATTGATCCAGACATTTTTTAGTTAAGCAGATGGTGGATTAAAACTTGTTAGAAAGCTACCTAAACCTCCCACTTGTATCACAGTCGTATATAATTTTGCTATATGGATACCAAAATGTGAGCAAAACAAACAGACAGCTGTTGTCTTCTCTTTGATCGGGTTGTTGTCTCATTGACATATTCCTAATTTCCATTCTCAATTGTATAATAGAAAAAATTTCAAAACCTATACAACAGTGAATAGCAAAATTAGATATCAGACTTATCCTGATTCTATAAACAACAAATGGCACATCCCTTAAATTTAAACTTGATTATTTAAAGTTCATATTAAAAGGGTAATGACATTTGAAACATATGGAATCAAAACAAAGCAACCTTTAAAACCTTTAGAAATTTACACATGACCTGGCCCGTGATATTCATTAATTTTATCCCTCGCAAATGCTTAGGCTTGAATTCGAATATCATGGCCCAGGCCATGTGTAAATGTCTAACAATATATGGCGTCCATGAATTATTTCTTAATTATTGCCTTTGAAACTAATAATTTGTGTTCGCTGTATATATATGAAATGCATACCTATAAATTCATTCATAAAAAACGTTTTTGTTAAATTTTGTTTCTATTTCTTATAATGGAATACATGGTTACGTTTCTGTAAGTTTACAATATGAAATTACTATGAAAATCACTTTGTTTTAAATTTTGGTCAGGGGTCCATAGCAAAACAATGAGCACGTTCTAAACACTTAAGTCGTGAAAAAAACCGTCAAAAACAAATCAAAGAAAATGATACCTTTAAGTGCTTTACATCAGTGTCCGTGATTAAGGGAGGGTTGAGCGTTTACAAAATGAACAATTTGGACAGAATTTTCACTAGAATTTTTTTTTAAATCAAAAGTCTGTTATTTCTTTTATGTACATTTTCATTCTTTCAAATACGACCATTAGTTGTCATATTTGCACCTTTAAAAGGTTTAGGACCTCAATAGCTATAATCTATGAGTTTTCTTTTCGTTTGAGGCCATGTTAAGCCCTAAAATTGCTTATATCCACGTAATCGGAATTCTGGTCAATAGATGTCTCAGTCTCAATCATACCACATCTTGTTTTTCTTCATACCAAAACATGTGCATTATAAAAAAAGTTATAGATGGAAAAAATAACAAATACTTACGAAAAATTATATGTCATACGTCTCAATCTGCTCCAAATAAACTCATAATAGATACCAGGAATACAGTTTAATATATACCGCAGACGCGCAACGATACTCCAAGCATTGGAGCTACTGGAATCTTTATCCGTTCATTTAGATAAGTATATCAGTTTGTAACAGTTATGAAAATACTTCCTTTTAATCAAATTAACGATCTTGTGAAGTTTAGTTTCAATGAGAGAAAAAACAATGCAGGTAATACTAGAAACACTACAAATAATCACGAATTGTAGTTAGGAACGTAACATAGACAAGGCCTTGAACGTTACATTATTGATACATAACTTGCAAAGTCTAATTGAAGGTTAAACAGTTCAGACACAAACTAATGCTAGCAGAGGAGAAAACTTTCAATAATCGTATACACAATGACGGCATCTACATATCTTAGACAGATAAGATAACACCCCTGTGGTGATTAACACATTAAATTGTATTAATGCAGAAACTAACCACCTAAACAGTGATCACTACAAGAACATTAAGAATAGAGCACCGAAATTATCAGTAAATCTATTTCATAGATGTTAATATATTATCCGAAAATAAAGAAATTAAGATAAGTATATCACTTTGTTTATGTGTTGTATTATGAAATAATTTCCTTTTAATCAAATAACCGATTTTGCAGTGTTCAGTTTCAATTAGAAAAAAAAATACAATGCAGGTAGAGAACTAATAACAATACGAGTAATCAGGATTTATATCTTTTTAAAACAACGAAACACACACAATGATCAAGAATATTACATTATTGACAACTATTTTTAGCAAATTCCTAATTGAAGGTTAGACAGTTCAAACATAAACTAATACTTTCAGAGGAGAAAGCGTTCAATAATCGTATACACAATGACTGCATCTACAAATCTTAGACAAAAAATATATCACCCCTGTGGTGGTTAACACATTAAATTGTATTAATGCAGAAACTAATCACTTAAACAGTGATCACTACAAGAACATAAATCATACAACACAGACAATCAGTGAATCTATTTCAAGGATTGTAAATATATTATCAGAAAATAAAGAAATTGATGAGCATACTTATATACTTCGATAGTGCATTCAAAGATTCTAATCAAGGACACATTTACCAAACTTCTATCTATAATAACTACAAATTGAGTCGATAAAGACCGGAGATTCATCAATAATTGACATATAACCAATACACACAATTCCCGATCTAGAGGATTGAACAAATTGTAGACTAAATATTAAAACTTTTATTGAGGGAACAATAACTTAACATTCAAGATCCAAACAGTCCTATCTATAAGATAAAGCAAAACACGCATTCGCATAGCTGCAAACTAATTCCCTAAGATGTGATTGCAATATATACACAAATGCACATTGGCATTTATAGATCGAACGGAGTATACAAAATAGATCTTAAATATTTTACAAAAAAAGTTATTTGAAAAGCAATGAGTTCCAATTTCATGTGATGCTATATAATCAAGCTATTTGGGAGCCTCGATCTGGAATATTATTAATCAACTACAATCGATCTACATCTGTCAATAATACTTACCCACATCTTAGACATATTTCGATTAAGAAATAGTATTAGTATAATTTGCCAATATCGTGATGCTGGCTTCATGCAATAAACTCATCATAGATACCAGGATTAAATGTTATATTTACGCCAGACGCGCGTTTTGTGTATAAAAGACTCATCAGTGACGCTCGAATCCAAAATATTCAAAAGGGCCAAATAAAGTATGAAGTTGAAGAGCATTGAGGACCATTTCAAAAATACAAATACAGCTAGGTTAATCTATTCCTGAAGGAGAAAAGTCTTAGTATTTCAAAAATTCAAAACATTTTGTAAACAGTTAATTGATATATGACAATGTCGTGATGTTGGCTTAATAATTACATATCATAAATTGGTAAGTTCTTTGCAGTTGCAAATATTATTGACACTCTCAATTAACGTATAATTTCCCCAATATAGTAGATATAAACTTTGATAATGATGTATAATTTCTACAATACAGAAGATATTTACTTTGAAACTGATGTGTTCAAAGCAGGGCGTTTATAATCAATTGATGTCATTGCTGCCAGAACACACGATAAACCTAAACAGCTTCAGATGTATCAGCCAAATATAAGTGCACATCCTAGATATATTTTCAAAAGTATTGTACAAGTGAATGATTCGTGACATAAGAAACAATAGCATTACAAGTGGTCGTTTCAAATATCTTATGCATTTGGAGAATAAACATATGGATAGGTTATGATAAGATACACACTGCAAAAACATAAAAGATGTACAACATAAGGTTAAAAGATGCAATACTCTATTAGAAACAGATGCATTACTTTATCAGAAATATATTCTGTAATCTACCAGATGATTTTAGAGGAAGAAATTTTTCTCTTACACTTGTAGCGCTAGCTAACTATCAACAAATAGTTATACATTTTAATAGAACTATAACGAAACATTGACAGACTTAATAAATAGATGAATATCATAAAACAAAATTCAAGAAGATGTCCAACGCAGCGTATGGACGAAGTAAAAATGTTAACACTGCATCCAACAAAAACAAACCTTTATAATAGAGAAACTATTGAGAAAAAACTCTACTTCTAAGAACCTAGCTAAAAGAATAAAAGAAAAACGTTCACTTGGTGGAAATATATACTTCTTATAAAAATGCAATTAGTTGTAACGACTCTATACAACAATGTTAAGTCTATAGATTTTAGTATGTATGATTGGGATGGGAATCTAAGTTTGTAATAATGTCTTGGTATTCTATATTTTGCACGCTTCGTGTAAAAAGTAAAATAACCAAAAATTCAAAACGAAAAAACGTAATCAAATGGCAATATCAAAAGCTAAATTACATCAAACGGATGGATTACGTGACTTGGTACATGCATTTTCTAATATTACTTCTTAACTTTAATATATGGCATTATATGGTTTTCTCGGTGTTAGTGTCATGCATTGCCTGTCGTTCTTATTCTTAATGTCACTACAAAGCCTATGTTTTTGTTTATCACAGCTTCTATATTAGGCATAGTGTTTTCATTCTGCGTTTGTATGCTATGGTATTGTGTAAATTTATAAAATATCGTCATGGTATTGTCAGTGTCGTTCTCGTGTTAAATTCATGGAATTGTCAATGTCGTTCTCCGCCTTTCTGTCATGTATTGTCTGTCATTCTCGGTCTTAATATCTAATCTGTCTTTGTCTGCCTTCATGTCATAATATTTTTGTCCTTTTTAGCCTTTATGACATGGTTGTGTTTGTTTTTCTCAATTGTTAATTTTATTCATGGTATACCTTTATCAGCCTTTATGACCTGTTTTTTTTTTTTTTTTTTTTTTTTTTTTTTGGCTTTCTTAATGAGAATTTACGTCACGGTATTGTCTATCACTCTTAGTTTTCTTGTTATGATTTTGTCTTATTTGCTGTATGAGTTTGATATCTGGGTTAAAATGAAAAATTCGAAAAGTCAACTTATAAATAAATCAGTGTTGTTTTTCTTTTGTTTGTCCTACGAGAGTTAAACATTTGTTGGATGACGATTGTAACACCTCGTGTTTAAATAAATTCTAAAGATCAGAACGCTGACATCTAAGTTCTGTAATGCATTCTGTTGAGAATTCAAATATCAATGACATTTGCTTTGCGCATGTGTATATATCTAGGTGATGTTCCATGGATAAAATCTGTCATTTACGTGACTTGGTACAGGCATTTTCTTATTCCTTCTCAAACTTAATATATGACATTATATGGTATTCTCGGGCTTTATGAAATGCATCGCCTGCCGTTTTTATTCTTAATGTCACTACATGGTCTATGTGTGTTTTTCACAGCTTTTATATCATGCATGTTTTTGTTATTCTTAGCTATGTTATTGTGTTATTTGTCTATCATTCTAACTTTTCATGTAGTTCTTGTCTTTTTTGCTGCCTGAGTTTGATGTCTTAGACTTTTTAACAAGCCTTTATGACATGGTTTGTCTGTATTTCTCCCTTGTTATGTACTTGCCATTCTTTAGCCTTGATGTTATGTCTTTGGTCGTATTTCTAAACTTTTATTTCATAGATTTGTCTGACTATGTCAGCATTTATGGCATGCCTTTGTCCGTCTGTCTAAGTCTTTATCTGGTATTGTATGTCATTTTATGTCAACTATGTTGTTGTCCCGAAGTTAAAGCTCCAAACAATATCGTTTTTGTGTGTAAATATCATTACATAAACTGGCACTCACACCACATCTTCTTATATCTAAGGTAATATATGCCTAAGCTAGAAAATCCTTAGTATTTCAAAAAATTCAAAAATTTGTAAACAGTAAATTTATAAATATAACCATATCAATGATAATTCATGTCAGCACAAAAAGTGCTGACTACTGGGTTTGTGATACCCTCGGGGAAATAAATCTCTACCAGCAGTGGCATCGACCCAGTGGTTGTTAATAAACTCATCATAGATACCAGGACTAAATTTAGTATATACGCCCAACATATACCCTCACGACACTTACCAAAGAGGAAATCTGTCATAATCATAGTCAGTTTTATGTTCCTTTGGAATTTCAACCAAAAATGAAGAACTTGATCTTCCATCACTGTATTTGGATACCTAAACTACAAAAGTGTCCTTTCAAACAACGGTATATTGCTGGATCTTCCAAGTGCTCCACGAAACCTTTTTCTAAATTATTAACATCTATTTTATCAGCAATCAAAGCCGGGCTCCAAAGTTATTGTGAAAATAAAACTGAATCAGATGTGGATACTAAAATATTCCAAAGATGTTTTAGAGTACACACAATCTAAGAATCTCTCATCTTGCTATAGTATTAAAACACTTGACTTTTCTACTCTTTCTACCAGAATTCCCCATTCAAAACAAATACAAGACAAATTGAAAGAGTTGATATTACTTTGTTTCATTAAAAATGGCTTACGTAGATACAAGTATCTTCGGGAGGGATAAATCCTACTTTGTAAAGAATCATTCTGATTCAAACCAAAAATTCTCTGAAATTGACATTATCAAGATGCTTGATTTCTTGATTGACAACATATTTGTTACGTTTGGAGGACGCCATTGTCAAGAGACTGTCGGAATTCCAATGGGAACCAATGTGCCCCTCTTCTTGCCGACTTGTTTCTTTATTATTATGAGGCTGACTTCATACAGGAACTTCTTAGGAAGAAAGATAAGAAGTTAGCAATATCCTTTAACTTTACGTTCCGCTATATATATGATGTTCTCTCACTAAGTAATACAAAATTTAGTAACTATGTTGAACTAATCTACAGATACAGCTAAATCTGCCTCATATCTTGACTTACATCTAGAAATTGACAATGAGGGTTGGTTGAAAATAAAACTTTACGACAAAAGAAATGATTTCATCTTCCAAATTATGAACTTTCCATTTCTATGTAGCAACATTCCAGCAGAACCTGCATAGGTAGTATACATCTCCTAAATGATACACCACTGGGTCGATGCCACTGCTGGTGGACGTTTCGTCCCCGAGGGTATCACCAGCCCAGTAGTCAACACTTCGGTGTTGACATGAATATCAATAATGTGGTCATTTTTATAAATTTCCTGTTTACAAACTTTGAATTTTTCGAAAAACTAAGGATGTTCTTATCCCAGGCATAGATTACCTTAGATGTATTTGGCACAACTTTTTGGAATTTTGGATCCTCAATGCTCTTCAACTTTGTACTTGTTTGGTTTTATAAATATTTTGATATGAGCGTCACTTATGAGTCTTATGTAGACGAAACGCGCGTCTGGCGTACTAAATTATAATCCTGGAACCTTTGATAACTAACTAATCCCGGGCATGTATTTCCTATCATTATTACCTTGATAGAGGATTGCTACTCACAAGGAAGCTATATATTACACCAAGAGTTCCAAATGGTGAAGTTGAAATCATTCCATTCTTATATTTTACGGACGCCATCACGAGTTGGTTGACCGTTATGGAATAACCGTTTCACAGATGATATCGGATATGTTCCTTATGTCGTAACTTCAATACCCTTTCCCTTTTTACGAATATGACCTACCGAATTAGACTATTTACAGTATTTGTAAAAATACAAGCAACATGACGGGTGCCACATGTAGAGCAGGATCTGCTTACCCTTCCGGAGCATCTGATATCCCCCAAGTTGTTGGTGGGGTTCATGTTGCTTAGTCTTAAGAGTTCTGTGTTGTGTCGTCTGTACTATTATTTGTCTGTATGTCTTTTTATTTTTAAGCCGAGGCGATGTCAGTTTATTTTCTATCTATGAGTTTGACTCTCCCTCTTGTATCTTTCGTCCCTCTTTTATCCTCTATGTCACCATAGTCATGGGTGTGTGTGTCGTTGTTACCCTTTCCTGTGATTGTGTCTTTTCATACTTTTCCTGTCAAATTCTAATGTTATTTTATTCCGTATTATTTTTTTTATCAAATTGTAGTCGGTTTTCTTTTAGGAAAAACTGCATAAATTAATTAATACGCATTTTTACCCAAAGAAGCATTTAAAGCATAAACTATAGCATAGAAGAGACTGACGCAAATCACTTATTTTCGGGTGCTAGATTATTTAATATATATAAATATAGATTTTGTTCTTTTCCATCTCTTGAATGGGTTAAAATGAAAATTCCAAAAGTCAACGTATAAATAATCTAGTGTTGTTAGTCTTTTGTTTGTCTTACTAAAGATAAATATGCATTAGATGACGACTGTGACACATTGTGTTTATATGTATCCTAAAGATCAGAACGCTGACATCTTAGTTTTAGAATGCATGCTGGTGAGAATTCAAATATCAATGGCATTTGCCCTGCGTAATAAACACATGTGTATAGATTAAGGTAATGTTCGTCATCAGCTGAATTATGACATGTTAACAACCTTTCTTGAATGTGTATAAAAAGAAAGAGTGAGCAAATGTTTTGCAATTCAAAGAAAGGTCTTTCAATCATTGTCATCTCATTTTGATCCGTTGTTATTTTCTTTGAGTAAATTTTGCTTCCGAAAATGGAAAACTCATTAGCAAATGCTCTTTCTACAGGGCAGTTAAAACTAGCAAAGATGCTTATTGAAGGAGGACAAAATGTTAATTTTTGTAACTCATCAGGTGTTACACCTCTTATGCTTGCGTGTAGTCTAGATGTGGATGATAAACATATACAGAGGAAACTACAGCTAGTAAAATATATCCTTGATAGAAAAGCAAACTTAACTGCGGTGGATAATATTGGACGGACAGCTTTAATGTATGCATTGTTTTCAGGATGTAAGCAAACAATACAGTTAATTAAAAGTCATGGACTGATGCAATCTGTCAATATTCCTTCGAATACCAGGAGAGCTAAATTCAGAGACCAAGAACTTTTTGCAAGTTTTGAAACTGCTAACAACAGTTCTTCTTTAAGGAAAGTGTAGAGAACAACCATGTTCAGAATTGATCGCACTTGCTTGTGAAGTAAGAAAACTGAGAAAGACTTTTATAGACCAACAGAATCAGAAGTTTACAGGTCATAGACACATGTTAAGGATTTATCGCACTTGCTTGTGAAGTAAGAAAACTGGGAAAGACTCTTATAGACCAACAGAATCAGAAGTTTACAGGTCATAGACACATGTTTAGGATTTATCGCACTTGCTTGTGAAGTAAGAAAACTGGGAAGGACTCTTATAGACCAACAGAATCAGAAGTTTAAGGTCATAGACACATGTTTAGGATTTATCGCACTTGCTTATGAAAGTAAGAAAACTGGGAAAGACTCTTATAGACAAACAGAATCAGAAGTTTACAGATCATAGACACATGTTTAGGATTTATCGCACTTGTTTGTGAAGTAAGAAAACTGGGAAGGACTCTTATAGACCAACAGAATCAGAAGTTTAAAGTCATAGACACATGTTTAGGATTTATCGCATTTGCTTATGAAAGTAAGAAAACTGGGAAAGACTCTTATAGACAAACAGAATCAGAAGTTTACAGGTCATAGACACATTTGTCAACATACCGTCGAACACCAGAGAAGCGTAAATCAGGGACAACATACGTGTTAGAAGAGCCTTGAAATCAATATGAAAAATATCGATAGATATCGAAAGTCTTTGTTTTCTGACACTCTTTCGAACACCAGTAATGTGTAAATCAGTTTGAAAGTGTAACTTCTCATGTTTCTATCAGGACAATGTAATCGTATCTTTAAAAATTGTGTGCATGTTTCAAAGCTATTATATTATATTGTAAGATATGAAAACTTATTAAAGCATCTTGAAATCAATCGTTACACAAGATTTTTTTTTGTGTATCTGTATAACACCACAATTATCATATTTAAAGATAATTCGTTTATACATGTATATATTTACTTAAAACAATATCCCCAGGTGTATATCATGATTACCAATGTGACAACTCTCCACCATATCCCATATGATATAGGTCATCGTTCGTTCTTACACCATGAATAAAACCAACACCTCAATATAAGCTAAACATTCCCTGATATTACAAATGTAAAATATTTCAAAAGGAAATGCGTACGACTTTTTTTTCGTACAACACATTCAACAAGTATGATGTACAACAACGAACGACAAACACTGGATGACAGGTTAGGCTCATGATTTGGAACACACACATTCAGTACACCGAGTTTATCCGTAGTAGATTTCTTTTTATTTAAACAAATCGAATGCTCCGTTATGAGTATACCTATGGAATTTCCTTATTGGTTAAGCAACCAACAATCAATCAATCCTTATTGGTTTACCGTGAAATTGGTTTGATTTGAATTGTGCTTGTCACGTATGGTTTAGACGAAAAACGGAAAATGGAAAACAGTGTTGTTTTATTTTTCTTTCTGATTTTTTTTCGCATAGTCTTATTAGCCTAACTTTTTTTTAATTTTAGTTTAATTCTAATTTATTGAATGATATGTCTTGAATACAAAAAGAAAAGAAAACAATAATCAACGATCCAGACGTGACAACTTTAAATTTGACATTTTTTTTGTGTTTGCAATTAAGATACGATATACTTCAACAATGCGATTTTATCAACATTTTATTTTATAATTTTCACAGAGGTTAAAACATGTATATGTATCGATAAAAGGTGTATTGCATTTTCCCTATGTTTTGGGACTACAAGTATTTGGGCAAAATATTTATTTTGTTACAGTGTTGCATTTGAACAGCTCCAACAATATGTATCTTCCTCTTACAAACAAAAAGGCGAACGATACTAATGAGCCATTCAAATATCGTTACTTCAACAAAAACTGAAAACCCAACGCAAATCAAAGACCACAAATAGACCAAAACGTTCCCAAAACCGAGCAACACAAATCACAACAATAACTCAATAAAAATATATATGTTCAAAAACATGGTACAGATTTAGAAAAAAAAAGAAATTTAAAATTGAATTTACTAAATTTATATGTTTGAGTCGATATACATTAGAGAGTTACAGTTTCAAATAGAGTAATCACTGTAGTGGCAAACTGATAGGGGGAAAAGACGACAAGACGTACTACTAAGATAAAGTCGTTTTAGAATGTATACTAACACTTGCTAATTGTGTCAATCACTTTCTCAACATATGTAAATATAGGAAAAATGTATCCCGTCATACTTTGAACGACAAAATTATCTTATGTCTACCTGTGCGAATTTCAAACACGCAATTTTACACAAGTACTTAAAACATTCCATCCTTTATGGGTGGATTTTTCATGTAGAAAAATAGATTCGTATAATATAAGCAAAATGAGGATGTTAAATTTGATGCATGCCTTTTTGTGCTTCTTCGTTACATTTGTTGTTTTTTTCATGTTTATAGTCATTAAGATGATAACAAAATGTTGACTGCTGTACCCCTATTTTTGACATTGTTACCTATTGTGTCTGTTTGTTTTGTTCATGCATCGTTGACAATATAATGGAATTTGATGCAACTGTCATACAAGTGAGAGATTTAGCTAGCTATAAAACCAGGTTCAATCCACCATATTCTACATAAGAAAATGCCTGTACCAAGTCAGGAATATGACAGTTGTTTTCCATTCGTTTGATGTGTTTGAACTTTTGATTTTGCCATTTGATTTGGCACTTTCTTTTTTGAATTTTCCTCGGAGTTCAGTATTTTTGTGTTTTTACTTTTTATAAATAAACGTGCTAATATAGTTTCAAAAGTGTTAATTGACATTAGTCGTTGGAATGTATTTATAACTTTTGACGAATAATTAAGTGTTTTACAATTTATAAATAGTTCTAAGTGGTAATGTGTTAATATTACTGATGCTTTGTTTTTTTATATATGTATAGAACGGTCAAAATTGTCTTTAGTTAAAATGTTAATAGGGTCCAAAAATGATTACATTAATGTCAATTGCTTTTTTCAAATAAAGAATTAACCTTAACAAATACAATTTGGTATTATATATATAATATATTGATACAAATAATGTAGATGTCAACTAAAACTAAGAAAAAAGCATATATGTGTACAATTTGGAGTTTAGTATGGCGTTCATTTTCACTGAACTAGTATATCTTTATTAAGGGGCCAGCTGAAGGACGCCTCCGGGTTCGGGAATCTCGCTACATTAAAGACCTGTTGGTGACCTTCTGCTGTTGTCTTTTCTATGGTCAGATTGTTGTGTCTTTGACACATTCCCCATTTCCATTTTCAATTTTATATATCGATTAATAATTTAGTGAATAACTATACTTCACCTACTACCAACAAATACAGGGTACTACTGATAAGATTAAGTATGCTTCAAAACTCAATTACCACAATTTTGTCCTGTTTGCAACAATACAAAATGCGACATGTCGACGATTTTATACCTACAATGATAGAAAGAAACCATCAATACCACAATCAGTATTATTTACTAGATGGTTCCAATGTTATGCATTTTAAAACAATTTTAACAAGGTTGATTAAACTATATTCATTTTGGAATATTAGTGTCTTTGTGTTTGTTTTTATGTTTTAAACTAATGCAATCTTAAAATATCCAACAACAAAGCTATGCAATGAATGGGATATACAACACGTGTAATTACGTGTAAAATGTGTCGGAATGAAATGTGAGAAGCTCGAGAATTCTCACGACCATTGATCTTCTAAAGATTATTGAAGGATAATGGCATTTCAAATACACCTTCATTAAAATGATATCAAATATAATTTCAGATGTACAAATATGTTGCCTTAATATTAACAACAATGACTTTCTTTCATAATCTGGTTTTGATATTCATAAGTTATAAAAATATATGTCAAAACTTATATTACTCATATATAATAGAGAATGGATATGTGGAATGTGTCATAGAGACAACAACACGACCAAAGAGTTAATAACAGCCGAAGGTCACCAATGGGTCCTCAACACATCGGAAAAAACTTGCTCACTTAGGCGGGCTTCAGCTGGCCCTTGATACAACAGTTTGAAAATGGACGACATAATAACCTCCTAAACATAGAAATGAAACTAAAATTAAAGACAAACATACAAGACTAAAATGTGTGATATTTGAAATTTAATATCAATCTAGAGGATCAAAAGAGGCTGTGTCGCGCACCTAGGTGGTTTGGCGTGTATCTTGAACATGGTTTAGTAGAATAGAATTCATAACACGAATCTCTTTTTGTTGATCTTGTTTTTTTAATTTTGTATTGTGGATATTTTTTCTCTTTACAGTTTGTTTTGTTTAATCAAAACAGAAATTAGGTTTACAGAGTCTAATTAAGGGCAATTACTTTAGTAGAGTTTACGAATGATTTTGACACAAATATGACGTGTTTATATAAACTGTCTTAACAATAATTTTCGATATTAAAAGCATCTATCTTTCTTTTATAGTTTTTCAGAAAATAGTTAAAAACATCAAAATAAGTAATAATCATTATTAAAGAACAATAACTGCAATTAAGATTTGAATGACGATTTAGGCTATTTAACTTCTTCAAAGCTCTTCTCTTAGTGAGCAATTGTTGTATTCGTTGTTTCAATCTAGCTATATGTTACAGGTGTTAAAATATAAAGCAAGATACAAAGAAATAGTATACGTGACGTTCCCTTGTCACTTTTTACGGAGTTTATATATCTCAATTTGTACGATTCACTCGTGTATGTAACAATGTTTTAGATTTTAACGAGAGAAATTTATGTATTACTGAAAAATTATTACACCAGGGTTTTCGATATCACAAACTAGTCAATACATTTACTAAATTTTATCATCGGTATAAGGACATCATTCGTAAATATAGCTCAACATGCAGACTTCTTATACGTTTAGGTATTTCACATCCAATATTTTATGGAAATATTCTTTATAAAGCACAAAAATGTCAGTATTCACCTCAGAAGCTAACAAAACCTTTAAATATACTTATTAAGAAGGGATATAGTTTCGATACTGTTGTCAGATCATTAAAGATTGCATATTTTGGCGTCAATATTGATTCACTTATAGGGTCTTTGCATCGGAACTAAACACATTTATTCTTAATAAACCAGTTGTTGGCATGACACGGGTTATGTTCTTCTCATATATGTTATGATGGTATGATACTAAACCCCTCACGGGGAGGATTATGCCTGATATTCATATGATGAAGACATAATTTTTCAATCAGTTTAATACGTAAGATTCAGATTACCGAACGTCAAGAACTCTTTTGTACATGAAGGTACGTAAGTCGTGTGACGTCGGGGCAACTATTTGTTTACATTGACGACAATGGACTCTGATTTTAAGGATAAAAACGTCCCGGAAATCAAACAGTTCTTGAAAAACAGAGGTGTTAAAACAACGGGTTATAAAAAGAGTAAATTAGTTGAACTAGCTGAAGAAGCGGAATTACAAAAGATTCCCGCCTTTGAACCCGATAATTACATATTCGCAAATAAAATACAGCGAACTGTAGATGGTGTTGAGTTGCTGCATCCCAAGACTGTTATTGATTGGTCTGATTATACCGTTAGGTAGCTAAAACAGTTAGTTAACCAAAACACTCTATGTGGCAAGTACTAATCACTGAATTCATTTTGACGAATAATGTTTATTATTTGATATGATATACAGTTGTTACAGACATGTGTTGAGTGCGTGTGGTAAAAGCTACAATAGAAAAATGAAAACCTTATACTAGCTGATAAAAATTACAATTTAAAGAAAACACAGATAAAGGTGAATTTTGGAAACAAAACAATGTATTTATTTATCAAAATGCTTAAAAAACTTAGACAAATAATCCTTTACATGAAAAATACTATAATATATAGTCTTGGCATAAAACATAATGTCACTGACGGGTTGCCATACTTTAGAAAATAACAAAATATGTATGTGATATGTCTTGTACAATTACTTCTTTTATATTAAATATATCTCAAAAATACATATGCATCTGTATAGAATAAACATCAAATATCAAAAATTAACTTACATATTGGTCTGCCAGCATAGGATGACCAAGTTCTATGAAGATTTAAAACATTTGTCACCTTGTTGTGGTACACAACATCTATGAGTATACACAGGAAACAGGAAATGAACTCTTTAAAGTGAAAGTGAAAGTACTCATTAAAATGAAACTACAGGTAATTATAAAAATAAAGGTAAAGGTAAATTTACCTGGATTGAAAAGTGACAGTAGTACTAAAATGAAAGTACAAATGTAAACAATGACAATTAGGCAAAAATCAATAAAGTTATCAAATTATAAAAGGAATGAAAACAGCACACTGATGATTTAAATACAATTTCAATAATTGAAGCTTTTGATGTTAATCATTATTTAAAAAACATTTGTAACTGGACAAATGAACGTTTGAAAGGCTATAAAAATGACAACAGTTACCGTCTTCATTCTAATGGACATATCCGTGATGTTAGGCAGTCAAAATTTCACAGCGATATACACTATGTAAAAGCAGCATGTGTACCAGAAGAGAGACAGTCTGCTGACCCGTACGAAGTTTGGATGGTAAACGGACAGAAAGTCACAGGACAAAAAGTCACAGGACATAAAGTCACAAATTTGATAGGACAAAAAATCACAGGACAAAAAGTCACAAATAGTTTGTTGACAATTATATGAATATATAAGAGAAATATCTTGAAATATTTACTTTTTAATACATATATTCATATTAAATTGTGGGAAATGTGTCATTATACTTGAAAAATTAAGATTTATTTAATTTTAATTATGCAAAGGGTATATTTCTTGGTTCAATGAAGCCATTTAAGTGCAAAGCCACGTTGACATTTTGTTTTTTTAACAATTATTTGATCATCATTGATATTTTTTGGATAAATTTTGTTTACAATGTTGGTGTATATACAACAGTTCAAGAAAAATACAAAAATAGTTTTGTAGAAATAAGTGTTTTTTATTCAAAGAAAATATTCTGAAAAAATTAATTGTGACTTTTTGTCCTGTGACTTTTTGTCCGTGACTTTTTGTCTGTGACTTTTTGTCCTGTGACTTTCTGTCCTACATTCGTTTGGATAGTGGTCCTGTTTGATGGGTCAATACATTCAGCAGAATGTACATGTGTGGCGTAAGTTCTTACATGAATAATCCGAGTCCGAGGGTGTGGGTACCGATGGGGTTTACAGAATAGAGAATAATGGGGTGTTAAAATATAAAGAATAACACAAGAAAATAATGAATAGATTGGTTAAAAAGTATGTTTATAACAGAAAAGAATAATAATATCAAGAATACAGTTATCAAGTACATGTAATTGTAGAATTCTGATTAGCCATATCTGTTTAAGATAAAAATGAAAGTAATGAGCGAGAAAAATAAAATAAAGATTTAAAAAGATGAATAATCCCATCAAGAATTGCCAAAAAAATGTGTATTTTTATTATGTCATCTGTTTTTGATTTTTAACCTACATGGAATACCATATTATCAGTTCACTCCAAATTACTGTAAAGGGCACATAAAATTAATTTCCATTTTTTTCTCTCAGAATTATCACCTTCAAAAAAGAGATGCAAACAAGCGGGGATAGTCAATGTTGATTTTTCAGAGACAAAAGATTTTTTTTTCAAGCAACTTTTTGTTTTTATTTTTTAAATATAGGGAAACGTTGTTTTTTTGAAAATGTTTAATCCCTCGAGCACTTCTAAAAAATGAATACTTCAGTGTATATAATTATTTTACAGTGGTGATGGAACATGTAAGCACGTGGCAGAACTCCTGTTCGGGATGCAAAGATTTTGTCAGGATTTGTCCGATAGATCGGTTATTTCTGTTACTGACAAGGCTGCTAAATGGGTTAACCCAGTCAGAACATCAGCTCCAGTAAAAATAACCTCTTTAGACCTGAGGAGTGAGCCTGCAGGACAACCACCAATCAAACCAACAAGTGACCATTATAGGCCTTCTTGTCATAACATGACACCACATGCTGTAGAAAAAGAAATGCTTCGGTTAATAAAATCAGAAAATTTACCAGCATGCGCAGCATATGTTCTGTCAGATAGCTCTGGTTCGGAGTATGATTTTGAGTGTCTGCCTGTCAACATACTAGATCTAGCAACACAATTTAATAATGATGATTCGCCAGATGATTCACTTGAATCTTTTATTGAGCACATACATAGAAATATCCCTGATAATTATTTCACTGATATATTCGAAAAGACTATCAGTCAGAGTGATAGTGATTTGTGGTTTTATCAGAGACATGGCAGAATAACAGCTTCCATTTTATATAGTTGTCTTCATTTTTCAGGAAGAAACCCTGATGGCCATCTAGTCAAACTCATTTTAGGTCTTACAAACAGTGGTAATTCAGACTTGCCTGCTTTAAGACATGGAAAAAAATTTGAACATGTTGCTAGAGAGTCTTATCTTCATGACAAAAAAAAACTTGCATGATAATTTAAAATGTAAATTATCTGGGTTTGTAATTGACAACAACAGTCCTTACTTAGGTTGCTCTCCTGATGGTTTTACTAGAGTGTAAATGCTGTGGATAAGGTTGTTTGGAAATAAAATGTCCATATAAATTTTCAGAAGAAACACCAATCAATGCTGCTTGTTTAGACAAAACAAACTTTCACATAGAAAATGATACTCCACTTATGAAGAGAAATGACACATCTCCGTATTACTGTCAAATTCAATGTCAGCTTGCAGTTACTAAAAGAAAATGGTGTGATTTTGTATTATTTACTTTTAAAGGTGTACATCATGAGAGAATACCATTTGATGAACAATTTTGGTCTAATGTTTTTCCAAAACTTGCATCATTCTACAGTTCATATGTTCTACCAAAAATTCTGCTAGTATAGACGTCAGAATTACACATGTACCAGTTGAATACTTTGTTTGAAGTTCATTACAATTCACAATATAAAACAGTGATAAAGTTTGGTTATATAATTTAATTTGATTAAACATAACTAAAATAAACAATATTAAACATAATAAATATCATCTTTTATGTTAAGACAACTTATGATATATGTCGCTTTCATTATTTAAAACATTATCAGCTGATAATGTAAATAGTCTCTATTCTTCTAAATTTATAAAAGACAACTCTTTCAAATGGGAGATAACCTACTATTGTGCATACAAAATGTAGATGTGTACATCTGTTAGTTTTGACAAAATTTTAATTTTGAATACATGATAAAGCCATATTTCCACTACTTATCAGTTTTTGAAAGAAAATTTTAGAACAGAATAATTCTCTTATTAAGCTGTTGATTTTTTTTAATCAAGGAATATAATTTGTAGTATTAACATGAATCATAAAAGAAAAAAAGAAACACTGGATAAAAAATTGCCAATCATTGCTCCTTTAATTAATATATATGTCAAATGAATTTCAAATGATTTATAAAACAAAACAAGTTTTATAACTTTTGAACTAATGGTTTCATCAGGTTACAAAAAAATCCTGCAACCTTAAGAGCCTGATTAGCAACAGAAAGTGAATTTATTGGCATAACACCACTTAAGAATTTATAAGATTTCAGTCTCTGGATTGATCTTTCTACATGTATTCTCAAAGAGGCTATGGATTTTGATTCCTTAATCTCCTTTGCCGTAAGACATCGTCCTTTTCCATGTTTACATGGTCTGGTAAATGGTGGCATATTTAAGGTGGCACCTTTTGATAATAATAAGTCTTTGATTAAAAAACCTCTGTCAGCCATTACATGATCCCCCTTTTCAATCAGATCAATGAATCCACTTCTTTCAGTAATGCTCCTATCAGAAATGTTTCCAGTCCATAAGTCAGATATAAACGAAAAAGCTCCACTTGGTGTTATACCTACAAGCGTTTTAAAAGTGTTCTTTGACTTGTAATTTGACCACGTTTTTGACTGTGCTGTTGGGTTTCTTGGTCTCTGCACATAAAATTCAGTAGCATCGATGATTACACGAGTGTTAGGATATTTTCTACGAAATGATAGAGGCATGTGTTTTTTAATCTTTTCCTTAGATGGCCATTTAATAAGTGGTCCTAAACATTGTGCCATTAAAGATATCCAAGTCGTGAAAACCCTGCTAATTGTTGACTGTGAAACACCAAACAAAAGAGACAACACATATGTGTTTAGTCCTAGCCTCAACCTCAAAAGAGTTATAACAAATTCTTCAAAAAAAGTCAACTTCCTTGAAGCACCAGGTTTTTTCTTATTATTTACTTGCCATCTTTTACCGTCACTTGAGTCGGGACCCATCCAGTATTTCATTTTTGAAGCATGTCCTTCTAATAATTTAAAAATTCCAAAAAGCATTGAAATACTTGGCAGTTCAAGAAAACATTTAACATTACTATTTGATTTAGTCAAATTTTCAACGAGTTTGTCCTTTAGAAGTTCATCTGTATTATTAAACTTCTCATTTAAAACTTTATTTTCCTCTTTGGTAGCATGTAGTTCAACTTGTAGCAATTTAACTTGCTTCCGTAGCTGGTTATTATCTGTCTCATATCTTTGACATTTTTGCTGTGAAAAAAAGTAATAATTATAAATACATAAATCAATGCAAACAATTTATGAAATTGTTTTTGTATTTTTTGTTTACTTAAGTCAAGTTGGTAACAATAAAACAATACAGTTGTATGATTGATTGATTTTTGGTTGCTTAACATTCAGTGGCAAATATTTCATGCATGTTCAGAATGAAATACAGTTATATGGTAAAATGACTAAAATAACCATTTACATGTAATACTATATTTCAACATGTTCAAGTTGGATTACAAATTTTAAAAGTAAATATATATTTAGTAAAATGTTTGAATAGATCATATTTAATATTGATGTATCAATTTGAATATAAAATCACCTTGCTTCTTACATTATATCATTTTTGATGTATGAACTGCCATATAATAAATTAAAACGAATCAATTTTTGATTGAAATACATATTATGTCTATAGTTCATAAGATTAAAAAATATCTTTTACATGGCTTTTGACTCTTATATCCAATGGAGGAATTTTCAATATCAAATAAAATCCCAATTAATTTCGTACCTCTAAGGTGTTGCTATTTTCAATTAATATTACACATTTTTCCTCAATGGAGACATCTTCACTAACTTCAGTGCTAGTGCAATAAGTGTGGTCCAAACTTGGCTTTTCAATGTAGGAAATTACTGAAAGTAAGTAAATATGTACCATTTAAATTAGAATTATTTTACTACAATGTACATCAGTCAGGATCATAGACTGGTTGATTTAAAAGAATTAAACGTACAAAATGTGCATGTAATTTAGAAAGTTGAAGTACAAAAATGTAGGTAATCATTTTATAAATGGGAAATAGAACCATATGTTTAAGAGCCATAACTCTCAGAACACATATCTTTTCTACTGGACCTTTAAGACTGTCCACCAGTATACCAATTGATGGTGTACATGTAGTGTGCAGACAAAATTAATCTGAGACTCATATCTATCTTTGCAAAATACTTTTTAAATTTTGTTTTTGAAGTTAACTTTATTTTGTGATAAAATAATATTGGCAATTATTTTATCTTGAAATTGTGAAGATAAATTGTTAAAAATTTGATATATGACTTTTATATTTGTATTTTAATTAGAATTATATTATAATTGTTATTAAGCATTGTTTACTAATTGATTTTATGTCGTCATTGACTGATTAATCACAATATTGTTATTGTTAAATTAAATTATGAAAACCGTCCATGCATTTTAACTATATATATATATATGCCTATCAGAACATGCAGTCATACAATAGACTGACCCCTATGTTCCTTGGTTCAGTTACATGTACATGTAGCTCCCTCTGATTTAACAGTACCATGGTGGCACACTGACTATTCAGTCATGACATCATTTTTTATTAGTTTTACTTAAAATTACCTGGAATATCTGGTATGGATTTCTTTTGTCTTGGTACTTTTGGCAGTTGTGAAACTGTAACAATGTTTGCTGGTCTGTAAAATATATTAAAAAAATAGATATATATCTTCATGTGCATACAGTCTAATATTTAAAAAACACTGTTCCGTGTTCGTGAACATGAAAACTTTTTTTTAAGTTGTCAAAGCTTATTATTTTGGAGCCTCGTGGACATAAGAGGGGTAATTTCCGCCTCTTATAAACAGATAAAAGGGACAAACATCTGTTTTCTACCCCCCCCCCCCCCAACACATACACACAATTTTCTTTTTACTGTTTCATCATAATAGGCAAACAAACAAGACAAAAATATATTGAAGAATGAAAAAGGAAGAGGACACTAATTTCAACTATTTGTTACTTACTGTGTTGTCAATATCAATTGTTCAATGGGACGTAAGGTACTGTTCTTGAAGTCTCTTGGTGTTCCAGTTTTGTAGTTGTTGTAGGCAAATAGGGTTGGGACTGCATTTTCCTTCGTAGGTCTTCCTTCAATAAAATGACGGGAGCAAAGTGCATGCCAGTGACAATTTGGGTCGGGATTAAACCCTTCCCTTCTTATCTGAGACAACCAGAGCTTCCTTAGTTTAGGATTCTTTATGACTGAAGGAAGTACATGAAAGTCGACGATACATCCATTTAAAATCATATCAGGATACTTTACAGCATTATGTTTCTTTCGTGAATCGTTGGAGCAACCCTCCGCTATGCAGTGAAAATTCACCATGCTTCTTTTCGAAGCTTTACCGCTCAAAAACTATCATAATAATTTTACATGACGTACATTTTATACATGTGTTTTGACACAAAACATGCCCATAATAACGCAAAATCTCGCAGTAAACGTTATCACTAGGGCGAGACTAACGGTAACCTCAAATACGGAACGGATAATCTGAATCTTACGTATTGAGGTCCGGAGCTGGCATGTCAGTTAACTGCTAGTAGTCTGATGTTATTTATGTATTATTGTCATTTTGTTTATTTTCTTTGGTTACATCTTCTGACAACAGACTCGGACTTCTCTTGAACTGAATTTTGGTGTGCGTGTTGTTATGCGTTTGCTTTTCTGCGTTGGCTGGAGGTGTTGGAGAGGGTTGGGATCTCTCGGACATGTTTGGCCCCGCCGCATTTTTGCGCCTGTCCCAGGTCGGGAGCCTCTGGCCTTTGTTAGTCTTGTATCATTTTGGCTTTTGGTTTCTTGTGTACAATTTGGAGTTTAGTATGGTGTTCATTATCACTGGACCGGTATATATTTGTTTAGGGGCCAGCTGAGGGACGCCTCCGGGTACGAGAATTTCTCGTTGCATTGAAGACCTTCTCCTGCTGTCTGCTCTGTGGTCGGGTTGTTGTCTCTTTGGCACATTCCCCATTTCCATTCTCAATCTTATTGTCATCAAAGGGCAATAACTCCAATAAGTTCTCCTCTCACTAATTTGGCCGTGTTGCCTTGTTTTCGATATTATTCAATTACCATTAAACGTCTTATAGTTATAATGTAAATAAACAGTAGTTTGACCTCAACATCCTACAAATTTCTGGCCTGTATTAGTTATTTACAAAACTTATCCAATATGTTCTTTGTGCAATGATGACTATGTTAGTTGGTTCATGGAGCCATCGGTCACATTTTACCAATTATATACCCCCGTGATGATTGTGGCGAAGTTTGGTTGATTATTTCTCAATAGCAGAGGAGACTATTTTTGTAAAATGTAACGGATGACGGCGTAGGACAGACGATGAGAAAAGCTCGAATGTCAATCTTGGTGTATTTGATAAGTTTAACGGCCCTTTCGTCAAAGTAAAAAAATGACACTACGCATGTTAAGATAGTATTTATTTAGTATCAAACTGTTTCAAGATTGACATGTGTTATGTGTTTGACATTTCCTGTTTGAAAGTGGACCATCAGAAAACGTTCTATAGATTGTGATCTCCTGGTGTTAATTTATATGTACCGTTAGATACTTTTTCTATGTGATGAATACATATTTATAGATTTGTTGCTAAATATGTCGAAAGCATGTGGCTTTAAAGTGTAATTGTCTAAAGCATAATCTGACACAATACTGTATGTATAATGCATCTGCGCTTAAATTGCAATAAATGTCAATATAAGGTGGGAAACCAGCCTTCGGAGATACATGTACAGACGAATACTTGTCACATCAATAAAGTTAATTATAACATATATTTCAAAAATCGGTTTAAACAATTTTACAAGTTGATACAAGTGAGTCACCATTAACGGTAATAGGTACTTGTTGATGCTGAAACTGCTGAATAATATTTTCTGCAGTACACGAAGACTTTTGTTGTCGGTTTACAAAAGACACAGTTGAGCCAAACACGTGCAAAATAATAGTAAAACTGACAAAACTGTATAGCTTTCAAACAGGGTTTATAAGGCATTACGAAAACAACAAGAGTCAATTACATGTACATGTTTCACACAAAAAGTCAACACAAGTCTAATTAAATAAAGGCAACAGTAGTATACGCTGTTCAAAATTCATAAATCCATGGACAAAAACAAAATCGGGGTAACAAACAAAAAATGAGGGAAACGCATTAAATATAAGAGGAGAACAATGACACAAACATTAAAATGTAACACACACAGAAACGGACTAAAATTATAAGCATTAGACAAAATTCTATGAAAATAACAAATATAACATCAAAACCAAATACATGAATTTGGGATAGATAAGTACCGTGACACGTCTTATAGTAATAATAATTAGAATCAATTTTTAATTAGAATACTCCCGCATCTAAACGCTTGAATTTGACACAAACTTATATGTAACCTTTTGCAATGCCGAAAACTTATATGTAAATCAGTCTCATTACACATTATTACATTTCTTCATTTTATATTCACCAGTCATTGATATAGGAAAAAATCGAGTTCCCTAATATAAGTCATAGAAACAATAGAAAAAAATAGATTTGAGATTAAGATTAATTTAAGCATCATTACAAATCAACATTTACCTGTGTATATCTAGTTTGTGGAACATTTATTTTCCTATAAATTAATCACGGTTAATTTTTGCTTTTTATACAAACCTTCGATTTTTATAGTACGTGGGAAGACTTGAGGAATACAGAAGCAGAACTTATGCAATTGGACAAAATAGATAACTCAATGACAACAAAATGATGAAAAGACAAGAAACATTTGATTTGAGGACATAAAATTGTTAAGTAAAGGTCCTAGTAAAACACACATAAATTATAAGGTTGTTGTTTGGTTTCATCATTCATATTCTAAAACAAATATTCGGTTAAGAAACCAGGTGCACTATGTAAAAATAGTTTTATTATTCCGTATATAAAGACTTTTTCTTGATCTGTCACTCCACTAATAATTATCTGACTCAAATTACAAAACATGTTAGAGTTACCTCGCTTCTCACAGATAATACGTAATAAGTAATAATTCTGAACATGAATTTAATATGTAAATCTATCATTGAAAAGTGACGAAACGGATGTGATGAGACAAGACAAAGGTGACAGATGATGGTTTATGAGGTTCAACTAATTATATTGTTTGCTTACAATTCCTCCTGATATTTTCGATTTTTTTCTATGAACATATCTAATTATGGCAATAGTTATGGACTTGATGTACCCGGGACCATCGTCAGCAGATTTTAAACTGTTTCTCGAATATTATGTTTTAAAAAAAAAACAAATGGTTTCTAATTGAGACATTTGTGACCTGAGCACCTATCTATTTTTTCATAGCTTATAAACTTTGTAATGTTTGTTATGTGTTGGGGTTTTTTTTAAACTTTTTTCTCCTTTGCGCTAAAATTTAGTAGTCTCTTTTCCTCTTTTGTTTTAATGTGATCGCCACTAACTGGTTATTGCAGTTCTATCAAATTTTGAAATGAGCTTATACGCATCTAATGTTGATTATGTGCGTAATTATATTATAATTAAGCACAATCAGTGTGAACAATACCATACCGTATGTTTGAAACATTTGAAACTAAGTGTTAGGGTAAACAATCATGCATAAATGTGTTATTTATTATTTCCAATTTCTATTAAAATGTTCTAAGACGCGCTAATATATCATATGCACATTGGAAATCATCATTTGAGTTTATCTTCTGTCAATAAGTGCGAACAATACTGTACGTTCAAAACATTCGGAACTAAATCTTAAAGAAACAAATTTGCTTATATTGATTGTTTATTTTTACCAAATTCTATTAAAATGTTTCAAGGATGCGCTAATATATATCACATGCACATTATAAATCAATAATTTAATTTTGGATGTAATGCGTCTTCAGATTGGCTGACGTTATTTTGTTATAAGCCCATAGACATAATTTAGTCATGTAACCGTGATGTCATCAACGTTTTTTTCATGGTGTTCTACGGTTAAAAATGGAATTTAGAATTAAGTTATAAGAAACGACTGTATTCGAAATAACATAAAAAATGTGGTGCACACTGTTAAATAACCCGCTACGCGCGTTATTCAGTGTGCACCAACCTTTTTATGTTATTTCTTCATAGACAGAAAAAATATTAAGGTCATTTCTTAATTATTTGAGTTAAACTTCTGACAAGCAGTGCGCAGTGTGAACAATGCTATATGTTCAGGAGATTTGAAACTAAATGTCCACAAAATAATCACGCATATTATGATTGTTTATTATAAACTAATTATATTGAAATGTTATAAGTTTGGACTATATATTAAGGTGGCTCGTGGGTACAAAAATTCCAGTAAAAATATTAAACCTTTATGTTTTCATTACAAATTTTATTTATAACACTGTTAGTTATTACTTTATGATATGGTACAAAAATCAACCAGGAAAACCGATTCGGTTTGGCCCCAGATGACTTTTAAAATGATTATATCATTGAAAAAGCTCCAAATTATCTCCCTTTGGTGCAAAAATGCCATTTTTTGGCATTAAATTTGAAATATCTTTTTTAACTCATCGGTGACCTATATTTTTTATTATTGTTTTCAAATAAGCTGTACATAAACTAAATAATTGTAAAATTTAAGCGATTTCTGTAATTAGGTTATTTTTTTATTTCGATATTATCTCTATTTCTCCTATTAGCTCAACAGAAAAAAAGGACACTAACAAAAATGAATGCTTCTGCCGGAGGCAGATTGTGAGCTTAAATGAACGGTGACCCCATTTTTTATTTCATTTTTCTTTTAAGTATATGATGAAGTTCGTTTATAAAAAAATATAGCGAAATCCTATATTAGAAAAAAAATTTGATTTGTACCCAGGAGCCCCATTAAGAGCAATTTCGGACCTCTCCATAAGTGTGATCATTGTTCCCTCCTGAATATCTGTTTATCAAGACCATTAGTTTATCACGTTAATAATGTTAAACGAATTGTATACTTTGTTTACAAATGTTCTGTCTTTCTTTGTATCATGTGCGCAAAAATATAAAGGTGTCAATAAGTCATAGCTAATTCTAATGATATTACTCATAATATAAAGGTGTCAATAAGTTAAAGCTAATTCTAATGATATTACTCATAAAATATAAAGTTGTCAATAAGTCATAGCTAATTCTAATGATATTACTCATAATATCGATAAACATGATACAGGAGATTCAAAAAGAATTTATTACTGTTATTGTTTTTGATATTTTTGGTTAACTTCGAATTAATCAGATGTGCATTTGATGGAGAAAAAACATGACCTTATTTTTACGTGAATATGTCATTTGACAGAGCTAATTGAAAATATGTCATCCAAAGACATATACAACCATTTAAATTACATAAATATGGAGAGACCCATAGGATTTTCTAAATGGAAAAAAATCTTTAACCTAGAATCGATCAATCCAATAAATAATATGTTACAATTTACATTTAATTATTTAACTAATAATAACTATAAAATGTTAAGATGGAAATTACTCCATTATATCCTCCCATGTAAACAATTACTATTACAATGGAACATACAAAACACAAGTATGTGTGACTTGTGTAACCTGACTGAAGATTACGAACACTTTTTTCTTAAATGTCAATTCTTCAATGAATTATGGAAGAAAATATATGTACTTGTAAGCAAAATCAAGATGGGGTCACATATATTTAACTTAAGAACTTTAGTACTGGGCTATAAAATACATGATCCTTTGTATCACGATATAAATCTCTTCCTAACTATCTTAATATATTCAATCCATAGAAGTACTCATATATCAAATTATAAACAAAAAGGCATAGACGCTTATGCAGTTTTCAGTAATGAATGTTTAAACATATACGAAATTAACAAATATATTAATGTTAAAAAATAGCAAATTTTTAAATGATGCAAAAAGATACATATGATCATGCATCTAAAATACTTTCATGTATAGAAAATTTTAGCAAAAGTTGATAATGTATCTGAACACATGACAATAAATCAAAACAGTATGCTTAATGAAAACGAATGTACAGAATTGTGTCTCCAAACTCATTTATGCATACTTAATTAAATAAAGGTTCAATTAAATTGTCAAGACTTACCATATATAAATTTTAACTAAAGTTTTAAAAGTTGTTCGTGAGATTCAATAAAACACATAAATTGATTAGGACAACTGATCAAGCTTCAACGGCTTTCAACAAAAGGTTAAGGTTAATGATCACAAAGTTTTAATCTTTAGAAACAAAACCGGACAAAACTGTACACTTTCCGTAATCATGAAACAATATATTTTTTTGTAAAATGTATGTCTCAGATGTATGTAACACCTATGAATTGTAAAATTAACAAACTGCCTATAGATATGAATTAACCGAATAAATTCCCTGGTTATCCAGTGACTAATTCATAGGGATACTCGGCCAACTGCTTTAGGTCGAGTAATTTGTTAAAACAGCAAAGAAAAGTGCAATAAAGATATTATTTTAGAAAAAAAAAGAATATGTCATTTGTGCATAAGAAAAAGTAGTCCATGTTCACCAATCGTGTGACATTTGCTATATATTTTAGACCTTTGAAATTAAATGTAAAAATAAACCATACAATTACTTTGGTTGTACGTTTCGAAATTTTGAAAAATTGGCATTTGTCAAGTGTTCCAATTTCTGGTTTGGTAGGTGTTTTAATATGCATCACAAGTAACAATTCTATAAATATAAAATATAATTTGTTAATTGATATGAACCGTTAGATAAAATTGAAAATGAAAATGGGGAATGTATCAAAGAGACAACAACCCGACCATAGAACAAACAACAGTAGAAGGTCACCAAGAGACTATTTGTATCTTTTGAATACATGTGCATGTACCTATTTAAAGTGTTGTCTTCAAATGTCTTATAACATGTGATTAAACTTGTTTTAACTATAGAATGATGATCTATATATGTTTAATTTCTAAAGGGCAAATATCAATTCAAAAATTTAAAGCATTTGAGCTTTACAAATATGGCATACATAAAAAGTATAATAACTACCAGTCAGTCAGTAATGTATTTTTTTTATTTTGTAAATCAATAGTTTTCAGCAACAAATATTCAAAGTTGTCATCTACCTTTATTTCAACGATATTAAAAAAAGTTCAAAAGTCTTTCTTTTTCCTTTCTGTTTCCCCTATATATGCTTTCAAAACATGTTTACGTCAAAACACAGCATGGTTTTGACTATAATACGAATTTTCTATTGCCATTTTCAGTATTGTTTTTGTTCACCTTAAATACTACCAGTTATCAATATATTTTCCATTTCATGAATTGATATTTTATGATCTAAAGCAATTTAATGTTATAATCCATTTATTTTTCAACAAAGTCATAAAAATTTGATATTCTGTTATTTCTTATTTTTTGTGTCAGCTTTATTGTTTTTGAAAATAAATTTACGTCAGAACACAGCATGGTATTGACAATAACAGGGGCTATTTTGATATGATTCCTCAAATTAATATGTCCTGTACAAATGTCAGAAAGGCAATACCTTAAAACACCTCTATAACAGCATTCACATCATTTCGTGTCAATATGAATGAAAACAAGTGACAATTTAACATGTGAATAACTTGTTTTAGATATAAGTATTGAGGGGCCCACTCGAGTAAAATTATGATATTTGATCGATTTTAATAAAAAATTGAAATCAATTTTTGAATTTCAAGGCAACTTTTCGGTATGTCTGATATTGTACTATGCAATGTATCTTTAAATATCAAAGCAAAAAGAAATTAAGCATCAACAAAAACCGTGTAAATATTATCAAACAGTGCAAATGCATTATGTTTGCGAAGTCTGGAAAACATTTAATGAATATAAGGGATAAATCGATATTCTATGTGATGAAATATAAAATTAAACCCATACCACATATAGTCATCTATGAAAGGTCTCGAAATAACAAATGTAAAAGAAGTCAAAGATTAAAAAGTAAAGGCAATTAAATCAACAATAAACAAAAAAACATATATGATAAACAGGAAAGGAAACCTACTGAATTACAACCTTCGGCTTTTATTTGTTTTTGTCATTGCTCATAAAAATCGTAGTTCATATGCTTCCAAATTCACTTGTAGTCGCATTTCACTGAACTTCATAACTAATTTTCGATTTGAGCACCACTGTTAAGTCTTATGTAGACGATACAATCGTCTTGTACATGTAAGATGGGATTTTTTAAAGAGATCTATGCAAGTGCTGTATATCGATGCTACTCAGGGTTGTCATTTCGTTTCTGAATGATTTCGAAGCGAACTAGTGCTCCTGTTTGTGTGTGGTTGTTTAACCAAAAGTCTTCTTTCTGATGTGGTGTTCAAGTCAGTTTTGTAAGTTTTTATCCTTTGTTTTTTTGTTTCAAATTTGTATACGAAAGAATATTTTTTACAACGGTATGCAATTTTTTTTTCAATGAACCAAAAACATTTTTTTTAATTTTGTGTCTGCTTTACTGTAAACCAACTATATTTTCGAGAAGTTTGCAAGTAGAAAATTATTGTGTATTCAAAAAGTTGCGAACATGTAAAACTCGAATTTTCCTTACATAACATCGTTCAGTAAATTTTAGAATCGCAAAAATAAATCGGCGCAAAATAGGCTGGTAAGGACCAAACACGAAATAAAATATCCGCAAAAATAAGTTGGTTTGCAGTATTAGCTTTCAAAATCACGTCATGGCACAGCGTGATGTTAACAATGACAGGGACTACGAGGATAAAACAAATCCAATTTGTCCTGTAGGAACGTGAGAAATAATTAACCTTTAAACAGTAACTGTTAATGTCAGCCATAATGTGAGGACTATAATTCGTGTTAATATGAACATTAAACGTGTGACTTTTTTTTTGTAATTATTTTATTTTTGATGATGAAACATGTGAAATTACATACTACAGTATTTGATACACATTTAAAAAATAAAGTAATACTTGATAGATCAATTAAGTCATATGGATATAATAAGATATAGATATGATATTACAAAAGATTTTGGTAATTAAACAAATAAATCAAATAAAAGCTGCTTCTAACAAACGCCATTTCTGATCCATTTTTACTTTTTGTACAGGGGTTAAGAAACATACAGAGTATATTTCTATATTAATCCAATATTTTAAATATTCTACCCCACCATATTTTGTGGGGAATATGTTCTTACATCTACATTTGTATATGTAATATTTGAATGACAACAAAATATTATCAACTGTTTTTCTGTTAACAAAATCCTCAGACACACCTAAAATGACTTCTTTTGCACTGAAAGGCAGGAGAATGCCATAATTTTTAATCCAATCTATAACAGATAGCCAGAAGTTTTGTGATACATTACATTCCCAAAAAATGTGAAAAATATTTTCTTTAATTTCTGAACAAAAAGTACAAAGTTCAGTTTCTTTTAATTTACATTTCAATAAAAATGAATTACATGGTAGAATCCTATGAACAATCTTAAATTGAAAGTTTTGCAAAAAAGGGTTTCTAGTTATAATGAAGGGCATGGAATAAATAGCATTCCAATCCTCAATCTGCATATTTAAATCTCTTTCCCATTTTTCGAGGGAAGATAAAGATATCATTTATTATCCTCCAAAAATAATGTATAGAAAAATTTACAAGATTTTGGTTCCTTTTTAACTTTATCTATTAATTTATTTTCAATAATTTCCAGTTTTGAACTACCTTCTATAATACTTTTCCATCATTTTGGAATTGCACTTAAAGTACTATAAAATTCTACAAAATTAGTATTGATATCATACTTTTTTTTTAAATTTATCATATGAGAATAATGTATTATTATCTGACATCAGATCATTAATGAAGAATATACTATTTTCAATATATTTGAACCTCAAAATCATCTTGCCATCCATTTTGATGTTCGGATTCAGCCATATGGACTGGATCAAAATTTCAGTATTGTTTTCAGCTGTCAGCTTATTCTTTTAACTTGGAAAAATTTACCAGGATATCATGCCAAAATGGATTAAGTTTTTCTGCTAAATAAAGTAAACCTTCTTGACTTAAGTGTAAAATTTTGTCCCCCCCCCCCAAATTTTTGTATATTAAACGTTTGACTTCTAACATGTGAATGGTCTGCTTTTATATTAAAGTATTGACAGGTTCATGTTTGAGACACAATGCTTTCAAATTTAATATTTAAGAAAGTCAAACTTGCTTTGTGGATTGATTATAAAGTACTTAGACTAATATATAAATATACAGTGTCTGTATAATCAATCCACAAAACACGTGTGATTTTCTTAAATATTAAATTTGAAAGCATTGTGTCTAATACAAATAATAGAAAATGCTTTTGTTAAAAAGATTTATTGTGATAAGTTCCAATTCTTTTTTAATCATTTTATAATTTTCCTCTATTAGTCTTTTTGCTATTATTTTCCCTTTGTACGTGATTCTGTATATGTACATACAGCTACCGGGTTTTAATATGTGGGCGTTCCCTTTGAGTTGTATGTCGTTAGTTTGTCACTTGAAAAAAGTTCAGCTGATAGAATATAGTAGTACATTTCCGATTTGTGAAAAACATTTTATCATTTTTCAGAAAATGTTTAAGTTTTGAGAAATATCATGAATGTGGGCAAATAGTTTTTTTTTATACTTTTGCAATGTTGGTTGCTTAAATTTTTTTTGGTTTGAAAACTGTCAAAATATTGTAAGAAAATAAAGATAAAAAGGCTGTTATATAACATAAATATAAGCATGAAAATCAGTCGAAACACATAAGCCCTTTGTACTAAAACAAAACTCGGATGTTTGATTTAGAATGAAATTGTTTTCCAGTTTAAGACAGGATAGCGGTTTGTTGGAAATTGTTATGTAAAATCAATAGGAAAATATCGATGTTAAGTGTTACGAAACCTGAAATTGATAAAACATTGGTGATATGATGAACCATTTTAAATACTTTATGTTTATAAAACTAGAAAAATAGAACCTAAACATATCTTCTTCATAAAAAGAATGGCCAACGTAGATACAAGTATCTTGTCTTAGGGAGGGATAAATCCTACTTTGTAAAGGATCACTCTGATTCAAACAAAAAAAATTCTGAAACTGATATTATCAAGATGCTTGATTTCTTGATTGACAACATATTTGTTACGTTCAGAGGACGTGTTTTTCAACAGACTGTCGGTATTACAATGGGAACAAACTGTGCCCCTGTACTTACCGACTTGTTTCTTTATTATTATGAGGCTGACTTCATGCAGAAACTTCTTAGGAAGAAAGATAAGAAGTTAGCAATATCTTTTAACACTTTGAAAGTGTTCCAAAGTTCATTGAGATTTAATTTATCTTAATCTTGTTTTAGTTGATTATATGTTTCAGTAAGATCTTTTTCTATTTGCTCCCAATTTTCCTTTTTGTAGTGAAGTGATTGGTGGTAATGTTTCGACTCTATTAATAAATGATGGATTGGTTATACACAAAAGGGTTAGGGCTGTGTCGTTTCTGGTGTTCTTGTTTATGACCTGTGTTTAATTGTTGTCAGTTAATATATCGAAGAGTTGTTTGTGTAGTGATGCATCAAGTTTACTAGGTATGACTGCTGGTGTGTTCGAGTCTATGTTGCCAAGGTTGAAATCGCCATTTACCCAAATATTTGAGTTTGTTTTCTTGCATATTACTCTGTTGAGTGAGATACCAAGTTGTTCTAGGTATTTTCCTTTATCTGATGGTGGTCGATAGTTAGTGCTTAGGTAAAGTTATTTGTTACCTTCATAAGATATTTTTGCCCACACATTTTCACAATTTGTATCGAGGTCTTGGTCGGTACCTGTATCTGTTTGTTGATGTCATTAACATATTTTTAATATATCTGTAGCACCTCTATGTAGGGGTAATGGATGATTATCAATTTAAGTAATTAATTTGACACATTAACATTTCAATTATCCTATTTGATATTTAGGTATATATATTTAGTTCTAACAAGGCCAAAGTATGCATTACTTTTAATCCGTCCGCCTCCACAAACACCAGTATCCGTATTGGCAATCCATCAATGTGTTAACTTACATTTAAGATAAATTTACACGGTTGAACGTGTATAGCGAAGACACCCCCCCCCCCCCCCGAAAAAAAACAAACCCAAAACAAATTGGTACGGAAAACAAGTTCAGTTCACATTGAAATTCACTCAGGATACTAGCAAATAGATACTTTGTATTTTACCCTATGACAATGCTTGATTTCTTTTTGAGAAATTTTAAGGCCATTGTACTGAAAAGTACAAAGAGTACATTTAAGGCAAAAAATTCAGAAGATTTCGAAACTAGGCATCTGATAATGTCCCTTCACAATTCCTTTTGTGATCCTCGCTGTGCATGCATTCATATTGCAGTCGTTTTATTTTTCTCTCTAACAATCAAAATTATTGACGTTATTTTACTGAATACCCAGTATCATATAAACATAAATCCATACATATTAGGAAAATACAAACCTATTAATTATCTAACCTATATTATGACTACAAAATTGTTAAGTCACATGACGTGAGCATGTCAGGTGACTATAATGTAATTTACCATCTAACACATGTTAAAAAATATAACATATTATTCAATATTGAATAATACACACTTTGTTCTCTCCTTTTACTTTTTATTTTATTTTATTTTTAACAACTTTTGTGTTGCACACTCTGAGGTTATGTATACTCATGTTTACATGAGTAGTTTATAACTATTTTGATCTGAGCGTCAGTGATGAGTCTTATGTAGACGAAACGCGCGTCTGGCGTATAAAATTATAATCCTGGTACTTTTGATAACTATTTACACCACTGGGTCGATGCCACTGCTGGTGGACGTTTCGTCCCCGAGGGTATCACCATCCCAGTAGTCAGCACTTCGGTGTTGACATGAATATCAATAATATGGTCATTTTTATAAATTTTCTGTTAACAAAACTTTGAATTTTCCGAAAAACTAAGGATTTTCTTACCCCCGGAGTAGATTACCTTAGCCGTATTTGGCACAACTATTTGGAATTTTGGGTCCTCAATGCTCTTCAGCTTTGTATTTGTTTGGCTTTTTAACTATTTTGATCTGAGCGTCACTGATGAGTCTTATGTAGACGAAACGCGCGTCTGGCGTATAAAATTATAATCCTGGTACTTTTGATAACTATTTACACCACTGGGTCGATGCCACTGCTGGTGGACGTTTCGTCCCCGAGGGTATTACCATCCCAGTAGTCAGCACTTCGGTGTTGACATGAATATCAATAATATGGTCATTTTTATAAATTTTCTGTTAACAAAACTTTGAATTTTCCGAAAAACTAAGGATTTTCTTACCCCCGGAGTAGATTACCTTAGCCGTATTTGGCACAACTTTTTGGAATTTTGGGTCCTCAATGCTCTTCAACTTTGTATTTGTTTGGCTTTTTAACTATTTTGATCTGAGCGTCACTGATGAGTCTTATGTAGACGAAACGCGCGTCTGGCGTATAAAATTATAATCCTGGTACTTTTGATAACTATTATATATGATCTTAATCTAAAATATCTCACTGTTCAAATAAGTTAAAACGTCGCTTATGATTAAAAACGTAACGTAAATTATGGTCAACTTACCTTTTAAATTAGACAAATTGTCAAAGTATTATGAATTAAATCTATCCAAATCACAAAGATGATGATAAACACGATGCACATTTATCTAATATTAAAACCCACTACCCTGGATACCTAATACATGTACCTAATATATCAGGGATACTTAGTCCAATCCTGTACACTAAGTAAATTGTTAACAGCAATTAAGTGCAATAAAATATATTAGTCACGTTAACAAAAAAGAAAAAAAAAGGAAAAAATAAACCTAATATGGTAAATACCTCTTATAACTTGTTTAATTTGATTTTTAAAAATTTCGATATCACATTTTTTTTTTTTAAATTTTAATTTACATATTCATTTTTAACATCATTGGTAGATGTATAATATAAAATGTATCCAATTTCCCAACTTATAAATTATTCTTTAACTCACATTACAATAGACATATTTCATATGACAAGGGTATACAATTGTTTAACTCTGTGGTAGCAAATATTGGTAACTGGTCCAGTAAGATCAAGTAAAATAAGTGTTGCAAATATGGGAACAAATTTCTATTCTCATTCATCGTGATGTTGAATTCTCCCGAAATCCGAAAAAAACGGAACTTAAATTCAAAAATGTAAATCAAATGTTCTCGTTGTTTATTTTTTTTTTCAAATGTTCATTATATCTGTGTGAATAATATGCTGTTTGAATGCCTGTTAATTGGTTTTATTAGTTCATGTCTGAATGAAATTTAAAAAATTAAAAAATGGTTTACAATCAGCCTGGTATTCATGTTGGTACATAAAATAACAACAACTTGCTTGATGTCTTTTGTTATCTTTGGTACCTTTCGTCCCTCCTTTGTTATAATATGTTTATCCCAAAATCTATGTGTATGTTCAGCAGATATTTAACTGTCCTTGCGAATTGTTTGAATTCTACGATGTATAAACGCTCTATTCAACTTTCCATGATGGCCTCATTACATTTTGTATTAATTTTTGTTTCCGTTATTCTTTATAAACTTACAAAGTTTACTTTGTTTTTAAATAATGATCTTCCTATGTTCATAAAAAAAAAAATTCTTCAAAATGTTTAATTTATGTGCCGTTTATAGGTTTGGTAGATAAAACTGAAGTCTGGTGTACTTAATTATACAACAGTCTAATCTAATTGATTTTATATCTATTAGATTTTAAAGAAGGTGCCATGTGCGTATAACAATTCCAAAAAGGTCAACACAAGAATTAAATTATTAACTTGAAAGTATATGATTTTGATATCTAGAGGTGTCATAGTATCATGGTGTAACACTTGAATTTTGATCTTAATATTTTTATAGTTACACAAACGTAAAAGTATCACATGCACATCTAAAACATTAGTGTTGCAATAAGTCATAGCAAGACATCATCGTATAATACCAATTTTTTCATGTTATCATAAACACATGAATGTGTCATGTGCGCATCTGAAACATTAGTGCCTCAAAAAGACATACAGAGGCATCATTGTATTATATAAATATGACAGTTCTTGTCCATTCATTTTTGATGCGTTTTGTTATTTGATTTTGCCATGTGATTATGGACTTTCCGAATTGATTTTCCTCTGAGTTCAGTATTTTTGTGATTTTACTTTTTTTTTTTTATACATCACGTTAAATTTATTATAGCTTTTAAAGATCGGCAATTTACAGTCTTGTTGTCGTAATCTATATCGATTATATCTGACTTTGAAATGATCACATATGCATCTTAAAATTAAGCTTGGTACCGTTTATGTAGGTTAAACATATCAGAAACCTAAGAAAATTGTGACCTTTTGATAATCTGTGTGATAAGTGCTATGTATATTAATGACAATTATACTACTCCCTACGGGTAATTCAACAAAAACGGTCGAAATAAAACGTCATTAACCAACAGAACTAGTGGAAAACAAATGTTTTGTTTTAGTCGCATTTTTTAAAGTAAATGTTTGGTTTAAATTGTTTTTTTTTCATTTTAAACCTCCTACTTCTATGAGAGCTATTAAAAGTTACATAAAATTGACAAGGTAAAGTGAGTAGCCAAAAACGACAAAATAGGTAAACCATCTGATAATAACTGGGATTTAGCAGTCTAAACTGTGTAATATACACAAAGAACATACAACACAAATGACTAGACAATTCAAACTCGAATACATATTTGAGACCTTTGAAACTAAATGTCAATACACCATCACAATTGTAACATGTGAAACGATTGAATACTTTCACTATTGAATTTTACTTTTTTTAAGGTTAACATTTGTTCTGTATTTAATTTCCTGTTCTAATGGTGCTAATTTGAACCTTATATACAAGTCTAATAAATCATACTGTAATGGTGTGAATTAATATGTTACAGGAGTGGTATCTTAGTAATACTTATCTAAGGATTTGTCATCAAATGTGTTATATTCGTTGGGTTTAAATACAGGCAATAAGGGTATACTGCTTTGCAATAGCCACAAATCTATTTAAGGATGTTAGTTACTCTGGTTAAATATAACAAGCTTTTTAAAAGACTGTTATGAATTGAAAGTATATATATAAAGAAACAAAAAAAGCATAAAAATGAAGGGTACGTGTGCTTTTTTTCAAGATGTAAGCCATAGAAAATTTGGCGGGAAATAATTCTCTCTAGATTTGTCATACATTTAACCTTTAAACCTTTTTTGGTTCAAAAAGTATGAAAAAATAACAAGGATTTTATAAGATTTTGAAATATGGCTTTTTGAATTTCATGTAATAAAGCTATGAAAAGAAAAGAAGAGGTTAGTGGGCAAAAAAGTTTAATGACAATACATGGATAAAACCAAAGGATTCCGAAAATCTGGCAAAAATTCAAAAAAGTAGACGATCAAACATCCTTAACTGACAAAAATTCTGGTCTCAAACCAAAACTGTGAGGCTTAACACTTTAATTTTTGAAAGATTCTATATGTCTGAGTATATGTTAATTGACATAATCTTGCATGTAAAACTAAACATACACCAAAAATCAGCATACGCTGTCAAACCAGGCTGCAGAGACATGGTAAAACTGCCAAGATATAAATAAATACACTTTTTTGTAAAGTATATAGTAAGATAAATATAAATAAAGAGATACACAAAATGAATACAACACAGAGAAAACCCCTTTCTTCAAGAAACATCTTTTGGCCGAGTTGCATCAAAAACAGACAAAACAAAATAAAACAACAATAGCTTGGTGAATAAATATCGAGATATGCCAAAAAGAACAGAAAAGCACAAAGATAACAAAAATTCTGCGAAATCAATAAACAGATATACAGCACTTAGAAATATTAACTGCATATACATTGAGTATTTATTGTGCAGGTATTGACACTTTCCGATAAACTTTAGACAAATAGAACTATAAGTTTTGAGATATTATAATTGTTTTAAACCGGAAGCAACTAATTGTAATCTTGTTTGCGAGCAAAAATAATTGAGTGGTAATACCATTAGTGTTTCTCCTATAAGTCGTTTTTAAAAATAGCAAATTTCAAATCAATGTGCAGCATTCATCTTTGTTTCAAACAAAGAGATACTTATCGAGGATAAATATTGAAACTGCAGTATAGAGTCCTTTATCCGTGGCTTTAAAGGAACAGTATTGTATGTTTATAGTCTCACGAATAAAGCAATCATTAGTGTTGTCCATTCAATTGTGTTCGAAGCTTCCAAGTTTACATTGCTATATAGAAGACATTTAATAATCTTTAATTTCTTTTAGGTATAATGTTGTCTACTAATTGAAAATGGTTAGCAACCATTAAATGTGTAACACCTGATTCTGGTAACAAATGATCAAACCGTAAACATGACCCTTTGCTAATGTGTTTTCAACTATGAATTTGAAAATCTAAAGCTGATTGAATGAAAAAATCCACTTCCGCGAAACAGGTTTTTAATGCTTCTTATTTCTTTTTTGTTCAATCCTTTAAATAATCTAATGATTCCTGATATAGCAAATCAGCAAATCAAAGGTTTTACAACGGAAAACATGTAACACCTGAGAAAATAAACGTGTCCAAAATCAATGTGAGAAGTTTGTTGATTCGCACGACCATTGAGCTTCTAAACATTATTAATGGATAATGACATTTCAAATTCACTAATATTGAAACAACATAAACAATGGTTGTCCAAGCGGTTAATGAACCCCTTTAAACGACACTGCGAAGAACATATATATCAACACTCGTACTGGCAAATTTAACATTATTTTAAATAGCTACAAAAAAAATCTCATATAGTTCATCTGTGATGCTATATTTTTCGCATATAAATTCAACACGATCCCAAAATCTGAGTGAAAGGCAGAAAATAAAATTCCTCAGAGATAGCATTGAATTCATATATCCTTCTTTACCATCTGATGAAAAGAAAACAACAGTGTTACTATTAAAACGTACGCGACAAGAGGCTTCTTCACCCTCTAATATTGTGTTCAATCTTTGAAAAACAAAAGCTGACGAAAGCTGAAACATTTCTTCTCTCTCTGCCCTCTACATGCCCCTATCGATTATCTGAAGACCTTCACAACTTTGTCAAAAATTGCCGCATAAAGGAATATTTAGAGTCGAAGAAAAATCACAGCGGAAGCTTGGAAGATGTCTCACAATCCTAGTCAATACAGAGTCGATACTTTAACTTAAACTTTAACACTAGTATTTATTTACTACAAATATGAAACTCTACAAATAAAAATTGAACAAATGAAGACCTGAATCATTAGTTCCACGATCATATAGATAACAATTCCGATTTCGATATTTAAACCTTGTAAAGCTACTTTGCCCTTTTGACTTAGACAACACTAGCCTTTTAAATGGACAATCATTTATCTGGATATTTTAACATTTCTACCACTCATAATTAATGGTTATCAAATAAGCCTGTATTACGACCTTTTGATTTTTAGCTTAATCTGTTCATTGAGTGTCTTATTTATGAATAAAACCATTTTTGATAAATGAATTTATGATAATTTTTGTATCACAGTGTAGCTATGCATAATTTGTGTTCATCATTAACACTGGCTTTCGTTTGTGTTTTGGGACTAACTGATGAGTACAGTTCTTTCTTACTTCCTTTAACATTTAGTTATTGTCTTTGTCTAGGGTCATTCGGAGACACAGAAGCATCAAAACGTCTACTGACATAATATGATAAAAGCTGTCTCATTGTTAACCGATTTTAATTGATCACCGCGATTGAGCAACAGGACGACCATGCCACACGTGGAGCATCGCAAATGACCCTTTGTTTTTGCGTTGCGTTCGTGTTGCTTGGTCTTTAGTTTCATATGTTGTATTATATATGGTTTTGTGTGTCTTTTTGGGTATATTTTTGACCTGGTGTTGTCAGTCTTTTTTATAAATTCAACAGATTGAAAGTTTACTTTTTACGATATCAGAGGGAGACTTGTACTCTTCAAATTATTCGACAATCAAAAAAACATGTTTCCTGTTTTAGACAATTGTTTTTATTTTAAATAGATAGGTCAATGATATAGTTTGACCTGAATTCACGTGCTATGGTTTTAAACATCTAAGAAGTATTATCAATTAATAACAAACTTATATTTATTTTTAATTTTTTTATATATATAACAAATACAAACAAAATTCAAGAAGGTATTTCTCACTATAAGAAACACTTAATTACATTGATACAGTTACGTAACATTTTGAAAGAATCTCACCAAGCACTATTGAAATATATATATTTTTCGGTCGAAAGACTACATGATAATCTAAGCTGAAGAATGCTTGATAGCATATTCACAATTACCAAACAGGGACGTTTCTCTCGATTTTGTTCGTTTGGTCTTTAAAGAAGTCTTCACAGAATCCACAAGTCCATAACTTTTAAGTAATTGTATTGTTTGTTTACAACCTGAAAATAGTGCAAACATTAGTGCCGTTCGTCCGATATTGTCCGAAGCATTCAAATTTGCGTTGTTATCTAGAAGACATTTTATTATCTGTAATTTTTTGGGTATATTTTTCTCCTCCACTTGTAGATTACTAGCAAGCATTAAAGGTGTAACGCCTGATTCGGTACACAAATCAATATTATGTCCTCCTTCGATCAAAAGTTTGGCAAGTTTGAGTTTCTCTGCAAAAAGAGCATTCAGCAACGTATTTTCCATTTTCCTTTTTTTTCCTGTTTTCAGCAACTCAATTTAACGTTAAAATTTACTTCTGTTTCGATGTAGTTACCAATGATCTACTGAATGTTGTGTTTCACTCTGTGTCCCTTTTATATGCTTTGAAAATACATTTATGTCATAACACAGCATCTTAATAACAATGACAGGTAGTACAACGATATAACACTTCATATTCATATTATAGAAATGTCAAAATATAATTTACTTCTTTAAGCTATTTAAAGGCCTCCATATTATGAAGACTTTGGTTTGGGTAAAAATGAATTGAAAAGTGTGTCCTAATAACACATGTAGTGTTTGTGTTAATATAGGTATATTGACAAAACCATGTCCTTTGTTTTCGAAGCAAGTATTTTAATTTTATATAACGATAAAAAAGGAAGTAAAATAGATTATAGTGTAAGATAGTTTATTTCATGAAAAATTAAGTGTATGTGTATCAACTATATGAGGGTAGAAATCCCATTTACCGTCAAGCGTCAAACAGCCATTGATTAAAATTTTACCGTGATTCGTCAAAATATCTTTATCGTGATTCGTCAGAGGTCTCAATTTTTATCGTTACAGTTATTTTTGAAAAAAAATAATGTGATAAGTTTTAAAAATAATTCGATTTTTTTATCGTCTAAAAGGAAGTGCATATTTTATCGTCATGCACCAAAAATTACCGTGAACGTCTTTTGGCAAGAACCGTTATTCGTCAGGAATATTCCCCCATGTCTACCCTCCTACATGTGGCAGTATAAGTGGTAATCAAATAGATTGTGTTGTAGTATTATGATATTTAGATGACTTGGTGGGAATCATTCTGCTGTTTAAATTAGAAAATTTAACTTTGGACGTAACGCGTCTTCTGATTGGTTGACGTTGTTTTGTTTATCAGCTCATAGACATAATCTTTTTGTCATATGACAATGACGTCATCAACGTTTTTTCATGGTTTACTACATTTACAAATGGAATTTGGAATTAAATTATAAGAAATAACTGTAATATTTTTCTGTCTATTCAAAATAACATTAAAATGTGGTGTACACTTTAAAATATCCCGTCACACGAGCTATTCAGTGTGAACCATATTTTTTTATGTTGTTTCTTCATAGATAGAAAAAAAATATAACAGTCATTCCTTAAATAACGGAATTCTACCATATGTTTCTGAATCATTTTGTTTCATCGAAAATATTATAGATAGCAACTATATTCCATAATTGGTAAGGATTCCCTGACATTATTGATATCAGAAAACAAATTGTGTCATGGAGGATTAAAGGTACAAGGCTTAAAATTTGTGTGCCTTCGGACGTGCGTCTGTCCATAAAAGACGGAATCAAAAATATTAAAAATGCCATATATAATTAGGACTGGAGTCATCGAGCATGTTGAGGACAATTCTGAAACGTTTACATTATGTTTTTTGTTTCCAACAGAATGATTGCAATCAAAGTAGATAAACTGTGACTATGTAATAATAACTATACTATTGTCTAAGTAAGGATACGTTAACGTTTTTATAGAAAATGAGAAAAATATTGTAAATTGCATGATTCATTGTTCAGAATATGCCACAAAAACTACATACTCAATTAAATTCCTCCACAGAATAGTTAACAATAGGATGCCTGCTGCTTTCAATTCTATGTGATTATTGTGTACGTTACAAATCAGTTTCACAGATCTACTGATGAAAATTCGCTCAAATCAGTATATCGCTAACTTCTGTAGGTATATATATTCTTCAAACAGTTGTCTGCAAACAAATTCTATGACAGTATAAATCGGTCTCGTACAGAAACTAAATTTTGTTTATTCTGTCTGATATTATGATGTTATTATCATCGTTTCGGATTAGTAAAAACTTCATTAATGTTGGACGCTCAATGCTCTGCTCTTTAACTTCGTTCTTTACATGGTCTTTTTAGAATATTAATTGTGTGTTAGTGAGGAATATTTTGTAAACGAAACGCGCGACTTGCGTTCACAATTTCAGTTATGTATATATGATGAGTTTCTCATAAATAAGAGATTGAAAAAACTAAGAAGAAATAACTATTAGAATAGAAATAAAAGCTCTTTAACAGAAAATGCTTAAATAGATAAAATATCTGCATATGTCAAAGTGTTTTAGTTGTAAATCTATACAATGCATCATCCGAAGAACAGATTTTTTGTTGTTTTATCGTTAATTAGTTACGAAAAGAATCAATAGGGAATGAAAAGCGGTACATTCAAAGTTCGTAAATACAATAATCTGATGTTACGGGAAATGATCAAGTGTCCTGCCAGTTACAAAGTTGCTTTTCTCTGACTTTTATTTTAAATATTTTTTGCAGGAATATTTTCTTCCTCAGAATGTCCAAAGATTCTGAACAGTAGTTATTACACAAGGCTATTCGACGTATTACCTTATACAAACGTATATGACACACAAGCACTTTGTGTTAGAGAAAACTGGTGTGTTTAGGTTTTATTTCATCACAAATTAAAGTTTAAAGAAAGCTGTTGGTGTGGAATCAATGTCCAATGTATAGTAACATACTTGGTATACATATTTCTATTAGATTTTTGGAAAATGAAATGAAAATGCAGTGGTTATCGAATCAAGTATTTTACTGTTAAATTTATAAAATTCAGAGTAAATCTTAGAGAGAAGTTGAACATACAAGTATTTATTTATGACATTCGACGTCATTGAAAATAAAATTAATATATTTGTTGTACCACTCTGTAGGAGTAATGGGTGAAATTCGTTGAAAGATATTGATGATCTACTAACATTTCATTAATCTTATTTGATATTTAAGTATATATAAGAAACATGTGGAGGTTCGTTCCTAATACTGCCGAATGACTTTAAAACTAATGCCCTTTTCTGCATGTTATAAAATATTCAGAAAAGCTGTTCTTTAAAGGTAAGAAGATATAATAAGATGTGGCCTGAGTGTCAATGAGTCAACTCCCAATCCGAGTCACAACTTGTAAAAGTAGACCAAAGTATGTGAATATACGGTCTTCAACACGGATTATTGGCTCGTACGGAACACAAGTTATAAAGGGCTCCAAAATGATTAGTGTAAAACCATTTAAATGGGAAAACCAACGGTGTAATCTTAATAAAACCGAGAAAAGAAAAGCACTTCTGAACGACGTAAACAAATGAAACCCACTTAACAAAATGTTTCTGACTAATTAAAACTGGTGTAAATAAATGCAGCGGGTCTAATAAACGGTATAATAGTTACCAGTCTTTGCCCTTACTTCAAATAATAGTGTAACATCACAACAAAGAAGGACACACTTAAAATTAACAATTGAACTGGCTTAACTCAATCAAAAGACATATTCACACAGATGAAGATACACTAAATTAAAAAATTTGATCTATGACACCATACAAAATACAAAATCAATAAAGTAAGGGGTGAGGTGTTAAACAATTTTTTCCGGTCAGTTGTCGACACTATACTCTAAGTCAATTCATTATTTTAGGTCTAATTATATAAACAACAAAGTCTCTGAATTAATGATATTTATACAAAACCAAAAAAAATGTAAAACTTATCGGAATATTTACATATATGATATATATGATAATTAAGATTATTGCCATTTTGTGTTTTTATCCTATGATCTTTTAATGATAATTTGTTTTATCATGCTACACGCGTGAGTAATTAAGGACGCATGTGTCATTGTCAGTGTACTTATCAACGACGTCATAGGCAAAATAGCGATAAACAGATTAGAAATGGTTTTTAAAATCAAGAATGTCCACCCGCCATATCTGATCGGCTAAATGTCAGCTTTAAAGGTCCATTTATTTTCTTCAGAAACCGAGTCATGACCAGTAGGAGATGTTAACAATGGACAACATTATCATTCACATCGTTAAAATTTCGTTTTGTGTTAAATCTATCATTAACAAGTGTAAAAAGTTTCGTTCCCTTGGTATTGAAACCCAGTTTATATAATGTATTCTTGGTTAAATAGGGCATATATATGATCATCAGGATCATTAAAACTATGTCGTTGAATTCGAGACATGAAGTAATTTTAGTTTCATTTGTATTTAAATTACTGTAAAAAAGGTGCATATTTTATTTTTTTTCAAATTTCAGTTTATATTATTGCGAAGCATTGTTATTTCTTTTCTGAAATGCTGCCAAATACAAATTTGGTCAGATATAAATTGCAACTTCCAAAAACATAAAATTAATATTGTGTAGAACCTTTATGTAGTAATGGGTGATATTCATTTAAAGATATTGATGATCTACTAACATTTCAATAATCTCATTTGATATTTATGTCTATAAACAGGCATGCGCAACATGTGGAGTTTGTTTTCAGTGCTGTTGATTGACTTTAAAGTAATGCTATTTTCGTAACTCTTTACTTATGTATTCCGTCATTGCATTATTGTGCTTCTATAAATTTTTGTATTATTGTCTTTAATTTTAGTTAATGTTCTTTGTCTATTCCGTTTTTGCTTCTTTTTAGCTTACCTGGCATGAAGGTCCAAGTGAGCTTTTCTCATCACTTTGCGTCCGTCGTCCGTCGTCGTCGTCCGTCGTCGTTAGCTTTTACAAAAATCTTCTCCTCTGAAACTACTGTGCCAAATTAAACCAAACTTGGCCACAATCATTATTGGGGTATCTAGTTTAAAAAATGTGTGGCGTGACCCGGCCAAACAACCAAGATCGCCGCCATGGCTAAAAATAGAACATAGGGGTAAAATGTAGTTTTTGGCTTATAACTCTGAAACCAAAGCCTTTAGAGCAAATCTGACACGTGGTAAAATTGTTTATCAGGTCAACATCTATCTGCCCTGAAATTTTAAAAAGAATCGGACAACCCGTTGTTGGGTTGCTGCCCTGGAATTGACAATTTTTAGGAAATTATACCGTTTTTGGGCTATTATCTTGAATATTATCATAGATAGAGATAAACTGTAAACAGCAATAATGTTCAGCAAAATAAGATCTACAAATAAGTCAACATGACCAAAATTTTCAATTGACCCCTTAAGGAGTTATTGCCCGTTATAGTCAATTGTTAACAATTTTCATAAATTTTAGTTAAATTTTGTAAATTTTTAGGAAATATTTTCCACTGTAATTACGGGGCCAAGTTCATTATAGACAGAAATAATTGTAGCAACAAGAATGTTCAGTAATTAAAGATCTACAAACACATTACCATCACCAAAACACCATTTTGTCATGAATTTATCTGTGTCCATTGTTAATATGCAGAACATAGACCAAGGTGAGCGACACAGGCTCTTAAGAGCCTCTAGTTTACATATGTGTTCGTTTTTATGCTGATTAAGATTATAACATAATGTTGACTGTTGTGCCCATTTTTTTGACATTTTTACTTATGTTTTATGTTTTATATTATGTTTGTTTATGATGTTTCGTTGTCAATATAATGAAATTTGATGCGCCTGTCATACAAGTCAGAGGTTTAGATAGCTATAAAACCAGGTTTAATCCACCATTTTCTACATAAGAAAATGCATGTACCAAGTAAGAAATATTGTAATTGTTCGTCTTATGTGTTTAAGCTTTTGATTTTGCCATTTACATAAACAAGATATATATGATAATCAATATCGTGTCCATTTTGTGTTTTTTCTCTTTGATATACTCAATAATAATGATAATCAATACTTTTCCAACCTCGAGGATGTTCACCCGCCGCTTCTGATCGGCTTAGAATTAGTTTTAACGTCCATTTATTGCTTTCGAAATCGAGCCATTGTTACAAAAAACCATAATGATCATTTTAATCGTTAAAATTTTTTATGGTGTTAAAATCAGAATACTGAAACCATTTCAGCTAATTTCCTAAAGCTTGAAGAGTAAAACTTTAGTTGGCTTGCTTGCTTTGTTTGTAAAAACGTTTAGCTAAGCTTTCTACTTGACTTCTTTGAACAAGAAATATATGCAATCTTAAACCTGTAGATATTATAAATAACTTCGATAGGACGTTATCTGAATTACTATTGTACAATATACAAAAAAAGAAAGCAAGATAACCAAAATCTTTTTCTACACATGCTACATGCATTAGGATATTAGTTGTAACACGTGTTAAAAATTTCTTTTCCTTGGTATTGAAATTCAACTTAAATAATGTATTATTGGTTAAATAGGGTCATATATATATGTTGGTATGAATCAGTCTTCAAAAACATGTCGTTGAATTCAGGACGTAATGTAATATGATTTTTATATCTATATAATTTTACTGTAAGGTGGGGGCAAATTTTAACAAATTTCATATTCTGTTGTTATTACCCTGGAGGGTCATATATATGTTCGTAAAGTGGGGGAAATTTAAAAAAAAATTTAATATTCTGTTGTTGTTACGCATTGATTTCTACTCACTGACCTGCTGTCAAATACATATATTGGTTAAATACAAATTGTAACTTCCACCTCCGAAACCCCACTATGATCATAATAAGCGACATACGTAACGTTATAATTATGCTATTTCAATACATCTATCTCACATGTCTTTATTAGAACAAAAGAACATGGAGAACTGAGTCGCAATTTCAGGTTACTTTTAAAGAATTTTGATATTATTGAAATTTTTATTTAATCATGATTAAGATAATATAAATGAGTTTGATAAACATATTATACCATTTTGAGATTAAAACATTATACTTAGCTTATTGATATCATATGCTTTCAAAACAGGGGGGATAACAAGAGAAATTTTAATACAGGCAGTAATGTGCTGATGGACAGGTTTTAAGTTCAAGACTCCAGAGATATATTAAACGATGACTATTTTTTTTATAGTTTCTTGTGCATTTATCCTTTGGTTAAACATATAATTGACATAAAGCCTGGCTCTCTACTCTCTACTCATAAAGGACAATATATGATTATAAAGGGGTGGCTACATTGCATGCCAGTTGATTGAAAAAGGATGACGCCCTAAATGAAGAAGCACTTGAACTTTATCATAATGATTGTTCGTCTGGTACTTCAAGGATTTTTTAACAATTCTAATAGATTTACGAAATTTAAACATTGGATAGCTACTGGTTATGCTAATTGAACAATTGGTTTAGCTGGATGCATAACATGCTGAATCTCAAAGATAAAATCACTTTACCTAGACTCTTATACCGTATCAATCACTTTTCGCTCTTACTCGTAAGAGTCAATTGCTCGTCATAGAAGAACAAAAATACATTTAATATTTGACAATGTGTGCTTATGGCAAATTTTGATAATCAAATAATACTTGTTTTTTGTCAATGAACTAATTCTGTATTGCTATATCGTGTTGCGTCATCTGTTTTAACGGATGTAATTTGCATATACTTCATTGAAGATATTTTTGTCACCAGCATATGCTGAAATTACACAAAATACAAAAACATCAGCAACCAACATTCTCATAGTCTTATTAATGAAAAGAAAGAATTCATCTTAAAAATAAGATTATATCTAATTTCAAATGATTGTTGATTGTATTAAATTTACATTTAAGTAATGTTTACATGATAATCGCAATGCTTGCATATGTTTCTCTAGAAATAGTTCGATTTTGGTGTATTAATTTTGTTTCAACCAAGTCTTTTGATTAGAATAGTGACATGAGTGATGTTCAGTCTTGAGTTTTCTATGGTTTTGTATTCAATAGTGTTTGTCTTTTTGATGTTTGTTGTTGTAAAATCACAAAAATGTCAGTGTTGAATTCTCGCTTATAGAATACAGGGTCTTGCAGAACAGTTGACCTTCAATGCAGTTATAAAAAAACAACAGTTTTAACTTAATCAACTGGAAAAGCAATATTCAATGGCTTCTTTGCAACCAAAATGAATATAGTTTCTAATCTTTGCAAAAAGTCAACTTTATGATCCAGATTGATCAATCTGAGTACAATCTTGGGTTTAAAATTTGCCTGTAAAACATAATTACGCTATTTTAACCTAATTGAAACGCGTGGGTTTTTTTTCTTATCGCCCCCTACTCGGTTTTAATATGCATGAAAGTGTTTTCCTGACAATGAAGTATAATACAACGAATAATAATTATAACATCAATTTCTAAAATTTAGTCCTGGTATCTATGATGAGTTTATTTACAACCACTGGGTCGATGCCACTGCTGGTTGATATTTATTTCCCCGAGGGTATCACAAGCCAAGTAGTCAGCACTTTTTGTGCGGACATGAATTATCATTGATATTGTTATATTTATAAATTATCTGTTTACAAAATTTTGAATTTTTTGAAAAACTAAGGCTTTTCTACCTCAGGCATAGATAACCTTAGGTGTAATTGGCAACACTTTTAGAAATTTTGGATCTCAATGCCCTTCAACTTCGTACTTTATTTGGCTTTTTTAAAACTTTTTTGGATTCGAGCGTCACTGATGAGTCTTTTGTAGACGAAACGCGCGTCTGATGTATATATAAAATTTAGTCCTGGTATCTATGATGAGTTTATTTACAACCACTTGGTCGATGCCACTGCTTGTGGAGATTTATTTCCCCGAGTATATCACAAACCCAGCAGTCAGCACGTTTTGTGCCGACATGAATTATCATTGATATTGTTATATTTATAAATTATCTGTTTACAAAATTTTGAATTTTTTGAAAAACTAAGGCTTTTCAACCTCAGGCATAGATAACCTTAGGTGTATTTGGCAACACTTTTAGGAATTTTGGATCTCAATGCTCTTCAACTTCGTACTCTATTTGGCTTTTTTTTAACTTTTAAAGTTTGGATTTGAGCGTCACTGATGTGTCTTTTGTAGACGAAACACGCCTCTGGCGTATAGATAAAATGTAGTCCTGGTATCTACGATGAGTTTATTCTCATATATAGAACAATAACAAAATTGACATACATCACTTTTATACTCGACTTCGGTACTTGAAATCTAGTTCTAAATCTATTTTCAAATGGCTTGAAGCCTTCAACTATTATAGTTAATATTTGACGTTTGAATCACTGAATTACTTTGTCGTTTCGACTATAAGTATTGTTAGCATATTCAAAAACAGTGAAGTAACCGTGGATTTGTTTCTTTTTGGTCTTTAAAGAAGTATCTACCGATTCAACGAGTCCATGACTTTTAAATAACTGTATTGTTTGTGTACATTCTGAAAATAGTGCATACATTAAAGCTGTCCTTTCAATGTTGTCCGAAACATTTAAACTCGCACTATTATCTAAAAGACGCTTGATGATCTGTAATATCATATATGTATATAACATTAAAGTTGAAACTCCTGAGGTATTAAAACAGTTCACATTGTGTCCTCCTTCAATTAAAAGTTTTGCAAGTTTGAGTTTCCCAAAAGATAAGGCATTCACTAATCAATGCTAAGGAACTTTCCATTTCCTGAATTTCTTTGCTTAAGCAATAAGTTTAAACTTTATGTTAGACTTTTGTTTCAAAAAACAATTAAAGGTGTGACGGATTGTCTAATCCTGTGTTAAATCAGGAAATGGCCATTGTTATATCATAGTTCGTTTCTGTGTGTGTAACATTTTTACGTTGTGTTTTCGTTGTGTCGTTTGTTTTCTCCTATATTTGAGTGTGAGTTCTATAAGACGTGTCACGGTACTTTTCTATCCCAAATTCATGTATTTGGTTTTGATGTTATATTGGTTATTCTCATCGGATTTTGTCTATGCTTAGTCCGTTGCTATGTGTGTTACATTTGAATGTTGTGACGTTGTTCTCCTCTTATATTTAATGCGTTTCCCTCAGTTTTAGTTTGTTTTCTCCGATTTTGTTTTTTGTCCATAGATTTACGATTTTTGGACAGCGGTATACTACTGTTGCCTTTATTTAGCTTTATATACTTTCAGAATACATTGAACGTCATACCACAGTATGGCATGGTCAATAACGAGACTTTCAGGATATAACGCCTCCATTACAAATAAAAGTAGAAATGTCAAGTTTTATTTGTTGAGTCTTTTAGCGGTAACACTATTGTTAGGACTATGATACGTGTAAATTTGAGTTAAACATATGACGTTATAAAACCTACATGGAATGATAAATAAATAAAATGGAGAATGGAAATTGAGAATATGTCAAAGAGACAACAACCCGATCAAAAAGCAGAAAATAGCAGAAGGCCACCAATAGGTATTGAACGCAGAGCGAAAGTAGAATTACGAGTTGTGGTGACTACTGTATTTCGACCTAAAATGGTGTACATTTACAAATTGTGACTGCATGTGATGCATATGGAGAATTGTCTCATTGGCACTCATAACACATATGCTTATATGTTAGACTCAGATCGACGTCCGGCCTCTAAACGACGTCCGTTCCTCAAATTGGCGTCCAAATCTGACGTCACATTCTCAACTCGACATTCAATCTTTAAATACTCTAATCGACGTCCAATGTGACGGCATGTATTGAACAAAACTAAGCCCGATTGATTGTAGTCATCTTTAATCGGTGTCCAATATCATTAAACAATAAACTACTAGACTTAATTGTTTACACTCATTGATGTACATGTTTTGTAGGATTCAAACATTTATAGATACTTTCCATATAGATTAATCAAACCGAAATAGGTATCATTCATATTAAAGTTCATCTTGATTAAAAGGTCATCGAATAGATCTACATAGTAGTGTGTCATTCCTATTCATGTTAACTTAACAAATGACATGCATGTAAGTGTATGTCAAGGAGAAAGCAATCTAACGACAAAGAAAACCAAAAGACATCTAGAGGACATTATTGAATCTTCAACAATAGACAAAATAAAGAAGTACAGCCAATTGTTTTGTAATATATATTTCAACAAATTTCTAAGTTTTACAACTGGAGTGAAACATATACGCCAGAAATCGGAATAACGTTTTTTGATGTACTGTTACACAGCTGTTTTAGTTTAAGTGCTAACACACATGTTTAAACCCGACATAATCTTTATGGGCCTGTACTGCAGTGGTTTTCAATGGTTTATGTCCGTTATATTTGTTTATTTTGGAACAAAATATAAATAAGACAGTTAACTTTCTAATTTGAATTGTTTTCATTATTCATGTCATACCACATCTCCTTATTTTTATGTTATCCCTTAAATAAAAAAAAAATGATATCACAACCTGTTTACATATTTAGTCTAGTATGTTATAAATCTTTTAAAAAAATCAAATTTTGTTAAATAGATCCTTTTTGTCACACATAATATAAATAATATGACTAAAGGTTTCAGCTGCTGTCGGTTCTGGTCAATTTTGTATTCTGTGACCAAAACGGACGTTGATGTGAGAAGCTAAAAATTAGACGTGGATAAGAGAAGCCAAAAAATGGACATCGATTTGAGAAACATGTAAAATTGAAACCAACAAACTACATAATACAAGCGCAATTATGAACTTGCTTAATCCACTTTTTAAGCATCCAATTAAACTAATACATAGAAAAGAACAACAACAAAAATTTACTTTTCGTCATTGGCTAATTTCTAAGTTTTACAACTGAAGTGAAACATGTACACAAGAAATTGACATAATGTTTTAGGTTGTGCTGTTACACAAATGTTTTAATTTAAGTGTTCACACACATGTTTAACACCGAATTATTTTTTATTGGCCAGTACTGCAGTGGTTTGCGAAGGTTTATGTCCGTTATATTTGGTTTTCTTTTTTTAAATATAAATAAGACCGTTAACTTTCTAGTTTTAATTGTTTACATTATTCGTGTCATGCCACATCTTCTTTTTTCAATCTATTCTCTGAAATTAAAAAATGATATCACAACCTGTTTACATATTTAATCTAGTATGTTATAAATCTTTAAAAAATAATTGTGTGTAATTTCCACTGACAGACTGTTAACTATGATAACTTTATTTGGAAAATCTTAACCACACACTCGAAGGTAAAACTAGTATTAATGAAAGGGAACAAAATGTGATATCAAATATAAAAACGTAAATACTTAATCATAATAACTTTATTTGGAAAATCTTAACTGCACGTGGTATCATTTGCTATTGTTACTAAGTATAACAGCCGAATATGACGTCACGCGGGCATGTGTACCATACGGGAAGTGAAAGTAGAATTAGGTCGAAAACGTAAGACGGTCGAAAACACAATACGCTACGATACATGTACATGTATTAAACATGTCCATTGTACCACGGATTTGTATAATAGCATACAATCCTTGAATGTACATGTATATATGACTTCATGTATGTTGACATCATGATCAGGGAAGTATAATATTATATTATGTATCTATGTTGAAACAATTGGTCAAAAAGTGTTTCATTTTAGTTTCAAAGAGTTATCAATGATAAAATGTTCTAATTGTACATAAATTAAATGATTTGTACTACTTACGCCACACAAGTACATCCTCCAGACTTCAAATATCTGTAGAATCCATAAGTTCCCATGTATTGTAGGGATCAGCACTCTGTCTAGTTTCAGGAACACAATTGGCATGAACATACATGTACCCAAAGTGTCAGTTGTGTACAGCTTCATGTCTGAAATGTGATTGCACATATACAACTTGTAACCATTGTCTTGTTTATAATCACGCAGTCTATCGTCTGACCACTGACAAGTACTGAGTAAATATATAATAATATCTCCAGTTTCAACACTAGGCACTCCTCTGAGATCAACTGTCCAATCTGTTACCTCCGACACATCTATTACATAATGAGATTGCCCTTCTTTTGTTGAAATTCGTCTCCGCTCTTTACACAGATCTTTATAGTCATCTTCTTCAATAATTTCCAATTTAAGGTCATGTGCGTATTCTGTAAGTTCAATCAGTTTCCTTTTATTGAATTTTGTTGTAGCAATTAGCCTAGACAGTAGGTAAATTCTCAATTCTTGAACGGAGTAATTTTTTTAATTTATGGGCATTTTGACTTTGAAATTGCCCTAAATAATATCACGTGATAAGGTATGTCCAACTACACATCCCGGAATCGACGTATTACAAAGTTGCTTTCTTCTGACGTTTTTTTTAAATATTAGTTGCAGGAATATTATCTGATGTAAAGGGAAATGATCAAGTGTTCTGCAATTACAAAGTTGCTTACTTCTGATTTTTTTTAAATATCAGTTTCAGGAATATTTTTTGCTCAGAATATCAAAAGATTCTGAAACAATAGTTAGTACACAAGGCTATTCGGCGTATTACTTTATACAAACGTAGATGACACACAAGCTCTTTGTGTTCGAGAAAACTGGTATGTTTGATTTTTATATTATCACGAATTAAAGTTCGAAGAAATCTGTTGGTCTGGAATCAATGTCCAATGTATAGTTACATACTTAGTATACATATTTCTATTAGATGTAGGAGATGAAAATGCAGTGGTTATCGAATCAAGTATTTTTAGTGTTTAATTTATGAATAAAATTCAGAGTAAATATTGGAGAGAAGTTGAACTTACAAGTATTTGTTTATAAAATTCTACGTCATTAAAAATAAAATTAATATATTTGTAGTACCGCTATGTAGGAGTAATGGGTGAAATTCGTTTATAGATATTGATGATCTACTTATATTTCGTTAATCTCATTTAATATTTAAGTACATATAAGCAACATGTGGAGTTCGTTCCCAATTCTGCCGAATGACTTTAAAACTAATGCCATTTTCTGCATGTTATAAAATATTCAGAAAAGCTGTTCATTTTAAGTAAGTAGATATAAGAAGATGTGGTCTGCGTGCTAATGAGTCACCTCTCCATCCAAGTCTCAATTTGTAAAAGTAAGCCAGTATAGGTCAAACAACGGTTTTTAACACTGATCATTGCTTCGAACTGAACACAAGCTAGTGTAAAACCATTTAGATGGATAAACCAACGGTCTAATATAAATAACGAGAGAAAAAAAACACTTATGAACCACTTCAGCAAATGAAAACCACTGAACATCAGGTTTCTGACTAATGCAGCTGGTTTAAAAGTATCAATACGTACAAACCTTCATCCTTACCTAAAACGATAGTGCTACATCACAAAATAGAAGGGCACACTTTAAGATAACAATTGAACTTGCTTAACTCAATCAAAAGACATATTCACACAAATGAAAATACACTAAATGAATAAATTTGATCCATGACACCATACAAAATACAAAATCAATAAAGTAAGGGGTGAGATGTAAAACATTTTTTTCCTGTCAGTTGTCGACACTATACTCTATATAAGTCATATCATTATCATAACCACGAACGTGTCATTGTCAATGTACTTATCAACGACGTCATAGGCAAAATAACGATAAACAGATTAGAAATGGTTTTCAAACTCAAGGGTGTTCACTCACCATATCTGATCGGCTAATTGACAGTTTTAAAAGTCCATTTATTTTCTTCAGAAACCGAGCCATGATCAGTTGGGGATGTTTACAACGGACAACATAATTTGACATCGTCAAAATTTCATTTTGTGCTGAATCAGCCATTCAAATTTTCGTTCCCTTGATATTGAAATCCTATTTATTTATTGTTCTTTTGGTTAAATATATATTTTTATCAGTTATGTAATTATCATTTTCTTTGCTTTGTTTGTAAATACGTTTACCTAAACTGTGTACCTAAGATTGACATCTTCAAACAAAAAATATATGCAAACTTAAACCTGTAAATATTATATTTAAATTCGATAAGACGTAATTTGACGTATCTTGACTTACATCTAGAAATTGACAATGAGGGTCGGTTGAAAACAAAACTTTAGACAAAAGAGGTGATTTCAGCTTTCCAATTGTGAACTTTCCATTTCTAAGTAGCAACATTCCAGCAGCACCTGCATACGGGGTATATATCTCCCAATTGATACGATATTCCGGTGCTTGCATTTCCTATCATGATTTTCTTGATAGAGGGTTGCTGCTCACAAGGAAGCTATTAAACCAAGTGTTCCAAATGGTGAAGTTGAAATCATCCCTTCGTAAATTTTACGGACGCCATCACGATTTGGTTGACTGTTATGGAATAACCGTTTCACAAATGATATCGGATATGTTCCTTACGTTGTAACTACAATCCCCTTCTCTTTTCATGATGTGCCCTACCGAATTAAACTATTTACCGGATTTGTTATCACATAAGCAACACCACGGGTGCCACATGTGGAGCAGTATCTGCTTACCCTTTCGGAACAACTGAGATCACCCCTAGTTTTTTGGTGTGGTTCGTGTTGTTTATTCTTTAGTTTTCTATGTTGTATCATTAGTGCTGTTGTTTGTTTGTCTTTTTTTCATTTTTAACTATGGCGTTGTCAGTTTGTTTTAGATTTATGAGTCTGACTGTCCCTTTGTCCTCATTTTGAATTGATATCGTCTAATATACAAAAAAAGCAAGCATGCTAACCAAAATATTTTTCTACACATGCTACATGTATTACGAAATTAGCTGTAACACGTGTAAAAAAAATTCTTTGCCTTTGTATTGAATCAAAATTAAATAATATATTCTTGGTTAAATAGGATTATATGTATACGTTCGTATGGATCAGTTTTCAAAAACATGTCGTTAAATTCAAGACGTAATGTAGTATTATTTTTATATCTATATAGTTAACTGTGAAGTGGGGAAAATTTAAACAATATTCATATTATGTTGTTGTAACGCATTGATTTGTACTTACTGACCTGTTGTCAAATACAAATATTGGTGAAATACAAATTGTAACTTCCACCTCCGAAACCCCACTATGATCATAATAAGCGACATACGTGACGTTATAATTATGCCATTTCAATACATCTATCTCAAATTTCTTTATTAGAAAAAAAGAACATGGAGACCTGAATTGCAATTTCAGGTTACTTTTAAAGAATTTTGATATTCTTGAAATTTCTATTTAATCATGATTAGGATAATATAAATGAGTTTGATAAACATTTTATACCATATTGAGTTTAAAACATTATACTTAGCTAATTGACATCATATGCTTTCAAAACAGGGGGGGGGGGATAAAAAGAGAAATTTTAATACAGGCAGCAATGTGCTGTTGGACAGCTTTTAAGTTCAAGAATCCAGAGATATATTAAACGATGACTATTTTTTTATATTTTCTTGTCCATTTATCCTTTGGTTAAACATATAATTGACATAAAGCCTGGTTCTCTACTCCTAGGAAAAAATATGATTATAAAAGGGTGCCTACATTGCATGGCAGTTGATTTGAAAAAGGATGACGCCCTACATGACGAAGAACTTGAACTGGATCATAATGCTCGTTCGTCTGGTACTTCAAGGATTTTTTAACAATTCTAATAGATTTGCGAAATTACATTGGATAGCTACTGTTAATGCTAATTGAACAATTGGTTAAGCCAGATTCATAATATGCTGAATCTCAAAGTTAAAATCACTTTACCTAGACTCTTATACTGTATCAATCAGTTTTCGCTCTTACTCGTAAGAGTCAATTGCTCTTCATAGATAAATGAAATGCATATACAAATTCGTTCGCGGATACTACTTGACAACAAATAATGTGTACAAGTTTTTTAAATATCTAGATAAGGATATTTGCTGGTGAATGATTTTTTTTTTACAAAAATACATTAAATATTTGACAATGTGTGCTTATGCAGAATTTTGATAATCAAATTATACTTGGTTTTTGTCAATGAACTAATTCTGTATTGCTATATCGTGTTGCGTCATCTGTTTTAACGGATGTAATTTGCATATACTTCATTGATGATATTTTTGTCACCAGCATATGCTGAAATTACACAAAATACAAAAACATCAGCAACCAACATTCTCATAGTATTAATGAAAAGAAAGAATTCATCTTAAAAATAAGATTATATCTAATTTCAAATGATTGTTGATTGTATGAAATTTACATTTAAGTAATGTTTACATGATAATCGCAATGCTTGCATATGTTTCTCTAGAAATAGTTCGATTTTGGTGTATTAATTTTGTTTCAACCAAGTCTTTTGATTGGAATAGTGACGTGAGTGATGTTCAGTCTTGAGTTTGCTATGGTTTTTTATTCAATAGTGTTTGTCTTTTTGTTGTTTGTTGTTGTAAAATCACAAAAATGTCAGTGTTGAATTCTCGCTTATAGAATACAGGGTCTTGCAGAACAGTTGACCTTCAATGCAGTTATAAAAAACAACAGTTTTAACTTTAAATCAACTGGAAAATCAATATTCAATGGCTTCTTTGCAACAAAAATGAATATAGTTTCTAATCTTTGCAAAAACCCAACTTTATGATCCAGATTGATCAATCTGAGTACAATCTTGGATTTAAAATTTGCCTGTAAAACATAATTACGCTATTTTAACCTAATTGAAACGCGTGTTTTTTTTTTCTTATCGCCCCCTACTAATGTAAACTTTAATATATCATGTAATTGATCTGAGGAATTTAGTTTGAATAATTTTCTCCATTTTATGAAACCAATAGGTGTGTCACTTTCTATACCTTTGATATAGTTATATATATCTTTAGCTTTTAATTTTTTATGGCAAATTGATTTGGCTTTGTTTTTTGTTTCTAAGTAAAGATTTCTGTCTATTTGAACTTTAGTTGAAATTGATTGATTTGATTTTTACATGAGTTTCCATTCCTTTTTGATTGCAGATTTAAGTTTAGAAAGTTCTGCTATCCAGTTTGATTTTTCTTTCAATTTATTTAAGATTACTATTTGGGAGTTATTACCTTGTTTATCTATGATATCATTAATAAAAAGAATGTCACTTTCTATCCAGTTTGGAAAAACAAGACTTTTACCATTTAATTTAATTGATTGATTACCCCAAATAAATTGCTGTCTTATACATTTGGAAATTTACCCCCTTGCTTATCTTGGAACTATTATGTACTTTATACCAACTTTTTAATATTTCAAAATAAAATTCTGTCATAATTTTTTTTAAATTTGGTATGTCATATATATTTTTAGGGTTCATGTTAAATAGAGCAAAGTTTGCTCCAAATTTGTTAAAGTAATATAAAGGTATAACCTTCCAATTTGAAAATTCTTCTGTCGCTAACCTTTTAACCCAAGATATATGGATTGATGTTATATAACTATCTATATAAATCATTTTTAAACCTCCATCCTGATAATCATTACATAGAGTAGACCTCTTGATTTTCTCATTTTTGTTTTGCCATATATAGTTAAATATCAGTTTTTAAATTGTGATAGAAAGTCTCTCGATAAATTGGTAACTGATGCTAAAAAGTTTATGTTTGGTATAATTAATGTTTTTATTACTGTTATTAGTCCAATCATTGTAAGCTTTCTTTTCTTCCAATTTGAAATTGCTTATACCTGGTGATTTGTTTAGCTGCATATTAAAAATGGCCTCTGTGCATTCTTCTATTGAGATGCTGCCGCCTAGAGAACTTTTCTCGTCATCACTTAATTTATGATCTATTTTTGTTTCTTCAACATATTGCTTAATATTATTAACATCTGGATTTGTACTTTTATATAAATTTTCATAGTAACATTTTTCTAAATTTAAAATTTCTGATGGCTCTGTTATAATTTTGTCTTGCTTATCTTTCAATGCCGAAATATCTTTTTTTGTTTGTCTTGATTTTTCTAAACCTAAAAAGAATTTTGTGTTTTTCCCCCTTCTTCTAACCATTTGACTCGAGATCTTACTTGTGCACCTTTAACTTCATCTTTATAAAGATTTTCTAGATTTTTTTCAATTGTTTCTATTTCATCTTTAGTTTCTTTTGAAGGATTAATTTTATTATTTAATCTTTGTAAGTTCATTTCTAAATCTTTTATATTATTTTTCTTTTCAGATGACTTGTATTTACAATACATAACAGTTATGTCCCTTACTTCAGATTTGAAGATATCCCAAATATCTCTTGAAAATCTGGTAAGTGCCTCTTCTTTATATTTTAGAATAAGATTGTTTATATGGTTTTTATAATTATCATCTATTAAAATACTATTATTTATTTTAAAGAAACCTCTTCCCCTGCCAAGGGGATTTTGTCTTATTTTTAACGAAATGGCTTGGTGATCAGTGTGTGATATCATAGCAGGTCTTATATCAGAATTGATTACATGTGGCATTATATCTGGACTGATCAAAAAGAAATCTATTCTGCTTGTTATATTCGTATTGTTTTTCCTTCTCCATGTAAATTGAATTTCGTTTGGATTTATTTCCCTCCATATATCTATTAATTTGTGTTTTTTAATGAGCTGTTTAAGGCTATTTACTGGTTTATAGTATTTATGAGCGCTATTTGATTTCCTATCTATTTTTTATAGAGTTTCATTCATGTACCCTCCTAAAATTAAAATACCTAAGCGATTATTTTCTATGATGTTATTTACCTTTTTAAAAAATTTATTTCTGTTAGTATGAATGTTTGGGGCATATACATTTATTAAGGTAAAAATGTTATCGTTAACTTCAATGTTGAGCAAAATAATTCTGCCATCATTATCTTTAACTTCATTTATTAGTTTATAATTTAAACTGTCTTTAATCATTATTGAAACGCCTCTTGATTGGGAACTTCCATAGCTATGAAAAAATGTACCTTTTACTTCACTATTAATAATATGTTCATTTTTCTCTATTAGATGGGATTCTTGTATAAATAATATATTACATTCCAAATTTTTAAAGTAAAATAAAGGTATAACCTTCCAATTTGAAAATTCTTCTGTCGCTAACCTTTTAACCCAAGATATATGGATTGATGTTATATAACTATCTATATCAATCATTTTTAAACCTCTATCCTGATAATCATTACATAGAGTAGATCTCTTGATTTTCTCATTTTTGTTTTGCCATATATAGTTAAATATCAGTTTTTTAAATTGTGATAGAAAGTCTCTCGATAAATTGGTAACTGATGCTAAAAAGGTTATGTTTGGTATAATTAATGTTTTTATTACTGTTATTCGTCCAATCATTGTAAGCTTTCTTTTCTTCCAATTTGAAATTGCTTTTTCTGACTTCCTCAAAATATTTTCTGTGTTTAATTTATGGCATTCAACTTTATTAGTTCCAAAATATACACCTAAACTTTTAATGGGGCTTTTATTCCAACTAATGTTTTCATATTTATCTTTAGAGTGTTTTAATTTACCTAGCCATATTCCTTCAGTTTTTGACTTATTAAGTTTTAGACCAGAAAGAGTTCCAAATTCTTCAATTAAATTTAATGCCAGGCTTATATCTTGTTTTGATTTAAGAAAGAGAGTAGTATCATCTGCAAGTTGTGAGATTTTAAGACTATGTGTTTTAGAATCAAGTTTGATTTGAAATCCTTTAATACCTGTATATTGTCTTATTCTACATGCCAGAATCTCTTAAGCTATAACAAAAATTATCGAACTCAAGGGACACCCTTGTCTAATACCACGAAAAATGCTATAGGTTTCAGAAATCCACCCATTATTGAGCATACAACCTTTGACACCATTATATAAAGTTTTAACCCATTTAATAAACGACTGCGGGAGACCAAATTTTAAAAGAGCTTCATACATAAATGACCATTCTAACGAGTCAAACGCTTTTGAAAAATCTATAAATAACAAAGCACCATCTATATTAAAAGTTTCAGAGTAGTCTATGATATCTTGAATCTGTCGGATATTGAATCCAATATACCTATTTTTTACATATCCATTCTGATCACTATTTATTATTTTTGATAGAACAGGTTTTAACCGTTGGGCTAAAGTATAGGCTATTAATTTGGTGTCTACATTTAATAAAGTTATAGGTCTATAATTGTCTAGGGATAGTGGGTCATTTTTTTTTTTTGTACAATAAAGATACTATTCCTATTTTTCGTGATGTTGTTAATTCTTCTTTCTCGTAACACCTATTGAAAACTTCTACAGCTAGTTCTTTTATATTATCCCAGAATGTGCGATAGAATTCAACACTTAGACCATCTATACCTGGTGATTTGTTTAGCTGCATATTAAAAATGGCCTCTGTGCATTCTTCTATTGAGATGCTGCCGTCTAGAGAACTTTTCTCGTCATCACTTAATTTATGATCTATTTTTGTTTCTTCAACATATTGCTTAATATTATTAACATCTGGATTTGTACTTTTATATAAATTTTCATAGTAACATTTTTCTAAATTTAAAATTTCTGATGGCTCTGTTATATTTTTGTCTTGCTTATCTTTCAATGCCGAAATATCTTTTTTTGTTTGTCTTGATTTTTCTAAACCTAAAATGAATTTTGTGTTTTTTTTTCCCTTCTTCTAACCATTTGACACGAGATCTTACTTGTGCACCTTTAACTTCATCTTTATAAAGATTTTCTAGATTTTTTTCAATTTTTTCTATTTCATCTTTAGTTTCTTTTGAAGGATTAATTTTATTATTTAATCTTTGTAAGTTCATTTCTAAATCTTTTATATTATTTTTCTTTTCAGATGACTTGTATTTACAATACATAACAGTTATGTCCCTTACTTCAGATTTGAAGATATTCCCAAATATATCTTGAATCTCTGGTAAGTGCCTTTTCTTTATATTTTAGAATAAGATTGTTTATATGGTTTTTATAATTATCATCTATTAAAATACTATTATTTATTTTAAAGAAACCTCTTCCCCTGCCATGGGGATTTTGTCTTATTTTTAACGAAATGGCTTGGTGATCAGTGTGTGATATCATAGCAGGTCTTACATCAGAATTGATTACATGTGGCCTTATATCTGGACTGATCAAAAAGAAATCTATTCTGCTTGTTATATTCGTATTGTTTTTCCTTCTCCATGTAAATTGAATTTTGTTTGGATTTATTTCCCTCCATATATCTATTAATTTGTGTTTTTAATGAGCTGTTTAAGGCTATTTACTGGTTTATAGTATTTATGAGCGCTATTTGATTTCCTATCTAATTTTAATAGAGTTTCATTCATGTCCCCTCCTAAAATTAAAATACCTAAACGATTATTTTCTATGATGTTATTTACCTTTTTAAAAAATTTATTTGTTAGTATGAATGTTTGGGGCATATACATTTATTAAGATAAAAATGTTATCGTTAACTTCAATGTTGAGCAAAATAATTCTGCCATCATTATCTTTAACTTCATTTATTAGTTTATAATTTAAACTGTCTTTAATCATTATTGAAACGCCTCTTGATTGGGAACTTCCATAGCTATGAAAAAATGTACCTTTTACTTCACTATTAATAATATGTTCATTTTTCTCTATTAGATGGGATTCTTGTATAAATAATATATTACATTTTTGATGTTTATTCCACAAATATAATCTCTGTCTTTTCTCTTTCTGTCCTAAACCTTGACAGTTTAAGGATATTAGATTTATATTGTCACTCATTGTTTTTGCCTAGGGACTATTCAATTTTATACATTAAATATAGCAGTACAATTCTGGTTCTCATAACTAGTGTAATAACCCACTCAATAGTACATGTTAATGAGACTATTATTAGAACAACATGTCTTATTACATTATTTACATGTTTGTATATACACAAGGTAAAATGCACTGTTAACTTCTTTTTTTCAAGGACACAATATAGTAATAAAAATATCATTATAAAGAAATATATTTGCAAGAAATTACTATTATAACAGTATAAGATAACATAAATAACAGGTTTGATTATGTTAACCCTTTTCGAGCTAAATTTTGTTTGTTTACATATCAATACTATGTATCTCATACACGAATAACACAGCTTAAGTGTATTTAAATATACAAATATATCATTCAAACCACTGTTCACTTTTCCATTATTCAGGAAAGATTCTATCATGATTCCCTTTGATCTCTGAATTGTTTTATTGAGTAATCTATTTTTAGATATGGTGAAAACCCAGAAATTTAGGGATTTTTGGAATCGGGTCAGCATGCATATGAATATAACTGTAGTTATACTGTTTTTAGTTGGGTATGTCACATGTATGACGATAATGCAAATTAAAAAGAGAAAATATTTTTGAACATTTAAAAATAGTTGCAGATACAGGTTTATATTCATGACTACATTGATTGACCTACTTAAATAGTTGTTTATTGATGTGTGTGTTTGATATAAACTATATTGTAAAAGAACAAACAAATAACTTTTATTTACATATGTTTCAATTCTTTTCAGGTATTTTAGAGTGGCAATTACCATGGACGTGGACCTAGCTTGTACAAAAAATATGTGAACTATATACATGATATACATGATCAATATAGAAGGAACTAATTTTCAGTTTTTGGACACCTAAAGCAATAGTGGTGTTTTTAATATGCCAATCTTTGAAATTGATATTAATTGTGTCCAGGTGAACTAAGTGAGATAATGTATATGGCAGATCTTGAGCAGTTTTGAAGTTATTAGTACATGTGTGTGAGGAATTGACACATTTATTAACATGGATTTTATATTTCAAAGAAGTGATTTCATCAACTGAGTGACTGTGATGTGGAACACAACTAAAGTTAGAAAACAAACGACACAACGGAAACACAACGTAAAAATGTTACACACACAGAAACGAACTATGATAAAACAATGGCCATTTTCCTGATTTAACACAGGATTAGACAATCCGTCACACCTTTAATTGTTTTTTGAAACAGAAGTCTAACATAAAGTTTAAACTTTATTGCTTAAGCAAAGAAATTCAGGAAATGGAAAGTTCATTAGCATTGATTAGTGAATGCCTTATCTTTTGGGAAACTCAAACTTGCAAAACTGTTAATTGAAGGACACAATGTGAACTGTTGTAATACCTCAGGAGTTTCAACTTTAATGTTATATACATATATGATATTACAGATCATCAAGCGTCTTTTAGATAATAGTGTAATAAGAAACGTAAGGGGCCTTGGTTAAATGTCCACGGACTTTTCAGAGCTCCCGAAAAAGTAAACGGATTTCATAGAAGAACTGTCTTATCAACGTATTTATTGTGACAAGTATTTGATAAATAATCTACCTAAAAGTATTTATCTTGAAGTAATGGTAAAAATAGGTAACAAAGAGTCCTTTAATGAAAACTTGGCAAGTGACCAAACAACAAAAAAATGGCGTCGTATGCGGATGCCTCAAAAACTGAAAATGATAAAAGTAAAGCTCAAAACAGTGACTTTGGGTTTTCTGTAGCCAAACCCGTATTTATATTAGAGACTGATCTCTTCGGAACTATAAAACCAAAACCTGTACACTTTTTAAATCATGCAGAGTTGTACAGTGATATTGGCCATGTAAATGAAGACAGCCATTTGAAAGGTCTTCAAAGGGTTAATGGAATGTGGCGAATTTATCTTGATAGTGAGTCAGATAGGGAACATTTGATAGCTAATGGTCTCACTATCAGGAAAAAAACACATACATGTTCATGATAGAAATCCCAAATTTGTAGTTAAAGAACACATCAACTACTTACGCATCCGGATAAAAAATGTACCCTTATCTGCTGACGACAACCAAATTGGTAGATATCTTGAGACCAAACATAATCTCATAATTCACAACTTCAATCGTGAAAGACTGCGTATCAATGGATTTCTTACCAACTGTCAAACCGGAGACCGGTTATTTATGGTAAGCCCAGTACCTGGTATACAGCTACCTAGATTCATTAGTATAGGTAAATACAAAGCGCTACTCATCCACAAAGACCAAATTGTAGTAAATCCTTATGCTAAATGTAACAAGTGTTTACAGACGGGACACAAACAAGAGTCCTGTGACAATGACTGGGTGTGTAACTCATGTGGCAAATCAGGTCATAAAGCCAAAGAATGTCAACAACCTATGGACGGTCTAACAACAGATCAAGATCAGAATGTTGATTCGATTGTTACTGATATTGTACATGAAGCTGCTAACAAAAATAACGCTCAAGATGAAACTAAAGATAAGCAACCTACAAGTGAAAGTAGCGATGATTCAAATGATGATAGCGAAGATGATGAACAACAATTGGTAGTCCCCAAAGAACCTAAACAAATTACTGCGAACAATGAGCAGACAAACAAAAAAGACAAAAAGACAAACAAAAAAAAATCAAACAAAAATAAATCAAACAAACAAATCTGCCCAAGTCAGCTTCTGGACCCATGGATCACTATATGAACTTTAAAGATCCGAAAACTCCAAGCAAATCAATGGGGAAAAGGCAAGCAACAACACCGACCGATGAATTACATAAACGAGTAGTCGAGCCGACAAAACAGAAGACAAATCCCTAACCAGTGTCCTAGTTAACTTTAATGTACAGTAGTGTGATTTTCAATGCACAGTTTTTGTGCTTGTGTATATATGTTAGTTATATTTTTATCTTATCTGAAAAATGTGAAAAAAATAATTCATTGTGTGATACAATAATATTAGATTGTATACACTCTGTAAGGAAAAATATATTAAATGTTGATATGAAATATTTTATTTATATGATTATCATGAAAACAAATGAATATGATCAAATAGTTGATCCATTGAAAGTTAGTATCATCTTTTTATTAACCATGAATCAATTCAAAACACATAACACCTGTAAATCCCAATCTGAATGGTGTCAGCTTGAAGTTTTCATTAAAGGACTCTTTGTTACCTATTTTTACCATTACTTCAAGATAAATACTTTTAGGTAGATTATTTATCAAATACTTGTCACAATAAATACGTTGTTAAGACAGTTCTTCTATGGAATCCGTTTACTTTTTCGGGAGCTCTGAAAAGTCCGTGGACATTTAACCAAGGCCCCTTACGTTTCTTTTTACACTATTATCTAAAAGACGCTTGATGATCTGTAATATCATATATGTATATAACATTAAAGTTGAAACTCCTGAGGTATTACAACAGTTCACATTGTGTCCTTCAATTAACAGTTTTGCAAGTTTGAGTTTCCCAAAAGATAAGGCATTCACTAATCAATGCTAATGAACTTTCCATTTCCTGAATTTCTTTGCTTAAGCAATAAAGTTTAAACTTTATGTTAGACTTCTGTTTCAAAAAACAATTAAAGGTGTGACGGATTGTCTAATCCTGTGTTAAATCAGGAAAATGGCCATTGTTTTATCATAGTTCGTTTCTGTGTGTGTAACATTTTTACGTTGTGTTTCCGTTGTGTCGTTTGTTTTCTCCTATATTTTGAGTGTGAATTCACATTACTATAAGACGTGTCATGGTACTTTTCTATCCCAAATTCATGTATTTGGTTTTGATTTTATATTGGTTATTCTCATCGGATTTTGTCTATGCTTAGTCCGTTGCTATGTGTGTTACATTTGAATGTGCCGTTGTTATTTAATATTTTTATGCGTTTCCCTCAGTTTTAGTTTGATTTCCCCGATTTTGTTTTTTGTCCATAGATTTACGATTTTTGGAAAGCGGTTTACTACTGTTGCCTTTATTTAGCTTTATATACTTTCAGAATACATTGAACGACATACCACAGTATGGTATGGTCAATAACGAGACTTTCTGGATATAACGCCTCCAAGTAGAAATGTCAAGTTTTATTTGTTGAGTCTTTTAGCGGTAACACTATTGTTAGGACTATGATACGTGTAAATTCGAGTTAAACATATGACGTTATAAAACCTACATGGAATGATAAATAAATAAAATTGAGAATGGAAAAAGGGAATATGTCAAAGAGACAACAACCCGACCAAAAAGCAGAACATGGCAGAAGGCCACCAATAGGTATTGAACGCGGAGCGAAAGTAGAAATAAGAGTCGTGGTGACTACCGTATTTCGACCTAAAATGGTGTCCGTTTACAAATTGTGACTGGGATGCATATGGAGAATTGTCTCATTAGCACTCATAACACATGTTCTTATATATATATATATATATATATATATATATATATATATATATATATATATATATATATATATATATATATATATATATATATATATATATATATATATAGAGTCTATAAGAATCTTCCAACCAGTAAACTTAATAGGTATTGGATCATCAAAATTGACAATACTACACAAACAGGAAAAATTATATGAGTCTGAAAGATTGTGTAACAATACCGATAAATAGATGGAAAATAAAACACTAAAAAGTGTTGAATATCATTGCACAAAGATGGAAAAACTGAACAGATGATATAAATTATTTAATATTTGCAATTATTGTATAATTTATATCATCTGTTCAGTTTTTCCATCTTTGTGCAATGATATTCAACACTTTTTAGTGTTTTATTTTCCATCTATTTATCGGTATTGTTACACAATCTTTCAGACTCATATATATATATATATATATATATATATATATATATATATGAGTCATATATATGTTATGTTAGACTCAGATCGACGTCCGGCCTCTAAACGACGTCCGTTTCTCAAATCAACGTCCAAATCTGACGTCACATTCTCAACTCGACATTCAATCTTTAAATATTCTAATCGACGTCCAATGTGACGGCATGTATTGACAAAACTACGCCCGATTGATTGTAGTCATCTTTAATCGATGTCCAATATCATTAAATAATAAACTCCTGGACTTAATTTTTTACACTCATTGATGTACATGTTTTGTAGGATTCAAACATTTATAGATACTTTCCATATAGATTAATCAAACCGAAATAGGTATCATGCACATTAGAGTTCATCTTGATAAAAAGGTCATCGAATAGATCTACATAGTAGTGTGTCATTCCTATTCATGTTAACTTAACAAATGACATGCATGTAAGTGTATGTCAAGGAGAAAGCAATCTAACGACAAAGAAAACCAAACGACATCTAGAGGACATTATTGAATCTTCAACAATAGACAAAATAAAGAAGTACAGCCAATTGTTTTTGTAATATATATTTCAACAAATTTCTAAGTTTTACAACTGGAGTGAAACATATACGCCAGAAATCGGAATAATGTTTTTGATGTGCTGTTACACAATTGTTTTAGTTTAAGTGCTTACACACATGTTTAACCCCGACATAATCTTTATGGGCCTGTACTGCAGTGGTTTTCAATGGTTTATGTCCGTTATATTTGTTTATTTTGGAACAAAATATAAATAAGACAGTTAACTTTCTAATTTGAATTGTTTTCATTATTCATGTCATACCACATTTCCTTATTTTTATGTTATCCCTTAAATAAAAAAAAAAATGATATCACAACCTGTTTACATATTTAGCCTAGTATGTTATAAATCTTTTAAAAAAATCAAATTTTGTTAAAAAGATCCTTTTTGTCACACATAATATAAATAATATGACTAAAGGTTTCAGCTGCTGTCGGTTCTGGTCAATTTTGTATTCTGTGACCAAAACGGACGTTGATATGAGAAGCTAAAAATTAGACGTGGATAAGAGAAGCCAAAAAATGGACATCGATTTTAGAAACATGTAAAATTGAAACCAACAAACTACATAATACAAGCGCAATTATGAAGTTGCTTAATCTACTTGTTAAGCATCCAATTAAACTAATACATAAAAAAGAACAACGACAAAAACATACTTTTCGTCATTGGCTAATTTCTAAGTTTTAAAACTGGAGTGAAACATGTACACAAGAAATTGACATAATGTTTTATGTTGTGCTGTTACACAAATGTTTTAATTTAAGTGCTCACACACATGTTAAACACCGAATTATTTTTTATTGGCCAGTACTGCAGTGGTTTGCGAAGGTTTATGTCCGTTATATTTGGTTTTCTTTTTTTTTGAATATAAATAAGATCGTTAACTTTCTAGTTTTAATTGTTTACATTATTCATGTCATGCCACATCTTCTTTTTTCAATTTATTCTCTGAAATTAAAAATGATATCACAACCTGTTTACATATTTATTCTAGTATGTTATAAATGTTTAAAAAATAATTGTGTGTAATTTCCACTGACAGACTGTTAATCATAATAACTTTATTTGGAAAATCTTAACCACACACTCGAAGGTAAAACTATTATTAATGAAAGGGTACAAAAATGTGATATCAAATATAAAAACGTAAATACTTAATCATAGTAACTTTATTTGGAAAATCTTAACCGCACGTGGTATCATTTTCTATTGTTACTAAGTGTAACAACCGAATATGACGTCACGCGGGCATGCGTACCATACGGGAAGTGAAAGTAGAATTAGGTCGAAAACGTAAGACGGTCGAACATTATGTTAACACAATACGCTACGATACATGTACATGTATTAAACATGTCCATTGTACCAAGGATTTGTATAATAGCATACAATCCTTGAATGTACATGTATATATGACTACATGTATGTTGACATCATGATCAGGGAAGTATAATATTATATGATGTATCTATGTTGAAACAATTGGTCAAAAAGTGTTTCATTTTAGTTTCAAAGAGTTATCAATGATAAAATGTTCTAATTGTACATAAATTAAATGATTTGTACTACTTACGCCACACAAGTACATCTTCCAGACTTCAAATATCTGTAGAATCCATAAGTTCCCATGTATTGTAGGGATCAGCAGTCTGTCTAGTTTCAGGAACACAATTGGCATGAACATACATGTAACCCAAAGTGTCAGTTGTGTACAGCTTCATGTCTGAAATGTGATTGCACATATACAACTTGTAACCATTGTCTTGTTTATTCACGCAGTCTATCGTCTGACCACTGACAAGTACTGAGTAAATATACATATAATATCTCCAGTTTCAACACTAGGCACTCCTCTGAGATCAACTGTCCAATCTGTTACCTCCGACACATCTATTACATAATGAGATTGCCCTTCTTTTGTTGAAATTCGTCTCCGCTCTTTACACAGATCTTTATAGTCATCTTCTTTAATAATTTCCAAATTAAGGTCATGTGCGTATTCTGCAAGTTCAATCAGTTTCCTTTTATTGAATTTTGTTGCAGCAATTAGCCTACAGTAGGTAACTTCTCAATTCTTGAACAGAGTAATTTTTTTAATTTATGGGCATTTTGACTTTGAAATTGCCCTAAATAATATCACGTGATAAGGTATGTCCAACTACACATCCCGGAATCGACGTATTACAAAGTTGCTTTCTTTTGACGTTTTTTTAAATATTAGTTGCAGGAATATTATCTGATGTAACGGGAAATGATCAAATGAGCAATTACAAAGTTGCTTACTTCTGATTTTTTTTAAATATCAGTTTCAGGATTATTTTTTGCTCAGAATATCAAAAGATTCTAAAACAGTAGTTAGTACACAAGGCTATTCGGCGTATTACTGTATACAAACCTTGATGACACACAAGCTCTTTGTGTTCGAGAAAACTGGTATGTTTGATTTTTATATTATCACGAATTAAAGTTCGAAGAAATCTGTTGGTCTGGAATCAATGTCCAATGTATAGTAACATACTTAGTATACATATTTTTTTAGATGTTTGGATAGGAGATGAAAATGCAGTGGTTATCGAATCAAGTATTTTAGTGTTTAATTAATAAAATTCAGAGTAGGTATTAGAGAGAAATTGAACTTACAAGTATTTGTTTATAAAATTCTACGTCATTGAAAATAAAATTAATATATGTGTAGCACCGCTATGTAGGAGTATGGGGTGATATTCATTTATAGACATTGATGATCTGGTAACAATTCAATAATCTCATTTGATATTTAAGTATATTTAAGCAACATTTAGAGTTCGGTCGTATTACTTCCGGCCGAATGACTTTAAATCTAATGCCATTTTCTGTATGTTATAAAATATTCCTAAAATCTGTTCATTTTAGGTAAGTAGATATAAGAAGATGTGGCCTGAGTGCCAATGAGTCAACTCTCCATCCAAGCCCCAATTTGAAAAAGTAAGCCAGTATAGGTCAAACAACGGTCTCTAACACTGATCATTGTTTCGAACCGAACACAAGCTAGTGTAAAACCATTTAGATGGATAAACCAACGGTCTAATATAAAAAACGAGAGAAAAAAAAAACACTTATGAACCACTTCAGCAAATGAAAACCACTGAACATCAGGTTTCTGACTAATGCAGCTGGTTTAAACGTTTCAATACGTACAAACCTTCACCCTTACCTAAAACGATAGCGCTACATCACAAAATAGAAGGGCACATTTTAAGATAACAATTGAACTGGCTGAACTCAATCAAAAGACATATTCACATAAATGAAAATACACTAAATGAATAAAATTGATTCATGACACCATGCAAAATACAAAATCAATAAGGGAAGGGGTGAGATGTAAAACATTGTTTTCCTGTCAGTTGTCGACACTATACTCTAACTCATATCATTATCTTAGTTCTTATAATATGATAGGAAACAACAGAGTCTCTGAATTAATGATATATAACGCAAAAGAAAAAAAATGTAATACTTGTCGGAATATTTACATATATGATATATACGATATTTAACAGTATTGTCATTTTGTGTTTTTCTCTTTTGAACTTTTAGTGATAATTTGTTTTATCATCCTACACGCGTGAGTATTTAAGCACGAACGTGTAATTGTCACTGTACTTATCAACGACGTTATAGGCAAAATAGCGATAAACAGATTAGAAATGGTTTTCAAACTCAAGGGAACAACCCGCCATATCTGATCGGCTAATTGTAAGTTTTAAAAGTCCACTTATTTTCTTTAGTAACCGAGCCATGACCAGTTGGGGATGTTTATAACGGGCAACATTATCATTCACAGCGTCAAAATTTCGTTTTGTGTTAAAACAGCCATTCAAATTTTCGTTCCCTTGGTATTGAAATCCTATTTATATAATGTTTTCTTGGTTAAATATATATGTCTTTCAGAATCATGAAAACCATTGCGTTTAATTCAAGACGTGAAGTTATCTTATTTTTTTATGTATTTAAATTACTGTAAAAAGGGTGTATATTTTTTGACAAATTTAGTTAACGTTATTACGAAGTATTGTTATTTCTTTTCTGAACTGCTGCCAAATACAAATTATGTGAGATATAAATTGCATGTTCCATCTCCGAAAAAACATAAAACTAATATTTTGTAGAACCTTTATGTAGGAGTAATGGGTGATATTTATTTAGAGATATTGATTATCTACTAACATTTCACTTATCTCATTTGATATTTACGTCTATAAACATGTATGAGCAACATGTGGAGTTCGTTGTTAATGCTGCTGATTGACTTTGAAGCTAATGTCATTTTCGTAACTCTTGAAGCTAATGTCATTTTCGTAACTTTTGAAGCTAATGTCATTTTCGTAACTCTTGAAGCTAATGTCATTTTCGTAACTCTTAAAGCGAATGTCATTTTCGTAACTCTGTACTTATACATCCCGTTATTGTATTATTGTGCTTCTGTAAAGTTTTGAATTATTGTCTTTCATTTTCGGTAATGTTATTTGTCTATATACCTTTTTTGCTTCTTTTTTTTTTTTACATATTATGTGTTTGTTTTAATCGTGATTAAGATTAAAACATAATGTTGACTGCTGTGTCCCTATTTTTGATATTATTACCTATTGTGTCTATTTATGATGTTTCGTTGTCATCATAATGAACTTTGAAGCGCCTATCATACAAGTCAGAGGTTTAGATAGCTATAAAACCAGGTTTATTCCACCATTTTCTACATAAGAAAATGCAGGTACCAAGTAAGAAATATGAAAGTTGTTATCCTTTCGTCATATGTGTTTTATCTTTTGATTTTGCCATTTACACATACATATCATCTGTACCTGTAAAAGTGTTCCTTCGAGTTATTGCCAAGCGAATAATAGATGCTTTAGATGACATACTGTGGAAAGAACAAGCAGGTTTTAGAGCCAATAAAGGGTGCAGTGACTACATATTCACACCCAGAAACACCATAGAGCAGTGCATAGAATGGCAACACAACATCATTACAAATTTTGTGGACATTGAATAGGCTTTTGATAGCTTGGACATAGACAGCGTGTGGCAAATAATGAGAACATACGGAATACCAGATAAAATAATTAACATGATCAAATTAGTTTACAACAACTACAGATGCTGTGTGTTACACAATGGAACCCAATACACCTGGTTCAATGTACAATCTGGAGTAATACAAGGATGAATCATCTCTCTCCTTCTTTTCCTCATTGTCATTGAATGGTGCATGAGAAAAACACTTGGGAATAGAACAACTGGAATAAGATGGTCGATAAACACAATCTTAGTAGACCTAGATTTTGCAGACGACATATGCCTATTATCAACGAATCGAACAAACATGCAGAACAAAACATCAAGAGACTGCTCTATCTGTAGGTTTAAAGATAAACACACAAAAGCCAAGATAATAAGCCTAAATGAAAAAAATATAAAACAAACCATAACACTCAAAGAAAAGAAAATAGATGAAGTTTAAAATTTTACATATCTTGGCACCAATATCAGTCAGGACAACGGAACTAGCAAAGATATAATGGCAAGGATCAACAAAGCGAGAACTTCTTTCTGCAAACTACGCACAGTATGGAAAACAACATCAATATCCAGGTCCACAAAAATCAAAATCTATAATAGCAATGTGAAATCAGTTTTGCTATATGGTGTAGAGTCATGGAAGGTTATCAAATCTGACTTCAACAAACTATCATCATTTCATAATGCATGTCTTCGCAAAATTTGCAAGATCGTCTGGCCAAAACCCATCAGTAATAAAGACCTCTACAACCTAACGTTACAAAGAGACATCAGAGCAGAAATCAAAGAAAGGCGATGGAAATAGATTGAACATGTTCTAAGAAAAGACAAATATGACATTACAAAGATAGCTCTTCCATGGACACCAGCAGAGGGGAAAAGAAAGAGAAGGAGACCGTAAAAGACTTGGCGACGCACAATAGAGCGTGAACTGAGAATCATAGGAATGACATGGGGAGAAGCAGAAAGAAAGGCACAAGACAGGCAACAGTTGAGGGCTTTGGTGGTGGCCTCATGTGCAAATGCGCACGAAGAGGATTAAGTATTAGTGTGCTTCTGTAAAGTTTTGAATTATTGTCTTTCATTTTCGCTAATTTTATTTGTCTATATACCTTTTTTGCTTTTTTTTACACATCATGTGTTTGTTTTAATCGTGATTAAGATTAAAACCTAATGTTGACTGCTGTGCCCTTATTTTTTACATGTTTACCTATTATGTCTGTTTATGATGTTTCGATGTCATTATAAAGACATTTAATGCGCCTGTCATACAAGTCAGAGGTTTAGATAGCTATAAAACCAGGTTTTATCCACCATTTTCTACATAAGAAAATGCAGGTATCAAGTAAGAAATATGAAAGTTGTTATCCTTTCGTCTTATGTGTTTTAGCTTTTGATTTTGCCATTTACACATACAAGATATATATGATAATTAATATCGTGGTCATTTTGGTATTTTTGTGATAATTATTTTGATCATGCTACTAGCGTGAGTGATTAGGAACGCACGTGTCATTGTCAGTGTACTTATCAAAGACATTATAGTCAAAATAGCGATAAAAAGATTTTATCTCGAGGATGTTCATCCACCGCATCTGATCAGCTAAGTTTTAGTTTCAAAGTCAATTTTTTTCTTCAGAAATCGAACCATTGCTCGAAACAAATTTAAGTATCATTTCCTTCGAAAAAATTTATTATGGTGTTAAAATTAAAATACTGAAACCATTACAGCTAATTTCCAAAAGCTTGTAGTGTAAAACTTTGGTTGGCTTCCTTGCTTTGTTTGTAAATATGTTTACCTAAGCTGTGTAGCTAAGATTGACATCTTCAAACAAAAAATATATGCAAACTTAAACCTGTAAATATTATATTTAAATTCGATAGGACGTAATTTGAATTGATATCGTATAATATACAAAAAAGCAAGCATGCTAACCAAAATATTTCTATACATGCTACATGTATTAGGAAATTAGCTGTATCACGTGTTAAGAATTTCTTTCCCTTTGTATTGAAATCAAAATTAAATAATATGTTCTTGGTTAAATAGGATTATATATATATATTCGTATAGATCAGTTTTCAAAAACATGTCGTTGAATTCAAGACGTAATGTAGTATTATTTTTATATCTATATAGTTTAACTGTAAAGTGGGGGCAACTTTTAACAAATTTCATATTATGTTGTTGTAACGCATTGATTTCTACTTACTGACCAGTGTCAAATACAAATATTGGTGAAATACATATTGTAACTTCCACCTCCGGAACCCCACTATGAACATAATAAGAGAGATACGTAACGTTAAAATTATGCCATTTCAATACATCTATCTTAAATTTCTATATTAGAAACAGAGAACATGCAGAACTGAATTACAATTTCATGTTACTTTTAACAAATTTTGATATTATTGATATTTAATCATGATTAAGATAATATAAATGAGTTTGATAAACATTTTATACCATGTTGAGTTGAATACATTATTCTTAGCTTATTGAAATCATATGCTTTCAAAACAGGGGAGATAAAAAGAGAAATTTTAATACAGACAACTATGTGCTGTTGAACAGGTTTTAAGTTCAAGAATCTCCAGATATATAAAACGATAACTATTTGTTTTATACTTTCCTTGGCATTTATCCTTTGGTTAAACTTTTAATTGACATAAAGCCTGGCTCTCTACTCATAAAGGAAAATATATGATTATAAAGGGGTGCCTACATTGCATGCCAGATGAATTCAAAAAAGATGACGCCCTACATGACGAAGCACTTGAACTTGATCATAATGGTCGTTCGTCTGGTACTTCCAGGATTTTTTAACATTTATTTGTTAATTTTAATAGATTTACGAAATTTAAACATATGTAAGCTACTGGTAATGCTTATTGAACCGATTGGTTTAGCCGGATTCATAACATGTTGAATCTCAAAGTTAAAATCACCTTACCTTTGACTGTATCAATGTTTCGATCTTACTCTTATATGCCAGTTATGCAAGTAAATTACAAAATTCTGATCCGGCCGTGGATCGAACATACTTCTAGGCAACAGAATATATGTACAAATCTTTTAAATATTTTGATTAGGATATTTGGTGAATGATTTTGTTTACAAAAATGCTTTACATATTCGACATTGATTTTAAATTATACATTTTTAATCAACAAACTCATTCTTAATTGTGATATCGAGTGGCGTCTTCTATTTAAACGGGTGCAATTTGCATATACTTTATTGATGATAGTGTTGTCACCAGGATATGCTGAAATTACACTCAATACAAAAACATCAGCAACCAACATTCTCATAATCATAATAATGAAAAAAAAGAATTAATCTTAAAAACTAGACTATATCTAATTTCAAATGATTGTATACTGTTTAAAATTTACATTACAGAAACTTTTATTTTGATGAGACTGTCATCAAAGTGAGAGGGTTAGCGCTATAAAACCAGGTTTAATCCACCATTTTCTACATTTGAAAATGCCTGTACCAAGTCAGGAATATGACAGTTCTTGTCCATTCGTTTTTGATGCGTATTGATATATGATTTTGCCATGTGATTATGGACTCTCCGAATTGATTTTCCTCTAAGTTCAGTATTTTTGTGATTTTACTTTTTATCTGACAATAGTAATGCTTGCATATTTTATTTAGAAGGAGTTTGATTTAGGTGTATTTTTTTTCAACCAGGTCTTTTAATTGGAATCGTGATGTTTAGTATTACGTTTTAATTGGAATCGTGATGTTTAGTCTTACGTTTTAATTGGAATCGTGATGTTTAGTCTTACGTTTTCTATGTTTTTGTTATTCATTAGTGGCTTTTTGTTGTTGTTGTAAAATCACAAAAATGGCAGTGTCGAATTTTCGCCAATAGAATACAGGGTCTTGCAGAACAGTTGACCATCAATGCAGTTATAAAGACCAACAGTTTTAACCGAATCAACTGGAAAAGCAATGGTCAATGACTCCTTTGAAACAAAAATGAATATAGTTTCTAATCTTAGTAAAAAGTAGTAATCAATATGAGTACCATCTTGGGTTTAAAATTTGTCTGTAAAACATAATTACGATATTTTAACCTAATTGAAACGCGTGGTGTTTTCTTATCGCTCCCTACTCGGTTTAAATATGCATGAAAGTATTTTCTAACAATGAAGTATAATACACAACAAATAATAATTCTAACATTTATTTCTCATATATAGAACAATAACAAAATTGACATGCATCACTTTTATACTCGACTTCGGCACTTGAAATCCAGTTCTGAATCTATTTCCAAATGGCTTCAACTATTTATATAGGTATATTTATATTCGTATAGAAACGAAATTTGTATATTCTGTCTGATATTATGATGTTATTATCATCGTTTATGATTGGTAAAAACTTCCTAAATTTTGGATGCTCTATGCTCTATAACTTCGTTCTTTAGTTGGTCTTTTAAGAATATTAATGTGTGCGTTATTGAGGAATATTTTGTAAACGAAACGCGATACTTGGGTTCAAAATATCAGTATAGTATATATAATGAGTTTATCATAAATTAGAGATTGAAAACACTATAAGAATAGAAATAAAAGCTTTTTAACATGAAAATGCTTAATAAATAAAATGTCTGCATATTATGTCAAAGTGTGTTGGTTGCAAATCTATACAATGCATCCTCCGAAGAACCTATTTTATTGTTTGTCTTATCGTTAATTAGTTATGAAAAGTACCAATAGAGAATGAAAAGCGGTACATTCAAAGTTCGTTAATACAATTATCTGATGTTACGGGAAATGATCAAGTATCCTGCCAGTTACAAAGTTGCTTTCTTCTAAAGTTTTTTTAAATATTAGTTGCAGGAATATTTTCTTGCTCAGAATGTCAAAAGATTCTGAAACAGTAGTTATTACACAAGGGTATTCGGCGTATTACTTTATACATTTTGTACAAACTTATATGACACACAAGTTCTTTGTGCTCGAAAAAACTGGTATGTTTGATTTTTATTTTATCACGAATTAAAGGTCTAAGAAAGCTGTTGGTCAATGTCCAAAGTATAGTTACATACTTAGTATACATATTTTTTGACCGTTTGAATCTCTGAATTACCTTGTCGTTTCGAGTGTAACATTATTGTTGGCATATTCACAATTAGCAAACATTGATGTAACCCTAGATTTGGTTCTCTTGGTCTTCAAAGAAGTGTTTACTGATTCCACGAGTCCGTGACTTTTAAGTAACTGGATTGTTTGCTTACATCCTGAACAAAGTGCATATATTAAAGCTGTCCGTCCAATGTTGTTCGAAGCATTTAAGTCCGCACTATTATCTAAAAGACACTTGATGATCTGTAATTTCTTTGGTATTTTTTCCTCGTAAACTTTTAATTACACGCCAACATTAAAGATGATACACCAGAGCTATTACAACAGTTCACATTGTGTCCTCCTTCAATTAAAAGTTTTGAAAGTTTGAGTTTCCCAAACGATAAGGCATTCACCAATGAATTTTCCATTTTTTGAATCCCTTTGGTTAAGCAATAAAGAAATGTATGTTCAACTTCTGTTTCAAAAATACAATTAAGGAATGACTGTAATATTTTTTCTGTCTATAAAGAAATAACATAAAAAATTTGATGGACACTGAATAACGCGCGTAGCGAGTTTTTTAACAGTGTGCACCACATTTTTTATGTTATTTCGAATAGGCAGAAAAAATATTAGAGTCATTTCTTATAATTTAATTCTAAATTCCATTTTAAACCGTAGAAATCCATGAAAAAATGTTGATGACGTCACGGTCACATGACTAAATTATGGCTATGGGCTGATAACAAAATAACGTCAGCCAATCAGAAGACGCGTTACATCTCAAATAAAATTATTGAAAGGTGTAACGAATTGTTTAATGCTGTGTCAGCTTTATTAGCTTTCAGAATACTTTGAACGTCATACCACAGCATGGTGTGTTCAATAACGAGACTTTCAGGATATAACACCTCAATTACAAATAAAAGTAGAAATGTCAAGATTTATTCGTCAAGTCTTTTTGCGCTATCAATATTGTAAGGACAATGATACGTGTGAATTTAAGTTAACCATGTGACGTTATGACACCTACATGACATGATTATCTAGTAAAATTGAGAATAGAAATCGGGAATAAGTCAAAGAGATAACAACCCGACCTGAGACCAGACAATAGTCGGAAACCACTAACTAGTCTTCAACGTAGCGAGAAAGTAGAATTAGGAGTCTTGTGCCCTTATTTGATTGAGATACAAATATTTGAAATTTAAAAACAACCAAACTTGATTATTTTTACAAATCAATGTTTATTTCTTTGAATGGTTTCACACTAGTAATTTTTTGGGGTCTTTTATAGCTTGGTGTTCGGAGTGAACCAATGCTCCGAGTTCAGGACCGTACTTTGACCTAGAATGGTTTACGTTTACAAATTGTGACTGGGATGGACAGTTGTCTCATTGATTCTTATACCACATCTTCTTATATCTATTTATTTAATGTTAAAGATACACTAGTAAAGATCGATATCTGAGCAAACAAGATGCATCACTGCGCACACTATAGGGAAACCCTGGCGTCTTTCAGGGTCTAATGCAAAGAAACAGATATTGCAGGGCCAAACAAAGTTTTCTAACTTATGTAAAATTAAAATCAACAGATTACAAAACAGTAGCGCAATTATGAACTTCATTAATCTACTTTTTAAGCCTCCAATTAAACTAATTCGTAGAAAAAAAGAACAAAAAGACTTAACAACATTGTACAATACACATAGAAAACTAAAGATTGAACATCACGATTCAAATTGAAAACAACGGGGTTGGCAAAAATAATGCAACAAATCAAACTCTCTTTTAGGGAAACATATGCAAGCATTGCGGTTGTCAGCTAAACATTACTGAAAATTACTAAAAAGTTTTGTTTTCTATTGTTTGTCAATCAACAGAAAATAAAATGTATGTTTTACACATGTAACACCTACATGTGTAAGAATATTAAGTGATAATCATTTCAGGTAATGTCTGTGACATAATAACATTTAAAATAATTGATTTGACCTGAAGGTATTAGCGACATTTTGAGTTTGCTATCATCCGTATGACATAATTTACAGGTTAAGGATGTCAACTCCTTAATTTCAAAATAACAGGTTTGTTTAAAGACTGTTATAAATTAATAGCATATAAATAACTGAACTTAAAAAGAATGCGAGAAATGATTATCTCTAGATTTTCATACATTTAATATTTGCGGGTTTAACCCGCCATTTTCTAATGAGAAAAGGCGTGTACCAAGTCAGGAATATGACAAGTTGTTATCCATTCGTTTGATGTATTTGAGTTATTGCTTTTCGTCATTTCATTAGGTACTTTCCTTTTTGAATTTTCCTCGGAGTTTTTGTGATTTGACTTTTTTTTTGCACCGTTTTTCATGTAAAAATTATGACAAAATAGCAGAGATTGTATAAGATTTTCAAAAATGGCTATTCAAACTATATGAAATAAAACTACAAAAAAGAAAAATGGCTTTAACGGTAATTTTTTTATCGGCATTCCATGGCTTAAATTGAAGATTTCGAATATCTGACAAAAAGTCAAATACAAGAATAGTGAACACCCTTAAATTCGACAATATCGGTAGTCATAAACATATCTAAAAATTTGACTCCCAGCAATAAAGACTTATGAAGTTCCAAATAATGAACAATTTGAAATTGATCATTCTAACCAACAAAAAGACAACAACCCGACCAAAAAGCAGAAAACAGCCGGAGGCCACCAATGGCCACCAACACAGCTAGAAAATCCTGCACCCGAAAGACGTGCTTCAGTTGACCTCTTTACACATTTACTATTTCAGTGATAATGTACATCATACTTAACTCCGAAACATATAAATGAACTAAAATAAAAAATAAAACAAGACTTAGAAAGGCTAAGGCTCCTGACATTGGACAGGCGCAGTAAAACTCAGTTTGAAAGAATTCCGAGTCCGATGTCAGAATAAGTCATGAAAGCAACTAGGCAAATGCCAATGATACATACAGTAACAGAGGACTACTAGCGGTTACTGACATGCAAGCTCCAAACCTCAATTAAACGTATTGAAAAATTATGTCTTCAACATATGAAAATCAAGCACAATCCCTCCCGTTAGGAGTTAAGTATAATAAAATCATTAAATAATTAGGAAGAACATAACCCGTATCCTTTTCTTTCCCTCTTTTTTAATATTAATTAAAATGCCGTCACCGTCAGTGAAATACTACAGATTAGGTACTGTACCAAATGTATCGATCAATAAAATAAACATTATAAACCCTCAACTACGACCCTGCAGGGTAAACAGGTGTAATTCTAAAGACAATCAACAATGAAAACAGCTATGTTCCTGGTAGCCATGTCAAGTCCAGGTGCTGAATGTAACACATTTATAACTTTGCCTTTATAGTATGTATATACTATATATCGTAATAATTAAAATACAAAATCAATTCTGTTCTGGTTAAAAAAACAATTGATTTCAATACTTAATGGTTACTAACTGATACTCCACCTTCAGAGTCACAAAATATGCTTCTCAGTAGTAGATTCCGAGTTTCTAAAAAGCACTTTGAGATACCATCAAATAATCGTTTTAAAATGTTTTAGGAGCTAAACTTTTGACATAAGTAGTTCCAGGTTTGAATTAAGCACATTGACAAAATTGTATATTCTATTTTGATCAAAGAAAAAAGGTTATGTTACAAATGCATGCGATAGATAATTAAGATTATTATTTAGGCAGGATCTTCGCAATTACTTTCATAATACTATGCAACTAATAGAGTTAGTGTTGTTTGGTTTGTTCTGTTTTGTTGTTTTGTTCTTTTTTTTTAATGCGACTTAGAAAGGCTTTTTTTATAAAATGCATGGGTTCACAAAGTGGCATACAAAAAACAGATAACAATCTTTTAAACCATATATTTAATATAAATAAAGTATGCAACAATGACTTAGCAGTACTCCTTGAACAAATCATTAACTATATATATAACAATATTTTAACTTCATGTTTTTATAACTTTAATATAATAGCATGTTCGTGTTACTTATAAATAGAATTAACAATGCAACAAAATTTTGTACAAAATGAAGAGTTATCTCCCCTTTTCAATGCATTTTCAGTGCTTTCTATGTATTTTTTTTCTCTTTATTTGTTGCAGTTAATAAAAAAACAAAATTTAACTGAGAAAGAATGAATTTGTGATATGAAATAGATGAAAAAATTTTGAAAAAAAAATATATCATGTGCCATCCACTGCCTGGTTTTTCCATGGACACCCTCTTAACAACTACCAAAAAGTGAATTGTCCTTAGATTTGGTTCTCTTGGTTCTTGAACATGTATTAACCGAGTCCATCAGTCCGTGGCGTTTAAGTAACTGTATTGTTTGTTTACATCTTGACAACAATGCATACATCAGTGCTGTTCGTCCGTGTAAATCTACTGCATTCAGGTTTGCATTATTTTCTAGAAGACACTTGATGAGCTGCAATTTCTTTGGTATATTTTCACTCACTACTTTTAGAATACTCGTAAGCATTAGAGGTGTAACACCTGATGAGTTACAGCAATTAACATTTTGTCCTCCTTCAATTAGAAGTTTAGCAAGTTTCATTTTCCCGTCAGAAAGTGCGTTTATTAATGTATTTTCCATTCTTTGAGTTCAATCACTATTGAACAACGACAAAAGAACAATATATTATACTTTTCTTTCTACAAAGTCAAACAACTGCGAATGAATTTTTCCTTCTCTTTTCTGCCTTAAGTAATAAGTGATACGTCATAGCTTATAAAATACACTAAATTGGTTTCTAGAGTATTACGCTTTTAGTTAAATACGTCTAGTTAAAATGTCAAAAACTTAATCATCAACACCAACCTTTACAATTTTGAAGATTGTATAATAACCTAAGATTTTCAAGATAAAAGTACGAGTTCGCACGAAATCTTTAATGTTTTCAGGGAAAAAAATACGTTCTGTTAATTAAGACCTTATATATTGAATGTTTTGTTTCACACACACAGGGTAAAAGGAAATTATTTTGACAAGTAATAATTATTCAAAATTATGACATATCAATGCCTACTTTCTTTTGATATTCTACGTCATTTCAAAGAAAGTGAAAATAATTGTTGATAAACATTTTCAATTTATAAACCTATTCCGGTTTCACAACATTAGAATGACCTAATTCAATGTAGTAGTATCGACGACACGTTTATATACTATTTAGCTTCCAGCTTATACTAAACGACTAAAAAACACAAATTCATTGCTTTCTTTGATGATTTTATTTATAACTTATATCTTTTTTAATTTATAATTGAAATCAGTAAAAAAAAAAACAATAAACAATGTTTCTGAAGACATAAACACTAATTTGTGAACAATCTTGATTTTTTAAATCTCGGAAAAAAAGTAAAATCACAAAAAATAACGAGCTACAAGGAAAATTCAAAACGGAAAATCCCTAATCAAATGGCATAATCAAATGATAAAAAAAACATCAAACTAATGACTTGGTACAGACATTTTCAAATTTAGAAAATGGTGAATTGAACCTGGTTTAATTTTATAGCGCTAAACTTCTCACTTGTATGACAGTCGCATCAAATTTCATTATATTTTCTACGATGGGTGAACAAAACAGACACAATAGGTAAAAAAGTCAAAATATGGGTACAGCAGTCATCAATGTGTAACAATCTCAAAACAAACAAACATTTAACAAAAAAGCACAAAAAGCACCTATCAAATTCAAAAATCACAGACATTGCTTCGCATATTGACGTCAGAAATTTAAACGTCACTTAGGAAGAAATATAAAATAATTTTGTCGTTCAAAGTATTTTCCAAAAAAATATTATTTCACATGGGGAATGGTGGTACACAGGGTTAAAAAATCAAAAGTTATGTAAGAACTAATTTTTTAACACATTTTAACGGAAAATATAAAATTGTAGGATATTGCCAAATTTTGGAAAACTATATTTATTATATTCATGTGTATCTTTTCACAAAACAACGTAAGTTACTCAGATTTTCAGGGGTTTTCTTCAAACACGTTTCAAATGACCAATTCGAAGTAGACTCCTCTTAGACTTATGACTTTTGGACCCTTCAAATTGATATCTCTGTTGTCGTCACTAAAATGAAAATATCTCTGTAAACTTTTCATTGATTCTAATGTTATGTGCAAAAAACAAGTAATTATTTATTTAAAAATGTTGTGCGTTTTGTGTGTTGATAAGTATAAATTAAACTTTCACGGCTGTTGTCGAACATTTATAGAAAATCTGATTATATAAGGTATATTATGTAACCAGTTTATAGAAAAAAATAGATAAAGGAGAAGAATGATCTTTGGTGATCCCGAATGGTATGCTCATGTTTTTTTTCTTTAATTGTGCATGATAACAATTAATCGAGGTACTAAGGTACTAAACATCGGATGACAGGCACGTTATGTTGGATGATGCATAAATGACAGACGGTAATATAAAACCTCACAGACAAAAATGTATATCTTACAATTATTCATAAACATTATATAAATGGCATACTCATCGCAAACATATTTTTTCGATACGTGTGCATATGTATCAATGGTTTTGTAACTTTTATATATATTATTCGTTAAGATAACATCCATCCGGGATTCGAACTCATGCATATTAATATAATTTATCTATGTTCTAACTCAATACTGTCACGGGTATTTATTAAAGAAATTAATTTGTAACAAACAAGCGATAAAGAATGTATTTTTACACTCCATAACATCCGCATATTCATACGAAGTTCATTCGTTTATCAGTATAAGTATGAAGAAATTATTGCGGCAAAATAAAACCGGTATGGACTCTTAAGGTTACATCCGATGTAAACATAGATATAGGAAGATGTGGTGTGAGTGCCAATGAGACAACTCTCCATCCAAATAACAATTTAAAAACAGTAAACCATCAATGTACGGCCTTCAACACGGAGCCTTGGCTCACACCGAACAACAAGCTATAAAGGGCCCCAAAATTACTAGTGTAAAACCATTCAAACGGGAAAACCAACGGTCTAATCTATATAAAAAAAAAAGATTATGTGCCCATTTAACCAAATAAATTCGCTGCTTGCAACATTTTAAAGGGACAAAACACTATAACGGTTAAAATGACTTCACCAAAACTCATCGTTGCTGACTTTTTGTGGTATAAGCATTGTTTTTAAGTTTCATAACATTTGGTTGAGGCAAACTTAAGTTAGTGATTAAAACGAAAAGTTCAATTTGAAAAGAAACTAATTCTGAAATGGTAAAAGTGACGACACCCGAATTCTCACTCGGTCTGTGTTTGGTGGTTATGATCATTGAGTATAAGTTTTTTTAATATTTGGTATTGACAAACTAAAGTTGGATAACGGAAACCATTTTCGATACGTATGTAGATATATATCTACGGACGGACAGACGGACAAGTGTAACATTTAATTCTACCTCCCCTGCGGCGGGGGATAAAACATGTATATGGTCAGATCTTATTGTAAATAAAAAGCTAAGGTCAAATTTGTTAAAAAAATTTCAAATATTATCAATCGATAGTACTTTTTGATGACTGCAAAATGTTGTTGAATAATTCAAGTCATTACAGCAATTTCATCATGTATTGTAAGTCATATATTTAGTTACCATAAATACTTCATTATTTTCGTCTATATAGATGTAACAAGATGTGGTATAAGTGCCAATGAGACAACTCTCCAACCAAGTCGCAATTTTTAAAAGACATATATTCCGTTTTGTGCTTTTTATGTGCTTTTTATGGGGATTAAGATTATAACACAACGTTTAACCTATTATTTCTGTTTATTTTGTTCCTGCATCGTTGCCAATACCAGTGAGAGGTTAGGCTACCTGTAAAACTAGGTTTAATCTACCATTTTCTAAATAAGAAAATGCCTGTACCAAGTCAGTAATATTACAGTTGTTATCTATTCGTTTGATATGTTTGAACTTTTGATGTCGTCATTTGATGAGGTAATTTGCGTTTTGAATTTTCCCGGGAGTTCAGTGATTTTTGTTTTTATGAGAAGCGGAAGATACTAAAGAGATGTTCAAATTATGACGTCATATAGTGCACGAAAACACGTGGTTAAAACGAAAAATGTTCTAAGACGCGCTAATATATCATATGCACATTGGAAATCATCATTCGAGTTTATCTTCTGTCAATAAGTGCGAACAATACTGTACGTTCAAAACATTCGGAACTAAATCTTAAAGAAACAAATTCGCATATATTGATTGTTTATTTTTACCAAATTCTATTAAAATGTTCTTCAAGGATATGCTACTATATATACATCACACGCACATTAGAAATCATTATTTGAGTTAAACTTCTGACAAGCAGTGCGCAGTGTGAACAATGCTATATGTTTAGAACATTTGAAACTAAATGTCCAAAAAATAATCACGCATATTATGATTGTTTATTATAAACTAATCATATTGAAATTTTATAAGTTTGGACTATATATTAAGGTGGCTCGTGGGTACAAAAATTTCAGCAAAAAATTAAACCTTTATGCTTTCATTACAAATTTTATTTATTACACTCAGTCTGTTAGTTATTACTTTATGATATGGTACAAAAATCAACCAGAAAAACCGATTCAGTTTGGCCCCAGATGACTTTTAAAATGATTATATCATTGAAAAAGCTCCAAATTATATCTCCCTTTGGTGCAAAAATGCAATTTTTTGGCATTAAATTTGAAATATCTTTTTTAACTCATCGGTGACCTATATTTTTATTATTGTTTTCAAATAAGCTGTACATAAACTTAATAATTGTAAAATTTAAGCGATTTCTGTAATTAGGTTATTTTTTTATTTCGATGTTATCTCTATTTCTCCTATTAGTTCAATAGAAAAAAAGGACATTAACAAAAATGTATGCTTCTTCCAGAGGCAGATTGTGAGCTTAAATGAACGGTGACCCAATTTTTTTTTATTTCATTTTCCTTTTAAGTATATGATGAAGTTCATTTATAAAAAAAATATAGCGAAATCCTATATTAGAAAAAAAAATTGATTTGTACCCAGGAGCCCCCTTAAGAGCAATTTCTGACCTCTCCATAAGTGTGATCATTGTTCCCTCCTGAATATCTGTTTATCAAATATTTCAATAAATCGTTGTCAAAGCCTATCCCAGCACCCCAACTCCATAGATCACAAGGTGTTTCGAACATCTATTTAGACCAATTAGAATTAACTAATTGACCATGGCCATGTCCATCGTCAGGAGCCCAAGCCATTGCATAGTGACACTTATTATAAAAATACTGTATTTTTTATTAGGGGCTCGACACCTCATGATCTGTCTGACTAATATTTTTCTATACTCTTTATCTACTTAACCTTGTTTATCAATTTAACGAACAAAGTATAGAATCTATTTTCATAATCTACAACATATTAATTATTCAGAGTTGCTGATGTTACTGTGTCTTTCAAGTTTTTATGCCTACGGAAAGCAAACAGAGGTCTTTTATCAAATAAAAGTTTTGCCTCTTCGTCATCCTTTAATTTATCCCAGTGTTTTAAGATATTGTTCTTTATGTGTGATTTCTGTCTTGAAAACACTGTGGAGAATACCAAGGGAGGTGACTTTAATACAGATTTGGGCTTTACCATTAATGTGTCTTTTCTTTGTTTTGCAGTCACTTCCTGCAATACAGTTTTAATTTCATTTTTTGGATATCCCCTTTTAATAAGGCGCTCAGAAAATAACGCATATTGTGTTTGCAAATCTACTGGATCGTTCGTACATCTCTTAAAGCGAAGCATTTCTCCTTTAATTATGCCTCTGAAAGTAGAGGATGGGTGGCATGAGGATCTCTCTAAGTACTGATAATTTTCAATCTTTTTTCGGAATGTCGTGAGGTCTAAGATTCCTGTTTCTCTAAATCTTGGACCTTTGAATACCAAAAAAAAGTGCGAGGTTTGGCATGCCACAAAACCAGGTTCAACCCACCATTTTTTCCTTTAAAAATGCCCTGTACCAAGTCAGGAATATGACCATTGTAAATTATAGTTCGTGTATTACATTATAACGTTGTGTCGTTTGTTTTCTCTTATTTTTGAGTGTAAATTCACATTGCGATAAGACGTGTCACGGTACTTGTCTATCCCAAATTCATGTATTTGGTTTTGATGTTATATATATATGTTATATTTGTTATTCTCGTGGGATTTTGTCTATGTGTGTTACATTTTAGTGTTATGTCGTTGTTCTCCTCTTATATTTAATGCGTTTCCCTCGGTTTTAGTTTGTTACCCCGATTTTGTTTTTTGTCCATGGATTTATGAGTTTTGAACAGCGGTATACTACTGTTGCCTTTATTTTTAAGATATTGGTCTTTATGTGTGATTTCTGTCTTGAAAACACTGTGGAGAATACCAAGGGAGGTGACTTTAATACAGATTTGGGCTTTACCATTAATGTGTCTTTTCTTTGTTTTGCAGTCACTTCCTGCATAACAGTTTTAATTTCATTTTTTGGATATCCCCTTTTAATAAGGCGCTCAGGAACTAACGCATATTGTGTTTGCAAATCTACTGGATCGTTCGTTCATCTCTTAAAGCGAAGCATTTCTCCTTTAATTATGCATCTGAAAGTAGAGGATGGGTGGCATGAGGATCTCTCTAAGTACTGATAATTTTCAGTCTTTTTTCGGAATGTCGTGAGGTCTAAGATTCCTGTTTCTCTAAATCTTGGACCTTTGAATACCAACACATCTAAAAACTGCATTTTAGTTTGTGATTTCTCGTGTGTAAATTTTAGAAGTGCATGTTGTCTGTTAGCATGTTCAAAGAATTGTGCTATTTCATCATCTGTACCTTCATTGTAAATAAAAAAGCCATCGTCCCTAAACCTGTAGAGGCTTGATATTTTCTGTTTATGTTGGAAAGTCCTTAAAATACTATTTAAGACTTCATAAACTCTCAGATCCGTAATTTCAGGTGATAAACTATTTCCCATTAATTATCGTAGGCCAAGCATGCTTGACTGCGTCAATCATTTCTACATGGGACATATTGTTGTACATTTCTTTTATGTCAAAACTGACTAAGTAGGCGTCAGGTTTTACCTGCAATTTCTCAATAATATTTATAAATTCTAATGAGTCTCTTAAATGTGTTTCTTGTTTTACTACTGCTGGAAGCATGAATTTATCCAAATACTGCCCTATTCTCTCTAAAACAGTACCCGATAATGAAACAATAGGCCTTCCTTGAATTCTGACATTTTTATACAGCGTAGGATTCTGTTGAACGCTTTCTATTAGTTCAGAATCAAGTTTGTGCAATTTAGGCAGAAGATACAACCTTCCTGGTTTGAGATCTCTCTTAGCAGAAAGCTATTTTAAGGTGATTTCATCCATGACCCCTTTTCTATGCATTTCAAAGATAATAGTATTGATTTTCTGGTTAGTCTCTATTATGTTTAATTTTGCAATTTCCATGAAGTGAGTAGCACTACTTAATTGCCTCAGACCTTAATTTATATATTCTGTTTTATCCCAGATCACTGTGGTGTTATTTTTATCTGCTTTTCGAATAACTATTTTTTTCGTTTCGTTTGAGGGAAGAAATTGCCTTTCTTTCCAGCGTAGTGAGATTATCGTGTGCTTTATTAATTGTTATATTAAATATCTCAATCTAAGTTTTGAATATATATGTCTCAATGGCATTGTTTGCAAGTTCCGGTTCATATTCGGATTTTGTTAAAAAGGGATGACGTTTGAAAATATCACCCTTGTCAAAATGATATTTACATCTTAGTTTTCTTGCAAATTCATTGAAATCTGATGCAATACTAGATTTTGCAAATTTCGTCGAGGGAGACGGTATATATTTTAATCCTTTACTGAGTAACAAAATCTCATCGTCTTTTATTTTTTCCGTGGAGAATATTTTAACATATTCACATGCTTTTTCAATTGATTTTTTCCTCTTGAGAGAGCGAATCTTTATCTTTCTATTTTTCTGATAGAAGGCCTTTTTCGTGATAGCCTTTTTTGTTTTTCAAAGGTCCAAGATTTAGAGAAACAGGAATCTTAGACCTCACGACATTCCGAAAAAAGACTGAAAATTATCAGTACTTAGAGAGATCCCCATGCCACCCATCCTCTACTTTCAGAGGCATAATTAAAGGAGAAATGCTTCGCTTTAAGAGATGTACGAACGATCCAGTAGATTTGCAAACACAATATGCGTTATTTTCTGAGCGCCTTATTAAAAGGGGATATCCAAAAAATGAAATTAAAACTGTTATGCAGGAAGTGACTGCAAAACAAAGAAAAGATACATTAATGGTAAAGCCCAAATCTGTATTAAAGTCACCTCCCTTGGTATTCTCCACAGTGTTTTCAAGACAGAAATCACACATAAAGAACAATATCTTAAAACACTGGGATAAATTAAAGGATGACGAAGAGGCAAAACTTTTATTTGATAAAAGACCTGTTTGCTTTCCGTAGGCATAAAAACTTGAAAGACACAGTAACATCAGCAACTCTGAATAATTAATATGTTGCAGATTATGAAAATAGATTCTATACTTTGTTCGTTAAATTGATAAACAAGGTTAAGTAGATAAAGAGTATAGAAAAATATTAGTCAGACAGATCATGAGGTGTCGAGCCCCTAATAAAAATTACAGTATTTTTATAATAAGTGTCACTATGCAATGGCTTGGGCTCCTGACGATGGACATGGCCATGGTCAATTAGTTAATTCTAATTGGTCTAAATAGATGTTCGAAACACCTTGTGATCTATGGAGTTGGGGTGCTGGGATAGGCTTTGACAACGATTTATTGAAATACTTAATTTATAGATAATTGATATAGCAGAACACAGAAGGTTAGTTTATCAATGAACCCAATGCAATTATGATGATAAACAAATGTTTACAAATATATCTTTATTTAAGTTGAGAAATAAAGCTATCAAAGATAATTTTTGATATTTTGTTCACGTTAAGTGGTCAGAATTAATACATTATAATTAAATGCAACGGTTATTATCGGCAAAAGCAATAGTGCATTGCTAATATGTTTCTTATTTCTGTCAAAATAGATATTAAATTTGAAAAATATCTTTACCGAAAGCTAAAAGGGTTGATTAATTATGTCAATTTCATGTTAAAGTTATAATACCTACATAATACAGGGAAAGTGAATGTAAAAACCAATACGTCAGAGATTCTTTAGTTAGTGGAATAAGTTGATAATAAAGTGCTGAGATTTGCAAAACAAAAATGTATGGTTTTTGATTGTCTGATAAATTTAAAAGTCAAATTGTCGAAATACATCTGGTATACGTGTCAGTTTATAGAGCAATGAATGGTGATTGGTTTCAATGTCTATGAGGGATGTTCTCCTCTTCCCCTTATTTAGTTTCCTAATGAGTAACTGATATCTGATTGGTTGGTGCGTTCATACAGGCTTGATAAAGAATCAATATTACATCAAGAAATGAATTGCACACTGCCTTCTGGCGATTTCCTCCGATCTGTAAGCATGGCTAACAGACACTTTAAGAGAGCGAAAAAAACAAAAAAAGGCTATCATGAAAAAGGCCTTCTATCAGAAAAATAGAAAGATAACGATTCGCTCTCTCAAGAGGAAAAAATCAATTGAAAAAGCACGTGAATATGTTAAAATATTCACCACGGAAAAAATAAAAGACGATGAGATTTTGTTACTCAGTCAAGGATTAAAATATATACCGTCTCCCTCGACGAAATTTGCAAAATCTAGTACACAGGGAAAAGTGCCACGCATGTTTTACACATGTTTTACATATGTAAAACATGTGTTTGGTAACGCACGGGAAACGTCTTTTTCCTACCACGCATGTAAAACGCATGTTTTAAACATGCGTTATTCATGTGTTTTACGCATGAAAAATACATGTTATGTTAAACGCATGTTTTAAACGTGCGTTATTCATGCGTTTTACGCATGAAAAGTACATGTTATGTAAAACGCATGTTTAAGACATGCGTTATTCGTGCGTTTTACACATGAAAAATATATGTGATGTAAAACGCATGTTTCAAAACCATGTGTTAAACATGTGTTGTAAGAAACATGTGTATAATATGCGTTTTAAATGATGCGTATAGCATGTGTGTAACAAACATGCGAATAATGCATATTTCAAACAAATTATAAGATATTATTCCAAATCATCCATAAAACCTTTGTCAAGTTTACTAGTTCACATTCCATATGTTCCACACAACCAAGACGACTTATGTTTACTTTTGAAGGCTGTTCCCTGGACATATAATTGCTTTAATCAGTTTAATTTGGACTCTGTTGGATAGTTGTCCAATTGGCAATCATACAACATCTCTTCATGTTATTTTGACCACAAATCTCCTTTTGACATGTTTGACAAGCAACATCAGAATCATATATTGCAGACCAGACTTCTTTTTTCATCAGTCTTTTAAATATTCCTGTTTGAATACACCAATAAACAAAAGAAATATCTGTAACATAATTTTCATGTTTCTAAAACCTTGATCAGGTACATTTGACACTAAGATGATTGAAAAGACCATGATATGAAATATTTCATGGAATATAAACCGACAATCTTTTGTCTCTGTAGTTTCATTGGCAGTAATACCACAACTCTTTTAAAAAGAGGTCAAAATTGTCTTAAATGGATTTTGTGGAATGTTGTACATGTATTTGACAATTTTTGTTAAAATTTTCATTATGGTTAAACTTTGACAAACACATTTGTTGACTTATGCATGTAATATGAAAAGGAAAACCCCAAAAGTGTATAAGATGTTTCCTCTAGCATCAATTTAAATACAATTTTGAAGTTGTGTCCCTTGCCGGTTTGATAATAACCAATGTCTTGAGAAATCTGAGATTGTATTATTTTTTTAAACATGTTAAATGAAAAATTCAATAAATCCACTTTAAAGAATTTCATTCATATTTTTTTTCTCTGTTGTCTATTTGTTGCAGAATATAAATTTTTCAAAAAACTTCCAAACATTTGATTTCACTCTACTTTTATTTTATACAGCAATCTCAAAACGTTACACAACTAAATGTTTTTTTGTTGTTGACATAATAACAATATCAATAGAATGTTCTATCTTCTAAATGTCACTCTTGAAGTTGTCTTCATCTGAAAAAAATAAAATTACATTCATACTTTTAAAAACTTAATTTGATTTATTCCCATATACTGTAAGTTGTTAGTTTTAAACATAATGACATATCCTCAGTGACTTTTAAACATGCTTTTCTGTCTCATTTTAGTCTCTTATGGAGAGTTGTCTCATTGGCAATAATACCACATCTACTTTTTTATATTTGTCTCGTTTTGATATAACAACATATTTGAATAAAACTGGAAAGTATTTTATAAATATAAATATTGATTTTGCTATCAGTAAATTAAAACCAAACTAAACATTATTGTTATACACATATGTATGTTGACCAGTTTTACAAACTGTTGATACCTATATTTTGACATTGTACAAGATCATGTCCTTATCCTATGATTAATGGCAGTCTAAATCAATTAGATGTTTACTGATTGATATTTAAGTCTTAGACACATGATTTTTGGTTTTACATTTGGCATGAGTTTTGCTAATTTTTAAATTCTTCTTCAATGGTCTCTGGTGGAGAGTAATGACTCATTGGCAATCATACCACATCTTCTTATTTTTATATTTTTTTTAAACTTTAATATATGTAGCTAAAAATTGGAAGCAATTAATATTTGTAATAAAAACAATCTTGAATACAAAATGTAACCACAACTGATCTTTTTACTTACAAAATCGAGCCGTTTTTAAAGTGTTATAACCATACGAATTAAGTTGAAACTTTTCATTCATTTATTTATATAATAGGTAACCCATGAAACTTTAACAACTGCAATGTGTTTGGAAGAGCAAGGATTAAAACATTTTTTTTTTTAAATCTCTCTCCAAATATTACATTAAGATAAATATATTTATACACATACCTACTTTTTTTGCCTACAGAAGTCCTTTCTATGAAAATATCCTTTGATTTTGCTTGGCATTCCAGAAACTCCTGTAACATAAATGAAATAAATTAAGTTTTGAATAAATTCTTTATTAGATGTCATTTTGTACTAATTATGAACATGGTAAAGGTACAAATAGTTTCAATTCACTCTCAATGACAGTGTTTTTCCATACAGGGTTACAGCTAATTTCCTAATGCATGTAGAGCAAAACTTTGGTTAGCTTGCTTGCTTTGTTTGTATATTGTACAATCATATTAGGATAACACCCAATTGAATTCAAATATAATATAATATAACTGGGCGGAACATAGTTTTAGGCTTTATAAAGCATGTAAAAATTCAAATTATAGACTTTATCAGCAGTTTGAATCGTGTAATATTAGTGACTGGTATAATGACACGAACATTCACAAAACTATGGTGTTAGCGAAAATAGAAGATAAACTTTTAACCGATTTTAGAAATAAGTGGACGGAAGATCTACATAGAGTTTCTGCAAGACGTATGGATGGTGGTAGTAACAAATTAAGGACATATAGAACATTTAAAACCGAAATTAGTTGTGAACTTTATTTAAAAACACTATTATCTCCTGCTCAACGTAGAGCATATTCGCAATTCAGATGTGGGGTTGCACCCATACGAATTGAAACCAAGCACTTCGAACGTTTACCAATGCATGAACGGACTTGCTTTATGTGTGAAAATAAAACTGAAACTGAGGAACATGTACTAATTGAATGTCCACTTTATGACGATTTAAGGAACGAACTTTATGAATATATAAACAGTGTAGATGAGAACTTTAACATGTTGACGAACCGTGAGCAACTGTCTTTTGTGTTGGGATGCCAAAACGTTAATGTAATTTACAAATGTGCCAAAACCTGCAAATCTATTTTAGACAGAAGGAGACGTTTTTTATATCAATAAATTTTTTTAGACTTTTAAATTTTTGTAATTTGTTTTAGAAATTTTAATAAGTGCATGTACATAGTTTTATAAAGTCCTTTTATTGTTTGATGAAATTTTACTTTTTGTCTCTCATAATTCTTTTAAGAGTGGCATTAATATATATTTATGTTTTATGATATATATGTAAATATTGTATTGTGTATATTAATGGTGAGACGTTAATAAACTATCTATCTATCTATCTATCTATCTATCTATAATATATACAGGTTTAACTATGCCATATATATATTGATTAAAGATGTCAATCTTATTCACAAAGCTTGTATAAACAATTATACAAACAAAGCAAGCAAGCCAACCAAAGTTTTACTTTGCAAGCATAAGGAAATCAGCTGTAATACATGCCGGATCATCATGTTCCATCCTTTTAGACATCTCTAAATAAAACACTAGATTCACTATAAATATTTGGTTTATCAAAATGTCAGATTTGTCCATTTTCATAATTTAATTATTTATTTTTATCTCCATGGGACACAGATGATGCCCCCTCTTGCATAGGTATAATGTTATAATAAGGGAAATAACTCCAGAACAGTAAAAGTGACCTACCCAAATTTGTACTTGATCTGCATTTAGTGGATATTATCAGGGTGTGTAAGTTTCATAATATTTGGTTAAACAATTTTACCCCATGTCAGATTTGCTCTAAATGCTTTGTTTTCAGAGATATACATTTTTTGTAAGCCAAAATCTATATTTTACCTCAATGTTCAATTTTCCATACAAGGGGGTTAAATTGCCATAGCTGTATTTTGACCTGATGAGGTTCAAAAAACCATATAGGGGCCATCTTGCAATTGTATGTGTTTCTTTTTTTTCCGCTGTGTATTTACTAATGTTGATTCATTGATATATATCATGTATAGTATACCCCTTATAAGTTATCAGTTGTTTCTCTATTGCATTATATCTTTTTTAATAAATTCTCCTTACTATTTGTAACAGCAGTGAATCCCAAACTCTGTCTAACCAACAAGTCTCAGACAAGAAGCAATTCAGACAGAAAGATTTTTCAAGATGTTTTAGTTGAATGTATAGTAGAAAAGTTCAATTTCAGTTTGGCAAAGACTGTAACAGCAAAGTTACCTTAATATATAGTAATAAAGTTTCAGCATAAATAATGTATTGAAAGCAAGGCCACCCTTAACAAATTGTTTGTTTGGCATTGCCGACTCACACATATTCAATACAGTAAGTCTGACAAAGAGCAAAAAACAACGGAAGGCCACAAATTGTTTTCAACACAGCAAAAAAATCTTGCACCATACAAAAAATATACTTACCATTGCTGAATTGTACTTGAAACATTTACTAGGTGTCTTCCCTTGCCATTTTCTTCACCATTTGTGGAATTTTTTAAACATCCATGTACATGTACCTTCCTGACATAGGGGAGGTCAAATTTGATAACTAGCCTATAGGATAAAAAGAAATCCATTTCATAAAAATTTTACAGAAACTATTTTCATATTACTTTACAATTACAGACACAGTCTGTGTTCATGTGAAAGCCAAAATGAAGATGATAGATATAAGAAGATGTGGTATGAGGTCCAATGAGACAACTCTTCATCCAAGCCACAATTTATAAAACATGTAAAAGTAAACCATTAAAGGTCAAAGTACAGTCTTCAACATAGAGCTTTGGCTCACAATGCACAGCAAGCTATAAAGGGCCCACAAAATTACTACTAAAGTAAAACCATCCAATGAGAATTGCTGCAACCATTTTTGAGTTATTGTCCAAAACTGGAAAATCCCCTTTATTTAATGAATAAAACCCCATGCCATAACTCTGAAATGTAAAATCTAAAATTTTAAAATTCTAAAGGGAGCTTCCATCAAAAGATATAAACAAATCACAAAAGTTTCACTAGAACAGCTGCTGAAAGAATTTTTGAGTTATTGTCCGAAAACTGGAAAAATTCCCCATCTTTTTATGAATAAAATCTGGTAATTCAAAAACCCAATATCTAAAATTATAAAAATTGTAAGGGATATCATGTCAAAAGATATAAACAATTCACCAAAATTTCTTGCAAGAAAAAGAAAACATTCTGGAGATATTGACTGAAAACTGGAAAATCACCCTTTTTTTATGAATATAAAACCTGGTAACTCAGAAATTTAAAATTTATAAAAATTGAAAGGGAGTTCATGTCAATAGATATAAAAAATACACCAAAATTTCTTGAAAGTAGGAGAAAACATTGTTGAGTTATTGACTAAAAACTGGAAAATCACTTTTTTTTATGAACAACCCTGTTACTCAGAAACTTAAAATCTAAACTTTATAAAAAATGAAAGGCAGCTCATGTCAATAGATATAAACAATTCACCAAAGTTTTATGCAAAATGGTTAAAGCATTTATGAGTTAATGTCCAACATGTTGACCATGGACAGACAGACAACGGTATACCATAATATATGTACTCACATAAATGGGCGTATAAAAAGAAGAAACGAGAAAAACTTATGAACTTAGTTACTCCATCAACAAACGAAAACTACTAAACCTCAGATTCCTGACTAAGGACAGGTGACACACAATTGCAGGGGGTTTAAACTTTTAAATGGTACCAAACCTTCACCCTTATCTGAAACAATAGTGCACGTGTAACATCACAACATAGAAAGACACACTATAAAATATTAATTGAAATGGCTGCATTCGTGTTCATCCTCAACCTTTATATATGTTATGTGTTATCATCAAATACAACTTACTTTTCAATATTTTTAAGAATGGACACCAATGCGGCTACTTTCATTTAAGACAAAAAAACGTCTAAAATTTAACTAAAATTCTAAAATTGTGAAGATTTCAGTAATTTAGCATGACTTAATGATGCTAGTACCCGATATATGTGCGTTGTATTGTTGAAACAGCCCACATTTATGTAGCAGTAGCATTCTACGTTCCGATGAATAACTAGAAGTTTACACTTAAACAGTTTTGTAAAACTGCTATATTTTGGGGCCAAAAAGGGGTCACACTGGACCTAATCCTTTGCATGAGGCAACTGCAAACTAAAGTTAACAAAAGGAAACAAAAATTGAATCATCATCCAATGTAATACTGAAAGATGGACCAACAGTCCCTTAAATTTTTAATGCCTACATAAGGCAGTCTGCATAATGTCTCAGTGGCAAATATTTCAGATATCAGTAAAAAGACAGTATAAACAATTCATGTCAATCAAATAATAAAACTAAGAAGTGTATATTATACTGAACTCACTATATTGGTTGAGGGAATATGCTATATTTTGATCAGTTGTATTAATATTTTATATACATTTTTGTATTAAAACAAACCATAGTATAATTATAACCAGATGCTCCGCAGGGCGCAGCTTTATAAGACTGCAGAGGTTGAACCCTGAACGGTTGGGGCAAGTATGGACACAACATTCAAGCTGGATTCAGCTCTAAATTTAGATTGTGATTAAATAGTTGACACAGCATAGGTTTCTGACACAGAATGAATGTGGTCTAATGAACTTAACATTTTTGTTTTGCCTTTGAGCAATTCACTATGCTGTTGAATATTAATCCTCTCAAAAAAATGTTTGAAGAAATTTTCTTTTTATTTATGAAATCTGAAATGAGAAAAATTGACCCCCCCCAATTTTTTTTTCTTCACATCCCCCTTTCCCTTATTCCAAAACTGATCTCAATTCAAATTTCTAATGGAGTTTGCAACAATAACTACTCATTTAAATATATCATAAAATATTAAAATATAAAAAAAGTGCTTGTTATCACTGAAAGGTAAAGATTGTTTTAATTTATCAGTTGGTAGTAAAAGTGAATATACATTGTATATTGTATAAAACAATGATTTAAGTTGATTCAACTACTATTCTAGAAGAAAGATAACTCCAATTGAAAAATTTCTTGCTATTGCGCAATATTGTGCAATTAGATATTTCTTGCTATTGCACAATACTGTGCAATTGAAAATACTTGCTATTGCACAATACTGTGTAATTGAAGATTTCTTGCTATTGTGCAATACTGTGCAATTGAAAATTTCTTGCTATTGCACAATACTGTGCATTTGAAGATTTCTTGCTATTGCTGAATACTGTGGAATTGAAAACTTCTTGCTATTGCACAATACTTAATATAATAATTTTGGATCCTGATTTGGACCAACTTGAAAACTGGGCCCATAATCAAAAATCTAAGTACATGTTTAGAATCAGAATATCAAAGAAACCAAAGAATTTATTTTTTGTTAAAATCAAACTTAGTTTTTACAGAGGATGACCTTGAGGTCACTCCGATGTATTGTTATCGCTTAAATTTCCGTCATTCATAAATTATAGTCAAATTAGTTTTGGGTTTTCAACATCAGTGAAAAAAGTGCATTTTCATACCTGAGGCCCCTCATGGGGGGGTCCTAGTAATCACATAATCACCATTTTTTTGCCAATATAATCACATAATCATTAAATATTTGCTTATCTTTAGTAATCAAATAATCATAAACTAAAAATACAGTCCTAGGTAATCAAATAATCATGAAATATTTGGCTTAATAATCAAATAATCATTAAAAAAACGGCCAAGTAATCACATAATCAAAAACCCCATGAGGGCCCTCATACCTGCGATTTCTGTTCTCCGGTTGTACGATGTTTCAACAAAATATGGAATCATTTCAGTTGTTGATTTAGTGGTGAAAATTTGACTGAATTATATCTTAATAAAAACGATTTTATATGTTTAATTTGTGTTTCAGAAAGAGGTCAGGTGCTCTTGTTCATTCATAAAATTATCGTTCATTCATAAATTCATCGTAAAATAAAAATCACTACACAGTGTAAATGACCACCTGTAATCTAAAAATAGCGGTCTCACTAATAACGACAAGAAGAATTTTAGCGACAAGAAGTGTCAAGAACGGACAAGAAAAATAAATTAAGCGACAAGAAGACTATTTAGCGACATGAAAACTTCTCGTATCGCATGAGGATGACACATATGAAATGAACAATTATGTGTGGGACTTAGTTTTAAGAAATGATGTCAAAGTAACACTATGAAAATATTTTTAGTAAGCTGAAATATATATTTATTTTTTTACATGTTTATGTCTTGTAAGTTATTTTATTTCTGTCCCATTTTTCAACATTAGCGTCTCGAAAGGTGAAATGTTTTAACTGAATGGTTAATTTAAATTAATTATGAAAATTGTTAAAATTAAATAAATAAAAGTAATTATTGCCCAGTTACAAACACTACCAGGGAATAATCCATAATTACCCCCAACTTTAGCCTGGTAAACTTGTTGTCTCCTTGTGAAATATAAAACATATTAAAAATGATTTCCTGCTTAAGTCTTTTATTGATATAAAGTCAAAACCTTCTTGCTTTTCACTAGACAACCATGTCCTGTCAGGTTTAATTCTTATATATGTAGATGAAAATAAAAGTTCCCAAAACATTAACATGGCAGCAATTGCTTTTACAGCCTTTAAGGCTTTGATTTTTTTACAGAAGAGTGTCCACCATGCACTTGCACTGCACTATAATAATAGTAGAATAGACTGAATTATCATATACAAATAGATGAAAATTATATATACATGCAATCGTAATATTAATAATATATATAACAACAAACCAGTATATTCTCTACGACTATTATTATATAAGTATAATAGTCCAAGGTATACGGATTTCTTGCACTACAATATAATAGTTATTACGGTGAGGTTGAATTTCCTGTCATTTATTCATCATCCAAGCACAAACTTCTATCAGAAAAAAATATCTCTGTAAATTAACCCAAGTTTCAGGTATAGAGATGTGATCTGTTTCTGTGACATGCGCTTTTGACCATCCACAAGAACCTGCGGTCATCCGATGTTCAGTACTTCAGTACTTTGATTAATTTTGGACCCTTTGGACTTTAATGTAGACCAATTTGAAAATGGGACCAAAAATTAAGAATCTACATACACAGTTAGATTTGGCATATCAAAGAACCCCATTTATTCAATTTTTCCCAACCTTCCTTTTGTGGTCATAAACCTTGTGTCAAAATTTCATAGATTTCTATTTACTTAAAACTAAAGTTATAGTGCGAAACCAAGAAAATGCTTATTTGGGCCCTTTTTGGCCCCTAATTCCTACAATGTTGGGACCGAAACTCCCAAAATCAATCCCAACCTTCCTTTTGTGGTCATAAACCTTGTGTTAAAATTTCATAGATTTCCATTCACTTTTACTAAAGTTAGAGTGCGAAAACTAAAAGTATTCGGACGAGGACGACAACGACGCAGACGTGATTTTTTTTAATTTTTGCAGTCGTTTAAAAAGTGATTGTATCAAGTGCTACAATATTTTAAATTATTACAGTGAGGTTAAAATCCCTGTCATGTATTCATCATCCACACAGTTACTTATCGGAGAAATTATTTTTCTATCATACCGTATACATGTACATGTATATGTTATGATATTTTTCTAAGACCATCCACCAGAACTTGCAGTCGTCCTATAAAAATAGGAGATGTGATATTTTTGCCAATGACACAGAAATTAACAACCATAGCCACCATACAGCGTTCAACAATGAGCATTGTCCACTCTGGACCAACTATATTTCTTTTAGTTTATATAAACTATTCTTATCTATTATTGAGTATTTTTAAAAAGAGTTTTCCTACACAACTTCCTATCGTGATGCTTCTTAAAATTTGATGGGTAATCTTTAGATCCGATTTTATGTAATGGGACAATAAATCCTTTAGCCCATATTTCAGGAAATTTTCCTGTTGTTAATACATTGTTAAATATCTTTACAAAACATTTAAGCAGATATGATTGGCTGCGCTTGAGCATCTTATTTATTATGGAGTCAAAGCTGCTTAATTTATTGTTTTTTAGTGGTTCACAGGGGCTTGTTTAGTAGGCCAGACGAGCTTTTACTGTCAATAGCGATTTAATAAAAAAAAAAATGACAAAATGTCATTGAATTTCTTGGATTCCAAATTTTTAAAAAGTTTAAAGAAGAAATGTTTAACTGCACAATATTGAGCAATAGATTTGTAAGATCTTGACATTTGCTTAGTGTCAGAAACTCATATTACATGTACATGTATGTCAAAAATTTTATCAGAATCCAAATTCAGAGCTGTATCAAGCTTGAATGTTGTGTCAATACTCATGATACTGAGCCCCAACTATTCATGGTTCACCCTCAGCGGGTCGTAGAAAGCTGCTCCCTGCAGAGCACCTGGTTCTGTAATTTTATAATCCAATTCTCTGAAAATTTTAATTTGATATGACATTCTTAAATAAGATTCCTTAAAGCCCATGATTTATGAATGTGTTCTTACCAGTCACCCCAGATTGAGAAACCAGACCAGGATATTCATTTTATGCCAGGTCACTTGTTTTCACAGTCCTCTAGTCTGGTGTTATATATTGTTACTATTGTTAGTACAAATGTATTACTTATAGTTCCGTAACTCTTTCTCCTGAGACACCACCTGCCATGTTATTATTCTTGTCAGGACTTTGATCTTGCCAGACTTCCAAACCCTATTGGACTTGAATTGAGAGGACGCTCATCCTATGGCTCCCACTTTAGGGACTGTTACAATAACATTAACAAATAGACTTATATTCAACCATATATATATGTCTTTTAAATAAACATCTTATTGTTTACGTGCTTTGATAGTTTATCTCAGAACTTGGGAAGACAACAGGAATATTACGAAGCCAGTGTTAACTTCACTCCGGTTTCACTTGCTACCAAAAAATGTATAGTTATCAAAGAGACATATACATTTCAATGGTTATAAACAGATAAACCCGTCAGGATGAAAATCCTTCTTATTAATGCCCAAGCTATTAATACGGCATACAAGGACATTGTAAATACTGTAAATACTTTTGATGTTGATGTTGTATGTATAAATGAAACTTTTCAAGATGTAAATAGTAAACTGAAATTTTTAAACTGGAAAGTCTTTGATAAACCCAGGATAGGCAGAAAAGGTGGAGGAGTAGCAATATGTGTGAGGGAAAACAATGGAAAATTTGTTGCTATTGAAACAGACATCTATAACAGCTTGGAATATGAATCAGTAGCAGTAAATATTACAACTGACAAAGGCATAAAGTTTGCACTGCTGTGCCCATACATACCACCAGAAAGATCTGACCAAATAGAAAAACTGTGTTCTAAACTCGAAGACGTAACAAGCAATATTCCCTTGATTATTGCAGGAGACTTAAACGCCAAAAGTCAAGAATGGAGAAACATCAAAACTAACAAAGCTGGTGAACTAATAGAGAACATGCTAACCAAACAAGACATGATCTGCATAAACGATGGCCAGCCAACACGAAGGAATTCAGACTCTGTTATAGATCTTATGCTGATGAACTCCAATTTCCAACATAATATGATAAGTTGCGACACTCTTTCACACGAGACCATCAGATCTGACCATATCAGTATCCTTACTAATCTACGTGTTTGCTCTGAAGATAATTGGGGAACACCAAAGAAAATATGGCAACTTAACAAGGTAGATTGGGAAGAGTGGAAACGTGTCACAGAAGAAAGGTTTGGTGAATGGTTGGAAAACAGGCCAGCAAATAACAACTCAGTTGACCATATTTACCAGTCATTTGCTGACATCATAAATGCAACACAAAAAGAAATGATCCCATATAAAGAAATTAAACCAAGAAAACACCAAAAGCCATGCTGGTGGAGTAGCTCAGTAACATCTGCCAAAAAACACCTAAATCACTGCCAGAAACAATACAGAATGAGGAACATTCCACAAAACAAACAAAGACTCATCATTGCAGAAGACAACTTTGACAAGGCAAAGGAAGATGCACAAGAAGAATGGAGTAATAACCTCGTAAACCAACTAAATCAGGCTAAAAACTCAAAAGACTTCTGGAACACGTACAAAAAGATGTCCAGGAAAACAGAAGATAACTCAGTACTCCCATTAATTGTTGAAAATAAAGATCCAATATTTGACAACAAAAGTAAAGTTGAACTTCTACAAAAAATTTTCTTTGGAGGTAGCCACCTAAAGGATGAGTCATTTGATAAAGAATTTTATGATAGTATCAACAAAGAATACAAAGAACTAAATAACATGTATCAGGCAGCAAATGAAACAGATCAACATAGAGAAGGCTTTGATAGAGAAATAGACAAAGACGAGGTAGAAGCAGCTATATACCGCCTTCGCACGGGGACTGCCCCAGGACCAGATCAGCAGTTTGCTGAATTCTATAAGCATGCAGGTGACAAATTTACAGAAGCCGTAGTAACAATGATGAACATCATATGGCAAAAAGGGGAATTACCAACAGAATGGAAAATGGCAGATGTAAAATTTCTAAGAAAACCAGGAAAAACCAGCTATTACTCATCCTCTTCTTACAGACCAATCAGCCTAACTTGCATTATATGCAAACTAATGGAGAGAGTCATCCTAGAACGCATTGTGGCATATATTGAGGGTCACAGATTGATTGATTTAACTCAAGAAGGGTTCAGAAAGAATCACTCAACCACCAATGCTCTACTTCGGTTAGTCCAAACAATAGCTGATGGTTTCAACGAGGATGAATAAACTCTTGCATGGCTAGTGGACCTTGAAAAGGCATATGACTCAATATGGCGTGAGGGGTTAATGATCAAGCTGCATAAACTTGGGATAAAGGGAAAAACCTGGTTATGGATAAACAGCTTTCTCACAAATCGAACAGCCAGATGTATGCTGAATAACTTCTTTGGAGAACAATTTGATACCAAAATCGGCTTGCCACAAGGGTCAGTACTATCACCCACCTTGTTTAACATATTCATAGCTGATATAATGGATAACACAAAAGGAGAAAATTGCAAGTTTGCAGATGATGGCACTCTATGGCATAAGGGGAAAGACATAAAGGAAATGAAAGAAAGAACTTCAGAGGATGTCAAAACTATTTTAAAATGGACAGAAAAATGGAGAATTAATGTAAACCTGGAAAAGTGTGAAGTATGCCTATTCTCAAAAGGCAACACAGATGCAGAGCAGAAAACATTAAAAGTCAACTCCTTCTCCTATAGATATAGTCCAACACCGAAGCTACTTGGAGTAACTCTAGACGAGAAGCTTAAATTTGACACCCACATCAATTTGATGCAGAAGAGGGCAAATAATGCAATATATGTAATTAGAGATATTAAGGGCATGGGAGGAATATCAAGATCAAAACTGCTCCAAGTATACAACAGCATGGTTAGATCTATCATGGAGTATGCATGCCCAGTCTGGCAAATAACATCTGCAGAGAATATGAAGAAATTAGAAGCTGTACAAAGAAAAGGCTTGTCAATATGCCTAGGACTACCAGGAACATCAGGTAGAGAGGCAATGGAAGTTGAAGCCAATATACAACCCATAGACCTCAGAATAGAGGAAATATCAGTACGTGAACTGGCAAAAATACAATCAAAGAACATAGCAGAACCAATTAAACAACAACTAGAACAGTATTTAACAAACAACGCAACCTATGAACAACAGGATTCTCCATTTGGTAAAGCTATAAACCAATCCATAGACATGTTCAAAGCCACGAAAGTTGACATCAAACTTATAGAACCAGAATTCACATACAAAGCTGGTGTAGATGTCATGCTAAGGAGATCACCAAGTTATTGGAGTCGTCTAGGTAGCTCAAAGAACAGAACAGCCGAACAAACTGTTGAAAGTAAACAGGTTGTAAAGGACCTATTAGGAGACAGCACAGACTCAACAGTAGTGGCATTCACTGATGGTTCATGTCAAGGTAACCCGGGACCATGTGGGGCAGGAGCAGTAGTATATTCTGGAAATAGCCAAGGCATAAGTCTAAAGAGGCCAGTAGCTAATAGAGGATCGATACTTCTTGCTGAACTAGTAGCCATACTAATGGTCCTGGAGCACTGTATAACGACTATAAAGGACCAGTTTTCTGAGCTTAAAATACTGTCAGATAGCCAGACTGCTGTAGGCATCTTGACTCTGAACTGGAAATCTTCTAACTACATCGACACAATTACTGATACATGTATCAAAGAATGCATGGGAACGCTCTTAAGACACGGCATACTAACAACCCTATCTTGGATCCCAGGCCATGCTAATATAGCCGGGAACGAGATAGCGGACCAGTTGGCAAAAGACGCTGCAAAAGAGGCCTCATCACTAAATGATCAGTATAATGTCATAACCATGTCAGATGTAAGATGTGCAGTCAAGATGTCTACAAAACTCAAATGGCAAAGCAGATGGACAATTAGTGAAACTGGAAGACAGCTTTTCAACCTAATTCCTATCGTTGGTAAGGACGCACAACTAGACAAGCCTAACAACCAAATAGGAAGAATATTGTCAGAAATAAGAACGGGCTACAGCAGACTTAACAAATACAGAAACCAAATCGGTCAATCCCTCACGCCATATTGTGAATGCGGAGAAGAAGAAACATCAGAACACTTCCTGCTATACTGCCCAAGATACCAACAAGAAAGAGAGGACATGCGAAGACAAATGGAACTACTTAACATCGATCCAACAAATATACAGTCAATACTAGCACCACCAAAAAGAGAAACCTACGAAGCAACATCGCAAATTGTAGGGGAATATATTACAAAATCAGGGAGATTCCAAGAACTTGCAATCCCTGATTCCCGATCCTGCGCCTAAACAAGTATACCAAAGTACCGCGAGATATTACCTCGAGCAACGGTGTACCATAAGAGGAGGAAGATAGCACACAGAGAACAGTAGTGTCAATTATTGACCTTAGGATCAGGATCAGGAAGGGACGAAAGATACCAGAGGGACAGTCAAACTCATAAATCGAAAATAAACTGACAACGCCATGGCTAAAAAAGAAAAGGACAAACAATAGTTCCCAAGACACAACATAGGAAACTAAAGAATAAACAACACGAACCCCACCAAAAACAAGGGGTGATCTCAGGTGCTCCGGAAGTGTAAGAATAAATGGTCATCTAGCTGGTTCTACTTTACGGTCTTAACTTAAGTTCGTGCATGTCTTTATAATTTACTCAAACTGGATATATCACAGAAGATTGATTCGAGTGAAGCTCTACTGTGATATTCAAGTTTGGTATATATATGTTTACCCCGTTATTGATAGGATTTCAAACTCCTGAGTCCTGTGGATAAATAAATCAGTTTTGGAAATGACATTTAAAAATCCTTCGTGAAATGTTAATCGAATAAAATATTAAAGTTGTATTCTTACCCATTTTGTCTTTAGTGTCCTAGATTGAAGATATCCTACATTGTCCTAGCTGCATCTCATATCTTCCATAAAATTTGCGTTTTGCTTCACGAATCATGATGTCAGTATCAGTGTCGTCTGTCTGAACGCTCGTTTCCGGGTGAACCGTACGGGCTAATATTAAACCAAAGGCGAAGCATTAAAAATTACATTTAAACGGCATTTAATGATTGAAATCCATGCGTAGATTTATAAGTAATGAAAACAAGTAAACATGATTAATAATTGTATGTAACCGATTGGACCTTAAAAAAATATATATGAATGTGGATTCCGTAATTTTCTCTGAGTCTCCATGCCAGTGTAATGGTATTTCCCGCGGTTATTTTTGTACAACTTATAAATAAAATACGGTATGACTATCACTTGCCAGGCCCACTATGTACCTAACAGAATGAACAATTTTGCAAAGACTCACTCAGTGTAAGTATTTCGATACGGTGAATTAATTAACATGAAAAAACTCTGTAATTTCTTAATAATTTTACTGGACACAAAACACACGGGCACCGAATTCGTCACCTTCATTACATTATTTAAGTCAAATCGGCACCTTTTTTCAGGACATTTCTGAAATTGATTTTTTAACTGTCACCTGATATTTAAAACGTTTTTCATCTTTTATTTGAAAGTAATTATTGGTTCTCTTCTCTACTGCAGATATGAGGGGGAGGACAGGGGTAAGGGAGACAGGGAGAAAGGGGGTAGGAGAAAGGAGAAAGGGGGTGGGAGAAAGGAGAAAGGGGGTAGGAGAAAGGAGAGGAAGGCTGGGAGAAAGGAGAAAAAGTTGGAGAAAGGAGAAAAAATAAAATATCTCTCCTTTTAAAAAATGATCTAATATTTCAAGAAAAAATATCTCAAAAGGAGATGTTTTATTCTTAGACTAATGGGAGAAAGGAGAACGGGGGTAGGAGAAAGGAGAAGAGGGGTGGGAGAAGGGAGAAGGGTACCCCCCTGTCCTCCCCCTCATATATAATAAAGATGAGGATAAAAAGAAAAGAAAACACTTAAATTTTATGAATGATTTTTTTTTTTGATAATCTGCCTTTCCTGATTTTCCTGATCTTTTCCGTGGCGGATCCATAACTTTTCCTATGGGGAGGAGGCGCTGACTGACCTAACATGAGGCCCGCTCCAGTCATGCTCCAATGATTCCCCCCTCCCCCCCGCCTGGATCCACCTATGCTTTTACCTGTATACTTGAAAACAATAAATACTATTGTTTGCTAGTATTGTGCAGTTGTTATGAAATAAAAGTTCATTATAATAAATATAGGTTCCAGTAGGAACAGATCTATTGTGGCTCCATTGATTGTTTATACAGAGAGCACACAAGCTGATCATGTAAATTTGGTTAAATGTCCAATGGTAGATGGAAAAACAGCACTGTATATAAATAGAGCACCTAGATTCTACATGTGAAAATATGGTTCCTTTTTCAAAGGAGGTTTAAGGATCAGTTCAATTATATTAGATAGTTTATAAAACAATTATGCATAGGTGGATCCAGGGGGGGGGGGGGCTTTTCGTGGGAAAGATTTGGTTGATTATATAGGGAATCATTGAAGCATGACTGGAGCGGTCCCCCCCTTAGGTCAGTCAGCACCTATGAGATTACTATCTAATAATGTCCATATGAACTGGATTTAAGCATCTATATAGGATACCTGAATACCTTTAACAATGAACAAAGCTCATACTGTCAGCTACAAAAAATGTATAACAGGCCATCAAGGCTTGACATGACAAAATGTAAAATGATTTGCCAAAATAAATCAAATATGGCAGACTGCATCAAACAACAACTAAATTTCATCCGGACTTGGAACAGGCATAAATAGAATGTTGTGACTGTTGTGTAACAGCACAAAAGAGGAACAAAGTGGTGAAATCGGTTAGAAATTGTTTTGATTCATTGAATTGGTACAAAGCTAAAAAATCTAACATGAAGACAAACAATCAAAACTTAATAGTACTTTCAGTTATTGAAAGCTCATTAAAAGCTAATAAAAACTCAAACATTATATATAAACCATGTTTTCCCGTACACACATATATATATATGTATAGATGTAATTATCAGAGAAATTCGTTTTACAATTTTTGTTTAACATGTTTAATTATCATGATTATCTATAACTGATATATTTTTTATTAAAGTTTCCAAGCAAGTCAATACATGCAATAACAAAAAACTTTTGGGACAGAAGACACTGTTTAAAAAACGTGACCAAAGAAAAGAAAAGGAAATGTACTTGTAATCGACACTGGAGAAAAAATGGACTCTTCAGGTAAGAAGTTTTATTCTGCAATAACTTTTGTTTAATAATAATCTGTTTTTGAATACTGTAAATTCAGAAATTATTGCGTGCATTTATTATTGCGATTTTGTAGTTTTAGACTTATATGCGATTTTAATTTTTACGATTTTAAGAAAAACCCTGTTTAATTCATATAAAATATTTCAAAATGCGAGTTTAAATTATTGCGTTTACAACTCTGTCGCATTTTTCGCAATAATAAAAACATCGCATTAATTTCTGAATTTACAGTAAAAGAATGTGTAAAGTATATTTTAGTGGGACAGCATCCCAACAAACAATAAATAAGAAGAGATATCAAGTGGTAAATATTTTGCTTACTGAATCCAACAAAGTTAATACCAAAGTGCCATGCTATAAATTATCCTTCATCTGAAGAAGGTATGAATATATGCAACAGGAATTTTACAGAAAAAATCTGTCCTTTATTATGTCTATATGCTAGCCGCAAATTTTTCACTGCATTTGCATATCTAGTTAGGTTAGTACTTTTTCATCTTTTTAAAATTTTGTCTTGCAAAACAACACATTGCAGGGATAAAGTAAATGCAACAAGTTTTCATTTTATCCAGTTTTTTTCATGTTTGCACATTCTCTTTCCCATACAATGTTTTGGTGAAGTTAAATAATAGTAGTTTGTACACATGTTGCCACTTGGAAATATAAATGATATGGAAAATAGTATTGTGAGCTCTCGCAAGCCTATGTGAGTTGTAGGATTTTAGAAATTTTAATCATTTGTTCATAAGTAGGGGGCCACTGACTGCCTAAGAGGGCACCCGCTCCAGTCCTGCTTCAGTGAATCCCTATATAATCAACCAAATTTTTACCTGGCCCCACTCTAAATCCACCTTTGCTAAGACCAGTTAAATAATCAGCTTTGGTCAATTATGCATTGTAATTCTGTTAAAAAGGAAGGTGTTTGACTTTTTCTAGTTTAAAAATTAAGTGCTAAGAAACTATTTTTACAGGAATTATATTTTCCCCTTTAAAATGGAAAGTATAATGAAAATTGCATTGTCAATCTCAATCCTATTGTTCAACTTCATGTTTGTTTTTATATTTTTTTTTATCAAATTCAAAGGTTAGTTTTGGCAAGCCAAAGTCATGGATGAGTTCAATAAATGTTGCAGATTACCTTTTTTTACAGGAGTTAAGCTGCTCTGGAAAACTGCATTTGTTACTTATTTCAAGTATAATAACTTGTTGATTTTGCGCATTTTTTTCATAAGAATGTTCAGTATATATTTGCCTTTCGTGAACTTTTAACTTTCAGTTACATTCAGTTCTTGTGAAATTCAACATCTCTTATATAAACATCACAAATGTCTTTTTACTTAATCACCCTTTTTTATGTTTACAGAAGAAATTGTCACACGGAAATGTCTTGGGCAAATTAAAAAGGAGAAGTAACTCTGCTAGGAAGCAGTTCCAGTCATTTGTAGCAACAGGACTGTGACGAATAGAACTTTATTATGAATTGAATCAAAATATAGAATTTACCAAACTTGTGTCAGATAATACTCTCATGCTTCTATTGGAGGACATCAATGATGAGAAGTAAAGGAAAAGACAATAAATGACAGCATATCAAATATCACAATGTATATTTAGTCAGTTAACACATTAATTCATCTACATACTTTACAGCATTCCATTTTAACCATGTGTAAATTTTGTCTATTCAAGCTTAACAAAATGCTTTGAAATTAAAATATTAAATATTTTAGGCAGACATGTTTTTGTAATTTTCATTTATTTTTCAAACTTTCAAGTTATTACATTCTTCAGTGGCGGATCCAGCCAAAAGCCCATTTTTCAAAGGGGTTTCCCAACCAAGGATAAAGGAGAGGTTCCAATCATGTCTTTCATTTATAAATTGTTAATTTCCACTACAAAACTAAAAAAAAATAAGCCAAAGATAAAAAATCAGTCATAAAAAAAATATAATTTTGAAATTCATGTAAAACGCATGTAAAACATGTATTTTACATGAGTTTGTATTTACACATGTTTTACACATGTGAAATATGTCATGCGTTTTGTAACGCATATTTAATATATGTTTTTGCACGCCTGTTATACGCATGTTGTAAAAAACATGCGTTAAACACACAAAAAACATACGTTTTACACACGTTTTCTTTACCATGCGTGAAACATGCGTGGCACTTTTTGCTGTGTATTGCATCAGATTTCAATGAATTTACAAGAAAACTAAGATGTAAATATCATTTTGACAAGGGTGATATTTTCAAACGTCATCCCTTTTTAACAAAATCCGGATATGAACGGGAACTTGCAAACAATGCCATTGAGACATATATATTCAAAACTAAGATTGAGATAGATAATATAACAATTAATAAAGCACACGATAATCTCACTACGCTGGAAAGAAAGGCAATTTCTTCCCTCAAACGAAACGAAAAAATAGTTATTCGAAAAGCAGATAAAAATAACACCACAGTGATCTGGGATAAAACAGAATATATAAATGAAGGTCTGAGGCAATTAAGTAGTGCTACTCACTTCATGGAAATTGCAAAATTAAACATAATAGAAACTAACCAGAAAATCAATACTATTATCTTTGAAATGCATAGAAAAGGGGTCATGGATGAAATCACCTTAAAATAGCTTTCTGCTAAGAGAGATCTCAAACCAGGAAGGTTGTATCTTCTGCCTAAATTGCACAAACTTGATCCTGAACTAATAGAAAGCGTTCAACAGAATCCTACGCTGTATAAAAATTTCAGAATTCAAGGAAGGCCTATTGTTTCATTATCGGGTACTGTTTTAGAGAGAATAGGGCAGTATTTGGATAAATTCATGCTTCCAGCAGTAGTAAAACAAGAAACACATTTAAGAGACTCATTAGAATTAATAAATATTATTGAGAAAGTGCAGGTAAAACCTGACGCCTACTTAGTCAGTTTTGACATAAAAGAAATGTACAGCAATATGTCCCATGTAGAAATGATTGACGCAGTCAAGCATGCTTGGCCTACGATAATTAAATGTAAACATACGATACTATTGCCTCCGTTGCGATATATATTGGAACGTCTTAAGATAGTTCTTGAAAATAATGAATTTATGTTCAATGGTAAATTTTATAAAACTTCAACTGGAGTTCCAATGGGAAATAGTTTATCACCTGAAATTACGGATCTGAGAGTTTATGAAGTCTTAAATAGTATTTTAAGGACTTTCCAACATAAACAGAAAATATCAAGCCTCTACAGGTTTAGGGACGATGGCTTTTTTATTTACAATGAAGGTACAGATGATGAAATAGCACAATTCTTTGAACATGCTAACAGACAACATGCACTTCTAAATTTACACACGAGAAATCACAAACTAAAATGCAGTTTTTAGATGTGTTGGTATTCAAAGGTCCAAGATTTAGAGAAACAGGAATCTTAGACCTCACGACATTCCGAAAAAAGACTGAAAATTATCAGTACTTAGAGAGATCCTCATGCCACCCATCCTCTACTTTCAGATGCATAATTAAAGGAGAAATGCTTCGCTTTAAGAGATGTACGAACGATCCAGTAGATTTGCAAACACAATATGCGTTATTTCCTGAGCGCCTTATTAAAAGGGGATATCCAAAAAATGAAATTAAAACTGTTATGCAGGAAGTGACTGCAAAACAAAGAAAAGACAAATTAATGGTAAAGCCCAAATCTGTATTAAAGTTACCTCCCTTGGTATTCTCCACAGTATTTTCAAGACAGAAATCACACATAAAGACCAATATCTTAAAAATAAAGGCAACAGTAGTATACCGCTGTTCAAAACTCATAAATCCATGGACAAAAAACAAAATCGGGGTAACAAACTAAAACCGAGGGAAACGCATTAAATATAAGAGGAGAACAACGACATAACACTAAAATGTAACACACATAGACAAAATCCCACGAGAATAACAAATATAACATATATATATAACATCAAAACCAAATACATGAATTTGGGATAGACAAGTACCGTGACACGTCTTATCGCAATGTGAATTTACACTCAAAAATAAGAGAAAACAAACGACACAACGTTATAATGTAATACACGAACTATAATATAACAATGGCCATATTCCTGACTTGGTACAGGGCATTTTTAAAGGAAAAAATGGTGGGTTGAACCTGGTTTTGTGGCATGCCAAACCTCGCACTTTTATGGCCATGTGAAATATGACATCAAAATGACAACACAGGACTACAATATAAATAAATTGGAGAACACAATTGACACAGAATCACACGAACAACAGCCAATAAAAGGCAACAACTTCAAAATTTTGATACGCCAGAAGTGTATTTTGTCCACACAAGACCTACGTGTGACGCCAAGATACAAAAGTTTGAAAGCCGAAACGAGTACAAAGTTGAACAGCATCGAGGACCAAAAGATCAAAAAGGTTGTGCCAAAAACGGCAAGGGTTTTCTGTTAGTTACCAGAAAATCCCTATAATTTAGAATAATTTATACTTTTGCAAACAGTAAATTTTATAAAATGAATATTCAAAAGATGTACATGATAAAACTGAAGTATTAACTAATTACAGGAAACAACTGAAATACATTTACATAACCAGACATTTGAAACACAAAAGTAGACACATCCGAATAAGTTTAAACCTCTACGCCAAGTGACGTCCTATTTGAAACTGAAAAATGACGAAAAAATGACGTCATTTGAATTTGTAAAACAGATCATCAAAAAATGAAAAATGACGTCACATAAGAATGAATAAGATAGAATTAGGATTGATTTAAGATTATATATTTGAACTAAATACTGATATAGCATTTAATAACAAAGCACATTTTAATACTTATTAATATCAAACTAAGGTAGCAATTAACTATATTATAAAACTATGTCCGGTTTGTTTTGAATCTAACTTCAAACACTGGGATAAATTAAAGGATGACGAAGAGGCAAAACTTTTATTTGATAAAAGACCTCTGTTTGCTTTCCGTAGGCATAAAAACTTGAAAGACACAGTAACATCAGCAACTCTGAATAATTAATATGTTGCAGATTATGAAAATAGATTCTATACTTTGTTCGTTAAATTGATAAACAAGGTTAAGTAGATAAAGAGTATAGAAAATAGTAGTCAGACAGATCATGAGGTGTCGAGCCCCTAATAAAAATTACAGTATTTTTATAATAAGTGTCACTATGCAATGGCTTGGGCTCCTGACGATGGACATGGCCATGGTCAATTAGTTAATTCTAATTGGTCTAAATAGATGTTCGAAACACCTTGTGATCTATGGAGTTGGGGTGCTGGGATAGGCTTTGACAACGATTTATTGAAATATTTGAAACCATTAGTTTATCACGTTAATAATGTTTAACGAATTGTATACTTTGTTTACAAATGTTCTGTTTTTCTTTGTATCATGTGCGCAAAAATATAAAGGTGTCAATACGTCATAGCTAATTCTAATGATATTACTCATAATATAAAGGTGTCAATAAGTTAAAGCTAATTCTAATGATATTACTCATAAAATATGAAGTTGTCAATAAGTCATAGCTAATTCTAATGATATTACTCATAATATCGATAAACATGATACAGGAGATTTAAAAAGAATTTATTACTGTTATTGTTTTTTGCTATTTTTGGTTAACTTCGAATTAATCAGATGTGCATTTGATGGAGAAAAAACATGACCTTATTTTTACGTGAATATGTCATTTGACAGAGCTAATTGAAAATATGTCATCCAAAGACATATACAACCATTTAAATTACATAAATATGGAGAGACCCATAGGATTCTCTAAATGGAAAAAAAATGCTTTAAACTAGAATCGATCAATCCAATAAATAATATGTTACAATTTACATTTAATTATTTAACTAATAATAACTATAAAATGTTAAGATGGAAATTACTCCATTATAACCTCCCAAGTAAACAATTACTGTTACAATGGAACATACAAAACACAAGTATGTGTGACTTGTGTAACCTGATTGAAGATTACGAACACTTTTTTCTTAAATGTCAATTATTCAATGAATTTTGGAAGAAAATATATGTACTTGAAAGCAAAATCAAGATTGGGTCACATATATTTAACTTAAGAACTTTAGTACTGGGCTATAAAATACATGCTCCTTTGTATCACGATATCAATCTCTTCCTAACTATCTTTATATATTCAATCCATAAAAGTATTCATATATCAAATTATAAACAAAAAGGCATAGACGCTTATGCAGTTTTCAGTAATGAATTTTTACATACACGAAATTAACAAATATATTAATGTTAAAAATAGCAAATTTTTAAATGATGCAAAAAGATACATATGATCATGAATCTAAAATACTTTCATGTATAGAAAATTTAAGCAAAAGTTGATAATGTATCTGAACACATGACAATAAATCAAAATAGTATGCTTACTGAAAACGAATGTACAGAATTTTGTCTCCAAACTCATTTATGCATAATTAATTAAATAAAGGTTCAATTAAATTGTCAAGACTTACCATATATAAATTTTAACTAAAGTTTTAAAAGTTGTTCGTGAGATTCAATAAAACACAAAAATTAATTAGGACAACTGATCAAGCTTCAACGGCTTTCAAAAAAAGGTTAAGGTCAATGATCACAACGTTTTAATCTTTAGAAACAAAACCGGACAAAACTGTACACTTTCCGTAATCATGAAACAATATATTTTTTTTGTAAAATGTATGTCTCAGATGCATGTAACACCTATGAATTGTAAAATTATCAAACTGCCTATAGATATGAATTAACTGAATAAATTCCCTGGTTATCCAGTGACTAATTCACAGGGATACTCGGCCAACTGCTCTAGGTCAAGTAATTTGTTAAAACAGCAAAGAAAAGTGCAATAAAGATATTATTTTAGAAAAAAAAAGAGTATGTCATTTGTGAATAAGAAACAGTAGTCCATGTTCACCAATCGTGTGACATTTGCTATATATTTTAGACCTTTGAAATTAAATGTAAAAATAAACCATACAATTACTTTGGTTGTATGTTTCGAAATTTTGAAAAATTGGCATTTGTCAAGTGTTCCAATTTCTGGTTTGGTAGGTGTTTTAATATGCATCACAAGTAACAATATTATAATTATAAAATATAATTTGTTAATTGATATGAACCGTTAGATAAAATTGAGAATGGAAATGGGGAATGTGTCAAAGAGACAACAACCCGACCATAGAACAAGCAACAGTAGAAGGTCACCAAGAGACTATTTGTATCTTTTGAATACATGTGCATGTACCTATATATATATAGCTATTTAAAGTGTTGTCTTCAAATGTCTTATAACATGTGATTAAACTTGTTTTAACTATAGAATGATGATCTATATATGTTTAATTTTTAAAGGGCAAATATCAATTCAAAAATTTAAAGCATTTGAGCTTTACAAATGGCATACATAAAAAGTATAATAACTAGCAGTCAGTCATTAATGTATTTTTTTATTTTGTGAATCAAAACTTTTCAGCAACAAATATTCAAAGTTGTCATCTACCTTCATTTCAACGATATTAAAAAAGTTCAAAAGTCTTTCTTTTTCCTTTCTGTTTCCCCTATATATGCTTTCAAAACATGTTTACGTCAAAGCACAGCAATACGAATTTTCTATTGCCATTTTCAGTATTGTTTTTGTTCACCTTAAATACTACCAGTCATCAATATATTTTCCATTTCATGAATTGATATTTTATGATCTAAAGCAATTTAATGTTTTAATCCATTTATTTTTCAACAAAGTCATAAAAATTTGATATTCTGTTATTTCTTATTTTTTGTGTCAGCTTTATTGTTTTTGAAAATAAATTTACGTCAGAACACAGCATGGTATTGACAATAACAGGGGCTATTTTGATATGATTCCTCAAATTAATATGTCCTGTACAAATGTCAGAAAGGCAATACCTTAAAACACCTCTATAACAGCATTCACATCATTTCGTGTCAATTTGAATGAAAACAAGTGACAATTTAACATGTGAATAACTTGTTTTAGATATAAGTATTGAGGGGCCCACTCGAGTAAAATTATGATATTTGATCGATTTTAATAGAAAATTGAAATCAATTTTTGAATTTCAAGGCAACTTTTCGGAATGTCTGATATTGTATTATGCAATTTATCTTTAAATATCAAAGTAAAAAGAAATTAAGCATCAACAAAAACCGTGTAAATATTATCAAACAGTGCAAATGCATTATGTTTGCGAAGTCTGGAAAACATTTAATGAATATAAGGGATAAATTGATAATCTATGTGATGAAATATAAAATTAAACCCATACCACATATAGTCATCTATGAAAGGTCTCGAAATAACAAATGTAAAAGAAGTCAAAGATTAAAAAGTAAAGGCAATTAAATCAAAACAATAAACAAAAAAACATATATGATAAACAGAAAAGGAAACCTACTGAATTACAACCTTCGGCATTTATTTGTTTTTGTCATTGCTCATAAAAATCGTAGTTCATATGCTTCCAATTTCAGTTGTTGTTGCATTTCACTGAACTTCATAACTAATTTTCGATTTGAGCACCACTATTAAGTCTTATGTAGACGATACAATCGTCTTGTACATGTAAGATGGGATTTTTTAAAGAGATCTATGCAAGTGCTGTATGTCGATGCTACTCAGGGTTGTCATTTCGTTTCTGAATGATTTCGAAGCGAACTAGTGCTCCTATTTGTGTGTGGTTGTTTAACCAAAAGACATCTTTCTGATGTGATGTTCAAGTCAGTTTTGTAAGTTTTCATCCTTTGTTTTTTTTGTTTCAAATTTGTATACGAAAGAATATTTTTTAAAACGGTATTTTTTTTTCAATGACCCAAAAACATTTGTTTTAATTTTGTGTCTGCTTCACTGTAAACCAACTATATTTTCGAGAAGTTTGCAAGTAGAAAATTATTGTGTATTCAAATAGTTGCCAACATGTAAAACTCGAATTTTCCTTACATAACATCATTGAGTAAATTTTAGAATCTCAAAAATAAATCGGCGCAAAAAAAGCTGGTAAGGACCAAACACGAAATAAAATATCCGCAAAAAAAGTTGGTTTACAGTATTAGTTTTCAAAGCACGTCATAACACAGCGTAATGTTAAGAATGACGGGACTACGAGGATAAAACAATTCGAATATGTCCTATGGAAACGTGAGAAATCATTAACCTTTAAACAGTAACTGTTAATGTCAGCCATAATGTGATGACTATAATTCGTGTTAATATGAACATTAAACGTGTGACTTTTTTTTTGAGAGTTTCTAGTTATAATGAAGGGCATGGAATAAATAGCATTCCAATCCTCAATCTGCATATTTAAATCTCTTTCCCATTTTTCACGGGAAGATAAAGATATCACTTATTATCCTCCAAAAATAATGTATAGAAAAATTTACAAGATTTTGGTTCCTTTTTAACTTTATCTATTAATTTATTTTCAATAATTTCCAGTTTTGAACTACCTTCTATAATACTTTTCCATCTTTTTGGAATTGCACTTAAAATACTATAAAATTCTACAAAATTAGTATTGATATCATACTTTTTTTAAAATTTATCATATAAGAATAATGTATTATTATCTGACATCAGATCATTAATGAAGAATAAACTATTTTCAATATATTTGAACCTCAAAATCATCTTGCCATCAATTTTGATGTTCGGATTCAGCCATATGGACTGGATCAAAATTTCAGTATTGTTTTCAGCTGTCAGCCTTTTTTTTAACTTGGAAAAATTTACCAGGATATCATGCCAAAATGGATTAACTTTTTCTGCTAAATAAAGTAAACCTTCTTGACTGAAGTGTAAAATTTTGTCCCCCCCCCCCCCAAATTTTTGTATATTAAACGTGTGACTTCTAACATGTGAATGGTCTGCTTTTATATTACAGTATTGACAGGTTCATGTTTCAGACACAATGCTTTCCAATTTAATATTTAAGAAAGTCAAACTTGCTTTGTGGATTGATTATAAAGTACTTAGACTAATATATAAATATACAGTGTCTGTATAATCAATCCACAAAGCACGTGTGATTTTCTTAAATATTAAATTTGAAAGCATTGTGTCTAATACAAATAATAGAAAATGCTTTTGTTAAAAAGATTTATTGTGATAAGCTCCAATTCTTTTTTAATCATTTTATAATTTTCCTCTTTTAGTCTTTTTGCTATTTTTTCCCCTTTGTACGTGATTCTGTATATGTACATACAGCTACCGGGTTTTCATATGTGGGCGTTCCCTTTGAGTTGTATGTCGTTAGTTTGTCACTTGAAAAAAGTTCAGCTGATAGAATATAGTAGTACATTTCCGATTTTTGAAAAAACATTTTATCATTTTTCAGAAAATGTTTAAGTTTTGAGAAATATCATGAATGTGGGCAAATAGTTTTTTTTTATACTTTTGCAATGTTGGTTGCTTAAATATTTTTTGGTGTGAAAACTGTCAAAATATTGTAAGAAAACAAAGATAAAAAGGCTGTTATATAACATAAATATAAGCATGAAAATCAGTCGAATCACATAAGCCCTTTGTACTTAAACAAAACTCGGATGTTTGATTTAGAATGAAATTGTTTTCCAGTTTAAGACAGGATAGCGGTTTGTTGGAAATTGTTATGTAAAATCAATAGGAAAATATCAATGTTAAGTGTTACGAAACCTGAAATTGATAAAACATTGGTGATATGATGAACCATTTTAAGTACTTTATGTTTATAAAACTAGAAAAATAGAACCTAAACATATCTTTTTCATAAAAAAGAATGGCCAACGTAGATACAAGTATCTTGTCTTAGGGAGGGATAAATCCTACTTTGTAAAGGATCACTCTGATTCAAACAAAAAAAAATCTGAAACTGATATTATCAAGATGCTTGATTTCTTGATTGACAACATATTTGTTACGTTCGGAGGACGTGTTTTTCAACAGACTGTCGGTATTACAATGGGAACAAACTGTGCCCCTATACTTGCCGACTTGTTTTTTATTATTATGAGGCTGACGTCATACAGAAACTTCTTAGAAAGAAAGATAAGAAGTTAGCAATATCCTTTAACTCTATTTTCCGCTATATAGATGATGTTCTTTCACTATATAATTCAAAATTTGGTGATTATATGGAACGCATCTATCCCATCGAGCTAGAGATAAAGGATACTACATATACAGTTAAGTCGGCCTCATATATTGACTTACATCTAGAAATTGACAATGAGGGTCGGTTGAAAACAAAACTTTACGACAAAAAAATGATTACAACTTTCCAATTGTGAACTTACCATTTCTAAGTAGCAACATTCCAGCAGCACCTGCATACGGGGTATATATCTCCCAATTGATACGATATTCTCGTTCTTGCATGTTCATGATTTTCTTGATAGAGGGTTGCTGCTCACAAGGAAGCTATTAAACCAAGAGTTCCAAATGGTGAAGTTGAAATCTTCCCTTCGTAAATTTTACGGACGCCATCACGAGTTGGTTGACCGTGATGGAATAACCGTTTCACAAATGATATTGGATATGTTCCTTACGTCGTAACTACAATCCCCTTCCCTTTCATGAATGTGACCTACCAATTAGACTATTTACCAGATTTGTTATCGCATCAGCTACAAGACGGGTGCCACATGTGGAGCAGGATCTGCTTACCCTTCCGGAGCACCTGAGATCACTCCTAGTTTTTTGGTGGGGTTCGTGTTGTTTATACTTTAGTTTTCTATGTTGTGTCATGTGTGCTGTTGTTTGTTTGTCTTTTTCATTTGTAGCCATGGCGTTGTCAGTTTGTTTTAGATTTATGAGTTTGACTGTCCCTTTGGTATCTTTCTTACCTCTTTTCTCGTCTTCTTCTTCTTCTTTTATTACAGAAAACTATCAACGTACTGATGTTTACTTTCCAGCGCATGCCTGGTAAATGTTTCAAAATACATTTATGTGGATTATTTTTTTTTTTGTCAAAACATAGATTAACAAAATTTTTCTTGTTCAAACTTTTTTTTGGTTATATATTTTCAATTTTTACAATTTTTCTGTATTTTTGATTCATGCAATTTTTCTTTGGTTTTAAATATTACATTTTTTCCTATATGGTATTATATATATATACTAATATAGTACTACTATTTATTTCAGATGAGGGTAAGTATCAAGGAGCACATCGTGCGTGAGTACACCCTTGACGTTTTCTGTAGTAGTGTTTTTAGTAATTTCAGGGGATAGATTGTTCCAGTCTATGATGGTTTGACAGAAAAAAGAAAATTTATAGCTGTCTTTATTGTCCTGAATTTGTCTGTATGATTCTTTATTGGAGAATGGTTTTGAAAGTGTTCCAAAGTTCATTGAGATTTAATTTATCTTAATCTTGTTTTAGTTGTTTATATGTTTCAGTAAGATCTTTTTCTATTTGCTCCCAATTTTCTTTTTTGTAGTGAAGTATTTTATGAGCCTGATGTTTATTTTGCGGCAGAGTTAAGTTTATTTTACTGTAGACAATGCCACGATCACTTGCTCCGATTGGTGGTAATGTTTCGACTCTAATAATAAATGATGGATTGGTTATAAACAAAAGGTTTAGGGTTGTGTCGTTTCTGGTGTTCTTGTTTATGACCTGTGTTTAATTGTTGTCAGTTAATATATCGAAGAGTTGTTGGTGTAGTGATGCACCAAGTTCACTAGGTATGACTGCTGGTGTGTTGGAGTCTATGTGGCCAAGGTTGAAATCGCCATTTACCCCAATATTTGAGTTTGTTTTCTTGCATATTACTCTGTTGAGTGAGATACCAAGTTGTTCTAGGTATTCTCCTTTATCTGATGGTGGTCGATAGTAGTGCTTAGGTAAAGTTATTTGTTACCTTCATAAGATATTTTTGCCCACACATTTTTACAATTTGTATCGAGGTCTTGGTCGGTACCTATATCTGTTTTTTTATGTCATTAAAATATTTTTAATATATCTGTAGCACCTCTATGTAGGGGTAATGGATGATTATCAATTTAAGTAATTAAATTGACACATTAACATTTCAATTATCCTATTTGATATTTAGGTATATATATTTAGTTCTAACAAGACCAAAGTATGCATTACTTTTAATCCGTCCGCCTCCACAAACACCAGTATCCGTATTGGTAATCCATCAATGTGTTAACTTACATTTAAGATAAATTTACACGGTTGAACGTGTATAGCGAAGACACCCCCCCCCCCCCCGAAAAAAAACCCAACCCAAAACAAATTGGTACGAAAAACAAGTTCAGTTCACATTGAAATTCACTCAGGATACTTGCAAATAGATACTTTGTATATTACCCTATGACAATGCTTGATTTCTCTTTGAGAAATTTTAAGGCCATTGTACTGAAAAGTACAAAGAGTACATTAAAGGCAAAAAATTCAGAAGATTTCGAAACTAGGCATCTGATAATGTCCCTTCGCAATTCCTTTTGTGATCCTCGCTGTGCATGCATTCATATAGCAGTCGTTTTATTTTTCTCTCTAACAATCAAAATTATTGACGTTATTTTACTGAATACCCAGTACCATATAAACATAAATCCATGCATATTAGGAAAATACAAACCTATTAATTATTTAACCTATATTATGACTACAAAATTATTAAGTCACATGACTTGAGCATGTCAGGTGACTATAATGTAATTTACCATCTAACACATGTTAAAAAATATAACATATTATTCAATATTGTATAATACACACTTTGTTCTCTCCTTTTACTTTTTATTTCATTTTATTTTTAACAACTTTTGTGTTGCACACTCTGAGGTTATGTATACTCATGTTTACCTGAGTAGTTTATATATGATCTTAATCTAAAATACCTCACTGTTCAAATAAGTTAAAACGTCGCTTATGATTAAAAACATAACGTAAATTATAGTCAACTTACATTTTAAATTAGACAAATTGTCAAAGTATTATGAATTAATTCTATCCAAATCACAAAGATGATGATAAACACGATGCACATTTATCTAATATTAAAACCCACTATCGGATGGAAGTGAAATTCTCCGGTAAACATGAAATCATTTAAAATATTGTAATATTTACTCATTATATTGCTATGTAAGATCAATTTACTTTTATTAGATATTCTCCCTGGATACCTAATACCTAATATATCAGGGATACTTAGTCCAATCCTGTACACTAGGTAAATTGTTAACAGCAATTAAGTGCAATAAAATATATTAGTCTCGTTAACAAAAAAAAAAAAATGGAAAAAATAAACCTAATATGGTAAATACCTCTTATAACTTGTTTAATTTAATTTTTAAAAATTTCGATATCACATGTTTATTCTTTTAATTTTGATTTACATATTCATTTTTAACATCATTGGTAGATGTATAATATAAAATGTATCCAATTTCCCAACTTATAAATTATTCTTTAACTCACATTACAATAGACATATTTCATATGACAAGGGTATACAATTGTTTAACTCTGTGGTAGTAAATATTGGTAACTGGTCCAGTAAGATCAAGTAAAATAAGATTTGCAAATATGGGAACAAATTTCTATTCTCATTGAATTCTCCCGAAATCCGAAAAAACGGACCTTAAATTCAAAAATGTAATCAAATGTTCTCGTTGTTTGTTTTTTTTTTTTCAAATGTTCATTATATCTGTGTGAATAATATGCTGTTTAAATGCCTGTTAATTTATTTGATTTAATTTTTATTAGTTCATGTCTGAATGAAATTTAAAAAATAAAAAAATGGTTTACAATCAGCCTGGTATTCATGTTGGTACATAAAATAACAACAACATTGCTTGATGTCTTTTGTTATCTTTGGTACCTTTCGTCCCTCCTTTGTTATAATATATTTATCCCAAAATTTATGTGTATGTTCAGCAGATATTTAACTGTCCTTGCGAATTGTTTGAATTCTACGATGTATAAACGCTCTATTCAACTTACCATGATGGCCTTATTACATTTTGTATTAGTTTTTGTTTCCGTTATTCTTTATAAACTTACAAAGTTTACTTTGTTTTTAAATAATGATCTTCCTATGTTCATAAAAAAAAATTTCTTCAAAATGTTTAATTTATGTGCCGTTTATAGGTTTGGTAGATAAAACTGATGTCTGGCGTACTTAATTATACAACAGTTTAATCTAATTGATTTTATATTTATTAGATTTTAAAGAAGGTGCCATGTGCGTATAACAATTCCAAAAAGGTCAACACAAGAATTAAATTATTAACTAGAATGTATATGATTTTGATATCTAGAGGTGTCATAGCATCATGGTGTAACACTTGAATTTTAATCTTAATATTTTTATAGTTACACAAACGTAAAAGTGTCACATGCACATCTAATACATTAGTGTTGCAATAAGTCATAGCAAGACATCATCGTATAATACCAATTTTTTCAAGTTATCATAAACACATGAATGTGTCATGTGCGCATCTGAAACATTAGTGCCTCAAAAAGACATACAGAGGCATCATTGTATTATACATCACGTTAAATTTATTATAGCTTTTAAAGATCGGCAACTTACAGTCTTGTTGTCGTAATCTATATCGATTATATCTGACTTTGAAATGATAACATATGCATCTAAAAATTAAGCTTGGTACCGATTATGTAGGTTAAACATATCAGAAACCTAAGAAAATTGTGACCTTTTGATAATCTGTGTGATAAGTGCTATGTATATTAATGACAATTATACTACTCCCTACGGGTAATTCAACAAAAACGGTCGAAATAAAACGTCATTAACCAACAGAACTAGTGGAAAACAAATGTTTTGTTTTAGTCGCATTTTTTAAAGTAAATGTTTGGTTTAAACTGTTTTTTTTTTTTTTTTTTTCATTTTAAACCTCCTACTTCTATGAGAGCTATTAACAGTTACGTAAAATTGACAAGGTAAAGTGAGTAGCTAAAAACGACAAAATAGGTAAACCATCTGATAATAACTGGGATTTAGCAGTCTAAACTATGTAAATATACACAAAGAACATACAACACAAATGACTAGACAATTCAAACTCGAATACATATTTGAGACCTTTGAAACTAAATGTCTATACACCATCACAATTGTAACATGTGAAACGATTGAATACTTTCACTACTGAATTTTACTTTTTTTAAGGTTAACATTTGTTCTGTATTTAATTTCCTGTTCTAATGGTGCTAATTTGAATCTTATATACAAGTCTAATAAATCATACTGTAATGGTGTGAATTAATATGTTACAGGAGTGGTATCTTATTAATACTTATCTAAGGATTTGTCATCAAATTTGTTATATTCGTTGGGTTTAAATACAGGCAATAGTAGTATACTGCTTTGCAATAGCCACAAATCTATTTAAGGATGTTAGCTAATCTGGTTAAATATAACAAGCTTTTTAAAAGACTGTTATGAATTGAAAGTATATATATAAAGAAACAAAAAAAGCATAAAAATGAGGGTACGTATGCTTTTTTTCAAGATGTAAGCCATAGAAAATTTGACGGGAAATAATTCTCTCTAGATTTGTCATACATTTAACCTTTAAACGTTTTTTGGTTCAAAAAGTATGAAAAAATAACAAGGATTTTATAAGATTTTGAAATATGGCTTTTTGAACTTCATGTAATAAAGCTATGAAAAGAAAAGAAGAGGTTAGTGGGCAAAAAAGTTTAATGACAATACATGGATAAAAGCAAAGGATTCCGAAAATCTGGCAAAAATTCAAAAAAGTAGACGATCAAACATTCTTAACTGACAAAAATTCTGGTCTCAAACCAAAACTGTGAGGCTTAACACTTTAATTTTTGAAAGATTCTATATGTCTGAGTATATGTTAATTGACATAATCTTGCATGTAAAACTAAACATACACCAAAAATCAGCATACGCCGTCAAACCAGGCTGCAGAGACATGGTAAAACTGCCAAGATATAAATAAATACACTTTTTTGTAAAGTATATAGTAAGATAAATATAAATATCAACACTCGTACTGGCAAATTTAACACTGTTTTAAATAGCTACAAGAAAGATCTCATATAGTTCATCTGTGATGCTATATTTTTCGCATATAAATTCAACACGATCCCAAAATCTGAGTGAAAGGCAGAAAATAAAATTCCTTAGAGATAGCATTGAATTCATATATCCTTCTTTACCATCTGATGAAAAGAAAACAACAGTGTTACTATTAAAACGTACGCGACAAGAGGCTTCTTCACCCTCTAATATTGTGTTCAATCTTTGAAAAACAAAAGTTGACGACAGCTGAAACATTTCTTCTCTCGATAGGCCTTAAGTTCTGCCCTCTACATGCATCTATCGATGAAACTAGATTATCTGAAGACCTTCACAACTTTGTCAAAAATTGCCGCATTAAGGAATATTTAGAGTCGAAGAAAAATCACAGCGGAAGCTTGGAAGATGTCTCACAATCCTTGTCAATACAGAGTCGATACTTTAACTTTAACTTTAACACTAGTATTTATTTACTACAAATATGAAACTCTACAAATAAAAATTGAACAAATGAAGACCTAAATCATTAGTTCCACGATCATATAGATAACAATTCCGATTTCGATATTTAAACCTTGTAAAGCTACTTTGCCCTTTTGACTTAGACAACACTAGCCTTTTAAATGGACAATCATTTATCTGGATATTTTAACATTTCTACCACTCATAATTAATGGTTATCAAATAAGCCTGTATTACGACCTTTTGATTTTTAGCTTAATCTGTTCATTGAGTGTCTTATTTATGAATAAAACCATTTTTGATAAATGAATTTATGATAATTTTTGTATCACAGTGTAGCTATGCATAATTTGTGTTCATCATTAACACTGGCTTTCGTTTGTGTTTTGGGACTAACTGATGAGTACAGTTCTTTCTTACTTCCTTTAACATTTAGTTATTGTCTTTGTCTAGGGTCATTCGGAGACACAGAAGCATCAAAACGTCTACTGACATAATATGATAAAAGCTGTCTCATTGTTAACCGATTTTAATTGATCACCGCGATTGAGAAACAGGACGGCCATGCCACACGTGGAGCATCGCAAATGGCCCTTTGTTTTTGCGTTGCGTTCGTGTTGCTTGGTCTTTAGTTTCATATGTTGTATTATATATGGTTTTGTGTGTCTTTTTGGGTATATTTTTGACCTGGTGTTGTCAGTCTTTTTTATAAATTCAACAGATTGAAAGTTTACTTTTTACGATATCAGAGGGAGACTTGTACTCTTCAAATTATTCGACAATCAAAAAAACATGTTTCCTGTTTTAGACAATTTTTTTTATTTTAAATAGATAGGTCAATGATATAGTTTGACCTGAATTCACGTGCTATGGTTTTAAACATCTAAGAAGTATTATCAATTAATAACAAACTTATATTTATTTTTAATTTTTTTATATATATAACAAATACAAACAAAATTCAAGAAGGTATTTCTCACTATAAGAAACACTTAATTACATTGATACAGTTACGTAACATTTTAAAAGAATCTCACCAAGCACTATTGAAATATATATATTTTTCGGTCGAAAGACTACATCATAATCTAAGCTGAAGAATGCTTGATAGCATATTCACAATTACCAAACAGGGACGTTTCTCTCGATTTTGTTCGTTTGGTCTTTAAAGAAGTCTTCACAGAATCCACAAGTCCATAACTTTTAAGTAATTGTATTGTTTGTTTACAACCTGAAAATAGTGCAAACATTAGTGCCGTTCGTCCGATATTGTCCGAAGCATTCAAATTTGCGTTGTTATCTAGAAGACATTTTATTATCTGTAATTTTTTGGGTACATTTTTCTCCTCCACTTGTAGATTACTAGCAATCATTAAAGGTGTAACGCCTGATTCGGTACACAAATCAATATTATGTCCTCCTTCGATCAAAAGTTTGGCAAGTTTGAGTTTCTCTGCAAAAAGAGCATTCAGCAACGTATTTTCCATTTTCTTTTTTTTTCCTGTTTTCAGCAACTCAATTTAACGTTACAATTTACTTCTGTTTCGATGTAGTTACCAATGATCTACTGAATGTTGTGTTTCACTCTGTGTCCCTTTTATATGCTTTGAAAATACATTTACGTCATAACACAGCATCTTAATAACAATGACAGGTAGTACAACGATAGAAATGTCAAAATATAATTTACTTCTTTTAGCTATTTAAAGGCCTCCATATTATGAAGACTTTGGTTTGGGTAAAAATGAATTGAAAAGTGTGTCTTAATAACACATGTAGTGTTTGTGTTAATATAGGTATATTGACAAAACCATGTCCTTTGTTTTCGAAGCAAGTATCTTAATTTTATATAACGATAAAAAAGGAAGTAAAATAGATTATAGTGTAAGATAGTTTATTTCATGAAAAATTAAGTGTATGTGTATCAACTATATGAGGGTAGAAATCCCATTTACCGTCAAGCGTCAATCAGCCATTGATTAAAATTTTACCGTGATTCGTCAAAATATCTTTATCGTGATTCGTCAGAGGTCTCAATTTTTATCGTTACAGTTATTTTTGAAAAAAATTAATGTGATAAGTTTTAAAAATAATTCGATTTTTTTATCGTCTAAAAGGAAGTGCATATTTTATCGTCATGCACCAAAAATTACCGTGAACGTCTTTTGGCAAGAACCGTTATTCGTCAGGAATATTCCCCCATGTCTACCCTCCTACATGTGGCAGTATAAGTGGTAATCAAATAGATTGTTTTGTAGTATTATGATATTTAGATGACTTGGTGGGAATCATTCTGCTGTTTAAATTAGAAAATTTAACTTTGGACGTGACGCGTCTTCTGATTGGTTGACGTTGTTTTGTTTATCAGCTCATAGACATAATCTTTTTGTCATATGACAATGACGTCATCAACGTTTTTTCATGGTTTACTACATTTACAAATGGAATTTGGAATTAAATTATAAGAAATAACTGTAATATTTTTCTGTCTATTCAAAATAACATTAAAATGTGGTGTACACTTTAAAATATCCCGTCACACGAGCTATTCAGTGTGAACCATATTTTTTTATGTTGTTTCTTCATAGATAGAAAAATATAACAGTCATTCCTTCAATAACGGAATTCTACCATATGTTTCTGAATCATTTTTTTTCATCGAAAATATTATAGATAGCAACTATATTCCATAATTGGTCAGGATTCCCTGACATTATTGATATCAGAAAACAAATTGTGTCATGGAGGATTAAAGGTACAAGGCTTAAAATTTGTGCGCCTTCGGACGTGCGTCTGTCCATAAAAGACGGAATCAAAAATATTAAAAATGACATATATAGTTAGGACTGGAGTCATCGAGCATGTTGAGGACAATTCCGAAACGTTTACATTATCTTTTTTCCAACAGAATGATTGCAATCAAAGTAGATAAACTGTGACTATGTAATAATAACTATATTATTGTCTAAGTAAGGATACGTTAACGTTTTTATAGAAAATGAGAAAAATATTGTAAATTGCATGATTCATTGTTCAGAATATGCCACAAAAACTAAATACTCAATAAAATTCCTCCACAGAATAGTTAACAATCGGATGCCTGCTGCTTTCAATTCTATGTGATTATTGTGTACGTTACAAATCAGCTTCACAGATCTACTGATGAAAATTCGCTCAAATCAGTATATCGCTAACTTCTGTAGGTATATATATTCTTCAAACAGTGGTCTGCAAACAAATTCTATGACAGTATAAATCGGTATCGTACAGAAACTAAATTTTGTTTATTCTGTCTGATATTATGATGTTATTATCATCGTTTAGGATTAGTAAAAACTTACTTAATTTTGGATGTTCAATGCTCTGCTCTATAACTTAGTTATTTAGTTGGTCTTTTTTAGAATATTAATTTGTGTGTTAGTGAGGAATGTTTTGTAAATGAAACGCGCGACTTGCGTTCACAATTTCAGTTATGTATATATGATGAGTTTCTCATAAATTAGAGATTGAAAAAACTAAGAAGAAATAACTATTAGAATAGAAATAAAAGCTCTTTAGCAGAAAATGCTTAAATAAATAAACTACCTGCATATGTCAAAGTGTTTTAGTTCAGTAAATCTATACAATGCATTATCCGAAGAACAGATTTTTTGTTTGTTTTATCGTTAATTAGTTACGAAAAGAATCAATAGGGAATGAAAAGCGGTACATTCAAAGTTCGTAAATACAATAATCTGATGTTACGGGAAATGATCAAGTGTCCTGCCAGTTACAAAGTTGCTTTTCTCTGACTTTTATTTTAAATATTTTTTGCAGGAATATTTTCTTGCTCAGAATGTCCAAAGATTCTGAACAGTAGTTATTACACAACGCTATTCGACGTATTACTTTATACAAACGTATATGACACACAAGCACTTTGTGTTCGAGAAAACTGGTGTGTTTAGGTTTTATTTCATCACGAATTAAAGTTTAAAGAAAGCTGTTGGTGTGGAATCTATGTCCAATGTATAGTAACATACTTGGTATACATATTTCTATTAGATTTTTGGAAAATGAAATGAAAATGCAGTGGTTATCGAATCAAGTATTTTACTGTTAAAATTATAAAATTCAGAGTAAATCTTAGAGAGAAGTTGAACATACAAGTATTTATTTATGACATTCGACGTCATTGAAAAGTAAATTAATATATTTGTTGTACCACTCTGTAGGAGTAATGGGTGAAATTCGTTGAAAGATATTGATGATCTACTAACATTTCATTAATCTTATTTGATATTTAAGTATATATAAGAAACATGTGGAAGTTCGTTCCTAATTCTGCCGAATGACTTTAAAACTAATACCATTTTCTGCATGTTATAAAATATTCACAAAAGCTGTTCTTTAAAGGTAAGAAGATATAATAAGATGTGGCCTGAGTGTCAATGAGTCAACTCCCAATCCGAGTCACAACTTGTAAAAGTAGACCAAAATATGTGCATATACGGATTATTGGCTCGTACGGAACACAAGTTATCAAGGGCTCCAAAATGATTAGTGTAAAATCATTTAAATGGGAAAACCAACGGTGTAATCTTAATAAAAACGAGAACAGAAAAGCACTTCTGAATGACGTAAACAAATGATACCCACTTAACAAAATGTTTCTGACTAATTAAAACTGGTGTAAATAAATGCAGCGGGTCTAATAAACGGTATAATAGTTACCAGTCTTTGACCTTACTTCAAATAATAGTGTAACATCACAACAAAGAAGGACACACTTAAAATTAACAATTGAACTGGCTTAACTCAATCAAAAGACATATTCACACAGATGAAGATACACTAAATTAAAAAATTTGATCTATGACACCATACAAAATACAAAATTAATAAAGTAAGGGGTGTGGTGTTAAACAATTTTTTCCGGTCAGTTGTCGACACTATACTCTAAGTCAATTCATTATTTTAGGTCTAATTATATAAACAACAAAGTCTCTGAATTAATGATATTTATACAAAACAAAAAAAAATATAAAACTTATCGGAATATTTACATATATGATATATATGATAATTAAGATTATTGCCATTTTGTGTTTTTATCCTATGAGTAATTAAGGACGCATGTGTCATTGTCAGTGTACTTATCAACGACGTCATAGGCAAAATAGCGATAAACAGATTAGAAATGGTTTTTAAAATCAAGAATGTCCACCCGCCATATCTAATCGGCTAATTGTCAGCTTTAAAAGTCCATTTATTTTCTTCAGAAACCGAGTCATGACCAGTAGGAGATGTTAACAATGGACAACATTATCATTCACATCGTTAAAATTTCGTTTTGTGTTAAATCAATCATTAACAAGTGTAAAAAGTTTCGTTCCCTTGGTATTGAAACCCAGTTTGTATAATGTATTCTTGGTTAAATAGGGGCATATATATGATCATCAGGATCATTAAAACTATGTCGTTGAATTCGAGACATGAAGTAATTTTAGTTTCATTTGTATTTAAATTACTGTAAAAAGGGTGCATATTTTATTTTTTTCAAATTTCAGTTTATATTATTGCGAAGCATTGTTATTTCTTTTCTGAAATGCTGCCAAATACAAATTTGGTCAGATATAAATTGCAACTTCCAAAAACATAAAATTAATATTGTGTAGAACCTTTATGTAGGAGTAATGGGTGATATTCATTTAAAGATATTGATGATCTACTAACATTTCAATAATCTCATTTGATATTTACGTCTATAAACAGGCATGAGCAACATGTGGAGTTTGTTTTCAGTGCTGTTGATTGACTTTAAAGTAATGCTATTTTCGTAACTCTTTACTTATGTATTCCGTCATTGCATTATTGTGCTTCTATAAATTTTTGTATCTTTGTCTTTAATTTTAGTTAATGTTCTATGTCTATTCCGTTTTTGCTTCTTTTTAGCTCACCTGGCCCGAAGGTCCAAGTAAGCTTTTCTCATCACTTTGCATCCGTCGTCCGTCGTCGTCGTCCGTCGTCGTTAGCTTTTACAAAAATCTTCTCCTCTGAAACTACTGTGCCAAATTAAACCAAACTTGGCCACAATCATTATTGGGGAATCTAGTTTTAAAAATGTGTGGCGTGACCCGGCCAAACAACCAAAATGGCCGCCATGGCTAAAAATAGAACATAGGGGTAAAATGTAGTTTTTGGCTTATAACTCTGAAACCAAAGCCTTTAGAGCAAATCTGACACGTGGTAAAATTGTTTATCAGGTCAAGATCTATCTGCCCTGAAATTTTCAAAAGAATCGGACAACTCGTTGTTGGGTTGCTGCCCTGGAATTGGCAATTTTTTGGAAATTATACCGTTTTGGGGCTATTATCTTGAATATTATTATAGATAGAGATAAACTTCTAAACAGCAATAATGTTCAGCAAAATAAGATCTACAAATAAGTCAACATGACCAAAATTTGCAATTGACCCCTTAAGGAGTTATTGCCCGTTATAGTTAATTGTTAACAATTTTCATAAATTTTAGTTAAATTTTGTAAATTTTTAGGAAATATTTTCCACTGTAATTACTGGGCCAAGTTCATTATAGATAGAAATAATTGTAGCAACAAGAATGTTCAGTAACTAAAGATCTACAAACACATTACCATCACCAAAACACTATTTTGTCATGAATTTATCTGTGTCCATTGTTAATATGCAGAACATAGACCAAGGTGAGCGACACAGGCTCTTAAGAGCCTCTAGTTTACATATGTGTTCGTTTTTATGCTGATTAAGATTATAACATAATGTTGACTGTTGTGCCCATTTTTTTTGACATTTTTATTTATGTTTTATGTTTTATATTATGTTTGTTTATGATGTTTCGTTGTCAATATAATGAAATTTGATGCACCTGTCATACAAGTCAGAGGTTTAGATAGCTATAAAGCCAGGTTTAATCCACCATTTTCTACATAAGAAAATGCATGTACCAAGTAAGAAATATTGTAATTGTTCGTCTTATGTGTTTAAGCTTTTGATTTTGCCATTTACATAAACAAGATATATATGATAATCAATATCGTGTCCATTTTGCGTTTTTTTTTTCTTTTTGATATTGTTTGTGATAATTATTTTTATCATGCTACTAGCGTGAGTGATTAGGACGTGTCATTGTCAGAGTACTTATCAACGACGTAATAGGCTAAAATAGCGATAAACAGATAATCAATACTTTTCCAACCTCGAGGATGTTCACCCGCCGCATCTGATCGGCTAAGAATTAGTTTTAACGTCCATTTATTGCTTTCGAAATCGAGCCATTGTTACAAAAAACCATAATGATCATTTTAATCGTTAAAATTTTTTATGGTGTAAAAATCAGAATACTGAAACCATTTCAGCTAATTTCCTAAAGCTTGAAGAGTAAAACTTTAGTTGGCTTGCTTGCTTTGCTTGTAAAAACGTTTAGCTAAACTTTCTACTTGACTTCTTTGAACAAGAAATATATGCAATCTTAAACCTGTAGATATTATAAATAACTTCGATAGGACGTTATCTGAATTACTATTGTACAATATACAAAAAAAGAAAGCAAGATAACCAAGATCTACACATGTTACATGCATTAGGATATTAGCTGTAACACGTGTTAAAAATTTCTTTCCCTTGGTATTGAAATTCAACTTAAATAATGTATTATTGGTTAAATAGGGTCATATATATATTGGTATGAATCAGTCTTCAAAAACATGTCGTTGAATTCAGGACGTAATGTAATATGATTTTTATATCTATATAATTTTACTGTAAGGTGGGGGCAAATTTTAACAAATTTCATATTCTGTTGTTGTTACCCTGGAGGGTCATATATATGTTTGTAAAGTGGGGGAAATTTAAAAAAAATGTATATTCTGTTGTTGTTACGCATTGATTTCTACTCACTGACCTGCTGTCAAATACATATATTGGTTAAATACAAATCGAAACCCCACTATGATCATAATAAGCGACATTCGTAACGTTATAATTATGCTATTTCAATACATCTATCTCACATGTCTTTATTAGAACAAAAGAACATGGAGAACTGAGTCGCAATTTCAGGTTACTTTTAAAGAATTTTGATATTATTGAAATTTTTATTTAATCATGATTAAGATAATATAAATGAGTTTGATAAACATATTATACCATTTTGAGATTAAAACATTATACTTAGCTTATTGATATCATATGCTTTCAAAACAGGGGGGATAACAAGAGAAATTTTAATACAGGCAGTAATGTGCTGACGGACAGGTTTTAAGTTCAAGACTCCAGAGATATTTTTTTTTTATAGTTTCTTGTGCATTTATCCTTTGGTTAAACATATAATTGACATAAAGCCTGGCTCTTTACTCTCTACTCATAAAGGACAATATATGATTATAAAGGGGTGGCTACATTGCATGGCAGTTGATTTGAAAAAGGATGACGCCCTAAATGACGAAGCACTTGAACTTTATCATAATGATTGTTCGTCTGGTACTTCAAGGATTTTTTAACAATTCTAATAGATTTACGAAATTTAAACATTGGATAGCTACTGGTTATGCTAATTGAACAATTGGTTTAGCTGGATGCATAACATGCTGAATCTCAAAGTTAAAATCACTTTACCTAGACTCTTATACTGTATTAATCACTTTTCGCTCTTACTCGTAAGAGTCAATTGCTCGTCATAGAAGAACAAAAATACATTTAATATTTGACAATGTGTGCTTATGCAGAATTTTGATAATCAAATAATACTTGGTTTTTGTCAATGAACTAATTCTGTATTGCTATATCGTGTTGCGTCATCTGTTTTAACGGATGTAATTTGCATATACTTCATTGATGATATTTTTGTCACCAGCATATGCTGAAATTACACAAAATACAAAAAACATCAGCAACCAACATTCTCATAGTATTAATGAAAAGAACGAATTCATCTTAAAAATAAGATTATATCTAATTTCAAATGATTGTTGATTGTATGAAATTTACATTTAAGTAATGTTTACATGATAATCGCAATGCTTGCATATGTTTCTCTAGAAATAGTTCGATTTTGGTGTATTAATTTTGTTTCAACCAAGCCTTTTGATTGGAATAGTGAAATGAGTGATGTTCAGTCTTGAGTTTTCTATGGTTTTGTATTCAATAGTGTTTGTCTTTTTGATGTCAAAAATGTCAGTGTTGAATTCTCGCTTATAGAATACAGGGTCTTGCAGAACAGTTGACCTTTAATGCAGTTATAAAAACAATAGTTTTAACTTAATCAACTGGAAAAGCAATATTCAATGGCTTCTATGCAACAAAAATGAATATAGTTTCTAATCTTTGCAAAAAGCCAACTTTATGATCCAGATTGATCAATCTGAGTACAATCTTGGGTTTAAAATTTGCCTGTAAAACATAATTACGCTATTTTAACCTAATTGAAACGCGTGGGTTTTTTTCTTATCGCCCCCTACTCGGTTTTAATATGCATGAAAGTATTTTCCTGACAATGAAGTATAATACAACGAATAATAATTATAACATCAATTTCTAAAATTTAGTCCTGGTATCTATGATGAGTTTATTTACAACCACTGGGTCGATGCCACTGCTTGTGGAGATTTATTTCCCCGAGTATATCACAAACCTAGTAGTCAGCACGTTTTGTGCTGACATGAATTATCATTGATATTGTTATATTTATAAATTATCTGTTTACAAAATTTATGAATTTTTTTGAAAAACTAAGGCTTTTTTACCTCAGGCATAGATAACCTGAGGTGTATTTGACAACACTTTTAGAAATTTTGGATCTCAATGCTCTTCAACTTCGTACTTTATTTGGGTTTTTTTTTTAACTTTTAAAGTTTGGATTCGAGCGTCACTGATGTGTCTTTTGTAGACGAAACACGCGTCTGGCGTATTGATTTAGTCCTGGTATCTACGATGAGTTTATTCTCATATATAGAACAATAACAAAATTGACATACATCACTTTTATACTCGACTTCGGTACTTGAAATCTAGTTCTAAATCTATTTTCAAATGGCTTGAAACCTTCAACTATTATAGTTAATATTTGACGTTTGAATCACTGAATTACTTTGTCGTTTCGACTATAAGTATCGTTAGCATATTCAAAAACAGTGAAGTAACCGTGGATTTGTTTCTTTTTGGTCTTTAAAGAAGTATCTACCGATTCAACGAGTCCATGACTTTTAAGTAACTGTATTGTTTGTGTACATTCTGAAAATAGTGCATACATTAAAGCTGTCCTTTCAATGTTGTCCGAAACATTTAAACTCGCACTATTATCTAAAAGACGCTTGATGATCTGTAATATCATATATGTATATAACATTAAAGTTGAAACTCCTGAGGTATTACAACAGTTCACATTGTGTCCTCCTTCAATTAAAAGTTTTGCAAGTTTGAGTTTCCCAAGAGATAAGGCATTCACTAATCAATGCTAAGGAACTTTCCATTTCCTGAATTTCATGACTTAAGCAATAAAGTTTAAACTTTATGTTAGACTTCTGTTTCAAAAAAACAATTAAAGGTGTGACGGATTGTCTAATCCTGTGTTGAATCAGGAAATGGCCATTGTTATATCATAGTTCGTTTCTGTGTGTGTAACATTTTTATGTTGTGTTTCCGTTGTGTCGTTTGTTTTCTCCTATATTTGAGTGTGAATTCTATAAGACGTGTCACGGTACTTTTCTATCCCAAATTCATGTATTTGGTTTTGATGTTATATTGGTTATTCTCATCGGATTTTGTCTATGCTTAGTCCGTTGCTATGTGTGTTACATTTGAATGTTGTGTCGTTGTTCTCCTCTTATATTTAATGCGTTTCCCTCAGTTTTAGTTTGTTTTCTCCGATTTTGGTTTTTTGTCCATAGATTTACGATTTTTGGACAGCGGTATACTACTGTTGCCTTCATTTAGCTTTATATACTTAAAGAATACATTGAACGTCATACCACCGTATGGTATGGTCAATAACGAGACTTTCAGGATATAACGCCTCCATTACAAATAAAAGTAGAAATGTCAAGTTTTATTTGTTGAGTCTTTTAGCGGTAACACTATTGTTAGGAATATGATACGTGTAAATTTGAGTTAAACATATGACGTTATAAAACCTACATGGAATGATAAATAAATAAAATTGAGAATGGAAATTGAGAATATGTCAAAGAGACAACAACCCGATCAAAAAGCAGAAAATAGCAGAAGGCCACCAATAGGTATTGAACGCAGAGCGAAAGTAGAATTACGAGTCGTGGTGACTACTGTATTTCGACCTAAAATGGTGTACGTTTACAAATTGTGACTGCATGTGATGCATCTCGAGAATTGTCTCATTGGCACTCATAACACATGTGCTTATATGTTAGACTCAGATCGACGTCCGGCCTCTAAACGACTTCTGTTTCTCAAATCGAAGTCCAAATCTGACGTCACATTCTCAACTCGACATTCAATTTGTAAATACTCTCATCGACGTCCAATGTGACGGCATGTATTGACAAAACTACGCCCGATTGATTGTAGTCATCTTTAATAGATGTCCAATATCATTAAATAATAAACTACTGGACTGTTTACACTCATTGATGTACATGTTTTGTAGGATTCAAACATTTATACATACTTTATAGATTAATCAAACCGAAATAAGTATCATGCATATTAAAGTTAATCTTGATAAGGTCATAGAATCGATCTATATAGTAGTGTGTCATTACTATTCATGTTAACTTAACAAATGACATGCATGTAAGTGTATGTCAAGGAGAAAGCAATCTAACGACAAAGAAAACCAAACGACATCTAGAGGACATTATTGAATCTTCAACAATAGACAAAATAAAGAAGTACAGCCAATTGTTTTTGTAAGATATATTTCAACAAATTGGAAATTGGAATAATGTTTTTTGTTGTGCTGTTACACAACTGTTTTAGTTTAAGCGGTAACACACATGTTTAACCCCGACATAATCTTTATGGGCCCGTACTGTAGTGGTTTTCGATGGTTTATGTCCGTTATATTTGTTTATTTTGGGAAAAAAATATAGATAATATAGTTAACTTTCTACTTTCAATTGTTTTCATTATTCATGTCATACCACATCTCCTTATTTTTATGTAATCTCTAAAATTAAAAAAAAAATATCACAACCTGGGTATATATTTAGTCTAGTATGTTATAAATTTTAAAAAAGACAAATTTTGTTAAATAGATCAATTTTGTCGCACATGATATGTATCATATGTCAAAATGTTTCAGCTGCTGTCGGTTCTGGTCAATTCTGTGTTCTGTGTCCAAAACGGACGTTGATATGAGAGGCTAAAAATTAGACGTCGTTTAGAGTAGCCAAAAAATTGACATCGATTAGATATGCATCAAATTGACCGTCAATTTGGAAGGATATTTCATTGTGACGTCAGATTTGGACGTCGATTTGAGAAACATGTAAAATTAAAACCGACAAATTACATAATACAAGCGCATACATGAACGTGAATAATCTACTTTACATCGATCCAAACTCGTACGAACAAGAACAACAAAACGACTAACAACATTGTACAATACAAATAAAAAACATCTGATTCAAAACAAAGGGGTTAAAAAAAATGAATGCATCAAATTCAATCTCTTTCTATGGAAATATATGCAAGCCTTGCGATTGCCAGTCAAACATTACTGAAAAGTCTAATTACTATGAAAGGTTTTTTTCCTATTGTTCGTCATTCTACAGAAACTAAAATGTATGTCTTAAGGTGGTACCTAACACTACAGGGAGATAACTCTGTAAAGTCAGCTAAACGTTCTAATTACGTTGCGTTTTTTAAGGGAATATTAAGCTTCTCAATGATCAAAATTACTGTCTGTCAAACTGCTATGTAACCAGTGTAATTTTTCTGATAAAATGGTTGGTTCAAATTTTTTGAAATTTTTATATTTTTGTCAAAGGATCAAAGTTAATACATAGTCAAAATTTTGTGCAAATTAAACGAGCCAAATTAATTTTAGTGAAAGTGTTCGGTACCACCTGAAACATGTAACATTTACATGTGTAAGAATATTAAGTGATAATCATTTCAGGTAATGGCTGTGACATAATAACATTTATATTAATTGATTTAACCTGAAGTTATTAGCGACATTTTGCTAACATCAGTATGACATACTTTACAGATTAAGGATGTTAACCCCTCAATTTAAAAAAAAAACAAGTTTGTTTAAAGACTATTATAAAGTAATAGCAGGTAAATAACTGTACTAAAAAAGAATGCGAGAAATAAATATCTCTAAATTGTTCATACATTTAACATTTGCAGGTTTAATCCTCCATTGTCTACATGAGAAAAGGCCTGTTCCAAGTTAGGAATATGACAATTGTTATTCATTCGTTTCATGTGTTTATGTTATTGAATTTGTCATTCCTTTTTGAATTTTCTTCGGAGTTTTGTATTTTTGTGTTTTATTTTGTTTGTTTGTTTGTTTTTTTTTTTTTTTTGTTTTTTTTTTTTGCAGCGTTTTAGTTTTATAAATTATGACAAAATAACAGAGATTTTATAAGATTTTCAAAAATGGCTATTCAGACTATATGAATTAAAACTACAAAAACCAAAAATGGCTTTATAGATTATTTTTTAATCGGGATTCCATTGCTTAAATTGAAGATTTCTGACAAAAAAGTCAATACAAGAATAGTGAGCACACTTAAATCCGACAATTTAAACATATATAAAAAATCAACTCCCAAAAATAAAGACTTATGAAGTTCCAAATAACGACTAATTTGAAACTGATCATTATAACCAACATTCCTAAATCATGGTTTTTAAAATATATTGAATTGCCAACTTAATAACATATAATTAAACAGTTACAATTGATAATGGAAATAGGGAATGTGTCAAAGAGACAACAAACCGACCAAAGAAAAGAAAACAGCCGATAGCCACCAATGGCCGCCAACACAGCTAGAAAATCCCACACCCGAAAAACGTGCCTCAGTTGGACTCTAAACACAAAAGTGTACTATGTCAGTGACAAAGTACATCATACTGAACTCCGAAATATATAAATGAACTAAAATTAAAAATCAAACAAGACTTAGAAAGGCCTAGGCTCCTGACATTGGACAGGCGCAGTAAAATCAGTTTAAAAGGATTCCAAGTCCGATGTCAGATAAGGTAATGAAAGCAACTAGGCCAAATGTCAATGATACATAAATTAGCAGAGAACTACTAGCAGTTACTGACATGCAAACTTCAAACCTCAATTAGACTTAAAAATTATGTCTTCATGATATGAAAATTGAGCACAATCACTCCCGTTAAGAGTTAATTACAATAACATCATTTAATAATTTAATGTTGGATGTAACGTGTCTTCTGATTGGCTGACGTTATTTTGTTATGAACCCATAGACATAATTTAGTCCTGTGACCGTGACGTAATCAACGTTTTTTCATGGTTTTCTACGGTTCAAAATGGAATTTAGAATTAAATTATAAGAAATGACTGTAATATTTTTTCTGTCTATTCGAAATAACATAAAAAATGTGGTGCACACTGTTAATAACCCGCTACGCGCGTTATTCAGTGTGCACCAAATTTTTTATGTTATTTCTTCATAGACAGAAAAAATATTACAGTAATTCCTTCAATAGTTCAGAAGAAAATAACCCGTATCTTTTTCTTTTTCTCTTTTTTAATATTAATTAAAATGCCGTCTCCGTCAGTGAAATACTACAGATTATGGACTGTAGATTATTACAGATTATTACAACAAATATTATAAACCCTCAACTACTATTCTGCAGAGTAAACAGTCGTAATTCTAACGACAATAAACAATAAAAAAGCTATGTTCTTGATAGCCATGTCAGTTCCAGGTGTTGAATGTAACAAATTGCTTACTTTGCCTATATAGCATCTATAGACTATATATCGTACAATTAAAATACAAAATCAATTCTGTTATGGTTGAAAAAAAAGCAATTGCTTTCAATACCTAATGGTTACTAAAAGAGGGACAAGTTACCAGAGGGAGAGTCAAACACATTTAGAAAATAAACTGACAACGCCATGGCTAAAAATAAAAAGACAAACAGACAAATAATACTCCTTAATAATAGAAAGTGTATACTAACTCATACTCCATCTTGAGAGTCACAAAATATGCTTCTCATTTGTATATTTCGAGTTTCTATATAGCACTTTGCGATACCATCAAATGAACGTTTTAGGAGCTAAACTTTTCAACATGAGTAGCTCCAGGTTTATATTGAGCACATTGACACAATTGTATATTCTATTTTGATCACAGAAAAAAATATTATGTTACAAATACATGCCATAGATAATTGAGATTGTTATTGAGGCAGAATCTTCGCAATAACTTCCATGATACTATGCAACTGATAAAGTAATCGCTGTTTAGTTTGCTCTGTTTTGTTGGGGTGGGGGATATGTGATTTAGAAAGGTTTTTTAATAAAATGCATGAGGTCAAAAATTGGCATACATAAACAAATAACAATCTTTTTAACAATATGTTTAATAAAAATAAAATAACAAAAATATAAAATAATTATCAGGTCGCCTTGAACAATCCATCATTAACCATATAACAATATTTTAACTTCATGTTTGTATAACTATGATATAATTGCATGCTCGTGTTATATCCAGATAGAATTAATAACTACCAAAAAGAGAATTGTCCTTAGATTTGGTTCTCTTGCTACTTGAACATGTATTTACCGAGTCCATCAGTCCGTGGCTTTTAAGTAACTGTATTGTTTGTTTACATCCTGATAACAATGCATACATCAGTGCTGTTCGTCCAGGTAAATCAACTGCATACAGATTTGCTTTATTTTCTAGTAGACACTTGATGAGCTGTAATTTCTTTGGTATATGTTCGTTTACTACTTTTAGAATACTCGCAAGCATAAGAGGTGTAACACCCAATGAATTACAGCAATTAACATTTTGTCCTCCTTCAATTAAAAGTTTAGCAAGTTTCATTTTCCCGTCAGATAGTGCGTTTATTAATGTATTTTCCATTCTTTGAATTCAAACACTATTGAACGACGACAATAGAACTATATATTATACGTCTCTTTCTACAAAGTCAAAAAGCTGTGAATGAATCTTTCCTTCTCTTTTCTGCCTTAAGTAACAAGTAATACGTCATAGCTTAAGAAGTACATTACATAGGTTTCTAGAGTATTACGCTTTAAGTTAAATACGTCTAGTTAAAACTTAATCATCAACACCAAGTATAACCTTCACAATTTTGTAGATTGTAGTATAACCTTAGATTTACAAGATAAAGTTACGAGTTCGCACGAAACCTTTAATGTTTTCAGGAGAAAAAAATATGTTCTGCTAATTGAGACCTAATATATTGAATGTTTTGTTTCACACAAAGGAAATTATTTTGACAAGTAATAATTATTTAGAATCATGACATAATAATGCCTACTTTCTTTTGATATTCTACGTCATTTCAAAGAAAGTGAAAATAATTGGTGATAAACATTTTCAATTTCTACACTAATTCCGGTTTCATAACATTAGAATGACCAATGTAGTAGTATCGACGACACGTTTATATACCCGAGGGTATTACTAGCCCAGTAGTCAACACTTCGGTGTTAACATGAATATTAATAATGTGGTCATTTTATTAAATTTCCTGTTTACAAAACTGCAATTTTCGAAAAACTAAGGATGTTCTTATCCCAGGTATAGATTACCTTAGCCGTATTTGACACCACTTTTTGGAATTTCGGATACTCAATGCTCTTCAACTTTGTATTTGTTTGGCTTTATAAATATTTTGATATGAGCGTCACTGATGAGTCTTATGTAGACGAAACGCGCGTCCGGCGTACTAAATTATTATCCTGGTACCTTTGATAACTATTATATACTATTTAGCTTCCAGCCTTACTAAACGACAAAAGAAAAACCACAATTCATTGCTTTCTTTGATGTTTTTTTTTTTTTTTTTATAACGTGTAACTTTTTTAATGTTATTGAAATCAGTAAAAAACAATAAACAATGTTTCTGAAGACATAAACACTAATTTGTGAACAATCTTGATTTTGAAATCTCGGAAAAAAGTAAAATCACAAAAAATCCCTAATCAAATGGCAAAATCAAATGACAAAACACTTTAAACTAATGGACAACAACTGTTATATTCATGACTTGGTACAGACATTTTTAAATTTAGAAAATAGCGGATTGAACCTGGTTTTATTTTATAGCGCTAAACTTCTCACTTGTGTGACAGTGACATCAAATTTCATTATATTTTCAACGATGCGTGACACAATAGGTAAAAAAAAGTCAAAATATTGGTACATCAGTCATCAATGTGTAACAATCTTAAAACAAACAAACATTTAACAAAAAAGTACAAAAAGCATCTATCAAATTCAAAAATCACAGTCATTGCTACGCATATTGACGTCAGAACATTTAAACGTCACTTAGGAAGAAATATAAAATAATTTTGTCGTTCAAAGTATTTTCCAAAAACATATTATTTCACATGGGGAATGGTGGTACACAGGGTTAAAAAATCAAAAGTTATGTAAGAACTAATTTTTAAAAACACTTTAACGGAAAACAGAAACATTGTAGAATATTGTCAAATTTTGAGAAACTATATTTATTATATTCATGTGCATCTTTTCACAAAACAACGTAAGTTACTCAAATGTTCAGAGGTTTTCTTCAAATACGTTTCAAATGACCAATTCGAAGTAGACTCCTCTTAGACTTATGATATTTGGACCCTTCAAATTGATATCTCTGTTGTCGCCACTAAAATGAAAATATCTCTTTAAACTATTCATTGATTCTAATGTGATGTGCAAAAACAAGACATTATGAAGCTGTTATTAATTTAAAACTGTTGTGCGTTTTGTGTGTTGATAAGTATAAATTAAACTTTCACGGCTGTTGTAGAACATTTATAGAAAATCTGATTATATAAGGTTAAATTATGGAACCAGTTTATAGAAAAAAAATAGATAAAGGAGAAGAATGATCTCTGGTGATCCCGAATGGTATGCTTATGTCTTTTCTTTAATTGTGCATGATAACAATTAATCGAGGTACTAAGGTACTGAACATCGGATGACAGGCACGTTATGTTGGATGATGCATAAATGACAGGCGGTAATATAAAACCTCTCAGACAAAAATGTATATCGTACAATTATTCATAAACATGATATAAATGGCATACTCATCGCATAAATATTTTTTCGATACGTGTGCATATATATCAATGGTTTTGTAACTTTTATATATATTATTCGATAAGATAACACCGCCCGGGATTCGAAATCATGCATATTAATACAATTTATCTAGTCTGTTCTAACTCAATATTGTGACGGGTATTTATTAAGAAATTAATTCGTAACAAGCGATAAAGAATGTAATTTTACACTCCATAACATCTGCATATCATACGAAATTCATTCGTTTATCAGTATAAGTGTGAAGAAATTATTGCGGCAAAATAAAACCGGTATGGACTCTTAAGGTTACATCTGATGTAAACATGAATTGATTATGAGCCCATTTGACCAAATAAATTCGCTGCTTGCAACATTTTAAAGGGACAAAACACTAAAACGGTAAAAATGACGTCACCAAAACTCATCGTTGCTGACTTTTTGTGGTAGTGAGCATTGTTTTTAAGTTTCATAACATTTGGTTGAGGCAAATTAAAGTTAGTGATTGAAAACGAAAATTTCAATTTGAAAAGGAACTAATTCTGAAATGGTAAAAGTGACGAAACCCGAATTCACACTTGGTCTGTGTTTGGTGGTTATGATCATTGAGTATAAGTTTTTTTAATATTTGGTATTGACAAACTAAAGTTGGATAACGGAAACCATTTTTGGTACGTATGTAGATATATATCTACGGACGGACAGACGTACAAGTGTAACGCTTAATGCCACCTCCCCTGTGGCGGGGATAAAACATGTATATGATCAGATCTTATTGTAAATAAAAAGCTAAGGTCGAATTTGTTAAAAAAAATTCAAATATTATCAATCGATAATTCTTTTTGCTGACTGCAAAATGTTGTTGAATAACACCAGTCATTACAGGCAATTTCATTATGTATTGTAAGTCATATATTTAGTTACCATAAATACTTCATAATTTTCGTCTATATATATGTAAGAAGATGTGGTATAAGTGCCAATGCGACAACTCTCCAGCCAAGTCGCAATTTGTAAAAGACATATATTCCGTTTTGTGCTTTTTATAGGGATTAAGATTATAACACAACGTTTTACCTATTATTTCTGTTTGTTTTGTTCCCGCATCGTTGTCAATACTAGTGAGAGGCTAACTAGCTGTAAAACTAGGTTTATTCTACCATTTCTACATAAGAAAATATATGTTCCTAGTCAGTAATATTACAGTTGTTATATATTCGTTTGATATGTTTGAACTTTTGATGTTGCCATTTGATGAGGTAATTTGCGTTTTGAATTTTCCTCGGAGTTCAGTGATTTTATTTTTTATGAGAAGCGGAAGATACCAAAGAGATATTCAAATTATGACGTCCTATAGTGCACGAAAACACGTGGTTAAAACGAAACATCAAGCATTAATCTACTATACACAACATTAACAATATTACTGAGCACATCAACCCACTTCAACGACTGGGGATGATAACATGAGCTCTGTAAATAAACTCATCATAGATACCAGGACTAAATTTTGTATATACGCCAGACGTGCGTTTCGTCTACAAAAGGCTCAAATCGAATCCAAAAAAAGTTAAGAAAAGCCAAATAAAGTACAACGTTGAAGTGCATTGAGATCCAAAATTCTTAAAAGTGTTGCCAAATACAGCTAAGGTAATCTATGCCTGAGGTAGTGTTTGCACATCCTGACTCCAAACGGAAGACCATGCTACCGTATTGATCATGTAATTACATATTTTGGAAAAAGTTTCATTCTAGAATGTGTCATTCCAGGGAAAAGGGAAAAAGTATTGGTAACGACAATTAGAACACTACATCCTCATCTGTGAAACAAATATCAAATAAGTTATAAACCAACCAAACTCAAAGAGAGGACTTTCAGAGAAGCTGTGGTTGTGTAATCCATAAATTTAGATACGACTCATGGCTGTTTATTGATGCTGAAAAATATTATTTCTACACAACATAATTTGAACACTTGAGCAAGATCCATGTATGTTGTCTTTATCGGTGCTAACATTCATTTTGTACTAAGTTAAAACTTAAGGTTTTTCATCTTGCTGATACTATTGAACTTTGGTAAAGCTTACATATAAGATCGGGCTTCTCTCATTCTGTTTGTGAAGTCGCCACAGTGAATTAATTCAGGATCGGTTGTCAGTATTGTATGACCTTTCCGTGTGGTGCTTTCTCTGTGTGCTTCGTACGCATCTGATTTGCCAACTCTTTTTGAAATTATTATTGAAAAAGAGGGACAAAAGATACCAAAGGGACAGTCAAACTCATAAATCTAAAACAAACTGACAACGCCATGGCTAAAAATTAAAAAGACAAACAAACAACAGCACACACGACACAACATAGAACACTAAAGAATAAACAACACGAACCCCACCAAAAAACTAGGCGTGATCTCAGGTGCTCCGGAAGGGTAAGCAGAACCTGCTCCACATGCGGCACCCGTCGTGTTGCTCATGTCATCACAAATCCGGTATATAGTCTAATTCTGTAGGTCACATTCATGAAAGGGAAGGGGATTGTAGTTACGACGTAAGGAACATATCCGATATCATTTGTGAAACGGTTATTCCATAACGGTCAACCAACTCGTGATGGCGTCTGTAAAATTTACGAAGGGATGCTTTCAACTTCACCATTTGGAAGAGTTGTGTGTTGAGCTGGTTTACATCTAGGTCATACCATTCACACCTAGGCTCGCTACATTGGTTTATGAAAAATGAGAATGTGTTTAATACTGTTGTCTAAATTAACCTCGCTCGCGTATGTGAAATGATGAAATATAAAATAATTCATAAAAGTTTGACACCAAGAAAAAACATAATAGTAATATTTTTATACATATGTCAAGATGTCGACTAAAGCTAATTGCAAATATTAAAAAAGGGTTATCACATTGTGTGTTAACATAAAAGGTAACGTCAATGAAAAAAAGATCACATTTAATGCCAAATTAAAATTAACAAGTTACAAAAAAAAGACTGCGTCTTAAATCTCAGGTCGCAATATTTCAAGAGGACTTTTTCAGAATACATTTTAGCAATATTTTTTAAAATATTTTTTCTAACATAGCAATTGCATATTGTCATCTCAAAAAATCATACATTCGACAACATGGGCAATTCATCCTAATTCAAAATATCTTACTGCAGAATAATTTGCCCGAAAGCTGTCTACATGTGAATGGTACATGTACCTGATTGTCTATAAGCTGCAATACCGACACAATTTAGAACCAAACAAAAAGTTTAATTTCGATTATTGTACCCTATACACAAACTTCTAGAATAAACGAGAATCGTTGAAAGCACCTCATAGAAGTTATTACCGTTAAAACGAAACGAACTAACAACACCATAGAACAAAACGAAAAAAAAAGACAAAAGACAAACATCAGTTTACACAATACAACATAGAAAACAAAATTCTAGCAAATTTGATCAAACCAAAAACTTAAGCTAATCTTAGGTGCAGTCGAAGCGGAACAAAATATCTTTCCTCTTATGGTACTCGTTGTAACACTCGTGTAAGTACAAATTCAGTCATATGTATATTTCAGTGTCATAATCGAACAACAAGCAAGCAGATTATAGTTCCGACAACTGGAGTACACTCTTCGTTGTCTGAGAACATTGTTTACCACGTACTATGTTTGATTGGGGTCTTTCCGTTTCGAGATTTCCTCGGAGTTCGATATTTTTCATGTGTTTTTCCTTTTTTCATACAATGTTTCAGATATTGTTTTTCATCTTTTTTTTATTTAACCCTTGGATTTTCTGACCATAAGAAAATAGATACAAAAACTCAGATATGTCTGGTCAAAATGGGAACGTTGAATTTGATCTTAACGATAAGGAAATACACGTTATTTACATGCTACAAATAAGTGTACTGACAGGAGCGATACAACGGACGGACATGTTGAACAGAATCGTTTGGCCTTTCTTAATCACCTAAATTCAACCCTTTTTATAGACTTGGGTTTCTATTGGTTTTAATATAATGTGTCTTAGTAATGATTTGTGGATTTGTTTGATTTTTGCGTTTGAATCGTCAGTTATTCGACTTATGAGTTTTTAATTTCCCCGTCGTATCTTTAATTTTTGTTCACCAAACATCAATGTCAAGTGGTAGTCGAAAATTATGTCCTTTATCTCGTTTGTCCTAATTCGCAGAACATTTTATTTCCTGTTTCCTGTTATTTTTAGTTTTCTGTTGCCTTAACATTGAGTATGTAGCTTAGTGATAATAAGGGAATAAATCGATACAGATTATCATGCTTATAATCACAACTTGACAATAAGGAGGCGTGATATTAAAGTCAATGAGACAACTACCCACCAAAGTTTAAATAAAGGGGGTGCAAACAAGTCTGCTTTCGCTGCCAGAAAGCGCTGTCGTCCAAATTAGTTGTTAAACCAGTATAACTACTGAGGTCCCGAATGAAATAAATACACGGTATGCACTACTTTAACAATAGCTTAGTTATATACAAAAAACACACTAATGTATCAAATGATTACCTAGCTACCTCCAATTTATTGTTTTACCGTTTCAGCTGCAATATGGTTAGTTAAATATGAGTTATCGCTCTTTTATCAAAAAATAAGTCCTAATTATAGTTGTTAGGTATTTGTATCTGGATAGCGAATTAATTAATGCTCATCCAATCTAATCTATATAACGGAGATACGAAACTATTTTCTTAGACGAAAGACGAGTATCTTGTCAAACAACCTAGTCTTGCTTTTTTACCGGGTTTATCCTAACGCGAGTAACACAACGGGTACAACATGTGCGGCAGAATCTGCCTTCCCTCCCGATCACCTGAGATCATCCACGGTTTTGGTGGTGTTTGAGTTAGAAAAAATTATGTTGTGTTTTGTTGTTTGTCTGTACATATAAAAAAGAAGATGTGGTATATGATTGCCAATGAGACAACTATCCACAAAAGACCAAAATGACACAGACATGAACAACTATAGGTCACCGTACGGCCTTCAACAATGTCTGTTTGTCTGTTTTTTTTTGTAGCCATTAGTTATTTCCGATAAATGAGTTTGAATGTCTGTCCCTCTAGTATCTTTCTTCTCTCTATTGTAGGTTGGAGTAAACCATACTTTGGTTCAGTTCTTACTGCATAAATAGAATATTGTTTAACAAAAATCTGGAAACCAAATTCTTGTAATTATACGAAAACTAACTGGTTGTGAGAAAAACTAGTGACACTTTTTAGTACACCAGGAAATAAATAGAATTTGTTCTGTGTTATGGAAACTGAATGATATTTGATCTGTTTATTTCCCAGAATATGAAGAGAAGAATTGTCAATTGTCAACCATTAAAAATGCAAACGCTTAGATATATGCCATCACTGATTGTAGTATAAATAAAGCAAAACAAAGAGGGGCGTATGAGGGGAGTAATATCATTGTCTAGCCACTTAGAGTACAAAAACTTAAAATAAATTCTTTCAAACCTTTCTGTGCTTCTTTGTTAAATATTTGTTTCTTTTTGTTGTAATTGAGATTTTGACACGGTGATGACTCCTGTACCTCTATTTTGACAATTTAACTTATTATATAAAACAAATAAGATGTGGTATGATTGCCAAGGAAACAACTGTTCACAAGAGAACAAAATGACATTAACAACTATAGGTCACCGTACGCACTTCAACAATGAGCAAAGCCCATACCCCATAGTCAGCTTTAAAAGGCCCCGATAAGAAAATGTAAAACAATTCAAAAGAGAAAACTATTCGTTTGTTTTGTTCACACATCGTTGTAAATTTAATGGAATTTGATGCGACATACAAGTGAGAGGTTTGGTGCTATAAAACCCGGTTCAATCCACCATTTTCTACATTTGAAAATGCCTGTACGAAATCAGGAACAGGACAATTGTTGTCCATTCGTTTGATGTATTTTATCATTTGATTTTTGTCATTTGATTAGGGACTTTCCGTTTTGAATTTTCTTCGGAGTTCAGTATTTTTGTGATTTTCCTTTTTACAACACATATTGTATCAAAATTTCTTTTTGGGTAAAGCTGTTAATTATTCATCAATATATTTCACACGATATCAACTTGAGGTTTTCTAGTTTTTATGTTTTGCTAATTGGGATATGAATTTTAAAACCCTAACGCCAATGCACAAGAACAAATGTCATGATATAAAAATGATGTTCAACAAAATTATCTTTAATAAACATCAAAAGTATGTTATTTGGTACACTTCTTATTATACTTTTTAATTTTGAATTCAATCTAGCAACAATGTGACCTTATCCTTTCTTTTCCTTTGCTTTCAAGAAAATACATTTCTAAACAAGAATGTATGCTCTTTCTCTATTCCGTTAATCAGTTGACTGAGGAATTTAGGTACATTACATACATAAAAGTTCAAATCGTAATGAACATGTGTACTAATTGTAAAGTTTAAGTAAATACAATTATAATTAAACTGTTTTATCCAAAACCTTCGGCATTTAAATATATGTATTCATATTTTCACAGTCCACCGTAAAAAAAAATCTTGAAAAACGCCTGGGCGGACGAAGAGATCCTTAACAAAACCCAATCTTACTATTATTACTGGGAAATACATATCAATGACCATATAGCGAGGCAACATTCGGGGGAAAGACTTAGCACAACCCTAATAAGACAAACTAACAATCCCTTGACATAGTATTGCTATCACCTTTCTTATAATAGTGAAGGGTGAGATTAAGTTTAAAAGTGTGAAATTAAAATTTTAATTTAAACCACAAAAACTTTTATGCAATCTCTTTTTCACAATGCAATGAATTCGTATTTCATGAACAGCACAATGCCCATTGGTTTCAAGGCCTCATGCGTGTCCAAAATAACTACTAGCGCATAAATTATCATTATTATCTATTAGCGGATACTTCTTTCAAGAATAGAAAGGACATGTTACATCATGAAAATACAAATAGGGAAAATCATTTGAACATATTCATGATTTTAATGTGAATTATTTTTATTCATATACAAATATAGTAGGTAGTTAAGTGGCCTACGGTAGAATAAAGTGTGACATTGCAAATAAAACACAATGTGCACCTTCAATTGAAGTTAATAATATCTTATACTAGATTTGCATTTCTTAAAAACCTGATAAGAATTAGGATTTATTTAAGTATATGTCAATTTCACAAACAGGAGAACATATCAGGTTACATAACGAATTAGACTATTTACCGGATTTGTTATAATATGAGTAACACGACGGGTGACATATGTGGAGCAGGATCTGCTTACCCTTCCGGAGCACCTGAGATCACCCCCAGTTGTTGTTTGTTTTGTTTTTTGGAAGGAGGGGGGTTCGTGTTGCTTATATTAAGTTTTATATCTTGTGTCATGTGTACTATTGTTTGTCTGTTTGTCTGTTTGTCTTTTTCATTTTTAGCCATGGCGTTGTCAGTTTATTTTCGATTTATGAGTATGACTTTTCCTATGGTATCTTTCGTCCCTCTTTTACAATTATGATTTATAATACATTTTTCCATATAAGGTGTAACAACAGATGCAACAAGAGAAGAACTGCTTAAACCTCAACAACATCTTTTTTTCAAATATCATTTAACGAAAGCGACGTATTCCTCAGTAATTAGTTGTTTCTGTGGTCATTTGAATTTTTTTTTTCTTTCGTTTTCGTTTTTATTTCACGCTTTGTTCTCTCTTTTATTGATTGAAATCATTTCATATCTTGTTATGTATTTTTGGTTTTTTGTCGATCCACTGGCAAGGTTCAAACATTCTACGGCCATAGTCAGATTTTATGGATTTTAACCTTCTTTATATTACCATTGCAATTGCTTAATTTTTTTTAACTCAGTCCTTTGATTTGCAAGACATTGAATCTAATTTAAAACTATAGTATCTGGACAATTATAAAATGTTCTCTAATGTTTGTGCTATTTTCACATTTCTTGATCGGTGTAAGAAAAATATTTCTCCCCACTAGTGAAATATCTGTTCTCAGCAAATGATTAGTCAAAATGTTTTGTTTTCTTCTGAACTTTCCTATTGTGACGTCATGAAAAAAGGCGACCATGTCTGATGACGTCGCATATTAAGAACACATGTTTCTGAAAGTCTTTGAAAAAGAAGGACAAAAATCATCAGAGAAACAGTTTCCGAAATTATAACTCGTGTATTACGATATAGCTCCACTCTCAACAGTTAAATCTTAATCATTTAAAAAGCTCGGCAAACCTAGCGCTTTAAATAATAAAATTTAACTGTCTCGAGTAGAGAAGTATCGTAATACATTTGTTGCAGTGTAGGAATCAATATATATGCATTATTGAAACAACTTTTAAAGATTAAAGGTAAAGAACATATTTGTCGCTATGAAAAATACAAAAGGATAAATGCAACAATAAAATAAACAAGACATAATAACAACTTATATAACTATTGTTTTATTCATTTCGTGCCCATTTTCAGAGTTTTTTTTCTTTGCGTCATCTCTTTTTGCGATATGAAATATGAATATGTAAATAACGAAAACAATCAACCCTACTCCAACTTCAACAGAGTTCAATGTGTATCGCATAGCTTCAATATCATACAATGCGCATGCTCCTTTTGTTCCACAGGAAGTACTCCATTCTTTACATACACTGTCAAACAAGTGACCAAACACTATCGGTGCAGGGATGAAAACTAGAAGTAAACAATAAAAAATATTTAGGATTAATGTATGACGGTTTTCCACTTGAGTAACTAACCACGTTTTAGAGAGAATGTTGTTTACGATAAACTTCCGGAACAGCATAATGTTGTATTTTTTTTCACTCTTTGTGGTATTTTTTCAGACCGTCTGTTCTGTTTTCGATACAATGGTATGCATAGCTTATTATTGATATACACGCTATATTCCAATGAGGACGTTTACTGAATTATAAAATCTAATACATTGGATTACAGATACCATAATCACTAAATGTGAATTTGTGTTTTTTATTAAGTATATAATACATTGTAATAAACAGTTTACCTTATTAGTACGTATATTTTACAAGAAGTTATGTAGATTTTGTTTTGAAGTATAAATTAGAATATTTTGTGTTACAGCTGCTTATTATTTGAATGAAATTTGTACACAAAGGTTTGTTTTTCTAAAGGTCCTTTTTTTGGAAACAACACAACGGCATTTATTTAGTTGATAGAAATCAATACTATAATAAATTTGGCAAAACTTCATTATGCTTGTGATGTTGGAATGAAAATGTCTTCCATTTATATATTAACTCCGTGAAATTGCACCCCATTGATAAATTTGACATTTCAAAAACAAATTTACCATCGCAAAAAGCATGGCATGTTTGGGTAAACTTTTAAATCAGATGAGACCACCCCTTGCTTGTTTCGTTCTAACAATTTAGGAAAGGTTGAATTTAATTCGAGAAATTTATTTTTAAAATGAATGAAATAGAGAACGTCATCTTTTATGAAACATGTTTCTATTTTTCTTATCGGTCAAAAGGAAATGATAGAAAAGTGTCTGCTTCCACAATTTTAACATCATATTATGGCTATAACAAAATATTTTGCTCAAAAATTAAATACTCTTTTTCGGTTGACATGTTCTTTATTGCCAATTATTTCGAGAGTTTGAGAGCGATTTTATTTTTTGGTAATTGTATTTTGGTTAATTTTATTCGTGAGTAAATAAGCGTGGTGTAAAATATGCGGAACCGGGAAATTAAATATCCACAAAAATGCCTTTTTTATACTCCATCCAGGAATGTTGGAACCCACAAAACAAACATCTATCTAAACTATTAGTTCTTAATTGGTAACACAATCCGTTTAAAACTCTGACATCAACTATGCATCTTATATGTTAAGATAAAAAAGTAGTTACCTGTGAGTGATAAAATGAATGATTGCATTCCAAAAGCAATCGACTTGTCTCGATCATCTAGTGACCTAAAATAAAATAATAAAAACTGATTCATTCTTTGTATGGTACTTGTTAATTTCAAAATCATACAGTAATGATATTGTGATAAACAACAAAATTTGCCAATCCATCCACCAAAGTTGACCAGATTATGGTGTATATTGTATATAAAGGTCTCTTAATGCAACTCACATACAAGTGAGAGGTTTAGATATCTATAAACATGGTTTAATTCTCCATTTTCTACTTTAAAAATGCCTGTACCAAGTCAGGAAGATGACAGTTGTTTTCCATTCATTTGATTTTATTCACCATTAAAATGTTATATTCACCATTAACATGTTATATTCACCATTAACATGTTATATTCACCATTAACATGTTATATTCACCATTAACATTTTATATTCACCATTAACATGTTATATTCACCATTAACATGTTATATTCACCATTAATATGTTATATTCATTATGAAACAGTACATTTTATTATGGCTTGAACTATAATTATGTTCATCCTTTATTACATGGTTATCCTTTTTTTATATAGATTAGACCGTTGGTTTTCCCGTTTGAATGGTTTTACACTAGTAATTTGGGGGTCCTTTATAGCTTGTTGTTCGGTGTGAGCCAATGTTACGTGTTGAAGGCCGTACATTGACCTATAATGGTTTACTTTTTTAAATGGCTATTTGGATGGAGAGTTGTCTCATTGGCACCCACACTACATCTTCCTATATCTATTATGTAAAAACATAACAGAGCACAATAAATAAAAATATACAATGCATTTAAAAACTGAAATTCAATAAAGCCTCACTGTTTTCATATCAAAACTGTTCTAGGTGTTAGGAACATAACATGAAAATCAGTTGGTTTAATCAAAACACGATTAATGGCATGTATTACTTATAATATTCGGAAACAAAAACAATAGAACTTGTATGCAGAATCTTAGATCAAAGAGCTCTTACTCAAATTCAAACATGATCATTACATTCTTTGAATGCATTTGATGTTTGTCTAGGTGATACATATATCATTTAAATAGTGTTTCGTAGTTTTTATCATTTAATACAACCCGTCATTGTGTTATTCAAATTGTTTGAAGTCTTGTCTTTAATTTTTGCTAATGTTGTTTGTTTATATGCCTTTTTGTGCTTCGTTGCATATTTAATTGTTTTATAGTGATTAAGATTATAACACAATGTTGACTACTGTAGCCCTATTTTTAACATTTTGTCCTGATATTTCTGTATGTTTTGTTCACACATCGTTGTCAATATAATGAAATTTGATGCGACTTTCATACAAGTGAGAGATTTACCTGGCTATAAAACCAGGTCTTAGTCACCATTTTGTACACAAGAAATTGCCGGTACCACGGCAGGAATATTACTGTTGTTATCCATTCGTATGATGTGTTTGAGTTTAAGATTTTGTCATTTGATAAGGAACTTTCCATTTTGAATTTCCCCTAGAGTTCAGTATTTTTGTGATTTTTAATTTTTATACAATTTAAGTTACTTACTTGTACAGCCCTTGGATGGTGTAAACTTCCCAAAAAAACGTGTATGGTGTAATGGTGTAAGGTGTATGGTGCAATGGTGTAAGGTGTATGGTGCAATGGTGTAAGGTGAATGGTGTTATGGTGTATGAGGAATGGTGTGAATGTGTAACGTGTGATCGGGAATGGTGTGAATGATGGTGTACGACATTTTATCAGTTGAAAACGAAGTTCTTTTTATTTTATTTTTTTTTTCAAATTGTAAACATAAACAATAATAATTAAAATGTCAATTGTTCTTGAACAATTGAGAGGTCTTTCCTTTTGTAATGTAAAATACATGTTCCAATAGACGTAGAATGTATTGAAAAGTTCAAGGTCAACCTCAAAAAGCTTTAAAACACACTGAAAATCCTTTAAATAAGCTCAAAAACACATAATTCGCTATCTGGGACATGACCTTGACCTTTGACCTTGTGACCTTTGTCAAGGTCATTAGTCCCCAATGTCATTGCTGAAGACCCCATGGGTCTAGGACCTTTGGTTATATAGTAAAAGCTGATTTTGTCTTTTCAGAAACCTAAATCAGGGGTTATGCCCCTTATAGAAAGGTCAAATCTCTTCGGTCAAAATGTAACAAAGTTGCGCCTTAATGACCCAAACATTTTCCACTATTCAAAACTTCTGTAAGTATAATGGTTTCTGAGATTATCCCATAACAAGGTGTTAGGTCAAAGGTCAAGGTCAACATACAAATTTGACCTTGAGGTATTTTTCAAAGATACATGAATTGATGATGATTGGTGAAGATCCTAGGTGTCTACGACTTACGGTTTCTGAGTTTTGGTGGCCAACCGACACCGGTTAATTTTGATAGGGGCATAACCCTACCAATGAGTCGTTGAATCTTTTCGATCCAAATGTAATGAAGAACCGGGGTCTGGTCCTGAACAAATTTCACCCTTCGGTTTTTTTCTACCTATTACGGTTACGGTGTTGGAACGATAACAAGGTTTTTGGGTTTTGGAGGGATAACTCCGAACCGACAAAATATTTCGACTAACAGGGTGAGTTCCAGATAGGTATTCATGACACCAATACAAAGTGTGAACATGAAAGCGACAGGTCTTACGGTTAACGCGGCTAAATTTGTCAAAGTTTGGCGGAAAAAGAATAATAATAATTAAAAACCAATTCTTCAGAGAACAATTGAAGGTCTTTCCACCTCGATAATAAGAATGAAATTTAAAAAACGATGTCACTCCTTGTTGATGTTATTTGGTTATTCAAATTGATATAAAAAATAAGACTAATAGGTATATGCAGAAGACTTGAAATTATTTTTAGCAAAGGTCAAAATCTAGAATGTCAAATTGACCTTTGACCTTGGCCTCAATTTCAAGGTCATAGGTCACGGATCTCAAATCAAAAGACCCCAGGTCAATCATTTGTATGGTTGTGGAGAAATACTGATTTCAAATACATAAGGGGAGAAAACTCCTATAAGGGTTAACAAAAACACTTCGACTGAAATAGATTGAAGTTGCGCCTTTTTGTAAACAGCAATTTGGCAAACAAATCATATCATTTACTGTAACAGTTTCTTTTGAATAACGATAACAAGCAAAATTCAAAATTTATAACATGACCTTGACCTTTGACCTTGATCTCAATTTCAAGGTCATAGGTCAGTGAACACAAAACGGAAGACCGGAGGTCAATCACTTGTATGGTTGTGGAGAAATACTGATTTGAAATACATAAGGGGAGAAAACTCCTATAAGGGTTAACCAAAACACTTTGACTGAAATAGGTTGAAGTTGCGCCTTATTGTAAACAGTTATTTAGCAAACACATCATATCATTTACTGTCACAGTTTCTGTGGTATAACGATAACAAGCAAAATTCAAAATTAAGAACATGACCTTGACCTTTGACCTTGACCTCAATTTCCTTCAAATGGACCAAGGACTTCATATCAAAAGACTGTAGGCCTCTACGATTTATAACGTATGAATTGATCCAACAAATCGCCTATCTTAAATTTTCAAAGGGAAATAACTCCCATAAGATGTCTTCCGATCACTAAAGTCAAAATAAACCAAATCATTCTCAAGAGTAGACGAACAATTTGGTGAAAACAGTTTGCTAAAATCTATTACGGTTTTAGAGATATAGCGATAACAAGAAAAAGGGGACGCAGGGAGATAACTCCTATAAGAATAAGTGTTCGATCACACAGGGTGAGTTTTGAAACCCCCATTACTGTACAACATCATTGGCCAAAAAATCCATTCGATATGTTGTAAGACAAAAAAGCATCTCAGACGGCAGAAGAAAAAAAAAAAAAAAAAAAAAAAAAAAAAAAAAAAAAAAATAATCAGAAGAAAAACAAAAGGTCTTTCCACGAAAAGTGGAAAGACCTAATTAAAAACCAATTCTTCAGAGAACAATTGAAGGTCTTTCCACCTCGATAATAAGAATGAAATTTAAAAAACGATGTTATAAAATGTCAGTCCTTGTTGATGTTATTTGGTACTTCAAATTGATATAAAAAATAAGACTAATAGGTATATGCAGAAGACTTGAAATTATTTTTAGCAAAGGTCAAAATCTAGAATGTCAAATTGACTTTTGACCTTGACCTCAATTTCAATGTCATAGGTCAGGAATCTCAAAACAAAAGACCCCAGGTCAATCATTTGTATGGTTGTGGAGAAATACTGATTTCAAATACATAAGGGGAGAAAACTCCTATAAGGGTAAACCAAAACACTTCGACTGAAATAGATTGAAGTTGCGCCTTTTTGTAAACAGCAATTTGGCAAACAAATCATATCATTTACTGTAACAGTGTCTTTTGAATAACGATAACAAGCAAAATTCAAAATTTATAACATGACCTTGACCTTTGACCTTGATCTCAATTTCAAGGTCATAGGTCAGTGAACACAAAACGGAAGACCGGAGGTCAATCACTTGTATGGTTGTGGAGAAATACTGATTTGAAATACCTAAGGGGAGAAAACTCCAATTAGGGTTAACCAAAACACTTTGACTGAAATAGGTTGAAGTTGCGCCTTATTGTAAACATTTATTTAGCAAACACATCATATCATTTACTGTCACAGTTTCTGTGGTATAACGATAACAAGCAAAATTCAAAATTTAGAACATGACCTTGACCTTTGACCTTGACCTCAATGTCCTTCAAATGGACCAAGGACATCATATCAAAAGACTGTAGGCCTCTACGACTTATAACGTATGAATTGATCCAACAAATCGCCTATCTTAAGTTTTCAAAGGGAAATAACTCCCATAAGATGTCTTCCGATCACTAAAGTCAAAATAAACCAAATCATTCTCAGGAGTAGACGAACAATTTGGTGAAAACAGTTTGCTAAAATCTTTTACGGTTTTAGAGATATAGCGATAACAAGAAAAAGGGGACGCGGGGAGATAACTCCTATAAGAATAAGTGTTCGGTCACGCAGGGTGAGTTTTGAAACCTCCATTACTGTACAACATCATTGGCCAAAAAATCCATTGGATATGTTGTAAGACAAAAAAGCATCTCAGACGGCAGAAGAAAAAAAAAAAAAAAAAAAAATAATCAGAAGAAAAACAAAAGGTCTTTCCACGAAAAGTGGAAAGACCTAATAATAAACAGAAGAAATACAGTAAGGTCTTTCCCTTTAGTAAAAGGAAAGACCTTAATAATAATCAGAAGAAATACAGTAAGGTCTTTCCCTTTAGTAAAAGGAAAGACCTTAATTAAACTGTCAATTGTTCTTGAACAATTGAGAGGTCTTTCCTTTTATTACGTAAAATACATGTTTCAATAGACGTAAAATGCATTGAAAAGCTTTAAAGCACACTGAAAATCCTTTAAATAAGGTCAAAAACACATAATTAGATATATGGGAATTGACCTTGACCTTTGACCTTTTGACCTTTGTCAAGGTCATTAGTCCCCAATGTCATTGCTGAAGACCCCATGGGTCTAGGACCTTTGGTTATGTAGTAAAAGCTGATTTTGTCTTTTCAGAAACCTAAAACAGGCTTTATGCCCCTTAAAGATAGGTTAAATCTCTTCGGTCAAAAAGTAACAAAGTTGCGCCGTAATGACCCAAACATTTTCCACTATTTAAAACATCTGTAAGTATAATGGTTGCTGAGATTATCCCATAACAAGGTGTTAGGTCAAAGGTCAAGGTCAACATACAAATTTGACCTTGAGGTATTTTTCAAAGATACATGAATTGATGATGATTGGTGAAGATCCTAGGTGTCTACGACTTACGGTTTCTGAGTTTTGGTGGCCAACCGACACCGGTTAATTTTTATAGGGGCATAACCCTACCAATGAGTCGTTGAATCTTTTCGATCCAAATGTAACGAAGAACCGGGGTCTTGTCCTGAACAAATTTCACCCTTTATTTTTTTTCTACCTATTACGGTTACGGTGTTGGAACGATAACAAGGTTTTTGGGTTTCGGAGGGATTACTCCGAACCGACAAAATATTTCGACTCACAGGGTGAGCTCCGGATAGGTATTCATGACACCGATACAAAGTGTGAACATGAAAGCGACACGTCTTACGGTTACGGAGGCTAACTTCGTCAAAGTTTGGCGGAACAAAAAGAATAATAATTAAACTGTCAATTGTTCTTGAACAATTGAGAGGTCTTTCCTTTTTTAATGTAAAATACATGTTCCAACAGACGTAGAATGTATTGAAAAGGTCAAGGTCAACCTTAAAAAGCTCGAAAACACACTAAAAATCCTTTAAATAAGGTTAAAAACACTAAATTCGCTATCTGGGACATGACCTTGACCTTTGACCTTTTGACCTTTGTCAAGGTCATTGGTCCCCAATGCCATTACTGAAGACCCCAAGGGTCTAGGACCTTTGGTTATACAGTAAAAGCTGATTTTGTCTTTTCAAAAACCTTAAACAGGGGTTATGCCCCTTATAGAAAGGTCAAATCTCTTTGGTCAAAATGTAACAAAGTTGCGCCATAATGACCCAAACATTTTCCACCATTTAAAACTTCTGTAAGTATAATGGTTTCTGAGATTATCCCATAACAAGGTGTTAGGTCAAAGGTCAAGGTCAACATACAAATTTGACCTTGAGGTATTTTTTAAAGATACATGAAATGATGATGATTGGTGAAGATCCTATGTGTCTACGACTTACGGTTTTTGAGTTTTGGTGGCCAACCGACACCTGTTAATTTTCATAGGGGCATAACCCTACCAATGAGTCGTTGAATCTTTTCGATCCAAATGTAACGAAGAACCGGGGTCTGGTCCTGAACAAATTTCACCCTTCATTTTTTTTCTACCTATTACGGTTACGGTGTTGGAACGATAACAAGGTTTTTGGGTTTTGGAGGGATTACTCCGAACCGACAAAATATTTCGACTCACAGGGTGAGTTCCGGATAGGTATTCATGACACCGATACAAAGTGTGAACATGAAAGCGACACGTCTTACGGTTACGGAGGGAAATTTTGTCAAAGTTTGGCGGAACAAGAAGAATAATAATAATAATTAAAATGTCAATTGTTCTTGAACAATTGAGAGGTCTTTCCTTTTCGAAATGTAAAGTACATGTTCCAATAGTCGTAGAATGCATTGAAAAGCTCTCAAACACACACAAAACCGTTAAAAAATGACAAAAACAACAAATTCGATAATTTGGTCATGACCTTGACTTTTGACCTTGTAACTTTTGTGAAGGTCATTGGTCCACAATGTCATTATAAAAGACCCCATGGGTCTAGGACTTTTCGTTCAAGAGTTAAAGCTAATTTTACCTTTTCAGAAACCGTTAACGGGGGTTATGCCCCTTAAGAATATGTCAAATCCTTTCGGTCAAAATGTAGAAAAGTTGTGCCTTAGTCACCCAAACATTTTTAACTGTTTACTATTTCTGTAAGAGTAACCGTTTTTGAGGTATCGACTAAAAAGTTGAAAGGTCAAAGGTCAAGGTCAACCTTAAAAAGCTTTAAAACACACTAAAAATCCTTAAAATAAGGTCAAAAACACATAATTCGCTATCTGGGACTTGACCTTGACCTTTGACCTTGTGACCTTTGTCAAGGTCATTAGTCCCAAATGTCATTGCTGAAGATCCCATGGGTCTAGGACCTTTGGTTATATAGTTAAAGCTGATTTTGTCTTTTCAGAAACCGAAATCAGGGGTTATGCCCCTTACAGAAAGGTCAAATCTCTTCGGTCAAAATGTAACAAAGTTGCGCCTTAATGACCCAAACATTTTCCACTATTTAAAACTGCTGTAAGTATAATGGTTTCTGAGATTATCCCATAACAAGGTGTTAGGTCAAAGGTCAAGGTCAACATACAAATTTGACCTTGAGGTATTTTTCAAAGATACATGAATTGATGATGATTGGTGAAGATCCTAGGTGTCTACGACTTACGGTTTCTGAGTTTTGGTGGTCAACCAACACCGGTTAATTTTCATAGGGGCATAACCCTACCAATGAGTCGTTGAATCTTTTCGATCCAAATGTAACGAAGAACTGGGGTCTGGTCCTGAACAAATTTCACCCTTCATTTTTTTTCTACCTATTACGGTTACGGTGTTGGAACGATAACAAGGTTTTTGGGTTTCGGAGGGATTACTCCGAACCGACAAAATATTTCGACTCACAGGGTGAGTTCCGAATAGGTATTCATGACACCGATACAAAGTGTGAACATGAAAGCGACACGTCTTACGGTTACGGAGGGAAATTTTGTCAAAGTTTGGCGGAACAAGAAGAATAATAATAATAATTAAACTGTCAATTGTTCTTGAACAATTGAGAGGTCTTTCCTTTTGTAATGTAAAATACATGTTCAAATAGACGTAGAATGTATCGAAAAGCTTTAAAACACACTGAAAAACCTTTAAATAAGGTTAAAAACACCAAATTCGCTATATGGGACATGACCTTGACCTTTGACCTTTTGACCTTTGTCAAGGTCATTAGTCCCCAATGTCATTGCCGAAGACCCCATGGGTCTAGGACCTTTGGTTATATAGTAAAAGATGATTTTGTCTTTCCAGAAACCTAAAACAGGTGTTATGCCCCTTAAAAAAAGGTCAAATCTCTTCGGTCAAAATGTAACAAAGTTGTGCCGTAATGACCCAAACATTTTCCACTATTTAAAACTTCTGTAAGTATAATGGTTTCTGAGATTATCCCATAACAAGGTGTTAGGTCAAAGGTCAAGGTCAACATACAAATTTGACCTTGAGGTATTTTTCAAAGATACATAAATTGATGATGATTGGTGAAGATCCTAGGTGTCTACGACTTACGGTTTCTGAGTTTTGGTGGTCAACCGACACCGGTTAATTTTCATAGGGGCATAACCCTACCAATGAGTCATTGAATCTTTTCGATCCAAATGTAACGAAGAACCAGGGTCTGGTCCTGAACAAATTTCACCCTTTGTTTTTTTTCTACCTATTACGGTTACGGTGTTGGAACGATAACAAGGTTTTTGGGTTTCGGAGGGATTACTCCGAACCGACAAAATATTTCGACTCACAGGGTGAGTTCCAAGTAGGTATTCATGACACCGATACAAAGTGTGAACATGAAAGCGACACGTCTTACGGTTACGGAGGCTAACTTGGCGGAACAAAAAGAATAATAATAATAATAATAATAATAATAATAATCAGAAGAAATACAGTAAGGTCTTTCCCTTTAGTAAAAGGAAAGACCTTAATAATAATCAGAAGAAATACAGTAAGGTCTTTCCCTTTAGTAAAAGGAAAGACCTTAATAATCAGAAGAAATACAGTAAGGTCTTTCCCTTTAGTAAAAGGAAAGACCTTAATTAAACTGTCAATTGTTCTTGAACAATTGAGAGGTCTTTCCTTTTGTAATGTAAAATACATGTTCTTATAGATGTAGAATCTATTGAAAAGGTCAAGGTCAACCGTACAAAGCTTGAAAACACACTTAAAATCCATTATATGAGGTTAAAAACACTAAATTCGCTATCTGGGACATGACCTTGACCTTTGACCTTTTGACCTTTGTCAAGGTCATTAGTCCCCAATGTCATTGCAAAAGACCCCATGGGTCTAGGACCTTTGGTTATATAGTAAAAGCTGATTTTTTCTTTTCAGAAACCTAAAACAGGGGTTATGCCCCTTATTAAAAGGTCAAATCTCTTTGGTCAAAATGTAACAAAGTTGCGCCGTAATGACCCAAACATTTTCCACTATTTAAAACTTCTGTAAGTATAATGGTTTCTGAGATTATCCCATAACAAGGTGTTAGGTCAAAGGTCAAGGTCAACATACAAATTTGACCTTGAGGTATTTTTCAAAGATACATGAATTGATGATGATTGGTGAAGATCCTAGGTGTCTACGACTTACGGTTTCTGAGTTTTGGTGGCCAACCGACACCGGTTAATTTTCATAGGGGCATAACCCTACCAATGAGTCGTTGAATCTTTTCGATCCAAATGTAATGAAGAACCGGGGTCTGGTCCTGAACAAATTTCACCCTTTGTTTTTTGTCTACCTATTACGGTTACGGTGTTGGAACGATAACAAGGTTTTTGGGTTTCGGAGGGATTACTCCGAACCGACAAAATATTTCGACTCACAGGGTGAGTTCCAGAAAGGTATTCATGACACCTATACAAAGTGTGAATATGAAAGCGACACGTCTTACGGTTAACGCGGCTAAATTTGTCAAAGTTTAACGGAAGAATAATAATAATAATAATAATAATAATAATAATAATAAACAAAAGAAATACAGTAAGGTCTTTCCCTTTTGTAAAAGGAAAGACCTTAATTAAAAACCAATTGTTCAAAGAACAATTGAAGGTCTTTCAACTAATAAAGATCTATTTTGATATGAAAATATTAAAATTCAGTTGAAAATGTCAGTTCCTATGGCTTAATGATGTATAAATATGAATTTCAAGCAAAGGTCAAAATCTAGAACGTCCAATTAACCTATGACCTTGACCTCAATTTCAAGGTCATAAACCAAGGATCCCAAATCAAAAGACCCTTGGTCTGTATTATGTATGGTTCATGAGTAATATCACTTTAAACATAATTCTAAATATAAGAGGGGCGAACACTCCCATTTATAGTCTACGCACCCTTGCAACCAAAATTTATAAGTTACGACATGTCGCAACTAACAATTTAGTAAAAATAATTTGTCGATATCTTATAAGGTTAATGAAAATAAGTGAAAATAGGCCAAAATCAAAATTTAAAATTTGACCTTGACCTTTGACCTTGACCTAATTTTCATTTTTTTAGACCAAGGATCTTAAATCAAAAGACCCTAGGTCTCTATCACTTATGGTTTACCAGCTAGAAATGCATATCACTTATATCATATACAAAAGGGGGGATACCGCTCATATGGAGTCTCCGGATAGCTTCGGTCAAAATAAAACTGAACATCCTGAGGATATAACGAGCAATTTGGAAAAATAAATTTGTCGGTTTCTTATACGGTTGCGAAGCCTTAGAGATAACAAGAAAAACAGTGTTTGGGGAGATAACTCTTATTTGGGAAAGTATGCAGTTAAGCAGAGTTGGTTTCAAAAGCGTATAAACTGTTCGATATCATATACCATATATCTAAGCGACATCTTGCGAAACAAAAAAACAGCGAAGGAAAAAAAATGTGGCGGAAGAAAAAAAAAAATAATAATAATAATAATAATAATAATAATCAGAACAAAACCTATAGGTCTTTCAACTGAAAGGTTGAAAGACCTAATAATAATAATAAACAGAAGAAATACAGTAAGGTCTTTCCTTATAGAAAAAGGAAAGACCTTAATAATAAACAGAAGAAATACAGTAAGGTCTTTCCCTTTAGAAAAAGGAAAGACCTTAATTAAAATGTCAATTGTTCTTGAACAATTGAGAGGTCTTTCCTTTTCGTAATGTAAAATACATGTTCCAATAGTCGTAGAATGCATTGAAAAGCTTTAAACACACATAAAACCGTTAAAATATGACAAAAACAACAAATTCGCTTTTTAGGACATGACCTTGACTTTTGACCTTGTGACCTTTGTAAAGGTCATTGGTCCACGATGTCATTATATAAGACCCCATGGCTCTAGGACCTTTGGTTCAAGAGTTAAAGCTAATTTTGTCTTTTCAGAAACCGTTAATAGGGGTTATGCCCCTTAAGGGTATGTCAAAGCTCTTCGGTCAAAATGTAAAATAGTTGCGCCTTAGTCAACTCAACATTTTTCACTATTTACTATTTCTGTAAGTATAATCGTTTTTGAGATATCCACTAAAAAATTGAAAGGTCAAAGGTCAAGGTCAACCTTAAAAAGCTTGAAAACACACTTAAAATCCTTTATATAAGGTTAAAAACACTAAATTCGCTATCTGGGACATGACCTTGACCTTTGACCTTTTGACCTTTGTCAAGGTCATTAGTCCCCAATGTCATTGCTGAAGACCCCATGGGTCTAGGACCTTTAGTTATGTAGTAAAAGCTGATTTTGTCTTTTCAGAAACCTAAAACAGGGGTTATGCCCCTTACAAAAAGGTCAAATCTCTTCGGTCTAAATGTAACAAAGTTGCGCATTAATGACCCAAACATTTTCCACTATCTAAAACTTCTGTAAGTATAATGGTTTCTGAGATTATCCCATAACAAGGTGTTAGGTCAAAGGTCAAGGTCAACATACAAATTTGACCTTGAGGTATTTTTCAAAGATACATGAATTGATGGTGAATGGTGAAGATCCTAGGTGTCTACGACTTACGGTTTCTGAGTTTTGGTGGTCAACCGACACCGGTTAATTTTCATAGGGGCATAACCCTACCAATGAGTCGTTGAATCTTTTCGATCCAAATGTAACGAAGAACCGGGGTCTGGTCCTGAACAAATTTCACCCTTTGTTTTTTCTCTACCTATTACGGTTACGGTGTTGACACGATAACAAGGTTTTTTGGTTTCGGAGGGATAACTCCGAACCGACAAAAGTTTTCGACTAACAGGGTGAGTTCCGGATAGGTATTCATGACACAAATACAAAGTGTGAATATGAAAGCGACACGTCTTACGGTTACGGAGGCTAACTTCGTCAAAGTTTGGCGGAAAAAGAATAATAATAATAATTAAACTGTCAATTGTTCTTGAACAATTGAGAGGTCTTTCCTTTTGTAATGTAAAATACACGTTCCAACAGACGTAGAATGTATTGAAAAGGTCAAGGTCAACCTTAAAAAGCTCAAAAACACACTAAAAATGCTTTATATAAGGTTAAAAACACTAAATTCGCTATCTGGGACATGACCTTGACCTTTGACCTTTGACCTTTGTCAAGGTCATTAGTCCCCAATGCCATTACTGAAGACCCCAAGGGTCTAGGACCTTTGGTTATATAGTAAAAGCTGATTTTGTCTTTTCAGAAACCTAAAACAGGGGTTATGCCCCTTATAGAAAGGTCAAATCTCTTTGGTCAAAATGTAACAAAGTTGCGCCATAATGACTCAAACATTTTCCACTATTTAAAACTTCTGTAAGTATAATGGTTTCTGAGATTATCCCATAACAAGGTGTTAGGTCAAAGGTCAAGGTCAACATACAAATTTGACCTTGAGGTTTTTTTCAAAGATACATGAATTGATGATGATTGGTGAAGATCCTAGGTCTCTACGACTTACGGTTTCTGAGTTTTGGTGGTCCACCGACACCGGTTAATTTTCATAGGGGCATAACCCTACCAATGAGTCGTTGAATCTTTTCGATCCAAATGTAACGAAGAACCGGGGTCTGGTCCTGAACAAATTTCACCCTTTGTTTTTTTTCTACCTATTACGGTTACGGTGTTGGAACGATAACAAGGTTTTTTGGTTTCGGAGGGATTACTCTGAACCGACAAAATATTTCAACTAATAGGGTGAGTTCTGTATAGATATTCATGACACCGATACAAAGTGTGGACAAGAAAGCGACACGTCTTACGGTTACGGAGGCTAACTGCGTCAAAGTTTGGCGGAAGAATAATAATAATAATAATAATAAACAGAAGAAATACAGTAAGGTCTTTCCCTTTTGTAAAAGGAAAGACCTTAATTAAACTGTCAATTGTTCTTGAACAATTGAGAGGTCTTTCCTTTTTGTAATGTAAAATACATGTTCCTACAGACGTAGAATGTATTGAAAAGGTCAAGGTCAACCTTAAAAAGCTCGAAAACACACTAAAAATCCATTATATAAGGTTAAAAACACTAAATTCGCTATCTGGGACATGACCTTGACCTTTGACCTTTTGACCTTTGTCAAGGTCATTGGTCCCCAATGCCATTACTGAAGACCCCAAGGGTCTAGGACCTTTGGTTATATAGTAAAAGCTGATTTTGTCTTTTCAGAAACCTAAAACAGGGGTTATGCCCCTTATAGAAAGGTCAAATCTATTTGGTCAAAATGTAACAAAGTTGCGCCATAATGACCCAAACATTTTCCACTATTTAAAACTTATGTAAGTATAATGGTTTCTGAGATAATCCCATAACAAGGTGTTAGGTCAAAGGTCAAGGTCAGCATACAAATTTGACCTTGAGATATTTTTCAAAGATACATGAATTGATGATGATTGGTGAAGATCCTAGGTGTCTACGACTTACGGTTTCTGAGTTTTGGTGGCCAACCGACACCGGTTAATTTTCATAGGGGCATAACCCTACCAATGAGTCGTTGAATCTTTTCGATCCAAATGTAACGAAGAACCGGGGTCTGGTCCTGAACAAATTTCACCCTTCGTTTTTTTCCTACCTATTACGGTTACGGTGTTGGAACGATAACAAGGTTTTTGGGTTTCGGAGGGATTACTCCGAACCGACAAAATATTTCGACTCACAGGGTGAGTTCCAGATAGGTATTCATGACACCTATACAAAGTGTGAATATGAAAGCGACACGTCTTACGGTTAACGCGGCTAAATTTGTCAAAGTTTAACGGAAGAATAATAATAATAATTAAAATGTCAATTGTTCTTGAACAATTGAGAGGTCTTTCCTTTTCGAAATGTAAAGTACATGTTCCAATATGCGTAGAATGCATTGAAAAGCTCTCAAACACACATAAAACCGTTAAAAAATTACAAAAAACAATAAATTCGATAATTTGGACATGACCTTGACTTTTGACCTTGTGACCTTTGTGAAGGTCATTGGTCCAGAATGTCATTGTAAAAGACCCCATGGGTCTAGGACTTTTCGTTCAAGAGTTAAAGCTAATTTTACCTTTTCAGAAACTGTTAACGGCGGTTATGCCCCTTAAGAATATGTCAAATCCTTTCAGTCAAACTGTAAAAAAGTTGTGCCTCAGTCACCTTAACATTTTTCACTGTTTACTATTTCTGTAAGATTAACCGTTTTTGAGATATCGACTAAAAAGTTGAAAGGTCAAAGGTCAAGGTCAACCTTAAAAACATTTAAAACACACTAAAAATCCTTCAAATAAGGTCAAAAACACATAATTCGCTATCTGGGACATGACCTTGACCTTTGACCTTGTGACCTTTGTCAAGGTCATTAGTCCCCAATGTCATTGGTGAAGACCCCACGGGTCTAGGACCTTTGGTTATATAGTAAAAGCTGATTTTGTCTTTTCAGAAACCTAAATCAGGGGTTATGCCCCTTACAGAAAGGTCAAATCTCTTCGGTCAAAATGTAACAAAGTTGCGCCATAATGACCCAAACATTTTCCACTATTTAAAACTTCTGTAAGTATAATGGTTTCTGAGATTATCCCATAACAAGGTGTTAGGTCAAAGGTCAAGGTCAACATACACATTTGACCTTGAGGTATTTTTCAAAGTCACATGAATTGATGATGAATGGTGAAGATCCTAGGTGTCTACGACTTACGGTTTCTGAGTTTTGGTGGTCAACCGACACCGGTTAATTTTCATAGGGGCATAACCCTACCAATGAGTCGTTGAATCCTTTCGATCCAAATGTAACGAAGAACCGGGGTCTGGTCCTGAACAAATTTCACCCTTCGCTTTTTTTCTACCTCTTACGGTTACGGTGTTGGAACGATAACAAGGTTTTTTGGTTTCGGAGGGATTACTCCGAACCGACAAAATATTTCGACTCACAGGGTGAGTTTCGGATAGGTATTCATGACACCGATACAAAGTGTGAACATGAAAGCGACACGTCTTACGGTTAACGCGGATAAATTTGTCAAAGTTTGGCGGAAGAATAATAATAATAATAAACAGAAGAAATACAGTAAGGTCTTTCCCTTTAGAAAAAGGAAAGACCTTAATAAACAGAAGAAATACAGTAAGGTCTTTCCCTTTTGTAAAAGGAAAGACCTTAATAATAAACAGAAGAAATACAGTAAGGTCTTTCCCTTTTGTAAAAGGAAAGACCTTAATAATCTTAATATTTGAAATTTATTGCATTATGGGTAATTTCGGATCTTGTAGATAGAATGGGTAATGGTGTATGGTGTAATGTGTAAGGTGTATGGTGTAATGGTGTATGGTGTATGATGTTATGGTGTATGGTGTATGGTGTAAGTGGGAAGTTTACACCATCCAAGGACTGTACTACTGCAGTTACGAATATTATAAGATCAATTGCATAACTTGTCAGTACTTTAGATTTTTAATGCATCATAACTTTGTATTTGACTTGGATTTCCAACTGCAATGCAAGTAAGTTATGAATCATGCGCCTATGATGAATCTTATGTAAATGACAAAACTCGCAAATTATGACCCTATTATCTTTGACTTTGTTCTTGCACAAAAATATTAGACATAATGCTCACCGTAAAATAATAAGAGAGACTGGAATGACTCCCATAGTTCCCACAAATGTGAGTAACACTGCCACAGCTACGTATGGTATCAAATATGGACAGTTACTCTGACATATACCAATTGATACTGTACCATTGGCTGCCTCACTACAGTTGCTATATATCTGCATAAAACGAATTTACATGTTCATGTTGATAATGAAAAATGGTGAATATTATCATATGATTAACTCTAATACGGTAATCTACAATATGCAGCAGTCCGTCTATTTATTTGTTTTTTTGTGTTCACATATCGATGTAAATGTCGATGTATTTCTGAGAATCAGCCTCTATTTATCTTTATTAGGTAATAATCGGGAGTGTATTTGTTAGAAAATGTGGTATGAGTGTCACTGAGACAACTCTCCATCCACTCTTGAATTTAAAAGTTATAAAAAAATATTCTCTGCAGTCATGACTGTAACGTGGTACATTGCTAGAATCGAATGAAAACAAAATTGAACAATTTTAACACTCATTATACTACTAAATACGAATTAGCACGAGTACAGGTACGCATTGGACACAATTAGCTTTTTACACTCGTTGGTAGCGTTAGTTGAAAAGATTTCATTCGTATAAACGTATTAGACATCAACAACATACACCAGTACGACATACTCACCTACTGCTACAAAATGTAGAGTTGGTTAAAAGTATTATATAGACAAATGAACAAATAGAATTTGTGGAAGAACTTTACCTATTTCTTTTTGAACAGGGATAAGGTATTTCTTTATTTTTCCATTGTGAAAACCTAGATAGTTGTAAAAGATGCGAAATATACCAAAGGGACAGTCGAACTCACAAAACGAAAAAAATGGACACCACAATAGCAAACATGAAAAAAGACTAAAACCAAATAGTATATATTATAAACACTACATATATAACCAGTAGTAATGTATGAACGTATAAAAGAGTGGCGAAAGATACTAGAGGGACAATCAAATTCATAAATCGAAAACAAACTAACAACGCCATGGCTGAAAAAGAAAAACAAAAAAAAAAACCAGAGAGACAGACAGACAGACAGACAGACAGACAGACAGACAGACAAATTATACTACACAAGACAAAACATAGAAAACTAAAGACTACGCAACACGAACTCCATCAAAAACTGGGGGTGATCTCAGCTGCTCTGGAAGGGTAAGCAGATCCTGATCCAATAAAATACAAATAACGCCTTTAATGTGTGAATGTTATCATGGTAAATATTATTAGTTACATAGTGTGCTAGTGACCTAATACGGTATATATGGGGTCAGTAAATTCCATGTGGGGTGAGAGCGAAAGGAATTTACTGACCCCGTATATACCGTATTACTTCACTAGCACACTATGTAACGAATTTATCTTACCGACTATCTTTACGTGTAAAATTTAGACCAGTGACCTATCAAAATGAGCAAGTCTTCAATACAGTTAGCATTAACATGATTAACTCCATTGATCCTACAAAAACAGATGCCAACAATGACAACTTGTTAAATTTAAATGTGTTTTATGAATTTATTTCAATCTTAATCATCAATTTCTTCGTCTGTTGAAACCTTTAAGATTTTTTCTCAGTACTGTTTTGTTTTTCTAAAGGGACGTAACACCACTACTAACCGTGTATGAAATAAGTCCCGCCTCCCTACTACCTTATATGGAATATAAAGGGACGTAACTCCACTACTAACCGTGTATGAAATAAGCTCCGCCTCCCTACTAGCCTAATATCAAATATACACGGTGTCCACGAGGTCGCTTTTAACCAATTGCATTCCTAGAAATTTATAGGAGGTAATATAAAATGCAATGCCATGCAAGTCTTCTTTATGTTTGTCACTTACATTAGAAATCATAGTCGTACATCCAGCATGACACGGTGAATAAAACGTTCTCCCAACCCCATCACACACTGCCATAAACTGTACACCTTCACATTGACAACTTTGTGATGAACTATAAGTAAGAAAATATGTGCTCATTGTTACAATACAAACATCAAAATATAACATAAGTAGCTGTGGTAGAACTTCGTATGAATGCTAGTAAGACGAAAAGTGACATAAAAGGAAAGGTGTATCTCTTTAGTATCTTTGAGGACATAATTTATATCGTTTTCGTCAATAATTCACTCATTTCAATTTTAAAACTCATTACTTTATCAAACTATATCAATCTATGTTTGATGTTTTGACCCATTATTCTGTGTTCTGTGAATACCAGTTGCCTCGGTGGCTGAGTGGCATAAGTAGTGAGTACTGTAATCACTAGCCAGTTCGAACCCAACTTGTGCGAATGCACTGGACTCTAGTCTTATTTGACTTGGATTGTCAGTTTTCATTTCGAAGGTCGGTGATTTTCTCCGGGAGTTCCGGCAACCTCCACCAATAAAAACTGATCGTCACCAGATAGCCTAAAAGCGGTGCTTAAAAGTGGCGTTAAATCACAAAAAAATAATCAAATCAAATCAATCTATAAACCCCATATAGACTCTCCTTAAAAGCTTTATCTTACCTGTTGTCTTTACCAATGATATCAGGATTCTCACAACCAAATATAAAGTTCAGTGAGTTGAGTGACGTACATATTGCCGCAATAAGCAGACACATTTTGATACAGCCTTGTCTGCCCAGCTTAAGTCGTGACGTCAGATAACCTCCAAGAAAAGTACCTAGTGTTGCTGTCACTAACTTTTCAGCACCTGTTTAAAACATATAGATATAAGAAGATGTGTTATGAGTGCCAATGTTACAACTCTCCATCCAATTCACAATTTGTAAAAGTAAACCGTTATAGGTGAAAGTATGGCTTCCAACACGGAGACTTTAACAAAATAAGTTTCACTGAAATTAAGTCAGATTATTTGAAACAAATCAACAAAAACCTTTTATTTAGACACGTGTTTTTTTCTGACTGATATCCTTTGTATTTATAAGATGAAAAAATACTTAATAAAATATTATACACTGGAAACTGTATTCATATGTGTTTTCTGAGCATTGTGAAAAGAGGTAGTCTCTATCAGATAATACATAAAAGATGTTAAACGTAAATCATATCTGACAGACCTAACAGGAGTGTCGTTATATATTGATATATATGATTATTAATATACAGATCCCAGTTATACACGTTGCTTTTGCAATGATTTATTTTTTTGTTTTTCGTTATATCATCAATATTTATATATTATAATAAAGGAACCATGTATATGATATACCTTACGGAGAATACAAGCTAGCACAATCTACATGAATGTATATGAATTAAAATTAGAATTGACATGCAGATTGCAAAGTGATGAAAGGAAAAAAAGCAAATTTTGCTAGAAAGAACTTAAATGTGTTTGATAACAAGGAAACAAAAATATGTACTACATTAAACGAATTCAGAACTTTGAAACTACTTTTTGTAAATACACAACATCTTTCCAATTAAAACCAAAATTAAATACACAGGCAAAATTTACTCACATGAATTTCACATGAATCTCACATGAAATTCACATGAAAAATTTCACGTGAGATTCACCTCAATCGAGCTTATACATGAAACTCACGTGAAAATTTTCATGTGAATTTCACGTGAATTGAGATTCACATGAATCTGATGTGAAATTTTTCACATGAATTTCACGTGAAATTTACAACAAAATTTTTTAATATTTTTCATGATTTTGATTAAATTAAAAAATTTAGATGTTATTTGAAATACTCTATTTTAAAAATTCATGTGAATTTCACATGAAAAAATATACGTGATTTTCATCTGAAATTCACATGAGTTTCACATGAGATTCACATGAAACTCACAAAAACTGATTTCATGTGAGTTTCACGTATAAGCTCGTTTGAGGTGAAATTCATGTGAATTTCACGTCAGATTCACATGAATTAAATTTCACGTGAAATTGATGTGAGTGAAATTTGCCTGTGTAGTCGTCATGGAAATCATAGGCAAATGAATGTTTGGAAAATGTATAGACATTCATTTTCGCTGATCAAGTACAATTTTTTTCAGAGGCAATCTATAGCCCAACTACGGGTGCGGGATTTTTCTCAATGTGTTGAAGTCCCATGGGTGGCCTTAAGCTGTTTTCTGCTCTTTAATCGGGTTGTTTGCTCTTTGACACATCCTCCGTTCCATTTTTTAATTGTATAATGGTATTGCAAACTGCCATTGAAATATCTCATATTTTTTTCATTTGCAATCAGCCTTTTCAGGAACCTCTTGTTCAGTGATTGTCGTTTGTTGATGTTGGTCATAAGTGTTTCTCGTTTCTTGTTTTTATATAGATAAGACCGTTTATATTCCTGCGTGAATGCTTTTACACTAGTCATTTTGGGGTCATTTACATCTTGCTGTTCGGTGTGAGCCAAGGCTCTGGTTTGAAAGCCGTACTTATAATAATGGTTTATTTTATACACATTGTGACTTGGATGGAGAGTTGTCCCATTGGCACTCATACCACATCTTCTTATATGAATTTCAGTCGTGTAATCCATGGAGAGCAGGAGGACGCTTACATTTTCGTACGACCTTCTCTCATGTTTTGTATGTTTCCTTGATTTTTCTTCTTAATCGCTTTATGACTCGAAATTGTTGCTTTTATTTAACAGATCAAAGCCTACCAAGTTGGGATTAATTTAAAGACAACTAAAATTAAAAAAAAAAACGTTACAACTACATCGGATGGTTATCCCTTGTTAAGCATGATAATAACCAATAAGAACGTTTTGCTGTGCCCTTTTAAAAATCCTTACCGAGAATGCATTCGTGAACGTCGACTTATTCAATACCTAACTAATATAATGTTTGCCTTCCATGTTGGGATATTAAATTGATTTTCTGTGTATTTAGTACCTACCTAATATAATATTGGCCTTCCATGTTGGTATATTAAATTGATTTTCTGTATATTTCGGACCAAAGGACAATCCTCCAATCACACCAAACAGTTTAAACAATAAAGCTAATATAGTCAAACTGTACACGGGTTTTCGTAGAATTCTAAATAAAGCTATTGGAATATCTATAAAAGAAACAAAATGAAAAATGTCATTTGGCCACGAGCATCACTGAAGAGACATGTATTGTCGAAATGCGCATCTGGTGCAAGAAAATTGGTACCGTTAATTTTATTACAACAAATGGATTGACTTGCATGCATTACAGGAGATGCTTACCCTGACTAAATAAAAATATTTCAGTCACGTTTTTAACTTATCTGTCACAAGTTAGGAGCCTGTTATAATGGTTTTCTTTATTTGCTTTCTGACATAATTATTTTGGTTATTGTGTTAAGCAAAATTAATATTCGGTTGTTCGTTTCGTTATTTTGTTTAATGTTTAACATAGGGTCTTTTATAGCTTACTTTACGATATGATTTGAATGTATATAGTTGTTTTCATAATATATAAAATGCAATGATTTTGGCAGAGGAGTTATGAACCAAAAATTGGTTAAATTATTCCTATCGAATATTCCAGGAATAAAGTATACCCTATAGGGACCACAGTTCTTCATCGATGGTCTACTTAATGCCATGGTCTGCTTACATTTACGAACCCTTGCAACAACTCTTCGGGGGGGTCTGTTTGTATAGCCCGTTGAAATGTAATTTGTCTGTTCTTGTCCAACATAAACTCATTTTTCAGAGAAAGTCTACCTCCAGGTTAACGACCCCTACATTGCTGATCAGGAATCTGATGTTTAGTGGTTGTCGTGTGTTTATATGGTTCATAAGTGTTTCTCGTTTCTTCTTTTTATATAGATTAGACCGTTGGTTTCCCCGTTTGAATGGTTTTACACTAGTAATTTTGGGCCCTTTTAGCTTGCTGTTCGGTGTGAGTCAACGCTCCGTGTTGAAAACCGTACTTTGACATATAATGGTTTACTTTTATAAACTGTGACTTGGATAGAGTGTTGTCTCATTCGCAATCATACCACATCTTCATATATCTACATACCTATTGTTTTCTTTTTTAATGTGTTCTCGTCGTGAAAATACATGCTATATTATTGTTGAACGATCAATTGATCAATTTATCTGTTTGTATAAATAACAAATTAACAAGCTTAATTTTCTAACCTTTCAAAAAAGAAAAACAGGAACTTTCGCCATCATGTTCTTGCTTCTCGTCCACTGCATTATCAGCTGGTTCAATATGTTTTGGACAGAAAAAGAGAGGTAAGCCTGATGCAATTCCGAGGACTCCAAACAGAAGAAAGCCAATCCACCATGCGCCAATCCACCGCGGATCTGTAGGTTCCATTGTAGTTTCTATTAAAATAAAATCGTATTATCAAATTCTTTTTGTTTCATTTTGAGTAAAACTGTATTTAAAACCAGGCTTAGGCCTCTTTTTCTGAAAATATCTGTACAAAGTTAGGAAAATGACTATGTATTCCCATTCGCTCTATTAGTTGATTTAATCATGTTAATCTAACGTTTGATATTGTATAAGGTTTGATGGATTTCCGCCTCGATCTTTTCAATTTACCATGGAGTTCTTTAGTTTTGAGATATTTTTCAAATAAGGGCATTTGTATGGAGATGGAAATCGAACAAAACCATGAAAATAAAAGCAAATATTTATAATAAGAATCAGTTTGCATGATACTTTACACTGCTACTTTTGCACATATACTTTTCGGAAACGGTACAAAAATGTTGTATTGCTTGGTACTTAAATACAAATACAAAATATTACACCGTTTGAATACCATAATTTCACAGTACTACAATTATACTGCACATTTAAGAGCTGTGTAGTAATAATACGGTATGATAAATTTTGAAATTGAAATATCTGAAAAGCACTGGACTGTATGCATATTGTATGTTTTATTTCATATTTGTTGTGTCAAATGAGGTATGGGCCGGTTATGGCCTCAAATTTCAAGTTCATCTGACGAAAGATTTTGGACACTTTTTAAACACTTAAGTGTCTATTTCGGTTGATTCAATTAGTTTATGAGAAAGATTTTTACTGATTTAGTCATTTAAAACGCTCTGATTCAAGCTAAACTATGAAAAATATATCAAATATGCCAAAAAATGTCACTTTTCGATGTTTTTGGTCAAAAATGAAAGTTACTGCATCCGTGTTCACCATCAACCGCTATATATGTTATGTATTATCATTATTAATACTAAAAATAAACACAAATGCGGCCACTTTCATTTAAGACGGAAACGGTCAAAAATTTAACTAAAATGCTAAAATTGTGAAGATTTCAGTAATTTAGCATGAATTCTAAGAAAGGAATTGATCTATAAATCAGAAATGAATCTGCATCTGAATGATAGACATGCAACAATTTCAACTTTCCTCTTGAATAGTAGAAATCGTAAATTCAAGGATGAAATAAAATGCAAAATACAGTATAAACTGAAACTGTATCTAATTACCTTTTAAATCAACTGGTATTTTGCCAAACACTCCACCTAAGGTAATGGCTAGAAATGGTCCGAACAGAGCCATTGTGCTGGATATCCCTGTAATACATTTCAATACCTATAATTCGTATATGATTTCATTTGCATTTAGACAAATATTCAAATTGGATTGGTCAGTTAAAAAAGCTGTCTTCAAAAGACCATACATGTATGTTGGTGTGTAAACCTTGTGTCGGTTTCAATGTGATATATTCATGCGCGAGATAAATATCGAAATCAATGTGATGCTGGGTTCCACGATAGGTCAAAGTTAAACAGAAGACAAATCAAATATTTTAATTTAGGATTAAAATTATTTTAATTTAGGATTAAAATATTAAACGTATTTTTTTGGCTGGGATATTTAAAATGTTTACGACCGTTTGTCTCAAGTTTGTATGCATAGTCTTAAAACTATTGTTATTCCGCTATATTTGTACGTGTCTGAAAGTGGCTGGATGGAAATGGTTTAATTTGTCACTGCAGCTGCCTAATCAGGTGTTAACCTCTTCAAAACTTGTTGTTTTTATAAGATACGTAAGCTTACTAGATGTAAAGGGGGAGATTCAAATGAAATCTCATAAAACATAATAAACCCCTCCGCATGTTTGCATCTGTCCCAAATCAGGAGCCTCTGGTCTTCGTTAGTCTTGTATGGGTTTCTTTTTTAATTTAGTTCATTAAAATGTTTTGGGGTATAGTATGACTCCAGTTTTACTGAACTAGTTCACATTTGTGTTTAGGGGGTACTTGAAGTCCGCCTTAATTCGGGTGTGGGATTTTCACGCTGTGTCGGAAGTCCAATGGTAGTCTTTAATCGTTTAACTTCAATAATTGTATCTGATTTGTATGCTATTAATGGACCCTGTAATTTGGAACAAAAATAAAATATTCTTTTCTAGCCTGCATAAACTAATACTGTGTATCCTACCCAAATAAAATCCGGTCCTAGTTTTATCAGGCACATTACTGTCAATGTAAAATGTTCCTAGGGAACTTCTAGGGGCTTTTCCAAAACCTTGTACCCCCATAAAAATACACAGAAGTATAAATGCAATTTTCATTCTATAAACAGATCCGGAAGAGTTTTCGTGTCCTTCTGTCATACAGTCTAGGGTTGCATTTCGGTTTATAACACATAACAAGTTAGAAGTTGTGTTTCTTTGTGATATAGAGTTGTCGTTATCATTTGGTATCCCATGGTCCGATAAAAATCTTAGGAAACTTGTTGATACGCCAGACAGTCCATATATAATAGTAAATAATGACAGCACACGTGGTATGTGATATCTGCAAAAAATAAGGTAATATGTTTAACCACGCCACATGTAAGGTTTTTTTCACGTTTTTTTTACGTGCTACTTATGTTCTAGTTTCACATTAAAGTAAACACCTGTCCATTTGAAACAGTACTTCTGTATCCCTATTATTGACATGTTTACCTATTAAGTCTGGTTTTATTGTTCAAGCATCGTTGTTAATATAATGGAATTTGATGCGAGTGTCATACAAGTGAAAGGTTTAGCTAGCTTTAAAACTAGGTTTACTCCACCATTTATTATATTAAAAAATGCCTGTACCAAGTGATGAATATGTCAGTTGTTATCTATTCGTTTGATGTGTTTGAGCTTTTTTCATTTGATTAGGGACTTTCCTTTTGGAATTTTCTTCGGAGTTTAGATTATTTGTGATTTTACTTTTTATGTATGTGAAACATTTCAGTGTTTTAAAATTTTCTGACATTCTTGGTTCAAGAAGAAATCATCGGAGTCGTGTCGTGTCGATAAAATTACGATGGCTAAATTCAATATTCGTGTCCATTATTAAAGTAAGAATTATATACGATTCAGAATTCGATTAATGTATGTTAACACCGTGTATCATCGTACAGCGGATATAGGTACTAACCAAGCGGGCGTGAGCAATATTGACCTTACACGGTAACGAAAATCTTTGTTTTGTTCACATAATATCAATGTGTACTTCAATCTAAACATAATTGTTGTTTTAAGAAATTATTTGGTCGTAGGTTGATGATTAGAGATGTCTCATTATTTTCCCAAAACAAGAACGATTACTGAAAACATGTGCAAATACTTGTCAAAGAAGTTGACGCTCGTCTCATCTGATATAATTCTATATTAATTGCAACTCTTTTTCTGATAGAAGGCCACTGTGTGTGTGTAATAAGTATAGCTGTTTCAATAATTGCCATTGAAATCTTTAATACATATGTTATTTCTCGATATTTTATTCCGAAAGAAGCGTTGTGTACGGTGTTTAGCTGACCACATAAATCCTTCTGTACGGTGCATAGTTAAGTTGTTGTACACATTACACAAAAACTTTATTTTCATTTTCGTTTATTACCCAAAAAGTTTCAAGGAATGGGTATTTACAGGGAGGTTTATGGTTGGTAACTATTACTTTTGCCTTATATTAGCTTTCTTTCAGATAAAACAAGTAAATGTCTCGACAACTGTATCGAAATTGAAAGTTGGTGTTAATATTCACAACTATTTGCGCATGTACAAGTTAATTGTTCTTATTAGAATATCAAAGTTGTTTTATAAATAGGGAAAAAAATGATGCCAACATTATTTGGGAGCAGGATTTCAAATGTTGAGAAATGTACATTGAATATTGATAAAGCAAAACAAAGATTTTCATTACCGTGTCAGTTCAAAATCGACCATGCCCGCTTGGTTAGTACCTATAACCGCTGTACTGATGATACACGGTGGTTAATGCGATGTCGCTTTGTTCATTTGTTTTATTATAGAACGTTGTGGTGCTTTGTTGTGATAAGAACTTTTTGTTGGTTCGAAATCCTATTAACATTGGAATGTTATTGATTGATTTAACCTGTAAATTTATTAATTTAAATGCAAATTTGGATGAAAATTTTCAGTACGTGTCCTATAGACTAACATGAATAACTATTTGTTAGAGTCATCATGAGTTTGTTTCGTGTTGGTTTAATCAAATGTGTGTCCTTTGTTTTGTGCCTCCTGTTTCATCAAAGAACGTCAATTGTCGATTGTATCTGGTGCAGTATATTTTTTGGTCATTAATGGCATTATAGTAATTAGATTAGTTTGAGATTTTTTGGTAAAGGAAACTATATCTTAAAGGTACCTGATTCCAAAATGGCTGACGAATAGAACAGTTACAGTAAAACCAATATCGTTACAACTGAGTATAAATCCACTCTGTGAACTCGATAAATCAAACTGTCTCTCTAGTGTGGTGATCTGTGATGATATATAGACAGTCAGAGCATTGGTCATTAGAACAGTTAGTCCATATATCACAGAATAAACAGTAATATTGTGGCATTTCTGAAGACACGTCTGTTGTCCATATATATCTTCATTATTTGTTTTATTGTTTGTTGCACTGTAGTTTTCTTCTGTGATACTTTTAGCCATTGTTCTCTGGTTCCTTAAAATAAATAAGCAGTTTGAAATAGGAAAAACAAGAATGTGTTCAAAGTACGCGGATGCCCCACTCGCACTATCCTTTTCCATGTTTCATGGACCGTGAGATTGGGAAATAATCTAATTTGGCATTAAAATTAGAAAGATTATACTATAGAGAACATATGTACTAAGTTTCAAATTGATTGGACTTCAATTTCATCAAAAACTACCTTGACCAAAAACTTTAACCTGAAACTCCCACTTTTATTTTCTATGTTCCGTGGACTGTGAAATTGGAGTCAAAAGTCTAATTTGGCTTTACAATTAGAAAGATCATATCATGAGCAAGACGTGTACTAAGTTTCAAGTTGATTGGACTTCAGCTTAATCAAAAACTACCTTGACCAAAAACTTTAACCTGAACGGACGCACAGACGAACGGACGGACGAACGGACGAACGAACGGAGCCACAGACCAGAAAACATAATGCATCTCTACTATCGTAGGAGGGCACAACTAATAAAGAGATGTGGTATGCTTGTCCATGAGAAGACTGTCTATCAGAACCTAGGTCATATACAACTACCAGTGTAGGACATAAGACTGTAACAATGAGCATACCACATACAGTATAATCTGCTTTAAAAAAAAAGGACATGGCAAAATGTGAAGTAACTCAAACGATTAAAAACAACATTAAGATTTATGACATACAATCACCAAACACAAATATTGAAAGGCAGCAGCCCCAGCATTCGTTGGGTTATAGGATCATAAGTTCGGACAGACACATTAGGAAGCTAAAATATTTTAATAATTACTAATAACGTGTAAACAAAATTCAATTAAGCAGTTCTATTTAAGGCCTATCTTATCAAACTTATCTAAATATAAAAAATGGTAATTATACAGAAAATATTGTTTTAAATTAAAAACAAAATTGTTTTAAGTGTTTTCGGTTACTTACAGACGTAGAAAGGTTGATTACAGCTGCACACAAACTCCCATTTGAAAAAAAAAACCTCAACCAAGGACATGTCCTAAAAACATTTTACGTAAACGTTACAATATTACAACAGTACACATAACGTGATACAGTAGTTTTCTTTTGTGAGAAGCACCCAGGGGCATACTGTAGTAAAATCGTGTTTATAATATTATTAACACATTTTTATTTTTCATGTATGTAAGTTTTTGATATTTAAAGGAGATAAATTTCAATAAGTAAGACAAATTGTTAAGATTGTACATAATGTGTAAACAATTTTGAATGAATTTGCAGATCGCTATGACAACGCTTGAATATTAAACCGGATCTAACATTTTTACTAAAATTAAATTGGTCGTTTAATTTTCATAAAATTTTGACAAAATATTTACTTTGACCTAAAAAAAAAATATAAAAATTTCAAAAAAAGTTGAACCGATAACTTTCACGGGAAAATTTCATTGGATATATATATAGCAGTTTGACAAACACTAATTTTGATCATTGAGAAGCTTAATTTTTCCTTAAGTTAATATTAACAATAGAACGTAATTAAAACGTTTAGTTCATTTTATAGAGTTATCTGTAGTGTTAGGTACCATCTTGATAAGGACGTGTTTAACCGTTTTTTCCAATGCATGACATCGGTTACAGGATATTTAACGATTGTATTGTATAACCGTCCCTCCCTCTTTTCCTGTAACCACATAAATATATATTTTATAGCATGACATGATCTAATGTAAAAAACAAATACCACGTAGCCAAAGAAATAGATTTTTCCAATAACGTCAGACTTGGCACCATGTGTTCTTGAAGAAAAACGGAATTTTGATTTATATGAACTTGACTAAAAATGTGTCTAATAGGGTTTACGAAGAAGAAACAATGCACAAATCAAAAACGGAAAGATGTTGTATAAATCTATTTCAATATATTATGTCTGTTAGGTCCATTTCAAGGTCGGAAATTTTTTAAATAATTTTAAATTAAACTTAATTATTTCACAATAATTATAATATGTTTACTGCAGAGTATAAATATATCCGAAGACAAAGTTACTACTAATAAATAAGAACTCTTGACAAGGGTCGTTCTTTCACATCTGTTTGTAAAACGTCCTAACAATGTTTTATTCATAGGAACCATGGTTATACCATTTTGTAAGCTTTTAAAATTTATAGAAATGGTAAGCAATGGCGTAGGATTCTTTAATAAAATGTCATACAACTAACTGTTACAGAAGAGCCAACCATTATTTTTGTATCCGCGTGATGACTGGATAAAAACTGTCTTACGAAACATTGGCTTATATTCTGATGATTCAACTTGACCTGTTTACAACTTGACCTGTTTAGAACTTGACCCGTTTACAACTTGACCTGTTTACAACTTGACCTGTTTACAACTTGACCTGTTTAGAACTTGACCCGTTTACAACTTACCAGTGAAATGCAGTCAAAGGTATAACAAGTTTTAAATTTGAGAATGGAAATCGAGATTACATGTGTCAAAGAGACAACGACTCGACCAAAGAGTAGAAACATAACAACTGAAGGCCATCAATGGGTCTTCAAGGCAACGATCCCGCATCCGTCGGCGAGCTTCAGCTAGCACCTTTGTGTTTAGGGATTGTGCAATGATAACAATATATTTATGAATAAAAACAAAACAAAATGTATCATTATTGGAACAAAGTAAAAAAAAACACTTGTGGAGTAGTTGTAGCAGTCAGGTTTTGAATGGATATTAAAATTACAAAAGAGAGCTGCTATGATAATTCTAAAAACAGATCCTTTCGCTCTTTCTGAGCCCTTATTCAAACACGACAGTGGAACGTACGGAGAATAGAATATCATTATTCAAACACGACAGTGGAACGTACGAAGAATAGAATATCACAAGTTGATGATCATTTAACATGACATTTAAGTGTATCAAAATTAATGTCTTATGATCATATCTTACTACCAGTTTTCATTATGTTTAAGACAAAAATCTACACCGCTTGCGAAAAGCTGTTCAATAAAACCTCTTACTCTCTAAATGGAAAATAGAATTGTTCGAGATTTTTTTTATGCATTCTGGACTATCCTTGTGGAACAATTTGCCTACATATATATTATTACGAATTATTAAATTAAAAATGTTAATTCTTTTAAATACAAATTAATAAATCATTAATTTTATTGATATCAACCTATTAAGAAATATAAAATATTAATTATTTAATCATATTTATTTTTTCATTACCAGGGCCGTAACTACATGGAGGCAAATGAGGCAAATGCCTCATGTTGGAAATTTCAAAAAAAAAAGTTGTCTTCACATCAAATTGTTTTCTCGGCGAGTGTCTTGCAATAAGCAAGTTCTCTTCACTTTCTGATGTCGCCCCTGCATGTTTTTTTGTGATCCATGTTTCTAATTTACTTTAATTTTCAGTGTTGATGGTCTATTGTTTGTAGTTATGTGTCTTATCTGTATCCGGGTTTGTCTTTTGTTCATTTATTGTCCTACTTTATGACTATAGGCTAAATGTTGATTTTCATTTGTAAATTAAGTAATTTTGTTTTAAACTTGAGTTTTCTTATACCGAACGACCTTTTGTCTAATTTAAAAACTACATTTAATTATAAGAATATTTGAAATTAGATCTACGATGACGGGTGAACGGTTGTGTGGTTTGGCAATGTTGCATGTCCACCGATGGCCAGACATTCTGCGAGAAAATATTTTAAGAACATGTTAGAAGATACGATGCTACTGGACACAGAAAAATTCATGGAGAATTGAACTTAATATAAAAGAATACAAAACTCTTCAACTGGCTCTCTTTTTTGTATATAAAACTAGTTAGCTGACATGGGTTAAATTTTAGTGAGACCACCAATCTCCCGGTATCAAATCATTTGAAAAAAAAACAACAAATGTATTGCCATATGACCTTTTACATTGAAGGGTTAAACCTTGCATTAAGTCGTGTTCAGACCCTTTAATAGAAAATAAAGGAATTATGGATTAAACATGCTCGGGACTAAATCGACCACAAAGTCAATACATAGAAAAAATACAAATTATCAATGGTCAGGGTTTTTATTCCTGTTCTTCATCTTGATAGTCGTTGGAGGGTCTACAACAATGAAAGAATCATTAATACCATAAAACATGGTCAAGATGGTCCCTAGTGTCGACTTAAGCAGTACTTAAAGTATAATACTGAATTGTTTAAATTCATTCATAAAAAAAATTCACCAAAGTCTTAACACAATACAAGACAAGAACAGACAGCTCCGATATTAATGATTATGAGAATTACGATTTTTGCTTTATCCTACATATCGGTCTTTTGATGTTGTCCCTTAAACCTTCAAAAAGTCTTAAATTACATTGAATCTATATATTTGCTTTGAGACCAGAATATTGTCGAAAATAATAGTTCAAAATAAATTGCGTTTCAGATTAAGAAATAGTCCGGGAAACGCTCAGAATGCACGATTTTGCGTCATTCTTTTCAGAGCTTCTGGGGCCCCCCGACCCCTCACTGAAATATTTTTGGTGAATATATTTTGCCTCACTTTTAAAAGAGGCTAGTTACGGCCCTGATTACATTTTACGGAGTTGCATTAAACATTGATCATTATATTTGGCTTTTATGCTAATAAAACTATGTGTGTCATATTCGTGTTTTCATCATTTAACGATATATTTTTTTTTATATAATTGTCTATGATGAGGGCCCCATGGAAGATTTGTTATAAAGATAACTCTGTAACCCTCTTAAGATAAAGTATTGTTGGTGTTATTGTTGTTATTGTTGTTGTTCGTTCTTTTAATTGTCATTCAGGGTTCTTCTCCTCATGCATGGCATTTTCACTATCATTTGTTTTATCTATATTTACTTCTTTTCTTTTTCTTTTTTGTTTTGTTATTGTTTGAAGGGTGTGGAGGTCGACTGTTCCTGGTAAAGATTTATCAAAAACACTCCTAGAATTCTCCAAATACAGATATCGCGTACTTACATTAACTATAGCACGTGGTTGATACAACGAAGTAGGAAAAAGGGGGGGGGTAACATCGCGACAGCTGTCAGTGCTTCGATATTGACATACTTTATAACTTACTTTTCTTTCTTTTTTTATCCTTATTAAGAAACTAACTAAAGGAGTTTCATCTCCCTCGAGCAAAGTATTCATTTTGAGAATTTGACGGCACTGTTTTGGTACTTTATTAGTCCGATAACTCAGCAAGAATATATGTAATTAATATGAGGCAGGCATTACCTGTGAATGGGGACGAAGTCTTTGATTTTTTTTTAGATCAACAATGATCAACAATGTTAAAAAGAGAAACGGAAATACCGTAACGTTTCCGATTTTGGTTCTGTTGTTAGGGATTTTAGGTGTGACGTTATTTAAGTTATGACGTCATATTCAATGTAAACAAAGAAACGCTGTCTCAGGTAACGTTTTTTAATAACAAACATTTTTTTTTAAAATGAATTAGTATTAGTTCCTTTCTTAGACTGATAAATATACATTTTATTCAAAGTCTCATGTAAACAAGACCGGAAACGGAAGTAGATTTCTGCGCCGATCCGGAAATTCAAAAACGCAACAACAAAAAAATTGAACGATTTTGAGTTCATTAGTACAATGAAAAATTCGGGAAATTTTCCCGATTTTTTTTTTTTTTTTTTTTTTTTTTTTTATTGAATTTTCTACTGTAATAGGGGACCCCGTCCCCATATAAATCATTTGCTTTACATTTTGTGGGTTTCGACATTTCTTTTGAAGGTAAATCTAGAAAAGCACTTGGTCGCATTATTTTTTAGGGTAATGATGGGGTTCATAGATAAAAGAAAAAATAGCATAAAAATAAGTAAAAAAGAATAAACAAAAATGGGTTGCAAAGTTATAAAGGATAACTGCGGAAAAAATAATTAGGTATATAATACAAATTACAGAAAAGAAATTACAAAAAAAAATATACAGAATATAATAGAAATCATATATTTGCAGAAATAATAAATAAAAATACAATCATTTTCATGGAAATTTCACAAAATATGCGTAATTTTTAAAGATGAAAAAATGCCTTAATGAATTAGGCAGCAACCATTTGATTTTCTGGGGGGGGCTATGGTTTTTTTTTCTGTGCAAACTTTTTTTTTCGCCTTCGGCGAAGAACAATCTATTTTTTTAGCGACAAACCGAAAACAAATTTTTTCTTTCAATTTTAGCATTACATATAGTGGGAGCTGAGGGTGAAACAAACAATTTTTTTTTCTCAGGGTCCAAAACAAATTATTTTTTTCACCAAAACCTGGAAACAAACTTTTTTTTCCAAAAAAAACCATAGCCCCCCCCCAGAAAATCAAATGGTTGCTGCCTTACAGCAATTATTCTTGACGAATAAGAATATTAACTTAACCTCTTACTGACTTACCATTAAATTGTTGTACATTCACTACCCTGTTCTCACAAAATATAACATGTAATGAACAACTGTCAAAAATGAATAATTGGGACATATAATACTCTTATAGGTTCAATATGTAGAACATGATGGTATATTTTGTTTACAAAAACATCTACATGGATATGACATCATTTGATTGAAAGGAAGACCTTCAAATGCAATTAAATTGCTTCAGTGAATATTGTGATACTTGGAAACTTAAAGTAAATACATCTAAGACTAAAGTTTTAATTTTCTCTAAAGGAAGACAGCCTAATAATATTAATTTCATTTATGAAGAAAATGAAATTGAAATAGTGAAAGAATTTAACTACCTTGGACTATTGTTAACAAGATCCGGATCCTTCAATAAAGCAAAGAAAAGACTATCAGAAAAAGCAACAAAAGCTATGTACAACGTTATTAAAAAAGGGAGGCAGTGTAATTTATCAATTGAATGCCAATTAGAGTTATTTGACAAACTGGTGAAACTAATTCTTCTATACGGATGTGAAGTATGGGGATTTGGAAAAAATGACATTATTGAACAAGTTCATCTCAAATTTTTAAAGCATTTACTACACCTCAAGAGATCTACCCCAAGCATGATTGTGTACGGTGAAACTGGACGTTACCCTTTGGAAATAAGCATTAAATGCCGAATGATAACATATTGGTGCAGGCTGCTTATAGATGAAAACAAGTTATCATCAATATTATACAAATTTGTATATTCCCGATATCACACAAACAATGATGATATTTTATGGATAAAGAACATTAAAAATATATTGGACAATGCCGGATTTTCAAACTTATTTTATGTGCAAAATACAGACCTCACCAAATAGTTACCAAAAAGTATCAAACTTAGATTAATTGACCAGTTTAAACAAATTTGGAACTCAGCTATTCAGAACACATCAAAATGCATTACATATAGGCTCTTTAAGGAACATTTTGAATTTGAGAATTATTTCAACATCATAAATGACCGAGATATAAATACACTTTGTAAATTCCGAACATCGAATCATTCACTGCCAATAGAAAAGGGGAGATGGTATAACATTGAAAGAAGTGATAGAAAATGTTCAATATGTACAAAAAGAGATATCGGAGACGAATACCACTATATTTTTGTTTGCCCGGCTTTACAAGATGAAAGAAGAAGATTTATTCCAAATGGACTAATACCAAGACATAACATTTTTACATTCAACAAACTGTTTAATTCAAAAAAACCAAAGGCACTAAGAAACCTCTGCAATTTTATAAGATGTATTAATAGTAAGCTCACTCCTTCTTAACAACCATAATTTATTTAACATACTTATAGAAAGTATTTCTTTATACAATTTTAGCTTTTACATTTGACTATACAAGTCTATATATATATTCTTTTATATGTTATCTCATCCGAAATTTTGAATTTTATGCATTTTTAATGCATTTTTTATTTTTATGTATACTATTTTTTTTTAACTTCTCTGTAACCTTTGTACTTGCATGGTTTTATGAGAATAAACTATCTATATCTATATAGGTTCAATATGTAGAACATGATGGTATATTTTGTTTACAAAAACATCTACATGGATATGACATCATTTGATTCTGTTGATCTGTTATTGGTTGTTGTTTTTTTATAATGTTTTGTGTATTGGGGGTCTTTATTCTAAACTTTTGGGGCCATTTTTCTCATTTCTTTTTTTTTATTTTTTTGTGTCCATTATTCTCTTTTCTTTTTATCTTAGAACTCTACTATTCTCTATACTTTATATTTCAGAACTCTACTATTCTCTATTCTTTATATTTCAGAACTCCACTATTCTCTATTCTTTATATTTCAGAACTCTACTATTCTCTATTCTTTATATTTCAGAACTCTATTATTCTCTACTTTTTACATTTCAGAACTCAACTATTCTCTATTCTTTATATTTCAGAACTCTACTATTCTCTATTCTTTATATTTCAGAACTCTACTATTCTCTATTCTTTATATTTCAGAACTCTATTATTCTCTACTTTTTACATTTCAGAACTCAACTATTCTCTATTCTTTATATTTCAGAACTCTACTATTCTCTATTCTTTATATTTCAGAACTCTACTATTCTCTATTCTTTATATTTCAGAACTCTACTATTCTCTATTTTTTATATTTCAGAACTCTTCTATTTTCTATTCTTTATATTTCAGAACTCTACTATTCTCTATTCTTTATATTTCAGAACTCTACTATTCTCTATTCTTTATATTTCAGAACTCTATTATTCTCTACTTTTTACATTTCAGAACTCAACTATTCTCTATTCTTTATATTTCAGAACTCTACTATTCTCTATTCTTTATATTTCAGAACTCTACTATTCTCTATTCTTTATATTTCAGAACTCTACTATTCTCTATTTTTTATATTTCAGAACTCTTCTATTTTCTATTCTTTATATTTCAGAACTCTACTATTCTCTATTCTTTATATTTCAGAACTCTACTATTCTCTATTCTTTATATTTCAGAACTCTTCTATTTTCTATTCTTTATATTTCAGAACTCTACTATTCTCTACTTTTTACATTTCAGAACTCAACTAATCTCTATTCTTTATATTTCAGAACTCTACTATTCTCTATTCTTTATATTTCAGAACTCTACTATTCTCTATTTTTTTATATTTCAGAACTCTACTATTCTCTATTCTTTATATTTCAGAACTCTTCTATTTTCTATTCTTTATATTTCAGAACTCTACTATTCTCTATTCTTTATATTTCAGAACTCTACTATTCTCTACTTTTTATATTTCAGAACTCTACTTTTCTCTATTCTTTATATTTCAGAACTCTATTATTCTCTATTCTTTATATTTCAGAACTCTACTATTCTCTACTTTTTATATTCCAGAACTCTACTATTCTCTATTCTTTATATTTCAGAATTCTATTATTCTCTATTCTTTATATTTCAGAACTCTACTATTCTCTATTCTTTATATTTCAGAACTCTACTATTCTCTATTTTTGATATTTCAGAACTCTACTATTCTCTATTTTTTATATTTCAGAACTCTATTATTCTCTATTCTTTATATTTCAGAACTCTACTATTCTCTATTCTTTATATTTCAGAACTCTACTATTCTTTATATTTCAGAACTCTACTATTCTCTATTCTTTATATTTCAGAACTCTACTATTCTCTATTCTTTACATTTCAGAACTCTACTATTCTCTATTCTTTATATTTCAGAACTCTACAATTTTCTATTCGTTATATTTCAGAACTGTACTATTCTCTATTCTTTATTCAGAACTCTATTATTCTCTATTCTTTATAATTCAGAACTCTACTATTCTCTATGCTTTATATTTCAGAACTCTACTTTTCTCTATTCTTTATATTTCAGAACTCTATTATTCTCTTTTCTTTATATTTCAGAACTCTACTATTCTCTATTCTTTATATTTCAGAACTCTTCTATTTTCTATTCTTTATATTTTAGAACTCTACTATTCTCTATGCTTTATATTTCAGAACTCTACTTTTCTCTATTCTTTATATTTCAGAACTCTATTATTCTTTTTTCTTTATATTTCAGAACTCTACTATTCTCTATTCTTTATATTTCAGAACTCTTCTATTTTCTATTCTTTATATTTTAGAACTCTACTATTTTCTATTCTTTATATTTCAGAACTCTACTTTTCTCTATTCTTTATATTTCAGAACTCTATTATTCTCTATTCTTTATATTTCAGAACTCTACTATTCTCTTTTCTTTATATTTCAGAACTCTACTATTCTCTATTCTTTATATTTCAGAACTCTACTATTCTCTATTTTTTTATATTTCAGAACTCTATTATTCTCTATTCTTTATATTTCAGAACTCTACTATTCTCTATTCTTTATATTTCAGAACTCTACTTTTCTCTATTCGTTATATTTCAGAACTCTACTATTCTCTTTTCTTTATATTTCAGAACTCTACTATTCTCTATTCTTTATATTTCAGAACTCTACTATTCTCTATTTTTTATATTTCAGAACTCTATTATTCTCTATTCTTTATATTTCAGAACTCTACTATTCTCTATTCTTTATATTTCAGAACTCTACTATTCTTTATATTTCAGAACTCTACTATTCTCTATTCTTTATATTTCAGAACTCTACTATTCTCTATTTTTTATATTTCAGAACTCTATTATTCTCTATTCTTTATATTTCAGAACTCTACTATTCTCTATTCTTTATATTTCAGAACTCTACTATTCTTTATATTTCAGAACTCTACTATTCTCTATTTTTTATATTTCAGAACTCTATTATTCTCTATTCTTTATATTTCAGAACTCTACTATTCTCTATTCTTTATATTTCAGAACTGTACTATTCTCTATTCTTTATATTTTAGAACTCTACTTTTCTCTATTCTTTATATTTCAGAACTCTATTATTCTCTATTCTTTATATTTCAGAACTCTACTATTCTCTATTCTTTATATTTCAGAACTGTACTACTCTCTATTCGTTATATTTCAGAACTGTACTATTCTCTATTCTTTATATTTCAGAACTCTACTATTCTCTTTTCTTTATATTTCAGAACTCTACTATTCTCTATTCTTTATATTTCAGAACTCTACTATTCTCTATTTTTTTATATTTCAGAACTCTATTATTCTCTATTCTTTATATTTCAGAACTCTACTATTCTCTATTCTTTATATTTCAGAACTCTACTATTCTCTATTTTTTTATATTTCAGAACTCTATTATTCTCTATTCTTTATATTTCAGAACTCTACTATTCTCTACTTTTTATATTCCAGAACTCTACTATTCTCTATTCTTTATATTTCAGAATTCTATTATTCTCTATTCTTTATATTTCAGAACTCTACTATTCTCTATTCTTTATATTTCAGAACTCTACTATTCTCTATTTTTGATATTTCAGAACTCTACTATTCTCTATTTTTTATATTTCAGAACTCTATTATTCTCTATTCTTTATATTTCAGAACTCTACTATTCTCTATTCTTTATATTTCAGAACTCTACTATTCTTTATATTTCAGAACTCTACTATTCTCTATTCTTTATATTTCAGAACTCTACTATTCTCTATTCTTTACATTTCAGAACTCTACTATTCTCTATTCTTTATATTTCAGAACTCTACAATTTTCTATTCGTTATATTTCAGAACTGTACTATTCTCTATTCTTTATTCAGAACTCTATTATTCTCTATTCTTTATAATTCAGAACTCTACTATTCTCTATGCTTTATATTTCAGAACTCTACTTTTCTCTATTCTTTATATTTCAGAACTCTATTATTCTCTTTTCTTTATATTTCAGAACTCTACTATTCTCTATTCTTTATATTTCAGAACTCTTCTATTTTCTATTCTTTATATTTTAGAACTCTACTATTCTCTATGCTTTATATTTCAGAACTCTACTTTTCTCTATTCTTTATATTTCAGAACTCTATTATTCTTTTTTCTTTATATTTCAGAACTCTACTATTCTCTATTCTTTATATTTCAGAACTCTTCTATTTTCTATTCTTTATATTTTAGAACTCTACTATTTTCTATTCTTTATATTTCAGAACTCTACTTTTCTCTATTCTTTATATTTCAGAACTCTATTATTCTCTATTCTTTATATTTCAGAACTCTACTATTCTCTTTTCTTTATATTTCAGAACTCTACTATTCTCTATTCTTTATATTTCAGAACTCTACTATTCTCTATTTTTTTATATTTCAGAACTCTATTATTCTCTATTCTTTATATTTCAGAACTCTACTATTCTCTATTCTTTATATTTCAGAACTCTACTATTCTTTATATTTCAGAACTCTACTATTCTCTATGCTTTATATTTCAGAACTCTACTTTTCTCTATTCTTTATATTTCAGAACTCTATTATTCTTTTTTCTTTATATTTCAGAACTCTACTATTCTCTATTCTTTATATTTCAGAACTCTTCTATTTTCTATTCTTTATATTTTAGAACTCTACTATTTTCTATTCTTTATATTTCAGAACTCTACTTTTCTCTATTCTTTATATTTCAGAACTCTTCTATTTTCTATTCTTTATATTTTAGAACTCTACTATTCTCTATGCTTTATATTTCAGAACTCTACTTTTCTCTATTCTTTATATTTCAGAACTCTATTATTCTTTTTTCTTTATATTTCAGAACTCTACTATTCTCTATTCTTTATATTTCAGAACTCTTCTATTTTCTATTCTTTATATTTCAGAACTCTACTATTCTCTATTCTTTATATTTCAGAACTCTACTTTTCTCTATTCTTTATATTTCAGAACTCTATTATTCTCTATTCTTTATATTTCAGAACTCTACTATTCTCTTTTCTTTATATTTCAGAACTCTACTTTTCTCTATTCGTTATATTTCAGAACTCTACTATTCTCTTTTCTTTATATTTCAGAACTCTACTATTCTCTATTCTTTATATTTCAGAACTCTACTATTCTCTATTTTTTATATTTCAGAACTCTATTATTCTCTATTCTTTATATTTCAGAACTCTACTATTCTCTATTCTTTATATTTCAGAACTCTACTATTCTTTATATTTCAGAACTCTACTATTCTCTATTCTTTATATTTCAGAACTCTACTATTCTCTATTTTTTATATTTCAGAACTCTATTATTCTCTATTCTTTATATTTCAGAACTCTACTATTCTCTATTCTTTATATTTCAGAACTCTACTATTCTTTATATTTCAGAACTCTACTATTCTCTATTTTTTATATTTCAGAACTCTATTATTCTCTATTCTTTATATTTCAGAACTCTACTATTCTCTATTCTTTATATTTCAGAACTGTACTATTCTCTATTCTTTATATTTTAGAACTCTACTTTTCTCTATTCTTTATATTTCAGAACTCTATTATTCTCTATTCTTTATATTTCAGAACTCTACTATTCTCTATTCTTTATATTTCAGAACTGTACTACTCTCTATTCGTTATATTTCAGAACTGTACTATTCTCTATTCTTTATATTTCAGAACTCTACTATTCTCTTTTCTTTATATTTCAGAACTCTACTATTCTCTATTCTTTATATTTCAGAACTCTACTATTCTCTATTTTTTTATATTTCAGAACTCTATTATTCTCTATTCTTTATATTTCAGAACTCTACTATTCTCTATTCTTTATATTTCAGAACTCTACTATTCTTTATATTTCAGAACTCTACTTTTCTCTATTCGTTATATTTCAGAACTCTACTATTCTCTTTTCTTTATATTTCAGAACTCTACTATTCTCTATTCTTTATATTTCAGAACTCTACTATTCTCTATTTTTTATATTTCAGAACTCTATTATTCTCTATTCTTTATATTTCAGAACTCTACTATTCTCTATTCTTTATATTTCAGAACTCTACTATTCTTTATATTTCAGAACTCTACTATTCTCTATTCTTTATATTTCAGAACTCTACTATTCTCTATTTTTTATATTTCAGAACTCTATTATTCTCTATTCTTTATATTTCAGAACTCTACTATTCTCTATTCTTTATATTTCAGAACTCTACTATTCTTTATATTTCAGAACTCTACTATTCTCTATTTTTTATATTTCAGAACTCTATTATTCTCTATTCTTTATATTTCAGAACTCTACTATTCTCTATTCTTTATATTTCAGAACTGTACTATTCTCTATTCTTTATATTTTAGAACTCTACTTTTCTCTATTCTTTATATTTCAGAACTCTACTATTCTCTATTCGTTATATTTCAGAACTGTACTATTCTCTATTCTTTATTCAGAACTCTATTATTCTCTATTCTTTATAATTCAGAACTCTACTATTCTCTATGCTTTATATTTCAGAACTCTACTTTTCTCTATTCTTTATATTTCAGAACTCTATTATTCTCTTTTCTTTATATTTCAGAACTCTACTATTCTCTATTCTTTATATCTCAGAACTCTTCTATTTTCTATTCTTTATATTTTAGAACTCTACTATTCTCTATGCTTTATATTTCAGAACTCCACTTTTCTCTATTCTTTATATTTCAGAACTCTATTATTCTCTTTTCTTTATATTTCAGAACTCTACTATTCTCTATTCTTTATATTTCAGAACTCTTCTATTTTCTATTCTTTATATTTTAGAACTCTACTATTTTCTATTCTTTATATTTCAGAACTCTACTTTTCTCTATTCTTTATATTTCAGAACTCTATTATTCTCTATTCTTTATATTTCAGAACTCTACTATTCTCTTTTCTTTATATTTCAGAACTCTACTATTCTCTATTCTTTATATTTCAGAACTCTACTATTCTCTATTTTTTATATTTCAGAACTCTATTATTCTCTATTCTTTATATTTCAGAACTCTACTATTCTCTATTCTTTATATTTCAGAACTCTACTATTCTTTATATTTCAGAACTCTACTTTTCTCTATTCGTTATATTTCAGAACTCTACTATTCTCTTTTCTTTATATTTCAGAACTCTACTATTCTCTATTCTTTATATTTCAGAACTCTACTATTCTCTATTTTTTATATTTCAGAACTCTATTATTCTCTATTCTTTATATTTCAGAACTCTACTATTCTCTATTCTTTATCTTTCAGAACTGTACTATTCTCTATTCTTTATATTTCAGAACTCTACTATTCTTTATATTTCAGAACTCTACTATTCTCTATTCTTTATATTTCAGAACTCTACTATTCTCTATTTTTTATATTTCAGAACTCTATTATTCTCTATTCTTTATATTTCAGAACTCTACTATTCTCTATTCTTTATATTTCAGAACTCTACTATTCTTTATATTTCAGAACTCTACTATTCTCTATTTTTTATATTTCAGAACTCTATTATTCTCTATTCTTTATATTTCAGAACTCTACTATTCTCTATTCTTTATATTTCAGAACTGTACTATTCTCTATTCTTTATATTTTAGAACTCTACTTTTCTCTATTCTTTATATTTCAGAACTCTATTATTCTCTATTCTTTATATTTCAGAACTCTACTATTCTCTATTCTTTATATTTCAGAACTCTACTATTCTTTATATTTCAGAACTCTACTTTTCTCTATTCGTTATATTTCAGAACTCTACTATTCTCTTTTCTTTATATTTCAGAACTCTACTATTCTCTATTCTTTATATTTCAGAACTCTACTATTCTCTATTTTTTATATTTCAGAACTCTATTATTCTCTATTCTTTATATTTCAGAACTCTACTATTCTCTATTCTTTATATTTCAGAACTCTACTATTCTTTATATTTCAGAACTCTACTATTCTCTATTTTTTATATTTCAGAACTCTACTATTCTTTATATTTCAGAACTCTACTATTCTCTATTCTTTATATTTCAGAACTCTACTATTCTCTATTCTTTATATTTCAGAACTCTACTATTCTTTATATTTCAGAACTCTACTATTCTCTATTCTTTATATTTCAGAACTCTACTATTCTCTATTTTTTATATTTCAGAACTCTATTATTCTCTATTCTTTATATTTCAGAACTCTACTATTCTCTATTCTTTATATTTCAGAACTCTACTATTCTTTATATTTCAGAACTCTACTATTCTCTATTTTTTATATTTCAGAACTCTATTATTCTCTATTCTTTATATTTCAGAACTCTACTATTCTCTATTCTTTATATTTCAGAACTGTACTATTCTCTATTCTTTATATTTTAGAACTCTACTTTTCTCTATTCTTTATATTTCAGAACTCTACTATTCTCTATTCGTTATATTTCAGAACTGTACTATTCTCTATTCTTTATTCAGAACTCTATTATTCTCTATTCTTTATAATTCAGAACTCTACTATTCTCTATGCTTTATATTTCAGAACTCTACTTTTCTCTATTCTTTATATTTCAGAACTCTATTATTCTCTTTTCTTTATATTTCAGAACTCTACTATTCTCTATTCTTTATATCTCAGAACTTTTCTATTTTCTATTCTTTATATTTTAGAACTCTACTATTCTCTATGCTTTATATTTCAGAACTCCACTTTTCTCTATTCTTTATATTTCAGAACTCTATTATTCTCTTTTCTTTATATTTCAGAACTCTACTATTCTCTATTCTTTATATATCAGAACTCTTCTATTTTCTATTCTTTATATTTTAGAACTCTACTATTTTCTATTCTTTATATTTCAGAACTCTACTTTTCTCTATTCTTTATATTTCAGAACTCTATTATTCTCTATTCTTTATATTTCAGAACTCTACTATTCTCTTTTCTTTATATTTCAGAACTCTACTATTCTCTATTCTTTATATTTCAGAACTCTACTATTCTCTATTTTTTATATTTCAGAACTCTATTATTCTCTATTCTTTATATTTCAGAACTCTACTATTCTCTATTCTTTATATTTCAGAACTCTATTATTCTTTATATTTCAGAACTCTACTTTTCTCTATTCGTTATATTTCAGAACTCTACTATTCTCTTTTCTTTATATTTCAGAACTCTACTATTCTCTATTCTTTATATTTCAGAACTCTACTATTCTCTATTTTTTATATTTCAGAACTCTATTATTCTCTATTCTTTATATTTCAGAACTCTACTATTCTCTATTCTTTATCTTTCAGAACTCTACTATTCTTTATATTTCAGAACTCTACTATTCTCTATTCTTTATATTTCAGAACTCTACTATTCTCTATTTTTTATATTTCAGAACTCTTTATTCTCTATTCTTTATATTTCAGAACTCTACTATTCTCTATTCTTTATATTTCAGAACTCTACTATTCTTTATATTTCAGAACTCTACTATTCTCTATTTTTTATATTTCAGAACTCTATTATTCTCTATTCTTTATATTTCAGAACTCTACTATTCTCTATTCTTTATATTTCAGAACTGTACTATTCTCTATTCTTTATATTTTAGAACTCTACTTTTCTCTATTCTTTGTATTTCAGAACTCTATTATTCTCTATTCTTTATATTTCAGAACTCTACTATTCTCCATTCTTTATATATCAGAACTGTACTATTCTCTATTCGTTATATTACAGAACTGTACTATTCTCTATTCTTTATATTTCAGAACTCTACTATTCTCTTTTCTTTATATTTCAGAACTCTACTATTCTCTATTCTTTATATTTCAGAACTCTACTTTTCTCTATTCTTTATATTTCAGAACTCTATTATTCTCTATTCTTTATATTTCAGAACTCTACTATTCTCTTTTCTTTATATTTCAGAACTCTACTATTCTCTATTCTTTATATTTCAGAACTCTACTATTCTCTATTTTTTATATTTCAGAACTCTATTATTCTCTATTCTTTATATTTCAGAACTCTACTATTCTCTATTCTTTATATTTCAGAACTCTACTATTCTTTATATTTCAGAACTCTACTTTTCTCTATTCGTTATATTTCAGAACTCTACTATTCTCTTTTCTTTATATTTCAGAACTCTACTATTCTCTATTCTTTATATTTCAGAACTCTACTATTCTCTATTTTTTATATTTCAGAACTCTATTATTCTCTATTCTTTATATTTCAGAACTCTACTATTCTCTATTCTTTATATTTCAGAACTCTACTATTCTTTATATTTCAGAACTCTACTATTCTCTATTCTTTATATTTCAGAACTCTACTATTCTCTATTTTTTATATTTCAGAACTCTATTATTCTCTATTCTTTATATTTCAGAACTCTACTATTCTCTATTCTTTATATTTCAGAACTGTACTATTCTCTATTCTTTATATTTTAGAACTCTACTTTTCTCTATTCTTTATATTTCAGAACTCTATTATTCTCTATTCTTTATATTTCAGAACTCTACTATTCTCTATTCTTTATATTTCAGAACTGTACTATTCTCTATTCGTTATATTTCAGAACTGTACTATTCTCTATTCTTTATATTTCAGAACTCTACTATTCTCTTTTCTTTATATTTCAGAACTCTACTATTCTCTATTCTTTATATTTCAGAACTCTACTATTCTCTATTTTTTATATTTCAGAACTCTATTATTCTCTATTCTTTATATTTCAGAACTCTACTATTCTCTATTCTTTATATTTCAGAACTCTACTATTCTTTATATTTCGGAACTCTACTTTTCTCTATTCGTTATATTTCAGAACTTTACTATTCTCTATGCTTTATATTTTAGAACTCTACTTTTCTCTATTCTTTATATTTCAGAACTCTACTATTCTCTATTTTTTATATTTCAGAACTCTATTATTCTCTATTCTTTATATTTCAGAACTCTACTATTCTCTATTCTTTATATTTCAGAACTCTACTATTCTTTATATTTCAGAACTCTACTATTCTCTATTCTTTATATTTCAGAACTCTACTATTCTCTATTTTTTATATTTCAGAACTCTATTATTCTCTATTCTTTATATTTCAGAACTCTACTATTCTCTATTCTTTATATTTCAGAACTGTACTATTCTCTATTCTTTATATTTTAGAACTCTACTTTTCTCTATTCTTTATATTTCAGAACTCTATTATTCTCTATTCTTTATATTTCAGAACTCTACTATTCTCTATTCTTTATATTTCAGAACTGTACTATTCTCTATTCGTTATATTTCAGAACTGTACTATTCTCTATTCTTTATATTTCAGAACTCTACTATTCTCTTTTCTTTATATTTCAGAACTCTACTATTCTCTATTCTTTATATTTCAGAACTCTACTATTCTCTATTTTTTATATTTCAGAACTCTATTATTCTCTATTCTTTATATTTCAGAACTCTACTATTCTCTATTCTTTATATTTCAGAACTCTACTATTCTTTATATTTCGGAACTCTACTTTTCTCTATTCGTTATATTTCAGAACTTTACTATTCTCTATGCTTTATATTTTAGAACTCTACTTTTCTCTATTCTTTATATTTCAGAACTCTACTATTCTCTATTTTTTATATTTCAGAACTCTATTATTCTCTATTCTTTATATTTCAGAACTCTACTATTCTCTATTCTTTATATTTCAGAACTCTACTATTCTTTATATTTCAGAACTCTACTTTTCTCTATTCGTTATATTTCAGAACTTTACTATTCTCTATGCTTTATATTTCAGAACTCTACTATTCTCTTTTCTTTACATTTCAGAACTCTACTATTCTCTATTCTTTATTTTTCAGAACTCTACTATTCTCTATTCTTTATATTTCAGAACTGTACTATTCTCTATTCGTTATATTTCAGAACTGTACTATTCTCTATTCTTTATTCAGAACTCTATTATTCTCTATTCTTTATAATTCAGAACTCTACTATTCTCTATGCCTAATATTTTAGAACTCTACTATTCTCTATTCTTTATATTTTAGAACTCTACTATTCTCTGTTCTTTATATTTCAGAACTCTACTTTTCTCTATTCGTTATATTTCAGAACTCTACTATTCTCTTTTCTTTATATTTCAGAACTCTACTATTCTCTATTCTTTATATTTCAGAACTCTACTATTCTCTATTTTTTATATTTCAGAACTCTATTATTCTCTATTCTTTATATTTCAGAACTCTATTATTCTCTATTCTTTATCTTTCAGAACTCTACTATTCTTTATATTTCAGAACTCTAATATTCTTTATATTTCAGAACTCTACTATTCTCTATTCTTTATATTTCAGAACTCTACTATTCTCTATTTTTTATATTTCAGAACTCTATTATTCTCTATTCTTTATATTTCAGAACTCTACTATTCTCTATTCTTTATATTTCAGAACTCTACTATTCTTTATATTTCAGAACTCTACTATTCTCTATTTTTTATATTTCAGAACTCTATTATTCTCTATTCTTTATATTTCAGAACTCTACTATTCTCTATTCTTTATATTTCAGAACTGTACTATTCTCTATTCTTTATATTTTAGAACTCTACTTTTCTCTATTCTTTATATTTCAGAACTCTATTATTCTCTATTCTTTATATTTCAGAACTCTACTATTCTCTATTCTTTATATTTCAGAACTCTACTATTCTTTATATTTCAGAACTCTACTTTTCTCTATTCGTTATATTTCAGAACTCTACTATTCTCTTTTCTTTATATTTCAGAACTCTACTATTCTCTATTCTTTATATTTCAGAACTCTACTATTCTCTATTTTTTATATTTCAGAACTCTATTATTCTCTATTCTTTATATTTCAGAACTCTACTATTCTCTATTCTTTATATTTCAGAACTCTACTATTCTTTATATTTCAGAACTCTACTATTCTCTATTCTTTATATTTCAGAACTCTACTATTCTCTATTTTTTATATTTCAGAACTCTATTATTCTCTATTCTTTATATTTCAGAACTCTACTATTCTCTATTCTTTATATTTCAGAACTCTACTATTCTTTATATTTCAGAACTCTACTATTCTCTATTTTTTATATTTCAGAACTCTATTATTCTCTATTCTTTATATTTCAGAACTCTACTATTCTCTATTCTTTATATTTCAGAACTGTACTATTCTCTATTCTTTATATTTTAGAACTCTACTTTTCTCTATTCTTTATATTTCAGAACTCTACTATTCTCTATTCGTTATATTTCAGAACTGTACTATTCTCTATTCTTTATTCAGAACTCTATTATTCTCTATTCTTTATAATTCAGAACTCTACTATTCTCTATGCTTTATATTTCAGAACTCTACTTTTCTCTATTCTTTATATTTCAGAACTCTATTATTCTCTTTTCTTTATATTTCAGAACTCTACTATTCTCTATTCTTTATATCTCAGAACTTTTCTATTTTCTATTCTTTATATTTTAGAACTCTACTATTCTCTATGCTTTATATTTCAGAACTCCACTTTTCTCTATTCTTTATATTTCAGAACTCTATTATTCTCTTTTCTTTATATTTCAGAACTCTACTATTCTCTATTCTTTATATATCAGAACTCTTCTATTTTCTATTCTTTATATTTTAGAACTCTACTATTTTCTATTCTTTATATTTCAGAACTCTACTTTTCTCTATTCTTTATATTTCAGAACTCTATTATTCTCTATTCTTTATATTTCAGAACTCTACTATTCTCTTTTCTTTATATTTCAGAACTCTACTATTCTCTATTCTTTATATTTCAGAACTCTACTATTCTCTATTTTTTATATTTCAGAACTCTATTATTCTCTATTCTTTATATTTCAGAACTCTACTATTCTCTATTCTTTATATTTCAGAACTCTACTATTCTTTATATTTCAGAACTCTACTTTTCTCTATTCGTTATATTTCAGAACTCTACTATTCTCTTTTCTTTATATTTCAGAACTCTACTATTCTCTATTCTTTATATTTCAGAACTCTACTATTCTCTATTCTTTATATTTCAGAACTCTACTATTCTCTATTTTTTATATTTCAGAACTCTATTATTCTCTTTTCTTTATATTTCAGAACTCTACTATTCTCTATTCTTTATATTTCAGAACTCTACTATTCTCTATTTTTTATATTTCAGAACTCTATTATTCTCTATTCTTTATATTTCAGAACTCTACTATTCTCTATTCTTTATATTTCAGAACTCTACTATTCTTTATATTTCAGAACTCTAATATTCTCTATTTTTTATATTTCAGAACTCTATTATTCTCTATTCTTTATATTTCAGAACTCTACTATTCTCTATTCTTTATATTTCAGAACTGTACTATTCTCTATTCTTTATATTTTAGAACTCTACTTTTCTCTATTCTTTGTATTTCAGAACTCTATTATTCTCTATTCTTTATATTTCAGAACTCTACTATTCTCTATTCTTTATATATCAGAACTGTACTATTCTCTATTCGTTATATTACAGAACTGTACTATTCTCTATTCTTTATATTTCAGAACTCTACTATTCTCTTTTCTTTATATTTCAGAACTCTACTATTCTCTATTCTTTATATTTCAGAACTCTACTTTTCTCTATTCTTTATATTTCAGAACTCTATTATTCTCTATTCTTTATATTTCAGAACTCTACTATTCTCTTTTCTTTATATTTCAGAACTCTACTATTCTCTATTCTTTATATTTCAGAACTCTACTATTCTCTATGCCTAATATTTTAGAACTCTACTATTCTCTATTCTTTATATTTTAGAACTCTACTATTCTCTGTTCTTTATATTTCAGAACTCTACTTTTCTCTATTCGTTATATTTCAGAACTCTACTATTCTCTTTTCTTTATATTTCAGAACTCTACTATTCTCTATTCTTTATATTTCAGAACTCTACTATTCTCTATTTTTTATATTTCAGAACTCTATTATTCTCTATTCTTTATATTTCAGAACTCTACTATTCTCTATTCTTTATCTTTCAGAACTCTACTATTCTTTATATTTCAGAACTCTAATATTCTTTATATTTCAGAACTCTACTATTCTCTATTCTTTATATTTCAGAACTCTACTATTCTCTATTTTTTATATTTCAGAACTCTATTATTCTCTATTCTTTATATTTCAGAACTCTACTATTCTCTATTCTTTATATTTCAGAACTCTACTATTCTTTATATTTCAGAACTCTACTATTCTCTATTTTTTATATTTCAGAACTCTATTATTCTCTATTCTTTATATTTCAGAACTCTACTATTCTCTATTCTTTATATTTCAGAACTGTACTATTCTCTATTCTTTATATTTTAGAACTCTACTTTTCTCTATTCTTTATATTTCAGAACTCTATTATTCTCTATTCTTTATATTTCAGAACTCTACTATTCTCTATTCTTTATATTTCAGAACTCTACTATTCTTTATATTTCAGAACTCTACTTTTCTCTATTCGTTATATTTCAGAACTCTACTATTCTCTTTTCTTTATATTTCAGAACTCTACTATTCTCTATTCTTTATATTTCAGAACTCTACTATTCTCTATTTTTTATATTTCAGAACTCTATTATTCTCTATTCTTTATATTTCAGAACTCTACTATTCTCTATTCTTTATATTTCAGAACTCTACTATTCTTTATATTTCAGAACTCTACTATTCTCTATTCTTTATATTTCAGAACTCTACTATTCTCTATTTTTTATATTTCAGAACTCTATTATTCTCTATTCTTTATATTTCAGAACTCTACTATTCTCTATTCTTTATATTTCAGAACTCTACTATTCTTTATATTTCAGAACTCTACTATTCTCTATTTTTTATATTTCAGAACTCTATTATTCTCTATTCTTTATATTTCAGAACTCTACTATTCTCTATTCTTTATATTTCAGAACTGTACTATTCTCTATTCTTTATATTTTAGAACTCTACTTTTCTCTATTCTTTATATTTCAGAACTCTACTATTCTCTATTCGTTATATTTCAGAACTGTACTATTCTCTATTCTTCATTCAGAACTCTATTATTCTCTATTCTTTATAATTCAGAACTCTACTATTCTCTATGCTTTATATTTCAGAACTCTACTTTTCTCTATTCTTTATATTTCAGAACTCTATTATTCTCTTTTCTTTATATTTCAGAACTCTACTATTCTCTATTCTTTATATCTCAGAACTTTTCTATTTTCTATTCTTTATATTTTAGAACTCTACTATTCTCTATGCTTTATATTTCAGAACTCCACTTTTCTCTATTCTTTATATTTCAGAACTCTATTATTCTCTTTTCTTTATATTTCAGAACTCTACTATTCTCTATTCTTTATATATCAGAACTCTTCTATTTTCTATTCTTTATATTTTAGAACTCTACTATTTTCTATTCTTTATATTTCAGAACTCTACTTTTCTCTATTCTTTATATTTCAGAACTCTATTATTCTCTATTCTTTATATTTCAGAACTCTACTATTCTCTTTTCTTTATATTTCAGAACTCTACTATTCTCTATTCTTTATATTTCAGAACTCTACTATTCTCTATTTTTTATATTTCAGAACTCTATTATTCTCTATTCTTTATATTTCAGAACTCTACTATTCTCTATTCTTTATATTTCAGAACTCTACTATTCTTTATATTTCAGAACTCTACTTTTCTCTATTCGTTATATTTCAGAACTCTACTATTCTCTATTCTTTATATTTCAGAACTCTACTATTCTCTATTCTTTATCTTTCAGAACTCTACTATTCTTTATATTTCAGAACTCTACTATTCTCTATTCTTTATATTTCAGAACTCTACTATTCTCTATTTTTTATATTTCAGAACTCTATTATTCTCTATTCTTTATATTTCAGAACTCTACTATTCTCTATTCTTTATATTTCAGAACTCTACTATTCTTTATATTTCAGAACTCTAATATTCTCTATTTTTTATATTTCAGAACTCTATTATTCTCTATTCTTTATATTTCAGAACTCTACTATTCTCTATTCTTTATATTTCAGAACTGTACTATTCTCTATTCTTTATATTTTAGAACTCTACTTTTCTCTATTCTTTGTATTTCAGAACTCTATTATTCTCTATTCTTTATATTTCAGAACTCTACTATTCTCTATTCTTTATATATCAGAACTGTACTATTCTCTATTCGTTATATTACAGAACTGTACTATTCTCTATTCTTTATATTTCAGAACTCTACTATTCTCTTTTCTTTATATTTCAGAACTCTACTATTCTCTATTCTTTATATTTCAGAACTCTACTTTTCTCTATTCTTTATATTTCAGAACTCTATTATTCTCTATTCTTTATATTTCAGAACTCTACTATTCTCTTTTCTTTATATTTCAGAACTCTACTATTCTCTATTCTTTATATTTCAGAACTCTACTATTCTCTATTTTTTATATTTCAGAACTCTATTATTCTCTATTCTTTATATTTCAGAACTCTACTATTCTCTATTCTTTATATTTCAGAACTCTACTATTCTTTATATTTCAGAACTCTACTTTTCTCTATTCGTTATATTTCAGAACTCTACTATTCTCTTTTCTTTATATTTCAGAACTCTACTATTCTCTATTCTTTATATTTCAGAACTCTACTATTCTCTATTTTTTATATTTCAGAACTCTATTATTCTCTATTCTTTATATTTCAGAACTCTACTATTCTCTATTCTTTATATTTCAGAACTCTACTATTCTTTATATTTCAGAACTCTACTATTCTCTATTCTTTATATTTCAGAACTCTACTATTCTCTATTTTTTATATTTCAGAACTCTATTATTCTCTATTCTTTATATTTCAGAACTCTACTATTCTCTATTCTTTATATTTCAGAACTGTACTATTCTCTATTCTTTATATTTTAGAACTCTACTTTTCTCTATTCTTTATATTTCAGAACTCTATTATTCTCTATTCTTTATATTTCAGAACTCTACTATTCTCTATTCTTTATATTTCAGAACTGTACTATTCTCTATTCGTTATATTTCAGAACTGTACTATTCTCTATTCTTTATATTTCAGAACTCTACTATTCTCTTTTCTTTATATTTCAGAACTCTACTATTCTCTATTCTTTATATTTCAGAACTCTACTATTCTCTATTTTTTATATTTCAGAACTCTATTATTCTCTATTCTTTATATTTCAGAACTCTACTATTCTCTATTCTTTATATTTCAGAACTCTACTATTCTTTATATTTCGGAACTCTACTTTTCTCTATTCGTTATATTTCAGAACTTTACTATTCTCTATGCTTTATATTTTAGAACTCTACTTTTCTCTATTCTTTATATTTCAGAACTCTACTATTCTCTATTTTTTATATTTCAGAACTCTATTATTCTCTATTCTTTATATTTCAGAACTCTACTATTCTCTATTCTTTATATTTCAGAACTCTACTATTCTTTATATTTCAGAACTCTACTTTTCTCTATTCGTTATATTTCAGAACTTTACTATTCTCTATGCTTTATATTTCAGAACTCTACTATTCTCTTTTCTTTATATTTCAGAACTCTACTATTCTCTATTCTTTATTTTTCAGAACTCTACTATTCTCTATTCTTTATATTTCAGAACTGTACTATTCTCTATTCGTTATATTTCAGAACTGTACTATTCTCTATTCTTTATTCAGAACTCTATTATTCTCTATTCTTTATAATTCAGAACTCTACTATTCTCTATGCCTAATATTTTAGAACTCTACTATTCTCTATTCTTTATATTTTAGAACTCTACTATTCTCTGTTCTTTATATTTCAGAACTCTACTTTTCTCTATTCTTTATATTTCAGAACTCTACTATTCTCTATTCTTTATATTTCAGAACTGTACTATTCTCTATTCGTTATATTTCAGAACTGTACTATTCTCTATTCTTTATTCAGAACTCTATTATTCTCTATTCTTTATAATTCAGAACTCTACTATTCTCTATGCTTAATATTTTAGAACTCTACTATTCTCTGTTCTTTATATTTCAGAACTCTATTATTATCTATTCTTTATAATTCAGAACTCTACTATTCTCTATGCTTAATATTTTAGAACTCTACTATTCTCTATTCTTTATAATTCAGAACTCTACTATTCTCTATTCTTTATATTTCAGAACTGTACTATTCTCTATTCTTTATATTTCAGAACTCTACTATTCTCTATTCTTTATATTTCAGAACTCTACTATTCTCTATTCTTTATATTTCAGAACTCTACTTTTCTCTATTCTTTATATTTCAGAACTCTATTATTCTCTATTCTTTATATTTCAGAACTCTACTATTCTCTATACTTTATATTTCAGAACTCTACTATTCTCTATTCTTTATATTTCAGAACTCTACTATTCTCTATTCTTTATATTTCAGAACTCTACTTTTCTCTATTCTTTATATTTCAGAACTCTACTATTCTCTATTCTTTATATTTCAGAACTCTACTTTTCTCTATTCTTTATATTTCAGAACTCTACTATTCTCTATTCTTTATATTTCAGAACTTTACTATTCTTTATATTTCAGAACTCTACTATTTTCTATTCTTTATATTTCAGAACTCCACTATTCTCTATTCTTTATATTTCAGAACTCTACTATTCTCTATTCTTTATATTTCAGAACTCTACTATTCTCTATTCTTTTTATTTCAGAACTCTACTATTCTCTATTCTTTATATTTCAGAACTCTACTATTCTCTATACTTTATATTTCAGAACTCTACTATTCTCTATTCTTTATATTTCAGAACTCTACTATTCTCTATTCTTTATATTTCAGAACTCTACTATTTTCTATTCTTTTTATTTCAGAACTCTACTATTCTCTATTCTTTATATTTCAGAACTCTACTATTTTCTATTCTTTATATTTCAGAACTCTACTATTCTCTATTCTTTATATTTCAGAACTCTTCTATTCTCTATTCTTTATATTTCAGAACTCTACTATTTTCTTTTTTTATATTTCAGAACTCTACTATTCTTTATATTTCATTTTTTTGTGTCCATTATGCTCTATTCTTTTTATCTTAGAACTCTACTATTCTCTATTCTTTATATTTCAGAACTCTACTATTCTCTATACTTTATATTTCAGAACTCTACTATTCTCTATTCTTTATATTTCAGAACTCTACTATTCTCTATTCTTTATATTTCAGAACTCTACTATTCTCTATTCTTTTTATTTCAGAACTCTACTATTCTCTATACTTTATATTTCAGAACTCTACTATTCTCTATTCTTTATATTTCAGAACTCTACTATTCTCTATTCTTTTTATTTCAGAACTCTACTATTCTCTATTCTTTATATTTCAGAACTCTACTATTCTCTATTCTTTTTATTTCAGAACTCTACTATTCTCTATACTTTATATTTCAGAACTCTACTATTCTCTATTCTTTATATTTCAGAACTCTACTATTCTCTATTCTTTATATTTCAGAACTCTACTATTCTCTATTCTTTTTATTTCAGAACTCTTTTCTCTATTCTTTATATTTCAGAACTCTACTATTCTCTATACTTTATATTTCAGAACTCTACTATTCTCTATTCTTTATATTTCAGAACTCTACTATTCTCTATTCTTTATATTTCAGAACTCTACTATTCTCTATTCTTTTTATTTCAGAACTCTACTTTTCTCTATTCTTTATATTTCAGAACTCTACTATTCTCTATTCTTTATATTTCAGAACTCTACTATTCTCTATTCTTTATATTTCAGAACTCTACTATTCTCTATTTTTTATATTTCAGAACTCTACTATTCTCTATTTTTGATATTTCAGAACTCTACTATTCTCTATTTTTGATATTTCAGAACTCTATTATTCTCTATTCTTTATATTTCAGAACTCTACTATTCTCTATTTTTTATATTTCAGAACTCTACTATTCTCTATTTTTGATATTTCAGAACTCTATTATTCTCTATTTTTTATATTTCAGAACTCTACTATTCTCTATTTTTGATATTTCAGAACTCTATTATTCTCTATTCTTTATATTTCAGAACTCTATTATTTTCTTTTTTTTTATATTTCAGAACTCTACTATTCTTTATATTTCAGAACTCTACTATTTTCTATTCTTTATATTTCAGAACTCTACTATTCTTTATATTTCAGAACTCTACTATTCTCTATTCTTTATATTTCAGAACTCTACTATTTTCTATTCTTTATATTTCAGAACTCTACTATTCTTTATATTTCAGAACTCTACTATTCTCTATTCTTTTTATTTCAGAACTCTACTATTCTTTATTCTTTATATTTCAGAACTCTACTATTCTCTATTCTTTTTATTTCAGAACTCTACTATTCTCTATTCTTTATATTTCAGAATTCTATTATTCTCTATTCTTTATATTTCAGAACTCCTTTCTTTGCAAGTACTTTTGTTCTGCTCTTTTTGTTCATTACTCTTTATTTATGTTATATTTAAGCACTCCGTTATTCTTTATTTTTTTTTTACTATAATGCAATCTTTATTTACATCAAAATGATGGTTGATAAAAATGTATAAATAGCAAACTTCACATCAGAAGAAAGCAGGGTATGTTTTAACCAAATAACGCGAACAATAACATGCATATGGTTCGATCAAATGTTCTCTTAAAAATATAAATTATTTTCCAATTTAAACGATTTTCTACAATATTTTTCAAATGTTAGTTTGTTGTCACATCAGACCATAATTTAACGTAAACGTCATTCTCATGTTTTGATTCGTCTAAATATTAAATTTTCGCTTCAGATATTAATCTTTAACATAGACTTACCTTGAAGGTCTCGACAAAAATAATAATATATAAAGTGATTCATTTGACGTCTATACATGTTCATGTCAACTTTGTATACATGATTAATAATTATGGCTAGACTTTGATATTTAAAGATGACAATATTGCTCATTTAACATAAAATACCAAAAAGCCTAAACCAATTTAAAACCGCAAACAATGTGAAGGTTTTTCCACAGTAATTCTTGTTGGTTCATTTCTGATATATTTACTGCTTTTAGCGGATTGCGGATGCCCAGCAGAAGACGGTTACCCTGTCTCCGAATCCGGTCTTACTTTAATTTAAGTTCATGCGATTCATTTCATGGCTGATTGTTTTCCTCTTTGGTGAAAGCTGTATGGTGACATATAATTCCTATAATCCACATTAGACTTTGTTGTTAATTGTTTATTATCGTTTAGTTTTTTTTATTTCATTCTTTTATTGTTTGGCTTTATAAATATTTTGATATGAGCGTCACTGATGAGTCTTATGTAGACGAAACGCGCGTCACTAAATTATAAACCTGGTACCTTTGATAACTATTTACAACACTGGGTCGATGCCACTGCTGGTGAACGTTTCGTCCCCGAGGGTATCACCAGCCAAGTAGTCAACACTTCGGTGTTGACATGAATATCAATAATGTGGTAATATTTTTTTCATAAATTTCCTGTTAACAAAAGTTTAAATTTTTCGAAAAACTAAGGATTTTCTTATTCCAGACATAGATTTCCTTAGCCGTATTTGGCACAACTTTTTGGAATTTTGGATCCTCAATGCTCTTCAACTTTGTAATTGTTTGGCTTTATAAATATTTTGATATGAGCGTCACTGATGAGTCTTATGTAGACGAAAGGCGCGTCACTATATTATAATCTTGGTACCTTTGATAACTATTTACACCACTGGGTCGATGCCACTGCTTGGTGGACGTTTCGTCCCCGAGGGTATCACCAGCCCAGTAGTCAACACTTCGGTGTTGACATGAATATCAATAATGTGGTCATTTTTTTTTTATAAATTTCCTGTTAACAAAAGTTTAAATTTTTCGAAAAACTAAGGACTTTCTTATTCCAGGCATAGATTTCCTTAGCCGTATTTGGCACAACTTTTTGGAATTTTGGACCCTCAATGCTCTTCAACTTTGTAATTGTTTGGCTTTATAAATATTTTGATATGAGCGTCACTGATGAGTCTTTTGTAGACGAAACGCGCGTCACTAAATTATAATCCTGGTACCTTTGATAACTATATATATTAACCAGGCCGTTAGTTATCTAGTTTGAAATGCTTAACAATTGTCCTTTTGGTGTATGTTATAGGTGTATATGATCAAACCTTGACGTTGTTTATGTACCAACCTATAGTTTTTTTTTTATATCTGGTGTCATTTGGTCTCTGGCGGAGACTAATACTCTAAATGGCGATCATACCACACCTTCTTGTGTATTAAACGTAGTACATTATGGGCTGTGTATTTGATATGAATAAAAAGACATATAACAATAAGTGTCAAGGAGACAACAATTTAACTAGTATATAATTTATACTAGTTACCCATTACAAATACAAATGTACGATCAGATGTCAATATACGCTTTATGAAGTATGTGCCAGTAACTGCACAGTATGACAACTACTAAATCGTCCTCGTTGTTGTTACGGTAAAAATGAACTTAACATATTTGTTTTTCACAGATTTTTCTGTTATAACTTAGGTCGTTAGTCCTGCCAAATGAATTATTTCTTATTTTCATGTCGAACGTTTAATAGCCGACTTTGCGGGGTTTCTTTTCTCTCATTGTTAAAGGTCGTACGATTGCCTCTAATCGAATACATACACTTCATTTAAACTTTGGTGGATATAGCTGTGGTGATGTGAAAACAACGACATGCAACAGAAAAGTCCACAGACAAATGTTTATTAAGTAAAACATCTCATGTGAATTTAAAGTTTCATATGTAATATTTTTGTTTAATTCATTTGGTAAAAGTGGAGCGAAAAGACAATTCAGAGGGCCAATTAAACTTAAAAAGTGTCCAATCAGTGAGAGATCAATTCAGAAACCGAATTATTATTGTATCAAAATTCCAAGTGAAATTGTATAACTGGTTGTGTTATGACAAATAAATGCAGTTATTAAAAGTATGACATCTTCAAAATCAACTTTACATGATGGTGTCCCTCAAGGGACCGTTTTAAGACCCAATCTACTTTTTGTATGTTACAATGAATGTATTTGCTAAATGATTTGAATATGATTAATTATACGCTATCTTTACCAAAGAAATATTTCTAAGAGAACGACATCATGTCAATAGTTTCTTTTTCTTGATTTTTATGAAAGAGAAAGACTGCATGTTTTGTCTGCAGCTTGATAATGTGGAGTTGTGCGCATGATTAATACAACTACTTCCTGTGTTCAATGTGAAGTTGTACGCATGATTAATACAACTACTTCCTGTGTTCAATGTGGAGTTGTACGCATGATTAATACAACTACTTCCTGTGTTCAATGGATTGGAATTTATAACTCTCATTGTACAATGGAAACGAAGTCAAACATTCCTTGGCCTCTATGGAAGGGAATGAACAGGTTTGCTTCATTTCTACATTTCTATTCATGGAATAGATTATCTTAAAGTTTATAGCTCGTACTTTATTTGGCCTGTTTTTTTGTTTTTGTTTTTTTTTTGTTTTATATTATCTCGTCACTGATTGTCTTTGTCTTTTGTAGAAAAAAAACGCACGTCTGGTGTACACAATTTTAATCCTGGTATCCATGATGAGTTTATTTTAAATACACATGCAACCTTAATACATTGCATAAAGCGACACAGGCCCAGAAGGGGTATTTAGATATCAGAAGATGTTGTATGAGTGCCAATGAGACAACCCTTCATCTAAGTCACAAAGTGAAAGAGTGAATTTAATAGGTCAAAGTACGGGCCTCAATACGGAGGCATGGCTCGCACCGAATTGTATTGTTTAATTTCTTGATTATGATGTGTTTGATCATAGCGTCCATACGCGTAGCAAACACGTTGTTAGCCGCTATTCTTACAGTTATATAATATTTTATATTAAAAAAAACATTGTTTTTATATTGTAGTTATAAAGTAGCTCTGCTATGATCCACTACAGTTGAAAGAAGGCTGTTATTTCAAAGAATTGAACACTTCTCGCTCATTTGTCATTTTCCCTGACATGTGAAATGTTGTGTATAGTTAATTTAATTCTTCGACTTTTTATCGTTCTGCCCAATGTTTTAATCTTTACATCATATTCCCATGTAAATCATTGAAATGTTATCTTTATTTATTCATTTGTATCCTTCTTTGTTATAGAATGTCAGTACAATGGAACGTATAGAATAATAGAATCTGAAATTCAGTACGTTGGTACTTATAAAAGAGGTTCTGAATTGGGGCTTACATGATAGAGAATAATGGTCAAATAATAAAAACACTGGCTAACGTTAATGTCACGAGAATCTCACGAAATTTCACCTCAAATGAGCATGAAAATTCTCATATGAAAATTTGAACTTCAATATCACTTTAACAGTACCACAAACATTTGATATATCAACTTTATTTTAGAAATTCTCGTGAATTTCACGTTAATAGAAATGCATGTGATTATCACGTCAATTTACTTGAAAGTCGCGTGAGTTTTGCATTAGATTTATGTGAAATCACATGAATTCCTTTCACTTGAGTTTCACGTATAAGCTCGTTTGAGGTGAATCCAAGTGAGATTCACATGAATTTAAATTGATGTGAAATTCATGGGAGTGAAGTTTCCTTTTGTAGAGATAAATGGGCTAGATATTAAGGAATAGAGAATAATAGAATGAATTAATAAATAGAGTCACATTAGTGGGCAAAAAAAAAATATGAAGAAAAATAGCCTAACAAAATAAAGAAATCATGAAGGACCTCCATTAAATTGTAAAAGATGCAAATTCCTTGTACAAAATGATAGCTGTACTGAATAGTAGTATAGTGCGAGCAGTATGAGCCCTATAAAGGTGGACGTCGGACGCGAGACGTTATAGTTGGACATGCGCGCGGACGCGAACACTATATTTAGGCCTTTGAGCGGACATCGGGACACCAACTCTATATTTGGACCTGAAATCGGGACGCGAGACGTTATAGTTAGACCTGCGCGCGTACACTAACGCTATATTTGGGCCTCAGCACGGACATCAGAGTTGGACTCGACATGGGGATGCATACCTAAGGATATGACTCACACGAACACCGTATTTGGGTGCAGAGGCTATAGTTGGGCTTAGGCGCGGACGCTATACCTAAATATTGGACCAAGCTACCCTCCAAAGGTGGACGTTACGTCACACCCTTAAAAGTGTACGGTATACCCTCCAAAACGGACGCGAATTTTAATTAGCTAAACACTAACCCTTTCAATTCAACCCCTTAATAATAAGTCTGTGATAATTCTGAAAAAGAAAAATTCTACCTCTTAAAATAGTTACTACTAAGACATGCTTTTAACAACTGTAAGAATATATATATGGAAGTGTTTAACGACCATGACTGGCTTTTCAGCCCTCGCACGGTCGGCTCGATGCCTGAAGGCGTTTGGTGAGCTTTAACATATTTTGATGCCGTGGGTCAGGAACAAGTAGTGGAGGACGCAATATGTAGGCCGCCATCTTGGTTTTGGCGAGTTGTTTTTGGTTTGTTGACTATTTTGTTGTTAATTCTTCACTAACGGCTGCTTTCAGGGCCAGTTTGGTCAGCTTGGCAGCCCGCTAGTCTCGATGATCGGAGTACTGGTAGATGAATCGTGGACGTAGTTCTAAAGATGACAGGAAGCGTTATCAGGACCAAATCCGTGAGGCAGTGAAATGAAGGTCGTAACTCCCAACGCCTAGGATACAGCCCTCGGACATTAATCGGCATAACATTCTCCATGATACAATGGTTTTGGAGTGCATGTTAACGCGGGTACGCCAACTACTACGTCTATCTGTACGGCATGGATTGGTTTCAGTCACCTTAAAAGTAGTAAGTCGTTGATCATCTAACTGTAAACCCTCATCGAAGATAGCGGGTAAAGGAGAGCTCGCCCACCACGTCCGTTCAGCTGTAATGACTGCATGAGACCAAGGACGTATGTTAGTTATACGTCCTTGATGAGACGTAATGATGTAAGAATTCCCCAAGATTATACTATTTATATTAATCAGATAAACTGTCAATCAATCTAGTAGGCGGTACTATAAATAGATGCACGTGTAAAGATAATTGGATTCAAATGTTTGATATCAATTCATAAAATATTTATCTTTTTATTTTTTTTTATTTTTTTTTGATTGCTTATCTTATTAACATGACAATCGTGAAACATTCAGTAGTATTGCTTTTCGATTTCTTTCAACCACTTAATTAATATCATATGGCCCTGATTAAAATGACACCTCACATAATTAGATTAATAAAGCACATCTGGTGATTAAAATAAGTATCTTTATACACTTTCTTTCAATAACATGTTTACAGGTGTACAGTGTTTTGTCTGGTTTTAATTAACGGACAACAACTATAAAAATATCGTCTGTCATATAAAGTAATTATCTTTAGTTTTTAGATTACTTATCTTATAAGCCGTAAATATTCAGTAGTATTGCTTTCCAAATCATTTTGAACCACTTATGTTTAATATCATATCATTAAAATTTCACCCCAAATGATTAACTAAAATCCACATCTGGTCATTAAAATTTGTTTCCCATTTATATCCTATCTATATAGTTGTAAAGTCAACGGCCGTCATTGATTTTTATCTTCAAAAATACACGGATAATGTATTTAATCTATCTATATTTATATACGAGGTTTTAATGGAGTTTATAATAATGGGCATATATAAATAAAGAATATAAATAAAAAGAGAGAATAATGGATCCGACAAACAAATAAATAAATAAAGAACAAAGAAAGATGATAATTCTTTTTTATAAAAAAAATAGGGAAATGTTGGCTGCTTAATCTGTATGGAATAGAGAAATATACGGCTGCTAAACTATAAGGAATAAAGAACTAAGGGCTGCTTAAATAAAAAAAAAAAAAAAAAAAAAAATACAAAAAAATATGAATAGTAGGCCTATGCTGTAAGATTTCTCTCTACTTATCCTTTTTGTTGTTGTGCACGTGAAGGAATTATGTCTGTGCAGAGAAACCAGAACCGGTTTGAACCGGTTTAAATGAGACGATACTGGCTCTGTAAGTAGGCGGCTCTTAGCATACGGTCCAATCAAACAATTTCTATGTCTATATATTCCTCTACATAAAACTGTGCTGAAGATAACAAAATGTTAAGGAAGAGAGATAGGTCAGGACGAGTACAGAAACCATAAAAGTTGTATTTATAATTTTTTTCAATCGTATAGAAGCTAAATTCGTCTACTGTACTAATACATTTATCCACAACACGATTTAGCCTGTTATTCTAATATGACGTGCTTCTTTCGCTTTGTAAACAACACTGTGTGAAAATTCTCGATATATCTATACTCAGCGCAGACTCAGAGATATACATAATAATGGATGTTACAATATACCTCCCACGTAAATCCACATGTATTTGAACCTACTTTGCAAACGCTTTGCCAATTTTATTGTATTAGAAATTGTAATAAAACAAAAGACAAAATAACTTTTATTCTTATTCGGATGCATAATAAAAAGAATTAATATAATGCAACTAGTTTTGTTTATTTCCTAAATATAGTAACACAGCTATATTGTGCAATGTCAATTTCATCATGGAACACTTTCTCTACAATAAGGGGTTCATTAAGGGATGAAAAAAGCTTGATATTTATGTTACGATTTTAAAAGCTATTAATATACTAATTTAAGTTGCAGTATAAAAACAATATTTAGTCAATGTCATAAAAATATAACATTTTTTGTAACCATCGAAGTTCGTATAATATTGTATTAAAATGGAATTCTGAGGTAGGTTTTGTTTTGATTTCTATTCTATTGCATTTGATTTCAGCGAGTCAACATGGCAGCTCCTTCGCTACGAAATGTCAATTTTGGATTTGACGGTAGCTTACGAGAAAATATGTAAATTAAAAATCGGAAATATTGGGTTTGAGAATTAAACATATTTTTCCCAGCGGTTATTAACGAAATAATCAATGCAAGCTAAATATTTATGAGAATATTTGAGCTTTATCTAACAAGGAGTAAAAAAGAACAGCTTCACACACGGCATACCTACTCTCGCTTCAGTATTTGAATGAACTTATTTGTCCTATTAGAATCGAAATAATTCATGGAAGCCATAAATTTGTTGTAAATTTACACATGGCCTGGGGCGTGATATTCGTTAATTTTATCCCTCGCTAACGCTCAGGATAAAATTCGAATATCACGGCCCAGGCCATGTGTAAATTTCCAACAAATCTATGGCTTCCATGAATTATTTCTTAAACAAAACGTTTGTCTCTATCCAATGTTTCCTCATTTTCCGGTAGTCCAAATTTCCATCGCTTTATCACAAGACCTATACCTATTGTATTTATTGTTAAATTGCATGAAATATTTGCCACTGGACGTTCAGCAACCAACTACTTTTTACGTTTATTTCTTAACTACGGGGTTGAGTTGAATAAAGCTATAAGAGAGAGACTAAAGGTTAAACTGAAATGAATATTATGGGCCAGTTTTGTTTATTTATTAATAGCGAAGACTCGCTTTCAACGTTTACAAACAATGTAGGTGGCAATTTCAAAGTGCGGCTGCCCAAACGCTATACGTTAGATGGATAGTGGGAATGTGCATTATTGGAGGTGTCGTTCAGACCGGAATTAGAAGCCTCAACGAGACGTATGTATTTCTGTTCCGATTTCGTGCACCAGTCGAACGTGAGGGAAACGGCTCTCCCTATTCTCCAGTCGATACGGTTATTGAATGAAGATATCACGGACGTGACGTTTGAGAAACCAATCTATTTTCCGGTCACCAGGAATGAATTGTATCACATCGAATTTGTGTTGAAAGACGATCATTTGCAAATATGTCGTCTAAAAGATGACCACGTATTACTCTTGCTACATTTTCGTAGGAAGAATCTATAAGAGGAAACTACACATTCATATTTAGGACATTACGAATATGTTTAATTGCAATATTTGCCGTAAAGTATATGTGTGGCTGCACGATCTTCAAAGACATATGAGAAGTAAGCATTCTTCCGATGAGTCACTATACCAGCCAGATGTTACTCAGCAGCAGCAGCAGCAGCAGCAGCAACAGCAGCAGCAGAAGAAGGCTTTCGTGTTTAGACACCCTTTTACCATGATCGTGTCCGGTCCCACCTCCTGCGGAAAAACTCATTTTATGAAAGATGTGCTTCAACACATAAAAAGACTGTGTAGTCCCAGTCCATAAAGAATTGTTTGGTTGTATAAAAGGTGGCAACCTCTTTACGAGGAAATACAACGAACAGTGCTTCCACGCGTTGAATTCATTCGTGGAATTTCTTTTGATCTCGAAAGGGACGATTTTTTCGATCCCAACATTCGAAACATGATCCTATTAGATGATCTCATGTCGACCTCGGCCAAAGACTCCAGAATAAATGATTTGTTTACCGAAGGGAGTCACCATAGAAATTTATCGGTCGTCGTTTTGAAACAGAATTTATACTTTGGCAAAGACCCCACCCAGAGACAAAACTGTCATTATCTCGTTCTCTTTAATAACCCCATTGATCGTCAACCCATCATGACGCTGGGCCGTCAGATGTATCCTTCTCGAGGGGACTTCTTTCTCCGGAAATTCGAAGAGGCAACGAGGACACCTTTCGGGTACCTTCTGGTTGACCTAAAAGCTAGAACCCCGGAAGCCTCCAGATTACGCACAGAGGTCTTGCAGATCGGTCAAGGAGAGACACATGATGAAAAGAAGGAGGACACCCATCTCTCCGAAGACGAAAGTTCGGTCTCGTCAGACGAAGACATGGCCGACGAGACAACAGACGTATCGTCGGACGATGCTGAAAGACGAGAAGATCTCATCGCCTGTCGGGATTGTGGAGTAGTGTTTGCTCACCTTCGCGGATTGAAAACCCATAGTCAGCAAGGGCAGGCGCGTAGCAACCCGTACGCAAAAACGCAGTTGCGTACACATCGAAAATCGCACAAAAATAAAAATATGGTAAATCTAGTAAGAATAAAACTAAAGTGATGAAGTTAATAAAAAAAAAAAAATTATACAAATATGTTAATGATCACTTTTTAGCTATATTCCTGATATTCCAAATTAACTGATGAAATAAAATATGACATTCTTAAGAGACCATGGACATCAATTCATTCTTATGAAACTGATAATGTATCTACCTTTCGTCGATCATTTGATAGCAAAGTTGAATACAAGACTTCTGACATCAGAGCCACGTTATGCCGCACAAAAGTTAATCCCAAAAAACATTGACCAACTTACTTTAGCTGTTGGGAACATAATCTTTAATGAAATGCAGATGATGCCCATGTTACAAAAGACGAATTTCCAGAACGAAATTCGGAGATGGTTAGCAAAATGGACTGGATATTTTGATAACATTCCTAACAAGCTGCTGAGGAAACATTAAATGTTATAAACCAAGGATACCCGGGAATCTTTCAGATACTTAACGTATTTGCATGTATGCCGGTCTCGACGGCAACGCGGGCAGAACGGTTAGTACCGTGAGAAGAGTGAAGACCTAGTTAAGAAATACAATGAAAACAATTCATTTATCTGGACTCGGTTTTTTGAACATATATTAAGAAACAAATTAAAACAGACACGGTTTTGGACATCTTTATTAGAAAAAAAGAAAGGAAATGGGCATTGATTTTTCAGAATTAACTTTGAGAGAGAAAAAAAGCTGAAAAGCACTGCTTGTTCACTCATAAAATAAAACATAAAGATATGTGTTTGATTCGAATTTTTATTTATGTATTTTCTAAATACAAAAAATACCATTTAAGTTGCACAATGTTGGTTTAGAAATTAATTTGTTTTCTAATGTAAAGTGAGTGCAGCATGATTAGGTAACAAATAAAATATACCTAATCAAGCCATTTTAACCCACTACACATAAGAAAAGAAAAAACAAATTGTTAAGCCAACAGTACGGGTTTCTTTGTTTTTCTCTGATCATGTATTTCCAAAGTTGATATGTTTCTCCTGAAATTAAGATTTCTGTGAGGTCATTTTAAGTACCCGGAAATTGCGAGAATGCAGGATTTTGCACGATTTACTCAAGAGCTTCTGGGGGCCTTCAGCGGCCCCCAAACCCCTGGCCGTATGACTACCTTCTCCGGCATTGCGTACACATCAAAATTGCCTAGCTACGCCCCTGAAGGGTGTGGGAAGAAAAACGGCATTGCTCTTCCGATGACCGGGAAAGATGTAGAGGATGCTTTGAGCGGATTGCCCGTGACCGTGTGCTGTGCAGAAGACTTGCCTAGCTATGTGAACGACAGGCCTAGAACGTTTGTAGTCAATACGGACAACTGTGACCAAAAGGGGAGTCATTGGGTGGCTTTTTATTTTCCTGCATCGGGTCCACCCGAATTTTTCGACTCCTTAGGACGATACCCGGAAACGTACCAACGCTATTTTAGAAATGTACTCATCGTGAATGGACCGGAATACTGTGTGATTGGCAATCAAATTCAACCCAATGATTCAAATACCTGTGGCTTGTATTGTATTTATTACGTCAAATTGAGATGTCGAGGACTGGAGATGAAGACATTATCAGCACCTTTTCATCCACTGACTTGATTAAGAATGACAGCAAACTCGTAGCCGTATTTGGTTAAATACAAAAAAAAATAATGATAAAAAAATAAAGAAAGAAATAAATAGATAATAAAACAGGAAAAGAAAAGAAAAGACAAGAAAAGAATCTTAAACCACCTACATGAATATGTAGCAGGTCTCAAGTCCTGAACCAGATCTGGTATCTGAAAGTGTGAGAGAAATTTATCCGAACACCACTTTTAAGGGTGTGACTCAACTTCCACCTGGGAGGGTAGCTTGGTCCAATATTTAGGTATAGCGTCCGCGCCTAAGCCCAACTATAGCCTCTGCACCCAAATACGGTGTTCGTGTGAGTCATATCTTTAGATATGCATCCCCATGTCAAGTCCAACTCTGATGTCCGTGCTGAAGCCCAAATGTAGCGTAAGTGTATGCGCGCATGTCTAACTATAACGTCTCGCGTCCCGATTTCAGGTCCAAATATGGAATTAGTGTCCCGATGTCCGCGCGAAGGCCCAAATATAGTGTTCGCGTCCGCGCGCAGGTCCAACTATAACGTCTCGCGTCCGACGTCCACCTTTATAGGGCTCATACTGCTCGCACTATACTACTCTAAATATTTATCAGTTGTAAACGTTTCTGCTTTTTTCTAGCGATATTACACATTTGACACTTTATTTGATAATTTTCAGCAATTTGGATGAGTCATCGGTAAGTCGTACTAAGGAAGTTTTTGCTTTTATTTGATTTCGTAGGCGGCTTCCTTATAGTAACTGCGCCTTAAATTCATATAATAGATTTTAGAGTTTATATACATATATAAAACTGTGACAAGCAGAGTTGAGTGTACTGAATCGGGAAAAGTCTTGTCCATGGAACAATGCAACACTAATTAACGAAGGTGATTACAAATGCCTTACAAGATCTTTTGCAGTAGAGAAAACAGGAACTCCATTAAGTTCAAATCAAAAAGTGGAGAAGACTATTAATTCTAACAAAACCAAACGTATGATTATGGTAACTTCATTTCCTTTTGGTCGAAAGTTTAACAGAGGCGGATTTAGGGGGGCCCAGGGGGCCCGGGCCCCCCCCTTTTTGGGAAAAAAATTGGTTGCTTATATAGGGAATCATTGAAGCGTGACTGGAGCGGGCCCCCTCTTAGGTCAGTCAGTGGGCCCCCACTTATGAACATTTCTGGATCCGACACTGTTTAATGACGTTATAAAAAATAGTCCCACATATTAGAATCAGAGAGGAGACGTTTTTGTGCGAACGACAGATGACAGACTATACGTTAACAATATACAAGCCTTCAGTTTAAAGTCAAAATTCGCCGTTTCAGAATCTAATGCATCCTGGGTAATATTTTCATATGTGAAAACCAAAACGTCCTGATTGGTTAAAAATGTCATAAACAATGGAAATCTAACAAATGAAGTGACTTTATTTTCAATTTGGGGTACAATGAAATTACCCATGATGCTTTAGAATCTGAAACTGCCAATTGTGACAATTAAATGATTCAAACAAACGCTCTCACATTTGTAAATTTACTGAAATATGCAAAGTTGTGTTTAGTAAATAAAAAAAATGATATGGGGTATCCATTCATGACACACAATCATGCAGTACAAGCACAGCAAAATACAAAAAACGAAAAAATAAAGTCACAGCACTTGCAATGCTCTTTTTTGTTTGTTGTTTTCTTGTGTCTAACAACTGTGGTATAGTTTCTTTTGTGATGACTAGTAAACTGATCTTTAAATCATTTTCCAGTGTAGGTTTTATTTTGTTTTAAATTTTAAAAGATTCTAATTCTATTCATTTTATTTCTTTGTTTTCCTTTCTATAAGGGGAGTCTCAGATTCAGTACAGTGCATTATTGTAAAGAAATCAAATCTTTAAAGAAAAATTGCACAAGATGTCATATGTTGTTGATTTAATGTACAACAAGGATAGTCTTTCTTTCATTGGGAGAAACCGCAGATTGGATGAGTTTATTTTCTGATGATAAAATCTCATAAATTCAGTTAGGAAGATTTAGATTTAATAAAAAAATACTGAAGGAATAGCATGAACTGATAAATCGTAAATTATCTGCCTTTCCCTCGCAACATAACAGTTAAACATATAAAAATACATTATTCCCAGATCTAGTTTCCGATTTATACATTAGTATGACTACTCAATGTTCGTGTTATAGCAACATAAGTTACTGTCATTTAACTCCATATAATATGTAGGTCTTTAAACTTTTCGATTGAAAAATCTTATGTTTGTAATCTGATTAAAACCCCTGCTAATTAATTAAACATTTATTTTTCTTTCTTTTTTTTTTTTTATATTTTTCCATTTTTTTTTTCTCCAAATGATATTGAACATTCATTTTACTTTGGCTATTTACTAAAGCGTGTAATAAAACACTAACTTTTCCAAGGGAACTTCGAGTTACATAAACTGACCTCAGTTTACACTGTATGAGATGCGATTCCCGGGCAAGAGGGGTCAATTCGGATAGGTGGCTTGTATCAAAATGAAGTCGTGACCAATCAGAATGGGGATATTCTTTAGCTGTCTCAGTGTCTATCTCTATAGAACGTAACCGAACCATTGCAACTACATGTAATCTATTAGGGATAAAAGGTTGAGCTGTTTACAACACAAAACTCCTTATATCAAACCCACATTTGTTATATTTATAAATTAACTGTTTACAAAATTTTGAATTTTTTGAAATGATAAGGCTTTTCTACCTCAGGCATAGCTAACCTTAGCTGTATTTGGCAACATTATTTGGCAACATTTTTAGGAATTTTTGATCTCAATGCTCTTCAACTTTGTACTTTATATTGCTTTTTAAACTTTTTTGGATTCGAGCGTCACTGATGAGTCTTTTGTAGACGAAACGTGCGTCTGGCGTATATAAAAAAAATAGTCCTGGTATCTATGATGAGTTTATTTATTTGTCTATCAAGAGATGTTATTCCCGCAGCCAGCTCACATCACATAAATTATCTATTGTATTTGTTTTTTTTTTTATTTTCGCTCCTCGTGGATGGTCTGAATGGGGTTAACAAATATTATGATAATTGCCAAAAACTACTGCATAAAGATAAATGAGCGAAAAGAAATAAAGAAAAGAGAACAATGGTGTGCAAAAGAATGAAGAATGAACTGTGAAAAATAAAAGAACTCAGTAAAAAATATGGATTATAGAAATGAATCGTGTTGAAATTAAAAATATCATGAAATACAATACAAATCTAAAAGTAATATGATTTTCATAAAATTTCAAAGATATGGTTGGGTTTTTGTTCTCAAGATAACGTAAGAAACACTGTAATCATTAACTTCACTATTCTATCTGTAGTAGGCAACAATAAAAATGTTAAAATTTGAATTAAACTTCAAAACCTTGATTTTAATGTAAATGAAATTGTACAAATAAGACAGAGAGGTAGCAGGCTGATATCAAGTCCAAATCTTTTTTTTATTTTGAAACAGAGTAACTTTAAGCCATGACATTTGCCTTAATTTTGATATACATCATTATCATGTCATTTTCCTTCAAAAATAGTTAGCAATTGAACGTTTAAAAAGTTTCCTCATCTGATGATATATGGTCGCCATTTTTGTTCAACTGTTCAAGTCTTTGTCCAAGTTTACTCTGAAACGATGCGGAGTGATTCAAACGGGTCTCGGTAGTTTTAAAGTCCTCTTCTTCCATTTCTTCATTTATTTGAAATCCTGCTTGGTCTGCAACTTCAGAGTTCTCTGATTCACTTCTTCCAAATGAGTGGCACCCTGCAATGGCTGTTGCTTGAAGATTTCCAGATTCCTTTTCACCATCGGACTGGCACCCTGCAACTGATACAACTTTACGCACAACTGCATTACTTTTCTCGTCAGAACGCCATTCTCCAACGGCTACAGTTGTAGTCACCTCTGGTACATTTTCTCCATTAGAAAGACTTCTCATAGTGATCTCTTTCTTATCTTTATTCTGATTTATAAGATTATCATTTATACTTTCTTGTTTGTTGTTTGTAGGAATCGAAGACTCACTTTTAGTATCAGTTTTAGAACAAGTTGGTTTGCGAAAAATATCTGTGTTTACATAAATTTGTTCCTCAGACATCTTATTTCCCGTTATATTTGTATTTCCAAATGCATCCGACATCTGGTCCTTATGGTTCTCAATATTTCTATTCGGAATATTGTTACTTACAAGATTTGAAGTTTTTTTCTTTAAAGGTAAACAATTTATCGAGTACATATCTTCATGAATATTTCTTTTTTCTACACTATTGCTGTGCATATAAGGGTCGCCATCTGCTTCTAAATTATTAGGTTCTGCATCAGTTACCAGTCTGGAAGCTGATTGGTCAGTTGTTTGAACGATAGGTTTCACATTAGCCATAGTTTCGTAAACGTCTGCAGGATTAATTCCCGCCTTTTTTGAAATAATGTTTCTTTTTTCCTCATCAGTGCTATTACTATGAATTCTATTATTAGATTGCGGAACAGGTTGGACAAAGTTTGATCCTTTCTCTTGCCCTTTGGCAATGTCAGGTGGTTTAGTTTTGTTAATAGTGTCACCGACATGCATCGATTCATATTTAGCTGTAGACAAATGATATTCGTTCCTAGGAACTTGTAGAGTATTAGAATTTCCCTGAACCACTTCCTGTGCTTCTTGTCTCTTGAGCCCATGAACAGACATATATTTGTTATCTTCTGTCGTTATCTTCGGTGGCTTTCTTGACTGTTGGTTTTGCCTACCTTTTTTTTTAGTCCTTACATACTCGTTTTGGATACTTTGAGTGAACTAAAAAAACAGAATTATTATTTACATTATAGCGTTTTGTGGATTAAAATGATCAAGCAATAATTCAAAAGTATGTTGAAACAATAATCACACCGATAAGTATACAAACTGAAAGAAACTTTAGTATAAAATTTAAATGCAATGAATAAGGAAAATAAAAGTTTCAACACTACATCGATTCTTCAAAGAATCAAAAGTACGAATTAATCTGTGGAAAATAAAAGACTTAAATTATAGGTAATGTAGTAACGATTACGAAAATGAAGAATGTACACAATTCTTTTAGAAATTGCAGGAAGATTTGATAGTAAAATAATTTTCATCAGAACTTTATAGAAATGGAAAAATGCGATAATTATTAAACGAAAACAATACACAACATGCAAAATAGAGCAACACAAATTGAACAGTTTTCAGAGAGGCGAAAGATACTAAAGGAATATCATAACCCATTTGTCATGATATGATAAACTGTCATAGCGATGGTAAAACAAGAAAAACAGCAGTATACAAATAAAAACACCACATAGAAAATTAAGCAACACGAATCAAAACAAAAAAAAAACAGAGTGATCTTATGTCTTCCGGGTGGGTATAAAGGTGTATTAACCTGTGTTTCCTTGGTCTTGACTCTACATGGAAGTTCTTCATATTTATTCTCCTCAACAGTAGAGCCGCTTGCTCCATTGGCAACATTCTGTAAATTCTAAAATACAATAAATACTATTAGCACAAGTTACAACCGCCATTCTAAATGTAAGGCAAACAAACATCGTCGGTTTCATAAAGAGTGAGAGGGTGATATCGCTTGATATCAACATGATGTATTTAATTTTAATATAAAAATGAATGAACCTCGTCATGTTGAATAAACATTATATGACGTTTTAAACAAATCACAACGGTTTATTGTGTACGCCTTTGAATATATTAACCAGAAGGCATTATATTCTGAAACGGCCACATTGTAGAGTTATAGCAAGTTAGTACTCAGTACTAGACAGACTTCAAACGTGTGACAAGGTACTGTATTACAGCAATTGTCATGTCTTAATTATTTTTCGATATGATGAAAACTTGGCAATAATTGACTTTCAACGTCTATATGCAATCTAAACAATAAATTAATTGATGATAAATTCATAAACCAATAGTTTTGAATTACAGAAATGCATGAAATATTTGCCCCTAGACGTTAAGCGAGCATTAACATTTTTATAAACCTTAAATCACACAATTATGACTTCCCGAATATGTATGAGATATTTGCCACTTGACGTCAAGAGAACAACAACATTGTCGACAACCCTCAATCAAAAAGTTATGACGTCCTGAATATGTATGAAATATTTTCCACTGAACATAAAGAGACCAACACCATTGTCGACAACCCTAAATCAAAGAGTTATGACGTCCTGAATATGAATGAAATATTTTCCACTGGACATAAAGAGACCAACACCATTGTCAACAACCCTATATAAAATAGTTATGACGTCCTGAATATGTATGAAATATTTGCCACTGGACATAAAGAGACCAACACCATTCTCGACAACCCTCAATCAAAAAATTATGACGTCCTGAATATGTATGAAATATTTTCCACTGGACATAAAGAGACCAACACCATTGTCGACAACCCTAAATCAAAAAGTTATGACGTCGTGAATAAGTATGAAATATTTGCCACTGGATATAAAGAGACCAACACCAATGTCGACAACCCTAAATAACAGAGTTACGACGTCCTGAATATGTATGAAATATTTGCCACTGGACATAAAGAGACCAACGCCGTTGTCGACAACCCTAAATCAAATAGTTATGACGTCCTGAATATGTATGAAATATTTTCCACTGGACATAAAGAGACCAACACCATTGTCGACAACCCTAAATCAAAAAGTTATGACGTCGTGAATAAGTATGAAATATTTGCCACTGGATATAAAGAGACCAACACCATTGCCGACAACCCTAAATCAAATAGTTACGACGTCCTCAATATGTATGAAATATTTTCCACTGGACATAAAGAGAGCAACACCATTGTCGACAACCCTAAATCAAATAGTTTTGACGTCGTGAATAAGTATGAAATATTTTCCACTGGACATAAAGAGAGCAACATCATTGTCGACAACCCTAAATAAAAAAAGTTATGACGTCCTGAATACATGTATGTATGAAATATTTTCCACTGGACATAAAGAGACCAACACCATTGTCGACAACCCTAAATCAAATAGTTATGACGTCGTGAATATGTATGAAATATTTTCCACTGGACATAAAGAGACCAACACCATTGTCGACAACCCTAAATCAAATAGTTATGACGTCGTGAATAAGTATGAAATATTTTCCACTGGACATAAAAAGAGCAACACCATTGTCGACAACTCTAAATAAAAAAAGTTACGACCTCCTGAATATGTATGAAATATTTTCCACTGGACTTAAAGAGACCAACACCATTGTCGACAACCCTAAATCAAATAGTTATGACGTCGTGAATATGTATGAAATATTTTCCACTGGACATAAAGAGACCAACACCATTGTCGACAACCCTAAATCAAATAGTTATGACGACGTGAATAAGTATGAAATATTTTCCACTGGACATAAAGAGAGCAACACCATTGTCGACAACCCTAAATAAAAAAAGTTACGTCCTGAATATTTATGAAATATTTTCCACTGGACATAAAGAGACCAACACCATTGTCGACAACCCTAAATCAAATAGTTATAACGTCCTGAATATGTATGAAATATTTCCCACTGGACATAAAGAGACCAACACCATTGTCGACAACCCTAAATCAAATAGTTAACACGTCCTGAATATGAATGAAATATTTGCCACTGGACATAAAGAGACCAACACCATTGTCGACAGCCCTAAATCACATACTACGACATGAATAAATGGTCACCACTAAACGTTAAAGAGGTCAACAACATTTTCAGAAAAATTAAATCACATAGTTATACGACGTACCGAATATGTATGAAATATTTGCCAGTGGACTCAAAGTGAGCAACACCATTGTCGACAACCTAAATCACATAGTTATGCCGTCCTGAATATGTATGAAATATTTGTCACTGGACATAAAGAGAGCAACACCATTGTCAACAATCTTACATCACAAAGCAATGACCTCCCGAATACGTAGGAAATGTTTGCCATCGGACTTTAAGCGAGCAACACCATTGTCATCAACCCTGGCTAAATCACACAAGTTATGGCGTCACATGCAAATATGTATGAAATGTTTGCCACTGGACGTTAAGCTAGACACAATCAATCATTGAATTACATAATTGTGATACCACTTATATTAAATACCTCAGTTCCCTTTATTTCATCAGGGATAGATGCATAAGTACTAATGTCCTCTGTTGTTGTATCTATATTCACAGGTTCGGAATTCTACAACAAATGAATATTACTCATTTTACATTACAATTTACAAATTATATGTTTAAGTTACAAATACGATGATTGGGTGCATTAACACCAATATGTTTATAACTATTGCAATAGGAGTTATTTTAATACGTAAGGATGAAGATCATTCGTGTAATTAAGTCTCGCTTTATTGTAAAGCCTGGTATATTGATTACATTGTATTTGACATATTGGTTTTGATTAATAAATATACAAGTAAATACCCGTAACTGATTTTGGAAACTTAAAATAATCACGTAAGACAGATATGAAACATCAGTATCACTGCAATTTTACTAAATGGTGAAGATTATTCCACAAACGGATGGTAAAAGTTGAAATGGGTATTATGTTTTTATATTTCATATCGTATTCCTTTGATTTCAAGTTTTGTAGTTTGGGCATTTGAGCGTTCCTGATGAAGGTCAATGTTATGCAGTGTTGATTATTTGACTAGGGTTATACCTGAGAATCGACCAATATGGCTGTATAAGTATTTCCATCTTCCATAGCATGGTCTCGACTGGAGGAAGTTGTCGATAGTTTATTCCGCTGTAAAATTGTAAAGTTTGATTACCTATATGTAATAGTACATTGCGTTGCAGGTCAACGAACACTAAATGAGCTACCCAGCTAACACATAATATTTTCATGATATTATTGACTGGTTATATATATGTCTGTCAAAAATATTTACCAAAAAATATTTTATAGACATTTTTTTTACATCAGAAATTATGCATGAATGATATTTTAACAATAATATTTCATCCAAATGTTTCGATTGCTGACATAAAAACATTTTTTGTAAATATTTGTTCATACTTTAAATACTTTATTGAAAAGCACTTTACGCCCATATGGGCATTGCAATGGCTTAAAACATGATACATTATATACAGTTTACATATATAAAGTAATGAAAATTAACAATGCAGACACTTTGAACTATAATCCTTGTCTTTTTTTAAATCAATATATATTTATAGATTATCGTTGATCATCTCAACGAGATTAATTTTCTCGCTTGAGCTGGTACAGCGAAAGTGAGAAAAGCAATCGAGTTGAGATGACCAATGATAATCTGTTTATCGCTATTTTACCTATGACGACGTTGTCAATTTCATGTCAATTTCGTTAGCAACGCCACGTGGCCTCCTTAGTTTCTAGCGATAATTTTTCCATCTCAAGCGAGAAGCATGATATGAAAATTATCACAAAAAAAGATCAAAAGAAAAATGCACAAAATAGCGATAATCATATATATACAAGAGGTTAAAATCACAAGGACTCCCTGCCCTCAGTCTTAGTGACTTTTTTAAAAAGGAGCCTAATTTGCCTGTGACCTGTTTTGTTTCAGGATTGAGGATATGTTTTAATTTATCTATATCATTTAAGTTATTATAATAAATAAATAATTATTCTTTAATGATGTTTTTAAAACGTTAAATAGACAGTTTTATAAATGAGAACAATTGTATGTCGAGGAGATATTTCTTTACAATATTCGATCAATATCTGATGGACATTTTTATATTACATTTAATGTATATATTTTTTAGATGTGTAAAAGAAATATTTATAAGACATTTTTGATTAATATCTATGTAAAGCATAGGTTTGATGTATAATAAAATATCTTTTTGATGTAACATCAATATAATTTTCTTGTCCTGATTAAGAATATAAAAATGGTAATATCTAATGAATATTTCAATAACATCATAACAATATATTTTTTTGATTTCATTTAGAAAGTATTCATTTTAAGATAATATGTTTAATAGATATTTGTAAGATGTACGATAGAAATGTTTTCCAAATGTTAGTTAGAAGCACATGTTTGATATGAAAAAAGAAATATTTTATAAACATTTTTACATAAAATTATATGTCAAAGATATATATGGTGGTTTTTATTCAGATCAGTTATTAGTGTTTGTATTGAATTCCTAATATTTTGTTAATTTATGAAAATGCTTGATCAGTTATTCATAATATCAGCTCTTGGCAGCCTAAACATTAATTGTAAATTGAAAATTAAAGGAATAAACTATAATTGCTAAGAACATTTAGTATTCACATTTTTAGATATTCAATCAATATCTATTGAACACGTTTACTTAAAGAAGAAATACACGTGAAATACGCACAATTTAATATTAGGGGCTTCAAAATAATTCAACAGAATTCGGAACTTTACGGCCATTCGCCACAACTCGGCCGAGAGTCCGTTCCTCCATAGATAGAGAGAAGCGGGTCTATCGAGGTTTGCCGATTGACTTTACGGCTGTATATATGCATCCGAAAACTGATCTTATTCGGAACTTATTTCTAATGTTGACGGTTATGTCCATGTGTTTGTAATTAAAATGTTAAGTATTGAAAACTGTTCCTTTTATAACGTTTTTGGCTTAACTTTTTGGAATTTTGGATAACCAATGCTCTTCAACTTTGTACTTGTTTGGCTATATAAATATTTTGATATGCGTCGCTGATAAGTCTTGTGTAGACGAAACGCGCGTCTGGCGTACTAAGTTATAATCCTGATACCTTTGATAACTAATTATGTAAGTCTACTTCAATAAATAAAAATGCAGAATTAGATTCAGCAACGCTGATACATGTTCTGATCATCGTAGAATGGGTCTAATTTTAACATTCTCCAAAGAGCAAATCCATATCTTGACGATTCCTAAAGATGCGTTTTCCAATAGAGGAATCGAGCAGCTGAGGCCAACCGCTGTGTGCAGAATTTTCTCGCTGCATTGAAATGCCATTGGTGCACGTGGCCTTCGGTTGTTTTCTGCTCTTTGGTCGGGTTGTAGTCTCGTTGACATATTCCCCATTTTCATTTTCAATTTTAGCAGGCACTTTAAGGAGAAAAGCAGTTGTATGATTTTAAATTCAAACATGAAAAGTTTATTTATTACTTTTCATCGCTTCATCTATCTAATGAGCATGCGTAGAGGTCATTTATTATCTAAGAATTGAATGCTTCTTTTTGTAAATTCATTGGGGTGTAAAAGCGTTGACCGAAGTATATACTGTATGAAGCGTGGAAGCGCTTCGTTCGAAAAATGTGCGCACGTTTTTACAACCCTATGAAATTACTAAAAGAAGCATTCAATACTCATAAGTACATTTGTTCGCTATATATGATCATGAAAAATCGAATTTTATTATTGATTTCTTTTCAGCATAACCTGTGCACTTAAATGCCCATAGAGAACCAACGACTTCGACAGGAGAAATGAAAATCCTTGTCAGTTAACTTTGATGTCGAGCTAACCGGCCACTGCAGCGCGGGATTCGAAATCACAACTTCAAAAATCCATACGCGAATATGAATAAACAGCTGCGCCATGAGCGCATGATACGCCCGACGTCTTGTGTGGAAGTTTTATGCAATAATCATAAATAGTTTCTGAGAAAGTTTTAAGCAATAACCATTTATAGTTTTTGAGACACGGCGGGACATGTGACCCCCCCCCCCCCCCCCCAAACCCTTTTTTTACAAATATCACTAAAATAAAATTTTGAATCAAACCAAAAAATATACAGATCTTTAGATTAATATAACAAAGAAGTGTGTACAGTTTCAATAATCATAAATTGTTTTTGAGATATGGCGCGACATGTAAAAAAAAAAACTCCCCTTTTTTACAAAATACTCAATAACTCAAAAATAAAATTTTGAGTCATCACCAAAAAAATAACAAAGAAGTGTGTAAAGTTTTAAGCAATAATCATAAATCGTTTTTGAGATACGGCACGACATGTAAAACCCCCTCCCCCTTTTTTACAAAATACTCAATAACTCGAAAATGAAATTTTGAATCATCACCAAGAAGTATACAGATATTTAGATTAATATAACAAAGAAGTGTGTAAAGTTTTAAGCAATAATCATAAATCGTTTTTGAGATACGGCGCGACATGTAAAAAACTCCTCCCCCTTTTTACAAAATACTAAATAACTCAAAAATGAAATTTTGAATCATCACCAAAAAGTATACAGATATTAAGATTAATATAACTTAGAAGTGTGTAAAGTTTTAAGCAATAATCAAGAATCGTTTTTGAGATACGTGCGACATGTGAAAAAAAAAACACACCCCTGTTTTAGTTACAAAGTGCCGTAACTCAAAAAGTTTAAATCTTATTTTCAACAAAAAGTATACAGATCATTTGACCATCATAAGAAACAACAATATTAATTCATGAAATTTAGATAAGTCGTTCTCAAGTTACGGTGCGACATGTTTACGCCGGACGGACAGACGGACAGACAGACGGACGGACACCGGACATTTGTATACCATAGTACGTCCCGTCAAAATTTTGACGGGCGTATAAAAAATCAAAAGCAAAGAAACAGCGCTTTTCTTACTGTTCTTCTTCTCATAAAACTTAGAATTAAATTGAATTGACAGTCCCATGTACCAATTAGAAAAAACAGGACTGTTTTACCACTTGTATCATGGCTTACATTTGGTACTTGAATCGTCTTTTGTAGTCTGTAGAATTTATATCTCCACCGGCAGCAGCAGAAAACAGATACTATAGCTACAAATACGGCCAACGCAGCACTTCCATATACTATAATTTCTGTTAAGGATAGTGCACTGCTTGTCAAAACAGTATTTGCATACAAGATGGGTGTCATTTGTGGAGATAATTCTGTGGTTTCAATCAATGGCGTTGTCAATAGTGTCACCTCTGGACAAATGCAATTACTCGGTAATTGTCTGGACCCAAAGTTGATCACACAAAATGTATCACATTCTAAACAAAAAGACGTATTAACTATTGTTATTCGTATAAATTCTTTAGGACAAGACCAGACGCACATGTTTTTAATTATTGTATTGTTCACGTTATTGGATGAATTACATGTTTCCGGATACATTTGTGATGAAAGCAGATGCATTCCGAATGGGCACTGTAAATCACATGACACATTTGAACAAACAGGTGCGCAGCAAGTGGTATTTTCATTATATAGATCACACATTCGAAGTGATTTTACCTCCTAAAAGAAAAAACAGTTAAATCATGATAATGGTAGCAAAGTAATTAATTTCTGTTAGTATTGAATTATTGTTAGTGTCAAAATGTAATCATGGGGAGTGTAGAAAGGTTGTTGTTTACAATTGTTTTTTTTTTATTTTATTTTTAATTGTAGTCAGTTTAAAAGCTAATTATCAAGGAACGGGTAGTAAGCACACTTGTAGACGTTTAATTTTTAGGTTTTTGATTTTCACCTTTGTTTTGTATTTTGTTTTTTCATACAGTTCAAGTATTACAGAGCTTACTTAATTTTTGATTATCTCTCTTTTTAACATTTCCCTCGTGTACATGCACTGACTATTCATTGTTCTATAATTCTTTATTTTATTAAACTATTATCTTAAAAAAGATATTGTAAGCATTAATTTGTATCATATGATCTCATATGAATTTCAAATTCGGAAAGGTTCATGATTGGTTAAATAAAGAATATATCTTATTTCAGTACGATATATAGGCCTTTTGTTCATTGTACACATGTATGTGTCCGTACAATAACCTTTAGTTTTCCTGTCATATATAAACGCTGTTAGGTCTCTAATGGATAGTTGTCTCGCTGAATTGGCAATCTTACCACATCTTCCTTCCACATTTGTGTTATCTCCCAAACTCCGAAACAGTGGAGACGTTGCTTCGCTAAACTATCATTACAGTCAACGTATCGTAGTAAAGAGGATGTAACCGCTGTTTCGGAGTTTGGTTATCTCCAGGACTTGTTATGTTGCCTTTATTATGACTCGCGGCAAACGATGGTATATTCAAATAACTATGTTACTGTGCGTAGAAGTTCAATTTGTTATTGCGTTACGTATGAGTTAGACTGGTTCCCGATCGCAATATTCAGTATGTTACACATATACCTCGTGAGAGAGTATGGCTAATAGCTAATACCTGGAACGTAGTACCGGGAACCAGGATACGTATGAGTCTATCTATTGTCGATTTCATTAAACAAAAATCGAACTATTTGGAATGATAACTAAAATGATGGTGCCTGTATTTATAACAGTTATGATACCAATTTAACTGCATCAGGTGTAAATTGCGACATGTAAACAAATGTTTCTTAGGTGTTGCACGAGTCTAAAACATTTGAGAATTCAGAAGTATTCCAAATATTAAAAAAACAATAAAATCAAAATGTATAACTACTGCTTAAATTGCTGAATAAAAACAATATACATGTTTTTATATTGATATTTATAAAATAGAGTACTATGAAGAAAAATGAGACTAAATAATTAATATATATACTAGATTTTTATATACTTATCTTTAAAACGTATTGCAAGTAAAATATTAAGATCATCCATAAAGATATAATGTACACCATTTCGCTAACTACAAAATATGTACGAAATGTACAGTATCATAAATCTTCCGGTAAATTCAAATTTTTGAAGGAAGTCTTCGTCTAAATTTATATATCAACATTCTTCTATTGTCATAACTACATGTATATATCTATTTAAATTGTAAATGTTTCTCGTGTTATCAGTTGAAATAACGCGGAAGGATATAACTTACCTTTTTACATTATTTATATATACACGCATATATACCTATTAAAAAGTACGAAAAGTTAAGGAAATACAGGAAATTTCCAAAATTGTTTTTTTTAAAATGTAATTTTTCAATATTTTAGACATGAGTCACGTCGTATAGCAAACTAATCAAAATATCGATCTAACTTGTCGTAACCTGCGTCATTTGAGTTGAAAAAAATCAGAAATCTTTATTTTAATTAGACTGGTCGTGAAAAAACAGATATTTTAACATGAATAGTAATTTTCCCTTTGATTAACTTAGTTAATTTTAGAAAAGTGCAATAAGTGGGCTGTTTTTAGTTAGTGCACTATCCGACCCCGTTCACGGTTGATTGAATTTTAAGGAAATGCAAAGAATGTGAAGAGCTTGGACCGGCGAAGGCAGTTATTACAATGACAGAATATAACAAAAAATAATATAAACGACTAAGTTATAGTTACCAATTATATTCAATTACAATGCAAACTTAACAAAATATCAAGAAAAAACATTTTTAATAACAAACTATAACCAATACCTTTCCCTTACTCTGGTCAAACTTCTAAATATAATCCTAAACTGAACAAAACATGATTTCCTCAGTAACTTGAAGCATGGAAGTATTATATCATGGAATCTAAATATTACTTCCATGATTATATTGACAGGAACTACTACGACCCGACTTCAAACGTTTCATCTGCGATGACGCGCGCAATTTAATGACATGTTAATTAGCTTGAAACATGGCACGTTATTTACACACCAGCGTGTGTTGCCCTACGATATTGTCATTCTCGGTTGCTTTCGCGATTACGGAAATAAACGAAGAAATCGGAAGTTGTGATAAATTCTTAGGAAACAGCAATCGGCAAACCTCGGCAGATTCCGTTACCTTGCATCTGCATATGTGTGCCGATTGAGTGATTGATGGATTAAAGCGAGTCATCATTAATTCTATAGAAAAACACATTGACGATGGAAATTTGTACCAAATTTATTGAATAAATGCCCCATTTTTATTGATTTATTTTTCGGTAGAAATTGGACTATATGTATATTATATTATATCGCAAGTTGTGATTATATAATAACTACTGTTTACTCCACATTTCCTGCATTTTTAAGACGATTGTAAATGATCGTTCTGATAAAATCAAAAGATCAAAGAGATTTTAGACAAATGTAGGAATTATTAAGCTTTGCTCTAAATCCAGGGTAAGATCATTGGTTGGTATATATACGAATGTTCAGCTGAACCCCGATGTGTTGACATTTATTTTAGTACTGCGACTCAAGGATTTGTATAGTGACATTATACAAATTATTGTGCGACTGTTCAATAATATTTACCAGTATCATTTGGAAAGTTTCATTTGGTCGGATAGTGATAAAATATTTTAGAGGACAAAAATATATTACATAATTAGCTATATAACGTAGTAAGATCTCTGTTTTCTTCTGCTGTATTTTGTTGATTGGTACTTGCTCGATTAATTTTCGTATTATAAACTGGAAATTTCTACTTTCCAGGATTATCCAGTAACTTAACCATATATATCACTCTAAATTTCATAGTTTTAATATTTATCAAATATATTTATTGTTAACCGGCGATAACCGGAACACACCTTAATCGCGATTTAAACTTCACCCACAAACTAATAAAATAATGTCACTCACTATTTCAAATCGTTGTAGGATAATTAATTCTGGGCCGATTTTCATTCTTTATGCATCAGTCGATTTGTTTAAATAAGTTGTTCACGAATAAAGGTCTACCGACGCGATTGAAATAAGTAAAGGTGTTTTCCGACAGGTGATATTGTTAAGCTGTCTCGATTAAAACCACGTGATTGATAAGAAGTATCTCTGGTCAATTTATGACCACGGCAACGCAGATAGTCACAAAAGAAATTAACGACAGCGTACTAATTAGACAGTTTCCATATCTTTTCTACAGGGCTACCCGGGTTATAAATAAATGCTAACTTATCGTTGTAGTTCCTGTCAATATAATACTTCCATGCTTGAAGCAAATCAATATCCGGGAGAAGCTTCAAGCTGTGCCCGCGTGCACACGGGGGCACTGTTATATCCTGTTGTGATATATGAGACAATATCTGAAAAAAGTCTAAATTTTGGCAATAAGAAAAAATAAAAAAAAATTCTTTAAACCCGGTATTTTAATAGCACAACTCGAAGAACACACATTGGGGATCTATGAACTGTTGTCTGTAATTCAAACAATTGTTTAATAAGGAAACAATGGCAATTTTAAAAATGGTACAAAACAAATCCAGTTCTTTCCTGTTACCAAAGTGAATCAATTTGAAAAAGTTTCTAATGGGAATAAGGAATAAGTTTAAGAAACTAGATTTGTGGTTTACTAGTATATCCTGCAATAGTTTATCAAATGCAAATTATTGATTTTAGCATTTACAATACAAAAGGTTTAGAAATATACATAAATATAGTCAGATACATCGGTAACATGAAAGAATCTTGAGAAACAAGACAACGATAACAGGACAGAGTTGGTAACAGAAAGGATTTTTCTGCTTTATTTTAAAGTTTAAGAAAAATACATCATTTTAGATTGGTCACAATTGGAAGATAACAGAAAACAATGTCATTTATCCTTTGAAACTGTATTTGCAAGATGAAAAATCTGCCTAGGTAATGGAAAATTCTCAAATAAATTCCTTTCAGTTACTATCTACAATACTAGAATTGCACAATGTTCTCTGCTGTTATCAAAAGCAAAAAAACCTATTTTTTCATTCAAAATACTGTATATTATTTTGAAATTTATTTGATATGGTGGAGATAACTTATATTAAATGAAATGGTTGGCATATAGTAGATTAACTTTTCGATTCTTCAGTGAAATTGTCTTGTACATCCTTCCTGTTACTGGTGATGGTTATGCTGTTACTAACAGGTAACATAACAGAACGTAACGGAAAGGAATTACGCGTTAGTTTTTGTCCTTTTTATCACATTAAATGTAAGTGTATTTCCTGTGACATATAAATTTTAAAAAGATGATATAACAACACACTTAAAGTTGTGGTGCAAACTTAAAAATATTCTCAGAAAGTGTAAGAAAAGGCTGTAACAGGATAGAACACCAATAAGTATTTTTCTATAAATTCCTACCTTGGATGGGCTTGAATTTTGAAACCTAGCTGCCTTTCCAACTATTTCTTTGTACTAATGCATTCAGGAAATGATGCTCTTCACAATACATAATGGGAAAATAACTCTTGGTCTTGTAAACGTGTCCAAAGGTAAAAAAAAAAATCAGTGGTAACAGGAAGGAAATCACCCCTGGGGACAACTTTTTTTCTCTTAAAATTTGCATAATTTTATTACATGCTATAGTTATAATATAAAAGGACAAATTAGGGGCAAGTTTATTATATAATATATCATATATGTGAGAATCGGACGCCTGTTCAATTAATTTGGATATCATTTAAATGATTTAGTTTTCAAAAAAATACAGGGGACAACATGATTTTAGGGGGGGTTGAACATTTAGATTACAATATTTTATTGGGAGAAATATAAGAATGAGTGTTTAATTGGCAGGAGTTGGTGCATTATATAATTTAGTTTATACTGAAACTTAAAAGTTTCAAAAAAGATGGTTGGATAAAAAAATAATTGCTGGTGAAGTGCGGGACATGGAAATTAACTTTTTCAGATATTGTCTCATACATAGGAGAGATTGAGTGCAGCCGAGACATGCGATATCCTAGCCTTTTCGTATATTAGAATACCACAAGAAGGCGAAATTGGTAAATTTCTTTCATAACAACTTTGAAATTTCTACAAATACAGATAAGGACGCTCGTATCTTAAATTAAAGTTCAAGGGAGAAGATGTTCTTCTCTCCCTGGCCAAGCAACAAAACCAAATGGTTTTAAGGGAGAACCGCTTTCGTTCCCTTTTTTTTTTTTTTTTTTTTTTTTTTTTATAAAAACGGGTTTTGTCTTTTCAAAATAAATGTGTTAAAACTATAAGCCATATGTTCAGTCGTTTAATTTCCTTTTCGTCGTGAAATAAGCATGTTTAAAATATTCAGTTGTCCCTGAACATAAGACATCAATTGATCGTTTTTTTTCCTTGCGTTGGGAAAAGGAATGTTTACTCGTTTACAATTGGATTTAAAAAATGTTAATTTTTTTTACAATCTGTATCCCTTCTAAAGATACATCTTTTATTAGTTTTGAAAGCAGGCAACATACATATATCCCCTCTGACATACGTAAAAGAGGATATTAATGTCATTGATTATTATTCTCTATTCTTTAATCCTGTTAAATAATCTTCATTTTCCGTTATGGTTCCATTAGTCTATATTTTTTTTTATTTTTTAGATATAAAAAAAGAAGATGTGGTATGATTGCCAATGACACAACTCTCCACAGGAGACCAAAATGACACAGAAGTTAACAACTATAGGTCACCGTACGGCCTTCAACCATGAGCAAAGCCCATACCGCATATATATATATATAGTAAGCTATAAAAGGCCCCGAAATTACAGGGGTAAAAGAATCCAAACGAGAAAACTAACGGCCTAATTTATATACAAAATATTAACGAGAAACAAATAAATGCTACAAATCAACAAACAACAACTACTGAAGTACAGGCTCCTGACTTGGGACAGACACATACATTCTAAACATGTGAACGGGATTCCAACCCTCTCCCTAACCTGGGACAGTGGTGTAACAGTAAAACATAAGAACGAACTATAAAAATCAGTTTATATACCTGTTTGTCTCTCTGTCCTTTTTTAAAAGGGGAGGGGGAATTATCCTGCACTGTTTGCATATTATTTTCTAGGTGTGGTATAGACGTATTTGATATTGGTTTTCCCTGTTTGTTGAAAGTGTTCAAAACGTTTTCTACCGAACCTTTTATTTTAGCATTCAAATGAAATTCTATTTTTGTCTGCTACACAATTGTATGTAAGTTTTTCGCGTGTTCTTTATTATTATTTTTAAAGTCAATATTGAATCGTATGTCAAAGTTACGTGCTTTTATAAGCGAGATACATTGATAAAATTGATAAAATAATCTTTTTTCCACTGCGTTTCGATTAAATCTATGTCTTATCCGTTCCGTTTTTGTTTCTGCTTTCCGTTTCGAAGTTTAAGAATATTTTCCTGATTGTTTGCGTCCGGCCCATAAGCTGGTTCTCGGCTAACTAATACACTTTGTTCATAAGTGAAGCGAATACAAGCGGATTCCAGTTTATCCGGCCCAGAGACATATAATTTGTAGGCAAACATTGGCGTCGGAGGCTTTTTATGTGAATAAAAATAGTGCCATTTTTTATTATGTATTGTCATGATTGTATAAATACGTAAATTGCTTTGTCTAAAGTGCTATGCATCTATGACGATTTAAAATGATAAAATGTCTTTATTTTATCCGGTATTTTATATTATTATATATGTATAATTTTTTTAAATGTGGAAATAAGAATGATGAAGAAAAATTACTAAAATAAATGCTAATATTGATCCGAAGATGTATAAATTATGTGATAACTTTTGATTTTGCAAGTTCAATATCTCTTGTTGTTGCAGACTGATTTATTGCATCTTGTCTATAGAGTGAGGCCCCTCATGGGGGGGTCCTAGTAATCACATAATCACCATTTTTTTGCCAATATAATCACATAATCATTAAATATTTGCTTATCTTTAGTAATCAAATAATCATAAACTAAAAATACAGTCCTAGGTAATCAAATAATCATGAAATATTTGGCTTAATAATCAAATAATCATTAAAAAAACGGCCAAGTAATCACATAATCAAAAACCCCATGAGGGCCCTCTAGAGTAAAGACGCTGCTTTTGTTTCCATCTTGTCTAGAGTTCCATCTTGTGATAGAGTATAGGATTTGTAAAGACGCTGACTATATGTATCCATGGCATCTTGTCTTACTTGTAAAGAAGCTGTTTATGTATCCATCTCATCTGATTTATAAAAACGCTGTTTATGTATCAATCTTGTCTGATTTGTAAAGGGATATCAATATGAATTATTTAAATTTGGTCACTTATGTTTTTAGAATTTACGTAATATAATATTCTTAAAAGAATGATGAACACTACAGATCTAAATATAAAGTTCTCGGTAACAAATAGAATATAATAAGATACACAAATTTATAGAAAAAGATAAGCGAGATTTAAAGACAATCAGTTTGGCGTAAATTATAATCATTATAAGTAAACAATTTGGTTTTTTGTCTTGTATTAAGAAAATATGTTATGTCGTATCGTTACTTCAAACAGACTACATTCAATTAACACTAATGACGTCATAATGAACAGAAGGTTTACCTCATTGTTTATCGTTGTCCTTTGTACATTTTACATAACCAGGGATTCATTATTATCTCAAAACTCCGACTTCCTGTAATTGTAATGTGATCACTTAGAGAAACCATTTGAAAGCAAAATAGATATTGAAAATACTGGGAAAGCCAGAATGAAGGAAACAAAACAAGTCCAAAAGCAGAGATTCAGAAACGTGGAATAAGTGCACGGATCAGATTGTTATGACTCTTTATACATTCATTCAGTATTTACCAGCAGTTTTTTTGTTTTTTTTTTTTGTTTTTTTTTTGCTTTTAAGTTTGTAGCTTTCTATTTATTGTTTTTAAGGTATAAAAAGTTTAAGAAAATAAATTGAATATATATTGAATAGCATACAAATAAAACAAAAGACTAATAGATATTTTCGAAATGTCGTCCACTCCGTAGACACATATTTTTACTTACATAGTGTGCTAGTGACCTAATACGGTAAATATGGGGTCAGTAAATTTAATATGGGGTGAGAGCGAAGCTCGAATCCCCATATGAAATTTGCTGACCCCATATATACCATTGTATACCGTATTACGTCACTAGCACACTATGTAACGAATTTATTTTACCGACTATCTTAACGTGTAAATTTAGACTAGTGACCTATCAAAATGAGCAAGTCTTCTATACAGTTAGCATTAACATGATGTCAATAATGACAACTTGTTAGATTTAAATGTGTTTTTTGAATTTGTTTCACTTTACCATCACTTTCTTCGTCTGTTGAAACCTTTTTTCTCAGTACTGTTTTGTTTTTCTAAAGTGACGTAACACCACTACTAACCGTGTATGAAATAAGCCCCGCCTCCTTATTACCTTATATGGAATATAAAGGGACGTAACTCCACTACTAACCGTGTATGGAATAAGCCCCGCCTCCCAACTAACCTAATATTGAATATACACGGTTTCTACGAGGATGCTTTTAACCAATCATATTCCTAGAAATGTATAGGAGGTAAGATAAATATATATATAGCGACATCGATACCTACCAGGGGTGGATCCAGCCATGCTTAAAAGGGGTTCCCAACCCGGGATCAAGGGGATGTTCCAACTACATGTGTATTATTTCATATGCATTTATCGTCCAAAAAGGGGGTTCCAACCCCCGTAACCCCCCCCCCCCCCCTGAATCCACCACTGCCTACATCGACTTCAACGAATCAGACTTAAGTTGTCTACGTCTTCAACCGTTCACAATGAGATTAATGTATATGTTCCAGTTTGTTGAGAGAAAAGGATCACGTACTAAATGCACATCAGTCAATGGAAAAATGTATTTTCGGGGGAAATGGTTAAAATTTCCATTCGCTATTGGTGTAATTGTTAAGACAATTTTACTCATTTACATAAATCCCCATTTTCATTTATGTTTTTTTTTTTTTGTTCTTTCTTTTTTAGAAATGCAGTTTTAAGATATGTCAATATATAAAAGAAGATGCAGTATGATTGTCAACGAGACCAAATGACACAGAAATTAACAACTATATGTCACCGTACGGCCTTCAACAATGAGAAAAGCCCATACAGCATTGTCAGCTACAAAAGGCCCCGATATGACAAATGTAAAACAAGTCAAATTAACGAGAAAACTAACGAACTTATTATGTATGAAAAATGAACGAAAAACAAATATATAACACATAAACAAACGACAACCACTGAATTACAGGCTCCTGACTTGGGACAGGCACATACATACAGAATACGGCGGAGTTAAACATGCTAGCGGGATCCCAACCCTCCCCTAACCTGGTACAGTGGTGTAACAGTACAACAACAGAACAAACTATAAAAATCAGTGTCAAAAGGCTTAACCTTTCATATGGGTACAAATAGAAATACATCTAACAAAAACATAGAGTGGACGCGGCCGGGAACTTGTCTACCACAACAACAAAAAGACACGAGGTACTGATCTGAGAGTACTCGCAGTTCCTGACAGCTAGTTAAAAAACCACTAACAACTTATAAAAAAATCATGCATCTAAGACTAAATAAGATCAAGTCTTCTTACCAATTCCTATAAAGCATAAAATCAAACTGAATGATTTCTACAGGATTAAGAGTTTAATTCACATGAAAGAAACCAAATTAACCATGAATATGAAGGTCCTATAATATAGACCTTCCGGGATGATGTAAATTTGGACTGCCACTACAAAATAAAAATAAGTTGGATAATGACTGAAATTTGCCTTGCAATAGCCCAGCTACGGAACAGTCAAAGTGTTTTTGCAATAATTCTTGACGTGCAGAGTGCGCGACACTCTTTCTATAGACGAGGCATTAGATTTGGCGTCTTCACTCTGACCTGACGTGGCTGTGTACATGTGCATCCCGCTTAACCAAACAGATGCATCCCTTTGTTAAGGTTATAATGTCGCTCAAAAGATGACCTAAGTGACCATAATTATATTCCCCAGTCACCCTCGAAAAATCTAGGGTGGGGGAGAGCACTTTCTGCATGCAAGTTAATAGGACGAACCGCTGGAATAAGTAACCTTTTCAAGCGTGAACATATATGATAAGGTCAATAAAGTTCCCATAACTTCAATTCGTCGTCTGTCATCTTTCTTGGTTTTCCCGGATGTGTTTTTATCAACTTGTTTCTCTCGGTTTTTGCACTCTGGAATTGCACTTTTACATTACACACCATATGGAACCAAAACAATATGAGAAATCGAATATTTTTTTACTACGAAGTTTTACATTTTTAAAATCTAAATTAAATGAAATGGCACCCCAATTGAGTATTGACGCAGTCCCCCGAGGGTAGAATACAATTTAAGAATCGTATGGTTAGAATTACATTGTTATTTAAAGTACATATACAAAGGAAAAAACTGAATATTCACGTAAGGGAGCTACCATTTGATTTTTATGGGGGGCTAGGATGAAAAATTTTGTCCTGCATTTTTTTTTAGTTGTAATCTCTGTCCTGCCTTTTTATTTTTCACTCTATTCGGTGTTGCCTTTTTTTTTATTAGTTTATCCTGACTTTTTTAACCTAAATTGTCATCCTGCCTTTTTTTTTTTGCAAAGTGTCTCATCCTGCCTTTTGTTTTACTCGAAACTCCTGTCCTGCCTATTTTTTTCAAATTTCATCCTCCCCCCATAAAAATCAAATGGAAGCTCCCTAATTTGGGTCTCCTTATTTTTATAATTATTTACACACTGTAACCTAAGATGGTATACTACACCAGGCGTTGAAGGACGTACGGTCACCTATATTTCCTTTCATCCACATTTCTTGCATGGACTATGGTGGATTCTGGTCTTATTGTCAATCATACCAAATTTCCTTTATAGAGATCAAAAAGGAATATGACAGTTCTTGTCCATTCGTTTTTGATGCGTTTTGTTATTTGATTTTGCCATGTGATTATGGACTTTCCGAATTGATTTTCCTCTGAGTTCAGTATTTTTGTGATTTTACTTTATACACATTGTTCTTACAGACTTTTATACTTTGTTTGTGAGATTTTATTATGTTTTTTTTTAAATATGTTTATGTAAAGACAACTGCAACTTTCACCTTTGAAAAATTTCTTCAAAATCTCTTTCTTTTTATACTTTGTATTACTTCAGTTTGAAAACATGAATTAATTGGAAAGAAAAAAAATAAAAACCCAGATTTCAAAGTTCAAGGCAAATAAACATGATTTAAAAGGGGAAAGTCCATAAAAACGTACAAAATTCTACGCTATCAATCAACCGACCTAGGGAAACGCAACTTTCCTAGTCCTTCCTCTGTACGGCCTTTTCCGGAGAAAATAGTGGGTTAAAACTGGTTTTATAAGAGAGAAAAATGTAGACAAATAAGATATAATAACATTTAAAACATATCCCGTCATTAAATAATACGCAAAAATATAGGTGATAAGTGTGTGTATTTATCTAGAAAACTGGTACTTATTTATTTTCCAAAATTAGATATGTATTTACAATATTGCGTAGAAATTTACGAAATAGAAATTAAAAATGGCAAAAGGCAAAAACAGGTGGTCGGTAAGTAGGTGAAAATATTCCAATTAGTGAGATTAAAAACTGCAAATGAACCTTAATTTTCTGCAATTATTCGGTAATCGCAGTCATGTTAAACAAATTTGCTTTTTTAAATATGCATTAGAATTGCTATGATGTTAGCACAGTTGATGTCCAATGAGAATGCAATAATACGTATATAACCATATAAAAGTAAATATACTTAATTAGAAAACAGTTGCAGATCAAACAGTCAAGAGAGGATGATGGAATCAGATATTACTTATCCCTGTCTACAGGTAAGGAACATATGTATTTATTAGAATTCAAAGCAAATGTCCTGATTTTCGACAATGTAAATAGGTAAGGTAGCAACCATTCTACTTCAAGCTATGTTTTTTTTTCTTATTCAGATTTTTTTTCGCGCGAAGCACAAATAAATGTATTTAGTTTTTTCGACTCAATCAATCAAATTATTTTTTTAAAACTTTATAAACATTATGAGGTATGGGGGAAATAGCATTCATAATATTTTTGATTTGTCATCTGCTTGACCAGAGTATTGTTTTTCATCTTTGGGGATCAGAATATTTTTTTTTTTAACATAAACACACCCCACACCCGGAAAGTTAAATGGTCGTTCCCTGAAAAAAATGCGGATTTATTAGAATTCAAAGGTACGGTTATGATTTTCAATAATATATACATGTAAGAAGAAAATGTATTTATTAGAATTCAAAGCAAAGTTCCTGATTTTCGACAATATTTATATACAGATAAAAACAAATATATCAATTTATTGGAAATCAAGGGTCCGGAATGTTCCAATCAGTTTCAACAATGTATAAAGGAAAGAAATAAAAATATGTCACTAGTAATGAAAGGAAAGGTTTTGATTTTTGACAAAACAAATAGGTAAGAAAACATGGGGATTTATTAGAATCCAAAGGAAAGGTCCTTATTTTCAACAATGTATTCAGATACGAAAAAACGTAGTTAATTATGACAAAATAAAGCAATGTTTCTGATTTTCAATAAAGCAGACTGGTTAGGCAAACGTACGTTATTATTAGAATTCAAAGGTACGGTTCTAATTTTCTATAATGTATACAGGACAAATAAAAACCACATGTATTTATCACAAGCATTCAAAGCAAAGTTTCTGAATTTCAACAAAGTGGACAGACAATTAAGGCAAAACATATGTATTTATTGGCATTCAATCAATGGACCGGTACACAAAGGTTCCAATTTATAAAAAAAAAAAAAAAAAAAAAAAAAGACAGAACGTTAAACAAACAAATTAGTATGGCGTTCATTATCACTGAACTAGTATATATTTGTTTAGGGGCCAGCTGAAGGACGCCTCTGGGTGTGGGAATTTCTCGCTACATTGAAGACCTGTTGGTGACCTTCTGCTGTTGTTTTTTTCAATGGTCGGGTTGTTGTCTCTTTGACACATTCCCCATTTCCATTCTCAATTTTATTCACCTTTTGCAATATAAATCTTTAATGTTTTTAAAAAAAATATGTTTATATTTAAACGCATGTGGCTCTTTTAGTAATGCTTAAAGTGAACTGTATAAGAAATTCTTCAAATAAAAGTAAGAAGATGTGGTATGATTACCAATGAGACAACTATCCTCTAAAGTTTATATGAAGTGGGTGAAAGCAATCATAGGCAACCGATGATGATGAAAAAACAATACTGTATAGTCAGCTATATAAAGGTTATTTTATGTTCTGATTTGCAATAAAGCTGGCAGATATGAGTTGTTGTGTACTTTTAATATATTTCTAGTTTTATATATAAATATGTACATGAGGAGAGAATGTAGTGAAGTTTTTATCTTTTTTATTTGTCTAAATTGAACAGATATTCACATTTTCTAAAAAGAAGTCTCCAGACTTTAGAAATAAGATGTGGTATTAATTACAAATGAGACTGCACAACATTAAAAGCTGTTGTTTTTATTCAGATTAAATGGATGAATATATATTTATTAGAGATCAAAACAAAAGTATTGAAATGTTTTGGTTTCTTAAAAATTCTTGCGGAGATGCATACATTGTTTGTTTGTGTTTATATATATATATATATTGCTATGTTTGATATATAATTATGTGAATACGTTGAGACTTTATTCTATCAAATAATTTGTTTTTCTTGAATTGTCTATTTTAATCAGATAGTCACATTTTCGAAAATAAATCTTAAAAGTATTTCTAAATATAAAATTGTTTGTTCATATTTAATCTCACCTGGCTCATTAAGTATAATGTTCAACGTAAACTGTACAAAATAAAATTCATTACAATATTATTTGAAATGCGGACAGACTAACTTTTTTCATCATTAAATCCTCACATAAAACACGTATTTATATTTTTATCTCATATATGGTAGTAAAATACGGGGTATAAGAAGAAGATTATGATGAAGAAAGAAGAACATTTTCCCTTTTAAAGTAGGCATATTAACAATTAAAATCATTAAATCGGGTGAATAAAACAGCATGGTATGATTAAATAATTTTCATATTGATTTACATGGAAATGCTTTTGATATGAAATTCTTTTTTTCTAAAATTTAAGAATTATATCCAATCTTGGAAGTATTATATTGACTTTCATTTTACTTCCATGATCCAATAAAGCTACATGTAAGTATTTATTCGCAAATGATAAAAACTAGATCTAGGTCCATGTTGTCTAATACCAAGCCAAATAATGACGTCGAAGACGAGGCGCATTTTCTTTTCGATTGCAACAATTTTAAGGATGATCGAAATGATATGTTCCCTATCATTGTAAACGTTTATACCTATTTTTATAACTTGGACAGTTAAAACAAATTCATTTGACCAGCTTCTCAAGATTATTTTTCTTAAGGAATGACAGTAATATTTTTTCTGTCTATATAAAAAAAAAAATAACAAATTATCCGTGTTAAAGAAGTAAATCACGAAAAACCTTGATGACTTCAAGATCACATGACAAAACTATGTCTATGAGCGGATGGACACAAATTTCAGCAAATCAGAAGAAGTTTTACACCCCAAATTATTTGTTCATACGGTAACATCTTTGACTGATCTGATTGTTACCAACAGACTTTTTCAAAAAAGATCATTTTGTTTTTCGTTTATTGTTTTATACATAAGCAAGGCCGTAATTGTTTTATATTTTTCATTTCGGAGATTTTATAATTGCGATATGGGTTTTGTTCATTGCCCAGTGAACTATAATATTAGTAGACGATAACTTTTACGTGTTGAGATACATATTGGCAATCAAACTGCATTTTCTTAAAAAAAAAAAATCACGAAATGGAAAATATAAACTGATACTTTCTTTTTTCTTCTATAAATGAATATGTTATTATATCATGGAGGCATCATGCATTGGTGTCAACTGTATTACGCTTAGCTATATGCTGCTTCTGTTCGTGCTTTTGTTATAGGAGGGTGTGGATGGGGTTTACCGGATTGAGGAAAATGGAGGGAAAAAGAAAAATGGATAATGGGGTGCTTATATATATATATATAATATCTTTTATGCTAAATATATATTTCACTGGAAAAGTATACTGAATCTTTCATAAATTGCGATCAATCTCAGACGTAAGTATTTTTGTAAAACCAACTCCTGCATTCTGGACATTGTTTTTTTCTGTAATCAATATGTTTTTACCCATTTTTTTAAAAATTTATTTTAAAAGATATTATATGTTTACAAAGCGAAAGAAGCACGACATATTAGAATATTTGATTACTTTTGTTCATATATTGATTATAAAATTAACAGAGGGAAAACAGATGACGCAAAAACAAAAGATAGTGACTTTTTTTTATATAACGGCGACAGAATCAATATATAAATTTGTTTACTTCGTTAACAGTGATGATTGATAGTCTATCTATTCGTGTATTTTAGGAGACATGACCTGTTAAAAGTATGTTATTTGACATATTATACATTCAAATACAAAATATCTTATTTTTGTTGAGATAGCTGCATTAGAAGCTTCCTACACTAAAATTTTATAAATTTATGTTTATACAAAATAAAAAGCACATTCCAATTAAAAATTTTGAAATGTTCCACATACATAGTCTAAATTATGATACACCTTCCCAAAGGTACATATGTTCCATACCTAAGTTTCTAACACACAGGTCTGCATACTGCCACTAACACTTTTGATTTATGAATATTGTCTTCGCATGAATATAACGATTTCAAAGTTATGTATTTTCAGGTTTTATAATTCAAAAACAATATCTTTTCAAACTACGTAATACCATGATAATGATAATGATGATAATGATAATGATAATGATAACGATAATGATAATGATAATGATAATGATAACGATAACAATAATGATAATTGCAATATAATGGTATTAATTATTACCATAATAGTGATAGTTTTAATCTAACTGATAATAGAAATAAAAAATTGATAATGATAATGATAGTTAAAATAGTTGTTATTATCATTATAATATTATTCGTTCAAAGAAATTGCTGTTAGGAAGGAAATTAGATATAGTTATTTTGTATGACTCGCGTTGCGGGTTATTTAAAAGTGTGTACCACATTCATAAGTTGTTTAAGATTATTTCGTACAGACATCACGATATTGATTATTTGGAATAAATCAGGTAAAAACGTTACGCTGATGACGTCAAGGTCACATGACAAATTATGTCTATGCGATTATGGAATCAGAGACTTGTTACATCTAAAATTATAATTAATCTTAAGCATAGCTTAGGTTATATCAACACGTACCGATTTTGAATGAGGTACTAGTATACACAATTTACTTATAAATAATACCAATATTGAATAAACGTAAATTAATTTATTGACGTCACACAGCACTAAATGACATAAGTTAAGCAGTGCGATTATTGGCTTCATAATATTGAAAATGTTTTTGATTTCTTTGAACATTAATATAAAAGTATTCATGCCGGTGGTTTGAAAACATTAATGATAATCGAGATGACAATGTACAGTTTACAATAATAAACAGCTATCATAATCGGTACAACATGCGAGTTAAAAGTCTTCCGTTTTCGTTAATATATCATGGTTTGATTTAACAGATGCTACCAACAGAGCTTCCATTAATACCAAAGATAAAAAAATATTTTATATCATTCAATTTGAAGATAGTTGTATATATATATTAACGAGTTCTGTGCCACAGGGCCGATGATCGGCCCAAAGTCATACTCCTTTCAGTGCCAAATGTATGGGTGAATTAGCATTTAGAATAATAAAAAAAAAATCATCTTAGAAAAAAAACTACCCCCCCCCCCTTGGGAAGTTAAATGGTTGTGTCAAATGGACATAGGTACCGCGAAAAGCTTTATACCATCGTAATTATAACATAAACGTTAAAAAATATTGCTAACTTTTCAGATGATGAAAAATACATCAGATGGAGTCAAGAATCTGACATGTCTGCAGAATGACGACGGCGGGAGACCGTTAGTGGTGAATCCCGCCCTTTTTGACTCGCATTTCAACTTGGCAATGATTTACATATCAGTTATAGCGGTGGCGCTTTTCATTGGAACTTTTGGAAACTTGATGATACTACTCGTAGCCTTTTGGTCAAGAGGATTGAATAAAGTTGGTAAAGAATTTATGGTCAATCTGGCACTGGCCGATCTTTGTGTGGCTGCCATTGCTGATCCAATGTGTATTGTAGGTAAGAATAAACACATGATAGGTTAGAAATAAAATATTTGTCTCATAATAGATATTATTAGTTACATAGTGTGTTAGGGACCTAATACGGTATTTACTGATCCCATATATACCGTATTACGTCACTAGCACACTATGTAACGAATTTATCTTGTACTTTTGGAATAAGTGCCAAATGTTCGGACTCCTTGGTGTTTTACCATACGATACAGGGTAAACTAGTTTGCCCCACGACACCTATTTATCTTTTAACATAAGATTTAATAGCTCATAAAAGGTCATTTGACAAAATTTAAGCAGATTTTTTTATTTTCTTTCTTTTGATTTGAGACCAAATAATAATAATAATAATACCAATGCAAATATAAGGTAAAAGTCCGAGTCAGCCTTTTCCCGCCATTTTTTATAAATCAAATATATCGAAAAGGAGCTCCATGACCTATCAATATTTTTAGCTTATTTTGATCCTTAACTAAATACTCTTCCAGCTTAAAGTATCAATTTTGAATTCTTGATTTATTTAATTTCCCTAAGATCACCTAAGTACATCATTAATTTACGTGTAGTTCAATCAATTTTATAATTGTGTGTCCCTCGGTTTTTGGACAAGGTTCACTAATGGCACAAAATGGCCTAAAATATCAACTTTATCATAAAACACCAAAAAGGTCTCAATTTGGTTCCTAAATGGGTCTATTTCAAAAGTATAAATGTTAAATATATCAGTTCTTTTCATAAGACTACAAGATATTCGCCAAAGTAAGCCCATTTTGGACATTTTGTCAAAATATGATGATTTTGTGCATTTTTCAGACCTAAAAGCTTTCGATCCAGAATGTGTTGTAACCAAAAGATTCCAATTTTGATGATTTCATCAATATAAAAACTTTTTGGATCGTACATGGAGACAAAGGTTAATTATGCGAAAAACACTTAAAATTATGGACAAAAAGTACCAAAATTGACCTTTTAATACAAATTATGCTCCATAAATAGTAAAGGAAAGTTGTGACATTTGTAATTTTTTGCCCCAATTTAAAAAACATTAAAAAAAATCCGTGCCAGTTTTAACCCTTCGTGAACGTTTCCGGATTTGTTTTAACTTTATCGCTTTGTGACTATTGCATAGCGGTATATTACTGGTGCCTTTATCATGGACTGTTGCTTGCCTGTTCGTACGAATAATCTTTGGTTCAAGTTTCATTTTCCTGTATAAGTGTATGCTATTAGAAACATTTTTTTTTATATTTTTGTGTGTTAAATCCCTAAAAAAAGTCCCGAAAAAATATTTTAAAGATGAATGCATCAACTCGATGAGATTTATTGATCTTGTCTTCTTGAGATGTTTGTACATTTGTTTTATTGGAACCCGGAGTTTTCAATGTCCAATGTTGGTAAGGTTTTAAGATTGCCATGTTTGATTGCTGCCTCTTGGATGTGCAAATAACCTTTCACCAATTGTGACCAATCTAGATCTTAACAGGTAAATGTAAGCTGCTATTCATAATTTAAGTCACATGTAAAAGGCACCGAAATGACCAATGTAAAACAATTCAAACAAGAACACTAATGACCTTATTTGTGTACAAAAAATAACCATCTATAACAAATATGTAACACAGCAACAAACGACAACCAATGAATTACAGGCACCTGACTTGGGACAAGCACATATACATACTGATTTTGGATGCTTTAAACATGTTAGCGGGATCGAAACCTTCACCCTAACCCGTGGCAGCGGTGTACCAGTACAACATAAGAAAGAAACAAAACATGTATATACGTATGTTTTCTAAAATAGGGGTTCTCAGAGGCCAAGTGGCCGAAGTTATTAGTTTATCTCCCCTTTTGTCGAGCCTTCGACTTTAGTCGAAAATGCGAGACATAGCGATCCTACATTTCGTCGTCGTCGTAGTCGTCGTCGGCGGCGGTGGCGGTGGCGTCCACAAATATACACTCTGTGGTTTAAGTTTTTGAAATTTTGATAACTATCTTAAACTATTCTCGATTTCCACGAAACTTTGGACAGAAGCTTGTTCATGATCATAAGATAGTATCCAGAAGTAAATTTTGTAAAAATCAAATTTCATTTTTTCCGTATCTCACTTTTAAATGGAGTTAGATTTTCTGCCAGGAAACAACACTTTCACTCTGTGGTTTAAGCTTTTAAATATTAATATCTTTCCTATACTATCCTGAATTTTCACCAAACATACAAAAGCTTGTTTATGATCACAAACTAGTATCTAGAGGGAAATTCTGTTAACATTTTGTACCTGTTTATCTCTATTTTACTTATAAATGAACTTGGTTTTGCTTCCAGTTAAAATTACATACAGTCTGCAGTTAAAGTTTTTAAAACATTTATTAGATTCATAAACTATCCTGGATTTTTACCAAACTTGGACAGAAACTTTTTACAACCAAAAGATACAAGTAGTATCGAGAGAAATATTTTTATTGATTCTTTTCCTCATTTTTGTTGAGTCTGCGATTAACAGCAAAAGTAGGCGATACACTGGGTTCCATTGAACCCTTACGATTTTGTTGTTGATACATTGTATTACCTAAAGAAAAGGTATAGTTCATCTACTGTAAAACCTCTCAACATTCAGGTTGTCGAACCCCGAACGTAGCGTTCAAATCTAACCTTAATTGACTAGGTTTGTCAGTTTTCCTTCCCACGATCAATAGTTCTCTGAAGAAACTTAGGCTCCATTTGCATATACTAACTGACCACGACGATCTAGCAAATAGTGGCTAAAGTGGCGTCTAAAAGCTGCAATAATTCTATCAGTCCATTATTTCTAGAATAAAAATTAAAAACAAATATTATCAGTCTGTCGTAAATATGGTAGATGGCACATTTATATGCAATTTTTGACACTTGTCGTTTAAGGAATAACAAATATTTTTTTCTGTCTATACGAAATTATAAAAAAATATAGTGCACACCGAATAATTCGCGTAGTCGGTTATTTTAAAGTGTGCACCACATTTTTGGTGCTATTTCGAAAAGACAGAAAAAAGTATATTATAGTCGTTCCTTATAATTTAAATCTAAATTCCATTTTAAGCTGCGCGGAGTAATTCATGAAAATTAATGATGACGTCACCGTCACATGACAAAATTATGTCTATGAGCTGATAGACATAATACTGCCAGTCAACCAGAAGACGCATGACACATTAGCAGTTTGCACGGTTAGTCACTAGTTTGATGCCCCAAACTAGTAAAATTTCATTCGGACTAGTAAGTTTTTGCAAAACTTTGTTTTGGACCAATAAGAAAAATGTCAGAATATTGGTCTTAGGACTAGTAGTTGAAAAAGTGTTTAGTGCAGGCGGCATTAGATTAAATTATTAATGTATAAAACTGTCTTTGTAGGTGTGATAAAAGGTGAGCATTTTTTCAGTGATAAGCCATGGCTGTGTAACCTGATCGCCAGTATGTGTCTGACCGCCTGTTTCTGTGCTTTCGCCAGTCTAACCATGCTGTCATTGAACCGGTACGTCTACCTCTGTCACAACGAGATATACGACAAAATGTACGGACGTATAACTTGCATTGTTATATGCGTAATGTGTTGGATTGCTGCCTTCCTTTGTGAGTTCCCGAATTTCATCGGATGGGGCGGCCATTACTTTGACCAAGAGGCCAATCAATGTATATGGGATCGAACAAGCAGCTTGTCCTATACTCTTTTTGTAGCGATTGGCTTAATTGGTTTTCCTCTTCTGACGATGACGATTTGCTTCATTCTTATATTTCGTCGGATTTGGAACACCAAGAAAGCCCTTTACGATATAGACGAAGGAAAAGATGGACGGATGGGGAAGGTCATGGTAGAGAGTTTCCGAGCAGCCAAGACTATATTTGTCATCTTCGTGGTTTTTGTCATCTGCTGGACACCATATGCTGTGGTCATTGCCATTGATGTTGAGAACACACTTCCAATGCCCGTACACCTGTTTCTTACACTTCTGGCACATCTCCATTCGAGTTGCAATTTCATCATTTACTTCGTTGGAAACAAGAGGTTCCGAGTAGTTCTGGGACGCATCTTGGGATGTCATGACAAAACAGCTGTTCTGTCCGAAACCAAGAGTTCCAGTGTTCCTGACAGTCCAGGTACAACCAGATATAATAATTTTAGTGGAATAATACCACAGCTGAAGATAAATAAGAAACAAACATCGACCGGATCAGATTCCTATGATGGTCATATATGATATGACATGTTATCTCGGGGTTATAACTTTGTTTTTTTTTCAGTTTTCATGCCTCGATCATGTTAAAGTATTTTGTTAAGGTACTGTGTATTAACTTAAACTCAGTGGAGGATTCAGAAATTTTCATAAAAAGGGGGTATGACACTGACTGTCTAAGAGGGGACCCGCTCCAGTCATGCTTCAATGTTTCCCTAAATAATCAACCAAATTCCCGCAAAAGGTGGGCATGGGCCATTTTGAGAGCCCTTTTAATCTGCCTCTCGAACTTAAGTTCTCAACACGTTTTTGGGACGTGAACCTTTAAAATTATAATTTTGACTCCAAAAAATGTATACTGTTTTAAAACAAGAACATATGATTTTGTGAGGGCAAACATAATAATAAAAGTGTGTTTTATTTTGGTAAAAAAACAATGCACTAATTAAAGATATACATGATTTCACGAAACCCGAGGAAAGAAAATCAAGAAAAATGTTTTTTTTTTCATAAACTCACCAAATGTCATCATAAAAAATTTGCATTATTTTTGTTGTCTTTAATAATAGATCTTAAAGAGAGAAAAAAAACTATTGTTTACCATCCGCCACATTTGACATGTTATTTATGATACCAAATATCCTTCTGATTGCTTCGACTCGAAGGCTTTTGTTCTTCATTTGTTAATCTATTTATTTGTTACATTTTATTTCATTAAACAAACATTTTAAGTCCCTTTTAACATTTTACATTAATTGTTGAACAATAACATTTTTGCAAATATATTTTCCCTGCTCTATTTTACAAACATTTGTTTCATTCTATATATACCTATATGCTAATCATTTTGTAAAACCTGACTTTACTTTGTTTGTTAAATAAAATATTTGTTTAAAACAAATTGGATTAAATATGTTATACAGTTTTATTCTGTTCACATATATATACCGAAAAATAAGTTGCATCTGTGTATGGAGACCAGTAGCTAAGTGGAAAATGCCAACACTGAAGTTGTAAGTTCAAACGACGTTCATATCCATGTGCCATGTGCGTTTCGGTTCTGGTCTTAATGTTTTAGAACTGAGTTTAAACTCTTTAAATCATTTATGCGTTTGTAAAAGTCCAGTTTCATCGATGTATTTTAAGCATTTATCTAAACAAATTGGAAATAATTAATGTATCATAGAAGCTTAGAATATATTCATGTAAATGGTTGAAACAAACGTACTGATGATTTTAAGAGTTATTTCCCTTAACCTAGGTCTACTCTCTAAATTCAACTATCGAAAATTGGTTGTTCTCAACATGCACTCCGGCTACCTTCACATACTTAAAATTGCTGCCATGATGTAGCTGCAAGTGGCACTAAACACCAACAATTCCGGCTTAACCAAAGTTGATGTTATTTTGAGGGTTGGTGCTTCATGCATATATCTGATGATATTGTTTTCTATGTTGTTACAGTTTTGTTTTTTGGTCCTCGGTGCTCTTCAATTTCATACTTTATTTGGCCTTTTAAACATTTTTTGATTCGAGCGTCACTGATGAGTCTTATGTAGACAAAACGCGCGACTCAGTGGCGTAAATATGAAATTTTAATCCTGGTATCCATGATGATATAAAAAAGAAGATGTGGTATGATTGCCAATGAGACAACTATCCACAAAAGACCAAGATGGCACAGACATTAACAACTATAGTCACCGTACGGCCTTCAACAATGAGCAAAGCCCACACTGCATAGTCAGCTATAAAAGGCCCCGATAAGACAATGTAAAACAATTCAAACGCGAAAACTAACGGCCTTATTTATGTAAAAATAATGTGGCGAGGTAAACATGTTAGCGGGATCCCAACCCTCCCCTAACCTGGGACAGTGGTATAACAGTACAACATAAGAACGAACTATGAAAATCAGTTGAAAAAGGCTTAACTCATCAGATACTAGACAAAAAGTGGACGTGGCCGGGTACTTATACATCCCGACACAAAAAGACACAATGAACAGATCTGAGAGTACTCGCAGTTATCTGACAGCTAGTTCAAAGCCACTAACAACAAATAAAAAATCATGCATCTAAGACTAAACTATCAATCCGTACACATCCAACATCCAATGGATTTAGTGTAAAGACGTCATAAACAGCCAGAGAAAAACATGACCTTGTGCAATGACAAGTTACAGGTATCGACAGATTGTAGATTCATGAATATGTATATGTATATAACATACTAGTAATATTTAGTTGGCTTTTAATTTACTGATAACAAAATCAATATTTATACCAATAAAAAGAATATTCAATGATCTTATTACAGTGTTGAATAGATAACCTTTTAGAATAAGTTTATTTAAAGGAGCGACAAGTTTACACGGATCATTTCTAAATTTCCGGGCACAGTTAACATTTCCGTAAAAATGAGGATGTGCTATCCCGTTCGAAATAAGTTTTCTACAGGTACAACCAAACTTCAATACCAAATCTTTATATCTATGGGAAAATTTAGTAAAGGTTTTAAGTAATTTAGGCACAACTTTTTGGAATTTTGGATCCTCAATGCTCTTCAACTTTGTACTTGTTTGGCTTTATAAATATTTTGATATGAGCGTCACTGATGAGTCTTATGTAGACGAAACGCGCGTCTGGCGTACTATAAATTATAATCCTGGTACCTTTGATAACTATTAGGGTAAAGATATCACTGGTTTAATAATTTACCAGTAATACATAGGTTGCGTTAGTTAAAATCAAAAACGTCACACCAGACACGGGCATAGCGAACAAGTTGTGAAATATAAACACCGTAAGATGGTGCCAAAGGAACATCACCAGCTAAAATGGAAAATTAACAATAGGGAACGAACAATCGTCTCTTTTGTCGTTAATTTTAGTGTGGAGTTTCCCGTTTAAAACCGAAATATCTAAATCCAGGAAAGGACAGTTATTACCGAATAAATTTGATTTATTTAAAGTAAGTTCCTTGAGGTAAATTTCAGCAGTATATTCAGAAAATTCTTGATTTTTTAACGAAAAAATATCAGCAAGATAACGGTAAGTGTTGTTGAATTTATCAATTAAATGCAATGTCGATGGGTTTTTACTGAGTTTAGTCATAAATTGTGATTCGTAACCGTACAAAAACAAGTTTGCTTTTAAAGGGGCACAATTAGTGCCCATGGGGATACCTACAACCTGTCGATAAACTTTGTTGCCGAAACGTACATAAATATTATCAAGGAGAAAATTAACAGCTTCAATCATCTCATCACACCTCCAGTAAGTATATTTAGCATATTTATCTTTCTCATTAGAGTTTATTATTACAATGTAACGTTTAGACCAGGTTTTTCTTTATCAGTGATTCATCAATGACAATAAAGTTGAAGTATTTTTTTGGAAAGTTTTATGAACTTTATCGTGGTTAAAAAGTAATGGAGTATGACTAAGCACCACACAATAGAAACACGACGACCGAGTTTTTTCTGTATATTCTTCGTTTTGTCGATGGTTTTCTCTGTCTCTTGAGAATTCGGGTGTTTTATTGCTCCTTTTGTGTATTCTGTCATTCTTAATGTTGAATGTCGTCGATATCAAACAATTATAGTATTGATTTAAATAAGCGGATAAATTATCTGAATTTCAGGACTTAAAGGTTGGTGAAATATTGCGACTTTATCGGGCAGATGTTTGTAAACAACTTGTGTTCTTTTATTAAATATCTACGTGAATAATTAAGGTCTTTCCTTTTTTAAAAGGGAAAGACCTTACTGTATTTCTTCTGTTTATTATTATTCTTTTTCCGCCAAACTTTGACGAAGTTAGCCTCTGTAACCGTAAGACGTGTCGCTTTTATGTTCACACTTTGTATCGGTGTCATGAATACTTATCCGGAACTCACCCTGTGAGTCGAAATATTTTGTCGGTTCGGAGTAATCCCTCCGAAACCCAAAAACCTTGTTATCGTTCCAACACCGTAACCGTAATAGGTAGAAAAAAAACGAAGGGTGAAATTTGTTCAGGACCAGACCCTGGTTCTTCGTTACATTTGGATCAAAAAGATTCAACGACTCATTGGTAGGGTTATGCCCCTATTAAAATTAACCGGTGTCGGTTGGCCACCAAAACTCAGAAACCAAAAGTCGTAGAAACCTAGGATCTTCACCATTCATCATCAATTCATGTTACTTTGAAAAATACCTCAAGGTCAAATGTGTATGTTGACCTTGACCTTTGACCTAACACCTTGTTATGGGATAATCTCAGCAACCTTAATACTTTCAGAAGTGTTGTATAGTGGAAAATGTTTGGGTCATTAATGCGCAACTTTGATACATTTTGACCGAAGAGATTTGACCTTTCTGTAAGGGGCATAACCCCTGTTTTAGGTTTCTGAAAAGAGAAAATCAGCTTTTACTATATAACCAAAGGTCCTAGACCCATGGGGTCTTCAGCAATGACATTGGGGACTAATGACCTTGACAAAGGTCAAAAGGTCAATGGTCAAGGTCATGTCCCATATAGCGAATTATGTGTTTTTGACCTTATTTAAAGGATTTTCAGTGTGTTTTAAAGCTTTTTAAGGTTGACCTTGACCTTTGGCCTTACAACTTTTTAGTCGATATCTCAAAAACGATTGTACTTGCAGAAATAGTAAATAGTGAAAAACGTTAAGTGGATGAGGCGCAACTTTTTTACATTTGACCGAAGAGATTTGACCTTTCTGTAAGGGGCATAACCTGTGTAAGAACTTTTCAATACATTCTACGTCTATTGGAACATGTATTTTACATTACAAAAGGAAAGACCTCTCAATTGTTCAAGAACAATTGACATTTTAATTATATACAATATTTGTTTTGTTAGAACTGAAAACAAATTAACTGTTACCAGCTTTTTGCACTTTTGAGCAAAATAAATTAGTTGTTGGTTATAAGCGGAGTAACTTTTTCGAATGACTTTTATTGTGACAATCGTAGAAAGATTGTTTGAGGACGTCACATGTTTTCTTCAGCATGTGAGCTACAATTTACAATGCACAGCAAATCGATAATAAATCGTACTACTTATTTATGTGCGAAACCATGTGCTGTGTAGGAGCGTTACGATACTAAATCATTTGCATTGCAGTTAACATGGTGAAACACCACATATATTTTCTTACGTTGAATTGTTTCAGTGACAGTAAAAAAACAAACACGTCGCAAATAATATACTACAATACAGAATTTCGAGACCGTCCCATCTCGGTTTCTTTTTAAAATAAATAGTTTGATTCTAAATGTCTTGCAGTAAAATAATTCTACGGTGTAAGTGAAGCAATCTCTTTTCTATTAAAAATTAAAAAAAAAAAAGATAATATAGATTGATTTTTGTCCTGTAAGTTTAATATTAAATAAACTCATCACTATAGATACCAGGATTAATTTTTGTTTTTACGCCAGACGCGCGTTTCGTCTACAAAAGACTCATCAGTGACACTCGAATCCCACAAAGTTAAAAAGGCCAAATAAAGTACGAAGTTGAAGAGCATGGAGGACCGAAATTTCTAAAAGTTTTGTCAAATACAGCTAAGGTCTCCATTTTTCTTTAGCCAGTTAACAACAAATTTTAAATGCTGATAACAGTAGTTAACACTACCTTTAACATAATAACAGATAACAGTGGTTTAAAACTTCAATAACACCAAGTAACAATATTAAAAAACCGAATGTTAAAGTATTTTGATTTTTCTCTCCGAAATAGAGGAATCTTCGCAAATAAAACGCAGGTAGCTTGCAAAAAGCAGGCAATACATCCCTTTTGAGGCACACGAGTTCACTCCAGTTTTGATACTTAATCAAAATCATTTAATAATTAATCATTGTCAATTCATATCCCAGCACCCTAACCCTAACCTATATATCGAAGATTTCGCTATACTACACATCACAAGGTGTTTCGCGTACTAATCTAATTAAATATCTATTGACGTTGGTGTAAACGAACAGCGCTTTTATTGCTGTTCTTCGTCTGAAAAGTCGCCGAAGTGAGGCTTTCGTCACGGGAAAATAAAACACTCTCACTTCTTTGAAAATTTAAGATGGTCCCTAGCACCGGTGGATTGATTGCCAATACGACAATTATCCATCATAGACACAAAATGACGCATGTGTAAATTAACCAAAGACACACGCACACATAAAAATCCCTCTCTCATCTCTTTGCAAATTTGAGACGGTCTCGAGAACCGGCAGATTGGTTGCCAATAAGACAATTGTCCACCATACACCTAATGACGTAGATGTTATCAACGACTTGTTTTTAAATATAAATTTGAAAGCAACATACGGAAAGATTGCATAATGACAATAACGTAGAGTCAAAAGATACTAAAGGGATATTCAAGCTCATAGTAAACAAAAAAATAACAACAAAAACATGGCCTTAAAGGGATCGAAAGAACAACAAACAAACAACAGTACATAAAGCAACATAAAAGACTAAAGACGGGGCTCAAGATTTAATGTATGAGTAATGAAATATAAGCAAAATGATTGATTATTCTTCTTTTATATACAGGGCCTCGATGGCGGAATGTTATAAGTAGTTAGTACTGTAATCACTAGCCAGTCAACACTGGTCAACGTTATGAGTTCGATCCCGCTGGTGGGGTTGGATTCTACTCCAATCTTAATTTACCAGGGTTATTAGTTTCCTTATCGAAGTTCGGTGTTTTTTCCACCAATAAAGACTTGTCGTCACGAAAAGCCCAAAAGTGGCGTTAAAACACCAACAATTAACCAATCAATCCATTATATGCATAAATATCACAAACTTGTAATGTGAATTATTGCAGTCTTTACTCTTCACAGAGTCTTTCACACGACTGTGTTCTATGTTTAAAAAAAAGAGAGAAATGTCTGATTTTTTTATCGCTGTTCCTTTGCTTTTTGTGTATTTGTTTTTTATCTATAATGTTGGGTGTTTTTTTCACAAATTGTCGGTAATATTATGGAATTTAATGCGACTGTCATACAAGTGAGAGGTTTAGCTAGCTTTAAAACCAGATTTAATCAAACAAGTTTTGAAATTTTCTCTGTGTTCGGTATTTTTGGTAATTTACTTTTTATTATATGCTATTTTAATACGGTATAAATCATATATGATAAAAAATTGTTACCTAATGACTGGATGTCATAACGAGATTATATTTATTTATACCATATTTATCAGATTTTCACAGAATTATGGATTATTCTTATGTCCATTAAGTCATGCACATGTTTTTGATTACTATAAAGTTTCAGATATATAACAGATATAAGATAGAGATTGTTTAATTATCCTTACTTAGGTGACTTATATCAAAGATAAGCGATGGACAATGGTCAGTGTCAACTAATTCAATTAGTTTTCTATTCATATTATTTCCACCAAGCTTAGGCGAGAATTGATTTGGAATATGGGAGAGGCCTAAGTAGGGTTAACAGAGTATATACCAATGGGATAAATTGAGATAAGACAAAAACCAACTATAAGACTAGTACAATATATTATTTATAGAATAAAAGTGTGCTTAGAGCACTGACTTTGAACAAAAAGAAAATTTATATTATATAGTTAACGATCTGACAGTTGATGCGGTTTGACGACAAATAAAAAAAAATATCTTAACAAGTTTAATATAAAATTGTGCTTAGCTATAGTGCACTGACTTTGAACAAAAAGAAACCAATTACTTAGGTTGAAAGGTTATAGTTCACGACCCGACAGCCTCAAGCCTCAAGTAGGTTGTCCGACAAGTTAAAAAAAAGTCCAGAATATCTTGAACATGCTTAATATAAAAGTGTGCTTAGTGTATTCACTATGAACGAATAGAAGCTGAGGTTGAAAACTTATATTTAAAGTCCCAACAGTCAAGGAGGTTTCACGACAGTTGAACAAATAGAAGCTACGGTTTAAAACTTATAGTTAACCGACTGTCAAGCAGGTTGTCAGATAAATGAGAAAAAAATCAACCGACAGTCAAGGAGGTTTCACGACAGTTGAAAAAAACCGAAAACTTTCGGATTATCTTTGATATAAAAGTGTGCTTGGTACATTTGCATTGAACAAATAGAAGCTTAGGTTGAAAACTTATAGTTAACGACCCGACAGTCAAGGAGGTTTGGTAAAGGGAAAAAATACGATAACTGCAATTATCTAGACTATAATAAAAGCCTGTTTATATATTTTTCTGTTTATGCAAAAAATAACAGCAAAAAAGTGGTGCACACTGAATAACCCGCGTGGCTGGTTATTTTAAAATGTGCACCACATTTTTTTTATGTTATTTAGGATACAGAAAAAAAACCATTATAGCCACTCTTTATAATTTAATTCTTAATTCCATTTTAAGACTGAGTAAATCATGAACAAACGTTGATAACTTCACGGTCACATGACAAAATAATGTCTATATATGCCGTGATAGACAAAAAAACTGTCAGCCAATCAGAAGACGCATAACATCCAACATTAACTTATAAGCAAATCGGAAACAAGTGAGATTATAAAAAAGAAGATGTGGTATGATTGTCAATGAGACAACTCTCCACAAGAGCCCAAAATGACACAGAAATTAACAACTATAGGTCACCGTACGGCCTTCAATTTACATTGTTTCTGGGTACAAAAGGACTGCATGGTTTCAATTTAAAGGATCTAAAATGTCGGTGGACCTGTGGCTCATATAGCAAATAGTGTAACAAGAAAGAAATATCCAAACGCTGAAACATATCAGTATAGATCTGATGTGGCAGGCATTACCTGTAAATGGGGACGAAGTCTGTGTGAATTATTTTTTTGTAACTTAAATATTTGTTTAAAAAAAAAGAAACGGAAATACCGTAACGTTTCCGATTTTGGTTCTGTTGTTAGGGATTTAGTTGTGACGTTATTTAAATTATGACGTCATATGCAATGTAAACAAAGAAACGCTATCATCAGGTAACGTTTTTTTCATATCAAGGAATTATTAAAAATGAAATTGGTATTGCGCGTTCCTTCCTATTTTATACTAGACTGATAAATATATATTTTACTCAAAGTTTCACACAAACGAGACCGGAAAAAGGAAGTACATTGTACATTTTTGCGCAGGTCCGGGATTTCAAAACACGACAAAAAAAATTTGAACGATTTTGAGTTCATTAGTACAATGAAAAATTCGGGAAATTTTCCCGTATTTTTTTTTTTATTGAATTTTCTACTGTTATTGGGGACTCCGTCCCCATAATATGAGGCAGGCATTACCTGTGAATGGGGACGAAGTCTGTAATTATTTTTTTTTAATTCAAACATGTTGATAAAAAAAAACGGAAATACCGTAACGTTTCCGATGTTGGTTCTGTTGTTAGGGGTTTAGTTGTGACGTTATTTAAGTTATGACGTCATATTCAATGTAAACAAAGAAACACTGTTATCCAGGTAACGTTTTTTTTTCATATCAAACAAATGATTGGGTGTTGAGTTCCTTCCTATATTTGTTGATATGTTGATAAATACACATTTTATTCAAAGTCTCATGCAAACAAGACCGGAAACGGAAGAAGACGGGAAACGGAAGTAGATCTGAAAAAAAAGTTAACGATTTTGAGTTCATTAGTACAATGAAAAATTCGGGAAATTTTCCCGATTTTTTTTTTTTTTTTTTTTTTTTTTATTGAATTTTTCTACCGTAATTGGGGACTTCGTCCCCATAATATGAGGCAGGCATAACCTGTGAATGGGGACGAAGTCTGTCTGTACGTATTTTTTTTTTTTTTTAATTCAAACATGTTAATAAAAGAAACGGAAACACCGTTACGTTCCCGATTTTGGTTCTGTTGTTAGGGATTTAGCTGTGACGTTCTTTAAGTTATGACGTCATATTCAATGTAAACAAAAGAAACGCTTTCAACAGGTAACGTTTTTTTTTTCATATCAAACAGTTATTAAAAATGAATTTGTATTGAGTTCCAATCTTATATTTTACTAGACTGATAAATATATATTTTATTCAGTCTCATGCAAACAAGACCGGAAAAGAAAGTAGATTTCTGCGCAAATGCGGGGAAAACCGGAACAGGAAGTAGATCTGAAAAAAAAAGTTAACGATTTTGAGTTCATTAGTAGAATGAAAAATTCGGGAAATTTTCCCGATTTTTTTTTTCTTTTTATTGATTTTTCTACCATAATTGGGGACTTCGTCCCCATATAATTATTTATTTTTTGTGAAAAAGAGTCGCATGATTTCAAATTCCATTGGAAAACAAAGACCAGAGCCGTAACTAGCCCCTTTTAATACTGAGGCAAAATATATTTTTGCGAGGGGTCTTGGGGCCGCTTAAGCTCTGAAGCTCAGAAGCTCTGAGAAAAATAACGCAAAATTGTGCATTCTGAGCGTTTCCCGAACTCTTTCTTACATAGAAACGCAAATCATTTTTAGCTATTTTTTCGACAATAATCTGGTCCAGGGACTTAACTTAACTGTTTTCCTCTAGGGGCCAGCTGGGCCCCTAAGATATTTTTTTCAGGGGCCCGCTTAAAATTTTAGGAGCCCACTAATCTTTATACTAAAATAAAACAAAACTGAAAATTACTTAGTATATACTTACTAACAGTGTTCCAGCTTAAATCTCAGGGCAGAAGGGTGCTAGTTTTCTGAAAGGGCACTTTAGCGCAATAACCCGGATTGTAAGGATACTTTGTATAAATTACCTTGAATATTGCTAGCTATAGGCTCAGCTGGAGAACATTAGTTGTATTTAAACCTTATTCAGAAATTAATATGTTCTTGATGTTAGTTCCAGTCAGATTTTTTTTTATCAAATTATCATACCATGAAGCAAAGCATATCATTTTGATGTTTATGTTAACAAACTTGTATCATCTAAATTATGTTCATCTTAACATAAAAAACACATTTGCAAAGTTTTAAATTTATATTCCTTCTAATAACGGAGAAAATCAAGTATTTGTAACTTTTTTGGTTGAATTCTCGAGTGGTTCGTGACGTTTTAGCCCGATTTGTTGAATTCTGGGAAAAAATAAAATCTGTTTAACTCTTATAGCTTATCGACAATATACGTAATTTAAAGCGCACAGCTGACGAATGGTCGTAGTTATTAACCACAATATAAGAATGAACGAAAATGAATATGCATATACCGTTTTGTATTGATTGAATTAAACTCCTATAAAATTATCTCCAGTAAATGTTTTCGAATAAATTTCAATAATTATTGTTGAGATTTTTTCACAACATATTTATTGAACATTTTTACTGATATTGAACTGAAAATATTTCAGTTCTATTTACCGTTATTGTTTTGATAATCATTTCAATGCAACTAATGTGTGAGCAGAGTGTGTATATTATTTTGTAAAGACCTGTAAAGGACACTGTATATTTCTCGGCTTGAGGTTAATTCGTTTACCTTGTAGCTATTTAGCCGCAGGTGTGAGTTCAAGCGTACACAGGTATGAATGTTGTTATTTGGAAAGGATAAACAGAAAGGATTAGAAAGGGTATGCTGTATTCAGTACACTAAGATTTAATACACGATGAGAATAAAGATACAATAATTAAATTGTGTAAATTAATTGAAAATAAAATTCAGATTCATAATTCCGAAAGTGTATAAAAATAAAAGGAAACAATTTTGGATTACTTCCTTAGCGGCAATTGGCGTAAAGATTCAAATATGAAGTAAAAAATAGTAGTTTTAATCTTTAATAAAAACTAAATGCAATATTTCCCAATTTGATATACCATTGCACATCTGTTTGATATCATTGACTTTACCGGAATTTCTTAACTTGTATTCAAATCTGACTGTGTTTAATGCTCATAAAACTATCGCAATTTTAAAGTTTATATTTGAAAAAAAATACAACATACAACATGCATGATTTTTTTTTAGTTTCTTTTTAACATTTCATTCTTACATAATTAAATTCATTTGACAATCATTTACACGAACTTTTTGTGAAAAGAATACCAATGATCTAAGCTAAGGCATTATTTTTTTTGAGGATTTTTGTACATATTTTTTTTAAAATTCTATAATATTTGTGCAATGTTGAACATGATAGCCGTCATTAATCCAAATAAGTAATACAGTAGTTGTAATAAAATTTATATTTTAGTCATGCATAACTGATATTGACAAATTTAGAATAGTTCGTCCATACATCGTTGTTCTTGAGACAATCATTATTAGTATACGTGTAAGTTTCCTGACGTATAAGCGCCATTGAGGATGAGCTCTAGAGAAAGCAGACTAGTAGCGTTTCGATAGTTTGTTTGTTGGGAAAGGAGAGGAAATGCAACCACTTGTACAGATAAACGACAGAATTACCATACAAGCATTTATAGTCAACACAACCAGAAAGAGTCCCATCGTTGGATGGGGAATATGAAGGCCTCCAAGAATGAACAAGTGACATGTCTACCTCTGAACAGTTAGAAAACGGACTATCACATCGACCGCTTGTTCTTGATATTTGAAACTGCATGCATATATACGTATACGTTTATGATAGTGATGAGTTCTTGCGTCTGACAAAACTAAATTCCTTCATGGTTATATCTTGCCATACGTTTATATTGGTTTGTAAGGTGATTACTCAAAATCGTTATTTGAAGATGTAGATTCATTTCAATACAGAAATTTCGTCTATATATTAATTTTCACAAGTGTATACCACGGAGAAGCTCTGAAGGTACATTACTCCCATTTTGTTTGGGTGTGAACCATCGATGTTTATTTACAGCAATATCAAAGAATAAGATGATGATGGTAGAAAGAACTATGGGCGTCATGTGGCAAATATTACATGCATATCGGACCATGAGTTGTCAATCTGTATGAAAAGATTTCCAATACAACCATATTATTGAGAAGGAATGTTTACATGCTATACTCTCGTACTAGTATTACAGGGTTCTTGTGGCGTCCACCTTAGACGCGCATCTTTTTAACGATGTTTAAAAAAAAGACAGAACCAATTTAATGTCATATTTCCCTTGAATACCAAGAAAGAAAATAAATCACGAAATTAATTTGAAACTTTGATACTCAATAGTTTCCCAGCAAAATATTCACATCCCTTGGGGATAATTAGTGTTTGCCCAGTGGCATATATAACAATTGTGATGACGAATTCCTTCCTTTGTTCGAGAACAATCTTATTGAAATATAAATCTGTGATTTTACTATGTCCACAACTTCGATGAACCAAAGCAAATTATACATCGACCTGTATTTAAATCAAATTGTTTCTCTTCTTCTTCTTCTTCTTCTGGTATACAATAGTCTATCGACATTCGATGATTACATACTGTTGGCATACGTGGACTAGTCTATTTACAAAACTTTTACCCCAATTTATTCAAAATATATGTTTTTTTCTTATGTTCAATGTATACATGTATATATTTTAAATTGCGCTATAGTTCCGTAACTTTCAACCCAGTCGTATAAACGAATCTACGGAAGCGTATTAGGGACATAGAAAAAATAAAATTGGCAGTGAACTTTTTTTTCAAAGTCGATATTTTGACATTTCAAATCTCAAAATTTCGACTTCAACTCGAAATTTTAACTTTTCTTATCTTGAAATTTTGACTTTCTAAAATCTTGAAATTTCGACCTTTTTTAAAACTTGAAATTTCGACTTTTTCTAAACTCGAAATTTTGACTTCTTTTAAACTCAAAATTTCGACTTCTTTTAAAGTCTAAATTTCGACTTTTTTTAAACTCGAAATTTCGACTTCTAAACTCGAAATTTTGACTTTTTCTAAACTCGAAATTTCGACTTCTTTTTAACTCAAAATTTCGACTTTTTTAAAACTTAAAATTTCGACTTTTCCTCAGTATTTATACGTTTGCGATTACCACATTCACAGTCATTTATATCAACGAGGCGGAGAGTCATTTACATCATAAACTTCATAATATAAAAAAGAAGATGTGGTATGATTGCCAATGAGACAACTATCCACAAAAGATTCATAAGCATATTTTAATAAACTAAAACATTTTAAAGAGGTTATTTTAGATAGAAAATCTTGTTCTTGCCAAAGAATAAATAAAATATGTTTCACGTTCAAATACATATTTCAAGTCTGGACTTCAGATATGTGTATCAAGTAACCCCGCTATTCCGACACACCTATATTACGACATACTTTTATTCAACAGTCTAATATATAAAGACAAGGGTTAATAGTTGTGTTATAAGAATGCAAACTTCCAAAACTAGAAAACTGGGGCAGCTCATTTGTCGTTCTGAATATGCATGGCATTTTGGGCTACTTGATTTACCATTGTTTAAACAAGGCAAAGTCAGTGACTTGCTATTGGTATACCAAACAGGCCTTTGCAACTGTGATGCTTAATGTCCTCAGGTCTGACGATCCTATGACAGTGTCGTGGAAACTAAAACATGGAATATGCGGGGGGGGGGGGGGGGGGGAGGGGGGAATTCTGTCAACATGCATGTTCTTTACGAATGGTTTCTTTAATATTAAATGCTAATCCATATCTTAAGAACAAAACCAGTTTCTGAATATAAATTGCCAAAATAAGTAAATGACGCTTTAATAATTTGCATCCATGTCTACTCCTTCTAAAATTGTAATAACTGTTTAAATACTAACATCAAAGTTTTAAGAGTACTTAGAAAAAGTAAAAATTTCGAGATTTCAACAGTCGAAATTTTGAAATCAAAGTCGAAATTTCGATTTAAAAAAAAAGTCGAAATTTTGTGTTTATTAAAAATAAGTTGAAATTTCGAGTTTAAAATAAGTCGAAATTTCGAGTTTTAAAAAAGTCGAAATTTTGAGTTTAAAATAGGTTGAAATTTCGAGTTTAAAATAAGTCGAAATTTCGAGTTTTAATTAAGTCGAAATTTTGAGTTTAAAATAAGTTGAAATTTCGAGTTTAGAATAAGTCGAAATTTCGAGTTTTAAAAAAGTCAAAATTTTTAGTTTAAAATAAGTTGAAATTTCGAGTTTTAGATAAGTCGAAATTTCGAGTTTAAAGATAGGACGACATTTCGAGTTTTAAAAAAGTCAAAATTTCGAGTTTAAAGTAGAAATTTTGAATTTTTATATGTTGAAATTTCGAGTTTAAAAAAGTCAAAATTTCGACTTTTTGAAAAGTCGAAATTTCAAGATTTTAGAAAGTCAAAATTTCAAGTTTAAGTCAAAATTTCCGGATTTGAAAAGTCAAAATTTCAAGTTAAAGTCAAAATTTCGAGATTTGAAAAGTCAAAATTTCGACTTAGAAAAGTTCACTGCCAATTTTATTTTTTCTATGTCCCTAATACGCTTCCGTACGAATCGTCGACAAGTGCGTACATTTTTTTAAATCAATATTTCTGGTATGTTCCAATCTGTCCTTCACTATTGACAATGAGTATATATTACATTTTCCCAAATTCACCCTTGGAAATAATATTCTTTACACCAGAAATGTTATTTATAAACAAGCGTATGAGTTTAGTAATGACAAGTAAGACAGAGTTGTATATTATACATCTGATAGTTCAAAATGGAAAGTTATAAGTTATCCGCCGTGTACACTGATCAATACCTGCAGAGGTGAAACGATGCATGAACTTGCAAGCCCGACAGGAAATTAATCGCTTGAATACCTGGACGTGTCACCTCACACCCCTCACAATACCTTTGGAAGTAATACCTTTAGCCATGCTGGTGATCAGATGAGGGAAGATCAGAATTTATTTGAAAAAAGTTTATTACTTTAAAGAATTATGAACAAATTAGATTTTCGAAAACAATTTTCACAGAACACTTATTTATGATTTTAACTTTGACTTTTTACCTAATTCCAATATCAACAGTTTAAAAACAACAGACCATGGTAATTTAAAAAAATAAGAATATTTTCCGTATCAAGTTAGTTAGTCGGATAAAACAACCGTACGATTGACAAGATATCGACACGCAATTACGACTACATTGGTTACTGTAGTTTTGTTCCTTTGTGGTTTATAGACATATCGTTTTTATAAATCGTGAAAGAAGACAAAATGGCCGAACGCAGAGAATTGATACTCTAAATTTAAAATCGATGGTGATCGCTTATCTAGCGGAATAAAACTTTAATAACTATAAATTTGAGCATTTTTATACTGAATGAACATAATATCAATTTTTGATTTTTTTGCGAAGTTTCCCTTTCGCCTTTAAAGTCTTTCCGAATTGACTTAATTTACACAGAAATATTTGCCACTGGTCTTTACTTAACCAACGATTCACTCATAAAATTACTTAAAAAGTGTGAGGTAAATGTATTGTAAATTACCAATTCACCAACATTCCAACTGACTCCATTTTCAGAAATCGACATCTGCAACAAACATAAACTTTTAGCTACCGCTTTACAAGCAGAACCGAATACAATGGAATACTATGTATTGGCTTCCGAAGCTACACAAAACACCTTACAAATATAGATTTATTTCGTCTTCAAGTCATTGTTCCACTACTAAATTGTCTATTCTTCTTACCAGTACACTTGGTACAATCAAAAACCTGATAATAAATTGTTCAAATAAGGCCTTCAAAAATAGTGGAATTAATTACTTTTGGAGTGTCAAGAACTCGTTGGAAGTACTTGATAAATTGCATGCTTATATTGGTGATTTTGAATCTGTTCAAAGTTTTGATTTTTCTACCCTGTATACCACATTATTTCTTATGCAGCAGAAATACTGCAATCTGATTGGTTAATTACCCCGGTGTAAATAACACCCTACCCTTGTTCACCCGGGGATAAATAAAATTTTGCCAAAAAAAAAAATAAACAAGAGGCTGTCACAACGACAGCAAACCGGATTTATGAACATTTATTTGTGTCCTGGCTATATCACAAGAACCATTACTGATGAATGGTGAAAGTGAAAATCGTCAATATCAAATTTGACCTCCATTTTGTCATCAGTATCAACATATTAAAATTTGAAAAGCTTAGATTGAATGGTTCATGAGTAAATGCAACAACCTGAATGGAAACGCCATTTTACGATCTTTCAAGAACCATAACTCCTGAACAGTAAAAATCAAAATCGTCATTATTGAACTTGACCTCTATTTTGTCATCAGTAACAACATATTAAAATTTCAAAAGCTTTGGTTGAATGGTTCATGAGAAAATGCACGGACACGACGGGAAAAACCATTTTTCAATCTTTCAAGAACCATAACTCCTGAACGGTAAAAGTCAAAATCGTCATTATTGAACTTGACCTCCATTTTGTCATCAGTAACAGCATATTAAAATTTCGGAAGCTTTGGTAGAACAGTTCATGCATTAATGCACGGACACGACTGGAAACTCCATTTTTCAATCTTTCAAGAACCATAACTCCTGAACGGTAAAAGTCAAATTCGTCATTATTGAACTTGACCTCCATTCTTTCATTAGTAACAACATATTAAAATTTGGGAAGCTTTGGTAGAACAGTTCATGCGTAAATGCACGGACAACTCCATTTTTCAATCTTTCAAGAACCATAACTCCTGAACGGTAAAAGTCAAAATCGCCATTATTGAACTTGACCTTCGTATAGTTGTCAGTAATAACATATTAAAATTTTAAAAGCTTTGGTTGAACCGTTCATGAGTTAATGCACGGACAACATTTGATTGCCGCCCGCCCGCCCGCCCGCCCGCCCGCCCGACCGCCCGGCCGCCCGCCGTACATCCCCAAATCAATAACCGACATTTTTGTCACAAAAATCCGGTTAAAAATTAAAATTTTGCCAAAAAAATAAAAAAAATAAAAAAAATTTGCTGAATAAAAAAAAAAAATAAAAAATAAAAGTCCCCCCCCCCAAAAAAAAAAAAAAATTTGAGGAAAATTTTTTAAAAAATTTTAAAAAATATTTTTAATTTTTTTTCCCCAACAATTCAAAAGAACACAAAAAAAAAATTGGAATTTTTCCTAAAATATAGAAAAAAAGTAGTTGAAAATGCACAGCAAGTTCGCCATTGAAAAATTGTTAAAGTGGAAATTTTTCATTACCATTTTTCAATTATTACATCCTGGTTTAAAAATAAGTAATCGAATTGTTCATAAGAAATAAATTCGTTATCTTGGCTGCGCCTCAGGGTGTATGAATTTTCAACAACGGTGTAAAATTCTGTACACCCCTGATTACACCAAGATAACTAATATTGCCTCACATTCTCATTAAGAAAAAATTCACCCACCTAATTAAGTGGGCATTTAAAAAGTCAGAATGTGAATATATATGTTCAAACTCTTTAAGGTCATTTTTTAGTAGCAATAAACAAAAAAACTATGTCAATTGGACATGCTTTGACACTATATATGCCCTTGAATTTTTACTAGATAACATTTTTGTTCGCTTTGGAGATTCCGTATATCGTCAGGTTATTGGAATTCCAATGGAGACTAACTGTGCACCACTTATTGCGGACATGTTTTTGTATTGCTATGAGTTACAATTTATGACAAAAATAAGCAAAGACCCATCGAAACAACATCTCATAAACAAATTTAATAATACTTTTAGATATTTGGATGACATTTTGGCTCTCAATAATGACGACTTCAGTATGTATACTAAAGAAATTTATCCTGTTGAACTTACTTTAAATAAAGCTAATACTAACAATGACCACTGCCCTTTCCTCGATCTTGATATCTTTATCACTAACGGAAAGCTTAATACTAAAATTTATGATAAAAGAGATGATTTTTCATTTCCTATAGTTAATTATCCATTTTTAGATGGTGACGTTCCATTGTCACCATCTTACGGTATGTATATATCTCAACTTGTACGATTCGCTCGTGTATGTAACAATGTTTTAGATTTTAACGAGAGAAATTTATGTATTTACTGAAAAATTATTACACCAGGGTTTTTGATATCACAAACTAGTCCAAACATTTACTAAATTTTATCATCGGTATAAGAACATCATTCGTAAATATAGCTCAACATGCAGACTTCTTATACGTTCAGGTATTTCACATCCAATTTTTTATGGAAATATTCTTTATAAAGCACAAAAATGTCAGTATTCACCTCAGAAACTAACAAAACCTTTAAATAGACTTGTTAAGAAGGGATATAGTTACGATACTGTTGTCAGGTCACTAAAGATTGCTTATTTTGGCGTTAATATTGATTCACTTATAGGGTCTTTGCATCGGAACTAAACACATTTATTAAAAAAACCAGTTGTTGGCATGACACGGGTTATGTTCTTCTCATATATGTTATGATGGTATGATACTAAACCCCTAACGGGAAGGATTGTGCCTGATATTCGTATGATGAAATCATAATCTTTCAATCTGTTTAATTGAAGTCTGGAGCTGGCATGTCAGTTAACTGCTAGTAGTCTGTTATTTATGTATTATTGTCATTTTGTTTATTTTCTTTGGTTACATCTTCTGACATCAGACTCGGACTTCTCTTGAATTGAATTTTAAATGTGCGTATTGTTATGCATTTACTTTTCTACATTGGCTAGAGGTATAGGGGGAGGATTGAGATCTCATAAACATGTTTAACCCCGCCGCATTTTTGCGCCTGTCCCAAGTCAGGAGCCTCTGGCCTTTGTTAGTATTGTATTTTTTTAATTTTAGTTTCTGTGTACAATTCGGAAATTAGTATGGCGTTCATTATCACTGAACTAGTATATATTTGTTTAGGGGCCAGCTGAAGGACGCCTCCGCAGGAATGTCTCGCTACATTGAAGACCTGTTAGTAACCTTCTGCTGTTGTTTTTTCTATGGTCGGGTTGTTGTCTCTTTGACACATTCCCCATTTCCATTCTCAATTTTATTTGTCTAGTATCTCGGATCCGTGAAATTACACTTAAAAAGTAAAAAAAAACATTACCCCCTCCCTTTGGCAAATACTTCTTGGAGAAGAAATACCATTTGAAGAAACAGAAAAGACAGAAATATAGTGATCCCTAATATATCAATCCTTCTTCTTCGTCTGTAAGCACGCTGTTGCAGCCTACGTTTTCTAATGCTTAATCGAGACATCTTTAGTATCTTTAAACTACTGCAAATCATCAAAATGGCTTTCATAAAGAAGCAACCACTTAACTTCAAAAAAAAAAGGGGGGGGTATTTTGTTTATTTATTTGAGTCAGAATTTTGCCGCGCAAACGTTTTATTCCGGGTTTTTTTTTCGATGCTAATAATCAATTTTTTTTTCTTCAACATTTAACACTATAATGTATGGGGAAACTCTTGATTCAGAATATTTTTTATCATCTGTAGGACCAGAATTATTTTCTTTATCCAATTGGGGTTCGGAATATTTCCATCCCCCCTATTTAGAGTCAAATGGTCGTTCCCTTACTGCTAGAAAAGTTGTCCGAAAATGTTTCATTCGATTCTACGAAATGATCATTTAGACGGCCGACACTCGGCTAACCGAGAGATTGGTGGGTTAATCTATATTGAGTATGCGACTATATCGGCGGTTGGTCTGTTAATCGGGTTGTCTGAAGTCTGTTAATCAGGTGTTATCGAGAAAATCATTGAAAGTTCAGCATGTTTCATTGTATAACTTTCTAAATATATTTTCATCATAAAAAGTATTCATGTCTAACAAAACAATTCAATGTACTGAATTCAGTGGTGTAATTATTATTTTTCTAGCTTCGATGTACGATCTATAAAATGAAAAGGTGGGTTACTCATCAATAAATTTATACACATTTAACCCCATAAAATGTACACAAAATGACACATTGGTTAAATTTACTTGCATTCAATATTTTGAACATCGACAAAAGAAAGGCATTATGTTTGTTAACCATATTGATAACATTGTGTGAAAAATCTACACGAAAATCTGTATTTTGGTGACATAAATCAATCTTTATTTAAAACCTGGTCTGTTAATGGGTCGGGTGTATAAAACCCGGTCTGTTAATTGGTCTGTTAAGAGTTATGAATGGCAATAAAAGTATAATTTTATTGCTATATGGGGTGTTATCGGATCAAATGAGTAGGCTCAAGACGAGCGGCTAAAATATACGAAAACAACACATGAGCAATGAAACATAACATATACGGAAACAACACATGAAATTAAAAATTGATCGAAATGGTTTCAAAAAGTGTAATATTAAAGTAATATTAATTTCGCATATATCATGTTGATTCTGTTTAATTGTCATGAATGACACATATTTGTCCTCTACATTGGTAACCAGTATATAAATCAGAGATAAACGTCGTTATGTAACTAAACATCAGTAAGTAAAATATATTGGGATGACAAAATATGAAAAATAAAGGAAGAATAATGAGTAAAATCATAAAATGTAGAAAAAATGACATAACAATTTAAAGAATGCAGAAATAAACAATACCCCCAATCCGGACCCTCATGGTATACACGAGAATCTGGATGCAAACGCAGAATATATACTGAGTGCCAATGAAAACGCAACACTTTTGTTTTTCCAAAAAATCTTATAATTTTTATTTTATTTATATTAGAACTTTGTATAGTTGGTTGAAAATGACTTAAGACAATTTTCGACAACTTTACGGTTGAGTGATTTTTGGAACAAATGCGGAGTAAGGATTATTTTGAACGAACAAAAACCGAGTTCACCGCTTTTCAACATACGCACCATTTTCACGATTTTGTCATTTAAAGCTTGGCTAATGTTATGAATTTTCCCGCTCTTATTGTTAGGAAACTGCAATAAACATCTGAGTAAATGCCAGGACTTTCCGACAACCAGCGACATGCAGTTTTGGGCATGATCCAATGAAGCCTTTCACAATATACAATTACGAGAAGACTGAAGTTGTAGCCTCTACAATAACCCAAATCATCCACAAATTCAACCAAAATGGATCATTTAATGATAAGCCACATCCCGGGATACAAAAAACAAGAAACGCTCAGCAAGACCGATACATTTGGTCTTTCACATATCCGATATCGACTATGATGGCTGTCCAAATGTCAAAGAGTTCAATGGTGGTCACGGTAGAACCTTTGGAGCAATTCAGTTGAAAGCACCATTTTCGCAGAAATTGTTTAAGAGCACCACAGTCTTTTCTTATTGACATTTAAACGGCCGTCTGGCGTAAATATCGAATTCTGTAGACCAAAAATCATTCATTATGTACAAAAAAACGTCAATGGTGGTTACATAGACATTTGGCACCCGCCTTGGCTATAAGTCATGATTTTCGCCGGATTTTGGTCCGATCGACCAAATTTTGCATCAGATTTGACATGTTTTAGACGATGAAAACCACCTCCATAAAGTCAGCTTGAGTTTGCTTTGCGGGACAAGTGGAATAACATTCCTCGGGATCACATTAAACGTCCGGGATGATCAATTCCACGGCGCTGTCGAGATTGCGCTGCACCACGGGGTTTTAACATTTTTTGTTAGGACTGTTAGTTGATGATTCGACATTGGATGTTTCGTTTACCTATTGCGCCCGAAAGATTACAATAACACATTTTTGTTTGATATCGATCTATTATTAAAATAGTTAATTTTCAAGAACAATTTATTTTGAGAGATTATCATTTCTTATATAAATTTTATTTAATTTTATTTTATTTTTGAAAAACCAAGTGTTGCGTTTTCATTGGCACTCAGTATATATTCTGCGTTTCCATCCAGATTCTCGTGTATACCATGAGGGTCCGGATTGGGGGTATTGTTTATTTCTGGATGGAAACGCAGAATATAGAATAATATATAAGGACAGTAGAGAGTGATACATTGCTAAAAACGAGAGAAAAATAATACTTGTTTAAGAATACACACATTAAACACCGATGGCTGTTGAAACAGTAACGGATTTCGATGTAATTATATTGGTGACAAATTCTAGAAGTTTACATGCGGACAACTATGGTGGCAGGTTAATGCCATTTTGCGTTTTAGTGCTTTAGCGTTTTCGCCTTACATATTCTGCTTTTTCGCGTTACATATTCTATATGGCGAAAACACGAAACCGATTTCTCGTTTTAGCGTTTTCCACTTCGAGATTTCGCCTTTTCGCGATTTCGCCTTTTCGCCCTATAGAATATGAAAGACGAAATCGCGAAATGGACTTCACCAGCCACCAAAGACAACTGTAGTTCTTCTCTGCACTGTAGAAAGGAACTATTTTAACGGAATAAAATGAATTGAAACTTAAAATAACCAAATGTAGCTGCATTCACTCCTTTCCGCCGTTTACTTCTTTAGAGTGATTTGAGTAATAGAACAAAAGAACCAATTGGATGATGCTGACGAATTAGGGTTTAACGTCCAGTGACAAATATCGTGTTCATATGTGAACGAGAACACGTTATATGTACCCTGTGTTGTATTAGAAAGACATTTTCAGTTGGAATTGAGAACGTGCTACTTCGAACAGACACAAAAATGAAGGCTGATTTGAAACGTCAATAACAAATTCATGCATATTCCAGAGGCCAATCTATATCACGCTATATTGAAGTGACACACCCTTCAATAAAATGCAAAGAAAGTCAAAATAAAAATGCTCTTTCTAGGATACTGTGGAACCGTATCGTCATTTTTGTTTACTCAGGAACATCTCATTCTTAAATTTTTCAAGGGGAAATATAAAGGTAGCAAAATTATTGTCGTGGCTAAATAACTCTTAACTGACACAATTTCAATTGTCCAACCCATCAACAGACTTTATTCCCATAATTTTCACTAAAACGAGGTATTATTCCCGTTATTTTACAATTATGAAATATTTACTAATGTCAATTTATTTTTTAGAACCACAGTACTATTTTTTGTTCTTTAAATGATATCTAAATTTGTTTGTTTCGCCTTTTATTAAAAAAAATTGCTATGCGTATAAGCATAAATACTACATACTTGCGCGACGCCTTTTAGTTTTACTGAAAACTGCACAGACTAAGAAATGTTTTTACAAGTGCAAAATGTTCTATGATAGATATCATTTTGTCACACACTTTTCTTTTTTTTATTTGGTTCTTATAACATGCCAAAAATCTGTATATTTAATAGAGTTTAACATTAAATTAAGCGTTTTACTCTTAACAGACGTGTAACCAACCCGATTAACAGACCAATCGCCCATATAGCCGCATACTCAATATAGATTAACCGACCAATCTCTCGGTTAGCCGAGTGTCGGCCGTGATTTAAATGACATAGAGTTTACAAATGTGAACAAATTTAATGTGAAACCAATGTCCAGTTCATTAAACTAATTGTAAACAAGTTTACTGTACATGGAATTTGGTGTGAACACGGCCTGAGTATTGAATGAACCTGCGTGACCTCAGAGTGTGTATTGCAATGGCATTCCAATGACGTATTAATTGCGAATTAACGATTATTTTTACACGTTTTGCTTGTTTTCAAACATGTCTTTAGAGCAATAAGAATCACACCATTTTTCTGACATCATACACACATGAATAGCAGTCTTTTCTACGATGACAACTATCGATTTCAAAACTTGGATGTGTATGATTTTTTTGAAACAAACACAACCATGTCAATTTCAGCATGCATGTTTAGTGAATGTCGAGTCTGAAGCGTAGAACAACTCGAACACTCCTGTTTCAAATTGGACAGTGTTTTGTTATTTGTTTTTACTTTTGAAATTAGTTGTTATTTTAAAATAGATAGTTATTCACATTGACCGATGTATTATGGTTGACCATTCGAGATTCTTTTTTGCGAACCCTTATTTAGCTGAATGTGTGATTACTGTATCGTATTACTACACGGGCCTCAAGGGATTTCAAATCGTAAATAAATGCAAAACATGTGTTTTTGTGTCTTTCAAAACACAAATAATTTTTAGGGAATTAAATGCAGGATAAAAACAATAGCTGTTTAGTGTCTTTTAATATCAGCTGTATTTGTACTCGGCTCGAAACAGGTGTAATAGCTCGCTAAAAGCTCGCATACACCTTGTTTCCTAGCCTCGTACAAATACAGCTGATATTTAAAGACACTAAACAGTTATTGTCTATTTATATAAATCAACCGTCGTTGCACGGGACTCGTAGCGTTGCCCGGTCTGATTGCATTGATATCTGCATCGTTAGCGAGAGCCTTATCCCCACTGCTACCGGGGTTAACATTATCAATTGGCAAATCAAGCCATTTAAACTGTACTTTGAAAATGATTGAAATATGTAAAATAAGTCATTAAAAATCTTGATAAAACTAAAGGGGGTCTCAACATTTGCAGGTGCGTGTAGCTCACAGCTTAAGGATATGAGGAAAAGTAAATGTGTTTTATAAATCACAAGTCTACTACCAATATTTATGCACACTTTTTAGAATTTCGTAAAAGGAGTAGGTCCAGTAAGACCCCTTTTCGGCCCCAAAATATAGCAGTTTTACAAAATTGTTCAAATGTAGACTTTAAGTTATTTATTACACAGTAGAATGCTTCTGCTACATAACTATGGGCTGTTTTTGACAATACAATGCACATAAATCGGATACTTGCACCATTAAGTCATGCCAAATTACTGAAATCTTCACAATTCTAGCATTTTAGTTAAATTTTAGACGGTTTTCGTGTTCATCCTTTATATTGAAATGTAAGTTGTATTTTATGATAATACATAACATATATAAAGGTTGAGGATGAACACGGATGCGGCCACTTTCATTTTTGACAAAAAACCATCTGAAAAGTGACATTTTCGGCATATTTGGTAGATTTTTCATATTTGAGCTTGAATCGGATCGTTTTTAATGACTAAATCAATTAAAATCTTTCACATAAACTAATTGATTCGAATGAAATAGACACTTAAGTGTTTAAAAGTGGTCAAAATCTTTCGTCAGATAAACCTGAAATTTGAGGCCAAAATCGGTCCTTACCGGACCTACTCCTTTTCGTTTGTGTACCTTTTCTCATGGACTGGCTCATATCAGACTAATACCCTTAATATTGTATAACGTTAGGCATAAAATTTGAAAGACACAAAAATATTGAAATAATAAACACAATATAATTAAATGATAAGCACAATATAATTAAATGATAAACAAAATACATATTGAATAATTGATGTTTTGTTTTTAATACTGACTTTATCAGCAATAATATCAAGCGAGCCCTTTTTGATATTTACTGTATCAGTATAAATAATATCAAGCGAGCCCACAAGGGCGGGTTGATAAAGTTAGTATTAAAATATTAACATGATTAAATGGCATAATTAAATGATAAGCACAATATAATTAAATGATAAGCAAAATATATATTGAATAATTGATGTTTTGTTTTTAATACTGACTTTATCAGCAATAATATCAAGCGAGCCCTTTTTGATATTTACTGTATCAGTATTAATAATATCAATCGAGCCCACAAGGGCGGGTTGATGAAGTTAGTATTAAAATATTAACATGATTAAATGGCATAATTAAATGATAAGCACAATATAATTAAATGATAAGCAAAATATATATTGAATAATTGATGTTTTGTTTTTAATACTGACTTTATCAGCAATAATATCAAGCGAGCCCTTTTTGATATTTACTGTATCAGTATTAATAATATCAAGCGAGCCCACACGGGCGGGTTGATGAAGTTAGTATTAAAATATTAACATGATTAAATGGCATAATAATTATTTTTTTTATCGTATTGTTTTAGCAATTGTTGAGATATGAATTAAACTGAAATTTTCATCAAAACTATTTTTACGCGTACAATCTTTTTGATAAATGTCAATTTTATGCACAATATTTTAAAAATAAACATTTTATTTACAAACTAGATTTGGATGGCATCGACTATAACACATTTGTCCTGTTTTTTTTACATGTATATCTATTAAATTCATATTTGTTTTTACCACAATATCAACATTTAAAAAACCTTGTCCTCCATATCCAATCACATTTTACGGCACGTCTCAGAGAAATAGAGTTTTCAGCACAAACATCTGAAGGTACCAATGAAGGGAAATCAGCAACCTCAAACTGATTTCTTGTATTAAAGATCCGAGCAGGAGTCCATTGCTATATGGCAAGGATCTCCCTTTCCTGGAACCACTTGTGGAATTGGTTTGAGATACATGATGTTTTTCCTCTGCAATTTGCATTAACTTTTGAGCATACGTTTTCTTCAACCCAAGCAACACCTGTGCCTGTGCCGAGCTTATTTGTTAGTAGCATAATGAGGTCCAACACTTGGATAAAATATAAAGGAAAAAACTCATCACTTAAGAATCAAATAGTAGATCAGGAATGAAAACTGCATGTTTACTTAAACTTCCAAGGAATAAGAAAAAAATGATAATTTGTCTATGTTAATTTGTTTCATCATCTTTGGAGCTTTTAATTATTGATAATCACTGAAATCATATTAGGGAATTTGTAGAATACCAATTAAAATTATCAGTGATAATGTGAAATCACTGGTAATTTTCAGGGAATCTGTATAATCACTAATGAATTTAGTGATTCTACATAATCCCTGAAAAATCAGGAATTCTACATAATCACTGATTATACAAATTCACTGTAACATATATATGTTCCTGATATAAGAACACATTTATGCTATGAAAAAGTCACGTAGATTTAAAAAATAAAAAAGATAAACCCGCTGTTTTGTGAACAAATTTGGACTTATCGCTTCAAAAATTTGGCCAATATGGAAATTAAAAATTATTGTCAGTACACATAGAAACTAATTTTTGAACTATTTGTAAAGAATTTTTCCTGTTAAGGATTTTGTCGGGAAAATGCTAGGTGATTTATATGCTCAACCCATCAACACCATCAGAAGTAAGTAAATGGAGCCCTAAGAAGGTTTTTTTTAATTTTCATTAAATAGGCTCACAAGGAGCGGATGTATTGGTTTCATTGGGCCAGTAAAGTAAAACATAATGCTCTTTATAAACAATTAAATTGTAATTTATATGATAATTTATGTGCTTTCCTATAAGTATAATTTATTGTACTCGACCTGTTAAACAATGCATAAATACAAATTACTCAAATAAACTATCTATATTCATTTCGTAACGATTTAATATTAAAAAAAAAACACAAAATAAAACACACACACACACAAAAACAATTATTTAATCACTCCATCTCTAACGTAGCTTCATTATAACAAGGACGTTTACTTTTCTTTCTTGTGAAACAGTGTTAATGAGGTTTTGCTGTAATGGGTTGATTAAATAATCCATCTTCTGTCATCCAAATTCATGCTATCATACTGTTTCAATGCTCCAAAATACCCATAATGCATTATTAATGCATTGTCAAATGAATTGTCTCCCTGTAATTTTTTTTCACTTGAATGGTATCTAAGAGTGTTCTTCACTGACGGATCGTGTTATGACTTTTTTTATTCCCTAAAATAATAATTAGTTTTATTAATATTTATAGTTCGCATAATCTAATTACACTCTAAAATCTATTTATCTAATCTCAATTGTCAGAATCAAAGACTCTTAATTTAAAATATGGTAACCGTCATATATGCAAATAGGTTTATTGCCATGATACTTTTTCTCAATTTTTTTCAATCGAAAACAAGAATAAAAATAAAAACATTTGAACATACCGCCATAACTTCTTTTTCATCTATGTCAACAACGACTCGTGTGTAGAGATGATTAAAGTCAATCTTTAATACTTTATACTTTAGGCTATTAATGCCATCAGTTTTAAAATATTTTTTACTTTCTCTCAGCATTTTAAACCTGCAATCAAGAATCAAAGATGATAGATAGTTTAAACAATTAGGAAGTGAAAGTACATAAAAATAAAAAAAATGCTGTTTAAACTAAACCACTTGGTTTGAATTAATATATAAGAGTAACTATCACTTTAGCAGCAGGAGGACATTTTAACCACGATAATTTTGACCTTACCAACTAGAAATTTGCACAGTAAAATTGACTGGTCACATAAATCAGAAACATATATAATAATTTGCTATACAAATTTATCATAGACTCACAAGAAAATAATGGTATAATTGTACCCCATGATACGACTTATTTGTACATGTATTTATTCATTAAATTTGAAGAATTGCTTTAGCCGTGTGATATGACTTTCGTTATCTACTGCTTCCGGTTTATATCAACTGCTTCCATTTTATATCAACTGCTTCCTGTTATATTATCGCATGCTTTTCTGTAACGTTATCGCATGACATTTCGAGGTCATTCGGTAAATACCGGAAAATTCGCCTCAATGATACGTTTTTTTTTGTGTAAAACATAACAAACATGGATAAAAAATTAAGAACCAGGAAAATATATCATTAAAAAATGCAAAACAATTATTACAACAAATGCATTTTTTCAAAGTTTTAAAATAGTTTAAGTCTGTATGTCTTCTGCTGAAGTATATCATATCAGACCCCTTATCAGCCCATGGTCAAAATCCTGGAGTCTGTCGGCACTCGGGCTGATGACATGACCTAGGGCGGATTTGGTGTTTGATATGAAAAATGACATGTTATAATCTGTATGAGACAATATCTGAAAAAGTCTAATTTTTTGCAATAAGAAAACAAAAAAAAATGTCTTTAGACCCCGTATTTTAATAGCACAAATCAAAGAACACACATTGAGGATCTAGGAACTGTTGTCTGTAATTCAAACTATTCTTAAATGTGGTAACAATGGCAATTTTAAAATGGTACAAAAAAAATCCAGTTCTTTCCTGTTTCCAAAGTGAATAAATTTTAAAAAGTTTCTAATGGGAATAAGGAATAAGTTTAAGACACTTTCTGTGGTTTACTAGTATACCCTGCAATATTTTAGTATTTGCAATACAAAAGGTTTAAATATATACTAAAATATAGTCAGATATGTCAGTAACATGAAAGAATCTTAAGTAACAGGACAACGGTAACAGGACAGAGTTGGTAACAAAGGATTTTTTTCTCAAAAATATGCTTTATTTTATAGTTTAAGAAAAATACATCATTTCAGATTGGTCACAGTTGGAAGATAACAGCAAACAATGTCATTTATCCTTTGAAACTGTATTTGCAAGATGACAAATCTGCTTAGGTAATTCTAAAATAAATTCCTTTCTGTTACTATCTACTATACTAGAATTGCACAATGTTCTCTGCTGTTATCAAAAGCAAAAAACCATTTTTTTCATTCAATATACTGTATATTATTTTGAAATTTATTTGATATGGTGATAACTTATATTTAATGAAATGGTTGGCATATAGTACATTAACTTTTTAATTCATCAGTGAAATTGTCTTGAACATCCTTCCTGTTACTGATTATGGTTATGCTGTTACTTTTTATCAGGTAACATGACAGAACGTAACAGAAAGGAATTACACAGTACTTTTTGTTCATTTACTCGAATTGTGTAGAAGTTTACTTCCATCTACATATCAATTTGATAAGATACTATAACTAGAGGCTCTTAAGAGCCTGTGTCGCTCACCTTGGTCTATGTGCATATTAAACAGAAGACACAGATGGATTAATGACAGAATTGTGTTTTGGTGATGGTGATGTGTTTGTAGATCTTACTTTACTGAACATTCTTACTACTTACAATTATCTCTATCTATAATGAACTTGGCCAATTAGTAACAGAGGAAAATATTTTGTCAAAAATTACAAAATTTATGAAAATTTTAAAAAAATTACTGTAAAGGGCATTAACTACTTAAGGGGTCAACTGACCATTTTGGTCATGTTGACTTATTTGTAGATCTTACTTTGCTGAACATTATTGCTGTTTACAGTTTATCTCTGTCTATAATAATATTCAAGATAATAACAAAAAACAGAAGAATTTCTTTTACTAGAGGCTCTGTGTCGCTCACCTGATCTATGTGCATATTAAAAAAATTACACAGATGGATTCATGACAAAATTGTGTTTTGATGATGGTGATGTGTTTGTAGATCTTACTTTACTGAACATTCTTGCTACTTACAATTTTCTCTATCTATAATAAACTTGGCCCTTTCGTTACAGAGGAAAATATTTTGTAAAAATTTACAAAAATTTACTAAATTAATGAAAATTGTTAAAAATTTACTGTAAAGAGCAATAACTCCTTAAGGGGTCAACTGACCATTTTGGTCATGTTGACTTATTTGTAGATCTTACTTTGCTTAACATTATTGCTGTTTACAGTTTATCTCTATCTATAATAGTATTTAAGATAATAACCACAAATGGCAAAATTTCTTTAAAAATTACCAATGGGGGGGCAGCAACCCAACAACCAGTCGTCCAATTCATCAGAAAATTTCAGGTCAGTCAGATATTGACTTGATAAACAATGTAACCACTTGTCAGATTTGCTCTAAATGCTTTGGTAATAGAGTTATAAGCCAAAATCTACATTTTACCCCTATGTTCTATTTTTAGCAATGGCAGCCATCTTGATTGGTTGGCCGGGTCATCGCACACATTTTTTAAACTAGAAACACTTATAATGATTGTGGCTAAGATTGAATAAATTTGGCCCAGTAGTTTCAGAGGAGAAAATTTTGTAGAAGATTACAAAAATTGGTAAAAAAATTACTTTAAAGGGCAATAACTCCTTAAGGGGTCAAATTGACCATTCTGGTCATGTTGACTTATTTGTAGATCTTACTTTAATGAACATTATTGCTGATTACAGTTTATCTCTATCTATAATAATATTCAAGATAATAACCAAAAACGGCAAAATCTCCTTAAAATTACCAATTCAGGGGCAGCAACCCAACAACCGGTTGTCCGATTCATCTGAAAATTTCAGGGCAGATAGATCTTGACTTGATAAACAATTTGATTATTCACAGATTTGCTCTCAATGCTTTGGTTTCAGAGTTATAAGCCAAAATCTACATTTTACCCCTATGTTCTATTTTTAGCCATGTCGGCCATCTTAGTTGGTTGGCCGGGTCACCGGACACATTTTTTAAACAAGATACCCTAATGATGATTGTGGCTAAGTTTTGTTTAATTTGGCCCATTAGTTACAGAGGAGAATATTTTTTGTAAAAGTTAAAAGACGACAACGGACGACGGACTCCAAATGATGAGAAAAGCTCACTTAAATTCTGATCTTTGGGGAGGTCAGATTTTTCAAACTGGCTGCTATTCACCTTAACATATGGAGTCATACATTCAGTAAATGATGCTCTTCACGTTGCATTACAAGAAATAAATCTACGGTCTTTCAAACGTGTTTGCAGGTGGAAAAAAAACAGCGGTAACAGTCCTGAGGGAAATTACCCCTGGTGACCACATTTAAAAGACCATAACATTTTTTTTTAAATTCTTACATGCTTTAGTTATAACAAAATCAGACCAGTAATGGTGAAGTTTTATATATAATTATCAGATTTGTGAAAATCGGAAGGCAGTTTACTTAATTTAGATATAATTCTTTGAATGATTTAATTTTCAGAAAAGAATGATTTAATTTTCAGAAAATAACAGGGGACAACATGATTTTTTTGGGAGGGGGAGGGTTGACCATTTAAATCATAATATTTTATTAGAAGAAATACTAAAAAGAATGTTTAATTGTGTGCAGTTGTTGCATGGTATATTCTAATTAATACTAAAACTTAAAATTTTCCAAAAAACATGCCTGAATAAAAAAAATAATTGCTGGAGAAAAATGGGACATGGAAATTAGACTTTTTCAGATATTGTCTCATATAAATATTAGAATTTCCATAATAAACATTTCATTTAATTTTAGAGATTCGTAGTTACCTTATAGGATTAGCTTTATTTCCCGTTTCGGTGCCATGTTTAATCATCTTATAACGAGCTATTTCCCGGGCATATCGGATCACTTTATATCCAGCATTGTGAATTCTAAAAAACAAAATTAAATAATTATATAAAATATTGAGTTGTCTCTTTTACCGTTCAGCTAATCTTTACAACAAGTAATAGCTTTTCTAAAAAAAACCTTGCACTTTTTTTTATAGCTTATTATGTTGTAAATGATTTAAATTTGTAGTGTCCATTCAAAATATTACTCTGCATATAAATCGTATTGGGGTAAAAAAAAAAAAAAAAGAGAGTAAAACATTGGAAAAGTCAATATGTTTATTAAGAGTTAAATTTTCTTTTTGTGAGTGTCAATTTTTACCCATGGAAAGATCCTAAAATAAATATCTAAATCACTTGCGTTTTTGCCTTTACTGATTTCGGTAAACTTTTTTCTAACTATTTTTTTTAAGACATGTAATTTATTTACTCCGTTTATTTGTTAGTGCTTGTTAAAAAAAGTGCGATAGTTTTCTTACATTAGTTGTCCCGTCAGATAAATCAAAACAAAAACGGTTTAGATTCCACTGTCAACGTATACTTGTTCCGCCTAACAGAAGTTTCGATGGAAACTGTTATAAACAATGTCATATCTATTCCTGTTGGAACAAATGTTTTATACCATTTATTCCGTTAGGAATATATACTGTTTACTCCAGTGACGGAACTTTTATTCCTAAAAATGTATTCTAATATGACGTGCTTCTTTCGCTTTGTGAATAAACCCATGCTCTAAATCCAATAAAATTTGTTTGCACATGTACATTGTATATTGACTACTGCAGAATAATGAATTTTATCAAATTGGCATGCATTTAATATATTTCAGTAACTTATTAAAAACACTTCCAAACTCTTAAATGATGCACATGTTGTAACTAATTCATTTATTATGACTCTCATGTGTTGCAATTCGAAATTGACATATTTGACCTCTATACGACAACCGCCTCAACCGTTCATGTTGGCTGGTCAAAAGTCCTCCCTCTGAAAAATCACATTGCCAGTCCTTTGCTTGTTTACCAAAAAAAAAAAAAAAACATTATTTAGATAGACCGTCATAAAACAATTCCAAACAAAAACGGGAAAACGGATGCCGTATTGATGTGAATATACCTATCTAACGCATGCTCCTTACATGCAGGCGCGATACTCCCTATACGCCAACACGCACGTGCGTGCACATCGGAATGCTGAACACTTACCTTTTCCACATATCATCGTCCTCACCTCCCCAGCCGAAATATCTGTTCGGAAACCCGTTGACTTTTTGGAACTGTTCTTTTGTTAAAGATGATACGCCTCCAAATATTGAATTGTAGGGTAATCTAAAAGATAAATTACATTCATAATCACATATTATAACCGATTATAATGGTTTGACAAAAAGCCAAGAAGAAAAGTAAAATTCGGAACCTCTAAACATGGGACGTCAGGATTGGCCATTTTTTAATTCGGGAAATCGGGATGCCTACAATTTAACTCGCTGAACACATGCGAGCAAAAAAGTAACAAAGATAGACATGTGCAAACAAAATAATATAACATTTGCAACTAAAGCTTGATAAACAATTACTTGTTTATCATTGTTGAAGGCCGTACGATGACCTATAGTTGTTAAGCCCATATAACTGTACAGTAATATACATTATTATTCTTACCGGTATTTGAATTTATCTATTGCAACTGACATATGTCTCGGTTGTTTTGGACAGTTGTAAATATTTTTGTCGTTTTCTGGAATCAAGTCGATATCATGGAAGGCAAAACATTGATAGTCGTGTATCTTCATTGCTTCTGCATACCCAATATTCATCAGCATGGCACGGTTAAATACAGAACTTCCATTCTGAAACGTGAGACATGTACGATATGGGTTAACATTTCTAAAACTATCGATATTTTGCGTGCAACAAATCATTAGAATGCGTTAAAGTAAATTGTATAATAATCGCTAAAAGTTGCAATATTATATACTTATTGACAATCAGACAGGGTATGAGTAGAATAGTATTGTCTCCTGAGGTACAATAGTTGTATCCAAGGGGACAGTAAACTTACTATTCCATAAATATCCAGTCAGTGTAAAGTCCACAAAAACACCGTTAAAGTCCACACATTTTTTTTTTATTATCAAAAAAATAAATTCGCTTTTTTTTTAAATCCCATTAGTACAATACAAAGCATGGGTTTTTTTTTCTTGGTAGACTAGTTATTTTGTTTATCAGTTTGATAAATGAAAAAAGTACAGTTTCTGTAGAAAATTTTGTTCCATTAATTTGATCTTTGTATCATGATGATCCGATCAGTGAATCAAACAGGCCAATTATGGAAAATTTGTGGTACAAACTATTGATTTCGTTCATGTCTTGGTCAGGTTTATTATCAACAGTGCATACCAGATTACAAGGCAGGTTTCCTCCTGTTCTGCCCTCAGTGTGACTGGGGAATAGATCTAGAAGTATGGTCACCACTGGTCCTCCTCCGACCGGCAGTAAAACTCTCGCCAAAGTGGAAAGTTTGGCTGTGCAGCCACGTCTGGTCTGAATGGGGACAATAAATCCTATGCCTCGTTTAAAGAGCGTGCACACTTTAAGAAACCGTGCAACAACTCCTCGAGGTGTATGTAGGTGACCTATTGCAATACTTAATTTCTGTCACTATTTAATACAAAACCCTTCTTTCCCGTGGCAGTCTAAATTTCACCGACCTTAATCCCGGACGCTTCTATAATATTACAGAACCTATCGAATGTATACATATTGTTTTTTTGTTCTTGAGCAGAGTATGCATGACATATTTGCCACTGGACGTCAAGCAACCAACAATCAATCAATTAATCCCCTTGTTCAACCCCCGTTTTATCGGTTTCCGGGTGGTTTGAACTCCACAGTGGCGGACCCCCCCCTTTTTTTTTTACAATCAATGCATTTGAATGGGGACATACAGTTGAAACCCCCTTTTATCCTGGATCGGGACCACACTGTTTAAAAATGACTGGATCCGTGCCTGGACCGTATTTGCATACCTGTTCTACGACATATATTCCATAATCCAACTCTTGTCTATAAAGTATTGGATGGATATTATATAAAAATGTCCGGAGTTGACTATCTCTGTTTCTGTATGGAATGATGATGGCAACACGATGGCGCGGGTAACAGTCGGACGGCTTTCCCCTTCCTCCATCCTGAACCCAGGGATACAGTCTATCCAAGTCAGAGTAAGTTGGGGAGTCGGAATAAGTTGCTAAAGCGCCAACTGAAAAAGAAAAGAAACGCATAAGTAATATTATAGAAATAAGAAGATGTGGTATGAGTGCCATTGAAACAACACTCCATCAAAGTCCAATGTGTAAAAGTAAATAATTATAGGTCAAAATATACGGCCTTCTACAAGGAGTCCTGGCTCACTCCGAACAACAAGCTTTAATGGGCCCGAAAATGACTAGTGTAAAACAAATTTAAACGGAAAACCAACGGTCTAATTTATATAAAAAACGAAAAACGAGAAACACTCATGAACCACATCAACAAAAGACAACCATGCACTAAACTACAAGCTCAGGGGCGGATCCAGCCATTTTGAAAAGGGGAGGGCGGTCCCAACCCAGGACAAAGGGGGATCAAACTATATGTCCCCATTCAAATGCATTGATTGGCCAAAAAAAGGGGGGGTTCCAACCCCGGTCCCCCTGGTTCCGCCAATGAGGCTCCTGACTTAGGACATGTATGGATTAGCATATTATTTCTCAAAACCAAAGTCAAAACAGTAGGACAATATAGACCTCAGATTGCTGTTGTCAGTGTCAAATTGTAATGTTGACTTAAAAAAAAGTAAATGTAAAAAAGATGTGGTATGATTGATATTGTCTCCAAATGACACAGAAATTAACACCTATAGGTCACCATACGGTCTTCAAAAATGAGCAAAGTCCGACATACCGAATAGTAGGTCCATTTATCAGTAAAAACTTTTTCTTTAGATGCTAATTCATGGTTTTGAGGATTAGCTTTTGTCCGAGTTGAATAAAAATTCATGAAGGTTTACAAATTTATCATGTCAAAAAAGTTTAATCCGAGACTGTCTGTTTTTAATCTTAATTGTAAGTCCATCTGTCAAAATAATACTTGAAATGAAAAAAAATATGTTTTCAAAAGTTTCCTTTAGACGTTATCTTTCAATGATAAAAAGTTTCATAAAAATTCTATGAAGATTTGATTAATTGATTTTAAATGTGTGACAAACTTTAACCTAGGATTGTATTTATTTGTTAAATGTAAAAAAAAAAAGTCCATTTATCAGTTAAATATGGAAAAATGAAAATAAATAGTTTCTCAATTTTGCCCTGGATGCGATTTAAGTCATGGACAAGCTTGTTGCATACTAAAAAAAAAGAGAGTCATGTAAGAATTAGAATAAACTCTTTAGACTATTTAACCTCCAGTGGCAAGTATCAAAATATTTCAATTCATGAATTGATCATGACATGATAACAGCAGATTATTTGTCCGTCACCTTGATAACAATGGCATGTCCATTTGGTATCGACGTTGCGGTGGATAACTCTTCGAAAAGTTATAATAGTGTGCTTTGGAATGGTTTTTCGGAGACTTTAAATACAATTGAGAATGGAAACGGGGAATGTGTCAAAGAGACAACGACCTGACCAAAGAGTAGAAAACAGCCCCAGGCCACCAATGGGTCTTTAACTCAGCAAGGAAATCCCGCATCCGGACGCAGGCTTCAGATGGCCCCTTAACAATGGGTACTAGTTCAGCGAAAATTATCGTCCCACTAAACTCCGAAACAACTAAATTAACCAAAAATTAAACATACAAGAGTAACAACGACCCGAGGCTCCCGACTTGGGACAGGCGTAAAAACTTGTCTGGTCAATGTTTTGAGAGATTTTTTTTTACTTTAATTTTCCTATATGACAATTACATAAAAAAAACATGACATGTATCAATAGATATAAACAACACCAAAGTTGCATGCAAATTGGTTAGAGCGTTTTGGAGTTATTGTCCGACATGTTACAACAAACGGACGAACGGACAGATGGACTGACAATGATGTACCATAATAATACGTCAAGAAACGGGCGTATACAACCGCATAAACTTGCACACAGATAAAACAAATCCATATTTCACTTACTGTTTTACGCCATGTTTTTTTTTTAATTCTTGTTAAACAATTTATCTTGCAAACTTGACTTTTCAACTTCCATTAAATTTGAAATTATGTCCATACGGCTCAGATATAACAAATAAAAATGATTGGGAACATATTGACGATAGGAATGTATGGTAAATATCCTGTTGATACTTTGAAAATGGACATATCTATTTTGAGAGTTGGATGGGATACCCCACATAACAATTATCAGGAAAAAACATTGTTAAAATACCATTTACTGTATTTCAAAATAGCACTTCCATGGTGTGACGCTAACGATACAATGGAACGAATGACGTTAAAGAATATATTGAAACAAGAATGTGTCCATAGTACACGGATGCCCAATGGACCGTAAAATTGGGGTAAAACTTTAATTTGACATTTCATTTAGAAAGATCATATCATAGGGAGCGTGTGTACTAGGTTGAAGTTGATTGGACTTTAATTTCATCAAAAACTACGTTGACCAAAACTTTTAACCCGAAGCAGGACAGACGGACGGACGAACGAACGGACTTGCAGACCAGAAAACATAAAAGACAACTATTGTAAGTGCAAGAAGAAGGAGATTATCATTCAAAATACTTAGTAGGTTACCTGACTTTTCTTTAATGCTTTAAGGTTCCACTAAAGTCAAAATATAGGACACTTCATTAACATCTAAACTTTGCCTGTATTTTTGAACCTATAATGAATAAAGTCATAAACTATGAGAACATATGTTCATTTTAAACATACTTTACATATACACACTGTGTAAATTGTAAATAAACTTGAAATTGTTATGTTGTGGCCAAACCGGTTCTTGGGTTGAACACTAAATTTTCAAAAAAATCTGCAGGCCTGCAAGACGACTTAATTTGCTTAAAATTGGTATGGACGAATACTGTTACATATAATGCAGGGCAAGCTCATGCTAATTTGTCACATACATATGTTTTAATGGCATATTTGTCCAATTTCTGTATTGTACCTTCGATATTCGTTCACTTAGATACATGAAATTAACTGAAACTCGAAAATCAATACATTTTATAAAAAATCAACATGCGCTTGCCCTGCATTACATGTAATAGTATTCGTCCATACCAATTTTAAGCAAATTAAGTCGTCTTGCAGGCCTGCAGATTTTTTTGAAAATTTAGTGTTCACCCCAAGAACCGGTTTGGCCACAACATAACAATTTCAAGTTTATTTACAATTTACACAGTGTGTATATGTAAAGTATGTTTAAATGAACATATGTTCTCATAGTTTATGACTTTATTCATTATAGGTTGAAAAATACAGGCAAAGTTTGGATGTTTATAAAGTGTCCTATATTTTGACTTTAGTGGAACCTTAATTTGGCTTACCTAGTTTATCTGAAATTACTGGACACAACGGCAAACAATCTTCATCCGTCACATTTATTACATTCTTACTGCACACATAGGTCACGTTGTTATCTGATTGTATCACTGACTGTGTTGACTGTGTTGACTGTGTTGACTGTTCTATATGAAATGATGCAGCACTTGAAGAATTCTTTGTTATCCTTAATATTGATGGTTGCAATTGTGCTAGAAGAGACGAACTCGAGTACAACTGGTCCGATACTTGTACCCATTTTGACATAAGTGTGAAAAATGCCTGTTGAACGGACAAATTGAATGCCATCTGAATCGTTATGAGAATCAATAACAATAAAAACGTAAATCTTAGAAAATCCTTTCGCGCAATGCCTTCCATTCGCATCCCGCATTCCATTTAAATTGTACGTGTAGTCACTATTCGACGTTTGCAATATTTTTTCTCGATTTTCTTTCATCAAATATTGAGCACGGTTTGAAATTGAGTTGTTCTTTTTAACATCGGTCAAGAAATATATGAAACTGATTATTTGTCTATTCAATGTCGATGATAGAAATATAATAGTGGTTAGAAGTATCTACTTTTCGATTACAATTAAAATCTATAATATATATTCCCTGGTTTGTTGCAATAAACACGTGTTGATAAATTTTAAAAGTACTCTTTTTTTTTTTACGTAAAAAAGGAAACAAATAGACAAAAACTATATGTTAATTCTTTTTAAAAGTTTTTTTCTCAGTGTCAGTGTCCTTTTACGAAAAACTGAAAAATAAAGAATTGATTATACAATAATTTATTAAACAAGACATTGCACAGATGCATAAACGATGATGAAAGCAGCTGGGGAAAACATATGGGCGATTAGGTTAATATTATGTCTTTAGAAAAATTCGTCCTTCGAATTGTAGAAGTTGGAGAAAGGATTAGAGAATCTTAGTAACCCAGATATTGTGTGACAACAGCGTCAAGTACTGGTTGATTTTTTTTATCACTCATTCGTTTTGACCCCCCCCCCTTTTTCCCCGGCTACAAAATATAGGACAATCTGTTTTATCATTGTTCGTCCGTCCAACGTGGTTTGTCCAGATAACTCCTGCTTCAGTTTTAATTGTTATATTCAGAGGCAGATCCAGAAATGTTTGTAAGTGGGGGCCCACTGACTGCCTAAGAGGGGGCCGCTCCAGTCATGCTTCAGCGATTTCCTATATAATCAACATTTTTTTCCCAGAAAAGGAAACCCACTGTGTTGACTGTTCTATATGAAATGATGCAACACTTGGAGAACCAGGGGCGGATCCAGACATTTAAAAAAGGGGGATTTCTAACCCAGGACAAAAGGGGGTGCCAACTACATGTCCCCATTCAAATGCATTGATTGTCCCAAAAAAGGGGGTTCCAACCCCCGGACCCCCCTAGAATAACATTAAGAACACAGATACAATATCGCTACCAAAATGTACCCCATCTCTTTTTATAAACCCAAAATCATGAAATATATAGCTATTGAACAATTCCTTCTATTTTTTGTAAACGTAAATTATGAATTAGAAATGTTTTACTCTAAAACCAAAACATATATCAAATGTTAAGAAATAGATATATAAAAGTCAAACATTGAAAACGAATAAAATAAAATTAAGTACAACTTACCAGTACGAAAGTTTTCCCAAATCTAAAGAAATTTTGTTCAGACGAGGTTTGAATTTTCTAGTTTGGACATTGAGCCTCAAGCACGAGAAAAACGATCCCCGCGAAAGTGAACGTACAAACCTTCTGATATAGATTCTATCTAAAAATAGAAAACGGGGATTTACGATGATCCATAAACGTTACAATTCTACTGTAGGCGCGTTGGTGTTTATTGGAAAGGGGGAGAACTTTCAAGGTTCCTGAGATTTACATTTTTCTGGTTTTAATGGGCGCCTCCGTTCTAATCCGCGCCTAAACTCCAATGATGTACTTGAGTAAAAAACAAATTTTCGTTTTCTTTTATTTTTGACATTAGACCCATGCGTCATAGCTCGCATAGCACATTGGGCCAGTTAAGCTTAAACAGACAAAAATCGACCACTTAGTTCAGATTTTAAAATGCTAGGATCAAATAAAAATAAAGATATCGTTGTTTGATCTTAGCATTATAGAGTCTAAACTTCCTTTTTAGCTCAACATGCTCAAATGAATTTTGTGTGACATTTAAGAATTGAATGCTTCTTTTTGGAACTTTATTGGGGTGTAAAAGCGTTGACCGAAGTACATTTTGTATGAAGCGCGGAAAAGCGCTTCATTCTAAAAATGTGCGAAAAAGTTACAAAAAGTAGCATTCAATACTTATAATTACATTTTTTAGCTAAGATCATGAACACACGAATTTTATCATTTTTTTTATTTAATTCACATTTGCACTTTATTGTGAGACCTCGTGTTATCATGAATGTAAGTTTTATTGTGTAATGCAATTGCTTAAGGAATAACACGTGATGTGCAGTTAGCCACTCCGAATAACGTATTATCATAAAACATGCTTAATAATGTAATTATATTATGATGACTTACATGCAGTAGAGTAAAATGTTAAGTTGAAGAAACATAACATCTAGTTAAAACAACGCATGATAGGACCCAACATGGTTAGAGTTAAACTGATGGTTACGGTTAGGGCGAGGGTAAGGGTTAGGGATGGGGTTAGAGTTAGAGTTATAGGGTTATGTTTAGGGTTAGGGTTAGGGCTAGGTTAAGGGGTAGGGTTATGGTAGTCTGCATGTTTTCCGGTCGTAATTGAAATTCTTGACAATACTTTGTATATTCCGTAGGCATATTGGATATTTCACGGAGGGGACCAACCTAGGGTTATGGTAAACGTGAGAATTGGGGTTATGGTTGGGGTTAACTTAAATGAAGTCCTAATTTCGCGAAATATTCACTGACGTCATAAATCCGGTTTTGCATACCCGCTAAAAAAGCGGCCACGCCGTTTCTAATATTTTGTGTCTTTATTTTTTGTTTTTCTTGTATAGCATTAGACAGACTCCAAATTGTATGGAGAATTGCCATTGTACGATCAAATTTAACAGACTATCAACAAAATAACAAAACCGTCTGCATGTGCGAAACCCTCATGAGTAGACAAGGTCGTATAACACCCCCACGTAAATAAAATAATAAATAAAGAGAGTGTCTCATCCTGTTTTGTACTTGAAATTGCAATTGGTACATACAAAAAATTGCCGAATTTAATTGATGTTTTAAAAAACACATGACATATTATGTGTATGTAAAAAAAGGGTCACTTGGTCATTTGGTTTCTGTTTGAGATTTGCCGTATTGGTAATCATACCACGTCTTCTTATTTATACATGTATACATGTCATTCAGTAAGGTTGTTTCTGAGAAAAGTAACAAACATATTGTTAGACGATCGGACGGAAGAACAAACAAAGTGTTTGCAATATAGCTCTACTTCTAGACAGACAAGTAAGCCAATAATCATACATATATAAATACATTAGATGTATGTTTCATTATAATATTTTATTCTGATTGGCTAACTGCACATCACGTGTTATTCCGTAAGCAGTTGCATTGCACAATACAACTTTTCATTCATGATAACACGTGCTCGAACAATAAAGTGCACAGGTGAATTAAATAATAAAATATATAAAATTCGTGTTTTCATGATCATAGCTAAAAAATGTAATTATAAGTATTGAATGCTTCTTTTTGTAACTTTATAGGGTTGTAAGTTTAAGCGTTGACCGTGCGTACATTTTTAGAATGAAGCGCTTACGCGTTTCATACAAAATGTACTTCGGTCAACGCTTTTACACCCCAATAAATTTACAAAAAGAAGCATTCAATTCTTAAATAATTACATTAGATGTATGTTTCATTATAATACGTTATTCTGATTGGCTAACAAGCAATCTCGTGATATTCCTTAAACAATTGCATTACACAATACAACTTTTCATTCATGATGACACGAGGTCCCACAATAAAGTGCACAGGTAAATGAAATAAAAACTTGATAAAAGGCGTGTTTTCGTGATCCTATAGGTAAAAATGTAATTATAAGTATTGAATGCCTTTTTTTGTAACTTTATAGGGTTGTAAAAGCGTTGACCGTGCGCACATTTTTACAAAATGTACTTCGGTCAACGCTTTTACACCCCAATAAATTTACAAAAAAGAGCATTCAATTCTTAAATATACGCCGTATAAAAGTTAATGTAACGTATCTATTGATAAAGACATCGTTCAATAATAATCTCTAATATCAGCTTCTGTACTCCATATGAAATGTTTTACTTAAACAACTTTATTTTCGGTCGATTGAGGCAATACTGACATTTAATTGCACGAAACAGCTATAAAAGATCTGAAAACAACAAGCCATCGTTTCACAAAGAATCGTACGACAATCTTAGATCGTACGTCGGTCGTAAGTCAAATCGTAAGTTTTTGACCGTTTCATAAACAATCGTAAGTAGAATTTTATCGCAAATTTGATCGTAAACTTACGAGTATTAACAGGCAGTCGTAAGTCAAATCGTAGTGATTTAACCTGTCGACAATTTGTAAAAATCAACAACATTACAGTATCTTAAAGAAAAATAAGTGTCATTGGATCATTAGAATACATGTATTTATGTTATATTGTCCCAATCATAAGTAACTGAAAATTTAAATTCCTGAAATAATCTTATTTTCCAGTACATTTGACTTTTTTTCCTTTAACTTAACTTCCAATAGTCCAAATATTTGACCATAAAAACCTAGAAGTGAGTACGCTAGCACAGCACTATATATATATACACGGAGCCCGGATAGGGAGAGGGATCGGTACGTCGTGTCACGGTGCTTGTACTAACTGTGTACTAAATACTCAGCAAAAAAAGAAAATTATAAAAGCTTATTTGCTAGTTCTACAACATTTATCACTCATGTTTTACACGGACTTTATGAAGATAACAATAAATACATAGATATGTCAAGTCACTTAGATATTAAATTACAATCCTTGTTATGACCCCTCCCCCCCCCCTTTTCCCCCATCTATCAATGCATGTACTGCGGTTACACTACAGCGGAGGACGATGTTCTTTATTGATAGTCATTTTTGAATATATATTACGATTATTTTAAAACAAATAACAGTCCAAAAATTGAGAAAATAATCATTTATAAGTACATGAATGTATTGGTATCAATCATTAGTTTCAATGTAATTTACTAATTACACAGTTGCCATGCGCTCTATCAGGTTCGCGTTTTTTTAGGTATAAAATGTATGCTTCAACCCCGTACTCAATACCTGCTTGGATCTTTCTAATATATGTAGGTTTGAAAACTATCTTAATTCACTTTGCCATTATGGGATTGTTTATGTCTATAAATATACTTTATATATTTTCAAATTAAGAATATTGTAAGAATCCTAAATTTTCAAATCCTAAATTTGTTTAATTTATTCATTTTTAATTTTATTTTTTTTAGGTGACGAGATTCTTATTTTTAAGTATTCAAGTGGATGGAAGGAAACATTAGAATTTCTTTGATTTTTCAAGTTCCCACCTTGATGAAAGAAAATAAATTCAACTATCTTTCAAATACAAACAAAACATCCTTCACTCCATTTCAGCTTCAGATAAATATACTCTCCTCGAAGTCAAGATCTTGTTGAAAGTTAGAATTTGGGATCTTAAAGTCATAATAAACGAGTGAAAAATAATGTTATTCCAACTCTTGAACTAATGCATACAAACGTCATAAACTTACTAGTCTTCTGTGCACGATTTTATCATTTTTTTCGCATAAATTTCGTATAATCGTCATTTTTTTTTCAATCGGTCAGTGTTGTTGTGAAAATATGGGAGGTAATTAAAGTTCGTGTTTTGAAGCCGAAGTTTAAATATAAACGATTGTCACCTGTTTGTCAACAATCAACAAAAAGCATGAATATTGAGCATGTATTTAACATGTACAATCTTAAGGACATTCATGCGTATTGCGATCACCGGATTTTTACGAGATGGGTCGCACTGAGGTCACTTTGCATACGGAAAATATGTCGGGGAATTGCTTCCTGGAAAGGAAGCAATGAAAATAAAGTAAACTTCTTTAAATATGAACAAATTAAAGAATTTTCTTAAGAAAAAAGTATATGTACATAATGAAAACTATCCATTCAGTTATAAAAAAAAAAGCATAAGCATTATTTTTTTTTAATTTGAGGTTTCTTAAGACTTTTTAAGAAATGAGCCCGTGCGAAATTATTTTCTCTGTGTCAAAATATTACAATTTTTTATTGTATAGGCAGCGCACGGTAGGTTGTCTCTTGAGTATGCATCTCAACGTAAAAAATAGTGTGTTCATTGTATACAGAATTGCTAAGATATTTTGAAAACATTTCATTGCCCCCCCCTCCCGATTACAAGTGCAAACTTTTTGGCAATTGTTTTTATATTCTAATTTGAGCATTTTCGAATTATACGGATGCTAGCAGATACATGTGGTAAATATACTAAACTAGAAGAAAAATGTCAAAGATAGAGAAACGTGGCGTTAAACATCAGCAATAAATCAAAATCAATACTATATCATAAAGAATATCGACAATCTTTTGTGGAATACGAGATATATCCTTTGTTGTATTGAGAACTATTTCCTCATTATATTTGTCTCAAAATCTCATACATCTTCGCCATATATTAATTCTTTTAAAAAATGATAATTACGCATTTTTTCTCGGTCAAGGATTTTTATAGTAAGTAAATCTTTATATACAGGTGGAGACCGTCAAAAGTTTTGTTCATACATGAAGAGTGTACTTTTTTTTTACGGAGATTGAGATATAACTTAAAAACAGATGTACAAATTAATGTTTAATATGCCTACCAAAATAATCCCCCCTCCCCCCCCAAAAAAAAGAAAACACAAAAAAAAAAACACAATTGCACACAGGCTGAGACATGACTCGTAAATGTTTGTTTTGTTATTTAGTTCATCCAAACAAATGAGGGAAAGGGGGGGGCGGGATCGGAACTCCGGGATCGGGTATTTTTAAATACAGGATTTCGGAATTAATCTTTTCGGGATCCGGGAATTCTTTTTTCGAATTTCGGGATGGCGGGATTTATTTTAAATTACTTTAAATTCGGGACCTCTGGATTTCATTTTTTAAAGTCCGGGATTTCGAAATCAGGACCCCTCCTATTTTTTTAGTAGGTATATAGTAGTAGTATGATATAGAGATGATCGATATAATCTCGTTCTCGACCTTCAAGTTTTATGGGTGAAATAGAATTGAGAACAGTTCTATTCTATATTTGAGATGCTACTTTCAGGGTACATTTTTATTTTTTATTCGGTTAATTTTTACCCATATATATATATATAATTTTTATATAGAACAATTTCCTTTGAGGAGACAACCATACGAATCAATACTAGTAAGACAATTCTTTTAAGGATCCACTGAATGTTCTTTTATTAGGATAATATTCCATGTATAACTCTTTAAACTATAAACTATTTATACATGTATCTATTAAAAAGATTTGTGTTCTATTTTTAACATCGAAACTTTCAACAAAATTGCGGACGTGAAAGAAAACACCATTAGAAAAAAAACAAACACGTCAGAATACAAAATGTAGCGATGGATTAATGATCGTGAAACGTCATTTTTGTTTATTTTTCATTTGTTATAGTCTAAAAACTGTTGTATGAATATTAAATTATTGTTCCGACCGTAAAGAAGGTTAAAAATTTAAATGTATTATAGTTTAGTGTCATCTATATGACTGACTGACAGCAGCGGATAATTTATGACCAGTATTAAGTTATGTGGTTCATTTCCTTTTCGCTACTTTGAAAATAATTGTTCCGAATGGTGTGATAATTTTCAAAATAGGGGATATCTAGTCTTACCGTACAAGACTAAGTTTAGTATTAATGTCCCAAACTTGCCCCCCCCCATTCTGCTTATTTCCTGCTACACGATGTCTTTTTCCAGTGAATATAGGGTTTTTGTATGGACAGTTTTGACATACTACATATAGAATACAGGGGCGGATCCAGGATTTTGCAAAGTGGGGCGAAGTTTTTTAAATTCGCCGAGCGGAGCGAGGCGAACAAATTTTGGGACTTTTTTTGGCTAAAAAACATAAAATAAGTGTAAAATGCACTTTTTAAACGGTTCTTGACGTGGGGCATGTATATTTAATAGTTGCTGTTAAGTGTAAGAGTTGGACATTTTTGATGTTGTATTCTCCCCATAAATTGTCTATCATAAAATTATAGTATGGGTCAAAAGCTATAAACTGATATATTTGATGTGGGACTTGTCAGTAAAAAATTGACATGGAAAATTCTCGCTTGTTGTATGTTAAGTTAGCATAAACTCACAGATTTCTTGTTGTAAACAAGATACACACCGCGCTATTCGATGAATTTTACAATACGAGCGACACGAGTTAAAAAAGACAAACAAGCAATTTTTATACAAATGTTAGGTTGATATGTTTTACCCAACACAATTGAAAATTAACAAAAGGCTATTAATGAGTCTGAAACGACAACGAATTTGTGAATGACGGTCGACAAATGGACATAAAGGCCACACCAGCAGGCAGGTTGCAGTCTGATCTTGATAAAAGTATTCGATATATCAGTTCATGCAAACCCCCGTCCCGAAAAAAATACGCCCGTTTTTTTATTTATTATGTTCATTTAATGCTATATTATTCTGTTGGAAATTTTCGTTTCTATTAGCCAAAAAGTGGACAAGATTATTGTTTTCAATCTAAATACGGCCAGACTCTCAGATCTCAGACTGCCTCCTCAAACAATGGCTCGAACCTTGCACTTTAAATCTATCCAGAGCTTATACTGACTGGGGATAATTATTCAGCTATGTTATTTTAAGATAGGCGCGGGCGTTTAGGGTTAAACATAATTTCGTAGGTAAATAATATTAAAGTGGAACTTTTTTCATGAGATTATAATAGAGTATAACTTTTTTTGGTTGAATTGTGAAATAGAAGTCAATACGTTCTTGCTCACTCCTTTGTCGCTTTGAAGGTGTCATGATTTTTCATGCTCAGAATTGCAAATGTGTTCCTGTAATTTGAATTTCAAAATGACTGAGTGACGTTTTTTCGACGAACTGGTCAACTCAACCATACCGAATCACTCTACTGTGATGCGACTGCCATATAAGTTAGAGGTTTAGCGCTATAAAACCAGGTTCAATCCATCATTTTCTACATTTGAAAATGCCTGTACCAAGTCAGGAATATGACAGTTGTTGTCCATTCGTTTGATGTGTTTTATCATTTGAATTTGCCATTTGATTAGGGACTTTCCGTTTTGAACTTTCCTCGGAGTTCAGTATTTTGTAGTTTTACTTTTGAAATAATCAGTAAATACTGGCGAAAAAAAAATCTGTATATGAAAAGAAATGTCTCATAAAAATTAAATACACGGGAAATGGCAAAGTTTACGAAGTCTAGTCTAAGTCCAAGCAAAAAGGGGGGCGTACTCCCTCATGCCCCCCTCTGTATCCGCCACTACACACAGTTACTGACAGCTTGTTCAAAGCCAATAACAACTAATAAAAAAATCAAGCATCTAAGACTAAATTCTTACCAAGATTTCTGTAAATCAGAGTTGATTGAGATCCACTGGAAAGAAATGCACCACTATTATTCTGTGTAACAGATTGTCATTGTTGCGTCAACCAGATTGATTTCTTGTTTTACTTCATTTGAATTTTAAAAGTGTAAGAAAAATTGATTTCTTGTCCAAAAATACCGTGTGTTGCACTTATAAACCTTTCTTCTTGTTTTTAAAACATGCTAAATGTTTATAATTACATGATTGTGTAAATTTACATTCAAACATTAGATGAATTGCATTTATTTCAAACGTTCCAGAAAATATGCTCATATTCGAATAAGCTGACAACAATTCAAGTGAAACAGGGATGGGGATATACAAAGTACTGTAAAAGAAAAGTTAGAGTATCTTTACTAATAAACGAGAAGACCTAATGTTGTGTGTCGCTTCTCTTCCTTCTACAATGAATTAATCATCATGCCTCTGTGTTCTATATAGGTATAGTCGCATTTGTCATCTTTTCTTATGATTTTTCAGTTTGTGTTATTTTTGGAGGAAAACGAAAATAAAGGTGTCAAACCACCAATTAAAAATCCCTATCTGTTCAACCGAATCTTGCAATTTTCACAGCTATCTAAATATTTTACCTTAAGTTTAACTTCAAGGAAACCAGGTATATCCTGAATTGTACATGTATCACCTTTCTACATGCCAATTTTCAACCAATGTTTAAAGTCTTATATGAAATTTCTGATCTTGAAAACACAGGTACTACCAAAATAACTCCCTGTTTTCTGGAAATCTTAAATTAGTGTACTATGAAGCGCATTAATCCTGAATTTTTAACGCAAACTCATAGACAAGTGAATTTTGACTCAAAATGGTCTAAATATATTGTCCTTTCACCAGAAGTTTCATTTCTGCATATTTGTTGGTAAAACAGGATATGTTCAAATACAAACTTCTTTGATTCTTCTTTAAATGTATGTTCATGGTATGAAACAAAACAGTTTTTCTAATGAAGCCTTATTGTGAAATCCTATTTGTAGTCTTGAAAATGTTTTCTGTGGTAACCATTATAATATTTGAATTATTGCCACCAGAAATGTATCATAAGATTTGACAATATTTATTTTAGGTTGTTTCCTAACAAAATTATCTCCCTTCAAATTTTCAACTTCCTGTTGACCTTTAGACAATATGGCTCTTTCTTTGAACATTAAATATTATCTCAATCCAAACCATCCTCTAATAGTGTTGATCAAAATATATTTTTCAATAAGTTTTTAATGAAGATTGGATATCAAACTAGATATTGGGATTTTTATTTAAGAGATTTTAAATTTCGTTTTTTTATTAAATATTTTTGTAAAAAGCGATTCAGGGACAAGTTACCGTCTAACACAGGCTTGTAGTTACTCACAGGACAATAAGAAAACATCCCTTTCACGATGCTTATTGAACAGTAAAATAGAAAACACTGTTCAATAATGAAATTATCGTAGAAAATTTAGCCGAACTAAGAAAACATGCGGAAAGAAGAAGGTATATATATATATGCAACATCGTGACTCCGGATTGAAAACATAGCTATTGGACTGGGTTCAGTTATTAGAAACAACCTACTGGTTTTCGGAAATACTCTATATTTCTATATCGCTTTGATAAGACAAACAGGTTTCCAGTCTTTGTTATAAATATCGCGGGGGAAAGGGTACAAATGGGATTTACTTCAATTTTTTTACAGTCGCCAGCTGGGCGACCATGATGACTAAATATATTCGCCCAGCCGAAAATCTGGTCGCCTCGGGCGACTGGGCGAGCGTTAAGTTTAGTCCTGCTGGTCTCAAAGCAAAAACATGGATTCACTTTAAAGTTTTAGGGAAATTCAAAACATTAAGAGACCGATATGTAGAATAAAGCAAAAATCGTAATTCACATAATCATTAATACCGGATCTGTCCGTCTGTCTGTTCTTGTCTTGTATTGTGCTGATTTTTTATGACTAGATTTAAATATAGTGACAGTCATAAGTGCAGTAATATACGTTAAATACTAGTATTGCTCAAGTCGACACTAGGGACCATAGGCATATCGACCTTGTTTTACGGTATTTATGATTATTTCATTATTGAAGACCCTCCAGCAACTATCAAGATGAAGAACAGGAATAAAAACTTTGACCATTGATCATTTGTATTTTTTTCTTTATACATTGACATTGTGTGCGATTAGCTCCCGTGCACGTGTACTTCATATTCCTTTTTTTTCTGTTAAAGGGTCTAAACACGACTTGATGCAATTTTAACCCTTGAATGTAAATGGTCATATATATGGCAATGCATTGATGTTTTTTTTTCAACAAATGATTTGATACCGGGAAATTGGTGGTTTTACTTTAATTTAAACCATGTCAGCTATCTAGTTTTATCCACAGGCGCTTGGGTATATGATACAGTTATTATTTTTATTATTTTTTTTGTTGATTAAGTTAGATATTCAATTTTCTATATTTATAATACATATCTATTACTTCTGTGCATATCACCTACAGAAAAATTGGGTATGGTTTTATATACAAGAAAGGCAGTTTCGTATTCTTTGATATCAAGTCCAATTCTCCATGCAGAAACGACCACTTTTTTCTGTGTCCAGTAGCATCGTATATTCTAAAAATACTTTCTCGCATAATGCCTGGAAATTAGTAGACATGCAACATTACACAGTGTGACACGTTTACAAATTAAAATCAACACTCAGACTAGTCATTAAGTAGGACAATAAATGAACAAAAGACAAACCCGGGACACAGAAGTACAAACAAAAGACCATCAACTCTGAAAACGAACAAGTAAAATAGAAACATGGATTACGAAAAATATGCAGGGGCGACATCAGAGAGTGAAGAGAACTTGCTTCTTGCAAGACAATTTCAGTGAAAACAATTGATATGAAGACAATCATATGAAGGCAATCTTTTGTTTTAGTTTTTTTTTTTTTGAAATTTAAAACATGAGGCATTTGCCTCATTTGCCTCAATGTAGTTACAGCCCTGAAGACATAATTGTAAAGCTACAAACTTACAAAAAGAGGAGGAAGGTTACAAGAGAATGTGGATAGGGTTTACAGAATACAGAATAATGGGAGAAACAAAAATAAGAATAGAGAAAAATAGCAATACAAAAATAAAGAACACAGAAGAATGGGCAAAATAAAAATAAAGAATACAGAATAGCCATTATTCTTGAAGTTGAAGAATAATGAGAGGAATAATTAATTAAAGAATACAGAAATGAAAGACCCCATCCATACCCCTTCCAAGGGAAGCCATAACTTAAAACATAAGTCTAAGAAATACTGACAATACAATGACAAGTAATAATGACGAAAAGACAATCAGCAGTCTAGACAACACAACATTAAAAAACTAAAAAATTATTACTGACCAAATAAAAAAAACGGGGATAAACTCAGGTGCTCTGAAAGGATAAGCAGATCCTGCTCTACAAATTTTACACAGCTGCATCGCACATTTGTTCCTTATTAAACTTTTGCTCGGATAGTGTGACTCCCTAATAGGATAGAAATCGTAGAATATGCTGTACTTGTAAATGCAAAAAAAAAAAAAAAATAGCATGGTTTATCTGTGTAAATCCCCTTACATGAACTGCTTTGTAACGGAGTCAGTCTAGACAATTCACTTTGAAACTCAACATACACCACTCCGACTCAGAGTCCGACTCTTACTAAAGAAATCATCGTGAATAATTCGCCGTCTTAGAATTTAATGCATTCTGGGTAATATTTTCAAAAGTGAACACCAAAACGTCATGCTTGGTTGAAAACGTCCAAAACAATGGAAATTCAACAAATGTCGTGGCGTTATTTTCATTTTGGAGTACGAACAATGAAATTACCTATAGACCTATCGAAGTTGAATAAAAGGATACAACATATGCAGTTATGTCTGCCTAATATCTTGACTATTCAGTTATGTCTGCCTAATATCTTGACTATTCAGTTATGTCTGCCTAATATCTTGACTATTCAGTTATGTCTGCCTAATATCTTGACTATTCAGTTATGTCTGCCTAATATCTTGACTATTCGTAGTTAATTTTCTGTGTTGTCTTGTTGATGTTTAACTGGATGCGTTTGAGAAGCGGGCAGTTCTTTCTCCAGTGACTTAATTGAAGACCTGACACATGTAATGTTAAGATGCTCACCCATCCACGCCTGCCTTGTAAGGGTGGTGGTTTCTCACACTGGAACTGATTGAAACAATAAATTTAAGGGGCAGTTTCAATAGGAGATGCCAGTCTAGAAGTTTTTCTGGTAAGAATGTGAGCGGTGAGATTTATCTTTAATAGTACGCATGGCTCTAGGCTCCGCCTGATGGACGTTCTTTACATCTTCGGTATCCGAAGTGACGACATTTGATTCACATTCACAAATAAAAACAGTGTTAAGTTACCTTTTATTTTATTTATATAACTCTTACATGTTAACAAAAACATTCCTGATAAATTTAAAATATGATTATTAAAACTGGATAACAGCATACAAAAATATGTCAATTGGTTATATAAGTTGCTTGAGTGGCCGTACGAAAGTTTTTTTTTTAATTTTCGCTTTTGACTATGGTCACCTCTAAATTTTGCGTAACGAAATTTCTGTGCATATTGAATCAGGACAGATATATTTAGTATTGATTGTAATCAAGGTCTGTGTACTCGGGTACTTACAGTAATACAAGTACAGATCAAGTCAGCGACGATGTTTCAACATTTCAACCTACTTATATATAAAAAAAACTGTTGTCATTAAGACCAGACTATATATAGAGCTAATATTATATGTGCAGCTATAATGTAAATGTTCCATAAATACATCGCCGATTGTCACTTTCACAATCATGGAAATAAGTGCAAAGCCTTGTACGAAAATCTTATATCTATTTTTGTTGAGAGGTAAAATCCCAAACTGGGTTAGTTTTTAATCAAGTGTAAACTGGGGTAATTATTTCTGTTAAATTCCCGGGTTCGACCCGGTGCAGCATTTTATAGTGTTAACACGTTACAAGTGTGTCAGCTCTTCAGCGCTATTTACAGTCCATCTAACAAACATTAGGTCGAAATAAAACAGCTGCGACTTACTTTAATTATAATATGGTTTATTTCCTATATATATCCGTTGCCCACACACCCTGTGTTTAACACCACCCATCTTTTTATGATGATGATATATTCGTTATTCTATTCTATATTCTCAAGAGCTTTACATAGTATAATAGCTATGACTACATCAAATAAAACTAGAGGCTCTAAAGAGCCTGTGTCGCTCACCTTGGTCTATGTGCATATTAAACAAAGGACACAAATGGATTCATGACAAAATTGTATTTTGGTGATGGTGATGTGTTTGAAGTTCTTACTTTACTGAACGATTTTGCTTCTTACAATTATATCTATAATGAACTTTGCCCATTAGTAACAGAGAACTATATTTGGTAAAAATTTACATAAATTTACCAAATTAATGAAAATTGTTAAAAATTGACTATAAAGGGCAATAACTCCTTAAGGGGTCAATTGACCATTTAGGTCATGTTGACTTATTTGTAGATCTTACTTTGCTGAACATTATTGCTGTTTACAGTTTATCGCTATCTATAATAGTATTCAAGATAACCAAAAACGGCAAAATTTCTTTAAAAATTACCAATTGGAGGGCAGCAACCCAACAACCAGTTGTCCAATTCATCTGAAAAATTCAGGGCAGATAGATATTGACTTGATTAACAATTTAACTTCTTGTCAGATTTGCTCTAGATGCTTTGGTTTCATAGTTATAAGCCAAAAACTGCATTTTACCCCTTTGTTCTATTTTTAGCCGTGGTGGCCATCTTGGTTGGTTGACCAGGTCATGCCACACATTTTTTAAACTAGATACCCCAAAGATGATTGTGGCCAAGTTTGGATTAATTTGGCCCAGTAGTTTCAGAGGAGAAGATTTTTGTAAAAGATTAATTTACGAAAAATGGTTAAAAATTGACTATAAAGGGCAATAACTCCTAAACGGATCAACTGACCATTTTGGTCATGTTGACTTATTTGTAGATCTTACTTTGTTGAACATTATTGCTGTTTACAGTTTATCTCTATCTATAATAATATTCAAGATAATAACCAAAAACAGCAAAATTTCCTCAAAATTACCAATTCAGGGGCAGCAACCCAACAACCGATTGACCAATTCATCTGAAAATTTCAGGGCAGATAGATCTTGACCTGATAAACATTTTTATCCCATGTCAGATTTCCTCAAAATGCTTTGGTTTTTGAGTTATAAGTCAAAAACTGCATTTTACCCCTTTGTTCTATTTTTAGCCGTGGCCGCCATCTTGGTTGGTTGACCAGGTCACACCACACATTTTTTAAACTAGATACCCCAAAGATGATTGTGGCCAAGTTTGGATTAATTTGGCCCAGTAGTTTCAGAGGAGAAGATTTTTGTAAAAGATTTCTTTAATTAACGAAAAATGGTTAAAAATTGACTATAAAGGGCAATAACTCCTAAACGGGTCAACTGACCATTTTAGTCATGTTGACTTATTTGTAGATCTTACTTTACTGAACATTATTGCTGTTTACAGTTTATCTCTATCTATAATAATATTCAAGATAATAACCAAAAACAGCAAAATTTCCTCAAAATTACCAATTCAGGGGCAGCAACTCAACAACCGATTGACCGATTCATCTGAAAATTTCAGGGCAGATAGATCTTGACCTGATAAACTTTTTTATTCCATGTCAGATTTCCTCAAAATGCTTTGGTTTTCGAGTTATAAGCCAAAAACTGCATTTTACCCCTTTGTTCTATTTTTAGCCGTGGCGGCCATCTTGGTTGGTTGACCAGGTCACGCCACACATTTTTTAAACTAGATACCCCAAAGATGATTGTGGCCAAGTTTGGATTAATTTGGCCCAGTAGTTTCAGAGGAGAAGATTTTTCTAAAAGATTACTTTAATTTACGAAAAATGGTTAAAAATTGACTATAAAGGGCAATAACTCCTAAACGGGTCAACTGACCATTTTGGTCATGTTGACTTATTTGTAGATCTTACTTTGCTGAACATTATTGCTGTTTACAGTTTACCTCTATCTATAATAATATTCAAGATAATAACCAAAAACAGCAAAATTTCCTCAAAATTACCAATTCAGGGGCAGCAACCCAACAACCGATTGACCAATTCATCTGAAAATTTCAGGGCAGATAGATCTTGACCTGATAAACATTTTTATTCCGTGTCAGATTTCCTCAAAATGCTTTGGTTTTCGAGTTATAAGCCAAAAACATCTTATTTATATGTTTCTCCTATTTTTTCTTTTCTTTTTTCTATCCTCATTTCTTTTTATTTTCTATTAATGATAGTCCGTTGGTGCCTCGATAACCGAGTGGTTTAATTATAGTGCGGCGACTACTGTATCACTAGCCTGTCTGCACGTGCATAGTAGGCCAAAGGGTCCACTCGACTGCCAAAGATATAAGCTCCAGGCAGCCTGGCTTTATCAGCCACTAACAACTAACTGCAACGGAATACTGCCTCTTATATTCTTTTTTGCATAACAATACTAGAGACAAATATATAATACCTCCCCTTTTTTATCATGAATACGGCTATGTCATAGTAAAATACCATTAAATATTGATGTATTTCACGACTTCGATGTTTTAATAATATAACTTTAATATAAAAAGATAACCTAGTTAATGTCAATATTTATTGGGACATAGTGCAGATTTAATAAGTAAGCATACCAATATATCCTGCAAAGCCCTCATTTTTAAATATACAATTCCTTGATTTTTTTAAAGATTGAGCTGTAATCTATTAGAAAAAAAACAAAAGTTGTGTCCCTTGTCACATAGAGGTCGCTAAGCGGAAACTGCCATTTCTCTGCGAAAATAAAATTGTTTTGGCATGTGAAGCCGACACACAAAAAACAGAGAAAGAAGAAATATAACAGAACTGACAGATAAATTCAATCATCTTTGCTCTCTGTTAAAACAAGAAAAATGGCGAGTGTATCGTATCATATCGCCAATCTTTTGGAAAAGGTAGACGTCATTTGTCATGATCTAAATATTTGCCGGCACCGTACCAATCATGTTACTTTTTTACGATAGAAAACAAAAAGTTCTAATCTTTGAATTGGGATAATTTCTGTTGTAACGAAAAAAAAGAATTTTGAAAACGCCCCTTTCCCTGCAAAGATGGGCGGGACGGACCCTTGGCAATGAGTCGAATGACAATGTCTGCTAGTGGGATTTAATATCTCCAGTAGTGCCTCCAATCAAACAAAAACAAAAACTCTCTTGCAAATGAAAGTATGTCAATTATCCAGTAAGTGCAGTCAGACATCATGTCCTACAGATTGTTTGTGAATGTTCTATGAGGGTGGTAATGGGGGTACCTTCATGATAGTCCAAATAATTATGACGTCTTGAAAGGCTATTATAATTTTTTTCTTTGACGCCTTACTTCGACGTCATAATGCTGAAGCCGCCATTTTCGGTTTGACTTTGAGAGCATATTTTGCTCTCAACTTTGAGACCCAATTTAGCCATCAAATTTTCATTGAAGGCTAAAAAAAATTGCATATATAAAAATTCTTACCTTTCATGTGTTTGTTTGTGCAAAATATTTCCAATTAATCCCTACAGAAATAATAATATAAATAACAATTCCATCCGAGGCGGGAACATGTCGACTGCATTTTTTAAAACGTTTATCTGATTTCTTTTTAGGAGATTGTAAAATAATCTTTACACCAAACTCTGTAAAATTTGGACAGACCCGAATTTCCGGAACCTTTGTTTTACATTATCTAAAAATTCAGGTCCGTCAAAAAGTACCGAGTTTGGTTCAAAAATATATTTTATACTCCTAAAATGAAGCATCTTAAGGAGAAATCAGCTAAACGTTTTAATAAAGCAGTAAATTCCCTCTCAAAGTCCAACTGAAAATATGAGTTTGGCGTTATGACGTCGAAGTAAGGCGTCAAAGAAAAAAAATTATAATAGCCTTTCAAGACGTCATAATTATTTGGACTACCTTCATGATGAATAATGGTATGGAGTTAACAGTAAATTTTTGTGTATGATGATAGAATGTTTAAACTGTCTTTTAGGGGATAAAAAAAATTACTGATTTTGACGATTCACGTAAATGTTTTCCCCAAAAATATAGATAATGATATATATTTGAGACCTCTGACAAATCACAACAAGGATGATTATATAAATCACGGTAAAATTTTAACCAATTTGACGTTAAGAGTAGCTGAAAATGACTGTTTGACGCCTGCACTGCAGTTAAGGGCATTGATATCAGATACCCTCTTCTATCCTTCATTATTTATTGGTCCCTACAAATATTTTTTTTAAAAATTTAGATACATATTGTGTTACAATGTCATTGAATGTTGAAGATTCAGGAAAAAAGAAGATCACATAATTCAGTTAATAATAAAAAACATTGATTTTCATTGACAAAAAATTAGATATAAAGCCTATAAAAGGGAGATAATTCTTTTCAATAATCCTGAACCAAACTATCCATGTGCATGTTTTACTGATTCAAGGTACATGTATATAAAAGTCCTGTAAATCCTCTTCATCATGTTCGTTGTTTTATTTAAAAGTCAGGGGTACTGTGTGTACAATCTATTTTTACTTATTTGAAGAAGTAAATGATAATTTTCTTATGTTGGTTAATTTGTTATATCCAAATTTTCTTATAAGGTTTAAATGATCTCCCCTTAATAATCTCAAAAAAAAAAAAAATACTTGTATGTGTAAGTAATTTTTTTCATCAACACCTAAAATTCTCTTGTATAAGAATGAGAAAACATGCCTTAAACAATTTTCTCTGGTTACATGTACATGTAGCTCTTTATTTTTTATTAGAACTCAATGTTTCATCTCATTAGTTCAACTAAGAAACTAAATGCTCAAAGATGTTGAATAATTGTGCAAGGCCTTCAAAGACTAGTCCCTGGACGTTTGTAAATCAGCAGTGTTTTCAAGATAACAGACAAATGAGATTTTTTTTGTCTATGAACACATGATCATGATGATGAATACCTTTGAATGAAGTATTTAGACATTTGCAAAGGACAGACAATTAAAAATGCTGCATTGTATAAGAGAATGAATTCCTGAATATCTAAGGGACATAATTAAGCAATATAAATGAATAATTATATTAATATTTTAATACTTCTTCAAGTAATTGAAATAACTTTGTATCCCTTACTGACATACATGCATGAGTTATGAAAACAACACAATTTTAAACATAATCTAGTTTAGTAACAATCATACAGTAGGGAAAGAACACAGTATTTTCAATTAATAGATGTAGGAAGATGTGGTATGAGTGCCAATGATACAACTCTCCATCCATGTTACAATTTATAAAAGTTAACCATTATAGGTCAAGGTACGGCCTTCAACACTGAGCCTTGGCTCAGACAAACAGCAAGCTAAAAAGAGCTCCAGAAATTACTACTGTAAAACCATTCAAACTGGAATTGAGTTTATATTATTTTTACGTTACAGATGACTTCAAACGATAAAGACTTTAGATTTATGGCTACAAATGATTTGATGACAGAACTTCAGAAAGATTCTATAAAGTTAGATGATGACAGTGAAAGAAAGGTTTGTTACAAAAAACTTTATCCTGTATAGCCGTATCAGTGAAGCATGTTAAGAATATTTATTTCTGAAATATAAAAGAAAATTGACCATTTCAAATTTTGGGTAATAAATTTGATGTACTTTAGGTATGTTGATTTGTATTTAAGTTATTTTATCCATATATAACAGTGTTCTCCCCAGGCCGATATGACGCTGCGGTACCGCAGCGCCTTCATAATATTTTCGAAGATCCCGCAGCGTCTTAATTGTGCGCTGTCCCTTAATACTTGATCCCGCAGCGTGTTAATTTTCACATTTTCATTATAAATGTTGGTTAAAATTGTCAAGTTGCTCATCACCGCTGAGAGGTCGGTCAGTGTTACGCAATAAGTTTTACCTGAGCCACGCTTATCTCAGTCTTATCGGACTATGTTATCATGTAATAGCGTACATGATCATCAAGAAGATAGATATTTGTAGAAGAAAATTAAAAACAGTGCAGAAATTGAAGAAATATGAATAGATCGCAAATACATTGTATTTACGCATTGTGTATGTGATCACTTGACCATTTAAATAACGAATTTTTTCATTGGTCGAGAAGAAGAATCTATTTTAACACGACCAATGAACGTGATGAATACATGTGATAAATTTGAATACACATTGCTAAAGATATTTACGATGAAAATTATGAATGAGAGTATTTGTAATTGAAAAAAATAAAATAAACTTTGATTAAAGATAAAGAGAAGTGATTTATTTTAATAGAAAGTGAAAAAATGTTATTTGCAAGGTAAATTGTCTCAAACTGTCGTGTTTTTAGAAATAAAATGATCATTGAACCTCGATCGTAAAATTCCGTTCGTCGGGAAATATGTGACAATCAACACGGGTACAGAATTGCTGCAGCTTCTGTATAATGTCACTAGTTGATAATTTCAATGGTCTTAACTTTAAAAAAACTTGCAAAGTTTCGTTTATATCTACATTGTACCTGCAAGAGATAGGTTTTAACAATAATACACACGGAAGCGTAATGTAAAACTACGGAATCTTGTCAGCTGTTCATTTACATATTTTTATTTTAAAAAGTTGTATACCAAATATGATCAAATATCTTAACCATATTCGATTTTATTAATTCTGAATGAACATGTTCTCTGCAAATAACAAAAGGGTGACCTCTAAGCAAAAGGCAGATGATGGAAGTAGAAGTTTTTTTTTTCAGCCTAATGACTTCTATTAATGAAAAGGGGAATACACCTTCCTCTTCACTGTCGCAGTACAGTCTTCTAAACAGAGTGTATAGTGACCTTTGTCTCTATATTATTTTGAAAACCAGTGCTATGTTAATTTCAATGGTGCTATTGAAAATTTTTGGGAGAACACTGGATTGAAATATTTATACCCCCGCTTTAAAAAAGGGGGGGTATACAGTTTTACCTCTGTCTGTCAGTCCGTCCGTCAGTCCGTCCATCAGTCAGTCCGTCCCATGAAACATTCGTCACATTTTTCTCAGGAACTACACATCCACCCTTTCTGTAATTTGGTATCAACATTTATATATGTCAGCCATACCGTGTGATGCGTTTTCAGATTCATCACTTGACAACTTCCTGTTTACCGAACACTTGTCTGATTTTACACATGATAGCCAAGTTGAAAATTTTCGTCACATTTTTCTCAGGAACTACAATACAAGGATTTCTGAAATTTGGTTTCAGGATTTATATAAGTCAGCTATACTGTGTGATGCGTTTTCAGATTCATCACTCGACAACTTCCTGTTTACCGAACACTTGCATATTTTTACACTATTAATATTATCCACTTGCGGCGGGGGTATCATCAGTGAGCAGTAGCTCGCAGTTTCACTTGTTAATGCTGTTTTTTTTCTTCAAATTATTGTAAATTGTCATATCTAACACACTTTTTCTAGACAATGTCAGCTATTCTTCGAATTGAAATTTGATGATGCAGGAAATTATAAAGTTTTCAAAATTTAGAATAAAACAATGAAAAATATGTTTGTATTTAAAAAAAGGGAGAAACCAAATGATGGTAAAATGTCCATTAATACCATGATTACCTGATGTCTATGTGTTTTTTGTCTCTGTAGGTTGTTAAGATGTTGCTGAAGTTGTTGGAAGATAAAAATGGTGAAGTCCAGAATCTGGCTGTTAAATGGTGTGTATCTTTTACTAATCAGTTTGCACATGCTTGTCCACTAGCACAACAGTCAAGGCTTTTCAAATTTCTATCAGGGCTGTAACTTTGCCAATGTTGTATAAGTTTGGTATTTTAAAACGATTTCATTTAATGATCTAAGATTCCTCATTGTCAAACTATTGTATATATGAATGGGTTAAATCATTGTTAAAATAATAAGGAGGATATTTGGGTGTAGAATGTATTCAATTAATATGGCATTTATTGTAAAACAATATTTCTGCGTGAATTTATTTATATTGTGATTGTCATTATTTTTACAAAAAATATGTGAAATTATCTATTATGATTAAATTCTGTATGAAAATAATGCTATGATATAGTAGTTAAAAAAAATATTCTGTAATTTCAATGCTGTCATGTCTGTTGCAGTCCCCCCCCCCCCAAAAAAAAAAATAAATAAAAAAATTGTATTTTCCAACTTTATAATTAACACCTCAATATTGCCTCTTTTGAAGAAAATAATACAATTATGCTTTTGTTTCAGCCTTGGACCATTGGTGAATAAAGTGAAAGAGTTTCAAGTTGAGACCATTGTCGATACACTGTGTAGTAATATGATATCTGATAAAGAACAGCTCAGAGATATCTCAAGTATTGGTAAGGATGTTGATATCTGCTAAAAAAAACCATTTTAGAGATTTATTTACAAGTTTAATGAGTATAATGTGCATAAAATGTTCATGTGGCTGGTGAATCTTATAGACATTTCAATTCATATGGTCAATTGAAACATGCATTACAGTGATAGATAATTGTTATAAACACTAACATTTTTTATTTATTTCACACTGATTACACACATCATGCACATTTCATATTGATTACCAAGATTAATTGCAAGTAGAAAGTTTTTGTTTAATTTTTTGTTTCGCTAATTTTGCATTAAAAATGAATTCATCATACTATTTCATTGTGTTAGTTAGATTTTATCATATCCCATGTGTGTTAAAGAGGCATGACAACCAATACCTCAGTCTCTGTATATATTTTATTAATGCAAACAACATTATTTTATTTTAGGTTTAAAGACAGTGATCAGTGAGTTGCCTCCCTCTTCTACTGCACTAGCCTCCAGTATATGTAAAAAGATAACAGGCAGACTTACCAGTGCTATTTCTAAAGTGAGTTAGCTCCCTTTCTATATCTACTATGGGTTATGTTGATGGAGGTCTTCTATTTCATGTTTTCTCTTCTATTTCTTTAAACTTAACACAGTTGATATTTTTGTAATGATAAACTGTAAATCTATAAAACCAACATCAGAGTACAAAGTAATCTTTAACCTATTTTTTTTTTCATGTTTTGTGGCAAACTTTTTGTCATTGATTGACATTAATGTCATGAGTTATGAAAGCAAAGATAATGGAAATTATAAAATGGGATTTGAAATTGTGTCTTACTGACAATTTTTTTTTTAGAAACCCTGTTTGACTTGTAATTGCAGTATTGATATTCTCTTAATATGACATGTGTATAATTCAGCATGTAAGAAAGTTTTTAAAGTTTCCATACTTGAATGTTAATCAAATGTATGTTGAAAAGTATTTAAAGGATACACATCTAATAACCATACGTACTATTGTAGCCTTGATACACATCTAATAACCATACGTACTATTGTAGCCTTGATACACATCTAATAACCATACGTACTATTGTAGCCTTGATACACATCTAATAACCATACGTACTATTGTAGCCTTGATACACATCTAATAACCATACGTACTATTGTAGCCTTGATACACATCTAATAACCATACGTACTATTGTAGCCTTGATACACATCTAATAACCATACATACTATTGTAGCCTTGATACACATCTAATAACCATATGTACTATTGTAGCCTTGATACACATCTAATAACCATATGTACTATTGTAGCAAGAAGATATGTCAGTACAATTAGAAGCCTTAGACATACTAGGGGATTTGTTGAGTAGATTTGGAGGTGAGTACAAAAGGCCTTCATCAGGATTTTTCTTATTATAACAGGAAAAATCATTTGATATTAATGATTCAGTTCCAAGTTTTTGAAAAAATTTGATGCAAATCATGCAACACAATAAAAATACCATGAAGGTTAACATCAACAGTGTCTTTTAAAAACATTCATTAGATATAACTACAGTAAAACCTTCATTAAAATGTCACCAACAGGAGAAAAGAAATACCTTTTACTACAGCCTTACAATAATGAAGGTGTCCCAACAAGACAGGTGTTTTCTTTGGAAAAAAAGTTGCCTTTATAGCAGATTTGACTGTATTCCTCTTATAAAAAAATAGTTCTGAAAAGGATTTCACATTTCACCTGCGCAAAATTGATTTTTTCCAAACTATAAAAGATTTAAAATACAGGAAAATATAATTGTCATCAGATGTGATTTTGATCATTGAAAAACGTTATAAATGTGTAATTTAAATAAATCATTATCTTGATTTGCATAGGGGTTGATTTCTACATTCTACCTAACACAATTGTTTAATCATGTCTTTTATTTTTAGGTTTGTTGATCAGTTTCCATCCTAGTATTATGCAATCTCTGTTGCCACAGTTATCTAGTCCCAGACTGGCTGTCAGGAAGAGGGCAATCATAGCATTAGGTTAGTCACAAAATAAAACAGTTTATACTGCACCTAGTTGTGTTTATTTCCAGGGTTCTCACTAAGGTGAGTCCATGAGTCCTGGACTCATCAAAATCTGTGTGGACTCACCATTTTCAAAACTGGTGAGTCCACAGATGCATCAAGATTGAAATATTTTGTATAACCTGAACACAGTTAAACACAAATATCATCATTTTATAGCAAAAGTTTAAAAGTGATCTGAATTTGATTTGATTTCATTGCTCTGTTAGGAAATGGAGACTAAAATATTACTTTATATTGCAATAAAATATTTTCTTCTTATCATACCTAAAAATGATGAGTCCCTGGTCTCACCTTCAAAAATCCTTAGCGAGAACCCTGATTTCCTAAATATAGTAACACAGATATATGTTGTGTAATGTCAATTTCATCATGGACCGTTTTTTCCACAATCAGGGGTCATTAAGGGATGAAAAAAAGTTTGAAATTAGTTTTAAAATTTAAATAGCTATCAATGTATTAATTTAAGTTGCAGTACATAAAAGCAATATTAGGTCAATGTCTGAAAACTATAAACTTTTTTGTATTCGGCGCAAAACTATTGAAGGACTCGGTAGAACCTCGTTCTTCCCCAGTTTCTCAGCCTCATACAAAAAAGTTTATATTTTTTTTCATTGACCTTATATTGTTTATATACTCCACTGTGTATTTTAAAATTAAATTGTTTTCTGAAACAAACACCAAGCTTACGCTCAGTGTAAAATATTGACCAATATAATGTCTACCCACGTTAAGATAAACATAGAGACTGACATGAAGGAATTATTTCTTAAGTTATTACATTGAAACAGATGCTAGAAAAAATATTTACACAGCTGGTTGTGTTTAAAGATACATGTAGATTTTTCTTAGAAACATAAGTTGAAAAAATATTTTACTTCAAAACAAACATCAAAAGAAATATTTTACTCATTTGCAGATATTAAAAGAAAGATTTAACTCAGAAACAGATATCAAAATAAATATTTTTTAATCAGTTTCAGATGTATATAACCAATTAATTCTTTTTTTCTAATTTACAGGTTACTTAGTTATGAGTTGTAACAACACATTGTTTTTCGAGTTGATAGAATTTTTACTGACAGAGTTGAATAAAAATACCTCAACATCCACAACTAGAACATTCATACAGTGTGTTGGAGCTATCAGGTATTGTAAAAAACATAAAAATCAAATGGTTTCCTTCTTTTCCTCTGTCTTCTGCTGTTCATTCAAATTAAATCTCAGAATTTTGTTAAAACTTTAATTTTTGGAATGTCTACTTCAAATAGTAGACACAGGATCATCATGCTCATCTGTAAGTTCTTTCTATTTTCTTACACCATGGAAGAGTGACAATATTGACCTCAGATTGACGGTTTATTTTTTATTTACCTTATTCATTCTATTATACAAAAGACAAGATACAAACCAGCTTTTAAAAGCACAAAATATGTTTTCAACTTTATCTAAACAGATGGTCTTCATTTAGCAGTGTAAGGTCTATTGTATATTAAAAAAGATGTGTGTGAGGGTATTGCATTATTTCTTTGATCACACATATCTCGAAAAATGTATTGAAACTTTAACACTACTGAAAACCAACTTATTTTTTTCGCGAGCGATTTATTTTTGCTACTTTCCCGAGTAAAAAAATAATGCAAATATAAATCGCTCGAAAATATAAAACTTGGATCTTTCCTCATTAAACTACATCATAAAATTTTGAAAATTGCAAAATTAAATAGCCGCGAAGTGGACTTGAAAGGATAAAACGCGAAATAAAGTGTCCGCGAAAATATGTTGGTTTACAGTATATGAATTTATTTAATACTTACAGTCGACAGGCAGGTCACAGATTTGGGGAACATTTAGAAAAGATTGTGCCACCTATTATGAAGTTTTGTCAAGAAGAAGATGATGAACTGAGAGAGTACTGTCTCCAAGCTTTTGAATCTTTTGTCAGAAGATGTCCTAAAGAAATATCATCATTTGTAACAAATGTTAGTTATTTTATGTTTATTAATGGAACAGATATATATATTAAGTTATCATAAGAGAGAGACATCAAATGATTTTTTATCAATTTAGAAAATTTCCACAACAGAATCTTTACAGTTATATGATTATTGACTTCAGTTAACAGAAAATACTTAATATATATCTTTTAAGTCCATACAAGTAAAAAATGCTTAAAAATATAATTTTATTTAAAAGTTCAAAGAAGTACAAATTTGGCTTGACAAACTACAAAAAAAGAGAATACTAGAAAAACTAGTACCAATGATAAATTAATGAATACACAGTATAGAAACTTAAGATTTTACCTTTTGAAAGAAATGGGAGTAAAAAATAACTGCATGTTAAACAGAATAACAATCTTAAGTTCACACAAAAAAAAACATTGTGAAAATAACTGGATTGTTGTGATTGCTGTTTGTTAATTTCAAACTTGTCAAATGATTAATTGTAAGGTCTAGGGCAATCATTCTGAAATATATAATGAGGGTTATTTTAGGTCACATTTGCAGTGATTTATATTTGCACTATTTTTGAAGTAGCAAAAATGAAGAACTTGAGAAAAATTAGTTTAGTTGTAATTAATTGATGTGTTATTCCTGATTTCAGATTATAAAGACATGTCTGAAGTACATCTGTCATGACCCTAACTATAATTACGATGATGACGATGATGGGTTTGGTGATGAAGCTATGGATGCTGAAGATGATGACGAAGATGAGTAAGTCTGACCTTTTGACTTTTAAACTTAGATGTCATGGATATTGAAAAACATGTCATATTTTATCTGTTAAAAGTGCGACTAGGACTATTTTAAGTGCAGATGTAAACGTTGATCACATTAGAAGTATTTTTGTCAATGAAAATCAAGAAGATACATGAAAGCACTAAGAAGAAAATTATTTACATTTTTGAAATTCAATCCATGAGTCATTCTAGCCATATCAACTAGTGATAGTTATTAACATGGTATGGTGTGTTCAAGCAAGGTTATTCTTTATATTTCTGTGTTTTATAATATTAGGCAGGTGCTACCTGATGAGTTCCAGAAAGTGATTGGTTTTTGACTAGTGGATTTTTTTACTTTCAGCAACAATTTTATCAGACTCATCAGATGCTTGCAGCCCACTTCAATGTCAACTTTTTCTACCCCATAAAATATTTTGATATATCTATGTGTTATTTATGAACAAGAAAATCCAAAAGATTATTTTGATTTTTATTTACTTAATTTTTAAAAAAGTTTCTGGCATTTTTGCCCAATTTTATATGTCAAGTTTCATCACTACTATGTGTGTGATAGGATTTCAGGACCATACTACAGACCTTATTGCACAACCCATTTTCCATTTCAATATTTTCATGGCCATAATACAGATGAAATCTACTTTTCTACAATTTTAGTCACCTTTATGGAGCTTATAATCTGTGAAATCATTTAATGTAATTTATCAAAATCTTGCGTTATTTTGAAATGTTTTTACAGACTTGCCAGGTTAAGTGATTGAAGTAATTTTTAATAACCTTGTTTTATGTGTATTGGATATTTCATTTAAACTAAAGACCTCCATGAACAAGAACAACCACAGAAATCCATTTTTACCACCAACCTTGCAATTGTTGCATTAATGTCATTTGCAATTCGGTTGCTGTCTTACTGAAGCATACCTTCATTTCTTTGTATTCATATGTTGTTAACAAACTGATAAAAACCAATTGAATTTGGGTTATAAAGATTGTTTGAGGTGCCTTAAATTTGTTTAAAATCTATTATACGAAATAATCCTCTCACTTTTGTTTTTGCAAAAATTGTTGACTATATTTATTGTTCTTTCAGAAGTTTCATTTATTTAGTGTTTTAGATTTGTTTATTTTGTTATAAATATTAGTATTGTACTACCAAATGTTTTTGATATCATTGTAAATGATCATGTGATTTGTTAATGCCTGTAAACAATATTGGCAGTATATATAGCAGGGATGGGGTAATTGAAAATGTAATGGTAATTAAGTGTAATGCATTACAATTTTCCATGTAATTGAATGTAATGTGTAATTGAGCATTTTTTTAATTACATGTAATGGTAATTTAATTAATTACATTGAAAAAAGCATTTTTATTTCTTTATTTATATTATGTTTTATTTAAATGATTTCATTTCTGAGATGTCAAAATACCCCTTAATGTATTGGCAAGTAATTATGAACAAATTCCCTCTCCTATCAACACATCTTCTTATCATGGAACTTCCATGTTCTGATCAAGCAATATCTGCCACATAAGCTCCTGTAGAAAAACTTTAGAATCGCTGTCAAAGTGTTCAGACAAAAGATATGCAGACTGACAAAACATTAAAATTACTAATGATTATCAAATGCAACGCTTCAACTATGCTTATCGGTACGTCATGCATATTTTACACATGGATTTTATATACATGTATAATATTGTTAAAAAAATATTATGATAAAATGTAATGTGTAATTTAATTAATTACTTTAGTAAAGTAATTGTAATTTAATTAATTACATTTCAAAAACTGTGTAATGTGTAATTAGTGTAATTGATCATTTTTGCAATGTAATGTGTAATTTAATTAATTACATTCCAATGTAATTGACCCCAAGTCTGATATATAGGTAACAACCATTTCAGTTTTCTTATCCTTATTTAACCCGTAATTAATAAGATATTCCATTTGCAATGTGAAAAAGATGTTGAAATATATAAGAATTTTTTTGAAAATTTAAATGTATAAACTTTGATTACTTTTTAATATTTTAATTTTGGATGTAACACATCTTCTGATTGGCTGACATTGTTTTGTTTATCAGCTCAGACACAATTTTGTCATGTAACTGATGTCATCAACATTTTTCATGATTTACTCCCGTTTAAAATGGGATGAACGGGTTATTCAGTGTGCAACTCATTTTTGATGTTATTTCTTCATAAACAGAAAATGTTTTACAGTCATTTCTTTAATATATTTTCCATATTTATAGGGAAGGTGATGAGGAGTATAGTGATGATGATGACATGAGTTGGAAAGTCAGACGTGCTGCTGCTAAATGTTTGGATGCTGTCATTGCTACTAGACATGAAATGTTGATGGAATTCTACAAAACTGTGTCTCCAGCTCTCATTACACGGTTTAAAGGTGAGGAGTTATACAAAACTGTCACCATGTTAAATGGCTAGGTTACTTTTATATTTGATTTTTTTTTATCTTTGCTATCAGGAAAAGTTAACTCTAGCATTGTCTAGTTTAAAAAAAAAACCAGAATTTTACTAAGTTATCTCCCCTGATAAACTACTACAAAGAAATCCATATTATATTTGAATGAAGGCTGACATCTATCTAATGGTTATTGGTGTTAATTTTACATTGGCTTGAATTCATGATTTACTACTCTCCCAGAAAATTTTGTTTGCCATCATTTTTGCAATTTTGAAAAATGAACATCAAATGTGAGAGTCAATTTTTTGAGATTTGAAAAAATTCTGCATACAAAAATTTATAAAAGATATCTAATATGAGTTCTATTGCAATAGTCTACCAGTCACATTATTCTTATTTTCTGAATTTACAGTAGCTCTCATTATTGATAAATTTAATTATTACATTGGTTGCAATGAATTACATTAATTTCCCAGTGAAATAAAAACTGATAATTTCACATTCATGTGGTTATTTCACTTCTCTGACCTCATACAACAATAGAAGTTGTCAAGACGTTGATAACATCAGATCAAAACAAATTGTGAATGCATAGAAAAAGATATAGTTCCTTACATTTTGTACTTCAATTTCATAAAAAAAAAAAGCCATTTGCCAATGTATTAAAAAGAATAACTATTCGAAGAATTCAAATATCGAAAAATATTCAACTCTTGACCAAACAACACTGATAATTAACTCATGCGCTGCGTGCATTCATGAATTAATGTGTTGTTCGGTCTGACACTCATTGAATATTTTTCTCTATTTAGCTATAAATAATAAGATTTGTTCCTTTAAATTTGACAGAGAGAGAAGAGAATGTAAAAGCTGATATTTTCCATGCCTATATCACACTATTAAGACAGACTAGACCTACTGTAACCTCTGACCCTGATGCTATGGATCAAGATGGAGGGTAATATTTTACAGTTAAACCTGTACTCCTTTAAACTAGAGAAAATTGAACTCTCAAAAGGGGTGACCTTTGAATGTAGGCCTTGTAGTCATGGCAGTAAAATAATTAAAAAAAATTGAGCAATAATTGAAATTAACCATAATGGCCAGGTATGACATGATTATGCTTCAGTGCATTTTTCTAAAGAACTACAAATCAGGCTCTCTGTTATTTGGATGTGAGCATGTTTCACCTTGTTTTTTCTTTTAGATCCTTCACTTTAATATCAACACCCTATTTACTGAATACTTCTATCATAAGTGAGCAATATCTCATAGTCAAACTTGTAATTTTCTGTTTTTAGACCAGTTTCCATGTTACAAAATCAGGTACCAGATATAATCAAAGCCATACACAAACAGTTAAAGGAAAAGAGCGTCAAGACAAGACAGGGATGCTTCAGTTTACTAACAGAATTAGTTGTCGTCTTACCTGGTGCCCTAACAGATCACCTACAGGCATTAGTTCCAGGGATACAGTATTCTCTAGGGTATGTTTATATTTTTGTGCTGTAACAGGTCACTTGCAGTAAGTAGCTGTAGGTGATATGAGATACAATATTCTCTTTGTTTCTATTTTGCAAAATGTACTTTTGTACTCAAATGACCTGACCCACCAACTTGGGTATAATTTGAAAGATAGTTTAGTTTTGTCAAAATTTGAATGAAATTTAAAACTTATTTATGCTTCTCTGTCCAATATACCTTTTATCAAATAAAAAATGACAGCAACAATATAGCCAATATGCTGACAAAGGTGTTAAACAACAATTATCAATCAATCAAATCACTATATGCAAGGTAGGAATTTAAATTTGAGTTTAAAATAATATGGTTTAAAGATTTAATGCAATAAATAGGATTATTGAAACATTGAAATTTCTGAATAAACAGCAATCTGTTTGATGCAAATGCAGGTTTATAAAAATAGTTATCAAAGATGAGCATAAAAAGGTTGGAAGTTTTATTTCATATTTCAAGATGCATTATTTTTTCAGGGATAAAAACTCCAGTTCAAACATGAAGATAGACACATTGTCTTTCCTGAACTGTATCCTAACTCACCATAGTCCTGTAGTATTCCATCCTCATGTTAAAGTTTTGGTACCAGTAAGTATAAAAACTAAAGACTAAGGTAGAAATTTTATTTTAAGTTTGGTTCATTTATTTAAGGTCAGGTATATACACATGTTATTGGCAAGTATCACAGAACCATTTAGTAAGCATCAGACAATAAAAAAATACATATGTAACCTTTTTCACTTTCAAAGACATGATCCATTACAAAGTTGTCAAATTGATCTATAATTGTATAGAATGCACTTAGAAAGCAGCAATTGGAATCTATTTTATCTTTTTTCAGCCCATAGTACATGCAGTTGGAGATCCATTCTATAAAATAACTTCAGAAGCTTTGCTAGTAACACAGCAGCTAGTCAAGGTCATCAGGCCATTAGGTTAGTAAAATATTTGTGTTATAAGGAGGAGACTTCTGAACATGATATCCACAAATAACTGTGGTGCTATTCATTGTTACCAAAGTTTGAGAAAGTTTTGATCTTTTACTAATAGTTATTCATATAAAAAAGAAGATGTGGTATGATTGCCAATGAGACAACTTTCCACAAGAGACGGAATGACACAATGTACTGTGCAATGGAAATTATGATGTCACAATTACGAAAACTCATGAGACAAGGAAATATGAATAAAAAGAGACATGGGGAATATGTTAATTAAACATCAGCATGAAAACACAAGAATAAAGACATCTAGAGTTCAACATTAGTACTGTGTTTACAATATATCAAACTCTTAAAGAAGCCATAGTCTAAAAGGTTGTGAGTCAGACTTTGTTTTAGCAAAGACTAACCCTCAATGCTAAAAAATCAACTGTTATATGTTTCTATACATGCCAGAATCATTTCAAAACTGTTAATTTTTCTCCCAAATTTCACTGAGGGCTATTCCAGAAAAAAATGTATGGGGGGGTTGGAAGGCACTTTATTTTTATACCCATCACCCACTAAATTACATTTCATCATAGGACAACTACCCATACAATTCATTTTCAGTTTGACCCCACTACCCATATAATTTTAAAAAGTTTAAGCTAGCTTTTTCAAGTTCACAAATTAGCAACAAAAATAATATGCATTTTGATACCAGAAAGTGGCTATACATGTATTGATGACAGTATATATGTTAATAAGTTTTCGATTTCTTAAGTTTTTTTTGCACTTTTGACAATATCAGATATTTGATATAAATTATTGGTGACAAGTTTTTTTTGCGCCTGTCCCAAGTCAGGAGCCTCTGGTCTTTGTTAATCTTGTATTATTTTAATTTTAGTTTCTTGTGTACAATTTGGATATTAGTATGGCGTTCATTATCACTGAACTAGTATATATTTGTTTAGGGGCCAGCTGAAGGACACCTCCGTGTGCGGGATTTTTTCGTTACATTGAAGACCTGTTGGTGACCTTCTGCTGTTGTTTATTCTATGGTCGGGTTGTTGTCTCTTTTATACATTCACCATCTCCATTCTGAATTTTATTTAAAGCTCAACATTTTATATTTTGTCCTGATACTCTTGGCATTAAAAATAACTTTTATTGCAGATGTGTGCATAAATGTGTTTTGTACTAGTCACTGTCAGTGTCATGAAAATAAACAACTATATATCTATATATAAAACTATCATATTGCATTTATTATTTAAAACAGTGTTTGAGTAACCTCTTAATGTTTTTAGTATTGCTGTTGTCTGATGTGATTTCTTTAAAAGCTGTGGTATATATTAATTTTCATTAATTTCAAATGATTTAAGTGGTGTGGACCTTCTGCTCAAGGATTTGAGAAATATTCAATTCAACTTTTATAAATTATTCTACTTGTGTTTTTAAATATTAAAATAGTCCTCTTGGTCTTTTGTGGATAGTTGTCTCATTGGCAATCATACCACATCTTCTTTTTTATACTTTGAAGCATCTGTGAGTGCAGAAATATTTTTAACTACATGTACAGGTGGAACACTGTAACAGAATATGACCCATCATAAAGAGAGGCAGGCAATAAATTCCAAAAGGGTCAATCAAACTCAAATGTGGAAAAAATAGCTGTGCCAAGCCAATGCAAATAAAGAAAACAAAATGTAAAAAGATATGAACAGAAATCCACATATAACACAACTAGAAAATGGCAACAGAGCAACATGTACCCCAAAAACATTGTTATCTCAGGTGCTTTGGAAGGGTAAGATCCTGTCCAACATGTGGCATCTGTCATATTGTTCATTATACTGTATGTATAAATTCAGTTACAAGTCTCATATGGAGGAGTTGGGTTTGCACACTATAAGTTATCTCCCCTACTAGGATGCATTGGACAGGATTAATTTGCCAGATGCACATCTTCAGGTGGTATAAGACAAATGCAAAGTTTAATTGATCATATATAGTTAAAGAATGGTACTTAAAAGCTTACATTCAGCACAAACAGTCCAAAGCACTGGGTGATTACTATAATTATGCATTCAAATATAAAAAAGATGTGGTATGATTGCCAATGAGACAACTATCCAAAAAAGTACAAAATGACACAGACATTAACACTTGTAGGTCACCGTAGGGCCCTCAACAATGAGAAAAGGCCATACCGCATAGTCAGCTATAAAAGGCCCAGATAAGACAATGTAAAACAATTCAAACGATAAAAACTAACAGGCTTATTTATTTAAAAAAATGAACGAAAAAGAACTTATGCTGACAATTAAAGTTTGGTTTTAACAGGTTTTTTTGTAAAATTGTGAAAGCCATCAAGATGAAAAGCAGCAATAAAACAATTACCTTTTTTATCTGGTAAACATCATCATCATTTAACATGTGTATTGTAAACCTATGTAAATAAACCCATGAAACCTTATTTTCTGCTGTCAGATGTTAAATAATGTTGGATATTGTGTTAAACAAATTTATTCAAATAAGTCATCTTCTTTAAGATTTCTATTTTCTAGCTCCTTGTCTTCTAATTTAAGAATGTCAGCTCGATTGTTCTGTTGTCGTGTGTATGAAACATTGAAATTCTCAAGTACTTTTTAAAGTTCTATAACTGTCAACTTTCCTAACAAACGATCTAAGAATGCTTTTTTAATTTCAGTCTTTTTCACTGAATCCTCCTTTTTTTCTTCCTTATTCCTAATGTATGCCCTTATTTCATCAGAGCTGAGAGAACAAACAGCGATAACATCACACTGTTCTGCCATACTGTTTCCATGCGGTAAACAATCTGGTAACCGAACATGTCATATCAGGGAGAACAGTTGAAAAAGAAATTCTGGAAACCAGTTACTACTCTGACACTTTGTATCTCTCTTCCTTTTAGGAGCACAGATATGCATACATAGTTCCATTCGAAACGCTCGGGCATTATCCAACGGATTTAACATGTGCAAAAAGTAAACAAAATCGCAGAATAAAACACTTTTTCTATCGATATTTAAAGGTTCTATCAACTGAAAAAGAGATTTTCTTCTCTTTAGGTACAACCACCCATCTAATTAAGTTATGTAAGAGAACAACTACCCACACAATTTCAATTCCTCCTCCCCCCATCACCCATGCAAAAAAAGATCAACTGCCGTCCAACACCCCCATACATTTTTTTCTGGAATAGCCCTGATTGTAAGCTTGATTTGCTTCTTTAAGTTGCTCTAACCTGACAGAATACAATAATGATGTAACCTCAGGGAAGGTAACCTGTGAAAAAATATATTCTCTATAGTCAAAAAATAATCTAATGAACAGCATAAGGAATATGTAATGCTTTAGATCATATGAATCCTCTTTCTTGCAAAATCATTTATATATTTCGTGTCTTTTTTTGCTATTTTGTTTGATGGCCATTAAGTGGTTGTTTATATTCTTGTTCTTTCGACTTTGGTGGATATATAGGTGTCTTGTTTGGTAATGCACATCTAATAATTACTAACATGACTAATCAGCATCTATTATTTTTTCCAGATGTACAAGTGAGTTTTGATTACAAACCCTATGTAAAAGACTTATACAAATGTACACTGAACAGATTAGTGGCTGCTGATATAGATCAGGAGGTCAAGGAGAGGGCTATTTCTTGTATGTAAGTCAACATTTAATATGAAGAGTTGTGTTTGATAAAGAATAAAGATAGACACTGATTTGAGAGGAATTACCTTGTCAGGTTTTTAATGTCTTCTCCTTTTTGTATCCTCATAAACAATATTTAGTTATTTCAAGCAAAGAAATGTATAATTGAAATATAAATGATACAACAATTATTAAAGGTTTAAATGACTATTTTAAACACATGAAAGATTGAAATTAAAAAATCATGCAGTGCCAAGTAAATGCAAGAATTATATACTTTTTTTCCATTACAGGGGGCAAATGATTTGTAACCTTGGTGACTGTTTATCTGCAGAACTGAAGAATTGTTTACCAATATTCTTAGAGAGATTGAAGAATGAAATAACAAGATTAACTGCTGTAAAGGCTTTAACTATGATAGCAGGGTAATATAAATTTGATATTGACTTATGATAGTAGCTGCAGGCTTTCAACAGCAATGTTTTGGAAGAATTTTTAAATTAGCACTGATCAAATATATTTACTAGAGTTATTCCCCTTGGAAGTAGAAATTAAATGGAGAATGACATTGAAAGCTATTTCATGCCTTTATTTCTTTTAGGATATAGTTGAATTTGTGCATCTTTAGACATTTAAATGCAGTTCTTTCTTTTCGTTTTTAAACTGTTAATATACAAATTGGTATATTCAGAGTTTAGTATGACACCCATTATCTCTGTACTAGTATACATATTTGTTAAGGGGCCAGCTGAAGGACGCCTACGCGTTCAGGAGTTTCTTGCTACATTGAAGACCCATTGGTGGACTTCAGCTGTTGTCTGCTCTATGGTCGGGTTGTTGTCGCTTTGACACATTCCCCATTTCCTTTCTCAATTTTATTTGGTATTATAACATTTATATTATAACCTTTATGGAAGTTTCTACTAAAGCCAAAAAGAAATATTTCTATATTGCCTCCATTGCTCCTGTTTATTTTGGTTTTCATTTTGAATTTTCTGATGAACATTCTTTGTATAAAATTTTGAAATTATTTTTTTTCAGATCTCCATTGAAAATAGATTTAAAACCTATATTAGTAAGTATGTTAAATTGTGTAGAAAAAGGTACACAAACTACAAGTGAAAGGGCAGTTAAAAGAATAAAAAAATAAAACAGTACGAATTAATTATACCTGAAGTTTCAAAGAAGAGGGGTCATATACTGTTGTATATGTCAAGCCATTAGTCACTAATCGCTTTTAAGATTATGAATCAAATACTTTATATCAAGACTTTTTACATTCATAGTCACTTAAGGGGGCTCGCGGGTCTAAATCAAATTTTTTATTTAATATAGGATTTCGCTATATTTTTCTATAAAAGAACTTTATTTTCTTCTATTTTTCTGTTGAACTAATAGGAGAAAAAGCGGTAATATCGAAATAAAAAAAAGAAATAAATTACAGAAATCGTTTAAATTTTACAATTATTTAGTTTATGTACAGCTAATTCGAAAACAACAATAAAAAATATAGGTCACCGATGAGTTAAAAAAGATATTTCAATTTAAATGCCAAAAAATGGCATTTTTGCACCAAAGGGAGATAATTTGGAGCTTTTTCAATGATATCTACAATTTAAATGTCACCTGGGACCAACACAAATTGAGTTTTTAGAATGATTTTTGTACCATATGATAAAGTAACAACTACTAAAGGTAATTAATAAAATTTGTAATGAAAAATAAATGTTAAATTTTTTTCTGAAAATTTTATATCCGCGAGCCTCCTTAAGGAAACCAAGTTTAACACGCATCTTTTTCTTTTCAGGATGAGGGTATACCAATCTTGGCCTCATTTTTAAGGAAAAATCAAAGAGCTTTAAAACTTAGTACATTAACATGCCTGGATGTTTTAGTAAAAAATTATGGTAAGTAAAATTTAAATACTTTTAGTACTTTTCAGTATAAAAAAAATCTGCTAATCATGTTTGCTGTTTAAAAGTTATAAACATGATAGATGTTGATGTTGTCAGTTATTTGCCTCTTGAGTGTATAATGAGAAATAGTTGTATGTTTCATTCATATTTCTGTCTTCGGAAAATAATCAAAAAAAATGTAAGGGATAAAGTATATTTTGTTATTTTATTTTAGGTACAGCATTATCATCTGGTATGATATATGAAGTCATGAAGGAAATGCCTATACTTATCAGTGAAAATGATCTTCATGTTTCTCAGGTAAAATCTGACTAAAACTTTAGAATACTAAATTAAGTAAATGTAATGCCTATTTCCTTGTCAGTATAAATAATCTCCGTGTTTCACAGGTAAAGGCATGTAATACTGTGATTGTCTATAATTAAGATAGAACTGTTTTGTTCGTTGATGTAACAAAGGAGACTTCTCTTCCTTATTCAGCATGGTGATATATTGATTTAATTTGGCGGAATTTTGCAATGTTTTTTAGAAGATTATAATTAGTCTTTAATACAAATTTCTAAGATCAATGGCAATTTCTAATTCTAGGAAGGTTGAAGGCAATTTGAATAAATTATCATGTTTTCATACACTGATTTGCATGAGAAAATCTGTCCCTTGGAGTTCGAGTTTTAAAATTTGAACAAGCGAAGTAACTCAATTTACTTATAGCATATTTTATTACTATGAATATAATAGATTTAACGTTTTTATCTTATAAAGTAAATAGCCTCTGTTTAAACTTTCCTTACAGACTTTATGGTATCCTTGTTACAGAAATATTTAATCAAATTAAAGATGAAGCTTAAACTTCCATCTTGCATTCTTTCTTAAATGTCTTTGTTCTTAAAATTTTTACATCTTGAAAAAGAGAGTGGGAAGTACCGAGAGGGATAGTCAAACTCATAAGTTGTGAACTAAAGTGACAATGCATAGCAATAGCAGGGGGGAAACAACCAAAAGACAAACAACATCATTTAAAATAAAATAAATTTAAAACTGAGATACTGTAACCCCGCCAAAAACAGGTGGGTGTACTCATAGGAAGAGTAAGCAGATTAGGCCAAAAAAAAATATATGTCTGTTTCCTGTTTCCCGACCGACCCTGACTCAAACCCCCCGACCCTAGATCTTTTTATTCAAATCCGGAAAAAAATCTTTTCCGGTCTGGAAAAATCCATTTCCGGCCCGATCCAGATCCGTATTTTACTATGCCCAAACAATCAAAATGGCTGCTCCCAGCACAAATGTGCTACAATTAAGGTTTAAAAAATGTCAGCACTGGGAGGATTATTCAATTAAAGCTTCTTTAAAGGGATTAAATCATTTTGGGGTGCAGGACCCTAACCAAACATGACATGTAACCGACTGCAAATCTGACAGGGAGTGCAAAAATTAAAAAAAAAAAAAAAAAAAAAAAAAAATCCCGACCTACCGACCCTGATTTATTTGCCTTGGAAGCAGGAAACAGACATATATTTTTTTTTGGCCTTATGCCCCACATTTGAAACTCAAAATATGTAAATATTGAAAAATTTAAAAGATTTCCAGTTAACTCCTACTTGTATTTTTATGGCATGGTGTTATAATACATGTACATGTATAAAATCATTGACACATTTTTTTCAGTAATTAATTGCATTCTAGCCATTTCATGCTGATAGTAAGTTTGGCAAGTATCAATCATTCATTCAATTTGTAAATTGGGTTTCTACTTTGTATATGCTTCATGTTTGTTAGGGAAAAATAAGTTCATAAAAAATTAAAACATTGCCCAGTTTTATGTATCTGTATATTTGTTTTTTTCAGCTTTCCCTACATTTGTTGACCTCCATATCTAAGATACACAAGTCTTGTATGGCGACCATACCCAATGAAATATTACCACAGATCTTAGTACTGATCCAGTCCCCACTTCTACAAGGAGGAGCTTTGAATGCTCTATTGGAGTTCTTCCAGGCTTTAGTAGCTACTGGACTACCTAAACTTGGTTTTAAAGATCTTCTACAGGTAGGTATTGAATGCTCTATTGGAGTTCTTCCAGGCTTTAGTAGCTACAGGACTACCTAAACTTGGTTTTAAAGACTTGCTGCAGGTTGGTAAAGATTGCTGAAGATTTCACCTCTGAAGACTTAACCTTGATTACCTTTTAAGCTATGACCTCTAAATGACCTTAAACAAATTTGATTGAAATGGAACATTTTGTATCTTGATGCAACAGCCTTTGTGACTACATTAAATATTGAATGATTAGAATTTGAATCAACCACATTACAGACATTGATAACAAATGAAATGGTATATTCAATAAACTGACAATTGAAATAAGTTAAAGTGTTAAATTTTTTCGAAGATTGGAAATTTTGATTAGCACTTGTTTTAACCTTGTTATTATTTTGTTTTCCAGATGTTAATAAACCCAGTGTATAACCCTACACAACAGACGTCCAGTAACATATTTGCTGTCCACCGACAAGCTTTCCATTCTATAGCTAAGTCTGTAGCAGCCCTGACAGTTAAAAGTTCCTCAGACTCCACCAGTGTGGTAAACCAGTTTGTTAAAGATGTAAAGGTTGGTATTATCTCTTAGTCATGTTTAAGACGAAATATTAAGCAGTTTATTTTTCACAAATTCTTGTTCGAGTCTCTGGTATTTCTTACACAAACATGCATGTTCATGTAGGGCAAATTTTAGAAATAAGCAACACAGAAATCCTTCTTGAAAATTGCTGACATGTACATGTAAGTATAGTGTTAATAATTAAAGCACACTAAAGTGAGATAATATTACATTGTATATTCATTCTTAAGTTTTTACATATCACAGTTTCATAGTACTGCAATGTACTGTAGATTCATTTATATTCATTGGTACACATTTTTGTTTTCATGGATATCTGATTTTGTGGTTTTTCAAAAGTTTGTATACAAGCCTATTGACAACTTTACTTTGTACTTATTTTTATTTTAGAATGCCAAATCATCAGATTCAGTGAAACTGTTTTCTTTGTTGGCTTTAGGAGAAATAGGAAGGCATATGTAAGTATTCTAACTATATGTCTGGAAGCAAAAATACATGTTCTGGACAACAGGAATTTAAATTAAACACAATAATAAAGTCTTGTTATAGTGGTCATAAGGGATTAAGGTAGGGGAAAATAAGATTGCCACTGAAATTTTTTTAAGATGTCACAAAATTTAATGTCATCATTCTGACCAGAGATGGCTGTGTTCTTATACATTCCCACAGCCAAATAGACGCCCAACTTTGCAAGCTTAAGGGTTTTACTAACTGACTAATGGTGTTAAGGAGACCAAAGTGACCATACTTCTTACACCTGGGTCAATGAATTGAATGCCATACAGTTTATGTATATTACATTATTTGAGTAAAGTGTTCTGAGATAAAAATTAACTACTTCAATACAATCATTTATGTAGAAGTCAAAGCTGATATATTTTACTACTAGAGATAAACAATCTTCAAGACAAATAATCATGATGTCCCAGATTATAAAATTCTACATTGATATATTTGCAGAGATTTAAGTTCTCATGGAGAAATACAGATGGTAATTCTAGAATCGTTCTCGTCTCAGAGTGAAGAGGTGAAATCTGCTGCTTCATATGCTCTCGGTAAGTTATTATGAATTTTACTCAATAAAGGAAGACATATTGTTTTATTTATTTTTTTGGTTTTTCTTTAGTTTCTTGTTTTCATACAGTTGTTTGAGCCAAAACGCTTTTCCTTTAATTTAGCAACTTCGATCTCAAGGCCATAAAAATTGACATTTTCAAGTCAGATATTCCTGAAGTAAAATGAATAAGAAATGGATAGATATATGTATGATTTATCTATTGGAAAACTTATCTATTATGATTTCTCTATATGAACTGTGCTCTGAAGTCCTACGGCTGGAACAAGTCCCTAAAAAAGGCTGCCAGACTAGATTTTAAGACTTAATTCACAGGGGTGTCAAATTTATGAACAATAAAGTTAACCACTTTGGATAAGAAAACTAAATATAAACATCAAAACTTAATTGATAAGATACAATGTTATTTACAATTTCATAAATGATTCAAATTAACAACAAAACTGGAGATTGGCTTGTCAAGCCTATTTGTTCAAATATCTAATGTTTTTTTTTGAAGGAGTAGATTCATTGAGTATAAAATGTTCATGAAATCTACTTTATTGCAGGAAATGTCAGTGTTGGAAACATGCCAAAATTTTTACCTTTTGTGTTGAAAGAAATAGAAAATCAACCGAAACGACAATACTTGCTGTTACATTCTCTTAAAGAGGTATGTCTGATTTTTAAACCGCCATTCCTCCCCTCTTGAAATATTTTGTATAAGTGTTAAAGTAGTTTGAAGATAGAATGAAAGAGAAAGTAATCAATGTATTTAAACCAAAATAGACATTTTGAGGTCACAATTTCACAAAGTAGGAAAAGTGCCCATACTGTGTGTGTATCTCTAATTGCATGGTTTGATTCACAAACCTGCAACTTGGTGCTAAATGTTAACACATTTATGTAAAGTTGTATCTTGCTGAATATTATTATCTCGATTTGGAATTTTATTTTCCCTTTTAAAATTCTTTTACATTTTATTATTCTTGGACCTTTTTATAGCTTAGTATACAGTTTGTGTTTTGCTTATTGTTGAAGATAGAAAGTCACCAGGGCTTATTTATATCTTAGTCCAAATTGCTGTTTGGTCTTTTAGTGTGTAGTTGACTCATTGGTAATATCATTCCACAACTTATTCTTATTCCCCTGCCACAGTCAATGTGCATTAAGTATTTAAATTGAGAATGGAAATGGGGAATGTGTCAAAGAGACAACAACCCAACCATAGAACAGACAATAGCAGAAGGTCACCAATAGATCTTCAATGCAGCGAGAAACTCCCGCACCCAGAGGCTTCCTTCAGCTGGCCCCTAAACATATATTATACTAGTTCAGTGATAATGGATGTCATACTAAACTCTAAATTATACACAAGAAACAAAAATGAGGCGGGGTTAAACATGTTTTTGGAGATCTCAACCCTCCCCCTATACCTTTAGCCAATGTAGAAAAGTAAACGCATAACAATACGCACAGTAAAATTACCCTTGTTTCTGTGTACATAAGTCCTGAAATTGGTTTCCAATCTGTAACATAAATTTGCCTCAACCAAATGTTTTAAAACTTTTACACAATGCTAATTACCACAGAACGCAGCTCAGGTTTGTACAATTATATGCAAGCAGGGGCATCATTTGTGTCTAATGGATGCAACGTCATTTATTAATATATATATTTATGCTTATGTTTACAGATAATAAGCTGTGAGTCGTCGTCAGCAGGTGGAGTAGATACACTTAAAACATATGTAATGACTATTTGGTAAGTAATGCTGTTCCTTAGATAACCTTAAGAATATGATACTAAGGGACTAACTAAAAACCCAATTAGACAAATAAATACAAAGAACACCATGGCCAAAAACAAAAATGAGGAAAAGAAAAAAAACTTGCATGCAAGTGTAATACTTTTACACAGTGTACTGTCATAATAATTCCTGGATAATATCAGCATTCCTGGCCTTTTCCTTTCAAATCAACAAAAACTTCCAATGTTGATTTTGATATTTACTGTCAACATATTTAATGACACCTTTCACATTTAAAGCAATACGAATTCTTCTCTTGTTTTAAAATATCGATAGAAGGACAAAGGCCACAGTTAACTTACAATTGAGAAACAAGATCTCCAACAAAAGCACGGTTGAAAGGAGATTTTCTACAAGGTTAATTAAGCAGTTCTGTTTCCACTGGTCACAGCCCTTTTGTAAAGGTGTGTTTACACACTACACAGGTCGATTTTTATTTCAATTTTCATTTGTATTGGTTGAGTCCCTAGAGAGTACCACTGTTAAATGTATGTGCCTGTTATTCTGATTTTGGTTAAGTAAGCTAGAGTAACAGAAGAAAACCAACTGGTTTATGAATTTGACTGTTATCTTTTTACTATTTCAGGAATATGTTGTTCCATCACTGTGAATGTCCTGAGGAGGGGACCAGGAATGTGGTATCTGAATGTCTGGGTAAACTAACCCTTATAGATCCTGCCAACTTACTCTCCAACCTGAAACAACATCTCAATTCTCAGTCAGCTTTAACAAGATCTACGGTCGTCACAGCAATCAAATTCACTATATCAGATCAGGTACGTAGCTTTGTTCAGGCATTGGTTATTATGAAGTATTTCATTATCCTGTATCAGGTATAAGAATGGTATTTGAAAAAAACAAACAAACCACAGTGGATCTGAACCATTTTAAGTGTTAGTAGTTATATTATGTGGATATCTCCAACTTATTTAGCACATTAAGGATTTTTGCTAATCATGTTTTTTAACATTTTGTCAGATTTTTGGATTTTTATTGTCAGTGTAATGCACACAAACCCCTAATAATTTTATTACATATAGTTTAAAAAGTCACTTTTAAAAATTTCATAAAATTTATAAAACATGAATTGCTGATATTTTTTTATTTTTTTATTTTTTTTTTATGCCCCACCTACGATACCTATGATAGTAGAGGGGCATTATGTTTTCTGGTCTGTACGTCCGTTCCTCCGTCTGTCTGATCGTTCGTCCTGCTTCAGGTTAAAAGTTTTTGGCCAATGAAGTTGAAGTCAAATCAACTTGAAACTTAGTACACATATTCCTCATGATATGATCTTTCTAATTTTAATGCCAAATAAAAGTTTTAACCCCAATTTCACGGTCCACTGAACATAGAAAATGATAGTGCGAGTGGGGCATCCATGTACTGGGGACACATTCTTGTTTATAACTAGTTTACCATGTTTACCTCAACCAAATGCTACGAATACAGAAATTATTCTTTGCATATTTTATTGTGACTTTTGAAGAATGGATAGAAATGCAAAAATAATTATTGCAATTTCAGGAAAATCTGCATACAGTTTACTATATACTTTCTGATTTATTTTTCAGCCACAAGGAATAGATGCTTTATTACGCACTTGTATAGGAGATTTCCTTAAGACTTTGCAAGACCCAGATTTAAATGTTCGACGTGTTGCCTTGGTAACATTTAACTCAGCTGCTCACAACAAACCAACTTTAATCCGAGATTTATTAGATAGTGTTTTACCACATTTATATAATGAAACAAAAGTTAGAGTAAGTAAAGAAAATCATAAAGTGATACAAATGTCTGGTAAAGTCATGATAAACTATACATACTGTGTTTAAAAAATCTTTTACAAATGTTGATTCTTACAATACAAAATAACAGATCATGTTTTAAAATCAACCCATATAACAGATAAGAATGTTATATATTTATTATACCCTGCATTATTAAAGTGGGGGTATAATGTTTTATTTCTGTCTGTCTGTTCTATGAATATTTTTCATCGCATCTTTCTCAGGAACTACATCATAATGATTTCTGAAATTTGGTTTCAGACTTAACATAAGTCAGATAACCCTGTGATGCATTTTCAGATTCAACACTCAAAAACTTCCTGGGCAGGCAGTAAGCAGTAGCTCGCAGTTTCACTTGTTATTTCATCATGTCAATTTTTCATGAAATTTTGAGCTGTTGGATTGATCATTATCTTTACACTAAACTTTTATACTAAGTTTACAAATAAAACAATAAAGACAACAACACCCATCAATTACCCCATGGTAAGAGTTTATTCTGGTCGACATGTTTCCCAACAAGAGTGGCGTCTTCAGGACAATATAACACATGAAATCAAACAGTGAAGTACAAATTTTGCGGTTGTGTGGAGGAAGTTTTCACCATTCATCAGTTATGGTTCTTGTGATATTGCCAGGACACAAATAAATGTTAATAAATCTGGTTTGCTGTCCTTGTGACAGCCTCTTGTTTCAATATGCTTTACTAAAGTTCAAGTGGCACCAATCTAAAAAAATGGAAATATTGTATCAAAATAAAAGTTTTTTTTTTTTTTTTTAGAAAGAATTAATCCGAGAAGTGGAGATGGGTCCATTTAAACACACATTAGATGATGGATTAGATATAAGAAAGGTAAGATTTCAGACATGTGACCAGTATATATGTATTCAAAAGGAGAACTGAATCTGTTGCCATGCTAATCATACAAAATACAAGGTATATATTGTCAGCAATTCTTTCCTGTGCTACTTTAACTTATTTATAAACCTTCTCACCTAACATGCCTAACTTATTTATAAACCTTCTCACCTGACTTATTTATAAACCTTCTCACCTTTTTCATTCGTATTTGAAATCAATAAACATCATGAGAACTCTGAAATATTATAGTAAATGAATTATTTAAAAGCCTTTCAAATCCATGAAAAAGGAAATAATTCAGCTTGTTTAATTTTATATCAATTAAAATGATATTTCAAAAACTGTTCATCACAAATACATCCTCACCACATGATAAAGAGCAGTAACTATTTTGAAGCAAGAAAAGTCAGTGTCTGTAAAAACATTGTGTGGCATATATATAAACTAACTGAAAAACTTATAAAAAATATAGAACAATTGTACATATTTGTAGAATAACTATTTAACAATTTAACACCAACATATTAATTCATGAACATATGTAGTGCACTAGTTAATTTTCAGTTTTGGTTTGTGACAAGTTTTGAATTCTTTGAATAACTATTAATTTTATGACATTGACCATGGGCTTTAAAATAGAAAGAACAGAATAAAATACAAGAACCTTCATCTTTTTCTGTGCAGTCCCAATTTGCTTTGATGCAATATCATCAACATTATTGATGTCAAAGGAATTGAAATTGAAATTTTTATTTAACATGGAAATCTTGGTATTTTGTTGCAACCAATGTAATAAATGTTTTTATTATTTACTAATTCTATGTTTCAGGCTGCCTTTGAGTGTATGTACACTTTACTAGATTCCTGTTTAGATAGACTAGATATATTTGAATTCCTGAACCATGTAGAGGATGGTCTAAAAGATCACTACGATATAAAAATGTTGACATACCTTATGTTAGTTAGACTGGCTCATCTGTGTCCTAGTGCTGTTTTACAAAGTATGTATTGTCATATGTCAAAAGTTATCTCATTTTTGTATGGACTACTGTAAATTCAGATATTATTGCATGCATTTATTATTATGATTTTGTCATTTTAGTCTAAAATGCAATTTGTATTTTTTGTGATATAAAGATACACAAAATTTTAAAATGCGAGTTTAAATTACTGTAAATTCAGAAATTATTGCGTTCATTTATTATTGCGATTTTGTCATTTAAAATTAAATGCGATTTTAATTATTACGATTTTGAGAAAAGTCATGCTTAATTCAGTTAAGATATTACAAAATGCGAGTTTTAATTATTGCGTTTACAACTCTGTCGCATTATTCGCAATAATAAAAACCTCGCAATAATTTCTGAATTTACAGTATTGAGATTATGACTGTGTTGCATTTTTCGCAAAAATAAAAACATCGCAATAATTTCTGAATTTACAGTATTCGTATTTTGCTATATTTTATTGGCACTTAATATTTATGGGCTAGTTATAAAATAGAGATTTACAACTTTTTAATATTGTCAAATAAAGTTCAATCAATCCATCGATGTTTATTGCCATTGTTCATTGCAGATATCAGGTGTCTATGGGCACTCTAGTTTTATTGTAACATATTTTTGTGAATTAAGGCCATTGAAAAAAGGTTTAAAAGTTCATTTCATGTTTTTCACATATATTGGAAAACTCTATTCACCTAGTTAATTTCTCAGAAGAATTTTAGATTTTACCTAATTTGGAACAACACAATTTTCAAAAATGGTCAATGACTTATATTTTGATTCGCTTTGTATCATTCAAAGATTATCTATTCCAGCAGGCCAATATTAGATTTTCCTCTTCATGTGAGAGGTGTCGGGTATGCAATATAAATCACTCATGTTCATTTCTTTCGTTGTAGAATTGGACAGATTGGTGGAGCCACTAAGAGCAACATGTACAACAAAGGTCAAAGCTCACTCTGTGAAACAGGAGTTTGAGAAACAAGACGAGTTAAAGAGATCTGCCATGAGAGCTGTAGCAGCATTATTGGCCATAACGGATGCAGGTAAATAGTTGATTCACATATGTTTTAGACTCTTAGACCTTTACTTATTAAAGCGTTTTTCTGTAGTTAAATCTAAAACATGACCAGCACAGTAGTCAGCACTTCTGTGTTGACATAAATTATGGTTGATATGGTCATAATTATAAATTTACTGTTTACAAAACTTTGAAGTTTTTAAAAACTTTGGCTTTTCTACCTCAGGAGTAGATTACCTTATCTGTATTTGGCAAAAGTTTTAAGATTTTTTTAAATTTTCAATGCTCTTCAACTTCATTCTTTTTTGGCATTTTTTTTTTTTTTCGAGCGACTCGGATGAGTCTTTTGTAGATGAAAAACGTGTCTGGTGTAATGCAACATTTAATTTCTGGTATCTATGATGAGTTTATTTTTGTTCTTGTGGTTTACATTATAATAAATAAATTTTGTGTTTTTACTGTCTTCTGATTGGTTAAAATTATTAGTTTTATTGTGAGCCTGCAACTTTTGTTGCAGAAAGCTCGACATAGGTATAGTGATCCAGCGGTGGCGGCGGCGGTGGCGGCGTTAGCTCACTTCTTAAAAGCTTTATATTTTAGAAGGTGTAAGACCTGGATGCTTCATACTTTGTATATAGATGCCTCATGTTACGAAGTTTCCGTCAGTCACATGTCCAATGTCCTTGACCTCATTTTCATGGTTCAGTGACCACTTGAAAAAAAAGTTCAGATTTTTTATAATGTTGAATTCTCTCTTATTATAAGTAATAGGATAACTATATTTGATATGTGCGTACCTTGCAAGGTCCTCATGTCTGTCAGACAGTTTTCACTTGACCTCGATCTCATTTCATGGATCAGTGAACAAGGTTAAGTTTTGGTGGTCAAGTCCATATCTCAGATACTATAAGCAATAGGGCTAGTATATTCCGTGTATGGAAGGACTGTAAGGTGTACATGTCCAACTGGCAGTTGTCATTTGACCTTGACCTCATTTTCATGGTTCAGTGGTTATAGTTAAATTTTTGTGTTTTGGTCTGTTTTTCTCATACTATATGCAATAGGTCTACTATATTTGTTGTATGGAATGATTGTAAGGTGTACCTGTCTAGCAGGCAGATGTCATGTGACCTTGACCTCATTTTCATGGTTCAGTGGTCAAAGTTAAGTTTTTGTGTTTTGGTCTTTTTATCTAATACTATATGCCATAGATCATCTATATTTGGTGTATGGAAATATTTTATGATCTTGATGTCAGCCGCACAGATTTTATTTGACCGTGACCTCATTTTCACGGTTCATTGCACAGTGTTAAGTTTTTGTGTTTTGGTCTATTTTTCTTAAACTATAAGTAATAGGTCAACTATATATGTTGTATAGAAGCATTGTTAGCTGTACATGTCTGCCTGGCATGGTTCATCTGACCTTGACCTCATTTTCAAGGTTCATTGGTCTTTGTTTAGTTATCTTGGTTAATGTTAAGTTTATGTGACAGTTGTATTAAAGCTTAACTTTATACTTAGGACTATCAACATAATATCATTGATTAGTATAGAAGGCGAGACATTTCAGTGTGTGCACTCTTGTTTTCAATGTTGTCAATTTTGATGGCGACACGCCCACTTTGACCGTTGTGTATTCATACGCCAACATGTGTGTACGTTGTTATTGCTAATATAAATATTATAAAAAGTTCTTTGAGCCTTAGTTTTGAAATTTATTTATAATGAATGGCAATAATTTATTTTAATTTTATTGAACCATAAAACTAATTTTTGACTCTTCACATTTTACATAATCCGCTTTGCGGATTATTCAATGTGAAGAGTCAAAAATTAGTTTTATGGTTCAATAAATTCAAAATAGATAATAGCCATTCATTAACACTTTTGCTTCCAATGGCAGAAGAAAGGACTCTCTGATTTGTGATATGTGTCAACATCAAATCAGGTTTCATTTGAGAACCACTTTCAAACAGTGACTCTGAGAATCATCACTTCATGATTAAGTTGCTAATCATTGATAATACAATATAAACACATTTTTGGTTGACCTATACATGAACAATTGCTCTCCTTGAAGGAAACTTAGAAATTTGCCTTTCTTTTTCAGATAAAAGCCCACAGATGAATGAATTCTTGTCATATATCAAATCCAACACTGAGATGGCGGCCATGTTTGAAAGTATTCAGAAAGATGCACAAGCCTCCATTTCAGATTCTATGGTGATGGATACAAGTTGATGTGTTGTCATGGAGATATCATTAAAGTGCTAATTATTGAACTCTGAAGACATTTTTACATGTGAACAAATAGTTTATAAACCTTTGTTTTGCTTTTATCATGTTATGTTAACGAACTTGTTGATGACTGAATGACAATTAATATCAAATAGAACCTCGTTTTGATTCCTTAATATAAATGAGGTAATTAGAACTCATTCAAATGCTGCAAATTTAATTTTGACCTGCCATCTTTTCTGATTTTGGGGGATTTCTCCTAGAGGTGATGACATTGATGATAAAATCGTCCATTATAAAAAATATATACCTGAAAACATCACTTGTACACTCATTCCAAATCAAAGAGTATTAGACACTTTTGATACGTATACATAAAGGCAACAGTAGTATAATGCATTTGGTCATCTTGTGCCTAAAACACAGGTATTTTGAAAAGTTGGCAGGTATCATTTATGAATTAATGAAATGCATGTTTATGCTATATTTATAGTTTGTTTCAACTGTAATATCTACTCTAACTTCATATAATAGAGGATAACAGTCAAAAGTATGTGTTTCCCTTAATGAAAGCTGCATTTCTAAATGAGAAAAAACAAAACCTGCCCATGGTTAATGTACCAATAATTCATTAATTATTGCGTGCATTTATGCTTGCAATTTTGTTCTTTTAGACTAAAATGCTATTTTGATTTTTGCAATGTTAAATTCATATACCGGTAAAAAAAATCAAAATGTGAGTTTAAATTATTGCGATTATAACCCTGTTCCATTTTTCACTATAATAAAAATATTGCAATAATTTCTATATTTACAGTATCTTTTAAGGTACTGTGGCTTTCTCTGCCAACAAAATCTGGCCACCATCATAGCGCCAAAATCACTGAAAGTGGAATTAAACACTAACAAAAATTCGAAATGAGTGTGAAATGATTACAAATTTTAGACATCCTACTGAAGTTTGTAATTAAACCAATAATTGCTTTTCACTTTTTTTGCAAATATTGTATATCTTAAACTCTGTTGCTATCTGAAAGGTCTTAACTTATATTAAATTGTCCAATGGGACAAGAACATTAGGTACAATAAAGTTTTTCAGTTCCTTGTAGGTAAAGTGTGGAACTAATATTTAAATAGGAAAACAAGTTTAAGTCTTACCATGAATCTTGCATAATCATAGCTCATGTTTGCTACAGTGCAACTGTTATATTTTGTATTCAATTGCTTAGATCTATACATCTCAATCTATTTACAATGTAAGAATAGTGTAAATGTTTGCATAACATTATCCCATCGGAACTAGTTTTAATGGACAGGCATTTTTATTAATTTCTTATGTTCAAAGTTAAGATTCCATATGATTTTTGTGAAGTTTTTATTTTGTGAAGGTCAATCCTTGTTTAGTGGTCTTTATAAATCAGTCTGTTATAAGATATTTAAATATACTGTTTGGAAGTGAAATAAAATTTTCAAACAACACATTTATGATTTTATTACAAACCATGATTTTTAAAAAACAGTATATGAAAAAAATATTATAATGTAACAATACATCAATGTTTTAACATCTGCTCTGTTTGACAATAATCACAAAATAGAAGACATAGAAATGCTTATCTGGTGGCAGTTGTGGCCATATTTGTAGGATAAAAAGTAAATTCACAAAAATACTGAACTCCGAGGAAAATACAAAACGGAAAGTCCCTAATCAAATGGCAAAATCAAATGATAAAACACATTAAACGAATGGTCAATAACTGTCATATACCTGACTTGGTACAGGCATTTTTAAATATAGAAATTGGTGGATTGAATCTGGTTTTATAGCGCTATACCTCTCATTTGTATGACAGTGACATCAAATTCCATTAGATCTACAACGATGCATGAACAAAACAAGACATAATATGTAACATTTTCAAAATAGGGGTACAACAGTCATCACTGTGTCACAATCCCAATTAGAACAAAAACAAACATCTAACAAAGAAGCACAAAAAAGCATATATCAAATTAAACAACCATGTTCATTGCTTACTTACTTTTGTATTTTAAATAAATCCATAAACGATTGAAATATTTGAAGTCATGTGACTGAATGGCTAGGTTCACATCAACTCTGGTGTAGAATCGTGTTTGACGTCGAAGTTAAATGTCCTCACAGGTAGAGATGTGAAATAATTTTAAGTATTTTGAAAATTACAGTAGAACAATAACATAATGGGGGATGTTTAAAAATACACAGCCTCGTCATTTGTACTAAAGAAACACAAAAAGTCACACGTACAAAGCACACCAACAAAAATGAAAGATAATACAAACAACACATTGACGGGATGCATAAGTACAAAGCCACGTCAAATGGATATCACCAAAAACAGACCAAACAGTAAAAGTAATATTAATATTAGAACAAAGACAAATAAAAGAACAATATAACACTTTATTAATTTGATATAGATATTTATCAACGAGGTCTTGTTACCTTACGATGAACTTTTTTTAGAAAATGGTCGTGACATTCTTTGACATACTCCTGATTCATCAACTTTTTGCTCAGACACTGCTGACGTTTTATTAAAGTAAAGATGAAATTGATATATTGCTACTAAGTTGGGGGAAATTAATATCGGCTCGTTTGTCATAAATTCTGGTACTAAAATGACTGTTAATGTAAAATTCGAAGTATAAGTCTAAACATGAGGCAGAGAAAGCCGTGTCTGTTGTCTCGTTATCTTCTAGTTCTGTGGGAACCCAATCAGAAAGTACCGATTGCTAATTGAAAGAACATCATCAATAAATCTGAATTGAAATTAAGTAATTTGGCTTCTTTAATCTTTAAGTAAAATTGAGAATGGAAATGCGGAATGCGTCAAAGAGACGACAACCCGACCATAAAACAAGGCAGTGTCTGCGCGTACCCGCATATGGGTACGAATAGTCAAATTGCCGTTCTAGGCTGCACGTACCCACATCCGGTTTTCTATTAAAATGCCATCGGATCGAGAATGAAACGTGAAATATATACGGAAATTATCGATAATATGGGGATTTCGTGTAGAAAGAGTGAAGAGTATGAAAAATAATATTTTCAAATTGTATTTATTAAATAATGATACATAATAAACATTGCAAAATTAAATGCACAATGATGTAAAATGAAACTGTACAGTCCCTGTAAAAGAAAAACATGATAGAAAATAATACTATTATAAAATTTAAATGAAAATTTAAAGAATAACATTTTAATAATTTAAAAATATACCCATATGATATTTTAAAACAATCTTTTAGTAAAATGTAAAACAAAAACTGAATTTTTAAAATATATAAAACTACTAAAATTAAAGCTTGAGTTTATAAAAATTTAAGAAGCAAGTAATAAATCAATTTAAACCAATTATAAAAGATTCATGTAACTGACTAGTTAAGATTTCGAACAAATTTTACATATCCAATATGATTGTTTTGGCACAGTTTCAACCCTGCACATTTCAAATGTTGCCAGTCTAAACAGCAATCACATGCCAACCGAGTCCTGATCGTGTAGGTTTTTTTTACACTTTATACATATCCAGTCGTATGTTTCCCTTCTTTCCGTGATCTTAACTTTTAGTTGTTTCCAAGCTTCAGTGGTAAAATATTTTTCAATGCGCTGGAGGTTTACGTTTTCATCAATTGTATTAAATTTAATGCCTGATAGTTCTGTACAAATCTTTCTAATTCATTAAAAGTCTGAAATGTCTTCCCTACAGTTATAATATCACTCTCTTCCATTTTAAGAATATTTACTAACTGAGAAAACACTGTTCACTTGCCTATATATATGTGTGTATATTTATAAAAATTCTGAGTAGTTTTGATCAATTTATTCACTAATTGCAACAAATTCCGTATATATTTCACGTTTCATTCCCGATCCGACGGCATTTTATTATAAAACCCGATGTGGGTACGTGCAGCCTAGAAAGGCAATTTGACTATTCGTACACACATGCGGGTACGCGCAGACACTGCCATAAAACAAACAACAGCAGAAGTAAGAAGAGGTCGGTAAGGAGATGAGCACAGTTCGTTACCATAGGAATAACGATAATTTGTTGAAAAAGTCCATCCAAATTCAACAAATATATTGTCGATAAGAAACTTCGGCATATTGATCACTTGTTCCTCTGTGTAGCATGTAGTACCCTTTTGTTACCCTAAGTAATAAATTTATAGCGTATGTTACCATTTTTATCTTGAAAGCAATGCGGATTATTTCTTTTAGGCGATTTTTTTTCAATTTCACATTGGGAATGGTGGTATACAGGGTTGAAAAATCAAAAGTTTTGATAGAACTAATTTTAGAAAAAGACCGAGTTTTAGAAATTTCCAGAAGTTCATTAGAAGTTTTAAGAATCCACATATGGTTTATACCACTACGCCAGTAAACAGTTTAACAGTATTTACGAAGACCCTATTTCACTGCGGAGAGAATTTAAGTCAATCTAATGGACAATTATTTAACGGAACATGCAGATGAGCCGACAATGTACCGTTGTTTGTACGGACTTTTGTGAAGCTTAGTTATCCAATACAAACACGGTAAGTTCTCCGAGTTGTTCTTCGATGTGATCTGCATTGAAGCCATGAATGACTTATGATTTGCCAAAATCTCATCCTTGTCAAATGAAATGTTTTTTTTATTTATTCCCAATTCTTTTACAAGACATTCGTAGTAATACGATTCAAACACAGAGACAATATTATTTGAAATTTTGTACGCATGACCAACAACATACTTATGAAGAGATGATAGACATTTCACGGCCTCTTTGTCTCTTAAAACGGACTTCGATCGATCAATCACACAGTGTTTCAACTTATGAATGCGACGTTTTATCAGAGACCTGACTGTTTCTTCTCGTTTAGCCCATGCTCTGGCGTAGGCCTCCTCAATGGAATCCATAATTATTTTGAAAAAATTGTTTCCAATTGATGCGTTGGGATTCTCTAAACGTAGGACCATGAAAAATCACCTTTCGGAGATTTCATGTTGAATTATGTTTAGATCCCCAGTAAGAACATGACCAGATCGGCTGTAATTATAAGGCGAGTAGGAACAGTAACATGTCAGATATGGGATATATCAGGTGCCCAGGATGGATACGCATTGCCACATCATATGTGGCACCCTTTGTGTTGCCCATTTGTTCAAACACTGTGACATGTTCAAAGTGTGTCAGAAATCATATCTTATATTCTTCTTCAGTCATTCATTACCGAACTGAACAAAGAGATAAAACTACGGGTGCCGTATACGGAGCAGGGAAAGCTTACCCTTCCGGAGCACCTGATTTCACTCCTGATGTTTAGTGGAGTTCGTGTTGTTTCTTATTATTATTTATAACTGATATAACTGAAAAAATATATGATGTAAATGTCTTTTGGTTTTGTGAGTCTTTGTTTACTGCTTGGTTCTGATTGTTATTGTCTTGTTAGGTCACATTCAATGAAACGAGGACGAGATAGTGGTTACAACAATTAAAAATATTTCCTTCTTAACTTTGATTAAAAAAAATCTTCTTTTCATAACTACCTTATTTTACAAAGTTACTGTATGTCGTAAGTGTATTGTCCTTGAACTCATTTGCACGATTCAGCGACTGCTTTGAAATGTGTAGTTTGTTGTGGTATGAATATTTCTTTTATTACGTTACAAAAGAACTATTATTGGTGCATAGGTTTCTAGTAATGTCTAAATGGCCCAGTTTTGTATCGAATGATTCAAAGTTGTATATGTGTGTCTGTCAGGGATCGTTTGTTCTTGGCCAATTTTCGTTTTAAATTGGTCATTGTTAAATAAATGTTAAATTTGAAGTAAAACTATATATTTTAAAACTATCAACTTTAGATATTTACAGTACATAAATAAAGGCAACAGTAGTATACCGCTGTTCGAAATTCATAAATCGATTGAGAAAAAAAGTCGGATTACAAACTAAAACTGAGGAAAGGACATCAAATATAAGAGGAGAACTACCACACAACAGAAACACTACATTAAAATATAACACACACAGAAACGAACTATAATATAACAATGGCCATTGTCCTGACTTGGTACAGGACATTTTAAGAAACAAATGGTGGGTTGAACATGGTGTTGTGGCATACCAAACCTCCCGCTTTTATTGCAAGTTTAAATATAACATTAAAATGGCAACATTATATGACAGGACTACAATACAAATAAATGGGATAACATATATGACAAAGAAACACACAATTAATACGTCAGACGCGCGTTCCGTCCGCACAAGACTAACTAGTGACGCTCAGATGAAAAGTTCGAAAGCCAAAACAAGTACAAAGTTGAAGAGCACTGCGGACCAAAAGTTTCAAAAAGCGGTGCCCAATACGGCTAGGATTTTCTGTCTGGGATAAGAACATCCTTAATCTTTAGAATAATATATATTCCTTTACAAACAGTTAATTTTATAACATGACTATATAATAGATATACATGATAAAACCTAAGTAGTTACTAACTACAGAAAAAAACCCGGACACATTACATAAAACGATATTAAGCAGCACATAAAAATACACAGCCGAGTTAGTCAAAGCCACCAATTAAAGTGACGTCAGATTTGAATTAAAAAAAAAATCCAAAAAATAAGATAGAATTTGGATAGAATCCAAGATTAGATTTGTAATACTGATATAACATTTATTGATAACAATGAAAATTACAATACTTATTAATATAAAATTTTGGTAGAAATTAAATAATTAATTGTATTATCTAGCTATGTCGGTGTTTCTTCTGAATCAAACTTTAAACCAAATATATTGTATAAATTTCGTTGACCCAAACTAAAATCTAATAAACGAACTTGGTGATTAATTATCTATACCATAACACACGAATATAACAGGGAAAAAATTAAGATTTACAACTACAAACATTAAGACAAATGACAAAATCTGATGAGGATAACAAATATAACATCAAATCTAAATACATGAATATGGGATAGAAAAGTACCGTGACACGTCTTTTAGCAATGCAAATTCACAGTCAGCAAAACAGTCACAATGGGGAATAAGTCACGTTTGATAACTAACAAATCGGACGACGTAAGACAAACCACCATCTAACACGTGATAAAAATGTCCTTAAAAACACATCTTATGGATCAATCAATTCGAGATGGTGTCCGTAAAATTTACGGAGTATCATTTTTAATCTGTCCTCCTCAACTTTGTTGGAGCAGTTTCTGCGTTAGGAGCACACTCCTGTATATAAAATCCGTATAGTGTTTACATACAAGAGAATAACGTATCAATTGAGATATGTAAACACCATACGAAGGGGGAGAGGGTATATTACTGCTTGGGAAATTTAAAATTGGGAAGTTGAACTCGTCTCGTTTATCATAAATTATCGTGTGAAGTCGTCCATCTGTGGCAATATTTTGGAAAAGATCAAGTAATGAAGCAGTCATTCTAGTATCAGTAGTATCCTTAATTTCAAATTCACTAGGATATATGAGATGTAAGTATTGGCTGAAATATAGGTTATTCAATGATAGGACATCTTCAATATATCGGATAGTAAAATTCAAGAATTTCGCAAGGTGCTTTTTCTTATGTCTTTTAGAAAGTTCAGAATAAATTCCGCTTCATACCAGTACAAAAATAAATCGGCCAGTAGGGGTCACAATAAGTACCCATTGGAATACTGTTGAAATATAAATCCTCCAAACTCAACAAATATATTATCGATCAAAAAGTCCAGCATTTTGATAATATCATCTTTAGTATATTTTCTGGTAGATTCAGAAATTTGTATCTACGATTCCCATTTTTATGAAAAATATCTGTTTAATGAAATTGTGAAGTCGATCTTTCAACTGAGCATGGGAATAGTAGTGTAAAGCGTAGAAAAATCAAAAGTCGTTATGTTGCTGCAAAATTACAAAGATTGTGATCGAAGATTAAGCAGTAGATCTTTCGACTTTTTGAGAATCCACATCTGGTTAACACCACTGGTAGAATATCACAATATTTTTGGAGTCCATCTTTAACTGTAGAAAGAATAGTAGTCAGTACTTTAGAAAGATGTTTAGTCGAACATTTTGATAAACCAGCTATGTATCGTTCTTTATAAGCAGTCTTGTGAAGTCTGGTTTTCCAGTATAATGATGGCAAATTTTCTTCGTTTTCTGTGATGTTGATACCAAAAGAAAGAAGGACATATTTGGGATTTTGTAAAATTTCGTCCTACGTAAATGATGTGAAAGAATATGTTGGATTATCAGTAGTTCTATTCATACAAAAAGAGGGATGACTTATACTAGAGGGAGAGTCAAACTCATAGCTGGAAAATAAACTGACAACGACATGCTCTGTTGTGAGACATTGCAAATAATGGTTTTTACATATGAAGACAATATTATTTGAGGTTTTATCTGCTGGAAAAACGGCATGTTTGTCATGCAAAGGGGATAACGCATCTACAACATTCGGATTCTGGAAAGGGTTAGTAACTCTTGTGTTCATAGTACATCGTAGTTTTTGAATGCGCCTGTGAATGCATGGTCGAATAGCTTTGATCAATTCAGACAAAGTGTTCAGTTCTGGTTTGTCTGGTTTTCTTGCAAAGTCCTCAACTGCATCCACCATTAACTTGAAGTTCTTTTGCCTGTTGATCGGCTGGGGAATTCTAACATGACCAGCTGGACTATATTTGTATTGTGACGATGCACATGCGGCGTGCTTCAACCAAACATGTATACTAGTTCAGTGATAATAGACGTCATACTTAACTCCAATATATATCAAAGAAACTAAAATTGAAAATCATACAAGACTGACAAAAAAAAGCCATAGACTCCCGAATTGGGACAGGCTAAACAATGTGGCGGATTTTAATGTACATGTATGTTTCATTATTATACACTTTACCAGTTTCCTAGCAGCAATCTCGCGTCATTCTGAATGAAATAACCTTCATTTCAAAATGAAATGTTAGATTCATGATGACACGAGCTTCAACAATAAAGTGAACAGGTAAAAAAAAAAGACAAATGTGATAGAAAATATGTTTTCGTGATCCTAGCAAAAGCAATGTAATAATATTGACTGCTTTTTGCGTAATTTCATAGGGTTGAGAAGTTACCGTGCAAACATATTGTAATATTTTAATGTTTTGTAAATATTGACCTCTAGTTAGTTTGGCTTTATAACTATTTATTTTGTGTACAGAGAAAATTAATGACGCAAGGCTAATTTGACAAGTTGCTAGTTTATTATCTGCAGTTAAAGTTGAACTGTCAGATGTGATTAAGACCAGAAACAATGTCCTGGTGTGTAGGGTTATAAAATTAGTTATGCCTATTTGTTTGTCTAGAGATGAAGTAATTAAAATCTATGATAAGGTGAGTTGGTCAAGAGACTGGGAGATTTTGTATCAGCTGTGATACTGTAAGGATATTGTGCATTCGTTGAGCATTTTAAGTCTTGAATCAGTTAGATTCTGGAGGACTTGTATTTAAAGTAAATATGTGAAAACTTTGTAGCTAACTGTCAATAAGTCGGAAGTAATGTACATTTGTTAATAAACTTGTATATATAAATACCGTATTATTTAGTTACTGGGAATTTTCCACAGGATATATTGTCGTGCCATAGATGGCTATGTCCGTCCGTCTGTGTCGGTGTTGACCTTCCCCTCGATCACGTTACATTTTTTGGTGGCAGCGGTGGGATATTATAATCATGGATTAATTATATTCAGTGGATTTATAGTAATATTCCGATAATTTTGTGTGAGAGGATTATAGCAAATGGAATAAAATATATTTCTTGTGCGTAAATAAACATGATAAAGTAACTGTAATTAAATTGTTATAAAATGAATAAACGTGATTCTTCTGATAAAGAAATCTATTTCGGAGGTGCAAGACCTAAAGTATCAATGGATACGGGAATAGGATTAAGTTCAACTGTGTTTTCATCTTCAACGCCTAGAATGATTGAAACCCAAAGAGAAATTCAGCGTTAACCAAAGAGAATGAAACTCTTCAGGAAGAAATTTCAAGTGCCCCGACTCCGAGAAGATCGCAGATTCTATCCGTGTTCCAACCTTTTGGTAATCAAGGATCGCATTCATCCAAGCTTATAAAAATTGAAAAGCCAGTTGTCCCACTCTCAAAATATGATGGTGCTGTTCCTTGGGAAGATTACATAATTCAGTTTAAAATGATATCCGAATTAAATTGTTGGACGGATAATCAGAAAGCAATGTTTCTTGCGACAAGTCTAAGTGGGAATACGCAAAGTGTTTTAGCCAATATTGATCCGATAAAGCGTAAAGATTATCAATCGATATGTGCCGCATTAACAAGTAGATTTGGAACCGAAAACAAAACAGAGCTTTTCCGTGTGCAGCTTAAGAATATCCGTAAAAGAAGAGATCAAGAATTGCCAGACTTGGCACAACATATCAAGAGACTAAGCCGTAAAGCATATCCTAAAGGTCAACTTGAACTACAAGAGATGTTGAGCCGAGATCATTTCATTGATGCATTAGATGACGCAGATACACGGTTGCGTATATATCAAGCTCATCCAAAGACACTAGATGATGCAGTTAAGTTGGCTGTTGAGCTTGAGGCTTTTTATATTGCGGATAAACAGAGGGACAAACCTTCAAGTGTTCGAAATTTTGCTATTTCGGAAAATTCAGAAGTGTCTGGTCAAATTAAAACAACTGACTGATGTGGTAGAAGAACTTCGACGTGAGCTTCAGTTTCTGAAGAGCGATATGAGTCAACAGAGACGCGGATTTAACAACAATAACAACAAGCCGGGAAAAAGAGGATGTTGGACTTGTGGGGACACGGGACATATTAGAAGAAATTGTCCTAACGATGACAAACGTAACGCGAACTATCAACAAAAAGACAGAGTTAGAACAGGTAACGTTGCGAGTGACGGTGGAGAAATGTATATTCCTGGTAAATTTCAAGGTACAAACGTTCAATGTTTAGTAGATACAGGTGCAAACGTGACAATTTTGAACGATAAGGTATACCATTCTCTGTCCGATAGAAACAAAGTAGTGTTGCGTCCAACACAAACAAACATGAAACTTGCCGACGGTCAACCACTAAAAGTAAGAGGAATCGGTAAATTGAATGTTGAAATTGGTAAGACACTTCTCACACACGATGTTTGGGTAGCTGATATAGATGCAGATATAGACTGTATAATCGGTTATGACTTCATGAAACAAAATATGTGTTGCATTGATGTGGCTAACAATACAATGACTGTTAACAAAGAACAGATATCGTGTGCAGTATTAAATACACAAGGTGTGCGATGTTGTCAGGTTGCTGTGTCAGAGACAACAGTTATTCCGCCGGATGTCGAGCAGATTATTCCGGGGAAAGTTATTGATATTGGTTATGCTCAAGATTGTAGTATGTAAGTAGCTCCAGATAAATTTGTGTAGAAGCATCAGCTCATGTTGGCTAAAACGGTAGTTAAATCATCATCAGATGTCGTTCCGATTCCAGATTTGAACGCAACAGATAAGTCTGTTAAGGTGTATGAACAAACTATTCACAAGCCTTGTGAAGCAGTAACAGTACTTAACGAGTCAGCTTGTTTTCGAGATTCGTCAAGAGAAGATATTCCAGAACATTTATCCAGTTTTAGCACAAACAGTATTTGTGACTTCGTATACCGGATTCAAAAGTTAGAATCGTCAAATCCAAGAGTTGTTCATTACAACAGACTAAAATCGTATCATGGAGATTTTGACAATTGGCTAATTAAAACTGAAATTCAAAGAAACACCGAGTCTCGCGCTACCCCAATTGAAGAATATAACATTGAGTCTGACATTGAATTACGTGAAAATGAACAGTGCGATATGTCTAATTTTTCAACGGACAATATTAAATACGGTCGCGGTCATCGTGTGAAACGTCCACTCAACAGATACGTACCTGATTAGAACTTTGTTGAAGTTATGAACATTTAAAATTGAAATGAACATTGCATGTTTTCATAATTATGATTGAGTGAATTGATTTATTTTATTGTTAAAATGTTGAAATTATTTTTTGATATATTTTGATTTTTCGTATATTTTTATTGCGTATTTTAGTTTTATTTTTGAAAAGTAGTTTTCTATACTTTAATAAGTTAAAGTTATTTTTGTTTACATGTGAGACACATGTTTTTCAAAGAAGGAGGCAATGTAATATTTTAATGTTTTGTAAATATTGACCTCTAGTTAGTTTGGCTTTATAACTGTTTATTTTGGGTACAGAGAAAATTAATGACGCAAGGCTAATTTGACAAGTTGCTAGTTTATTATCTGCAGTTAAAGTTGAACTGTCAGATGTGATTAAGACCAGAAACGATGTCCTAGCTGGTGTGTAAGGTTATAAAATTAGTTATGCCTATTTGTTTGTCTAGAGATGAAGTAATTAAACTCTATGATAAGGTGAGTTGGTCAAGAGACTGGGAGATTGTGTATCAGCTGTGATACTGTAAGGATATTGTGCATTCGTTGAGCATTTTAAGTCTTGAATCAGTTAGATTCTGGAGGACTTGTATTTAAAGTTAATATGTGAAAACTTTGTAGCTAATTGTCAATAAGTCGGAAGTAATGTACATTTGTTAATAAACTTGTATATATAAATATCGTAATATTTAGTTACTGGGAATTTACCCCAGGATATATTGTCGTGCCATATATGGCTATGTCCGTCTGTCTGTGTCGGTGTTGACCTTCCCCTCGATCACGTTACAATATCTAAAGCTTCTACGGTTCACAGAAATTTTTATTCGCTCAATACTTGTACACTCCAATAAAAGAAAAGTAGCATTACAAATTACTTACAATGTGTGTTAAATAACTCGAAGTATATGTGGAAAAAAAAGAAATAACAGCCTTCCAAATCCGCCATTCATTCAAGTCTCAAATTTGAAATTGACTATATTTTTTGAAAATTTAAGCAATACTAAGTAAATCAATACTATCTAAATATAGTAAACGGGTATTTAAATCTAACGGTATTAAATGCGTGTGTACACAAATGATAAAGGTAAACCAAAATGACCTTGTTTTCAACAAGTAGGATTTAGGATAATTCTTACTTTATAAAAGGATGAATACGGATTAAATACGACAATTGATAACTCTGGTTAATTGATTGATTGGTGGTTAACATTACATCGGAATAAGGTAATTGTTTTGTGACTTGTAACTATGAAAATCATTCGATGTAACTAACAACTGTACAAAAGCGAAACAAATAAGTATGACCTAGTTTTTTATATATACTATGGGGATACAAATGAAATGAATAAATGAAATCTAATTTACAATTAATACTAGCATTAGCGTATCACTTGTTTGAATTATGGCGATTTATCGCGATGACATTGGTACTAAGCATTCCATATTTATTTTCACTATATACAAATACAAAATATTTTATACAAATATTTTCTTGGCACAAACTCAATTACACTAATTGGCAACGGCCTATACAACTAGTATAATAATAGTAAGAAAGTAAGTAAGAAAGAAAGTAAGTAAGTAAGTAAGTAAGTAAGTAAGTAAGTAAGTAAGTAAGTAAGTAAGTAAGTAATATTTATTGGTTTGAAATCCAAAATTACAGGATTGATACCAAGACAATACAAAACATACATACATATATAATACCAAATTCATTAACATTGTATATTTATATAAGGAGGTGGTACCACAAAGTTATTTAGTACTTAATAAAGCATTTCTAGAAATGTACATGTCGCTTATAAATTTAACAATAGTTCTAATTATATCAGTCTCACCACATGTATACAAAAATTTAAATCTTGCTTCATTAGTCATATTAAAAAAAGATGGAACTATTTTACTAATTTTGGAAAACAATTGGTCTCTAATTATATTTAGTTTTGTACATTTTAAAGTGAAATGAAATTCCTTTTCTACTTCTATGAGACACAAAGGACAAATTCTTTCTTCTACAGGGGTTTTAGTGTGACGCCCTTGTTCAATTCTAAGAACACTATTACTAATGCGAATTTTAGCAAAATGCCCTATTACTTTTCTGTCTATATTTTTAACAATAAATAGGTTTCCAATTTATAATTTTCTTTAAGCTGTCTATATGTTCTCAGCTTATTACCGTGTACTGATTTATTATCACAAAATATATTTTCTTTCCAGTAATTAAGATATCTATCATTAAGTTTGGTTTGAATTGCATATAATAAACGCCTTTTTGAAATAGTATCATGATTTTCCCAAACATGTGAAAAATTTAATGCAGCAAGTAACTGTTCAATCTTTTTAGCAAATTCATTGGTTAATTGCAGGTTTGAACAATATACATCTTTAAGTAAAAAATTGTTATTAGATTTTATTACATGCAACCAGAAGCCAACTGACAATTTTAAAGCTTCTATAAAAACTGGATACATACCAAGTTCAACTAGTACTGCTAAATTGAGAGCTGATTTATTTACTCCAATTAAAGTTTTTGCAAATTTAATCTGAACTTTGATGGTAGCCAATGACCAATATTTTGACTCTAGATTTGTAATATCTTTTATCATATAAAGAGACCAAACTTCACTACAATAAAGAAGTATAGGTTTAACACAAGCATGAAAAAGTTTTATGTGAGGTAATACATTGATATCTTCAGAAAATAACAGTTTTCTAATACAAAATATAGCTTTTAATAGTAATGATGCAGCAATTAAACAATACTACATAGCACATCTACAGTTTTGTAAGCGCATTTTGGGGTGCGATCCTCTACGCCAAATTTTATGGTGTATGGAGAACTTGGAAAATTTCCTCTTGAACTGCAGATCAAGTTAAAAATGGTATGTTTTTGGCACAAGCTTGCAACAAACGATGAAAAATTATCGGGTAAACTGAACAAGTTACTTTGGTACATGCATGAGCATGAAGGTTATAATTTCAAATGGTTTAACTATGTAAAATCCGTGTTTAATGACTGTGGCTTTTGTGAAATATATAATATTCCGGAGCAAGTTGATTATAATTATATTACAACTAATGTGAGGCAGCGTCTCCAGGACCAGTTTATTCAAAAATGGTTCTCTGATATAAATAACTCATCAAGGGGGGAATTTTATTTACACTTCAAAGAAGAGTTTTGCTTAGAACCATATCTGTTAAAATTGAGGCGGGGTCATAGAGTTAATATATGTAAACTAAGGGTATGTAATACAAAGTTTCCCAATGAAACAGAAAGATGGAGAAATGTACCACGAAATGAGAGACTTTGTCCACTTTGTAAAGCTGGTCTTGGGGATGTGTACCACTATATATGTATATGTACCAATTGTGAAGTCAGAGATTTAAGGGGGAGGTTCATACCTCTATATTATTCAAAATATCCAAACGTTAAAAAAGTACTGGGTATGCTTAAATATTGTAATAATAATGTGCTGTCTAAGCTGTCAATTTTTATTCAAAAGGTAGAAAAGATGTTTGTCTGATTTAAAATTGCAATAAACAAAGATTTATTTCTGAAGATGTATAATATAAAAATGTATACTGAATGTATAATGAAATATGTTGTGATTTATATTGTGCATAATATGCTCCTGTTACGCAGTCTTCTGCGGCTGAGTTTTCTTTAATAAACTATGAAACTACATATCATTGGGCACATTTCGAACAATGAAATGTGCAGTTATAAATATCAACATATATAGGTTAATTGGTAAGAATAGACTACTGACATAAGTATATTGTATGTTATAGCTTCAAATTGTTCATATTACTCATTTATAAGGACATTTTTCCTTAATTCAAATGATTGATTAATAAAAGATGATATTAATCTAAGTGTTTTTCTACACTTGTTATTAAGTAGTAGTTTGATATATTCATCCTCAGTTTTGGATTGTTTGTCATAATTTTTAAAATAGGACAATTTTGATATAAGAACATTTCTTTGTGATTCATATTTTGTGCAGTGCAAGATAAAATGTTTTTCGTCTTCTATATTTTTATTATGAAATAATTTGCACAACCTTTCTTCTCTGTTAACTTGCATGTATCTACCTCTTTCAATTTTAAGATTGTGTGCACTTAGCCTTGGTTTTGCCAAAGGTGCCTTATCTTTCAACATATTCAATTGTTCAACATAGTGTTCACGTTTATTTAAAAAAAAACAAAAACTGTCGAAAAAATGATAGTTTTGATGATTCTGTAAGATATGAATTCTGTTCTTGAAAAATTTGGTCATGAATTCGTTGTTTTATTTGAGCAAGCGTAGGTGTAATAGGTACATTAAAATATGTTAAATATGAGAAACCCAGATTATGGATACATTTCTTCATATTACTTGTCCATAGGTTGTTTTCTCTTGTTTGAATAAATATGTCATTGATTCAATTGATTTTTGAAAGTGTGTCTTTTTTATGTTTCGAAATACTAGAAACTTATCATCTGTTATTATTAATTGTTTATACATTGTCATTTCGGGGCCGTTAAAGCTGACTATGCGGTATCGGCTTTGCTCATTTTTAAATGCCGTACGATGACCTATAACTGTTAACTTCTTGTCATTTTGGTCTCTTGTGGAGAGTTATTTCATTGGCAATCATACCACATCTCCTTTTTTTTTTATATATGATACACGTTTCTATTGATGTATAGAACATTGAGTTTCGTACTGTATACACCTTGAATGTGCAAAAAATTTAGTATCAGTTTTAAATGCTCTAACTAGATTTGTTATATAATAAAGAATATGTTGAAGGATTGTAAAAATTTAAATCACGCCCTTAGTCTGTGTGGACAAACGCACGTCTGGCGAATTAAACCTGATACCTTTTGTAAGCCATTATTTGTATGTTTCTCTGTCCTATATGTTCTCCCATTAATTTTATTGTGGTCCTGTCATGTAATAATGTCATTTAAATGTTAAATATAACATTGCCATAAATGCGGGAGGTTTGGCATGCCACAAAACCAGGTTCAACCTACCATTGTTTTTTTTAAAATGTCCTGTACTAAGTCAGAAAAATGGCCATTGTTATATTATAGTTCGTTTCTGTGTGTGTTACACTTTAATGTTGGGTTTCTGTTGTGTCGAGGTTCTCCTCCTTTATTTTACGTGTTTCCCTCAGTTTAAGTGTGTAACCCGGATTTGTTTTTTTTCTCAATCGATTGGTGAATTTCGAACAGCGGTATACTACTGCTGCCTTTACTTACATCTTGTATCTAAGGAAAATGTTTCATAAGTTATGAGTCCAAAGAGCGTACACAAAATGATAAAAAATCAATACATATAGGCCACCTAGAGCAAAAGTGTGACTATGAATGTGTTTGTTGTTACTTATACAAAGTAAGGTAACCATAGCCAATCATATAAAACTTTTTTATCAGCCTTTAATATTTTGTAGTACGTTGCTTTGGCAACGGTAAAATGCAAAGGAATTTGAATCAGAAATATTACATGTATTAAAGAATAAGACCCAATTCGTTTAAAATTTATTCAAAATTCCGGATTAATAGTGATATAATGTATATTGTATTCCTAATATTAAATATCTATATTTTTAAAACAATAAAAAAAAAATTGGCAGACTGGAAGATATATTTTTTGCTGTTGGTTTCCAAAATTTGTTTTTTTTCCCTTTTCTTAGTTTTTCAAATAACACAAATGAAAGATCCTTATAGTTTGGAGTATTAAATAAGTCATCTTTATTTCTTATCCCTTTATTCTGTTTCTTGTGTACTACTAGTAGTTAGTCTTCATTCTTTGCTATGTTTTCAAATATAAAGTTAACAGTTTATAAATTGATATTCTGATTAATGGTATTGAACAACATCTACTCATCAACGAAAAAGCACTTGAAATTGAAACGGATTGTAATGTTTATTGGTCGTTAAGGTTACAGTTGAGTAAAATCTTAATGTAAAAATGTATGGTTTACGCTAGAGAAAGAGTTGGGCAGATTAGACGTTTGGCGGGGAAATTAGTGGCAGGGTCGAAAGTTATAAGGATGATTGTAAAGGACTCTCTATGCTCCGTAAGGGTAACATTTAGAGAACACCCCTATCAAGTAAATAGTATAGTCGCCCTGGGGTATATAAGAGAATGGGAAACGGCACTCGAGGCTGTCAGTTGGCTGTCGATGAGCTGTCACCCTTCAACCGAGCGTACATCGGGTATATTAAGTGCTAGAAGAGCCTTGATATTCAGAGGACACTTTGTATAGGGTACAAAGTGGACGTACACGTTGAAAGGATTGCCATAGCAAACTGTCCCACTCGGAGGACAGGCTGTACCAGCCCGCACTGTCTGGTAGTGACAGACTGTCCAACTCGGAGAACACGTTGTACCAGCCCGCACTGTCTGGTAGACAGACCGTCCAACTCGGAGGACAAGTTGTACCAGGCTGCACTGTCTAGTAGTAACAGCCTGTCCCATTCGCAGGACAAGCTGTACCAGCCACATTGACTTATAGTGACATAACGTCCCATTAGGAGGACAGGCTGTTATATTGTTTAAACTTGTATATATATATATATAATAGTTCATACTAACTTTGTATCGGCAAAGAGCCCGTGTATATATTTTGGTTCATTGTGGATAACATGGATAGTTGTAGTTTTTAGTATTACCGTATTGTGTGTGGACAACTTGGATCCAAGTATTTACTGGAACGGACGTTTGAGATATAAACGCCTGGTTACACGTTACTCGATCATCCTAACTTTTTAAATTACACTGAGTGTCTTTTTGATGTTTAGATGAACAAGTACCCGACCACGTCCACTATTTGTAAGATATAATTTTATTTCTATCCATCTGATGAGCTAAGCATGTTCAACTGATTTTTATAGTTTGTTCTTATGGTGTACTGTGACATCACTCCCGTAGGTTAGGGGAGGGTTGGGATCTCGTTAACATGTTTAACCCGCCATATTCTGTATCCATGTGCCTGCCCCAAGTCCAGAGCCTGTAACTCAGTAGTGTTGTTTGTCGCTGTGTTACATATTTGTTTTTCGTTTATTTTTCGTACATGAAATAGGCTGTTCATTTTCTCGTTTGAATTATTTGACATTTGTCCCTTTAAGGCCATTTACAGCTGCAGTATAGGCTTTGCGTATTTCTGAGGGCCATACGTTGACCTATAGTTGTTAATTTCTGTGTCATTTGGTCTCTTATTAGCAATCATACCACATCTTCTTATTGTCGAGCCTGCAACTTTTGTTGCAGAAAGCTCGACATAGGGATAGTGATCCGGCGAAGGCGGCGACGTTAGCTAACTTCGTAAAAGCTTTATATTTTAGAATGTATAAGACCTGGATGCTTCATACCTTGTATATAGATGCCTCATGTTACGAACTTTCCGTCAGTCACATGTCCAATGTACTTGACCTCATTTTCATGGTTCATTGACTACTTGAAAAAAAGTTAAGTTTTTGTTTTGTTAAATTCTCTCTTATTACAAGTAATTTGATAACTATATTTGGTATGTGCGTACCTTGCAAGGTCCTCATGCCCGTCAGACAGTTTTCACTTGACCTCGACCTCATTTCATGGATCAGTGAACAAGGTTAAGTTTTGGTTGTCAAGTCCGTATCTCAGATCCTATAAGCAATAGGTCTAGTATATTCGGTGTATGGAAGGTCTGTAAGGTGTACATGTCCAACTTGCAGGTGTCATCTGACCTTGACCTAATTTTCATGGTTCAGTGGTTATAGTTAAGTTTTTGTGTTTTTCTTATACTATATGCAATAGGTCTAGTATATTCGGTGTATGGAAGGACTGTGAGGGGTTAAACATATATAACTAATCAGATTGATACACTTATGAAAAAACTCAATAATAGAAACACAAAAGACACACTTTAGTGTTATGAGGAGGAACAAAATTTTACATTCCACTCCGTAAATTTTATGGACACCCTCACGAATTAGCTGAACTATACTGTGTCTGAGTCGAAACAAGTTAAGATTTTTGTTTACCATTTACGCTGTTTTGTCTTATTATTACCGAAAAATGACATATTCCCAAATATAACTGTTTTGCTGAATGTGAATCCGCATGGATATGCAACGTATCTATATTTTCAACATTCATGTATTTATCTATGAAGTTTCGTCTGTAAGTCCAGATTGGATATTTTGTTATGTCTTATGTTTGCTGTTGTTATCTACAGTCCGTTTCTATGTATGTTGGCGTTTTCTTTTGTTGTAGTTGAGTGTTCCTGTTACTCCGTTGTTTTCCTCTTATAGTTGATGTGTTTTCCTCAGTTTTAATTTGTTATCCGGATTTGTTTTGCTCAATCGAATTAGGACTACTTAACAGCGGTTCACTACTACTGCCTTTATTTTTACGGATAAAACTATATTCAAAGCATCAATTACAATTTTGAATAAGCAATCTTTCAAAATAAGTTTTTTTTAAATGATCGGTACCAGAGTTATGTCAAGGAAGGTCTGGTTCCTTTTACATGTTTAACAAGAACTTTCATTGGTAGACCTTGTTGATAAATATTCTGTTCAAATTTTCACAAATGATACATGATGTTATTGAAGTATAGATTATAGTTTCTGACGTTGTTTACTATCTTAATTACGTGTTGTAATGTTCTTTCACGCGTCTTTGAAATTATTCAACTTTACTGTTTATTTTTGGTTATATCCTTTTAACGTGTGTTATTGTGCTATGTTCAATTTAGTTTTCTTGTCTTTAGTTTTTAATAATGTGTTTGACGTGTTTTAGGTTTTGATTTTGCCATTCAATTACGCACTTTCCGTTTTGTATTCGGTATTTTTGTTATTTACTTTTTGTCAATTTGTATTTCTTTGTTTACACAATTGTTTGCTTTTATAGTTATTAAGATTATAACACAATGTTGACTGCTGTACCCTCTCTGACATATTTACCTTTTATGTTTTTTTTACACATGGTTGTTAATATAATGGATTTGTTTGCCACTGTCATTCACCTAAAAAAACAATGTTTAGTCTAATATTTTCCGCAAAAAGGAATTGCCTGTAACAGGTCAGGAAAATGACCGTGTTATTCATTCGTTTGATGCGTTTTGATTTTGATATTTTTTTGGGGACTTTTCGTTTTGAGCTTTCCTCGGATTTAGTATTTTTGTCTTTTTACCTTTTGTCTTTAAATATTCCCCCTATCAATAGTGTTTTTTAAGAGAATATCAAACTGTGAAATTTGTCTAAAATAAACATCCCACAAAAGAACTTGACCCATGGATTTGGCAAATGCCAGATCTTACATTTGAATCTAAGTTATCACTGTCTGTTGTTTAAAAGTTTTATCTATTTACTGAAAAAGGAAACATGACCAATTTAAAAAGTCAACGGTTTTCATATTTTTTTTTCAAGAACCCCAAATCAAACATAATTTCCAGCTACATTTAGTGATTATAAATGTTTGATTTTGCCATTTGATAAGGAAATTTCCGTTTTGAATTTTCCTCTGAGTGCGGTATTTTTGTGATTCTACTTTTTCGTCCCTGAAAATGACCAATTATCTCATTAAATCACTGATTATTTTAAGGACATTCTACATATTCCCTGAAATTATTCCAGGAATTATTAATGAAAGATCCGCAGTTAGATAAATTAAAAAAAAATATAAACAATCAGTCATCTGTATTTCCTACCCCTTTACTGGTATAATAACAGTACAGTTAGTCTTCATTCTTTCAAGCAAAAAGGAAACAGTTTGTCAATTGATATTCTGATTAATTGTATGGAACAACATTAGATGTACCTCGTAAACAAATACGCATGTGAAATTGAAATGGATAATCCCAACTTTTTAAATTATACTGATAAGTGTACACAGTCAGGAATCTACTTCGTCAAAATTAGTTCCCATTTCGCAAGTTCATTTTTACAATCGTATAGAAATAGAAGTCATTGTAGGGATGACGCGCTGCCAATTTTGCTCTTGAAAACCGATAAATTTATCAACATAGCACCATTACGATACTTATATTATGTCAGTTGTATTTTAAAAGAGAAATGTACTTACTAGCTAATCATGCTAATTAGCCCCAGTAAATGTTCTTGTCGGCATTGAGTCAACTTAAAACTATTGTCTGGTCGGTTGTCAGGGGGAATTTTCGAAAATTTATAAACATTTAGAAAAAATCTAATTGAATATTTCGTGGAAGGACAGACAAAAAATTTCAGTGCTTGAAAGACTATAAACTCTTATTTTCACACACAAAAAATGAAGTTTTTTTTTTCGAAGATATGCATTTAAAAATCTAACTTAAAAGACTGTCGTGAAGTATTTTTAGTATAAAAATAAGTTATTCGGACACAACTACTCTGTTTTTGTGATTCAATAGATAGTTATTTCACTTGAACCATATATTTCATCTTTTAGAACTGTGAAGTTTAGATGTTATAAATTCAACCTGTAGCCTTGATATATAAAAATGATAGAATCTGAAACGAGATGATGTATCAAATATTCTTGCTTTATACGTTTTCAAGACAAGCTGTTCAACTTAAACACGCCCTAAAGCTGGGGTCACACATTCCCGATTTTTACTGCCGTCCTTGATATGACCATTCCCGATTGTAATTTGTCAAAAGTCTGATCAAGATCCTGTGAATCGTGGATGGAAATTCGATTTGTATCTTTCGCCAGGTAAAATTCGACCGAGTCTGTGACGACTGCGTCCCGATTCTTTAATCAAAATTTGTAAAACAAATAATTTAATCCAGTAAAATTTGACCGAGTCTGTTACGACTGCGTCCCGATTCTTCCGAATTGCAAACGGCTTTGTCTGGTCTCAGTCGTATTGTATTCTGTAATTGTCGGGACTCTGACGTGAGTATACAGCACGAATTTCGTATTAATAACGGGACTGTTCCGGAACGGTTTCGGCAAAAACGGTTCGCAATCGACAAGATCTGAATGCAATCTGGCCTCAATCGGCAGAAAAACAGCAATGAAAAATTACTCCAGATCATTCCCGTTCCACAGGACACTGTCCAGAATACATAGAACATTGTAAGGATTTTGATCCAATACAGCAGAATCTGTCACGACATAAGCACGATTGTAATCCGACTAGACTAAATCGGCTGAGTTTCCCCGAATGTTACGGGACGCACCTAACTGTCGGGGTGATTCGCCGAACTATTCAGACCCTTCCCGACCCGTTGGAATCTGTTACGAACTTAAACGACTGCAATCAGACAATGACAGGATATTGCAGATAATTTAGGATAGTAATCCGACTTTCCCACTTTTAGTATCGTATCGCTGTCTGATCTCAAACGGGAGCAATAATCGGCAAGGTGTGAACCCCGCATAACATAAAAAGGTGCACTAGATTTTCTGTTTTCGATAAAAATTGTTACCCATTTTTTTGAATTTTTTCTAGAGTCACATAATGGAGGAGCCGACACGAACATTACTCAATTAATGCGGGTTTCACACATTGCCGATTATTGCTCCCGTTTGAGATCAGACGGCGATACGACACGAAAAGTGAAAAAGTCGGATTAGTATCCTCAATTATCTGGAATGTCCTATTATAATCTGAAAGCAGTCGTGTTAGTTCGTAACAGATTCCTACTGGTCGGGAAGGGTCCGAATAGTTCGACAAAGCACCCCGACAGTTAGGTGCGTCCCGTAACATTCGGGGAAACTCAGCCGATTTTGTCTAGTCGGATTACAATCGTGCCTATGTCGTGACATATTCTGCTGTATCGGATCGAATTCTTACAATGTTCTGTGTATTCGGGACGGTGTCCTGTGGAACGAGAATGATCTGGAGAAGTCCCGACAATAACAGAATACAATACGACTGAGACCAGACAAAGCCGTTTGCAATGCGATAGAGCGGATCGTGATAGGATTACGTTCCGACAGTACCTGATCATCCCGATTATGCTGACAGTTTTCGAACGGATAACTTCCGTCAGCGTCGGTTCACTGTCTTGTCACTATCTGATCTCTGTCGGATTACATTCGGTAGAATTGGGACGCAGTCGTCAAAGACTCGGTCGAATTTGACCTGGCGAAAGATACAAATCGAATTTCCATCCACGATTCACAGGATCTTAATCAGACTTTTGACAAATTTTAATCGGGAATGGTCCTGTCAAGGATGGCAGTAAAAATCGTGAATATGTGACCCCAGCTTAATAGATTAATATGTTCTCAGTTGTCCGTGGTAATTTGTTTTTAAATCGGAGGTAATGCATTTTTTACATCCAACTAGATAAAAAACCCATGTCGTCGACTTGATATCTAATTTTTCTGCTTAACTATGTAATAGATAAATTGAAACTTATGCAAATGGTGTTTTTTAAAATAAAATACTTCGTGATTTAGCCGAAAATTGTCATTTTATTTGTTTCTATTAACTTTTAAAGTTTTTTTGTTACTATAGCAAACATTACACCTTCTCTAACAGAGAGCTTCGATTCTTTTGATCTATATCAACCGGGTTTCTGCCTGTACATGTAAGCAAAAACAGAGTACAATAAAATGAAATTGGAAATGGGGAATATGTCAAAGAGAAAGCAAATCTACATAAGAGCAGATAACAGCCGAAGCTTTCAATTGGTCTTCAACGCAGGTAATAAATCAACGCACCCGAAGGTGGGCTTCAGCTGCTGTCCCCCCTCCCCCCCAAAAAAATGTATTGCTTCAGTGAAAAAAGATGTCATACTATATTGCAATCATATTAATGAACAGAAAATACAAAAACATACAAGACTAACAAAGGCCAGAGGTTCCTGATTTGGGACAGGAGCGAGAATGCGGCCGGGTTAAATATGCATGTGAGATACCCACCCTTCTCTAATACCTGTAGCCAATGTAGAATAAAGAAACACACTGAAATACGCACAGTAAAACACAGCTCAAAAGAAGTCCGAATCCGATGTCAGAATAGGTAATAAAAGAATCTAAGCACATGACAATAATACATAGTGTAGCGATTTTAGTTTGACAGTATAATTTATTATTATGTAACATGTCTTTTTATTAATACATTTGGGTTAAATTACATTTCTATAGGGCAATGCCCTGTATTTTCATTTATTTAAACGGTATCTATATTACTTAAATTCATCGCCTAGTAACCCATCTTTGGAACCGTCGAGGTACCGTCTGGTACCCCATCTTTGCAACTGTCAGGGTACCGCCCGGTAGCCCATCTTTAGAACCGTTGAGGTACCGTCTGGTACCCCATCTTTGGAACCGTCGGGATACCGCCTGTAATTATGTATATAAGGGGAAGCGAGAGAGATCAGAGAATACTAGTATATAGAGTGGAGATTGTAAGCTAGAATAATATTGTGTTAGTGAATTAGGATTATTGTTCAACTGTTTTATTATGTCAAACTGATATACATTTAATAGGATTACATAGTGATTTGAATTGGAACTTTGTGCTGTGGTTTGGTTTCTTTGTGCCATATGAACATGGATTTTACGTTATTTACGCTACCTAAAAATAACACATCGACAAACACGAATCCATACAAAAATGACAACGATACAAATGGCGGCAGCGGTGGGATAGCCATAAACAAAGTTTTATATATTCTTAATGAGGATAATTGTTGGAATATCAGTGAGACTAAAACTATTGGGATACATGTTGGAATTTTCAGTTGAAGTTGTGTTTTATTATTAATGGAAATGGATCGAAATAGAACTGACTATAATATTTATCCAATGGATTTTACAAACGTTGGAGAAGAGCAGACTGTTTCTGAAGAACAAATCTTTAGGAACAGAAGTTCGTATTCACCAGAATTTTTTTCACCATCTCAAGAATTCTAAGGAGTAACTGATTTCAATCCAAGGACACCGGGAGATTCCAGAACCATACACCGGACGGTGCCGAAAACTTACTAGTGGGGTGGTTGCGACGATAAGAGTAATTGGATGGATGAATCTTTTATTTCGAGCACACCGATGTATGATATGAACCAGAGACAACAAAATGCTAATACAGCTGGAATTGATCATAAATGGAAGAAATTTGTTCAAATATGGATTTGGTTTATCTTAAGTTTGAGACTTGTGATCGGATGGGTTTCTGTAAAATTTCCTGTGAAGTTATTTATAGATGAAACCTCTAGACGTTTGGAACACTTTGACAACCAATATGAATACAGAAGAAGGTCAACCGATACCGTACGTCAGATATTGAACTTCGGCCAGAACATTCCAAATATTAGAGACAATGCAAAGACTGTACTGATGAACTTATTACCACCTTTGCAAGTTAACCGATCAGAAGTTCGGGTAAAGATAACATTTAGCGGCAGTAACGATGATGTGCTAGCAATCTTTTTACGTTACTTTGAAAATATTGTGACACTAAATGCGTTAAATGAAAAGAGAAAACGGTTAGTGTTCTTTCCTACCTTACGAGGACAGTAAGCGGAGTTCCGCTTATAAGGCGAACTAAACCTAAGACACTCCAGGAAGCTGTTTCCAGTGCCATGCAAGATGAATGTATACAAATGAACGAAGGAAATGTGAACAAGGTTAACAGGAGAAATAATGTATATACAGTGGAAAAAGAAAGTGATGTTCAAGAACAGAGTTCTCAGGAGAACAATTATTCATAAAGTCCTATGAACAACCGAGGATATCAAAATAAGAGATATAGACAGTGTACGAATTGTGGTAACAGAGGACAGACAGTACTGTTGGAGTATGACCCATTCAAACAATCAGAACATTTCAAATCAGACGGTACCAGAGGAAGACACCTCCCAGAATAGTGGAGGTACCGTCCAGCAGTTAAACAACCGACCGGAGCATTAGGCCCTGCTCCGACCGACAGTTCCTGGTGGCCTAGCAAAAGTTTAAAGGCTTGTACCTTGGGTAAATGGAGGACGACATGTTTCATACAAACTAAAGGGGTGATATGGAGCTTGGATCACTTAAAAGACCAAGATTTAACTCCGGAGTATCTCATAACACCTAAGCAGTTGAGTGATTGTGCGTTTGTTTATCTGTGAGAGGAACACATAGACAATGAATTATTGTCCGATAATATTGGACAAAATAGCGTACGAAGCTGTGTTAACGAAAATATAAGGAAAGGTCGGTATGATGGTAGCTAGTAAATAGAAGGATCAGTAATTACTTGCAAGATAGATACCGATGCAAGCTATACGTTCATAACAAAAGACAGCTACCGAAATATTTTGCATAATAGTAGACCTATGCTAGGACCATTAGATACCAGCTTCATCACAACTATTGGTGACTCACTAGTGACGCCCAGATATAAAAAGATCGAAAGTGAAAAAGGTTGTGTCAAATACGGCTATGTTGTTATGCTTGGTATAAGAAAATTCTGATTATTTAGAACAATTTATGCTATGCAAACAGTAAACTTTATCAAATGAATATAAAAGATATACATAATGAAACTGAAGTATTAACTAATTACAGAAAACAAAACCCGAATACATAATGCAAAGACCAACACAGAAAAATAGAAAAATGTTTCCTCGATATATGGAAAAGATGTACCAAAGTGGTATACAGAATCTTTCAATTAAAGATACCGATAAATTTGAAAGGGTATTGCTACAAAATGGTGGTGTATTTGCTGACCCTAGTGAAAAAAAACTGGACATATATTGTTGGGAATGTATGAATTTATACTGGAGAAACAGACATCAAACATAGAACTAACGTACAATCGTTTGAATAAAACACTGGAACCGTCTGACAATTTTTTGAATAAAATATTGGAACCATCGGACAAATCTTTAAATAGAACATGGGGACTGCCGTACGATTCTTTAAAAACAAATATTGGAACCCCTGGTATTATTATTTTAATAACATATTGGATACAAGGTTCGTCACAGCTAATCTTGGTGATTTGAAAGTATAAGAACTGTTATTATGCATGTTGAAGATAACATTGACTTGAGTTGAACTTTATTGAGAGTATTTTGGATTATCAAATGATTATGTCAATGTACAGTGATTAGCCTTGTTTTGTTACAACTTTGAAATAGGAATTCAAATTGCTAGTTAAGGGGGGGGATTTAAGCGATTTTAGTTTGACAGTATAATTTATTATTATGTAACATATCTTTTTATTAATACATTTGGGTTAAATTACATTTCTATAGGGCAATGCCCAGTATTTTCATTTATTTGAACGGTATCTATATACTTGAATTCACCGCCTGGTACCCCATCTTTGAAACTGTCAGGGTACCGCCCGGTAGCCCATCTTTAGAACCGTTGAAGTACCGCCCGGTACCCCATCTTTGGAACCGTCGGGGTACCGCCTGTAACTATGTATATAAGGGGAAGCGAGAGAGATCAGAGAATATATAGAATTGAGATAGTAAGCTAGAGTAATATTGTGTTAGTGAATTAAAAGATTTTATCATGTCAAACTGATATACGTTTAACAGGATTACATAGTGATTTGAAATGAAACTTTGTGTTGTGGTTTGTTTTCGTTGTACCATTTGGGCATGAATTTTACGTAATTTACATTACCTAAAAATAACACATCGACAAACACGAATCCATACAAAAACGACAACTCAACAATAGATTAACAAAGAACTACTAGCAGTTACTCCAATATCAGCTCCAAACCTCAATTAAAATGATTAAACAATTGTGTATTCATCATATGGAAATTAAGCACAATCCCACACGTTAGAGGTTAAGTATCATACATTCATCTTTATGTTCATGTCCTGAATATAAATAGAAAGATCACGTGATTTGATTTAAACAAATACGAAGACAATTATTGATAATCTGTTTAATGTTTTATTGAATGTCCCAACCAACAAGAAATTAAATTAGGAAAGACATGCAACTACGTAGGAAAAAAAGATTGAATCTATTTTTCATTTAAACAGAATGACAATTCACGAGAAAGCCAACCGTGGCTGTTATGGTTTTATAACAATTCTACATGTAGTTTAGAAATAATATACAGTCCGTCGTTTATGCAAGTCTTGCTATGAAACATGAAATATTGCTCAAATCCTATACAAGGATTCACTTTGATGTTTGTGATTCACATCTGTTAGTACCTGTAGATGTTTATAAAGCACAATTTATTTCTCTTCAAAGTGCATAAACAATCAGATTTAATATTCAAAGGACCAGGTTTTGAAGAGTTTTTTCGTTGCTTTAAAAAAACAACCCAACAAAAACAACAATACAAAAAGCCGGGTAAACATACAATAGTAGATGTCATGCAATTTTCAATACTGGTTAACTGTCCCTCTGGTATTTTTCGTCCCTCTTTTATAAAACGATTGATTTGCATCACAATATTGTGCTTAAGAATTAATTTTTCTATAGATGTTTTAAATACATTATTTAACTTTTATTCACTGTCTCTTTGTTTGTTCCAAATAGTACCTTTGACGTTTTTTCGTGTGATAATGTATAATTCCTTAAAAATGTTGAAATATATGTAATAAAATACAATCACTAAAGTTACCAGTGATTATTCCATATTCATGAACACTTCAGCGAGTCTACATAACCCATAATTATACCAATATACTGTAACATATATATGGTATAAATCCTTTTCTAAATTTAGGAATTTTGAAAATAGGTAATATTTTTTCACTGAAAGAAGTAATACTTGCAAGTTAGTCAGTAACATCATAAATGTTGTTTTGAAAGCACTTCAGATTCAAAAGATTACTGGATCGTGTTGAAATTGTAGTGGTACTTAAGTTGATATGGCATTTTATTATGATGGTTCTCAAGTTAGTCTTTATTTTTGAAATCAAAGCAGTAATATTTCTGCTAAGGCTTTTTAAAGAATAGCTTTAAACATCATTTCCACTTTTTTCCCTTTTCTACCTAATTTTATTTTACTGATTTTTGTAGGATGGCAACATACTTGGCACATGAGGATATACATTTTCTACGATTAGCTGGTTTGTTGATAAAGATCGCTCCACGTGCCGTAAGACGAAGCTTTGACTATGAAATCCATCCAGGACAACTTAAACAATTTCTGAGTAAAAACCGACATAAGATTGACGATCTATATAAGAAAAGAGTCATCACATTGGCACAGTATGATTTACTATACCCAAAAGGTAATGCTACTCATTTTAGTTTATGCACATACATCAGTACAAAAACGAATATACAATAGTTTTCAAATTATAAATAAGTATCGTGTCAAATGACAAAAAACTGAAAACAAAAAAGTGAATTAAATTATAAAGCTTACTTCGTTTGACCAGTTACGAATGGTTAACATATATTTCAATATAAACACATCTTTGGAATAAATCTTATTTTTGATGTACACCTCCGAGGAGCCAAAACATTCAACAATTATTTAATTTCCTTTACCTGATTTCTTGGTTTAAATGACTCATAAAAGATAAAGAGGAACAATCTGAATAAATCTAAATGAAAAAAACAACTATAGATTGTTGTTAATATAAATAAATTTGTTGTATTTACTGTCTACTGATTGGTTAATGTTATTAGTTTTATTTTCAATGTTGTCAATTTTGATGGCGACACGCCCACTCTGACGTTGTGTATTCATACGCCAACATGTGTGTACGTTGTTATTGTTTATATAAATAATATAAAACGTTCTTTGAGCCTTATTTTTGATAGAAATTTATTTATAAGGAATGGCAATAATCTCATTTGATTTTATTGAACCATAAAACTAATTTTTGACTTTTCACATTTGACATAATTCTCTTCGCAGATTATTCAATGTGAAGAGTCAAAAATTAGTTTTATGGTTCAATAAATTCAAAATAGATAATAGCCATTCATTAAATAAAGAGTTTGATAAGATGTCGTTGCTTTTAGTGTTAAACAAAACATACTGTCAATTTTGTAAATATTGGATTTTTCTCTTTAATTTTGTGTAGATCAAAAAGCTTATTTTTCATTTTCTTTGTAATAAATGGTTGAAAAATTACATATCAGAAAAATTTCAAAAAAACAAAATGATATTAGATGTACATATTTTTGTTAAAATCATTTCTTTGTACTCCTCATTCATTTGCCTAACATTTTAGCTGATGCCATTAACCTGATTGGTAATAAGATTTGAAAATTTATTTTCAAAACTACTTACTGTAACTACACATTTTCCACAGAGTTTAGTTTAAATTTAAAGTTCATCAATATTTTCCACTTGTATCACATGTTTTGGGAAAAAAGAAAAAGATTTAATTGAGACTGAAGCATCAGAACAATACATCCACTTATTATCTATTTGTTTAGGCTCTTCAGGAGTATCATCAGACATGTTTGATGTATCATTGATGGTATGTTTACTCAGAAATTTCACAGATCTTGACATCCAAGATAGACTTCCACTGGAAACAAATCTTACTGCGGCTGCAGATATTTCTAGGATAAAATTTTACAGGAATTACATTGTTCATTCAGACAGCGGGAAAGTTACTGAAAACACATTTTCAGAAATAAGGAACTGTGTTGTTGAGGTAATTTATTCAATAATTAAATACAAATAGTCAAAATAAGATTATAAATTATCAAAACTCGAATACATAAGAGAACCATAAAGGAAACATTTTATATTATCCTCAATAGATTAAAAACTAATGCAGCTGGAAAGAAAAGAATATTGTTTCTTTAACACTCCAAGTAATATAGTGAGAAAAAGTTGAAAATTAACAAAGGCGAATTCTAATATGACGTGCTTCTTTCGCTTTGTAAACAACACCGTGATAAAATTTTCGATATACCTATACTTAGCACAGACTCAGAGATGTACATAATAATGGCTGTTAAAATATACCTCCCACGTAAATCCACATGTATCGTAACCTATGTGCAAACGCTATGTCGATTTCGCTGTGTTAAAAGAATACAATTGAAAAAAAACCTACAGAACCTACAGAACCTTTATTCTTATTCTGAGGCATAACAAAAAGAATTGATGCATTAGAAAACGGAAAAATGTACAAAATTTAAATAAATTAAAATTCCGCGAAATTAATATTTTTGCCGTAGTAATGTCATTTCAAAACATGACGTCATACGAATGAAAACGCCAAAGCTGAAGGTTTTTTCATTGCTTTTACCTTCTAAACTCGGATAATATTGCATTGAAATAAAGTTTTGAGGTAGATGTTGCTTTTTTTCTTTTCTATTGAATTATTCGCACATTTTCTGATTTCAGCCAGTCAACATGGCGGCTTCTTGGTTATAAAATGTAAACAGTGAATTTGACGATAGCGTACAAGACAAATTGTAAATTAAAATTGCAAATGTTGGCTAACGCTCAGAATAAATTTCGAATATCACGGCCCAGGCCATGTGTAAATTTCCAACAAATCTATGGCTTTCATGAATTATTTCTCAAATTATCAACATCATTTATATTAGTCAATGATCATATACACTGATCAATCGTACCTCTACAAGAACAATTTACTAATTTACCATTTAGCAATCATAAACTCTCATCAGCAATTATTGTATATACCAATCAACGACCCTAGACGTACATCTACAATAACTTTTATACTATTTTATAGGGATGTCAACGATTTCTCGAGTATTCAGTTAACGCTCGGAAGTAAATTTACTGAGTATCGAATATGAAAACGATACTCGACTAATCGGTTTTCTATTAGAATATTGCTGTTTTCTTTATATAACATTGAGCTTCTTGAGAATTTCGTTCGAAAAATCAAATAGGCATCAATTATTAATCATACTAGTAAATAATATACATTTTGTTTCAAATGCTTGTGCTTAATTGTTATTTAAAATGCCTCTAAAATACGTGCATGGATTATACCTAAGCTTACACCTTAAAACATCGGTACAGTCAGAGCAAATATGTTCATCTGCAAGACTGTAATTTACAGAGTTGCAAAACCTACAATTGTTGACAAAACAATAAATTTCCAAGTAAAAAAAAAACATCATTGCACCCTCTTCTGGTGACCCACAGTAAAAAGTTAAACCTCTAATGCTTACGCCTTTGTAAACATTAAATGTGTTTTCTCTCCGAATGCTATTGTTTGATTTGATTTTTTTCTTGTTTTAATATTTAAATACGTGTTTATTAAATTATATTGATTGGATTATATTTTGTTTTACTTAATCAGTACTTGTAGGTAATGAGCTATTAATTCTGGTGTGTAATTCCTTGTCCCAGATACTTATGTAGATGGTTTTTCGTCCGTTGAACAACAAACCACAGAATGTAAAATACGGATTTTGTGTTTCAGTGCTGTAGATATATTCCCGAGTTAGTACTCGAGAATCGCTATATAAAACCAACGAGTACTGGATTAGTAATTGTTCACCGAGTTGATATCCCTACTATTTTTGAAATCCTTAACTTTCCTCAGGAATAATATTTATACCAATCATTTGCCGTAGACGTACATCAATAATAACTGTTCATACCACAACCATAACTCCACCACATTAAATGATTAAAATAGGTCAATTTTTGTCAGCTCTTTGCATTGAAAATTCTGTACAAATCATTTGTGTGTGCCTTGTTTGAAAATGGCGTTACATGTTTTAGTAACGTGTTATTTACTGAAAAAAATCGTTTCACAAAATAATCATCAAAACAATCATGTATATTGAAGGATGATCCGATAACAAAAAATAATTAAGATCATGACGTCAACGCTTTGAGTTGTTTTTTTTACATTACTGTAAAATTCAAACGTTGAAGGGCAAATAAAAACAAAAAGAAACAATAGTAAATCCAAACAAGGACAATGAACAGAGCTTTGCACGACGGAGATGTATTTTTTGTAACCTGTAAAAAATGATTCCAAAGTTTTATAACAGTAAATACAGATAAAAAATATCCATGTTTTCATGTCAGTTCTAAGGTTCTCGCTATTGGCCTGGTGATGCCCATTTAGAATGACAGTGTACCGAATGTGCAGTTCGATAATAAGGGTTTCATCAGAAATGCTCAAAGCAAAAGTATATCCCTATATTCAAAACGTAATACAAACGTTAAAAGGCTGAAAAACCAAAAAGGATAAAAAGTAAAAGCCTTACCAGTACAAGAAGTTAGAGCTATGTATCAGGAGCTATAGCTATTTTGAATTCTATATGATGTTGTCAATTATCAAGATATCAATAAGATATTCAGTTAAATTTAGTTTAGCAAGTGCTTGTCGGCAACATGTTTTTCCAAAATATTATCATCCTTTTAAGACCCTGCGTTGGGTGAAAACACCATATTTTATGGTTTGTATTCACGAAATATTGATTTCCCGAGTGGAAAACTTAAAAAAATATAAAGCGCATAACTTTGCTTTGGGCCAGGATTGTTTTCTTCAAAACCATAGCCCTTTATTTATGTTACTCTCCTTGTAGTAGACATTCATTTTTCCTGTCTGATTATTGTAATCAGTGGCATGATCGTTTTCGGAAATAGTGTTATTTTCATTTTAGGATAATCTACAACATTGTGATATCATTATGTATGTTTGCCTAGTTTTATTAGCTGTATCCTAAGAAGTATATTCCGCAGTTTTGTTTTGTCTGACAGGCCATACTAAGACTAGTACCAGACTTAAAGTCAGAGATGGATGCATTGATGAGTTCAACATTTTCCAATGACAGTGATATAATAGATGTTTTACGGCTTGAGAAAGAAATGAAGAATACCAATCAGCATCTGTGTACTGTTAGTCAGAAATTGGAGAAATTAGAAATAGAAAATAAAAATAAAAGAGGTATATCTAATCAATATGTGGAATGAATCATTTTGTAACCCCGAGTAGGTTTTCCTGCTGACAGCAAACAATAAAATGTTTGCCATTGTATTCATAAATTCGAAAATAAATTTTTACTTAAGAATTGAATGCTTCTTTTTGTAAATTTATTGGGGTGTAAAAGCGTTCACCGAAGTACATTTTGTATGAAACGCGGAAGCGCTTCATTCTAAAAATGTACGCACGGTCTACGCTTTTACAACCCTATAAAGTTACAAAAAGAAGATATATTTTACATGGCAACATCATTTCGGCATGTTACTGAATTCGCAAAACATAATATAATAAATATTGTATTACGTGAATGCAAATTTTAACTTATCTTTATTAAATTATTATAAACTTAATTGATGCATACAATAAGTCTAGGTTAAATTTGCTTTATTTCTTTTTTAATTTCTTTATTATTTTAACGTCATCTCAAACATTCCATAATGCCAACAATAAAATGTATAACATAATATTTTGTGTTATTTAAATGTTAAACATGTTATATTTTGCATCAATGTAACTGTTAGTGTAGATTTTTAGTTCTACTTCATCATAGTGATTCTAAATTTTGAATAAATCTTCATTAATTCAATAAACAAACTTAAAAAATATGTTATCCCGATCCTGCGCCTAAACATACTTTCAAAGTACTGTGAGAATTTACCATGAGAAATGGTGTACCATAAGAGGAAACTATTGTACAAGTTGTGTCAATGTTTGACTTGAGAATCTGGATCAGGATCTTTTAATTAAATTGTTCATGTCGTCATTATATATGTGATTAAATTAAATCAACAATCAGTAATGTAAAAAAACAAATAAATGGGGAATGCGTCCATGGGACACAGATGATCACCCGCTTGCATATCATATAAAGTTATAAAGGGACATACGTTTATAAGTATAAGTTTATGAACTTTCATTGCATATTTGGTTGAGGCAAACTATAGTAAGAGAACAACCCTAAAAAATACTGTTTTGTTTTCTTTTGTAAAGGGGCATAACGTTAGAACGGTTATGTGACGCCCCCAAAATTCATACTTGATTTGTATTTTGTGGTTATAAGCATTGTGAATAAGTTTCATATCATTTGGTTGAGGCAAACTAAATTTAGAGAACGGAAACGGAAAATTCAGCAATTTATTCGTTTGTAAAGGGGCATAACTCTTCAACGGTTTAAGTGACGCCACCTAATTTCAAACTTGATCTGTTATTTGTGGTAATAAGCATTCTGTATAAGTTTCATAACATTTGGTTGAGGCAAACGGAAGTCAGATAACTGAAACCAACTTTGGGACGTACGGACGGAAGTACATACAGACGGACAAGGGTAAAACTTAATTCCCTTGAATAAAAAAGAGAATCTATCAAAATATTACAAACATTATTTTCGCATACAGCTTTAAAACAACAGAAAATAAAAATACTTGGGAACGAGTACTGAAAAATGACTGAAATTTAGTACTGAAAAATGACTGAAATTTTCAGTACGGAAAAATGACTGAAATTTTCAGTACTGAAAAATGACTAAAATTTTCAGTACTGAAAAATGACTGAACTTTTCAGTACTGAAAACAACTTTTTTCTCAACATTACTGAAAACAGACATACAATTAATTGTACTGAATATATATGAGTAAGAAGTGTACTGATTGATGACTTTTTATACCAGTACTGTATTTGTAGTGGCATTTAAATTACATGTAAATGCTGTATAAATTCCTGGTAGTGTAGGCTCTTGTGGATAGTTGTCCCATTTACAATCATAGTACATCTTCTTATCTTTATAAAAATTACGTTTGCTAGCAATTATTAGTTTTTACATTAAAATCAGAATATCTTAGATAATGATAATAACATAACTAGAAACGGCTGTCCAGAAGATGTTGAAATACTACCCAAAATATACTATGATGTAACAAACTATTCACAAAGAGAAGACAAGACAACAAGAAAAAGAAATCTTTTGAACACAAAATATTTCAGATCAAATAAAACAAACATAATGTAACGTGAAGGGCAAGGCAGAATACGAACAAACAAATAAGTAGCTAAAATGTTCTATTACAAATCAGATAAATGATTTTAATGTTAATTAGGCACTTATTCCCGACTAGAGTATAGTATCCATTTAACTATTGAATGTCTCTGATATATGAAATAATTACTCCAAATAGAATTATAAAAAATTGTTACTGCTCAATTATAAGTCAATTATATGCTACAATATCCCCTTTCCAGGACTGTGGAATTCCTATTCCAGAAAAAAATATCATTGACGAATAAAATCTAAAATATTTAAAGAAGTAAACTACTGTTAACAGTTCTTTTCGTGTTACACTTTAATTTAAGTTTGTTTAAAGTTCTGCTTGCGTATCCTATCACTCTTTCTTGTCTTTCTTGAACTTGAGACAAAACTGTCTCAATTTCAAAATGATTCGCATCTGTATCTAATATAAACTCTTCTCCACCGATTTCTGAATATGCATGTACATGGGAGCTTGAAAACTTTTCTTTAAGAAACCGGGAAAGTTGGTTCACAACCACTTGTCCACTCACAGGGAGCTTTTAACTACAATAAAGCAGTTTTCAAGAATTCCTTGATAAATCTTCTGTAATAAGAAACCAGTCCAATGAAAGATCTTAATTCGAAAACATTTTTGTAGGGACTCCATCTTGACTATTGCCCGTACCTTAGAAGAATCCGTCCGCACCCCTTCTGTTGACACACTATGTCCGAGATACTCTACCTCGTGTTTAAAAAAACCACTTTGCAGCCTTAATCTTTAATCCAGCATCTGATAACCTCTGAAAGACTTTCTGCAAATTAACCAAATGTTCATAAAATGTTTCACTAAACACTATTATATCAGCTAGATACTAGAAAATGCCACTGCAATCCTCGCATTACTGTCTCAATAATTCTTTGAAATGTAGCTCATGCGTTGCACAATCCAAATGGCATCGTAACCTATTGATATAAATCTAATCTGGGTGTAGAACATGCAGTCTTTTCCTTATCTGCTGGGTTCAGAGGCACCTGATGAAAAGCCATACTCAGGTCCAAAAATGACTTCCACTTGCTCCACTGAGTGCGTCTATAATACCATCTATTCTAGGGATCGGATAGGCATCTTTGATCGTTTTATCGTTCAATATCCTGTAATCAACACACAGCCGCAACGAAAAATCTTTCTTTTGCACTAATACTAAGCCTGAAGACCAGGGACTATTGGACTTTTCAATAAGTTTCTTATCCTCCAATTTCTTAATTTCTTCTTCAATCGCCTGACATTTATAAAGAAATATTCGTCTTGGAGGTTCCTTTAATTACTGGAATTTCTTCTTTCAATTTGATACTACGCATACCAATAGTTTTCTATCCTGGCTCTCCTGTCGGATTATAGAAAGTATCTCTATACTTCAGCAGGATCTCCCTAAACCTCTAACCTTCTGTGAGGTTTTCTCATCCATCACTATACATTTCCCCATATACTGTGGAATTTGTTGTGGATCCATGTCCATTTCCCGAACATGACAAACAGTCCCTTCCTCCACCTAACCAATGTCACTTACAATTTTCGGAGCTGGAACGAACAATCCAATATGAGTTCCTTTGTAAAAAATAATATCGGTATCACAAGGGTTCAGGATCCTTGAATAAATATGCGAACGTGATGCATTCACTAAATCTCTTCCAAGGCTAATCCATACTTCCTCATGAGAATTACTATGAGGGCACAAAATTCCAAACGCTTCTGAATTATCTTCAGCATAAACTTTTCTAGTAAGCTTAGCTTTTACAATTATTTCATGTCTCGCAGAAATGTCTATGGTTTTCATTGCTATAACACGACTATATCACACATTGACGCTCTCTTGCTCAAGTGGAGCTGTAAATCTGTTAATATCTAATGATCCCGAGTCGAAATTCCATTGACATCGATATTTTGAAATAAAATCTTCGCCTAATAGATTGAGTTTCACACCTCGAACATAAATTGGAAATGCAGCACAAAATTCACCAAAACCAATGTTCATTACAGCCGTGCCTTAAATATTCACTGTACTTCCATCTGCAGTTTCAAATTGTGTATCTACTCAGCTCAGCACATGTCCACACCCTTGCATTATACTATAGTAGCTCTGTTCTGATAAATGTTCTCCTGGATCCGGTATCGACTTTCCAAGTTATAGCGGATCCCTCAATCATTCCATCTATCATTATCCTTGAATTTCCTTTTACACTAGCTATCACGGCTACATTAAATTGCCTGTCGTTCATTTTTAAATCTTCACTGTTCAGTTTTTCCTGTTCAGGTTGGCTGTCATGGGATTCTTGAATGGCTTTATTTTTTTCAGAAACGTCTATTGAATATCCTGCACATTCACATATATCCCCTCTAGACATACTTTCCTTACTGGAAATATCACTATTTACACGTGTGCAAGGCCTCATATAAGCTGCGGTCGGAGCATGGCCTACTGCGACCGTGCTCCATTTAACTGCGAAACTGCCTCTTCTTCGTGCGTTTTTATAGGCGGAACAATAGTTCGTCTGAGATCGACCACACTGGCTTCTGTAATGTCCATTTTCACCACAATTATAACATGTTACATCTTCCATCTTCGCTTTGCGGTAATTTGCGGTATTTGGAACGCGTCGTCCTCTTTGTGCTGAGTTTTTCTCCTTGAATATTGATCCTAATTATTTGTTTGAACGGAATACACAGTCTTTTTCACCTTATTCTTGTGCCTTTCAATAAGCCTGATGCATTCTTCCTCCATGGCACTCGTCACGGCATCTTGTAAAGTTTTGGGTCGAGAACGTCTAACTGATAGTCTAAACTCCTCTGATTCACCACAAGCGTTACGGAAAGTCTTTATACTATTTTCCTGAACTGTGCCTGGACTAGCAGGATAAGCTCGTCTGTACAGGTCTTTCAATAGATTGTCCTAGGTCCCTAAAAATCTCTCCAGATTTACGTTTTCTCAATTTTGCTTCTACTAGATAGTTATCAAATGTACCAGGCTTATAATTTGATACGCCAGACGCGCGTTTCGTCTACCATTCCTTCACACGATTCCTTCATATTAAAATGCCAGAAGCGAAGTGCCATTTTCTGCAAAAGAGAGTTCCAGTTCGCAATATCACTATCGAGTAATCCATGCACATAAGCTTCTGCATGACCTCTTAATGTAGTAAGAAAAATCATCCGTGTTCTTTCATCTACCCAGTCGTTCAGTCTAGCAATGTTCTTGTAATACAGCAAAAAAAGTCAGACCAATTGCAAACATCTTGGGTAGTCCCATCAAATGTTCTTTTCACATGCATTTCCGACTGTTAAGCTGAATTTTCTTCCCCGAAACTTTGTAATGATTCGACAGATTCGTCAGGCTCGAATGATAATTTCTTCCGTATCTTCTGATCCTTTTCCTGGAGGAGTAAAATTGCTTACATTAATCGGCTGTATTGTACATGGTCAATACCATGTATTCCTACGTCTTTTATTTCCCTTTGACATTTTTACAATCACTGTCAGCAAAAAAAGAATAAAAACAGTTGTACAAATCACTTCACAGTTTCATTTTAACCAGCATTCAAACTCGTGCCACGGATACATATGTATCACTCCACTTATCAATACACTAACAAACACTACTCCAAAAATCCATTTAAGGAAAAATCCTTACCATCCATTTGAATCATTTTCAACTGTTAAATGAACGCAATTGCCACTAAGATGATTAAACTGTTCGGTTACTTGTGAACTGGTCATAACCGGATACGAATATTAACTCGACACATAAAGTATTTTACTAGGCGGAGTCGTCTGATCCTGAACCTGTGAAACAAACATCGGTGCCGTCTGACTGTAGGGCGGAATATACGGATTTTCATTACTATTCCAACCCGGAGTTGTAGGAGTAAATATTCCCGGCCGCGTATATTGATGATTATTATTCCTATAAACATAAGTGAAATCCATAGGATAAGTGCCATATTTTGTATAGTCTCCGTTTGAATCTTCCATCACAATTTAAACTTAATAAATATTCCACTAAAGGTAACGTATTCTTTCATCTTCTGGAATCATCGATTCCACCACTGCAACCACTTTGTAACGTGAACCTTTAAGAGCAAGGCAGAATACGAACAAACAAATAAGTAGCTAAAATATTCTTTTACAAAATCATGAAATCATAATCTTTCAGTCAGTTTAGTTGAAGTCTGGAGCTGGCTTGTCAGTTAACTGCTAGTAGTCTGTTGTTATTTATGTATTATTGTCATTTTGTTTATTTTCTTTGGTTACATCTTCTGACATCAGACTCGGATTTCTCTTGAACTGAATTTTAATGTGCGTATTGTTATGCGTTTACTTTACTACATTGGTTAGAGGTATAGGGGGAGGGTTGAGATCTCACAAACATGTTTAACCCCGCCGCATTTTTGCGCCTGTCCCAAGTCAGGAGCCTCTGGCCTTTGTTAGTCTTGTATTATTTTAATTTTAGTTTCTTGTGTACAATTTGGAAATTAGTATGGCGTTCATTATCACTGGACTAGTATATATTTGTTTAGGGGCCAGCTGAAGGACGCCTCCGGGTGCGGGAATTTCTCGCTACATTGGAGACCTGTTGGTGACCCTCTGCTGTTGTTTTTTATTTGGGCGGGTTGTTGTCTCTTTGACACATTTCCCATTTTCATTCTCAATTTTATTTTACAAATCAGATAAATCACAGTTTACATCAAATGATTTTAATGTTAATTAGGCACTTATTCCCGACTAGAGTATAGTATCCATTTAGCTATTGAATGTCACTGATATAAGAAATAAATATTCCAAATAGAATTATTACAAATTGTAACTGTTCATAATAAAGCGCACTGAACTGTCATATCACTAGTTCTATATATCCTAAGATTCCATCTTCCCGGCTTTATATACAAGTTCTGGTCGGATCCATTGGCGGATCTTTCGGCGGATCACTTGGGCTCCTACTGGAAGTACAACAATGAAAATATGCTACAATAAGTAACATGCACATCAGTACCAAACCAAATCAGTGAAGCTCACCTTTTATCATAGGGAATATTAAGAAAATGTTCGTAATGGTAACCGTAAAATTTATGTAGTGTCCATTTCAGTCGTTTTTCTTCATAACTCTGTTGAGGCAGTTTTTGCTTTGGCCTATGGCGCAACACCCTGTAAATAAAGTTTGTTTAATAAAGGCAACAGTAGAATACCGGTGTTCAAAAGTCATCAATCGATTTAGAAAAAGCAAATCCGGGTTACAAACCAAAACCGAGGGACAAACATCAACTATAAAAGGAAAACAAAGGAACAACAGGAACACCAAAGTGCAACAAAAACAAACGCCAAAAACACATAGATACGAACTATTTGAAAACAACTGCCATATTCCTGACTTGGTACAGGCCATTTTAAGAAAAAGTGGTGGGTTTAACCTAGTTTAATGGCCTGCCAAACATCCCGCTTAATGACAATGTTAAAAACATCGCTAAAACACTACGTGACAGAAATACAGCACCACAACACGCAAGAACATTCATAACAGAGAAACGCACAAACAATTAATGTAACAGTCGACACAACATGCAAACCGCAGAACAACAACGAACATATTTCATTTAACACTTGTAATATAATTTTAGCAATACTTTTAAATTAAGGAATATATCTCCCTCATGCAAAGTTCTGATTCCTTGTATGGTTTTGCCTATACTTTAGGTTCTTTGGCTGATCAGTTCTTCAATGTTTGTATTAGGTTTTCGATTTTCAGATATTTTGGCCTCTAACATCTCTGAAGAGACATTAAGTGTCAAAATGCGCATCTGGTGCAGTAAAATAATAACCGTTTGATAGGTCTTGGAGATGTTGTAATTTGTTAAAAAAAACAAAATTGAAGCAATTAACATCAAAATTATATGAAAACTACTAATCATTATAATGGTTATCATAAAATGACGTGTAATATTTTAAATTTCTGGAGAAGAAAACAATTAGTCAATATCATTTGTTCAAATTGAAATTATTTGATGGCAAGTACGTAAATATCGATCCAACCCTAGCCGAGAATGATTTGAAAATTGTATGGATAGGTTACAGAATTACAAAGGTACCCTTTCCTTTCCTCAATCAATTTATTTTAATTTTTTTTCGAGTACATTAACATAACAAGCAGTACATAGTTTACAAATAGCCCTTGTGGTGCCTGGGATAGAAATATGATCAGTTTTAGTCTTCCTCCGACTGTCATTTATACACTTAATTCTCTTGTTTGTTTGCCCTTGCAAAATGTACAAATTAGCAATCACATTCGCTCCGAATGGAGACGTTAATATTAATACCTCGTGTAGAGAGAGTTTCACGTTCTATGCACATACTGAATCCTTTCAACGACTTTATTAGGAAAAGATGTTTTAGATTAACATTTTAAAGTTAAGAAGAACATGATAATAATATATTCTAGCAATAACTAATAACTACTCTTGCAGAAATACACAATAAAACTTTGAAAGAATGGAAGGAGATAGACAAGAAGTACATTTCTACCTCAGCAACGAGTTTTATACTACAATCACTGAAACACAATAGGGGTATCATTATTACTGGTTCTCCGGGCTGTGGAAAGTCTGTTACTGGTCATCATATAGCATTACAATTAGAGAAGGAAGGATATGAAATAATTCCTTTTGATGACCCTTCAGAAATCCTAAAGCATTTTACATCAGAGAAGATCCAGGTTTTTGTAATTGATGATATTTGTGGCAAATTCGCTCTAAATCAGCATAAAGCCGACTCTTGGGAGCAAACCGATGGTAAATTAAATATGTTATTTGAATTAAATCGGAATGATGAGAACGAAGACAGCTCCAGCAAATTTGAGACTAAGGTTGTAATTACATGCAGGGATAACATATATAGTCACAAGGCATTTCCAAATCTGACTTGTTTTTCACTTGTACAGTGCAGCTTCAGTACCAAACATAAAATTTCTCCAGATGAAATGACAACTATTGCATTGTCGTATTTACCTGAGAATACTGTGAATGCCATAGAAAACATTTGTTTGTATGATTTTTTTCCTCTTTTGTGCGCTCTGTACTGCAAAAAAACTAAACAGGATCCAGGATTTTTTATTCATCCTGTTGAAATAATTGAAAAAGAAATCTCAGAAATGAAAATCAAATCGGAAACATCTTTTCTCTGTCTTTCTCTTCTTGTTATGAAGAATAATAAATGTTATAAAGATGAATTAGGATCCAGTGGTATGGAACAGCTAGTAAAGGCTATATGCAAAGACAGTGCAATTGAATTTGTAGTATCCACTGTGTCAATACAAAAATGTTTTGAGCGTCTTGAAGGTATCTATATTACCGAATCAGATAACTTGTATACAGCAATCCACGACAAAATGTTTGACATTATTTCAGCAGCTATTGCACCATCTATAATAAATTGTTTAATAGAGTATGTTGACATTGCATTCATTGCACATCGCATTCAACTTTCATCGTATAGTCAAACTAGTCTCCCCTTCGTAGTTTATATCCCACCAGATTTGGAAAGAAGTTATCTCAAAAGACAATATAATGAGGCTATGAACGGAAAATACTGGGAAGTGTTTGGAAGCATACAGTCAGAGAACATGACATATAGAAAACTACTTTTATCTTTTCTTAAAGAACAAGACACTCGTCAAGAAATTACTTACGTTCCTGACGAGGATGGAGCTACACCTTTGTTTGTAGCATCTTATTTGGGATATGTCGATTTTGCTGAATATTTTATTGTAAAATGTTCAGGTCACATAGATGTAAAAGACAAAGAAGGTCGATCTTCTTTTTATGTTGCGTGTGAAAACGGTCACATTGCAATGGTCAAATATCTCATGAAATTTAATTATAACATTAATGCAGAAAACACTGAGAAAACAACAGCATTATCTGCAACCTGCCTCAATGGTCACACTGAAGTGGCTCAATTGTTGTTAGACAACAAAGCAGATCCCAACAAAACTAACAAATTAAATCGGAGCACTATACATTTTGCTTGTTTAAATGGTAATGTAAAATTGGTGAAGCGTTTACTTTATGGGGAATATAATGTAGATACAACCACTAGAGATAACACTGGAAAAACTGCGTTACATGTAGCCTGCGAAAAAGGGCACACAGACACTGTTAAAACATTGCTGGAATTTGGTATGAATATCAAACAGAAAAAACAAATCGGTCGGACACCACTGTATCTTGCTTGCAAACATGGTTGCTATGATACAGTGAAGTTCATTATAGACCTAATTTATTTAAAACAAAATACTAGGAAAAAAAGATCTGTTGCTGATCAATTGAAGAAATTACATACAACTAAATATGGATCGACAGTTCTTCATGCAGCTTGTTATTCTGGACATACTGAAATAGTGAAGTTTTTGATCGATGTCGGTATGGATGTAAATGATATAACAACTCATGGTTTGACACCACTATATATAGCTTGTAAGCAAGGCCATTATGACATAGTAAAATTTCTACTTGATTCAAAACACCAAACATTTAATAGTTGTGTAGATATAACCATAAAAGATAAAGATGGAAGATCCGTTTTACATGCAGCTTGTTATTCTGGACATACTGAAATAGTAAAGTTATTGATCGATGTCGGTATGGATGTAAATGATATAACAACTCATGGTTTGACACCACTATATCTAGCTTGTAAGAAAGGCCATTATGACACAGTGAAATTATTTATTGATTTAAAAGACAAAACATTGATAAGTTGTGTAGATAGAACCATAAAAGATGAAAAAGGAAGATCCGTTTTACATGCAGCTTGTTATTCTGGACATACTGAAATAGTAAAGTTATTGATCGATGTCGGTATGGATGTAAATAATATAACAACTCATGGTTTGACACCACTATATATAGCTTGTCAGGAAGGTCATTATGTATTAGTGAAATATTTACTTGATTTAAAAGACCAAACATTTAATAGTTGTGTAGATATTACCATAAAAGATAAAGATGGATTGTCCGTTTTACATGCAGCTTGTTGTTCTGGACATACTGTAATCGTAAAGTTATTGATCGATGTCGGTATGGATGTAAATGATACATCAATCAACGGTTCTACGCCACTATTTCTAGCTTGTAACAAAAGTCATTATGCAACAGTGGAATTATTGCTTGATTTGAAGGATAAAAAATTGATTAGTAGTGTAGATATAACCATAAAAAATATAAATGGAGTGTCCGTTTTACATGCAGCTTGTTATTCTGGACATACTGAAATCGTAAAGGTATTGATCAATGTTGGTATGAATGTTAATGACACATCAACTAACGGTTATACACCACTATATATAGCTTGTCAGGAAGGTCATTATGACATAGTAAAATTTCTACTTGATTCAAAAGACCAAACATTTGATAGTTGTTTAGATATAACCATAAAAGATAAAGCTGGAGGATCCGTTTTACATGCAGCTAGTTATTCTGGACATACTGAAATAGTAAAGTTATTGATCGATGTCGGTGTGGATGTAAATGATATAACAACTCATGGTTTGACACCACTATATCTAGCTTGTAAGAAAGGCCATTATGACACAGTGAAATTATTTATTGATTTAAAAGACAAAACATTGATAAGTTGTGTAGATAGAACCATAAAAGATGAAAAAGGAAGATCCGTTTTACATGCAGCTTGTTATTCTGGACATACTGAAATAGTAAAGTTATTGATCGATGTCGGTATGGATGTAAATGATATAACAACTCATGGTTTGACACCACTATATATAGCTTGTCAGGAAGGTCATTATGTATTAGTGAAATATTTACTTGATTTAAAAGACCAAACATTTAATAGTTGTGTAGATATAACCATAAAAGATAAAGATGGAGTGTCCGTTTTACAAGCAGCTTGTTATTCTGGACATACTGAAATAGTGAAGGTATTGATCAATGTCGGTATGAATGTTAATTACACATCAACTAACGGTTATACACCACTATATATAGCTTGTAAGCAAGGCCATTATGACATAGTAAAATTTCTACTTGATTCAAAAGACCAAACATTTAATAGTTGTTTAGATATAACCATAAAAGATAAAGCTGGAGGATCCGTTTTACATGCAGCTAGTTATTCTGGACATACTGAAATAGTAAAGTTATTGATCGATGTCGGTGTGGATGTAAATGATATAACAACTCATGGTTTGACACCACTATATCTAGCTTGTAAGAAAGGCCATTATGACACAGTGAAATTATTTATTGATTTAAAAGACAAAACATTGATAAGTTGTGTAGATAGAACCATAAAAGATGAAAAAGGAAGATCCGTTTTACATGCAGCTTGTTATTCTGGACATACTGAAATAGTAAAGTTATTGATCGATGTCGGTATGGATGTAAATGATATAACAACTCATGGTTTGACACCACTATATATAGCTTGTCAGGAAGGTCATTATGTATTAGTGAAATATTTACTTGATTTAAAAGACCAAACATTTAATAGTTGTGTAGATATAACCATAAAAGATAAAGATGGATTGTCTGTTTTACATGCAGCTTGTTGTTCTGGACAAACTGTAATCGTAAAGTTATTGATCGATGTCGGTATGGATGTAAATGATATAACACCTCAGGGTTTTACACCACTAAATATAGCTTGTCTGCAAGGCCATTATGACATTGTAAAATTTGTACTTGATTTAAAAGACCAAACATTTAATAGTTGTGTAGATATAACCATAAAAGATAAAGATGGAGGATCCGTTTTACAAGCAGCTTGTTATTCTGGACATACTGAAATAGTGAAGGTATTGATCAATGTCGGTATGAATGTTAATTACACATCAACTAACGGTTATACACCACTATATATAGCTTGTAAGCAAGGCCATTATGACATAGTAAAATTTCTACTTGATGCAAAAGACCAAACATTTAATAGTTGTGTAGATATAACCATAAAAGATAAAGATGGAGGATCCGTTTTACATGCAGCTAGTTATTCTGGACATACTGAAATAGTAAAGTTATTGATCGATGTCGGTATGGATGTAAATGATATAACAACTCATGGTTTGACACCACTATATCTAGCATGTAAGAAAGGCCATTATGACACAGTGAAATTATTTATTGATTTAAAAGACAAAACATTGATAAGTTGTGTAGATAGAACCATAAAAGATGAAAAAGGAAGATCCGTTTTACATGCAGCTTGTTATTCTGGACATGCTGAAATAGTAAAGTTGTTGATCGATGTCGGTATGGATGTAAATGATATAACAACTCATGGTTTGACACCACTATATATAGCTTGTCAGGAAGGTCATTATGTATTAGTGAAATATTTACTTGATTTAAAAGACCAAACATTAAATAGTTGTGTAGATATAACCATAAAAGATAAAGATGGATTGTCCGTTTTACATGCAGCTTGTTGTTCTGGACATACTGTAATCGTAAAGTTATTGATCGATGTCGGTATGGATGTAAATGATACATCAATCAACGGTTCTACGCCACTATTTCTAGCTTGTAACAGAGGTCATTATGCAACAGTGGAATTATTGCTTAATTTGAAGGATCAAAAATTGATTAGTAGTGTAGATATAACCATAAAAAATATAAATGGAGTGTCCGTTTTACATGCAGCTTGTTATTCTGGACATACTGAAATAGTAAAGGTATTGATCAATGTTGGTATGAATGTTAATGACACATCAACTAACGGTTATACACCACTATATATAGCTTGTCAGGAAGGTCATTATGACATAGTAAAATTTCTACTTGATTCAAAAGACCAAACATTTAATAGTTGTTTAGATATAACCATAAAAGATAAAGCTGGAGGATCCGTTTTACATGCAGCTAGTTATTCTGGACATACTGAAATAGTAAAGTTATTGATCGATGTCGGTGTGGATGTAAATGATATAACAACTCATGGTTTGACACCACTATATCTAGCTTGTAAGAAAGGCCATTATGACACAGTGAAATTATTTATTGATTTAAAAGACAAAACATTGATAAGTTGTGTAGATAGAACCATAAAAGATGAAAAAGGAAGATCCGTTTTACATGCAGCTTGTTATTCTGGACATACTGAAATAGTAAAGTTATTGATCGATGTCGGTATGGATGTAAATGATATAACAACTCATGGTTTGACACCACTATATATAGCTTGTCAGGAAGGTCATTATGTATTAGTGAAATATTTACTTGATTTAAAAGACCAAACATTTAATAGTTGTGTAGATATAACCATAAAAGATAAAGATGGATTGTCTGTTTTACATGCAGCTTGTTGTTCTGGACAAACTGTAATCGTAAAGTTATTGATCGATGTCGGTATGGATGTAAATGATATAACACCTCAGGGTTTTACACCACTAAATATAGCTTGTCTGCAAGGCCATTATGACATTGTAAAATTTGTACTTGATTTAAAAGACCAAACATTTAATAGTTGTGTAGATATAAGCATTAAAGATATAAATGGAGGATCTGTTTTCCATGCAGCTTGTTATTCTGGACATACTGAAATAGTAAAGTTATTGATCGATGTCGGTATGAATGTAAATGATATAACAACTCATGGTGAGACACCACTATATCTAGCTTGTGAGAAAGGCCATTATGACACAGTAAACGTTTTACTTGATTTAAAAGACCAAACATTTCATAGTTGTGTAGATATAACCATAAAAGATAGAAATGGAGGATCCGTTTTACATGCAGCTTGTTATTCTGGACATACTGAAATAGTAAAGTTATTGATCGATGTCGGTATGGATGTAAATTGTATAACAACTCATGGTTTTACACCACTAAATCTAGCTTGTCAGGAAGGCCATTATGACATAGTAAAATGTGTACTTGATTTAAAAGACCAAACATTTAATAGTTGTGTAGATATAAGCATTAAAGATAGAAATGGAGGATCCGTTTTACATGCAGCTAGTTATTCTGGACATACTGAAATAGTAAAGTTATTGATCGATGTCGGTATGGATGTAAATGACACATCCACTAACGGTTTAACGCCACTATATCTAGCTTGTCGGGAAGGTCATTCTACAACAGTGACATTATTACTTGATTTGAATGGCGAAACATTAAATAATCGTGTAGATACAACCATAAAAGATGAAGATGGAGGATCCGTTTTACATGCAGCTTGTTATTCTGGACAAACTGAAATAGTAAAGTTATTGATCGATGTCGGTATGGATGTAAATGATATAACAACTCATGGTTTGACACCACTATATATAGCTTGTCAGGAAGATCATTATGTATTAGTGAAATATTTACTTGATTTTAAAGACCAAACATTTAATAGTTGTGTAGATATAACCATAAAAGATAAAGATGGTGAATCCGTTTTACATGCAGCTTGTTATTCTGGACATACAGAAATAGTAAAGTTATTGATCGATGTCGGTATGAATGTAAATGACACATCAACTAACGGTTATACACCACTATATATAGCTTGTCAGGAAGGTCATTATGAAACAGTGAAATTTTTACTTGATTTGAATGGCCAAATATTAAATAGTTGTGTAGATATAACCCTAACAGATAAAGATGGAAATTCAGCTGTATATGCAGCTTGTTTTGCTGGACATACCGAAATAGAAAAGTTATTCATCGAAGTCGGTTTGAATTTAAATGACATATGAAATACGAGTTGTAAACCACTTTATCTAGCTTTTCATGAAGGTTATTATGAAAATATGAAATTATCACTTGATTTAAATGGCGACATTTTAAATAGTTAAGTAAATACTACAACAAAAAATGAAGATGAATGGTCATATTTACATGCAACATGTTATAAAGGACATACAGAAGTAACACACTTATTAGTTGATATAGGCATGGAGATGAAAGGACGCATGATGTAAGATCAGCTCTTTGTTTAGCCTGTTTGAATATAATTGGAGTTTAGGTTGTCGTCCCTTCTCACTGAACTAATACACATTTTCGTTTAGGGGCCAGCTGAAGCCCGCCTCCGGATGCGAAAGATTAAGCTGTGTTGAAGACGCGTTGGTGGCCTTCGGCTGTTTTCTGTACTTTGGTCGTGTTGTTGTCTCTTTGACGCATTCCACATTTCCATTCTCAATTTTATTATGACATTGTGAAGACTTTGTAAGATAACGTTACAGACTTACGACTACGTGATAGGAAAAGTCGTGTACCATTTGTGATTGCTAGAAGAGTATGATTTACAAATATTATAAAACTGTTAGTTGAATAGGGTTTAACAACATTATGAAGAACATATATAATAGATTAGACATTGTAATCATCAACCTCCATATATCGATAATAAAAACTTATCAAAGATACCAAGCTTATAATTTGGTACGTCACCTTCGCGTTCTGAATACAAACATAAATCAAGAGTGACGCATATGATGTCTCTTATACGTGGATCAAGTGCAAAATAATAATTACAAAATACAAATCAGTATGTTGGTGTGCTTAACAAATCGGTGATTTTTAAATGCATGGTTAATTATAATGTATTGTTTTTACCTTTTGTCTTGAGTGGGTATAGATATGAAAACATTTTAAACGACACATGAAATATCACACTGGTACATCAATGATCTTGGGGGTAATGTACAAATGAAAAATACAAAGGTGAATGCAGATCAGTGTACAAATAAACATCACTAACATGTATTTTGAAATAAATTAGTCATTGTGTTTATAACTGTCGTCTAATCTGTATAATCAATATTTCATACGTGATCATGGAATATATAAGAAAATTATATTTCTCGTCTAATTTGTATTGATTTCTCTAATCTTATAATCAAATAATTTACCTTCCCGTGATGGTTTAAACAACATTTTACTGAACACTTGACATTATGCTAGTATTATCACTAAATTATCATCTTATCATTAACCATTAGATGTCTTTTTGCACAACGTCCGCTAATGAAAAATTTATTACTTAATACGGCGGTTAGAGGACAAGATCTTACATATAAAAAATCAACACAACCAACGGAACAGATTCGTTTCCCTATGTTTTTAAAGTCAATGTGGAACGTACGTTTGATTGGGCGTATTGTATAATTTGCCGCCATTACCGGTCAGAAGTGGGACGTTGAATTCGATGCCTCGTGTGGAGAGAGTTCTACTGTATCTGCACGTTAGAAATCCTTGCAACATATCATTTAGGTCAACTGATTTTGTTTTGAATATTTCACTGACTAAAATGCCAAATGAGACACTTCGATCTGATAAAAACGAAAGATGATTAATAAACTCATAGATACCAGGATTGCAATTTTGTATTTGAGCCAAACGCGTTTTTCGTCTACAAAAGACTGATCAGTGACGCTCGAATAAAAAAAAGTTAAACGCGTTAACAAGAAGAACGAATGAAATCGACACTTCACGAGTTCTGAAGATCTGTTTACTGCAGTTGTCTCTCACTGACACTTCTTTCTGTGGTTCCATTAGAGAAATGATGTGTCATAGGTCTCTTTTTCATTCTACTCATTTGGTTTCGATCACACGCATTCGAAAAATATGGATGCCAGAGACAAACTGTTAATTAGATATCAACCGCTACAATTTCTTTTGTGATATAAAGTTAGTTTTCTTGTATTGTTTCGCTATTTATTTACTACAGCTGCAGGTTAATACTGCATAAGTATCCTAAAATTATTTAGACTCTCCTGCACACAATTTCTGTGATTCTAAGACTGAATCTTTGATAACAGATAACAGATAAATGGGATGTTGTCGTATCATATATTTATACTCGCTTGTCCCACCGCATGCTTGATAATTTTATTGGTTGTGATCTTGATAATTCATAGCAATATATCAACCGCAAAAAACAACCAAGATCGAATATCAGTACTCTCTTTGATATGATCTGAAATCATTTAGTGCATGATGGGTTGACTATATATAGCTTATGTTAAAATGAAATTTCAAGAAAGCTTATTTTTTTAAGATTAATCAAATTCAGTTGTACTTATTTTATTGCACTCTATCATTTTATTTTACTTTGTTTCTCCAAAACGTGATTTTAATTTAAACTAAGATAATATTGTCAGACTAGTGTTGAATAAATAAAGGTCCTTTTTATTGTATGTCTGTGTCTTAGACGACTATTGATCTGCTCGGATTGTCGAAGCAAACACAACAGCCCGTATGATTATGCATTACCATTACATCACCAAACTCATTCATTACCGACGTTTCACGTTTTATAAACAACGCGGCATATTTGTAAAAAGCTTACTGAAATGGACAGAGCAATGCGATTATCGTTACAGTTCTTTCAGCAATTATATTCCATATAAGTATTCTGCAGATAATTCTAAGTATACAATTGTAATCCTGGTATCTAATCATAGAACACTTTCATAGAAGCATTCTTATTTGTCCCATTGGGAAAACCTTCATATATATTTACCTGGATCAATTTGGTTTCATTTATACTTCATTTCTCTTGCTATATATGTTTAATCATTAAAATCCAATAAATGATCAAACCGAGAGCTTGACGTAAAGCATGTGGTATATTTTAATGTTTGAACGTTTTCGATAATGAAATATAACACGATACATGAATGCTCGACGGACATAAGATATAAAATATAACTGATATGCTATGTCATAAGGGACTTCATTATAGGATTAAACACATTTTTTCTAGAGGTTATTGATGTGTAAATCGGTGCGATTAACTCACAAACTGAATAAAAGTCCGAAGGACTTTTAAATTGAGTCTGTGAGTACATATGTGAGAGTCACTCTACCCATACCAGCAACAAACAAAACGATAATTAACCTTCCAGAAACTATCTGCTTATTAGTATAGTTCAAAACATAACAGTTTTCTACTTTGTACCATGAGTGGTCAAGATAGTGAAAATCCGGCCAGTGAAAAAATGGCGGACTCCTATGCTATGGCACTTAAACATAACAACAACACACATAAAGATAATGCAGAACCTGCTGCGGAATACTTCAACGTCAAGCCTGTTTTTATATTAGAATCAGACATTTCGGTAGTTCAAAACCTGATAAAAACAATTATCTTACACATACCGAGTTATTCAAATGTATTGATCTCACAATACCTGCTAACCATTTAAATTGACTTCAGAGAGTCATTGGAGGGGTATGGCGTATATATCCAGACAGTGAAGAAGACAGGGAAACTCTTGTGGTAAGCTCCATCACAGTTCGGAAAAAACGCATCGAGGTTTACCCAAGAAACCCTAAATATGTTGAGAAAGAAAGCCTAACCACAGTTCGAATTAGAATAAAGAATATTCCATTATCTGCTGATGATGGACAATTAATTAGATACCTGCAAAATTGGCACCTCGAAGTACTTAATTACCAAAGAGAGAGACTTCGAATTGATGGGTTCGTGACAAATTGTCAAACAGGCGACAGGATCTTTTATGTCGAACCCTTCGATATCACAATTCCAAGAAATGTCAAAATTGGCAAATACCGTGGACTGATTTTCTACAAGGGTCAAACAAACCAAAATGCTGAAATTGAATGTACCAAATGCCTGCAAAAAGGTCATAAAAAATCAGAATGTACCAATGACTGGAAGTGCAAGACGTGCGGTACAAATGGTCATATCTCTAAAGACTGCACAGCTGAGTTTGATAAGAACAGTCAAGCTGACTCAGATGTGTCGTCCGAAGAGTCAGATGAAGCAAGTGAAGCTGAATTTGAGAAAGGTGAGGAGATTGTGCTATCACAATCCACCGAAAACTTATTAGACATAACACATACTGAGGAAATCAGCAAAAATGCTGAACTTCCCACAGATACAAACAACACAAATGTACCAGACCAAAATCCATCTGAATTGAAATCTGATGAAACAGATCAACAGCATCCTGAACAATGCATGAAAAAAAAAAGAAAAAGAAAAAAACATCCAAATCACCAGCAACAACTTATGGTCCACTAGATAAATACCTCGGGACAACCATGACAACCCCTCAGCAGAAATCATCCAAACGTTCCGCCACCACACCAACTGATAAGTTACATGACCGTGAGATTGGCTCATCAAAACCAAGGACATCTGATCATAACACATAACGATCCAAACACACAAATTGTCCAAATATAAAATACACCTATGAATTATTGTAAATACTGTATTATATTTTTTATTTGTTTGTCTATTTTTGTTTTTAGTCAAGAAAAAAAAAAAAAAAATAAGTCAGAGTGTGATATAATTTCAGGGTATATACACCTTGAAAATAGTATTACAAGAAATATAAAGGATAATGTATATACATGTAATAAATTGTGTATAAGACATATAATATTGTAAAAAGAGTTGAATTTCAAATGACCCCTTTGCTGAATATCACAAAATCAATATATAAATGTCTCTATTCTGAATATGCTATTCACCAAATAACATATTGGAATAGGTCAAGTTGTGATGAAATTACCACAAAAATAATATTTGCAGGTATAAATAAATATATACGGAAAGCTGTTTTGATAATAAAATTTATTATGATGCTTTTTCCTTGTATAAACATAATAAAGAATCATATAAACATGATAAATGAAATAAACACAATAATTACACATATACTTGAACTGTGTAAAAGGAAAACACTAGCTGCTCGAAGTAGAAATAAAGATAAAATGAATAAGAGAAATCCAACAAAATTAAAGTTCATAAAGAAAATATCTTTGATAAATACCAATTCATTAAATCACATCAGTCTAAAATAACTTTTTCTGTTGATTTTTATAGTTAACAGCTATAAACTCTCCATGATATATGCTTGCTCTATAACAAATTATCCATCAGTTTTAATTCACATATTAGAATTCATACTTTGTCCTTTTCCATTTCACATTAAAAAGATTTGGATATCTTATTTAGTCCACACATTAGGAATACTTCAAAAGTCAATTTTAATCCACATGAAAAAATCCATCCATCCATCCTTTGCAAGTCCCAGATTATCAGCAAATATGTTCCTTTATAGATTATGTAGATATACACAAATACCGATTTTGCTAAATATAAACATTCCGATTGCTTCTAAATTGATTGTAAATTTCCACACTATGTACATGGTCCAAAAATTTCATACATTTACTTCTGCCAAAACATCAGATCTAAAAATAAATAACCATAAAATTAAAACACATGTTATGAATAAAATATATCTGTTTTTCAGTGTATATATATCATGTATATAGTCTCAAAATATGTTGAAGTAGCAAAAGAAAAATCTAATGTATATATTGAACAAGTAAATAAAAATATATGTTCAACTACATGCATGCATGCTTATATTTGTTTGTGTTATGTTTTATTTACATTCATGTACACTGTCAAGTTTGTCTTTATATTCTATTTATTATATGCACTTATCTCACACATAATTGTGTACCATTGTTTTTATAGTAATCATAAAATCAAACTAATGAAAATATGTTGTAAATATCAGATGGAACAAATATATCTTTTTTCAGCATTTATGCTAACAAAACATCTAAACTCAAAATTTAACAATGGGTGAAAATCTACATATAATATCACTAAACTGTCAAGGTTTAGGCCAAAAACAGAAAAGAGAAAGATTACAATTATGGACAAAAAATCAAAAATGTAATATTCTTTTCATGCAAGAGTCACATTTTATAGAAAAAAATGAAAAAACTATAAATAATGAGTTTGATGGCAAAATGTTCCATAGTTATGGTAACACACAATCAAAAGGGGTATCAATCTATGTGAAAAATAATTTAAAATGTAAGACAATAAATGAGATAAAAGATACAGAAGGCAGAATAATTTTGATTAACATAGAAATAAATGAAAACATTTTTACTTTAATAAATGTATATGCTCCAAATCAACACAAAAACAGAAACAAATTTTTCAAAAAGGTCCAAAATATAATTGAAAACAATCGCTTGGGTATTCTTATACTTGGAGGTGACATGAACGAAACCCTATCAATTAATGATAAAAAAACTAATAATATCTCTCGAAACTACAAACCAGTGAATAGTTTAAAAAAATTAATAAAGAAAAATAATTTAACAGATATATGGAGAGAACTTCATCCAAATACAAGTCAATTCACATGGAGAAGGAAAAATGATACAAAAATAGCCAGTAGAATTGACTTCTTTCTAATAAGTCCTGATATAAGACCACATGTTATGAAAGCAGATATTCGACCTGCAATGATATCATATACTGATCACCAAGCCATTTCTTTACAAGTAAGACAAAATTCGGAAGAAAGAGGCAGGGGATTCTTTAAAATAAATAATAGTATACTTAAAGAGCAAAAATATATTGATCTCATAAATAAATTAATCGAAAACTATAAAAAACAAATACTCACCAAAAATTTGAAAACACTTTGGGATATGTTTAAATCAGAGGTAAGAACCGCAACTCTTACTTACTGCAAACAAAGATCATCTGAAAATAAAAATGATATAAAAAATTTAGAAACAAAATTAAGAAAATTAAATGAAAAAACAAATGTAAGCCCAACTATGGAAAAAGAAATTAAAACCATGGAAGAAAAACTTGAAAACCTCTACTTAAATAAAGTTAAAGGTGCACAAATAAGATCCCGAGTACAATGGTTAGAAGAAGGAGACAAAAACACTAAATTCTTCCTGGGCCTTGAAAAATCAAGACAAACCAAAAAAAGTATCACAGCGCTTAAAAATAAAGATGGGAAAATAGTTACAGAACACTCAGCAATTCTAAACATAGAAAGATCATACTATGAAAATCTATATAAAAGCACTTCTCCAAATTTAAAAGATATAAAAAATTACATAAATAAACCAACATTGATAACAAACTATCAGTAATAGAAAGTGAATCCTTGGGGGGCCCTTTAACAGTAGAAGAATGCACTAAGGCAATATTTTCTCAAATGAAATTAAATAAATCTCCAGGAATAGATGGGCTAAGTGTAGAATTTTATCGCACTTTTTGGAATAATCTAAAAGAATTTACTGTTGAAGTTTTTAACAAATGCTATGAAGAAGAAGAACAAACAACCATACAAAAAATAGGTATAATATCCTTAATTTACAAAAAAAAAAGACCCTTTGTCACTGGATAACTATAGACCAATTACACTATTAAATGTAAATACTAAACTCATTGCATATGCAATAGCTCAACGTTTAAAACCAATACTGTTAAAAATAATTCATGGGGATCAAAATGGTTATATCAAAAAAAGATATATTGGTTTTAATATACGCCAAATCCAAGACATTATTGATTATGCTGAAACCTTTCAAATTGATGGTGCATTACTTTTTATTGATTTTTCAAAAGCTTTTGATTCATTAGAATGGGACTTTATGTATGAAGCCCTAACAAAATTTGGTCTCCCAAACTCATTCATTAAATGGGTTAAAACATTATATAAAAATATTAAAGGCTGTATGCTAAATAATGGTTGGATTTCAGAAACCTACAATGTATATCGTGGGATACGACAAGGGTGTCCATGCAGTTCTCTAATTTTCACAATAGCAGTAGAAATTCTCGCATGTAGAATAAGACAAGATACTGGTATTAAGGGATTTCAAATTAAATTAGACTCCAAAACACATAGTCTGAAAATTTCACAACTAGCAGATGATACTACTCTCTTTGTAAAATGTAAGCAGGAAATAAGCTATGCTTTAAACTTGATTGAAATATTTGGAACACTCTCAGGTCTTAAACTTAACCGATCTAAAACAGAGGGCATATGGTTAGGCCAATTGAAAAGCTGCAAAGATAAATATGAAAATATAAACTGGAATAAAGAACCTATTAAAAGTCTAGGGGTATATTTTGGACTTAACAAAGATGAATGCGACAGAGTAAATACAGAAAGAATTTTAAGAAAGTCTCAAGATGCAATCAATAGCTGGAACAGAAGAAATCTTACAATAGGTAAAATAACAGTAATTAAATCTCTTATCCTACCAAATTTAACTTTCTTGGCATCAGTGACAACTATATCCAAAAACTTTCTGAATGAATTCAAAACACTAATTTACAACTTCATTTGGGGAAATAAAAAAGAAAAAGTTAAACGGATAACTTTATGTAAAGATTATTTGGAAGGAGGCCTAAAAATGATTAATATTGACAATTTTCTATCAGCTATACAATTATCCTGGGTCAAACGTTTAACATCAACACACTTTGCGAACTGGAAAGTTATTCCCCTTTTCTTTTTTAATATATTTGGAGAAAACTTCTCTTTATTCAACATGAATCCAGGTAGCATAAAAGCAATCCCAAACCTTAGTAAAACACTCCCTCTTTTTTACTTAGAAATAATTAAAAGTTGGTTTAAAATAAAAAATATCTCAAACAAAAACAATACAACTTTTATTAACATAAGACAACAATATATTTGGGGCAATAAGCATATAAAATTTCAAAACAAATGCTTAATATTTTCAAATTGGATAACAAATGGAATACTATTTATTAATGATATAATCGACAAAGAAGGAAACATTTCACAAAAGATTGTATTAGATAAACTAACAATTAAATCAAATTAGATATCAGAACTATCGAGAATAAAAAACGCAATGCCAAAAAAGTGGCAAATGGAAATGAAATCAGATAAATCATGCTGTACTCAAGTTAAAACAAATAAAAAACTATACTTAAAAACACAAAACAACTCAAAATTGATCTGCATTGAAAACCTTCCATCAAAAGAAATATATAAAAGCATTAATTCATGTAATATAGAGGAAAAAACACCAATTGGATTTCTAAAATGGAAAACACAATTTAAATTAGAATCGTCAAGCTACTTGTACAAAATGCTTAACTTTATATTTTACAGCTTACAAGTTAACAAGTTAAAAATATTCAGGTGGAAACTACTTCACTATATCCTTCCTTGTAAACAGCTATTGCACATCTGGCAACTGAAAAGTGATGACCAATGCCATATTTGCAACCAATTAGAGAACTATGAACACTTTTTCATCACATGCCAATACTTTCAAACTTTTTGGAAAAAAGTCAAATTACTGCTTGACAAAATAAAAATGGGGACACATATAATCTCTTTCAAAAATCTAATACTTGGGTATAAAATATATGATATAAACTACTATGACATCAATCTGTTTCTGACTGTATTAATGTTCTCTATTCATAAATCTACATATGCATCAGAGTATAAACAAAAAAATGTTGATGTTTACAGAATTTTTAAGTTAGAATTTCAACAATACTCTGATAGTATGAAAACACTTGATAAAAAAACAAGTAGGTTTTTGTGTGATGTTTATAAAAATATATAATAACTATGTTTATATTATAAATCATAAAATGTATTTTTATTTAATATCATTACACATATATATCATGTAGAATGACTCATAGGCAATGTAAACAAATTTCATGTGTGTGTTTAAATGTGACAAATGATCAAGTTTACCTGTACACAAATCAGCATGCTTACTGAACGTTGACCTTGTACTATCTAATGTCAGAATAGAAATTCTTTGATATTTTAAAATAAATCATGATGCTTTCAATAAATTATCATAAAATAGTTGAAATATTTCCAAAACTCACCATTATAGACACTTAAATTAGATGAGAGCCTTCTGCTCATCATCAATACACGTGGCATTCTTTAATTATCCGATCATCTCAACTTTCACGTGATCTTGTTTTGATCAAAAGGTAAGGTTAACGATAAACCTAAAATCAATAGCGGACAATAGATAGTACAAATTCCGTAATCACGTAATATGAGGAAACTGCAAAAGACAAATTGTCAAAATCAATGTATTTATATATTATTATTGTATAACTAATCATAATTAATAGCTAATATTTTTACTGTATAATCTCCCTGGTTAAACAGTAACTAATTTACAGGGATACTAGACTGAATGCTGTGAGTCGAGTAAGTTGTAAACAGCAGAGAAATGTGCAATGAAGGATTTATTTTATTAAAAAAAAAAAAAAAGAGTCTGTGAGTAAGAGCCCCGGTTAACATAAATAACCTCTAGAAAAAATGTGTTTAATCCTTATAATTCTTAAGCCAAATATTTGCGATTTTTAATTAAGCAACATTGTTTTGTGTAACAGTACTACAATCATCATCCAATGCACAATTTGACAGTTCGTAACTAAGGAGTTGGCCTCCATATTGACTTTCTAAAATCCATAAATGTTCAATAAATGCAACAGAATATTAAATGAAATAGCACCTACCTCAAAAACTTCATTTTAATCAGATATTATCAACATTTGAAGCGTACAAGTAACGAAATAATCTTTCCCTTGAAAGTTTTCATTCGTATGACGTCGTGTTTTGCCATGACGTAAATCCGCTAAATCATTCATGAAATTTCGCGGAATTTTATTTAAATTTAGATGTTATACATTTTCGAAGTTTTATGGCATTATTTCTTGTTGGTTACATATGTATTAGAATAGTAACAACTGTTATGCATTGGATTTTTAATCTCAATTTGCTGAATCTCCCGCGATCCCTGTATGGATGTGTATCGCGCATGAATAGATCACAGTGAAAGTTACGAAAGTAGTTTCGGAAACATGGTGTATCGAAGTGTAAACCAAGAGAAAAATTCTAATTGACCAATCCAATTCAAGTATTTATAGATATGCAAATCATATAAGAATTTTATCTTAATGGATTAAGTTAGTAAAACTTTGTGGTAAAAGTTATTTCTACTCAAAGGAGATATGCATCATAATTACACCTTATGAAAGAATCCGGGGTTTTGAGTGGTTAATAGCCAGTGTATTTTTCACCAATATACTGTTATCAAATGAATATCGTTCATTTTTAACACCGCCGGGGTATTTGCTAAAAGGATATGCCTTTTTTACCCTCTCTGCCGTGGTATTTGCCAAAAAATACTCTATCCGACTGGACGCTTGTAACGGCAAGATCATCAATGCGTTTTAGTACATTAACATTCGGTGTAATTAAACAGATATATTATGTTATTGAGGGGTATTTGCGAAAAATACAAGTCTTGAGATGAATTTCCCTCGCCTTACGGCTCGTGAAATTTAACATTCTCTCGACTGGTATTTTTCGCAAATACCCCTCCTTAACATGATATATCTGTTCATTATTCTATAATTAAAATGTTAAAACCATGAAACAAATCTTTCTTTCGAACGTTTTAAGCCTTACAAGTCTGTAAAATCACTAAATCTTATCAACAGTCATTTGATCACGTTAATTGTTATACTTGTAAAGAAAACAAAATCAGTTGGCAGATTTTGTTTTTAATATTCTTAGGTATCTATTTTGACGAAAATATGAAAATATGTTCTTTAATTCTACAACGTTGGACACTTTTGAAAGTGCATCATTTGGTTTTGACAGCTTGGAAGATAAAACTCAAAGAGTGGCGTTATAACTAATTAGTTAGGCTACTTATATTCCGCATCTCGATCATATGATTTCTGACTTCAATTTTTGAAACACTTTTGGATTTTGAAATATTTTGACACTAATTTGTGTTGTCGAAATGCTCTTGTTTAACAGTTAAATTGATACGGTATGTTTTGGATTATATAACAATCGTTTATAAACTGATGATGAACATTGGAATAGTATGCGAAAAGAGACAAACAAGCAATAGGTGAATAGAAAACACTTTCACTTTATTCAGATCTCTAATAACAGCAAAACAAAAAAAAAAAAAGGAACACGACTGGTTGTCTTTTTATAATTTTATATTTCGTACAGTCAATGGAACAGTTTGTCTCCGAGAACCAGTACAGACAAAATGATATCTAGACCCTTTCTGGATATATATGATGAGCCACGCATGTAGATTTTTCAGCAATCAATGCTTAATTGAGCAATGCAATCTCTTTTATCACAATTTGAGTTTCCGTAATGAATATGCCGGTATAGCAATGTTAAAACTATATTCTTAATCATTTTTGAATTCGCTAGTAATATTATAAATCAAAATGCTGATGAATAACTTGTTTGCTTCCTTCCTTTCAGACTAGCTGTCCTCACATTAATTTGTATATTAATAACTTATTTGAAATATCGATGTTTCTTTATGTTCAATTTTAAATGCAACACAGTCTTTTTTTTTATTCAGCATCTAAGTGAAATATCGATGTCATAAGGACATGAATAAAAACATTGTATTTTGAACTTAACTAGTTATTTTGTTGATATCGTTGATATATATGAACTATATTTAACATTTTTTGTATATGCCCAGTGTGATGATGGATATATTAGTATTATCTATTACTTTACTAATTTGAGTTGATTATTTACTGTAAATAGTCGCTAAAAATGATAAAATAATCAATTGTCTAACCTTTGCTCAGGTTAGTTCAAACCCGCTAATAAGTAAAGTCGTAAAAATGTATTGAAATCCCAAAAATTAGCGTCATTTAGATAATCTGATTTTGTCTTTTATATTTCTCTTGACTTATGAGGTGAAATTAGCCATACTTTGCATTAGAGTGTAATTTGTCCGTATTTTCTCAAAACAGCTTACGAAACGCACTCGCCAAAATCTTTAATTCCGATATGCAGTTTGTTTTAATTCTTCTCCTCTGAGATTAAACTTTAAAGTTATAAATAAAAACAAATTAAACCAAAGCTTACTCTCACTGTCATGAACTTGATGACCGATACGACATGCTTGTGTCACAATTACCTTTGTTCTGGTCTTAGATTCTAAAATACCAGAATAGCCGCCTGGTCTACAAACTTATTGATTGTTCCCTTTCTTTGGTATGACTTGAAGACTTTTTTAACACATAATTGGCAATTCCAAGGGAACCAACTGTGCTCCTCTTCTGTCTGACTTGTACCTTTATTCATATGAGGCAGACTACACACATGAGCTTTTTATGTGGAATGAATAAAAAGTAAATAACAAAAATACCAAAAACCGAGGAAAATTCAAAACGGAAAGTCCCTAATCAAATATCAAAAGCTCAAACACACCAAACGAATGGATAACAATTGTCATTTTCTGACTTGGTACAGACATTTTCTGATGAAGAAAATGGTGGTTTAACGATGTTAGTATTATCCTTAAACTTGACCTACCGCTATAGTAATGATGTTTTCTCACAAAATAATGGTAATTGTCTAAATGGATCTATCCCATTGAACTTTTTTCGGTTCAGAACAAAACTTTACGACAAAGGAGATGATTTCAGCGTCCAAATTTTAATCAATGGTAACTCTCTGAATGGATATATCCCATTGAACTTGAAATGAGGGATAAAACAGATAAATTTTAAATCTACCTCATATCTTGACTTGAATCTAAAAATTGATACTGAGAGTCTGTTCAGAACAAATTTTACGACAAAAGAAGATTTCAGTGTCCACATTTTAATCAACATTCCAGCAGTTTAAACAATAATCTTGAGATTGATTTCAGCTTCCAAATTATTTGCAATATTCCAGCAGGTTACCAGAGCTGGATATCCGATCATGAATCCTTAATATGGGGTTGCTGCGTACTATGAGGCTAATGAACTATTAAACAGTTCCAAGTACTGAAGTTGAAATCGTCCCGTCGAGAATTTTGCAGACGCCATAACTGGTATGAAACTATTGTAATCAACTTGCCATTTGAGTTGAAGGTCTCCAAAACATACTAGTACTCATTTAGTTCCATACACTGATTACAAGGATTCAAGAGGCAACATTTTACTTATTTCCCAATTTTGCATTAAGGGACAAAATTAACAATGGAATTATTAGTTTCTAAAATCACAGATATTAATCAACATTATGCCCTAATTTAAGATAGTTTTCATCTAACACGGACTAAACTAATCAGAGATGAATTATATATAATATAGAACGCCAGACGCGTGTCTCATCTTTATTTCACTACTCAGTGACGCTCAAATCAAAACATTGGAAGGTCAAACAAATTACAAAATCGTAGATCATTTGAAATCAGGAGCATTTTGTTAATATAGTTTTCATGAGGTATTTTTTAGAATTAAAATTATATAAACCACTTTTTTGCAGACACATTTATAGAACTAAAAGAAAATGTTGATATGAAAATAAGGAGATGTTGTATGACTGCAAATAAGACAACTTTCCATCAGAGCTAAAATGAAAACTGGCCACCATACGGCCTTCAATAAAGAGAAGAAAAAAAACACCATACCGTATAGTCGGACCTATAGGAAGAAGGTGAAAACAAATTAAACTGCTTTTTTGTGTTAATCTTTGAGTTAACACGAAACCAATTCAAAGAATTGACTGAAGATTAAAAAATTAGGCGTTTTAACTTGATATACTGTAAAACACAAAAGTCATGGTTTTAGGATATGAACAATACACAATTATGGACCGTAGAAAAGGTGAATATCCAAAATTGTCAACACGAGAAGGTTAATTCACTGAGGGCGCAACCCGAAGTGAAATTATTTTTTAGGGTTGACAATTTTGGATATTCATCGCTTCTAAGGGGTCACAACTGGTTTTTTTTTACCGAACTAACAGTGGAAGTGCTTTTTGAATCAATGAAAAATCACTCACCTTACTTTGGTAAAAACACTAGTTGACGTTCGAAAATACATTTGTGTCTTAGAATTTCTCGTTTGTACAATAAACAATGTTAAAAGTAGAATCTTTTTGTTAAATATTGATTGTCCTGTAACGGACCGTTTATAAGAGATGTCATCGGCACTAGATGCATGCCAAATGCCTTATTCCCTCGTCTCTCGATGGGCTTCCTGTAACGTGAACGTTGCCATGTTGTTTATTTACGTCTGTGGCGTCATATTCATAGGAGATAACTCGTGTACAAATCAAGGAACCCAAAAGGTTATTGGCCGGTGAATAATAGTGTTATTTACCGCTGGTGTAAATTTTAAGGGTTATTCGTCCTTCCTTGCAATGGAATGAAAGTTAACTGAATTAATCCATGTCACGTGGTGACGTGTTACCCAATAGAATTGTTTGTAATATGTGTAAGGTATAATAATATTATTTATTTTGATAAAAATGCAGAGGTTACAACCTTAAAGATATATTCTTATTATTTAAAAGCGATTTCACAATAACACTGACTCTTTGTATTTGCTGCTACATTGTCTATTGTGAAATAATTGTAGTTTTCTTGAAATATGCACTATTTTTTAAGTTCAATTTTGTATAACTAACATCTTAAATCATTTATAATGTCCTATGAACAATTCATGTGATTCTAAGACTAAATATATGATAACTGTTAATGACAGTCAATCGTATCATATATGTATTCTAGAAGGTCCAACGTACAGCATGATTGATAATTTTTGTGGTAGAGATCTTAATAATTCAAACCAATATATCAATCGAGTAAACAATCAACATCAAATTTCAGACTCTCTTTGCAGTTATTTGATATTTTTTACTGATTGATTTACTAATGTTACAATGCAATTTATATTTGAAGGAAAGCTTGTTTAACAGTTATTAACATTCAATGTTACTTTTTTTTCTCGAGCTCTATCATTTATTATTTATTGAACTAAAATGTGTGTTAAATTTTAAACTAATATTATTGGGCTATTGTATAGTTTGTGTACTGTACAAAAATGAAATTCCCCATTTGACTGTTATGGAATATCCGTGTCACAGACGATCATTGGTCTGCTCTTATTGTCGAAGCAATAGTGCCGTATAATTAAGGTCGACTATGACATTATCAAACTTATTTATTACCGAAGTTGGACTTTTTATAAACAACTTGATGGGTTCATATAGTGAAGCATTTTCTGCATACCCGACTGAAGCACTGAAAATTATCTTCGGTTATTTCGCTTGTTTGTTTATGCTGGTATATTTTCTTGGGTGCAGATGTTCTGTGTTGGTAAGTTCTTAGTTTTCTTTCTGGTGTTTTATAGTTTGATTTGTTTAAGGTTCATTTTTGCAAAGGTTTTGTCAGTTTTTCGTCGAATGAATTATCCCCTCGTATGTCAGTCGATCAGATTTGAAACGCAGTATATAAATTACTTCATTCAAAGAAAAGTTTAGATATATGCGATATATACATCATGTACATATCTAAAGTGCTTACTGAATTGGACTGAGCAAAGTGTTATAACGTTCCAGTTCTTTCCACAATGATATCGCAAAAGTACTGTGTATATGATTCCCAGTTCCAAACAGATAAAACAAACCATTCACAGTAGCCAGTATCATTTTAAATATCTTGATAGATATTTGCCTAATTGCCACATTTGTTCTGATTTATATGATTTATTTTGTCTTGCTTTAAACGTTTAAACGTTAAAAAATAATGATTAGAACCACTTAGATAGGATTATTGATCTCACGGTTATTTGTATGAACTATTTTCTAGGCGCTAGTACCATTTTAGTCGAAAGCAATCACAAGTGTAACGGTAAAAGTATGAGTATAAGATCACGACTTCGGGAAAAAACCGTTTTCCTAATATTCTATTTTCGAAGACAGTTTCAAAAGTAAGTGTAGGTTGCACTTTGTAAATACAGCTGTTTTACAAACCACGCCTTTTTTGGGGAGACATTTAATATTCATATACATTTTGTTTTGATTACACACTGGGTCCGAAATAGGATTTCTATGTTTCATCTCACAGAGAAAAAACTTGGATATGTTACCAATATAAATACACATGGATAGCGGCGATATTGAATTCTGACGGAACCCGAAATGAATGAAGGGGTAGTACAGAAATGTTGTATAAGGTTAAACTTTTAGAAGTTTGCGGCAAATAAATGTTTAAAAAAGAAAATATGCCACACAGCCCTATATTTTGACCTTTGAAAAAAAGAAGGGCATATGAATTCTCCATTCTAGGGTATAACTTTTTAGGAAACTTCATAGTAAAGGTGGCACAGTTTTAGCCGTAAAAGGTTTTGTCAAAAATATTATAAAAAGAATTGGTCACCGTGCTATTTCTAAAGCTACAAGTCGTGCAAAAGTGATCAAATTCGCAGAGATTGTTCAGGAGAAAACATATTTTTGTGAATAAAACAAATCTATGAGATAGAATTTTGAAATGAAATACGAGAAGATAGGTTTTATAATATGCTTTAAGAAAATAAAAATAAAAATGGTGTCATCGAACTTTTTTTCTTTCTTCTAGTAAAAAATAAAATTTCCCTATCATTCTAGTATGAAACTTTTACTATAAAAGTTATCACCCCTTAAATGGTCAAGTTGAAAAATTAATTCTTACAACATAAATATCTGGTATTTGTTTAAAGATTTTAGATTATGCACTAAATCACCTATTTAGGCAAATCTGTCTCAAAATTCGCAGATTTAGGCAAAGAATTAAATCGACTTTGTAATGCAATTGTGCAATCCAAGATGACGGTATACAGTAAATCTACCTTAAACATTTCCCTTTCGAACTTTTCATAAAAAGATTTTTGATGCGATTAAGAATTATGGCCGAGTTGCCACCCTCTGCAGAACTAAGTTCAGTCAGGAGTCTGTAATTCAGTTACAATCTTTTGCTGTTTTCAAACATACTAATTTTGTTTCAAACTGTTTTATAATATATCATGCTTCTGGTTACTCGATTGAATTGTCTCTGAATAAACAAATGCTGCCACAACAATAAAACGGTAACATTGCATTTTGAAGAAAAAAAGTATGTTATTTATTACATTCGTCTAAACGAATGGTTGAACCGATATTTTATATAAATAATAAGTCTTTTGTGAACCCGATTGTAGGCGGATTATGTAATCTATGTGAAACCGTGACATTTTATCGAAGAAAATTAAACATGACACACATTTGTAATTTATGTTTATCTAATTGATATTCCCATTCGAAATTTTATAAAACATCTGTTGCAAATCACCCTTAGGGTAAAATCAGCCTAGAAGTGCGTGCAAGAATTAAATGATACATATGTTTAGTTCATACATTTGTAGCTTCAAGTATTTGTGCCAAAGATAGGGTTGTAAAATCCTCAGTTGAACAAAAAGTAAAATCACAAAAATACTTAACTCCGAGGAAAATTAAAAACGGAAAGTCCCCAATCAAATGGCAAAATCAAAAGCTCAAACACATCAAACGAATTGATAACAACTGTCATACTCCTGACTTGGTACAGATATTTTCTTATGTAGAAAATGGTGGATTAAACCTGGTTTAAAAGCTAGCTAAATCTCTCATTTTATGACAGCCTAATAAAATTCCATTATATTGACAACGATATGTGAACAAAAGCAATAGACATAATAGGTAAAAATATAGCAGCAGTCCACATTGTGTTATAATCTTAATCACTATATAAACAAACAAATATGAAACAAAGTAACACAAAAAGGCATATAGACAAACTGACTCTATATTGTTCATCTCTCCCAATGAAATGCGTTTTGCATTTCGAATATTTGATTAAGGTTCATATTCTAAAATCCCTTTTTTTTACATGACAAACAAAACAGAATGTCATACTGTGACTTTCTGGTCATACATACAACGTTCTTCAACATTTACTTTTAACATTTGACTGCATTACACATGGACATGGAAATCGATGATACTAATGTTTGTTTCACCTTGTTTTAGAAATATATATTATGCAAATTTTAGGCGAATGAAGATCTAAATATATGTTTTCCTTGCTATATATCTAAAATCTGTGACATTTTTTGCAGATATTTTGGTATTCAAAGCTGATGTATTTGGTTGCTTTGATTTGATCTTTATGAGCTTTGTAATTATCAGTGAGTCTATTTATTTCTAAAGTTGTAGTAAACTGTGAATTGAACTAACTATTAAGTGAACTGATCATATCAACATGTATATTTATAGTTTTGAACAAACAAAAATATTTTGGTTGTGTAAGCAGGTAATGAGTTAAATAGAAACAGCTGACAATGCAACGTTATAGTTTTTGTTTCTTTTCTCTTATAAATGGACATGCTAAGAATACAATTTAAAAATAATACATAAAACATATCTGATATCATTACAAAGGCATACGGAACATCATATCTAAAAAGATATAGGATATAAAACTTGGTGGTAAAAGTGACTACAAAAGAGACACACACCATGATGTTTTTACATCTTCAAAAGCGAACAATCTTTTTTTCAATTTCTTTAACCATAATACAAACATGATAGTTCTTATTGCATTACCGAACAAAACATTTATTGTCGGAATTTAATCTGATGCAGTAAAAATGGTACCGTATTTATTTAGGATTATAGAACGTTTGTGAACTAAGGCTAGACAGTTAGCAATACGACGAAAGGCATCGAATATCGCCTGAGTAACTTTCTACTTTCTGTTACAAATAAGAAACAGATTTACAAATAAGAAGAAGATTGAAGCTGTTTATACAACTACCGACCATCAATCACAAAACGTGTTTTAAGAATTTAAGTTCAAATGCAACGCCAAAGCCTGCACAGTTTGGGTCTATATATATACCACAAAGATAAGAGATAAAACGAAAAAAGTTAATAGCTGAATATCATATATAATGGTATCAATCAGAAATGCCTGTACAAGTAAGGAATACGACATTTTTATCCAATAATTTTATGTGTTTGAGCTTTTGATTTTGCCATTTATTTATTACCATTGCATACATCAATGCATCGTCCACGTTATTAGAAATTTAATGTTAGTTTTTAATTAAAGTTGTAACACAACAGCAAACAAAAAATAAAGTTAATAGTCAAACTGACAGCTTAAATTAACTCATGAAGATACCCTCTTATTGAGGTTGGAACCGAAAGCAAATATTAGTTTTATTTTATTGCTTCTGTGTCGGTAAAATTATTATCATTCAAATAAAACAAAATTGTCAAACTGAGAGCTTAAAATAAAGTCACGTGGTATATGTCGTTGTTTAAACGTTAAGATAAAGAAACAAAATATAATTAAACGGACGCTTGATAAGCATAAATTATATATTATATCATCTCTGTGCCATACGGGACTTAATATCTAAATGGATTTAGCACATATTACTTCGTGGTAAAAAGTGATTGCATCACAAAGGGAACCATTATTTTATTTCAATCCACAGTGTGGCATCTGTTTGGCATCGTAGGGTGTAAAAGTACGCAGCCAAATCCATTCAGAATGGAGATAAAATTTTAACCCTTGCAACAACTATATGACGGGTCCGTAGTTGGCCTGTTGCAAGGCCAAATTTCTGTTCCTATCCAATGTATCATCATTTTCCGATGGCATTTTTCTCCATCCTTAATCCCGGACGGATTTTTACAGGACTTACCTATTGTATTTATTGCTAATCTGTTGTTGTCCTAAACATGCAATAAATATTTTTAACTGGACATAAATCAATCAATCATTCGGTCGTCACTGATGAGTCTATTGTAGACCCTTGATAAGAATAAATTATATCTTATATCATATCTGTGCCATACGGGACTTCATATCTAAATCGATTTAGCACATATTACTTTGTGGTAAAAAGTGATTGCATCACAAAGGGACAAACACCTTTATTTTGTTTCAATCCACAATATGATTTACAAATTTACCGATGACATGGTCTCGTTACATTTGGCTTTCATGCGATACCCTTTTTTTTTGTCATGATTGGTATGTCAAAAAAGAAAGCAACGCTATATGAATTAAATGCGACTATATAACGGTTCTGGGTTTACATTCATCGGAAACGCTCACATCCAAATATTTGAAAGCCCTTTTACAGTTGATTGTTTGGGAAATAGTGGATCATTTAAACGCAATTAAAAATCACATGTCCGTATTCTTGTTTGAACTAATGTAATTAACTCGACAATTGTATAGGAGGACCCAAAACATGATACTGATTATGTTTCAATGGGATAAATGCATTGCTGTAAGATGCAATATCTGACTATTTCCTAAGTCTGTGGAAGCGATATTTGTCCAAGGGTATATTGTCCTAGTAAATAAACGGAGTAATTTGAGATGTCAGTGATTCAGGCTCCTTTTGACGTCTATTTTTCTAGTTTGGCCTTCTTTGAACAATACTATAGACAAAACATTGCATCATTTCAATACTCAATTAAATTTAAATCATCAGAAGCAAAACTGATGTTGCCTTTATACATATATGTCTGTCCTGTTAGTCAAAAATATTTTGATTGCGTTTTATTTTTAATAAGAAGGGAAAAAATGCAATCATTGAATTACTTGTTTCTAAAGTTGTATATTATATGAAATATAAATCCACACTCTATCCTTATTTGCAACTAGCACGGAATAGCCGAAACAAGGCTTAAAAAGCACTGTCTGAAAACTAATCAGTGATACTTTAACTCTAATTCAGTACTTAGACGCGTGTCTCATCTACCTTTAACTACCCAGTGCAGCTTCAATCTAAACAATGAATGGCCAAACTAATTACGAAGTTAAAGAACATTTAAACAGTAAAAAATAGTTGCATGAGCTATTTTTTAAATTTAAAACTTTTATACCACTTCAGGTTTTCTTCCGGAGAGAGTATCCCTCTTTAGTATTCAGTACTTATCTGTTGACATGATTAATTACTGGTTTTGGCATATTAATGAAATGACTGTATACAAAACTTTGAACTGTTCGAAATACGAGTGATTTTCTTCATCGGGGATAGGCTATCATTGTTGTGTTCGGCAAAAACTTTTGATATTTTGGCCCTTAATGAATTCGATTTTATTTTCCCTTTTAACTTTTTCATTCGATAGACCCCAAATATGAATGGCGAATACAAATAAAATCACTCTGGGTTTTCTACCGACCGACAGTAAAATCCTTGCCGAAGTGTGGCGTCTGTTTGGCTTCGCAGGGTGTAAAAGTACGCAGCCACGTCGAATGGAGATAAAATTCGAACCCTTGGAACAACTCTATGACGGGTCCATAGGTGGTCTGTTGCAAGGCCAAATTTCTGTTTCCTTTCCAATGTATCCTAATTTTCCAGTGGCACTTCAAATTTCTCCAACCTTAATCCCCGACTGATTATTACAGGACCTACCTATTGTATTTATTGTTAATTTGTTCTCGTCCTAAACATGCATAAAATATTTACAACTAGACTTTAAGCAACCATAAATCAATCAATCCCAATTATTCAGTCGTCACTGATGAGTCTATTGTGACTCAACCGGAATCTGGCATACACAACTGTAAGCCTGGTTTCTATGTTGAGTTAAAAAATTTGCAGATACATTTACAGGACCGAAAAAATGCTAAAATTGTTTTAATGATTGAGTTTTTATCTCAAACCTATTTAAAAAAGAATCGACAGTGGATTATGAATATAACAAGTTTTAATTCGATATACTGTAAAACACTCTAGAGTCTATTTTTCGTACTAATATTGGAAACACTATTTTCTTGATAAGTAAAAACGAAGACTAGATCACACATTGACACTCTCTTGCTCAAGTGGAGCTGTAAATTCGTTAATATCGATATTTTGAAATAAAATCCTCGCCTAATAGATTGAGTTTCACACCTCCAACATAAATTGGAAATGCAGCACAAAATTCAACACAACTAATGTTCATTACAGCCGTACCTAAAATATTCAGTGAAATTCCATCTGCAGTTTCAAATTGTGTATCTACTCGGCTCAGCACAGGTCCCCTCAATCATTCAATCTATCAATATCCTTGAATTTCCTTTCACACTAGCTATCACGGCTACATTAAATTGCCTGTCGTTCATTTTTAAATCTTCACTGTTCAGGTTTTTTTTTAGGTTGGCTGTCATGGGATTCCTGAATGGCTTTATTTTTTTCAGAATCGTCTAGTGAATATCCTGCACATTCACATATATCCCCTCTAATCAGACTTTCCTTACTGGAAATATCACTATTTACAAGTGTGCAAGGCCTCATATAAGCTGCCGTCGGAACATGGCCTACTGCGACCGTGCTCCATTTAACTGCGAAACTGCCTCTTTTTCGTGCGTTTTTATAGGCGGAACAATAGTTTTCGTCTGAAATCGACCACACTGGCTTCTGTAATGTCCATTTTCACCACAATTATAACATGTTACATCTTCCACCTTCGCTTTGCGGTAATTTGCAGTATTTGGAACGCGTCGTCCTCTTTGTGCTGAGTTTTCGATTTTTCTCCTTGAATTTGATCCTAGTTATTTGTTTCAACGGAATACACAGTCTTGTTCACCGAATTCTTGCACGCGGGTAGGTTAATGCGGTTTCAAATCATTTTTGACGATTTTTGGTGATTGCATCGAAATCTCATCTATTACGTCATTTTCGAAACTATACGAATTTTGATTGGCTAAATCGGACGTTGGGAGAATTTGCTATGGAGTGGTGATTTTTTGGCTACACCGAGATCATAGATTTATCAACTTGTTGTTTTTCGACAACATCATTGCGAAATTAACAATATCTTCAAACATGACCGTTGTTCCCTTGAACACTTACAGTTTTGAGTAAGAAAATCGCCAAAAACTAAGATTCATCAACGTCAATTTTTAGCTTGTCACGTCACACTCATTATCATCAGCTGTTGAGCACCTTGTCAAAGAAGTCGGCACATGGAAATCACTATGGAAAGGTGGATTTTGCATACATTTTGAGGTAAATACGTTGTAAATTGTAACTCTTTATCATCGGTACCCATTTCTTCTTATTGAATTTGTTGAAGTGAATCAAAAAATTCATAATTCGTCATTTATTTCGATAACCGACGACGAAAACCTTTTACCTATGAATCAATCAATGAAACAATAAAGTTGGCTAAACGGAAACAATGCTCAGAGAAAGATTGTTTTAATATTAGTTATAGTAGACTTGACTTTTTCCAAGCCAACTGTTACATAATAATTACCCCTCCCCCCATTTAATTCCCCCTTGGTTTAGTGTATGCAATAAATTAAAACTATTCATGTATGTATACATAGCTCCTTTGGTAGTAAGGGGTGCACCCCCTATATTATCATAAAAATAAAATTGAGAATGGAAATGTATACCAAGTCCACCTCTCCTTAGGCTTAGTCAATTTTTTTTTATACTTTTATACACCACCCACACAAATGAGCAGTGTTGGTGTTTTTACATGTTAAACAAAGAATGACATTGGTTTTTTTTAATTGACTTAATTTGTGATTTAAGCATGAATTTTATAAATATAAAACTTGGATTTGTTTCACAAATAGTATTTATATATCCATTGTCATTTTTAAGTTTATGAGAAAATACCAGTCACACAAAGACAAAGAATTTATAAATGCATGTACAAACAAATAAAATGTACCATTAAGTCATATTTCAGTTAACAGGCTACTGAGATTTTACAAAATGAGAGAATTTGCTCATCTCAGTTAATATATTATCCAATTTAATTTTTAATTAAAGATATGAAAATTTTAAATTGATCACCACTTTCATTCAATTGACATTTTTAAGACTATTTATTACTTGTAGGATTTGCTTGATAACTATTAAAATGTTATAATACAAATAAGTGACTTTAAAATTTGTCAATCTACATTGTTATTGATGTAAATATTTCAATATCATACAGATTAAATACCTAACAGTCTTTTAAATATTTGCCACTGGACATTGAGCAACCAACAATCAATCTTTTTTTTTTAAAATATCTCCTTTATTGCTTATTTCCTACATGTTTTAAAAAAAACTTTTGGTGTGTTTATTGCTTTTAAAGTTTTGATTATGCAATTTTATATTTGTCTTTTGCAGAATTTGTATTCACTGGTTTTTTTTTACTGCTTCCAAGTGACTTGACATGTAGGAAGTCTGCATTATCATGTAAGCATTCAAATATTATATTATTGTAACTGACACTTATTTTATAGTCACATGAAGTGATATGAAAGCTATTTAAAGATTAATTGCTTATGAGTTTAGATTAATCTGTCTATTATATTTATGTGTTAAGAAAGTAAACAAACATGGCAATTATTTTATTACAAACATGTAAGTTTACTATTGGTTTTACCAACCACTGCTGATACTAAGGGCTTAGACTATTAAGCTTACTTAAATTTGATTATATTGAAGTTCTCTTTTTGTATCAGAATAAGAATAAGATAATTTTTATGTTCTAAATATTAATAACAGGGCACATTAAGAGCAAATAAATCAAGTACAATGATTGAAGTAATAGATGCATATATATATAGCAATGGGGCTTATAAATTAATTATAATGTGTATAATAATATCCTTTTTTTTGCAGAATTTTAAGAAGAATGAGAAACAATGGCCACTTCCAATACAATAGCACATTTGATAAAATGAATAAGACTCCAGGACTGCACTTGTCATTCAAAGGAAGATCAACAAATGAAACCCAAACAAGGATATTATTTTCATATTACATATTCAGATTCCTGTACATTGAGATATAAAGAGAAAATTAATTTTCCTGAAAAGGCAACTCTTTACTTATACATATATATATGTGTGACAAAATGAATGGAATCAAGACTGTTTTAACTGTGCTAAAAGGAATACAAATTAGAACAATGCAGAAGTTAATTGACTGTATTAAAAATAAGTGAGAAAAAAAAATTGCTGCTGTATTAAAAAGCAGGTTCAACAAAAGGAAATATGTTGAAATGAATGAATAACTAACTGCAATGATTCTGGAACATGTGTTAGTTCATGATCAACAAAGGAAAAATTTATAAGAAAGTGGAGAACATATAGTATGTGATATTGTGTCCTAATTAATATGATCACTGAGGAGAGGATGTTTCACTGAACTTTTACTTCATAAATGTGTCACTGTGTACAAATTGTGATTTCATTCGGCGGATAAAGTATATTTACCTGTGCTCCATGGAATATTTAAATCAAAATTATTAATATTGTTTATTAATAATAATGTGAAACAAAAGCAAAAGTGTTAGGAATGATGAAATGTTTTCACATACAAATTAGCAAATAGATTCATCAATAGGATCACCCATTCCCTAATTTCTATGATTGTGAAACATGTTTTATAACAAAAAACAAAAATTTCTATGTTATTTGGTTATGATGGTAAGTTGTGACACATTGAAAAACATACCACATGAAGTAAAATAAGTCATGTTGGCTGCATTTAATACACAATTTCAAATCAATCAATCAGTGAATGTATATATTTTAGATTACTTGGGTTAAATGAAACAACTTTGAGATTGCCCTGTAGGGTTTTCTGTTAGACACTGATCATATATTCCCTTACAAAAACATTCACTCCACCTTTTCAGTAAGTACCAAATAATGCTTATTGAAGAGCAATTATCAATATTAATTCAATTATCTAATTACATGAAGCTTAAAAAGATGATAAATATTATAACTTTAACTTTTCAACATGGTTTAAACTGATGTCTGCTAGTTTTATGCTGTTTATCATTAAAAATTAACACCTTATTGATGGTTAGCATTGCAATTGTAAAAGATAATATATTATTATATTGATATAAATAAAATAAAGATAATTAAAACAGTTGTCCAAGTTCATGATTTTTCTAATTTATATAGATTTAGGCCTCAGATACATAAATTGGGGTCTGAACTGAGGAGGGGGGGGGGGGCAATTAGTTGTTAAGAGAATTTTATCTAAGTTTTTTTAATCGAATAACATCTTTTCTTTACCCTGCGAAATTATATATTCTTTAAAAAAACTTTATACACCCTATATATACCTATATTTCTTTTTCCTGTACCTTAAAAAGAAGGCACAGATTACAGCTATTTTCCTATTGCATGTAGAGCAAGACTTTGGTTACCTTGCTTGCTTTGTTTGTATATTGTACATTGATAATTTAAATAACATCCAATTGAATTTAACTAAGTTACAGAGATAATGGTACATATATACATACATAGAATAAATACATATTCTGGAGTTTTAAGTATGCTTGAATGAGACACAGAATGTTCATTGAATGTGTACATGGTGTAAAGGGAATGTGTGATAAAAATGTTGCAGGATTTGATTTATAATTAAATTTCCATTAGCTCTTGGACTTTGGTATAAATTGATTTAATAGTCCCATACTTACTGACCATCATAAGTTTTTTTTCTATGAAATCAACATCTATTTTTCTTAAACTATGTTTTCTATCATGTGGTAATTAGATTTATTGAGAGAAAAATAAACAGGACATTGAATATATATATATTCCAAGCTGTCATTACTATATGGTGTGATTGCCACTGTGACCAACGATTGAATGATGTACAGTGTATGGGTCTGTATGATTCATGAAGAATGAGCAAGATTCAAGATTTTATTGTACACTCTGACAGTTCACACTGTTACAAGAGGCAAAACCCAAACATGAGAGGCACCTCATCTGACAAAATAGAAAAGGCAGTGTCTGCGCGTACCCGCATGTGGGTACGAATAGTCAAATTGCCTTTCTAGGCTGCACGTACCCACATCCGATTTTATAATAAAATGCCGTCGGATCGGGAATGAAACGTGAAATATATACGGAATTTGTTGCAATTAGTGAATAAATTGATTAAAACTACTCAGAACTTGTGATTTTTATAAATATACACACATATATACAGGCAAGTGAACAGTTTTTTCTCAGTTAGTAAATATTCTTAAAATGGAAGAGAGTGATATTATAACTGTAGGGAAGACATTTCAGACTTTTAATGAATTAGAAAGATTTGTACAGAACTATCAGGCGTTAAATTTCATACAATTGATGAAAACGTAAACCTCCAGCGCATTGAAAAATATTTTACCACTGAAGCTTGGAAACAACTAAAAGTTAAGATCACGGAAAGAAGGGAAACATGTGACTGGATATGTATAAAGTGTAAAAAAAACCTACACGATCAGGACTCGTTGGCATGTGATTGCTGTTTAGACTGGCAACATTTGAAATGTGCAGGGTTGAAATCTGTGCCAAAACAATCATATTGGATATGTAAAATTTGTTCGAAATCTTAACTAGTCAGTTACATGAATCTTTTATAATTGGTTTACATTGATTTATTACTTGCTTCTTTAATTTTTATAAACTCAAGCTTTAATTTTAGTAGTTTTATATATTTAAAAATTTCAGTTTCTGTTTTACATTTTACTAAAAGATTGTTTTAAAATATCATATGGGTATATTTTTAAATTATTAAAATGTTATTCTTTAAATTTTCATTTCAATTTTATAATAGTCAGTATTAATTTCTATCATGTTTTTCTTTTACAGGGACTGTACAGTTTCATTTTACATCATTGTGCATTTAATTTTGCAATGTTTATTATGTATCATTATTTAATAAATACAATTTGAAAATATTATTTTTCATACTCTTCACTGTTTCTACACGAAATCCCCATATTATCGATAATTTCAGTATATATTTCACGTTTCATTCTCGATCCGATGGCATTTTAATAGAAAACCGGATGTGGGTACGTGCAGCCTAGAACGGCACTTTGACTATTCGTACCCACATGCGGGTACGCGCAGACACTGCCAATAGAAAAAACAATTCAAAGAACTATCTGATTGATTGAATGGTGTTTAACAACACTTCCCACACTGTTGTGCGAATACACGGAGGTCATGTTTTATTGGTAGATAAAGCTACAGTGTCCGTAGAAAAATTCAATACATAATTTTTTTTTGCCAAAAAATACCAAACAGAAAGAAAAGGGTATTCATACCAAGCCGATGTGTAATTATAATCATTCTGATCTATTCTCCGAGTAAAATATATATTTATATACTTTGTTTCTTTTATTAAATAAATTGGTTATGGAGACAATGCAACAAAACGTACATTTAAATAAAGATCAGCAACAATTTCCCGATGACTGAAATTTTTATTTCTTATTACAGAATTACTTCCCTTTGAAAGTCACTTGTGCGTTTGTAAACAATGACGGACCCCAAAAATTGTGAAACAAGTTAACTTTGACTCAAAAGTGCTAGCGTGTAGAAATGATGAAATTTCGATTCAAATGAACGTACAGAAAGCTGAATATTAATATTTTACGAAAACTGCTACTCGGTTCTTGTTGTTTATACCGTTTAAGTGTTAAACGATGTTATATCTGAAGGTCATAGTATTTTTGGCGCAATTCAGTCGAACATCTCCGTTTATTTAATTAATCTTTTTATTCAAAGGAGGCGAGTAGCACTTTTCTAATACTTTAGTATATAAGCTATCCACAGATAACAATACTTAGAAAAAAAAAAGTGTCTACACGCTAGCACTTTTGAGTTTACTGTTTTCACGTTTATAAATAGATTTTGAGTGTCACGTGATAACCACGTGATAATTTGAGAATATTATTTTTGAAAACGAAAATTTATATTGTCAACATACTAGCAAAACTAAAAAATATAACAAATTATACTATAAATGAGTCAAAAAGTCTTTTTATTAAAAGTTGAAATTTAAGTATCATTTTTTCATTTTTTTGAAAATACAGCATTAACATACCCGCGCATGTGCCTTTCAATAAACCTGATGTATTTTTCCTCCATGGCACTTTTCACGGCATCTTGTAAAGTTTTGGGTCGAGAACGTCTAACTGATAATCTAAACTCCTGTGATTCACCACAAGCGTTAAGGAAAGTCTTTATACTATTTTCCTGAACTGTGTCTGGACTAGCAGGATAAGCTCGTCTGTACAGGTCTTTAATAGATTGTCCTAGGTCCCTAAAAATATCTCCAGATTTCCGTTTTCTCAATTTTGCTTCTACTAGATAGTTATCAAAGGTACCAGGCTTATAATTTGATACGCCAGACGCGCGTTTCGTGTACCATTCCTTCACACGATTCCTTCATATTAGAATGCCCAAAGCGAAGTTCAATTTTCTGCAAAAGAGAGTTCCAGTTCGTAATATCACTATCGGGTAATCCATGCACATAAGCTCTGCTTGACCTCTTAATGTAGCAAGAAAAATCATCCGTGTTCTTTCGTCTACCCAGTCGTTCAGTCTAGCACTGTTCTCGTAAGACAGCAAAAAAGTCCGACCAATTGCAAACATCTTAGGTTATACCCATCAAATGTTCTTTTCACATGTATTTCCGACTGATAAGCTAAACTTTCTTTCCCGAAAATTTGTAATGATTCGACAGATCCGTCTGGCTCGAATGATAATTTCTTCCGCATCTTCTGATCCTTTTCCTGGAGGAGTAAATTTGCTTCCATCCATCGGCTGCATTGTACATGGTCCATACCATGTATTCCTACGTCTTTTATTTCTCTCTGACATTTTTATAATCACTGTCAGCAAAAAAAGAATAAAAACAGTTGTACAAATCACTACACAGTTTAATTTTAACGGGCAAACAAACTCGTGCCACGAATACATATTTATCACTCCACCTATAAATACACTAACAAACACTACTCCAAAAATCCATTTAAGGAAAAATCTTTACCATCCATTTCAATCATTTTCAACTGTTAAATGAACGCAATTGCCAATAAGATCATTAAATTGCTCGGTTACTGGTATACTGGTCATAACCGGATACGAATATTGACTCGACACATAAGGTATTTTACAAGACGGAGTCGTCAGATCCTGATCCTGTGAAACATACATCGGTGCCGTCTGACTGTTGGGCGGAATATACGCATTTTCATTACTTTTCCAACCCGGATTTGTAGGAGTAAATATTCCAGGTCGAGTATATTGATTATATTATCACTATCAACATAAGTGAAATCCATAGGATAAGTGCCATATTTTGTATAGTCTCCGTTTGAATCTCCCATCACAATTTAAACATAATAAATCTTCCACTAAAGGTAACGTATTCTTTCATCTTCTGGAATCATCGATTCCACCACTGCAACCATTTTGTAACGTGAACCTTTAAGGAATTTGGGATTCTCAATGCTCTTCAACTTTGTTCTTGTTTGGCTTTATAAATATTTAGATAGGAGCGTCACTAATGAGTCTGATGTAGACGAAACGCGCGTCTGGCGTACTAAATTATAATCCTGGTACCTTTGATAACTATTTAAGAGCAAGGCAGAACACGAACAAACAAATAAGTAGCTAAAATGTTCTATTACAAATCAGATAAATCACAGTTTACATCAAATGATTTTAATGTTAATTAGGCACTTATTCCCGACTAGAGAATAGTATCCATTTAGCTATTGCATGTCACTGATATAAGAAATAAATATTCCAAATATAATTATTACAAATTGTTACTGTTCATAATAAAGCGCACTGAACTGTCATATCACTAGTTATAGATGTCCTAAGATTCCGTCTTCCCAGCTTCCCAAGTCCTGGTCGGATCCATTAGCGGATCTTCCAGCGGATCACTTGGGCTCCTACTGGAAGTACAACAATGAAAATATGCTACAATAAGTAACATGCACATCAGTACCAAACTGAATTATTGAAGCTCACCTTTTATCATAGGGAATATTAAGAAAATGTTCGTAATGGTAAACGTAAAATTTATGTAGTGTCCATTTCAGTCGTTTTTCTTCATAACTCTGTTGAGGCAGTTTTTGCTATGGCCTACGGCGTAACACCCTGTAAATAAAGTGTGTTTAATAAAGGCAACAGTAGAATACAGGTGTTCAAAAGTCATAAATCGATTTAGAAAAAGCAAATCCGGGTTACAAACCAAAACCGAGGGAAAAACATCAACTATAAGAGGAAAACAAAGGAACAACAGGAACACTGAAGTGTAACAAAAACAAACCCCAAAAACACATAGAAACGAAATATTTGATAACAACTGCCATATTACTGACTTGGTACAGGCCATTTTAAGAAAAAGTGGTGGGTTTAACCTAGTTTAATGGCCTGCCAAACATCCCGCTAAATAACAGAGAAACGCACAAACAAATAATGTAACAGTCGACACAACATGCAAACCGCAAAACAACAAAGAACATATTCCATGTAACATTTGTAATATAATTTTAGCAATACTTTTAAATTCAGGAATATATCTCCCTCATGCAAGTTTTACAAGTAACCCTAGTGGTGACTGGGAATAGAAATATGATCAGTTTTAGTCTTCCTCCGACTGTCATTTATACTCTTAATTCTCTTGTTTGTTTGCCCTTGCGAAATGTACAAAGTAGCAATCACGTTCGCTCCGAATGGGGACGTTAATATCAATGCCTCGTGTAGAGAGAGTGTCACGTTCTATGTACATACTGAATCCTTTCAACGACTTTCTGAGGAAAAGATATTTTAGATTAACATTTTAAAGTTAAGAAGAACATGATAATAATATATTCTTACAATAACTAATAACTACTCTTGCAGAAATACACAATAGAACTTTGAAGGAATAGAAAGAGATAGACACGAAATATATTTCTACCTCAGCAACGACTTTTATACTACAATCGCTAAAACACAATAGAAGTATCATTATAACTGGTTCTCCGGGCTGTGGAAAATCTGTTTCTGGTCATCATATAGCATTAGAATTTGTATTTTACAACAGAGAAGAGCCAAGTTTTTGTAATTGATGATATTTGTGGCAAATTCGCTCTAAATCAACATAAAGCCGACTCTTGGGAACAAAATAATGGTAAATTAAATATGTTATTTGAGTATAAACAGAATGATGACAACGAAGACAGCTCCAACAAATCGGAGGCTAAGTTTATAATCACGTGTAGGGGGAACATTTATTGTCACAAGGCATTTCCAAAACTTACTTGTTTCTCACTTGTACAATGCAGCTTTAGTACCAAATATAAAATTTCTCCAGAAGAAATGAGAAATATTGCATTGTCGTATTTACCTGAGAACACTGTGAAGTACATAGACAATATTTGTTTGTATGATTGTTTTCCTCTTTTGTGTGCTTTGTACTGCAAAAAAACTATACAAGATCCACGGTTTTTCATTTATCCTGTTGAAATTATTGAAAAAGCAACTTCAGAAATGAAAACAGAATCTGAATTATCTTTTCTCTGCCTTTCTCTCCTAGTTTTGAAGAATAATAAATGTTGTAAAAATGAGTTAATTTCCAGTGGAATAGAACAACTAATAAAGGCTATTTGCAGAGACAGTGATATTGAATCTGTAGTATCTACTGTGTCGATACAAAAATGTTTTGAGCGTCTTGAAGGTATCTATATTACCGAATCAGATAACTTGTATACAGCAATCCACAACAAAATGTTTGACATCATTTCGGCAGCAATTGCTCCATCAATAATCAATTCGTTGATAGAGTATGTTGACATTGCATTCATGGCGCATCGCATTCAACTTTCATCATGTAGTCATGGTAGTCTTCCCTTCTTAGTTTATATTCCAACGGAGTTGGAAAAAATTATCTCAAACGACAACATAAGGAGGCTATTAACGAGAAATACTGGGAAGTGTTTAGAAGCATACAGTCAGAGAACAAGACATATAGAGAGCTACTTTTATCTTTTCTAAAAGAACAAGACACTCGTCAAGAAATTAATTACGTTTCTGACAAAGACGGAGCTACACCTTTGTTTGTAGCATCTTATTTGGGATACGCCGATTTTGCTCAATATTTCATGGTTAAATGTCCAGGTCACATAGATGTTAAAGACAAAGAATGCCGATCGTCCTTCTAGGTTGCGTGTGAAAACGGTCATATATTGCAATGGTTAAATATCTCATGAAATATCACCATGATATTAATGCAGAAAATGGGGAGAAAACAACTGCATTATCTGCAACTTGCCTGAACGGTCATACTAATGTTGCCCAATTGTTATTAGAAAACAATGCAGATGTCAACAAAACTAACCACAGCACGATACACTTTGCCTGTATGAATGGCAAGGTAAAATTAGTGCAGCGATTACTATATGGGGAATATAATGTAGATACAACAATAACAGATATCTTTGGAAAAACTGCTTTACATATAGCCTGCGAAAACGTGTACACAGACATTGTTAAATTATTGGTGGAATTTGGTATGGATTTCATGCAGAAAGAAAACTTTGGTCGATCACCACTGTATCTTGCTTGCAAATATGGTTTCTATGATACAGCTCAATACATTACAAATTTTATTTATTCAAAACAAAATATATGTAGTTCAAAAAGAACTATTGCTGATGAATTGAAGAATTTACATACCTCTAAAAGTGGCAAGACAGTTCTACATATAGCCAGTTTGAATGGAAAAACAGAGGTAGTAAAGTTATTGATTGATGCTGGTATGGATGTAAATGATGTAACAAATGGTGGTTTAACACCACTATTTCTGGCTTGTAAGCAAGGCAATTATGAAACAGCAAAATTTTTACTTAATTTAAAAGACCAATCATTTCGAAGTTGTGTAGATATAACGATAAAAAGAAATGGAAATTCCGTTTAACATGTAGTTTGTTATTATGGACATATCGAAATAGTAAAGTTATTGGTTGATGCCGGTATGGATGTAAATGATATGACAAATGATGGTTCAACACCACTACATCTAGCTTGTAAGCAAGGCAATTATGAAACAGCAAAATATTTACTTGATTTAAAAGACCAATCATGTAAAAGTTGTGTAGATAAATCGATAAAAAGAATTGGAAATTCCGTTTTATATGCAGCTTGTTTTTTTTTAGACATATTGAAATAGTAAAGTTATTGGTTGATGCCGGTATGGATGTAAATGATATGACAAATGGTGGTTCAACACCACTAAATCTAGATTGTAAGCAAGGCAATTATGAAACAGCAAAATTTTTACTTAATTTAAAAGACCAATCATTTAGAAGTTGTGTTGATATAACGATAAAAAGAAATGGAAATTCCATTTTACATGTAGTTGGTTATAATTGACATATTGAAATAGTAGAGCTATTGGTTGATGCCGGTATGTATGTAAATGATATAACAAATGATGGTTCAACACCACTCTATCTGGCTTGTAAGCAAGGCAATTATGAAACAGTGAAATATTTACTTGATTTAAAAGACCAATCATTTAGAAGTTGTGTAGATATAACGACAAAAGAAAAAAATAGAAATTCCGTTTTACATGTAGCTTGTTATAATGGACATATTGAGATAGTTAAGTTATTGATCGATGTCGGTATGGATGTAAATGATACATCAACTGACGGTTGTACACCACTTTTTCTAGCTTGTCAGGCAGGTCAATATACAATAGTAAAATTTTTACTCGATTTAAAAGACCAAACATTCAATAGTTGTCTTGATATTACCATAAAATCAGAAGATGGATGGTCAGTTTTACCCGCAGCTTGTTGTTGGGGACATACTGAAATAGTTAAATTATGGATCGATGTCGGTATGGATGTAAATGATACATCAACTAACGGTTGTACACCACTATTTCTAGCTTGTCAGGAAGGTCAATATACAATAGTGAAATTTTTACTTGATTTAAAAGACCAAACATCAAATAGACGTGTAGATATAACCATAAAAGATGGTGATGGATGGACCGTTTTACTTGCAGCTTTGTTATTCTTGACAAACAGAAATAGTAAAGTTATTGATCGATGTTGGTATGTATGTTAACGAAACAACAAATAAGTGTTGCACACCACTAAATATAGCTTGTCAGAACGGTCACTATGACACAGTGAAATACTTGCTGGATATAAAAGACCAAACATTAAAAAGTTGTGTAGATAGAACCATAACAGATGAGTATAGATGGTCAGTTTTACATGTAGCTTGTTGTTGGGGACATACTGAAATAGTTAAGTTATTGATAGATGTCGGTATTAATGTAAATGATACTGTACACCACTATTTCTAGCTTGTGAAGTTGGTCGTTATGAAACAGTGACTGGATTTAAAAGACCAAACATTATGTAGTTATGTAGATAGAACCATAAAAGCTGAAGATGAATGGTCTGTTTTACACGTAGCTTGTTACAATGGACATACTGAAATAGTAAAGTTATTGAATGATGTAGATATGAATGTAAATGAAGCAACAAATAAAGGTTGTACACCACTTAACATAGCTTGTCAAAAAGGTCACTATGATACAGTAAATTACTTACTTGATTTGAACGGCCACATTTTTAATAGTCGTGTAGACATAACCATAAAAGATCAAGATGGGAATACAGTATTACATGCAGCTAGTTCGGCTGGACATTCATAAATCATAAAGTTATTGATCGATACCGGTATGAATGTAAAGGACAGATACAATACAATTTACACACTACTATATCTAGCTTATTATGAAGGGTTTCAGGAAAAGGTGAACTTATAACTTGATTGAAATGGCCCAATATTAACTAGTTGTGTAAATACTATGACACAAAATGATGACACACAGAAGAAGAAATTTTATTAATTGATGTAGTTTTGATATTATTTCAATAACGCATGCTGTAAAACAGTTCTTCAGTTACCATGTTCCAATCCACATGATGATATTGTGAAAGTATTAAAAAAATAACTACTTCATATACGTGATAGGAGAAGTCGTACGCAATTTGTGATTGCTAAAAGAAGAGGTTCCCCAAATATGTATATTAATAGTTCTAACAACTTTACGAAGAACGTATAAAAGATAAGACATATTACTTAATCAACCTCCAATATTGAACTTATCGAGCCAACAAAAAAAATCTTCGTTACTCTGTATTGGACAGTTTAAAAGATAACTTTAGCGTGTTAAATTGTTTTGTATTAAAATGTATACGTAATATGTACATCGAATGTTCAGTTCTTTGACAATTATCACATTCACTTTTTCATGTTTGTAGGGTATATGATTTATTGCGTTCAAAAGGAATAGTTCCTTTTTGTGTATTGCTTCTATCAGATCATTAAAAGCAAATCGATTCATATGGTGTTTTTTATACAGTTACAATACGATGAATAGAGATTTATCAAATAAATGTGTAACATATATCTATGTTTTCTATTTTAACCATTCAGAGAAAAAATCATTTTGTTGTTTGATTTTTTGGGTCTTATTGGGTGATAAATGAAAAAGTAAAAGCACACGAATACGTTACTCCGATGAAAATTCGGAAAGGAAAGTCCCGATTCAAATCACGAAAGCTCAATTACATCAAACGAATGGACAACAATTGTCATATACATAACTTGGTAAAGGCATTATCTTATATAGAAATTGCTGGACTAAACCTGGTTTTATAGCTAACTGAACCTCTCACTTATATGACAGTTGTTTGAAATTCCATTTTGTTGACAACGATGTGTGAACTAATCAAATAGACATAATAGATCAAAATTTAAACAAAAAACGTTATGTTATTATCTTGGTCACTATAAAAACCGAGACACAATTAACACAATGACGGGATGTATTATGACAGAGACACGTCACATGAAAGAAAGAATCACAAATAAGGCACACAGGTCAATCTCATTAGCAAACACGAAAGACAAGAATACAGAAAAATTATCATATAACAATAACACAATATAGGGATGTATTAGTACAGAGCCACGTCATATGTAACAAAGAAACACAAAAAGAAATACAAAAATGCATATAAGCAAAAATGAAAGACAGGAAAACAAAAATTATAGAACATAAAACAATGCTAAGATGTATAAGCACAGAGCCACGTCAAATGAATACAAACAAAATAACATACTAAACAGTAAAAGAAATATTCATGAAGACAAAATAATACTATAACAGGTTATTAATGTGATAAATGACGTCAGTACATAGACTCTTTACTTCAAGACCATCGTGCCCGAAGTTGATACGAAATATTATAAACAAGGTCTTGGTACCTTTTTTTTTAGAAACGAAACGTCCTTTACATACTCCTGGTTCATCAATTTTCTGCTCCGACAATGGTGACGTTTTACGAAGTCTGAGTAATTGATGCATGCTCTTGAGTACCGAATAAGTTAAAAAATGTATATCCCAAAATCAGGCGAAGCTGGTACAGTGGTAAGGTAGAGGAGAATCGATTATTTCAAAATAATTTATTGTTGTGAACAGTTTGAAAATTTCAACATTTTATTTTTGGTTTTGTGTATAACTGATAAATGAAAATTTGGACATGTATAGTCCAGTTTACTTCAGTATAATGTTATTCTGTATTAAATATTAACTGCAACAATTACTACCGTGATTATTGGGGACATGTTTAGAACACCAAATATGTCAATGATTAAGCATTACCTTTATATCTAAATAAATATCAGCGCCTAAAAATTGTTTATTTCGATGCTTAACGTAACGTTTATATTAGTAAACAAATGGAAAACAACGGTAATATGTCTAACTTGTTACAGGCATTTCCTTGTGTAGAAATTTATATTGAAAATAATGCGTGACCAAAATAAACATACATGATAGGTAAATATGTCAAAAATAGGGGTATAGCAGTCAACATTATGTATAATCTTAACCACTATAAACCAAAAAAATATGTCAACAAACGAAACGGTATCTAGACAAAGTACTTAAACAGAACGAAAGACAAGCATACACAAAATTACCACACAACAAGAACATATGCACCCCACAAGATAAATGTGAACAAATTTACACACAATAAATTATTGCCAAATTGTGACAATACAATTTACATGACATGGAGCAAAGCTCAACACAAAAACTAAATACTGAGTAACCTACACCCCACCACATTCCTTGAGAGATATCAGGTGCCCAGGATGGATAAGCTTTGTCACAACATATGTAACATCCTTTGTGTTGCCCAATATTTCCAACAATCAGATATGTTCAATTTGGTAGGTCACAACAATTTATATTTTTCCTTCTCCGTGTACTATATTTAGATAGTATTGATTTACCTAGTATTGCTTAAATTTTCAGAAAATATAGTCAATTTCAAATTTGAGCCTTGAATGAACGGCTGATTTTGACAGTTGTTAATGATCTTTTTTTGCAAATACTTCGTATTAGTTAGCACACATTGTAACTTATTTGTAATGCTTTTTATTTGTAAATGTATTAGGGTGTACAAGTATTCAGCGAATTAAAATTTATGTGTACCGTAGAAGCGCTTCATTCTTTATATGTTCGCACGGTGACAAATTACTCAAAAATCATTCAATACTTACAATCACAATGTTTTTGTTAGGATCAGGAAAATACATTTCCTATCACATTTTTCTTTTTTTTAACCTGTGCACTTTATTGTTGAAGCTCGTGTCATCATGAATTTAACATTTCATTTTGAAATCAAGGTTTATTTCATTCAGAATGACGCGCGATTGCTGCTAGCCATTAGGTATAATGTATAATAATGGAACTTACATGTACATTTAACCCCGTCCAAGTCGGGAGCCTCTGACCATGGTTAGTCTTGTAGGATTTTTAATTTTAGTTTCTTTTATATATTTCAGAGTTAAGTATGACGTCCATTATCACTGAACTAGTATACATTTTTGGTTAGGGGCCAGCTGAAGCACGCATCCAGATGTAGGATATTTTTCGCTGCATTAAAGACCCATTGGTGGCCTTCGACTGCTATCTGCTCTATGGTCGGGTTGTAGTCTTTTTTTTCTACTTTTCCATTCTTAATTTTATAGTCTTAAAATAAATAGTTTTATCACAAATGTAACATTTATTTAACAAATGACCAATTAACCTTGAAAAATGGCCAAGCACAAACGATTCCTGCCAGACAGACATATATTTACACCTTTGAATTGTTCCATACACAACTTTTAGTTGACCTTCTGTTTATAGTATCTAAAAAACATACCTTCTCATGTAATTTAAGCTTCATCACTGGTCCATAAAATGATGGTGATATTTAAAACTCACGGTATTGAATACGTGTGTACACAAATGATAAAGGTAAACCAAAATGGCCTTGTTTTCAACAAGAAGGATTTAGGATAATTCTTACTTGATAAAAGGATGAATATGGATTAAATACGACAAATTAATAACTTCTGATTACTTGATTGATTGGTGGTTAACATTATATCGGAATAAGGTAATTGTTTTGTAACTATGAAAAGTGATTCGATATAACAAATAACTGCGCAAAAGCGAAAAAAAAGTATCACCTAGTTTTGTAGTAATACATACAATGGGAATACGAATGAAATGAATAAATCATAGCTATTTTAAAAGAAAAAAACTATCATTAGCATATCACTTGTTTGTATAACGGCGATTTATCGCGATGACATTGGTATTAAGCATTGCATATTTTTTTCACTATATAAAGAATCCAGCTTGTTCTCGAAAGCGGTCATGTTGGTCTGATCAAGCAAGCCTGAATCGACTTAATTTTCCGAAAGACAGAAAAATATTGAGACTTGTTAAGATTTTAAGCTACAGTTCAAATCAATTTGAAGAAGAAGGGTGTGCGCATGCGCCGAAATAGGACGTATAATTTTTTTCCACTGCAAGAGAAATTGATGAAAAGTGTTTGTATCCTTTTGAAAATTAATTTGATTTATTTACAGAAGTGTAAGGTAGTTCCATTATCCAACCAGAAACACTTCTACATAGAAACCATATTCTATCATCGTCTCCCAACACCGAAATCCTCGATCAAAGTTTGGTTACTTATGTAAATAAAGAACAAAATGGCGGCAATTACGAAATAAAAATTCTGACAGATCGACAGTCAAGCAGAAGTTCAGCAAGTTGTGTAGGTGAGTTCATCATATCACCACCTTCTTAATCAACCAAGCGATGTCACTCTTAATCTAATTTCTTTTCCTGATGTCAGTTGGATACCATGTATCCCCTACAAAAAAACCAGATAGGCAAAATGACAAACTGCTACCAATAAACCAGCTCTTTTACACTGTGTACAAAAAGAACGGAAAATTACTAAATACTAAACTTGTTCAAAGGGTATCCACACGTCTCAATCTTCAAAATCGGTTATCTAAAAATACTACCATCGCTAACATTTTTAACAATAAAAATCGTGGTTACCCTTCTATCGATAAGTGTCATGCCAAAAAATGACTTACATGTCCCCGTCTTTCCACCAACAATACGGTAAGGTCCACGTTTAATGGTCGCACATTTTCTTTAAATTTTGAAACTGATATAACTTGAAAAACAAACAGTATTATTTATTTACTCACATGAAACAAACCGGGGTGTGGTATTCAGTACGTAGGAGAAACTGGACGATATTTATCTAAACGCACTCAAGAACATCTGTATCGTTTTAAAAGACCCAATAAATTCAAAAGTATCATTTACCAACACCTTAAGAAGCACAACCATCCTTTTAAATATTTAGCAGTTCAACCTTTAGAAGTTGTAAATAAGCAGCCTGGTGAATCGCATTCAAAGTTTGTACGATCACGGAAAATAATTGAATTAAATTGGATTAAAAAATTACAGACAGTTTACCCTCTCGGTCTAAATGATAATATCATGGGAATTGGTAATATATCTAGAACCAATTCCGTTAACATTTTGGATATAGTTTCTAAAACTGTTCGTAAAAAACGTTCTCACGGTCGTAGAACAAATCGCAATCAAAGAAAATTTCGGGCTAATCATACCAATATTTCGGACCTAATTTCTATTTCAAAAAACAACGGCAGACATTATCTGTTAACAAAACTCTGTTCGTTACCGGTTAATAAGTTAAATAAAATTTTGGAGGATTGCAACACAATTTCATATAGCAGTCCTAAGTATGAAATTGTTCAAATTATTATGGCATATTGTTATTCTAAATTATTTCCCAAAATTGATCGCCCTGGAGATCATAAAAAACATTTTATTAAAATTAAGTATGTCAATAAAGGCTTTGATTTTGTAAATTTTGCCGGTATATTTAACGACCATTCTGTTAAAGAACAAATTCCTGGATATTTTGACAATACTGAGCTACCTCTTATTTGTTATATTTACAAGAAATCTACCCGGAAATTTGTGTTTAATTATAGTCAATTGTGTAAAGATGTTAATATCAGTGAAAATACACCTACTTCATGTAATTGCAGTAATTCCGAATATATTTATGGACCCATTTCCCATGTTATTACAGGAGATCTTAACATCGTCCAAGACCGAGAGTTAAAATCATTCCTCAGTAAAGGACCTAAATATCGTCCCCCGTCAATTATTAATTGGAATGAGTGTCGTAATATCATCCACGACTCACTCCATACTTACTGTATGAAATGGATAAAACGGGAAAAAGCTGACAAAAAATCTTTGGACTCTTTTTTTAATTCAGTAATGAAGATAGTTGATATACGTATTCAACATTTTAAAGAACATTTTACTATAAACAATAACCACAATAAACCTATTTCTCGTATCAAACATAAACTAAAAGAACTAGCCAAGGAATTTGTTTTTGTCCCGGCAGATAAAGCTGCTAATAATATTATTATTGTTTGACGTAAATTTTACATTGAGGTTCTGAAAAAGGAAATCACCAATTCACCAACATTCCAACTGACTCCATTTTCAGAAAACGAAATCTGTAACAAACATAAACTGTTAGCCACCGCTTTACAAGCAGAGCCAAATACAATGAAAGTCCCAACTATGTATTGGCTTCCGAAGCTACACAAAACCCCTTACAAATATAGATTTATTTCGTCTTCAAGCCATTGTTCAACTACTAAATTGTCTATTCTTCTTACCAGCACACTTGGTACAATTAAAAACCTGATAATAAATTGTTCAAATAAGGCCTTCGAAAATAGTGGAATAAATTACTTTTGGAGTGTCAAGAACTCGTTGGAAGTACTTGATAAATTGCATGCTTATATTGGTGATTTTGAATCTGTTCAAAGTTTTGATTTTTCTACCCTGTATACCACATTGCCTCACATTCTCATTAAGAAAAAATTCACACACCTAATTAAATGGGCATTCAAAAAATCAGAATGTGAATATATATGTTCAAACTCTTTTAGGTCATTTTTTAGTAGCAATAAACAAAAAAACTATGTTAATTGGACATGCTTTGATAGTATATATGCCCTTGAATTTTTACTAGATAACAATTTTGTTCGCCTTGGAGATTCCGTATATCGTCAGATTATCGGAATTCCAATGGGGACTAACTGTGCACCACTTATTGCGGACCTGTTTTTGTATTGTTATGAGTTACAATTTATGACAAAAATAAGCAAAGACCCATCGAAACAACATCTGATAAACAAATTTAATAATACTTTTAGATATTTGGATGATATTTTGGCTCTCAATAATGACGACTTCAGTATGTATATTAATGAAATTTATCCTGTTGAACTTACTTTAAATAAAGCTAATACTAACAATGACCACTGCTCTTTTCTTGATCTTGATATCTATATCACTAATGGAAAGCTGAATACTAAAATTTATGATAAAAGGGATGATTTTTCATTTCCTATCGTTGATTATCCGTTTTTAGATGGTGACGTTCCCTTGTCATCATCTTACGGTGTTTATATATCTCAACTTGTACGATTCGCTCGTGTATGTAACAATGTTTTCGATTTTAACGAGAGAAATTTATGTATTACTGAAAAATTATTACACCAGGGTTTTCGATATCACAAACTAGTCAAAACATTTACTAAATTTTATCATCGGTATAAAGACATCATTCGTAAATATAGCTCAACATGCAGACTTCTAATACGTTCAAGTATTTCACATCCAATTTTTTATGGTAATATTCTTTATAAAGCACAAAGGTGTCAGTATTCACCTCAGAAACTTACAAAACCTTTGAATAGACTTATTAAGAAGGGATATAATTACGATACTGTTGTCAAGTCATTAAAGATTGCATATTTTGGCGTTAATATTGAGTCACTGATAAGGTCTTTGCATCGGAACTAAACACATTTATTCTAAAATACAGTTGTTGGCATGACACGGGTTATGTTCTTCTCATATATGTTATGATGGTATGATACTAAACCCCTAACGGGAAGGATTGTGCCTGATGTTCATATGATGAAATCATAATCTTTCAGTCAGTTTAATTGAAGTCTGGAGCTGGCATGTCAGTTAACTGCTAGTAGTCTGTTGTTATTTATGTATTATTGTCATTTTGTTTATTTTCTTTGGTTAAATCTTCTGACATCAGACTCGGATTTCTCTTGAACTGAATTTTAATGTGCGTATTGTTATGCGTTTACTTTACTACATTGGTTAGAGGTATAGGGGGAGGGTTGAGATCTCACAAACATGTTTAACCCCGCCGCATTTTTGCGCCTGTCCCAAGTCAGGAGCCTCTGGCCTTTGTTAGTCTTGTATTATTTTAATTCTAGTTTCTTGTGTACAATTTGGAAATTAGTATGGCGTTCATTATCACTGGACTAGTATATATTTGTTTAGGGGCCAGCTGAAGGACGCCTCCGGGTGCGGGAATTTCTCGCTACATTGAAGACCTGTTGGTGACCCTCTGCTGTTGTTGTTTTTTATTTGGTCGGGTTGTTGTCTCTTTGACACATTCCCCATTTCCATTCTCAATTTTATAAAGAATAACCTGAACCACAGAGGAAAGCTGCTATTATACCTGTCAATAGTCCTTCTTACGGGTTCAAATGATATTGAACTAAATCTTGGCCCATCAGGAAACTTCTCAAGATCTGAAAATAATTCCACCATATATCCATGTGGAACAGGTTAAAAATCAGTCACATGGGACGACAAGATAATTGTCTGTGATACATGTAATTAGTGGTATCATGCCCAATGCCAATCCTTAGACACAAAATATTACTTAGAACATGTCAACACTTTAGGAATTGCGTGGGACTGTATAATGTATGAATGTCCAAACTACTCCACATTCTGCTACTCACTAGTCAATGCGCATGGTTAATGTAAATTTTCAGTCTATCAAAACTAAGCAAGGCCAACTGAACAATATGCTTGATAGTACCAAAGCAGACATCATATTTGGAACTGAGACGTGGATTGATTCAAGCATTAAAGACAGCCACATTTTCCCACCAGGATACCCCATATACAGGAATGATCGAAACCTGAATGGTGGAAGGGTTCTAAAAAATTCAAAAGATATTTTAGAGTACATACAATCTAACTCTCTTTCATCTTGTAATAGTATTATAACATTTGACTTTTCTACACTTGTCTTGTCTTAGGGAGGGATAAATCCTAGTTTGTAAAGGATCACTCTGATTCAAATAAAAAATTCTCTGAAACTGACATTATCAAGATGCTTGATTTCTTGATTGACAACATATTTGTTACGTTCTGAGGACGTGTTTTTCAACAGACTGTCGGCATTCCAATGGGAACAAATTGTGCCCCTCTTCTTGCCGACTTGTTTCTTTATTATTATGATACTTTAACTCTACTTTCCGCTATGTAGATGATGTTTTGTCACTAAATAATTCAAAATTTGGTGACTATGTTGAACGCATCCATCGTTTCGAACTAGGGATAAAGGATACAACAGATAGAGTTAAATCGGCCTCATATCTTGACTTACATCTAGAAATTAACAATGAGGATCGGTTGAAAACAAAACTTTACGACAAAAGAGACGTTTTCACTTTTTCAATTGATAACTTTCCATTTCTAAGTAGCAACATTCCAGCAGCACCTGCATACGGTGTATATATCTCCCAATTGATACGATATTCCCGTGCTTGCATTTCCTCCCATGATTTTCTTGATAGAGGGTTGCTGCTCACAAGAAAGCTATTAAACCAAGAGTTCCAAATGGTGAAGTGGAAATCATCACTTCGTAAATTTTACGGAGGCCATCACGAGTTTGTTGACCGTTATATAATAACCGTTTCACAAATGATATCGAATATGTTCCTTACGTCGTAACTACAATCCCCTTCCCTTTTACGAATGTTACCTACCAAATTAGACTATTAACCGGATTTGTATTCACATAAGAAACACGAGGGGTGCCACATATGGAGCAGGATCTACTTAGCCTTCCGGAGCACCTGAGACCATCCCTAGTTTTTGGTAGGGTTCGTGTTGTTTATTCTTTAGTTTTCTATGTTGTGTCATGTGTACTATTGTTTGTCTGTTTGTATTTTTCATTTTTAGCCACGGCGTTGTCAGTTTATTTTCGATTTATGAGTTTGACTGTCCCTCTGGGATCTTTCGTCCCTCTTTTCTAGTTGCTATACGTGACAACTTGATCAGTTCACCAGTCAGAGAACCACACACAGATTGTGAAATGGTCTGGTTCAAACTAAAACTAGTAGGACATAAAGCCATCTGCATGTACCTAACATCCTTTCACAATCAAAACATCTAATGAAGAGGGATATAAGCAATTTGAAATAATCATGAGTAGAGCTACAAATGTGAAGAATGCATTTATCATTGCAGCCGGGGATTTCAACCTACCTGGATGGTAGTGGAAAACTAACCGACTAAATACCAAAACCGAGAATGTCAAAATTCACCACAAATTTACAGACATTTTGAATGACCATGGGCTAACTCAAATAGTTAATGAACCAACTAGAGGAACTAACACCTTATATTTGTTTATAACAAATTATCCAGACAGCTTTAGGAGAACAGAAGTGATACCTGGCCTGTCCGACCACGATATTGTCTATACTGGAGTGGACAGAATACCAGCAAAATTACAACAGAAACCAAGAAAGATCTTCCTTTACAAAAAGGCAGAATAGCAATATGTGAAAGACGACCATTACAATATCAAAGTCACAGCCAAATCAATCTATGATAACAAAGCCTCTGTAAATGACACCTGTAACCTATTTGTAACAACACTAAAATATAGCGTCAATAAAAATATACTAACTAAGACAGCTCGTAAAAAGGATGGTTGCCCATGGATTACAACAGACCTGAGAATACATATAAGAAGAAGGGACAAAGCATATAAGAAGAAGAAAAAATCAGGTGATAAAAAGGACACTGCTTCATACAAAGATCTAAAGAGCAAAACCCAAAATGAACTTAGAAAGGCCTATTGGAGGTATATCGAGGACATCGTTACACCAAGTAGTGAGTCGGACAGATGTACTAACTGCATGAAAAGAGTCTGGACGTACATTAAGCAATAACAGTCAGATTGGAGTAGCATACCACCGTTTTTACAGCAGGTCTACTACACGACGACTCAACTGACAAAGCCAACATCTTAAATGCACAGTTCCAGGAAGCAATTTCAAGTAAAAATTACCTTAGTAACACACATTTTAAGGAAATATGCAACACATCTGGCCAATACCACACATCACCTGATATTACCATCACACAAGAAGGAATTAAGAAACCACTAAATGGTTTAAAGCCCCATGAAGCTGTGGGTCCAGATAACATCTCACCTATGACCCTTAAATAACTAGGCACTGAAATAGCTTCAACACTCCAACTTGTCTTTCAGAGATCATATGACACAGGAATGTTACCATCATTATGGAAAACAGCAAACGTTTGTCCAGTTTTCAAAAAAGGGAAACAGATTGAACCAACTCCGGCCCATATCATTAATCTGTATATGTTGTAAGATAATGGAGCACATAGTAACCAGCGATATCATGTGTCATGCCGATTAAATCAACGTCCTGTATGAACTTCAACATGGATTTTGGAACTATCATGTTAAACCCAGCTGATATAATTCATCGACGACATCACAATAAACCTTGATAGTGGCAAACATACAGACTGCCTAATCATGGACTTTTTGAAGGCATTTTACTAGGTCGGCCATAGTCTACTAACGCACAGACTAACACTATGGAATAAGAGGAAACAAAAACGACTAGATTAAAAGCTTCCTATCTTAGAGAACCCAACGAGTACTAATAGAAGGAGAAATATCTTACTTTATTGATGTAGAGTCTGGGGTACCACAAGGATCTGTGCTAGGTCCCAGCCTCTTCCACTTCTATAAAAACGACATGCCAGAAAATATTAAATCAACAATGAGGCTATTTGCAGATGACACCATTGTATACATCACTGTAACATCAGATGATAATACCCTCCAGGAAGATTTAGACAAGTTGGATGTCTTGGAAGAAAAATGGATGATGCAATTCCATCCAGATAAATGTCAGGTACTATCAGTAACAAAGAACATATCACCTATTATAAATGTTTACCGTTTACATAGCCACACTTTGGAGCACGTAACATCTGCAAAATACTTAGGAGTAACTATAACATCAGACCTTAAATGGGAAAAACATATTTGAAACATCTGTGCCAAGGCAAATAAAACCATCGGATTTCTCAAAAGAAACATCAATATCTCTAACAGTGGTATCGAAGAAAAGGCCTACATCTCCCACGTTAGACCATCAGTCGAGTACGCCAGCTCTCTATGGACTCAATACCTCCAAAAAGAGAAACACAAGTTAGAAATGGTACAAAGGAGATCAGCCAGATATGTAACAAACCGGTACAGTACTAGATCATCCGTTACTGGTACAGTATGTTGTAACAAATAAAGGGGACACCACTTGAAGATAGAAGGAGAAGCAAACGACTATCAATGCTGTATAAGATCAACAATCAGGAGGTCAACGTTGCAGCAAGCCACCAACGCGTTTCATCGGACATCATCTCAAGAAATATGGACACAAACTCTTTTCAGATCCTACAATGTAACACGACTACAAGGATAGAGTCATTTTACCCGAAAACCATCAGGGATTGGAATGCCTTACCCTCCTCAGTTACATCTGTCAGCAGCCCTGAATCGTTCAAGCGGCTCCTGACGAACAAATCAATCCAAAGCTTTTGTTTTTAATCCACACTGTTAAATATTTGTAAAGCACCTTTTTGTTTGTTTGTAATTTTAATCAAAATTATATTTGCGCACACCCAAAAGTGACAATAGTCAACTTAATGACGGTTGTCACTTACCGGTAGAAGTTGAAGTAGAATTTGTAACCCGGCATATAATATATTTTATTTCGTGCCGTAATCATCAAAAACCTATTATTATTGTGTCTGATTGAGGCGAAATGTCGCAATACGGAATAGGAATAAAATAATAAAATCATAGACTCACAACTATTCTGTTATTTGAAGACCTAAGACCTCACACACATTAATTTAGACAACCAGAAAAGGTCAATAAGAATATATGGTATGATTGCCAATGAGACAAGGTATGATTGCCAATGAGACAACTCCTCACCAAAGACCAAACGACGTAGATGTTAAAACAACTTTAGTTCACCGTACGGATTTAAACATGAAGCAATCCCATACCGCATAATAGATGCAATGCTCTGAAATAAATGAAAATAAGGAAAACAACCAGTTTGGACAAAACCATAAACGAAAAGCAAATATGAAAAACAACATCAAACGACAATCACTGAACTACAGGTTTTTGTCTTTTGACAGGCACATAATACTGTAACGGAGTTCAACATGTTTGCTGAAGCCAAACCATCCTCAGACCTTGGACAGTAGACCTTGGACAGTGGTGTGACAGTACACCATAACAACTACACTTCAAATTCCGTTGAACATGGTTCAACTAATCAGACCGATACAAAGCACAACAAGTCTCCTTTACAGAAAAATAAAAGACACAATGTAGAGCTATGAGGTGGAAAATTTTAAAATGCCACTCCGCAAATTTTATCGACACCATCACGAATTAGCTGATTTATACAGTGTCTGTGTCTTAACAAGCTAACGATATTTTTACCAATTCCTAGATTGTGGTTTACCGTCTACTTCGTCTGGTCTAATTATTACCGAACGTGAACTGTTTTGCCAACCTTGAATTCGCATACAACGTGTCTCGGTATTTATATTTCCTACATTCATGTATTTATTGATGAAGTTTGTATTAAATAGTGGAAGAAATTAGCAAGCAAATCGAGGGAATTGTGCAAAGGAGGATACAAGCATGACAATTTGCACGTACCTTCATTATTATATACTTTTCAAGAAAAAACTTCTGTCCATTAAAAAAAAACTTTTTTCAAAATGGCACGGCCTTTTTCTAAAATGGATATTTTTCTTTTCAGTTTGAAAATACTGATCTTTCTGCAAAACTTTTTTTTACCTTCTTTTAGTAAAAAAAACAATTATCAGGCAACATGGGTAGGCATCAGTATCGCTCGGGCAAAAATAATCACGAATATAATGCCTACCCATGTTAAAACTACAATAAAGTATAGCTTGCATCAATTATTTCTTAAATAAAACCTTTCTTTAAAGATCAGTAGTTACCTAACATCTCTTATAACTGTAACTATCAGAGGCGGATTTAATGGCGGTATCCCAGGTGACTTGCCGCCCTTCCTGTTGCGGAAAAAGTGGTTGAATATGTTGATAATCACTGAAGAGCGTTGGTGCTTGCCCCTTTCTGAAATTTTCTTGATCTGTCACTGCCTATGTTACTGTGTTCGTTGTCTTGTTTCAAAATTTTGTTCCCTTTTCTGTATTTACTTTTTGCTATAGAATTACCCTTAAATCTCATTATATATATGGTTAATCAATTGAACTAATCGGAAGACCTTATTGTTAAATATTCCGTATAAACTTCACATATAATATACGTAGGTATTAGTTTCGTACTGTATAAACCTTAAAATTTTCAAAAAAATAGACTCAGTTTAAAAAGCTCTTATTTGATTTTTTTTGTTATATAATAAAGAGAAATTTGAAGGAGTTTTTTTCAATTTTCAATCATGTCCTTACATATTGTATCTAAAGAAATATTTCTTTAGTTACGAGTCAAAAGAGTACTAAGAATACAAAAATCAAAACATTTATAAGCCACCTAATGCAAAAGTGTTGAACGTTATTAACTCATAAACGAAAAAGCGTTTGAAATTCAAATGAATCATCACAACTTTTTAAATTACACTGAGCGTCTTTTTGTTGTTTGGATGTAATAGTACCCGACCACGCCCGATCTGTGTATTTGTAAGATGTATTTTTATGTGTACCCATGTGATGAGTTAAACCTTTTCAACTGATTTTCATAGTTTGTTTTTATGTTGGACTGTAACACCACTCGTATAGGTTGACATGTTTATCCCGCCATATTCTTTATGTATGTGCCTGTCCCGAAGTCCGGAGCCTGTAATCAGTAGTTGTCGTATGTTTCCGTAATATATATTTGTTTTTCGTTCATGTTGTGTACATAACATAGGCTATTCGTTGTCTCGTTGGAATTTGGACATTTGTCATTTTGGGGCCATTTATAGCTGACTATGCAGTATGGGCTTTGTGTATTGCTGAAGACAATACAGTGACCTATAGTTGTAAATTTCTGTGTCATTTGGTCTCTCGTGAAGAGTTGTCTTATTGGCAATCATACCACATCTGCTTATCATCAATTTGTATGTCAAAACAGAGTCAAATGTTAATGAAAAGGACAAAAAGACAAACAATAGTACAAACGACACAACATAGAAAACCAAAGAATAATCAACACCTTAAATTTCATTTTTCAATATTCTAAGGACCAGAGTTTTAAAAGATTTTTTTTTGTTCCAAAAAAAAAAAAATAACAACACAAAAATACAGTTTATAATATGATTGATTTGCATTACATTATTTAAGTTTCATTCACTGTCTCTTGGTTCCAGTTAGTATATTTGATCCCTATCATTTTTTCTTGTGATAAAGCATAATTTGTTAATAGTTATTAAAGGTACAAGGATTATAACTTAATACGTCAGACGCGCGTTTCGTTTACATAAGACCTATTAGGGACGCGCAGATCAAAATATAAGTAATAAAGTACAATCACTAAAGTAACCAGTGATTATACATAATCCCTAATAAAACCAATACACCGTAACATATATGTGGTATAATTTTTTTTCTAAATCTATGATTTTTGAACTTGGGTAATTTTGTTTCGCTACATATTCATGATATGTATCAAAAGTTATACTGACAGTAAGTCAGTAAAATCATTGACGTTGTTTTAATTTAATTTAACTATTCTTTTGTAGGATGGCGTCATCCTTGGCTCAGGAGGATATAAATTTTCTACGATTGGCTGGTTTGTTGATAAAGATTGCACCATGTGCTGTAAGGCGATGTTTTGACTTTGAATTCCACCCAGGACAGCTAAAACAATTTCTGTGTAAAAACCGACGTAAGATAGATGACCTAACATATACGAAAAGAGTTTTCCCACTGGCACAGTATGATTTACTATATCCAAAAGGTGAGATAAAGATATAGTATTATTCATTCTGTTAATCCACCAATACAACATCAACAATATAGTGGTCTTGATAATATGAATAAATGTTTAGTCAAATGGAAACTGCGCAGTGAAATAATACAAAAAAAAAAATTTCGGTTGATCAATTAATATATATTTTAATATGAAAACATCTCTTAGTTTAATTTTAACCGTAAAGGGTTTAGTATTTTCCAATCATGCTCTAAATGAGACAAACATAACCTGTATCATGAAAATACTTGGTTTTAGAATAAATGTGTTTATTTCTGATACAAAGACCCCATGAGTGAAAAATATTGAAACCTAGATATGACATATTTAATGAGTTGACAACGGTATTGTTATTATATCCCTTCTAAATAATTCTGTTCACAAGTTTGATTAGCTTTGGAGGTAAATGTCGACTTGTTTTGTCTGATATAGAATATCAACATAACAGATAGGATGTGAAACATGTAAAAGAACTGAACGTATCTGCAAGGTGATTCATATTTTCAAATGATGTCCCAGTATAGATGATATAATTAAGTACATGTTTTGACATCGAAAACCATGGTGTATAGCAAAAGTTTTCGAAAGATGCAGACATAAATATTCTAATTTGAATCGGATGTATTCCATATGTAACGTAATCGCTATAAAAGAGATTTAGGCTGAGTAAGCAAATAAATATAAAAAGAAGATTTGGTTTGATTGCCAATGACACAAATATCCACAAGAGACAAAATGACACAGACATTAACAACTATAGGTCACCGTAAGTCTTCATAGACCATATCGTGTGGTCAGCTATTAAAGGCCTCGAAATGACAAATAATTCAAACGCGAAAACTAACGATCCTTGTTTCAAATTTTTTGTATAACAGGTAACGCCTTGCATTAATAGCTTCCTTATGAGCAGCAACCCTCTATCAAGAAAATTATGATAGGCAATACTAGCCCAGGAATATCGTATCAACTAGGAGATTTAAACTCCATATAAAGGTGCAGTTGGATTGCTGATACATAGAAATTATAAAATGCTTCTTTAAAATTGATGGGGCTTTCTAACGAGGTTAATAGTGTATGCGGTTAGATAAATAGTTTTCGGTTTAACCAACGAACTAAATTTGGAATTCCTGTTTTTCGAAGTAGTCAAATAAATGATACTTTTAGTTTTTCAATTGAAATCAGTTTCAAAACTTTAGAAAGATGTACCAAAATTAAATTTGAGCTTATCGTTTTGTTGGTTGAAAGACATTGAAGTTACTTTTTGGCATGACATCTCAAAAGAAGGGTTACCACCATTCTAATTATAAGAAATGTTAGTTATTGTGGTAATTTCATTTAAGCGATTTAGAAGATTGAGGCGTGTTGATACCCTTTAAACGAGTTTGGTATTGAGTATTGTACCATATCTGAGTTTCATTTTTTTCAATGTTTGTTATGCATATTTTCAATTGAAAGAAGCAGAATATGAGCTAGCACAACATAATTGAATCAAGTAAACAAATAAAGTGAAACTGTTCCGTTTAAAACGCCAAGCGCTGTATGTCATCAAGTATCCGACAGAATACTGAAACTACAAAACCAGAGGACACAAATAGGTAATTCAGAGTCATCTGACATAATAGAAGAAGTGGCTGAATAGTGATGTATGAGTTTTAGATACATACTCCTATATAGCATGTATAGGTATGAACTCGATCGGATATCCACTCAATTATCATGTATATTATTATTATCATATCTTTGTTTTAGGTTCTTCAGGAGTATCATCAGACATGTTTGATGTATCATTGATGGTTTGCTTACTGAGAAATTTCACAGACATTGACATCCAAGATAATCTTCCACTGGAAACGATTCATACTACAGCTGCAGATATTTCTAGAATAAAATTTTACAGGAACTACATTGTTCATTCAGACAGCGGGAAAGTTTCTGAAAACACTTTTTCAGAAATAGGGAACTGCGTAATCGAGGTATTTTCTTTTATAAACAAGTACACATAGTCAAAGTTAGATTCTTATAGGAGTATCAAAAAAACTCGACGAAATAAGTGAATCATAAAGTAATTCTACAGTTCTATATTCAAAAGATTTAAAAAAAAACATACAGCTGCTATGGGTAAAATGTTGCTTGTTTGAAATTCCAAGTAAAATAGTAGGAACAGATTGAAAAGAAACAAAGGTGAATTAAACAATATATATTCATATAATTCACTGATAAAATCTTACCTTTATACAAATATCTATTTATACCTTTTATTAATAACAAAATCACATCTTCAATAACTTTGTTTACCATTTAATAATTCTGAAATTTCCTCAGCAATAATCATTTTTAATATATCGTGATCCTAAATGTATCTAATAAAAGGTCAATTGTTGTCGGCTCTTCAATTTAGACAATGCGATACATAATCGACAGCACTTAACTTTACATAACTGTACCCGACTTGATAAGTCTAATTGAGTATTGATAATTTTGGTATAGTCTGATTGTGGTATCAATAAAAGTCTCGATCAGTCTTGACATGTCTCAACTCTGCATGGACTAGTCCCGACCTTTCACGACCGTTCATGAACGTTAAATTATTCACGACTTGTTTGAATCAGCTCATCTATTTCAATTATTTATCTTACAAAATGCAATGTTATTTCGTAGTTTGGTTCATTGCTGTCAAATTAAAGGATTTAACTTATAGATAAAAGAGGCTAGAACTTTCAGTTTGGACTACATTTAAATAAACTTTAGATTTAACCATAAACTAAGTTATTTAATATGTCCCTATCAGGTTCCACTGTTGTGGTAAAAAGAGGGACGACAGATACCAGAGGGACAGTCAAACTCATAAATCGAAAATAAACTGACAACGCCATGGTTAGAAAAGGTCAACCAAATTGCACATGTCAATCCTATTTTTAAAAGGAAAAGGTAGTCCACATTCAGTTCTAAACTATCGTGCAATATCTGTTACTAGTATTTGTATAATTATATGAGGAGTAATAACCTTTTGTCAAAGTTTCAATCTGGATTCCAGTCAGGTGACTCTACTGTTCGTCAGTTAATAGAAATATATCATAAAATAAAAAGTAATATAGTAGGGAGGGATGTAAGGTTTGCATTGGAACGTTACATTATCTATCTAGAGCTTTCGATAAAGTTTGACAGAAAGGACTTTTATTTAAACTGAAGCAATCTGGCTTAACTGATCATCTCTTATCTTGATAGAAATAGATATTTCAGATCGTCAACAAAAGGTAGTTTCAGAAGGCTTTTCGTCAACTCTAAGAAGTATACATGCAGGTGTCCCCAGGCATCAGTTTTGGAAGTACTAAAAGGAAAAGGGAGCACCCACCCTGTATTTCGTCAACTCTAAGAAGTATACATGCAGGTGTCCCCAGGCATCAGTTTTGGAAGTACTAAAAGGAAAAGGGAGCACCCACCCTGTATTTTATGTGAGAAAAATAAATATTAACTGTCATCTTGGGATAACATTTTAATCATCAGCTTCAGGGAACACACATATTGATATCATTTATTAAAAAGCATGCTCTCGTCTATCTGTGCTCTATCAAGTTAAACATTTATTTGATAGGAGTTCACTTATACGTATTTATTATGCTTTTGCTAGACCTATATTAGAGTATGGTGATGTTGTTTTGGGCAATTGCTCCCAACACGAGTCTGGGCTTCTTGAAAATATGCAGATGCAAGCTGCTGGAATTATTACAGGATTACGACGCAATTCATCAAGACACAAGCTTTATATTGAATTAGGTGTAGAAACTCTGGAGAATAGACGTAAAAAACATAAGCTTATACGATTTTATAAAATATTAAATGGGATTACACCTGTATACTTATATGAGTTAGTCCAGCCATATCTTCCCAGACAAACCCCTTATACTTTGAGGAATGAATATAACCTTTTTTATCCGCCTCCTGCTAGAACTAGCTCTTATTTTAATAGTTTAATTCCTTCCACTTTAAGACTTTGGAATAGTATTCCTTTGAGTTAACAAAAATCCCCAAGTTTTGGGTATATTTAGAAGTTGACTGGAAAAGTTAAAAGGACTGATGATATATTTAAACCTTTCAACTATGGGATAAGGAAACTTCATGTAAGTCATTGTCAACTCAGAAATAACGCGCTAGCAACCTAAAATCTCATTCGTTTAGCATGTTTAGTCAGTTCACTTTTTGTGCAAACTGTAATTAGTAATACCCTAATGAGGATAACCAACATCTCTTTTTTATTTGCCCTAAGTACAATGATGTAAGACAGATCCTTCTTGATTCCATTTAATCCATTGCTGATAATGTTGACATAAATATTGAATTAATACTTTTTGCAAACAGAATATTTTCATATGATATGAATATTGATATTGTTAAATCTGTTCAGAAATAGAGCAGTTGCACACAACGTTTTGTTTGAAACTTATCTATTTTTTTTTGTTTCACTTAGTTTAATTTTTTTTCTTTTTTTCTTCTCCACTTCAACGTTAAGTCATGTAAATCACTAAGCAAGCTTAGTGTTTCTTTCAAGCCATATATAATATATATATTTCTAATGACTTATGAAAGATATTTGCATTTTTCAAGGTTCTTGAGTAAATGATGAGTAATTGCCTATTTACCTAAATATACTTTGTATTTAGTAAGTAACACTATAAACATATATTTGCTTGTGTGTGCTCATAAGTAGCATGCATGTTCCACTATATTGCATTGTTTTAAATACAGTTGTTATAATTGAATTATACCTTGTACATGTAATACGGAGAGAGCTTTTATAGGATGTGTCTGTTGCTTAATCCTTTTCATATCTTAATGAATAAAATAAGTTTAAAATCAAATCACCTTTAGAAAATTCTATAATTTAAAAAGTGACTATCTGAATTGAGTCTAAACTTATAATACATTTTTTTTAAAGTTTTATTCGTGACTTGGATGGCGAGTTGTCTCATTTGTGATTATACCACATCTTCTTATGTCTATTTATTACATTGGTTGCAATGAATTACATTGATTTTCCAGTGAAATAAAAACCGATAATTTCACATTCCTCTGACGTCATACAACAATTGGCGTTGTCAAGACGTCGATAACGGCGGATCAAAACAAATTGTGAATATGTAGAAAACAAATATAGTTTCGGACTATAAATATAAATAAACTTAGTATTGATGCCAGGATTAAAATTTTGTATTTACACCCGACGAGCATTCTGTCTGAAAAAAACATCAGTGACGTTCGAATCAACAATAGTTATGAAAAAAGGCCAAATAGTGTATGATGATGAAGCATTAAGGATACAAAAATCCTGAAGGTTTGCCGAATACAGCTATGGTAATCTATTCCTGAGGTAAAAAAGTATTAAAAAAATCAAGTTTTGTAACAGATAATTCATGTCAACTTTTTGTAGTGCTTGCTTAATTATGTAATAGTTGTTTCATATAAAGTATATTCTGCAGTTGTGTTTTGTCTTACAGGCCATACTAAGACTAGTGCCGGATTTAAAGTCAGAGATTGATGCAATGATGAGTTCACCGTTAACTAATGATATAATAGATTTGATACGACTTGAGAAACAGATGGAAAACACCAATCAGCATCTGCGTACCGTCAGTCAGAAAATGGAGACATTAGAAATAGAAAATAATAATATAAAAGGTATTTTAGATTTATTGTAGAATAGAACAATTTGTTGCCCAAATTGGGTAGTCTGCACTTCAACATTATAACACAATTTAGTCATGGTTTTTACAAATTAAACAATAACTTTCTATTCCTTTATGGGAAATTTAATATTTAATATAAACATAAAAAAGGCTTATATCTCATGTATACGTCAAGGATAGTATGAAAATCAAGATAAATTTGATACAGTGTGTAATTGTCAAAATACCCAATTAATGGGGTAGCCATACCAGGTATGAGTAATATCAACCTGATAAATTCCCGTATTATGACAATTACACTCTGCGTGACTGATATAACATAAAAACAAAATTAAAAAAAATAATCAACAAAAAAAAAACAACAAACATTTCCTACCAGTATACAATTATATAAAACAGGTAGTCTCTGTAATATAGCTGAAAAAAGCTATTGATTTTGTTTAAGAAAGAGAACTATAGAGATAGAAAAAAATAACAAGAATATTGCATAACATAGAAGTTATGAAAGAAAGCAAAAGCATACCAATATCACAGTCAAAATTCGCCACAAATCAAGAGACAAGAACACACTCGGAACACTGGCGAGGATAGGAAAACAAGGAACGAAATCAAACACGAAACATAAACACTCAAAACACCAAATCATATTCATTTAACCGGGGTTATCCGCTAGTATTCTTATATTATCCAAAAAAGATGATTACAGTTAACTATTTACAGGGATTCCCGTTACCATATACTCGAATTCTAAAATATAATTTAATTTATGGATTATTGTTCTTGAAAACTGGCATTGTCTTTTTCTTTTATATTACAAACCGTCAACGTAATCGACGACGTGGACATTATAGCTTACTCGTTCTTCCTGCAAATTACGTAATATCAAGATTTGCAATAGATTGAATAAAACAAAAAACGGCCATAGATTTGTTTGGCGATTGTGCCTTAAGAATTTTGCATGCATCTGGAACCCATCATAGATTTGAATCAAACAGCATGTACATATATAAATGTGTAGACTCTACTAGATATTTTTTTAGTAATAACAAACAAAAAACTATGTTAATTGGACCATTTTTGATACGATAACTACCATGAAATGTTAGGAAAACAATAAAATAACATGCAATTAATAGAACATAATTAATCGTAAGTGTAACAAAGCTGTTTCAGATTTACATTTCAAAGGTTAGCAGAAAATAATATATTCTAACAAAAACTTATTGTTATTTTGCAGAAATACACATTAAAACTATGAAAGAATGGAAAGAAAAAGACTTGAAATACATTTCTACCGCAGCATCTACTTTTATACTACAATCACTAAACCAAAATAGAGGAGTCATTATTACTGGATCTCCGGGTTGTGGGAAATCTATTGTCGCTCATCATGTAGCATTGACATTTGAAAAGGAAGGATATGAAATAATTCCTTGTGATGGTCCATCAGACATACTTAAACATTTTACAGCAGGGAAGATCCAAGTTTTTGTAATAGATGACATTTGTGGTAAATTTGCTCTTAATCAGTATAAAGCAGATTTCTGGGAACAAAACGATGGTAAATTAAATATGCTATTACGTTCTAGTAATGAGAATGATGATAATGATGACATCTCCAGCAAATCAGAGGCTAAGTTTATAATCACGTGCAGGGAGAATATATATAGTCACAAGGCATTTCCAAAACTGACATGTTTCTCCCTAGTACAGTGCAGCTTTAGTACTATATATAAAATTTCTGCAGATGAAATGAGAAATATTGCATTGTCGTATTTACCTGAAAATACTGTGAACAACATAGAAAACATTTGTCTGTACGATTTCTTTCCTCTTTTATGTGCACTTTATGTCAAAAAAATTAAACAAAATCTAGTTTTTTTTAATCATCCCGTTGAAGTTTTTGAAAAAGAAATTTCAGATATGAAATTTAAATGTGAAACATCTTTTCTTGTTCTTTCTCTCCTAGTTATAAAGAATAATAAATTTTGTAAAAATGAATTAATTTCCAGTGATTTAGAACATTTAATAAAGGCTATATGCAGAGATGCTGAGATTGAAGCAAATGTATCCATGGTGTCGATACAAAATTGTTTAAAGAGTCTTCAAGGTATCTATATTACCGAATCCAAAAAACTGTATACAGCAATCCATGACAAAATGTTTGACATAATTTCAGCAGCGATTGCACCATCTATAATGAATTGTTTAATCGAGTATGCTGACATTGCTTTCGTAGCACATCGCATTCAGCTTTCATCGTGTGGTCAAAGGAGTCTGCCATTTGTAGTGTATATCCCACCAGAGTTGGAAGAAGGTTATCTCAAAAGACAATATAATGAGGCTTTGAAAGGAAACAACTGGGAAGTCTTTGGAAGCATACAGACAGAGAACCAGAAATATAGAAAATTACTGATTTCCTTTCTCAAAGAACAAGACAAATGTAAGGAAACTATTTACGTTGTTGACAAGGATGGCGCTACACCGTTCTTTGTATCATCGTATTTAGGATACGTTGATTTTGTAGAATATTTCAGGGTAAAAAGTCCAGGTCACATAGATGGGAAAGACACGAAAGGTAGATCGCCCTTCTTTGTTGCGTGTGAAAACGGTCACATTTCAGTTGTTAAATATCTCATGAAATATATTCATGACATTAATGCAGAAAACTCTGAGAAAACAACTGCATTATCTGCAACCTGCCTCAATGGTCACACTGAGGTGGCTCAATTGTTGTTAGAAAACAAAGCAGAAACAAACAAAACTAATAATTCAAACCAGAGTACTATACATTTTGCTTGTTCACATGGTAATGTAAAATTGGTACAGCTGTTACTAAATGGTGGATATAATGTCGATTTAACAGTAAAAGATCACTTCCAAAACACTGCTTTACATATAGCCTGTGAAAAAGGGCATTCAGAAATTGTTAAAACATTGATGGAACTTGGTATGGAAGTAAATCAGAAACAAAAACACGGTAGGACCCCCCTGTATATTGCTTGCAAACATGGTTATTACAAAACAGTAAAGTGCATTACAGATTTTATTTATTTGAAAATAAAAAAAAGAACAATTGCTGATGAATTGAAAAATTTACATACCCGTAAAAGTGGATGGACAGTTCTGCATTCAGCTTGTAATAATGGACATACAGACGTAGTAAAATTATTGATTGATGTTGGTATGACGGTTAATGACTTAACAACCAAAGGTTTTACACCCCTTTTTCTAGCCTGTAGAATAGGACATAAAGACACAGTAAAATTTTTACTTGATTTAAAAGGCCAAACATTGAATAAGTATACTCCACTTGAAGAAAGATGGACGGTTCTACATACAGCGTGTTTGAATGGACATACAGAAGTTGTAAAGTTATTGATTGATGTTGGTATGAATGTAAATGACGCATTGAAGGACGGTTCTACGCCACTACATCTAGCTTGTCAGAACGGTCACCATGCAGTAGTAAAATTATTACTTGATTTAAAGGAACAAACATTAAATAGCTGTGTTGATACAACCGTAAAAGATGAGGATGGATGGTCAGTCTTACATATTGCTTGTTCATATGGACATACTGAAGTAGTAAATTTACTAGTTGATGTCGGTATGAATGTAAATGACAAATCGACGTACGGTTTTACGCCACTATTTACAGCTTGTCAGACAGGTCATTACGACACTTTGAAATTATTACTTGGTTTAAATGGTAAAACATTGAATAGTCGTGTAGATACGACCATAACAACTAAAAATAGATGGTCATGTTTACACGTAGCTTGTTCGAATGGACATACTGCAATAGTACAGATATTAATTGATTTTGGTATGAATGTAAATGACACAATACCTACAGGTGAAACACCACTGCATCTAGCTTGCAAGAAGGGTCACTATGTAACAGTGAAATATTTACTTGATTTGAATGGCCAAACAATAAATAGTCGTGTAGATGTAACCCTAAAAGATAAAGAGGGAACTTCCGCTTTACATGCTGCTATTTCGGCTGGACATTTAGAAATAGTAAAATTATTGAGCGATGTCGGTATGAATGCAACTGACAAATGAAAAACAAGTTGTAATACATCACTATAGGATTGCTATGAGGGTCAACATGAAACCGTGAATATTATACATGATTTTAATCGATAAATGTTAAATATTTGTGTAAATACTACAACAAAAGATGGAGATGAATGTCTAGATAAACATGCACAAAGTTATAAAGAAATACAGAAGTAGAAACGTTATAAAATGATGTACACTGAACGCTTAGATTTTAATTCAATAACGCATGAATGGTAAACAGTTCTGCATTTAGCCTGTTCCTGTCCACATTATGATAGTGTGAAAGTATTAAACATAACAGTGCAAAATTACAACTACGTGATATGAAAATTTGTACGCAATTTGTGATTGCTTAAAGAAGCGGTTTCACAAATATTTGCGAACTTATAATTCAATATTTTATAAATCAAAGCAGAACATATAAACGATACGACATATTTATCATAACAGAGTATAACAATCAACAAAAATACCAGGCGTATAGTTTAGCACGTACGTACGATGTGTGCCCTCAATACAAAAAAGACGATTAATTAATAGACATTGTCGCCTATGAAGCTTTTTTCTTTAAGTGAGTCGAAAATGATAATGAAAAATAAAAATCAGCAGTTTTGGTGGGATAAACTAATCATCGATTGTTAAATGAATGGCTTATAATAAATAAACTTTTAAGTTTTTGGTTTCTACTGATTGTCTATGACTATATGAAAATATTATCAACCACAAAGGACATTAACACTGAAATATTTACAAGTGTAAATAGGTTTACACCAAAGCAAAACGAGAACACCAAACCAACCACCAAGAACATCAGGTTGCAAAAAAAGGAAAACACCCATCAAGATATTAAAGACGTGACTTGTTAATTTTCTTACTTTAGACACTCACGTGAATATCAATCGGTGTTAATCGATTATTGTTTATACAGATTTCATCGCATCCCAGATGAAAACAGAGCAGTGAACTAATAAACAACAAACAATACATAAAGTATACATAAAGAACAGTTTACTATAATCGACTGTACTTCAAGAACAAAAACTTTAACCGAATTTCAATAGATATGAGAAAATGTGATATATGCGCCAATGGGACAATTTTCCATCCAAATCACAATTTGTAAACAAAACCACACTATTATAGGTCAAAGTACGGTCTTCAACACGGAGCCTCGGCTCACACTAAACAACAAGCTTTGAAGGGCCTCAAAAATAATGGGTGTAAAAAAATTCAAACGGGAAAACCAATAGTTTAATCTACTAGTATATTTTATTGTCAGTATTAACTTACAAGATAAAAGTAAATCAACTGTGAGGCATACCTGTAATGCACGGCTGAGTTGTGACACGATAAAAGATTATAACACTATAAATGTTTAATTTGAATTGTACTTTACTGCAATGAATATGTTAAATATTGACGATAAGTAGACAAATACAGTCTCGTAGTGAAAGCAATATACAACATGGACAAGGTTTTATATCATCTATACGTAGAGATCAGGGTGTACATCCGAATGTTGTTGAAAATAAGGATCGGTATTTCCATCCTTAGCCGGAATTAACACAAATTCAAAGTACTGTTGTAAATGGGCGAATGGTGAATGAATGAATATGTGTGAATGTGTGAATATAAGAATTACCTTTAGTCGGGAGTATCAAACCGACTAGGCTATCAATCAGTTCTCTAATTCTAAGTATTTTTCTAGACACAGAGGTTGTTTTCAGTTAACTGATTCAATTCTTCAGGTACCCGCTATCAGTTAATATGTATTTCCGGTTTCCGATTTGCCCAAATACCAACTTTATCAATACATCAGTACTGCTCATACTGTTAGCTCTGGTTCGAATGATGTTAAAATCAAACCTCCAAAATATGATGGCAATACTACTTGAATGGATTACTTAGCATACTTTGAGATGTGTACCCTGGTTAACATGTGGTCTGAACATAAAAAAAGGTCTGTACTTGTCTGTGTCACTGATTGGACAAGCCAAAGCAGTCCTTAGTGATTTACCAAAGGAAAAGAGGCAAATATTTTTCGACCTAGTAAATGCACTGGCAACGCTTTGCTCCATCTAGTCAAACTGAACTCTATTATGTTCGATTCAAGGAATGTGGACAAAAAGCAAGCGAGACTTGCCTGGGTTAAGAACAGTCAGTTCGAAGACTTTCTAATTTGGCCTACCCGACTCCTCCGTTAGAATTGAGGGACACGCTCGCCAAAGAACAATTAATAGATGCGCTAACTGACTTCGAAATGAGACTAAGAATTAAAAAGTCTTGACCAAAAGGTCTTGACGACACTATACAATTTACATTTGAGCTTGAAGCTTATAACATGGCCGAGAGTAGAACCATGGAAAGTATAGGTCACGTAAGACAGACTATTAGTGACGAACGGACATAAGCATCTGATATTCCGGATACAGTTGTATCAAGGCATAATATGGCGAAAAGGATGTAGGCAATTGAGAATAATTTACAATCTTTATCGAAAAACACGAGGACGCTCAAAGATTTCAGTTCCGAAAGAAATTTCCAACCATGTGGGGACACCAATAATATTCAAACCAATAGAAAAAGGGGTAGTTCTTGTTTTTGTTGTGGTAAAATAGGAGACTTTGCAAGAAATTGTCCCAATAATACTAAGAAAGAAAGTATTTAGGGAACAGATAACAACGGGACATATACGGGCGGTACGGCTAATACACTGAGTTCTGAAATTAAGTCTTTAACCAATGACAAAGGCGCTGTCGTTGTTTCAGCATCAGATAATTCAGGAATTCCAGACTTGTGTAGGCCACATTTGAGTGAAACTGAGTCACTGATTAAATCCGTCTGTGAAAACTATTCAAGCCGAAGAGGTAAGAGTAGTTATACATTTGATTTTGGTAGAGAGGAGTTTACTTCAGATGCCGTTGTAACTGACCTACAAGTCGATGGTACTCTAGGTTTAGACTGTATGAAGAAAAATAAGTGTCTGATTGACGTGTCTGCAAACCTATTACACATCGATAACTTTAAAAGAGGGAAATCTAAAACAAACTGACAACGCCATGGCTAAAAATGAAAAAGACAAACAGTAAGTTCGCCTTATTTTTCAAAGTACCTTTTTTCTTAATTCTCTCCGGGCCAGAAGTCGCATAAGACCATTTTTTCAAGGTACCCAAAATAGAAATGCTGATATTAAAAGAAAATTATGCCGGTGAACATCTTATAGGCAGTCAAAAATGAGCAGTGCTGGTTCTTAAAGAGAACATAGTCAGGTCAAACACCTAACGAGTCAGATGACTAACAATAACAAAGACTAAACTTTTATAGAATTACAATTGAATGACTCGGACCTTAAACTTGTTAAGCGGTGGCTGACAGAGGGTCAAAGGCCACAATACAATGAGGTATCCAGTAAGTGATTCTTTCTAAGGTCATTATGGAGTCAGTCTGAGGTGTACTTCTACTTTAGCGGACCCCATAAAAAGTACAGCAAACTATAGTAAATACAAGTATATAGAAATTGGTCCCGCCAAAAAGTTAAAAATGAAAATAGGCCAAAATTTAAACAGTTACAATGTATTTAAACATGTTAAATGAGAATTACAAAATCTCACAGAAATACGTCTTGGTAAGTGTTCAAAATGTCCACGCTTCCGTTACTTAGGTAGGTATATCACGTGATAAAAATTCTACTATCTGTGACTTCTACGTCGTAAATATTCATGACATTATTGACGTCATAGTCAACCGTGACGTAAAATCAGCTGTTTTTACAAACACTGTTACAATGTAAATACAGAAATGCCGATCAAGTCAAAACATTTCTTAATATTTGTGAAAGTGTTGAGAAAAATATTCAGTGGTGTTTTTCTCTAGAATTAAATAGATTTATCTGGAGAGGTATGTAAAAAGTGTAACCATGAACATTTCGGTTTAAGAAAAGACAGTTCTTTTTCAAACGGCACTTTTTATTGGAAGTGCAGCAACAAAAAATTCAATAAAGAGGTTTCCATCAGAAACGAAACCTGGTTTCAAGGACATAATTTAAGTTTGGAAAAATATTATTGATCACTTATTTCTGGATTTACAAAATAAACCAAGAATTTGTTAAACGTGAACTTTCTATTTGTGATCAAACAATAGTAGATTGGTACAATTATTGCCGTGAAGTTTGCATAGAAATTTGGAAATATACAGTGGAAAAATATGAGGAGATAACGTTATTGTAGAAATTGACGAAAGTAAATTTGGAAAAAGAAAATACCTTTAAGGGCATCGAGTAGAAGGACGGTGGGTGTTTGGAGGTATAGACAGAGACAGCAAAAAAAGTTTGTTTGCGGCAGTAGAAAATCGGACAAAGGAAACATTGTTAAAATTAATAAAAGACAACATAAAACCAGGAACGACAATCATCAGCAACTGTTGGAAGACACATGGTTGTCTAGGACCTTAGGGATTTGAACATTTAAAAGTCAGCCCTTCTGTAAATTTTGTAGACCCGGAGACATGAGCGCATACAAATTTGACTGAAAGTACCTGGCGAGCTCTTGAAAAATGACTTCCAAAATACGGCACAGTAAAATCCCTTTATGACACTTATTTCAGTCAATATTTTGGACGTAAAACAATATATAATTGGCTCTGACGACCCTTTCATGGCGTTTATTAACGTTATTTAATAAGTTTATAATCCAGAAAACAAAAACAAGCCTTGATTTCAACAGAAACTATCACTGTTAGTGAACCACAACCTGCATCTTAAAAACCAAGAGAACTACACGAAATAACAAACACACTAAATTCTAGTCTGGAAGATTCTGAAGCTTAAATGGGTAAATGCGTTAGATTTATTTTAAATTGATCAGTTACACTAATTAAAATCAATCTTTAAAATTCAATTACATCGTCGTCTTTCGAAGCGGTAAACAAAAATGGCCGCTTTTTATATATCAGCAAATTACAAGCGGTAATTCCAATGTTTGAGCGCAAGCAAGTTTTAGAATACTGTCATGCGACAAAGTGTGCTGTTCACTACGGTATTCAGAAAATAAGAGAGAAGGTACGTCAGTGATACTATTGGCCTGGTTTACAATCCGACGTGATAGCATATGTCACTGGTTGCGACAAGTGTGCAAGTAGGAGAAAACGCCCAATGAAAAGAAAGCGTGCCTCAATGAGATTAGAGGAGGACGATGATCGTCACGAGAGTAAGAGACCAGCTTGTATGGCTAATTACGTAAATAAGTAAAGTTCAGATTGTGTATAAATGTTGTTGAATTAATTTTTGTAATTTTGAATAAATCTTGCGGGAAGCATGTAGATTAAGGCGTGGGTTATGTAATTTTTATTGACCGTTAATGTTACAATTAAATAGAATCTTAGTGAAGCAATGCAATTTGTACGCTTGAGAAAGAGTTACACAAATTTAGACGTTTGGCGGGAAAGTTAGTGGCTGGGTTGAAGGTTATAGGGATGATCCTAAAGGACTCTCTATGTTCCGTAAAGGTAACATTTAGAGAACACCCCTATCAATGAAATAATGTATTCGACCATGGGAATATAAGAGAATGAGAAACGGTTCTCGAGGCTGTCAGTTGGCTGTCGATGAGCTGTCATCCATCAACATAGCGTACATGTACGTCGGATATATTAAGTGCTGGAAGAGCTTTTATATTTAGAGGACACTTTTTACTGTATACAAAGTAAACGTACAAATTGATCGAATTGACAAGGTTGACTTTCCCACTCGGACGACAGGCTGTACAAGCCCGCACTGCCTGATAGTGACAGACTGTATCAGTTGCACTGTCTTGTAGTGACAGATTGTCCTATCTGGAGAACATGTTGTTTACTTGTATTATATTTGTATATATATAGTTGTCCGTTGTTACTTTATTTCGACAAAGAGTCAGTGTGTACATTTTAGTTCATTATGCATAATATAGATACATTGTAGTTGTAGTTTTTAGTATTACCGTATTGTTTGTGGACAACTTGGATCCAAGTATTTTCTGGAACCGGTGTTTGAAATATATAAATATACACGTTACAGTAAATTGTTAATTTGTAACTTGTATCTTTGTTATTTCAAAATTCTTAATTCGTAAACGGTCAATTTGTAACTTGTATCCGTATGATTTCTAATTTCTTTATTGGTAAATAGTCCATTTGTATATTGATATTTTGTAACTCGTAACATGTCGATTCGTTAAATGTCAATGTGAACAATGTCATCGTTGTATTATGCTAACGATCAATATGACGACAGATGGCGCTCGGTTTTTCGTCGGTATATAAGCCTGCTATAAATATAGGAGCACCATCATACGCCATATGAAATATATACCTCAGTAATGTAAATCAATTATGTACAACACATGAAATGTAAAAATATCGGAAATTGATGAGACTGTCATTTAAGTGAGAGGGTTAGCGCTATAGAACCAGGTTTAATCCACCATTTTCTACATTTGAAAATGCCTGTACCAAGTCAAGAATATGACAGTTCTTGTCCATTCGTTTTTGATGCGTTTTGTTATTTGATTTTGCCATGTGATTATGGACTTTCCCAATTGATCTTCCTCTCAATTAAGTATTTTTGTGATTTTACTTTATACATATAAAAGAAAACAAAAACATAAATAAATTGTTTGATTTATATGGCATGTTTATCAGGGAATCGGTTTTATATAGACGCTACCTCGATTAAACATATCGTTTTACTGTACTGGTCACCAAACCTGGGTATACATTTTCTAAATTAAGGTTTAAATAGAAGTGTCGCTTGAATGAGCTTCCTTTTCAACTTCGCAAATTTATTACTGTCACTAGGTAGAACATTTCTACTTAATGTTTGACCAGGTCAAAAAAAGAGGGACGAAAGATACCAAAGGGACAGTCAAAATTATACTAACTACATAAGATATAAGACGGTGCTGGAATATTTATACTAATATTGTTCTATGAATCAAATTTTAGTATATAAATGAGAAATAGGTTGACACCCATTAAATGATTATTCCTTTTTATATTATAATCTCAATATGCAAATTTCAGAAAAAAAAGTGTAATTAACTTATGATTTTTTGATAGAAAAAGCAAATGGACGAACAATATTTATTCATTTAGCTCCTGAGTAAAAAGAAGATAAAAAATGTTTTACATGCACGACAACCTGTGAGGTTATAACAGGAGATTACATATCCAGAGAAGTTGGTTGCGTCTGAAACACGTGCACCAAATTGAAACTACAAGACGCTCAATACAAGCCAGAAGCTAATATTTCTGTACGAGGTGGTCGAGGGACACTGGTTTTTCAGTGCCCTTTATAGAACCAGAAAATTTAAATAAAGGCTCGCAAAAAAGAAAAAAGAACACCAAATTACTGCTAAGGAATTTAACAATTATCGGAAATGTTGTGAAAAACCATGCAGATCAAGAAATACACAAAGCGTTTTGAGATCTCAACTAGCAAAATATAATAATATTTTAACTAATTTTTCGTAAACATTATTCGAGTGGAGCCACCTTGACGAAACTGTAGTGCGCACATCGAGCCTTGACAGCCAGCTTGTTCAGAAACGGAGCGCTCCCTTCTGTTGTATTAAAGCCAGTATTGGTATCCACAACGTATTCCTACAGATACAGCTACAGATCTAGAATGATCTATTATCTCCAATATGCTTACACTAATTTTTTTTTCTCAAAGAAAATATTTGCTTATGATTTGGGGTTATACCCGGGAGATATGTCTTGGTCATTTTTAGAGTAAAATGGTAGCCTGATATCATGGCTGACTGCACGACAGAAGAGCTAGGCGGAATCCACATGGTTTGGCAATTGGAATTTTGGAATTTATTGTTATAAATTCATTGCAAATAATTTTTAATTTAATATGACATGCAATGTTTTTTTTAGCTTTCATGATTGACATCGTGTATCATTTCGGGTAATTAACGATCCGATCGACAAAATATTAGATTTGATAATGTTGCCGGGCTATAAGGAGGTGTGGCACCGAGTAAGGTTCAAATCGGGAGTACTGGGCTTTGAGCAGCTGTAGGGATCGAGGGAATTGGGAATGTTTTAGACTTTTTTGGTTGTAAATTTTTATAGAACGGCAATCTGGTATTGGCAATTTTTAAGCTTCTTGACCCGAAAAATTCAGTAGGGATGTTTATGTATATATATATTTGGTTATTTAAATAACTAAAGTGAACCGATGTGCCAGATATTAACTCATTTGGCAAAAGTGACATTCGGACGGTTTTGCATCGTTTTCTGGCAGATTGGCTATACATATATATATATTGGATATAAAGTCCGTCTAGTTACCTATTGTGTATGTTGTTTTGTTCACGCATCATTGACAATGTAATGGAACTCGATGCGACTGTCATACAAGTGAGAGGTTTAGCTAACTATAAAACCAGGTTCAATCCACCATTTTCTACATAAGAAAATGCCTTAAACAAGTCAGGAATATGACAGTTGTTATCCGTTCGTTTGATGCGTTTGACCTTTTGATTTTGCCATATGCTTTGGCACTTTTCTTTTTGAATTTTCCTCGGAGCTCAGTATTTTTGTGTTTTAACTTTTTTCTAAACATCAGCCTAACAATGTTAGATCTGTAAATTTGCGTTATCCAATGTTTTGTTCTGTCCTCGCCGAGATTCGAACCCTTGCTACTGAGATATCATGGCACCAAATCGCATTGTACTGTGACTTGTCAGAATAAAATGGTCCGATAATAACATTTCATGATAACAGCCCATTGCGTATGTAGGTAAAGGTAATATTACCCTCGTATTCGAAATAGCCTAGTCCTACAGAAAGATAGATTTTGTTATCAGTCGGACTAATCTACTCTTAACGGAGGGTAGTTTACCTAACCGAATAATGACTTCACGGTTCATCTAGGAAGCAAGCTAAACAAAGATATCATATTTAGCTACACTCTCAATCCAATCGGCTGAAAAGGAAATCTTTTATTACGAGTACCTGAGTTTTCCAGTACTGATGTAGCCCTTTATAGCCGACTATATGCTTTTAGGTTGGCTCATTGTTGAAGGTCGTACCTTGCCAATTGACTTGCTTACATCAACTTTATTTTAACTTCGCTTAAAATTGGTGGATAGATATAGGAAGATGTGGTGTGAGTGCCAATGAGACAACTCTCCATACAAATAACAATTTAAAAAGTAAACCATTATAGGTTAAAGTACGGCCTTCAACACGGAGCCTTAGCTCCCACCGAACAACAAGCTATAAAGGGCCCCAAAATTACTAGTGTAAAACCATTCAAACGGGAAAACCAACGGTCTAATCTATATAAACAAAACGTGAAACGAGAAACACGTATATATTACATAAACAAACGACAACTACTGTACATCAGATTCCTGACTTAGGACAGGTGCAAACATTTGCAGCGGGATTAAACGTTTTAATGGATCCAAACCTTCTCCCTTTTTCTGAAACAATAGCATAACATCACAACAAAGAAAAACATACGATAAAATATCAATTGGCAGACTTAACTCAATCAAAAAACGTATGATTAAACAATGAACGAATAAATTTGATCTGCGATATCTGAATACAAATGCACAGTTAATTAAATATTAGAGACAAACATTCATGACCAAAAAGCTAACAAACAAATTCAAAAACAGGACATGACTGAGAAATATTTAACCAATCAATGTTCACTTTAGAAAAAAACCGTTTTTTTTTATAATCTTGAAGTTTATACAAATGTTGTAAGAATAAGTGAAGATATTACAAATAATCAAAGCTGGTGTACAGACAAGATCCGTATAAATAAAAAATGACAAAAAAGCATTATAAACAGTATCAACAGGTCGAATTAACAAGAAAATACGATTTGAGAGTACTCGCAGTTACTGACAGCTAGTTAAAAGCCAAAACCAATTAATAATAAAAAATCATGCATCAGAGACTAAAATCGACTAAAACACATCACAGGGATTTAGTATTTTAACGTCATTAATAGTCAAAGAAGACATGACTTGTGCAATGTCAAAAATAAATGTATCGACAGGTAGTAGTATAGTGAAGAGCGACTTCTATATAAATAAAAGTTAACGTGTCTGTGTCTCTATACATCTCGCCTCAAAAGATAATGAAATTTAGTTATGTTTTAATTTGCTAATGACAATATCAATATTAGTGCCAATGTGAACTATATTTAGAGATCTTATTACAATATTGGTACGATAACCCTTACTTATAAGTTTGTTTAAAGGTTCGATGAGTTTACAAGGATCACATAGTGATTTCCTCGCTTTAAGTACAATATTACCATAAAATTTAGGATGTGAAATACCATTTTTAATAAGCTTTCTACAGGTATAGCCAAATTTACTAATCAAATCTTTGTATCTATGAAAGAATTTAGTAAAAGTTTTAAGTAATTTATGGTATCGAAATCCCTGACACAACAATTTACCAGTGATGCATTGATTACGTTCGTTAAAATCTATGACATCAGAACACACACGGGCAAACCGAACGAGTTGCGATATATAAACACCGTATGATGGAGCCAAAGGCACATCGCCGTCTAAAAAAGGAAAATTAACAATAGGAAATGAAAAATCGTCTCTTTTGTCGTAAATTTTAGTGTGAAGTTTCCCGTTTGAAATTGAAATGTCTAAATCTAGAAAAGGACAACTGCTGCTGTTTATGTTAGATTTAGTTAAAGTAAGTTCGTTTGGGTAAATTTCTGAAGTATATTTAGAGAACTCTGGATTATTCAACGAAAAAATATCATCCAGATAACGGTAGGTATTTTTGAATGTATCAACCAAATGTAACAATGATGGGTCTTTACTGAGTTTGGTCATAAACTGAGATTCATAGCAATATAGAAATAAATCTGCTATTAAAGGGGCACAGTTGGTGCCCATAGGAATACCTACTACCTGACGATACACTTTATCGCCGAAACGTACATAAATGTTATCAAGCAGAAAGTTTAAAGCTTCAATCATATCCTCACATTTCCAGTAAGTGTATCTAGCATACTTTCCCTTTTCGTTACAGAAAAAGGCCTTAAACGAGTTACAGCAAATAAAATTACAATGAGATTTTTCGAAAGACCATTTTATCAAATACAAAAACTTTTTCTTTATAAGATTGTGTGGAAGTGTAGTGTACAGAGTAGAAAAATCATAACTGTCAACAGAATTGTAAGGACCATTGAAAGCATGTATTTTATCTAAAACCTCTAAAGAATTTTTAACACTCCAAAAATAATTAATACCATTATTTTCATAAGCTTTATTACAAAAGTTAATAACCAGTTCTTTGATAGTAGTAAGGGAGGTGGTTAGAAGCACTGATAGATTAGTAGTAGAACACTTACTGGAAGCGGAGATGAAACGGAATTTAAATGTTTTTTTGTGTAATTTCGGTAACCAGTACATGATAGGGACTTTCAAATGTTCGGAAGATGCTTTAAGCTGGGCAGTGGCAGTGGTATGCTTGTTAACGATTTGACTCTCTGTGGTGCGCACTGACCTGAATGTAGAGGAATTGATAATTTCGTTTTGAAGAACTTTCGTGTAGTATATGCGTCACACCACCACTACATTATTTGCTGCCTTGTCTGCCGGTACGAACACAAACCGCTCTGCGAGTACCTTGAGTTTGTTTTTTATTCTAGAAATGGGTATATCATGGTTCCTATTATTAATTTCAGAATTGTTTTCTAAATGAGATATTCGAATATCAACCGTATTCATAATTTTATTCAAATAACTGTCTAAAGATTTTTTTATCGGATTTTTCACGTTTGCACCAATTTTTACAATAGGCAGACAGAGCGTCTTTAATGACCTGACGACACTGTTTCCAATCTATTGTAGATGGAGGACGGTATTTCGGTCCTTTCTTTAGAAAAGTTATGACTTCACGGTCATCGACGATGTTGAGGTCTCCTGTGATAACATGACCATAGGGAACATATTTAAAACTAGATGTTTCGCAATCTCAAGTGGAAGGAACATTATTTTCTATATTGACGTCTGTTGTAATTGACGTATAATTGAAAATCAAATTTCTGCTTGGTTTTTTATAAAAATACGAAATAATGGGTTGTTCTATATTATCAAAATATGGAGGTATTAAGCTATAGACAGAAGAGTCATTGAATATGCTAGACAAATTAATAAAATCAATACCTCTATTTATATATTTTAATTTGAGAAAATGTCGTTTATGATTTTCAGGTTTATCAATAATAGGAAAAAGCCTGTGATGACAAAAGGCTGTAATAATACGGGTGTATTCATAAAATGGGCTAAAAAAAGAAATTTTATCACACTCCAGAAAAATAGCATAGGATAGCTCTCTTATTGGCAATTTTACGGTTTATTACTACATCTCCTTATTTTATTTACCTGAATAATCAAATTGGTATATTCCGCTGACCAACAACTATTTCATTAACCTCGCAATTAAGAGAGATCGATCACGTAGAGGGACTAAACTATTCTGGATGTTCTTTTATATCGTTTTAGTTCTCGAATGAAACGCCACATTAGTAAACAAAATAAGACTGACAGTGTACTCCTATTAACATGCATTTTTGTTTTGCTTTCTTTTAGAAAGATTTGCTATACTCAATTGATTAGAAATACTTAGGTATATATTCCATTTGGAGGTGATCCTACTTACAAGCGGCTTATACACCGAAGAAGAAACTGAGCGACATCTGCGCCATAATGATCGTTAACATAATACAATGATGAAATTTCACAGATTGACATTTCACGAATCGACTTGTTACAAGTACCAAAACATCAAATACTATACAAATTGACAATTTACCGATAAAGAATTTTGAAATCACACAGATGCAAGTTACAAATTGACAATTTACGAATTTAAAAGAATTTTGAAATTAGAAGACAAGTTACAAATTATCAATTTTCCAATTGACAATTTATACATTGCCAACTTACACATTGACAATTTACGGATAAAGAATTTTGACCCCGTTGGTTTTCCATACATAGACTGACAGCGGTAACAGTTGCATCCACATGACCTTCCATGCAAAACGTGATTCAAACAAATAAATTACATTTCACAAACTAAAAAATGTGGAAATTCATTAATAGTTATCCCACAAGGACGCGATTTGTCAGTGTAAGATCATTCCTGAGGCCGGAGGATGATCTTACACTGACAAATAAATATTCATACAATATAATTTAGAACGCCACACAACTATTATATAATACTTTATATATTACTTTTTGATGTATACCCTTTATGACCCCCGACCACCATGAGTAGATATCAAACAATGTCAACTCGCCCCACTTGCCAATCGGCCCACACTATATCGCCACTTTATAAAAAAAAATCGCTCTACTCTTGATTTTTTTGTGTTATTAAAATTTGCTGTTACAAAATGATAGACATTACCATAAATTAAGGAATGTATCTTCCTCATGCAAAGCTCTGATTCCTTTCACGGATTTGGCTATACTTTTTGGACCTTTTGGATTATAGCTCTTCATCTTTTATATAACCTTTGGATTTCAAATATTTTGGCAACAAGCATCACTGAAGAGACATGTATTGTCGAAATGCCCATCTGGTGCAAGAAAATTGATACCGTTAATTTTATTGTTTACCGACTTGCCCCACTTTTGAAAAAGAGTAAAATCAAATTGAACATTCAGTATGACAACTCACTTTTTAATGAAAAAGGTTTAAACTAGTGTTGTCAAATCGTACACTTTTGCCTAACCGGTTACTCGGATAATCGTTCGACCGATTAACCGGTTAACCGATAGTTTAAGTTGATGTTTGAAAGCCTTATCAACAGAACCCTACACATAGACATAAAATGCCCATTTGACAACCTTTCATCCAAGACATAAATACGCTTTTAGAATTGAAGTTTTTCCTTTAGCATTATAAGGCTTGTCCGTGGGGATTCCTGGCGAAATTTGACTTTTAATAATCAAATACACCGTATCAACTATAGCGTTTGTTCAGATTGAAAAAAAAAACATCATAATCTCGTAGAATTGAATATGACTTTTTCATATGTCTGAAACCGATTATTCTTTCCTTTTCTCTTGTTGTCTCCGAAAATAATGTGGTATGTTTCAATTTGAAATGATTAATTATAAAAAGAGAAGATGTGGTATGATTGCCAATAAAACAATTCTTCACAAGAAACCAAAATGACACAGAAATTAACAACTATAGGTCATCGTACGACCTTTTTCTTAACGGTGTTTGCTTTTTTCTTTAGGCGTGTTATTCGTATTACACCTACATTAATTGAGTACATGCACATTGGTTTGCATTTTACATTTTTTTTAATGTAAAGTAAGACTAACCCTTGCACTACGGAGGTTGCACATTTAGATGTAGGTTTACACAATATTAGATCAAAAACGAAATAATGAAGTAATTAGTAAAATTTAATCTCATTACTGATTTAAAGTTACTGTTAAAAAAACATGTATACTAATTATGTTTCTTTAAGATCCTGCCCCGAACTCTAATCAATTTTATGTTTTTAGGATTAACAATAGCAATCAATATACTGGACAATTGATCTGTCAAATAAATTACCACGACGACATTTTTATGATTTCAATACAGATTTATATCAAATCTATCAAAATTGAAAAAAGTCCGGTTAACCGGTTAGCGTTTTTAGTATTCGGTATTCGGTCGTTCGACCGATTAACCGGTTAACTGGTTAACCGTTGACAACACTAGTTTAAACCCCACTGAATAAAGGTCTGCCAACGCGCCCCATTTATAAAAAAATATCTTGCTTTCTTTAAGCATGTTAAATTACTGTTATTCGTAACCAGTCGTCCTGGTGTAGTGGTATGTGTCGTGGCTTGATATGCTAAAGGTCTTGAGTTCGAATCCCAGCATATACACTGAATATTTTCTACGTGAATTTTGATAGATAGTCTTTTCCGTATAATTGTTTATAAGTTTTATAGTGGATTTGACATTACCGCCAAAATGTTACAGAACAAAGGAAAGCATGCATAACAAAAAAAAACTCAACATGGGGTGATCCGGATAGGTAGGTGTGAGTTTTAATTATTATAAGTTTACTTTTTTTAATTGCTTGCTTCCAGGAAGAAATTAGCCGACATATTTTCCGTATGAAACTGACCTTAGCGTTGTCAACGTATATTTGTTCCCCCTACCACAAGTTCCACTGGTTTTTTTTTTGTTATAAACAATGCCATAATACATGTTCCAAAAGGTTGTACGGTTGTCTTTAATTACTTACATCCACTTCATTTAAACTAAGACAGTAGTTTCATTTGCAATCATACCACATTTTATTTCTTTTTATATTTGTAGCATAAAGAACTGAATGTAAAATGTTTTTTTGCTTTCGATATATGTGTACTCATGTTACTTTTTACATGTCTATATACTGTATCATTTCGGAGAACCTATATTCAATTTCAAAGAAATGTTTTATAGCCCAAGATGTGATTTTAACACTGCTATTGAGGAAATTGTTATACATAAAATTGAAATGGCAAGCTGCGCTTTCTTGATTTATTCGCACACTGCACTATATAAATATTCTTGTTCTTACGTCAATAGTATAAGATATTGCCACATATATGCTGGTCAACCTAAACGAATGGGAAAAAGAGCAAATTTTTAGATTGGATCAAAACTATCATGGTGTTAATACCGTGAAAAGTAAAATCACAAAAATACTGAACTTAGAGGAAAATCTAATAGGAAAGTCCATAATCACATGGGAAAATCAAATAACAAAACACATAAAAAACGAATGGATAAGAACTGTCATATTCCTGACTTGGTACAGGCATTTTCAAATATAGAAAATGGTGGATAAAACCTGGTTTTATAGCGCTAACCCTCTCACTTTGATGACAGTCTCATCAAATTCCTTTATATTTACCATGCTGCGTGAACTAAACAGACATAATAAATAAAATATTCAAAACATGGGTACAGCAGTCATCATCGTGTAACAATTTTAAAAGGAACAATTTAACAGAACACAAAAACATCTATCTACAAACACATTCATTGATTCGAGTGTCTGACGTCAGAAATTTTTTACACGTCAAATAAATTTGTCGTTCAATGTATATACAAACAATTTTGAAGTTTTACATAGGCAATGTTATCATACAGGGTTAAACAATTAAAAATATGTAAGAATCAATTTCGGAAATAGACCACGATTTGAAATAGTCCAAAGTTATATAGAATTTGTAAGAACCCAAAAATAGTTAATTCCCCATCGCGATTGAATAATATTGACGTTTGTGGTTCAACGTATTTTGTAATTCATAATAGAAATATATTATAATGACATAAAATAGAACAATATCATACGGACGGGATCTTTTTAAAGTACAGAATCACGTTATAAAAATCAAAGAAATACAAAAAGTCGCATATACAAAACACACCAGCAAGAAATGAAAGACAATACAAACACATCGACGGGATGTATAAGTACCGAGCCACGTCAAACAGATATCACATAAAACATTCCAACAGCAAAAGTAATATTAATAATAGAACAAAGTCAAATGAAAGAACAATAAAACACGTTGTTAAGATGATAAACAACATCAGTACGCAGATTCAATACATCAAGATCATCATCTATTATTTGTGAAGTTTACACGGAATAATTATCAACAAGGTCTTGGTACTTTCCGATGAACTTTTTTAGAAAAAGGACGAGACGTTCTTTGACATACCCCTGGTTCATACACTTTCTACTCAGACACTGATGACGTTTTACAAAGTCTGAGTAGGAGCTGCAAGCTCTTGAATATCGAGTAAGTTGGGAAATATATATCCGATATGCAGGTGAAGTTGATATATTGCTACTAAGGTGGGGGAAATTTATAATTTCAAAATAAAAATCGTCTCGTTTGTCATAGATTTTGGTACTAACATTCGAGATATAAGTCTAAAAATGAGGCGGAGGAAGCCGTGTCTGTTGTTTCTTTAATTTCTAGTTCTGGCGGATATATTAATGGAACCCAATCAGAAAAGTTCGGATTGTTTATGGAAAGAACATCATCAATATATCTGAAAGTGAAATTAAATAATCTGGCTTCTTTGATCCTCTTGTTTTTGACAAGTGTCTGAAGGAACTCCGATTCATATGAAAATAAGAAGAGGTCGGCAAGAAGAGGCCCAAAGTTTGTCCCCATAGTATAGGAATGCCGACAATTTGTTGGAAAGTCTACCTCCAAACACAACAAATATGTTGTCGATAAGAAACTGCAGCATACTGACTACTTGCTCTTCTGCGTAGCAGGTTTTACTGAAAGTATTTACTGAAAGTATTTCAGTTAGTAAACACACAGTGGTATACTACTGTTCCCTTTATATATTAGCATTTTTCAATCACATAAGCAACACGACGGGTGCCACATGTGGAGCAGGATCTGCTTACCCTTCCGGAGCACCTGCGATCACTTTCTAGTTTTTGGTGGGGTTCGTGTTGTTTATTCTTTAGTTTTCTATGTTGTGTCATGTGTACTATTGTTTTTCTGTTTGTCTTTTTCATTTTTAGCCATGGCGTTGTCAGTTTGTTTTAGATTTATGAGTTTGACTGTCCCTTTAGTATCTTTCGTCCCTCTTGCAATAAAGAGGATGCAATCATGATTCTCGTTTTTATGAGTTTCGTGCTGTTGTATTTTATAGATTGTTTCTCTTTTCGTCATTTATCTTTTTTAAGACGTTTTCAGCTTGTCTTAGACTCATGACTTAGTATTTCCCTTTGGTGTCTTCTGCGTCTAATTCCTACCTGAATACATGACTGTAGATAATTAAATGTAAAATAGATACCGGAACTCGCGTAAAAAATAAAAATATAAAATGGTTAATAAAAGTCATCCATTCCCAAGAGACTCATTTTAAGCACATGGTCATCTCTTGTATCTTAGTGAAATCGGAAGCTGCAGAAACCAAATGAATAATTTTATACAGTTAACGCTTTTTTCCAAATTAATCAGAAGTTCAGACTAACAGTGAAGTCATCAGATTTTGCAAATAATATGTTCTCTCTCTCTATAATTGTAGTAATACGCATCCAGCCAAGATTGCCAGTAAAACAATCATGATGAAAGACTTAGGCACAAAAAAATCGAACGAAACTACTAAAGCAACAAGTTTCTTTTATAACGTCAATATTACAATAATACACAGTTCACGAGACGAACCCACAATATATATCTTTTATCGGAAAGATTCTTGCAATTTAATTTTTGGTGGAAAAAAGTAATTGTATTTATTTTCATGACACAAACACCAGAGAAACAAATGAAAGGGAACAAAAGAGAAAATGGCCTTACTTTAACTTTATAAGGATTTTACACATTTAGAAGAGTTAAATAATGTGCAAAAGGGTGTAGTTACCTCATAAAGAGGTGCTAACCATTAGAAACATAGCTGTGTATCGTGAAGTAAGCAACCATATTGACTGCTGCATTTCATAGATATTCGATTAACGGTTGGACTGCGACGTATTCAGAATGAACGTGTTTTCATACGAGGTCGGTTAACGTGGTGCAAAGAACTTCGAAAGACTGCTTGTATTGGTGTCTTACTGTCAATTCAACGTTTGGACGTTAAAATCCGATGAATGTAAAGTATATCAAAATCTAAGTTATTTTAATAGTCCATTGATAAGTCTGTTGTTATGAAAAAAGATAACTTTCCAGTATTTGTAAATATAAAAGATTCTTTTATTTCAAACTTAGTAAGACATTAAAAACAGAACAAGAACTAAGACCTCATTGTAAATACACCATTTCCTCTAGAAAAAGTTGACCGAAACGTTAAACATGTATTACAGTTATTAGGGACAAACAAAAAATCACTGATATTCGGAAACAATACAATATTCTGTCGGAATAAGCTCGATCAATTCGAAGCCTTTTGCATATTTATTGTCATAATTTTTGTACGTAACACATTGGGTATAGGTTTTATTGCGAGTCAAAATGTATGTCATTATTCAAAAGTAAAATAGCAAAATTACCGAATTCGAGGTAAATTTGAAACGAAAATGCTTAGGAAAACATGGACTTAATTTTTAAGTGTTTACATTTCCCGTCTTTGAACTAGGTCAATTTACCTTGTTTAAACTAGTTTTCGGATACATTAGTAACCTCTTCTGAATGTGAAGGTTGGTAACTTGCTTAGCAACGATCAATTACTAGTAATATGTATGACGTATCATTATACTATTGACTTGTGATTTAAAGCATGTTTGTGAGAAGTAAATGCGCTACAGTGTCTGAAATAATTTTAAACGTCAAACACAGATGTTTGAAGTCAGTCAATGTCTCTCTCTTTATAATTTTGCACTTTCATATATTCCTGCTAAGGAGTGCCAGTATGTTTAAATGAACAACATCCCCATCGGGTTATCAAAATTGACAAATACGTACCTTGCCTCAGACAAATTGACTCAAACTAAAATGACTGCAATAAAAATGGAAGGTTCAAAACGCTGTAATTAATCATGGCAGTTTTCATCCTAATATTTGTATTTGTAAGTGCCTGTTTTTAGTCAGGTCTTCATCGATAGCAATCACTATCGTTTGTTTTCATTTGTGAAATATTGAGATGTTTCCCCTCAAGTTTGACTGGTTGTATGACCGGTTATTGAATGACTTCTCCCGCTGCGAAAGGACTACCTTAATTACACCTGGCGCCCGTTTAATTTAGATGCATGTTTATAAATACTCCTATCGCAACGTGGGCGTTTAATCCAATGTCTTGTCTTGGATAAAAGAGTGACGAAAGATACCACAGGGACAGTCAAACAGATTGAAAAAAAAAACTGACAACGCAATGTCTAAAAATGAAAAACCAAACAGACAAATAATTGTACAGAATACAAAACATAGAAAACTAAAGACTATGCAAGAAGAACCCAACCAAAAACTGGGGTTGATCACAGGTGCTCCTGAAGGCAGCATGCATGTCGCGATTAAAGCACGTTAAAGACCATAACCTGAACTCTCATATGAATCGTGAAAAATCCTCTTTTTCTTATTATTATCCAGAGGCAATCCAAATTAAAGAACCTACTATTTTAGCATGTATTATCGATTATTCTTTGTCCTAAATATAAATGAAATATTTGCAACAGGACATGAAACAGGAACAATTATTTAATAATCTATTGATTTCTCATACGCTTATAGCTAGATAGTATAAAGCCCTTAAATATGAACATGGACATTAACATTTTAAACTATGTTTTTTTGCATATTTCGCTCAACTAGTTTATGTTACTTTTAAGCGCCATTTCAACATGCCACCAGCACCTGCATACGGGGTATATATCTCCCAATACGATACGATATTCCCGGACTTGTATTTCTTATCATGATGTTCTTGATAGAGGGTTGCTGTTCACAAGGAAGCGATTAAACCAAGAGTTCCAAATGGTGAAGTTGAAATCATCTCTTCGTTAATTTTACGGACGCCGTCACGAGTTAGTTGACCGTTATGGTATAACCGTTTCACATATGATATCGGATATGTTCCTTACGTCGTAACTACAACCCCCTTCCCTTTCATGAATGTGACTTACCGATATATAGACTTTTCACCGGATTTTTTATAACTTGAGCAAGACGACGGGTGCCACACATGCAGCAGTGTTTGTTTACCCTTTCGGAGCACCTGAGATCACCCACAGTTTTTGATGGGGTTGATGTTGCTTGTTCTTTAGTTTTCTATGTTTTGTCATGTGTACTATTGTTTGTCTGTTTATCATTTTTCAATTGTTTGCCATGGCGTTGTCAGTTTATTTTCGATTTATGAGTTTGACTACTGTAATTTCAGAAATTATTGCGAGGTTTTTATTATTGCGAAAACTGGACCAGAGTTGTAAACGCATTAATTTAAACTCGTATTTTGAAATATCTAATATGAATTAACAGGATTTTTCTCAAAATCGTAAAAATTAAAATCGCATTTAAATCTTAAATGTCAAAATCGCATTAATAATTGAACGCATAATTTTTTTAATTTACTCTGTTATCGTTCGCCCCTCTTTTATTTTGAGGCCATGGTGTTGTCAGTTTATTTTTGATCTACGAGTCCCTCTGGTATTTTTTGTCCCTCTTTCTCAACCACTTGAGATCAAAGCCATTTTTTGTGAGGTTCGTGTTGCTCAGTCTTTTTTAGTTGTTTGTGTAATTTTGTTTGTTTATTGGTCTTTTTTTTATAAGCATTGCGTTCTCTATGTATTCGACATTTGAATGTCCCTCTGTCGCCTCTATTTTAGTTGTGCTCATTTTATTGTGTATGTCGAACATTAGTTTTTATTCTATTATCTAAAAAACAAATATATCTGTTCGCACGATGGATTGTGTAAAAATAATTAGTCAAAAGGGTTAAATCACCTGATTTAGTTTTATAACTTTGCCTATTATAAAATGTCTTCCAGTATTCAAGAACTGTCGATAATAAAATGCAATCGGTACCGGAAGTCACGGGAAAGAATAAAATATTGAACGGTAAATTATAGTCGTACAAGCTACCGGAGACTTCCAAGCGTATAACCTTTCATATATAGTCATCTTTGACATCATAATAATTCGGAACGCTGTTTTATATATACGGAAACCATGATATATATGTATTGTTTTATTAAAGTGCAGCCTGATATAACATAATAATACAAATGATACATATTTTATGTCAGCCAGCCATCATAGGCTTATGATGCACTGTACTTCTAAAATTCCAATAGTTATCTGCTGTAATTATCAAATATAAATTTAAATGTACAATAAATAAATAGTTAATAATATGAATGATTTTTTTATGTTTTACCACAGATGATATTGAACAGAACTAGAAAAAAAATCAAACGAAATCATAAAAATGTGCAACATTATGTTCTCACTATGGCGTTGTCAGTTTATTTTCGAGTTTGACTCCCCTCTGGTATTTTAGTCCCTCTTTTTCAAGCTGTTGGATTCCCCGATGCGTTGAACAATCATCTTTAGCATTTGACTGTATTCTACTCTTATGTCGGGTTGTTGTTTCTGTAACACATTATCCGTTTTTCTTTCTCTATTCTACTGATAATTTACCCCACGTGAGATCAGACCCATTTTTGGTGCGGTTCGTGTTGCTCTTTTTTTATTTTATTTTAAAATGTATTCCAGTAATCAAGAACTGTTCATGATAGAAAGCAATCGGTACGTAAGTCACGAGAAAGAATAAACATTGAACGATAAATTATACATGTAGATGTCCAAGCTACCGGATACTTCCAAGCGTATTATCTGTAATACATGGTCAACTTTCATATCATATTAATTTTGGAAGCTGTTTTACATGTTCATATATATCAACGGAAACCATAATATGTATGATTCTTTATGCTTTTACTATGGATGTAGTGGGAGATATTATGGACATAATTGTGCAAATCGTGATACAAGCATGAAATTTGGTAAAAAGGTTGGCTAAATGATACTTATAAAAAATCCGCTGCTGGCCAGAAAAAAAAATCATTTTTTCAAGATGGCCACCACACATTTTGGAAATGGCGTCATTACAAATTGACATTCATTCGTTATTCCGTTGAAAGGTATGTTATATGTAAAATCCAATGTTAGATTTGATAAAAAGTAAATGACAGTTCCTAAATTACGACTAGACAATACATTAATGAAACTAAAGGTGACTTCCGGTTTCAAAATACCGGCAAAAAAGTAAAAAAATTCAATTTTATTACTTTCTAGCAACTTCACAAGGGATGTAAATCCTTGAAAGATGTGATAAAGGTATAAACCAATGTAAGTTATGATAAAACGTTAAAAACAGTTCCTAAGTACGACAAATCAACACATACATGAAGAAAAATAGTGATTTCCGGTTCCAAAATGGAGGCAAATACGTAGAAAATATTTTCATAATTCCCATCAACTTAACAAGTGATAACACTCTTTGTTAAGTTTAAATGTCTAATTTGGTTAGAAAGACAGGTTGCTTATCTTATAATTATATGACAATTGTCTATACAACAACCCGTACAAGAAAAGCCAGAACGGTAGCATTTACAGTTACCAACACAGCTGGATTTTTGCCTCCGCATTTCAAAAGTTCCTGAAACAAGGATGCAACGGCAGTCACAGAAGTCCATTTCTGTTTGCAACTGTCATTGATTCTTTCTTTCATCTAACCCCAGTATTCATGACTTGGTACGTGTACCTGCCAAATACATGAATCAGGTTGAGCCCAAACAACTCCTCCTTGATTTATTTCTCTTTTGGTGTGCTGTGGAAAAGAACCTCTTGTAGGCGGAATTGCATCACAATGCCGTTGCTTCCTGGCAAACAATTCATATCGTACCTCGCTTCATACTTAAGCCCCAAAAAAAATGAAAAAACCTTCCATTGTTAGCCAAGCTGACCTCTTCCCTTTCCCACGACAATTCGACAAAGTGTCACATCCACTGAATGCATGGACAAAAGAAAGAGCAGCTAAACAAGGACTAAACGCATTTTATATGTCACGTACAGGAAGCCAACAAAAGTCTTTATTCCTTCCATTACCTATCCACAATGTGTTCTACCTAGTTTTGCGATTGCTGCAATTCTTGATACTATTACATCTGTGGCAGTACTACCTAAAATTACATTTAACAACACTTTTTATAATCATGCCGCACATGGACAAACATTCATGTATCTGCTTCTTCATGACTACAAGTGATAGATAGGAAGTATCCTTATTGAAATTGCAAAGAATATTTTCACCATCAATAACATACACATTTTTATTAGTCTCTTTAGTCAGCAAGAAACTTGAACAATTTCGTTTCGTTGTCATCTTCACAGAGAAAACTACTCCAAACCCTTGGTGTTCTACCAGAACCATCACCTTTCCATCTGGCACAAAAGCCTTTGTCTTGTCACAGTCTGTAACTTATTCATTTAGTAAACATCAAATACAATGTCTACTCTTGAATACCTATCGATGCAAGATTTTATGTAAGGCAGTATGACATCATATGCATAATCATCAAATATTTTACTCAACTTTGTGACCTGGAATTAACCATTGCTGCCCCACCAACGATCAATGCGTCCCAATTTGGATCAGTAAATCGCAAATGTTTCAAGTAAACCCATTTGCAGCGATTTAATACCACTATTCCAAGAAACATCCTAAGATAAAGACGGAGGAGAAGTTTGGTTTTAATGGATAAAGAAATACTCCAAGTAAAACTGTCTACTGTGACAAGAAATGAAAAGTTCAGAAAAGATATTGCAATCACGTTTAATGTTTTCTAGCTTTGTTTTTCACAAGGACGTTTCCAGTCTCATTTTGGCGGCCAAAAATAAGAAGTTGTTATTTTTATTTGGTTATAAAAAGCAGGTTCTCCTTCGTTTTGCATTTGCTTCAAGAGATCTTCGTATTGTTTGGACCAATATCTTGTAGTTTATTTACATATCTTACTTGTTCAACAATTTCTTAAATGGAGTATATTTTTTACAAATCTGACGACTCTTCTAGACATGAATTTCCAAACTCGTTCATCACTTTACAAAGCCTTTAAAGTTGTTTAAAGACATCTTTTTTGTGTTTTCGTAGAGTCTTCAATAGGTCGTTCATCTGTTATAGAATGACCCAAACCACAAGATCTTTCAAATTCATCTTCTAGTATACTGACTCCTGGTCCAGCTACCAATCATTTGTCTAAATGGGTTCTTCGGTTAATCCTATGGCACCAACATTGCCCTTCACAATTGTATTATTCTGTTTTTGTGTCTACATGATCAATTGTGTTATACGGATGAAATTTGTTGATCTTACGTACAGTGAAATTATCATTTTCAAATTCCATTGCCACCTGTGGGTGATGTTCGGGAAGGGAAGTCATATCTTGGGGATGGGTCGGTAATGATCGAGCATAATTAACACGATCAACACCTAAAACAATACCCCATCATGCTTTATATGAACTGTTTGTAAAGAACGAAATCTCACTCATGAAATGAGCATAATACCAAAATCAGAAGAAGTTCTAAATTTAAAATTGAACGCCAGGAATGAAACTGTGGTCGAGATGACTCTATACACTGTACACCAGTATTTTAAATCATTGTACGTCACAGAGTCATGACATAATTATATATTCTGAGTTAAGCATTCATAATCTGAAATTAACAGTCCAAGCAAAATACATGCAGTTGTCTGATGCGCCTGTCTAGTTCTTGGTGCTCAATATTGCCTTCAGTAAGACAACATGTCCATCCCCTAACACGCGATATATCACCCAGAGTTTTATATCAAGTCATTTCAATGTGCAATCAACCAAACACGACGATAAACTTATCTTTTCAGTAAAAGTCAGGCCATTCCCAGTGAATTTTCTTCGGAATTTCAAAAAGTGGCTGATCTGCAGTTACAATTGATGTTTCTCCGGGTTTCACCACATTTTCGCCTTATCCATCGAATACCTGAGAATTGCCTGGTAGTCCATGAAAATCGCTCTTGATGTCTATGAATGGTTTGCACATGCGCAAAAGTGTTAAATACATGTGTATCATAACCTTAAAAATGTTATCAAAGCAATTCATAATATCATTAGAAATCCAAAAATACTAAATTTATAGTAAATAGTTCAAATATTTTTGAAAGAATCTTGTAACATTTTCGCGCATGCGTAAATACTGGATATATCACATATTAATTTTTAATAAATATGTGATGTAAAGAAGGTAGCCGCCAAACCTGATAATTGGTTTTTACTCAAAGAAGTTCAAAAAAAATTTTTTCAGAAAAATCAGTATTTTCAAACTGAAGAAACAGCCATTTTAGAAAATGGACGTGGCCATCTTGGACAATATATTTTTTTGAATGGCCAGCAGTTATTTAAAAAAGTATATAATAATGATGCTTTGTGGTAATTTTCATGCTTGTATCATCATTTGCACAATTCCCTCGATTTTGCTTGCTAATATCTTCCACTAATGATATTGAACAGAACTAGAAAAAAAATCAAACGAAATCATGGAAATGTGCAACAATATGTTCTCACTGTGTTATCAAATTTAGCTACGTCCAGGATGATTTGTACAGCAAACTCGTCTCATTGGCAATGATATAACAAATTATTAGAATCGTAAGCTGATTAACTCAAAAATTCACATATGTGTTTTGTCAAGCTATGAACAGCAGTGTTAGAAACGAACCTGAATACGTTTAGCAAATTTAGATGAAATAAAAGGATTAAGCGTTTGAATTAATGACAAAAAATAAAACTGGAAAAACTCAAAACAAAGTACAGTCCGTGTAACGTAAAAGTTAACAATACGAACGATTCCCAACCATGTACGGACGATGACCGAACGCTGTACGAACGCAAACGAAACGCTGACCGAATGTTGTACGGACGCTGAACGAATGATAAACGAACGAAACCATGTACCATCAACCGTACCATAAACGTTACTTTAAGTGCTCTTTCAGCGTGCATCGTATGAATGTTCGTAGATCGTATATGGTTTAGCGTACATCGTATGGTTTAGCGTTCATCGTAATTGTTTTGCCTAAATCGTATATGGTTTGCGTACATCGTATGGTTTTGCGTACATCGTTTCGTTTAGAGTATATCGTATCGTTTTAGCGTTCATCGTATCATTCGGCGTACTAGTCGGTTTGTGGTTGGTCTAACGTAGATGGTTCATGTAGGATTACAAATTCCGAAAGAATTAATCGTGTGGTTCGTGTTAGGATATGCATTTTTTGAAGGTTATCACGGACATTTATTTAAATATTAAATTTTGTTAATTTATTTATTTGTTTGCAATTATTCAAGAATCATAATTTAACTGACACTTGATTTAACATGCAAATACTTATTGTGTGTATACAACCATCCAGGTGATTTTTTTATTAAAGATTATAAGAAATTACGTTTCTTTTTATGTCAGGTTTCTAACGCTTACTTTCGTATATATATGCATGTATTGACACGTGATATTAGCTCCAGGAACACGTGTGTGGTCTTTTTTTTTCGAGGTTTAATTTCAGAATTAGCCTTTTCTCTCGCCAACTGCGAACTGGTCAAGTTCGAGTATAATGTTGACTCATTATTTTATACGTTTTTATCATTTGTACTATATAGGTATATCATTTATATTAATATACATTGTCACCTCCCATTTCAATGAAACGGGATTATTATCATTTAAATAATTATTACATAATAAATATGATTCAACATTGGTTATATGTTCTATACATACGTTTTATTTTTGTATTATATAATTTTATTTTATTTTTGTATTCTATTATTTTTATTTTTATTCCAGTTCATTTTGTATATTCGATATAAGTTATTCACTTTACTTATATAATAGATTTCTATTATTTGTATCTCAAGGTATATGTAGATTGTATACGTTGTAGCTAGTCTTTTTACAGACTAAAGAAACTGACCAAGTAGATCAGCACCTTTGGTTAATTATTCATTTATATAATGAAAAGACTTATTGTCTTTATTCACGTGATCTAATCTATCATAAATCTACACGAGATCTAATAGAGATAGTAGATTTTTGCATATTAAATACCTAAATTATGTCAGCAAAAATATCCCATTAGTAGATACATTGTATATTCAATTAATCGATAATTGAATATTCACTGAATATTCTGTAATAATGAGTTGACCAAATCCCAAGATGATACAAGTCTTGATCACTGCTATATATGGGTATATAAATTAAACAGGATTGGAGTTTTTTTTATCAGATACATCATCACGTTTGTGTACTAAAAGAATTATCAGCTGGTTAACTATATAATGCTCATATTTGTTTTCAGTTTTAAAATTCTATTTATTAAAATAAATTAACTGACCTCAATTATTTAAGTGAATAAATATCACAATCCATAGTTTGGGTCTTTTGTTTTATAAACGAAGTACACTTAATGTCCATATTTACAGGAAAGGTTAAAGCTAATTGTGGGCTGAAATTGTATCTGTTATATATTTTATTTCTTTAAAAATCGAATTCATTTGAATATCAATAAAGATAATCATGATTATGATTTATGAAATATTATTGCATCGAGTTTAACTTTTCTGAAGACTGTTAATGTTTAGGTCATGGTTCTAGAGGCTTCTTCACAGTATGTAAACAAAAACAAAATGGCGTACATAAAAGAGGGACGAAAGATACCAAAGGGACAGTCAAACTCATAAATATAAAACAAACTGACAACGCAATGGCTTAAAATGAAAAGGACAAACAAACAACAGCACACACGACACAATATAGAAAACTAAAGAATAAACAACACATAACATGTGCACCTGTTTCAAATTTATAATATATCTGACAAGTCAGGTTTTCTGCTGTCAAAAGGGATTCACATTTATATTGCAATAAATTATTCAGAAGGAGGTACAATCAAGTTGCATAAGCAATTTACAGTACCCCCAGTAGTGACACATCGATATTGAAAGTACGGGACCCACCCAGAGTTATTAGTTTTATTTTAAAACTTGTACAAAATCAGTTCAAATTCTGGGAATCCCGGATGACGTAGTCGAATCTGATTGGCAAAGCTAGAAAAGTGATAAGGGGATTTTCCCCTTTCTATTTTAGAAACGCCAAGAATTTTTTGTCACTAGTCCGTCGGGCATATTGGGTTACAAGTTTTGGTTGCCCGAGGTCTAAATGCTGTAGTCCCGGGCGTCGGGCTAGTGGATTTTTTAACCCCTGTAATCTACGTATTTGCTTTGAATGTTAACAGAAAGTCACAGGACAAAAAGTCTCAGACAAAAAGTCACGGACAAAAAGTCACAGGACAAAAAGTCACAATTCATTGTTTCTGATTATTTTCTTTGAATAAAAACCGCTTATTTCTACAAAATATTTTTTTTTTCTGGAACTATTGTATATAAACTAACTTTATAAACAAAAATGTTTAAAAAAATATATCAAAGATGATCAAATAATTGTTAAAAAACAAAGTGTCAAAGTGGCTTGGCACTTAAATGGCTTCATGGTACCACGAAATCTTTCTTTTACATGATTAAAATTAACTAAATCTTCATTTTTCAAATATAATGACACATTTCTAAATTTTAATACGAATATATGTATCAAAAAGTAAATATTTCAAGATATTTCTCTTATATATTCAAACAATTGTCAACAGTGTATTTGTGACTTTTTGTCCTGTGACTTCTTGTCTACCAAATTTATGACTTTATGTCCTGTGACTTTTTGTCCTGTGACTTTCTGTCCGTTTACCTTTGCTTTGAGGCCAGAAAATTGTCGTTTCAATGTAAGAAAGAATCCGGGAAATGCTCAGAATGCACGATTTTGCGTAATTTTTTCAGTGCTTCTATGTGCCTTGAGCGGCCCCAGACCCCTCGCCGAATTCTTTTTGGCCTCGCTACACTCAGCGAATATACTTTGCCTCACTTTTAAGAGAGGCTAGCTACGGTCCGGCAGGTTTTAGCAACTACCAGACATAGTTCTTCATTTCTGAATAAAAACATAACGTGTTCGTCATTAGAAAAGTTATAAAATTTATCATTATGTTTAACTGCATCACTTACTTAAGTGTGCATATAAAGGACATACAGTAATTACGTGTTTTTCCTCTTTAATTTCATATTTACACATTTAAAACAAGATCTTTAAGTTCATATAAACTTCTGAAATTAAAAAAAAAAAAAATACAACAGAAACAAAGGCCAGAGGCTCCTGACTCAGTGCGACAAGCGCAAAAATGCGGCACGTTAAACCTTCCCCTTATACCACTATATATATATCCTGTATGCAGTGATAAAAAAGAGACATTTTTAATAATATAAAAAATATTTCATGACACAAATATTCCAAATTAAAGTTCTTTAAATTTAAAAAAATAATATAATCGATAAAAATTGATTCTGGTCATTGATTCAATACCCTCGTCCGATTTTGTTTAAAAAAAATAAAGGCAAACAATTTATTTTTTTTAATCCTAAGATAGTCTTCAATGAACAATTTTAGATTTTTTTTAATCCCCGCTAAAAATCAAATTTAAACTTTTTGAGTTTAAAATATGATGAGAATCGTTGTACTGAATGATTCGATTTAATAAAATAATTATTGTTTTAACAATTGTCTTGCTGATGAACGATTTTTGTCCAATCTTGTTAAAATGTGCAAAAACATTTTCTTTTGATCATGCAAAGTGCATCTTTCGCGTCTTAAACATCAGTTTCTATGATAAAAAGTGTCCTTTTATAAATAATAAAATCATGAATTTATGGTTTACGTCCTTCCCAAGGATTTGTATACTATACAAATCCTTGTCCTTCCTGAAATTAACATAAGTAAAATTTTGATTATTTCATAGTCGGAGAGTAAACTATAAAATTAACTATAAACTTTTTTTTATTTTTAATTATCTAGAGCAAACTTTGTATACATGTACACTGCTGTGAGAGCCAAAAATATGATAGGTATAGCATTCATTTTCAACGAGAGCATTGTTACCGATTTCTTTTTAAATTTTTTTGTTTAAATATATCAAATTTATCTACCTGTATAATTACATTTTGGAGTCTAGAGTCTAAAAAATCAGTGAATATACATGTATGGCATTAAACAATATCTAGGGATATCACAAACAAAGAATGTCCGGTCTTTCGTTGTGTCAAAGCGACTGTTAATTAACACCTGCTTCGTGTCAATTTTCTTGGTGTGTTCGTCTTGACCGTATGTTTTTACAATCAACAAACTATACACCGTTCTGCATCATTGAATTTATTATTGATTATTGGTTACAAAATTATTAACAGCAACAACTTCAACTAAGATTTATATCAAAATAAAAAAAAAAAAAATTATGAGATGATACATTAAGAGACTTTTAAATCATTAATATATATATATGTATATATATATATATAGGCTAAGCGATTGGTGCTGTAGTGTATCAAAGGTGTGAGTTCGAATCCCGCTGAGGGACGGACAAAAATCTAACTCTAACACTGTTTGGTGTAATTTTCAGACTTATATATATATATATATATACACAATCTTTCAGACTCATATAATTTTTCCTGTTTGTGTAGTATTGTCAATTTTGATGATCCAATACCTATTAAGTTTACTGGTTGGTAGATTCTTATAGACTCTATATATATATATTAACTTTCAGCCAAAATTAAACGGATCTACTTAAACACGTTTGATTTATCTCCCCTTATCGTTATTGTAACGTAATAAACGTTACCAACGGCAGTGTCGTCAAGGACATTGTTAAAACGTCGCCTGAAGATTGCCAGAAGGCATGAAAGCGCTAGTGACAATATTTTAACGAACTGTTATTATTTGATGTGAAATGTAGTTTGCAAATTTAAAAATATTATTATATACATTCTGTACACCGTGTTTATTTACTTTTGCTATATATATATAAATATATATATATATAGGTGCGTCTGAGTCAGAGACGAGTTGTATATATATAACATAGTACATACATGTATTTATACATTGTCAAATAAACAAATATTCGCTTTTATTTTTTCTTCTTCTGATATGTCTACTTACCTTCTTTCCCAATAGTTTAAATGACGATAAGATGGTTAAAAGAAATAATAATCCACCGTACGTCCTAGAACCTTCAATAGTGAGAAAACCCAAACTATTATGTTTGTAATCTTCCTAGTTTTTTTAGTAATTTATTATTTGTTCTGAATTTATAGAAAAAGAATCGAAAATATCAAAGTTACTTCTGTGTACAAATGTGGTCCTGTTATATTTTTTATGACGACATTTCTGAAAGACATCTCTATTTTTTTTAGAAACGAATAAACATTTATATATATGAGCGCAAATGCGATACTTGTGCAACTATAATAAGATGGATCTCTTAAACACCGAGAAGGTTACGTATTTTAGTAATGTCAGAATACACAAAAAGAAACTGGTATAGGATGTTACGATGCATTCAAGACTTAGCGGCTAGACACATGGATACTGACTATCCGTGTTTCAGAAATTACATACACTTTGTTTTATCAATATATTCTGCACAAGAACAAATAATGCACCGAATGAATAATTATTATATCTTTATTTTCATAAAAACTATGCACGACATCAGTTCAGAGATAATAACTGAATAACTATTCGGAGAATAAAAAAGTCTGCCATGCAGTAGAGCTGTCTTTCAGTTATTTGTGTCGTTGGGTTGCTGTTATTCATCATCTGAATTAATGTATTTGTAACTTATTTAACTTGATTAATGAATAATCAAAATTTGAAATGAAAACTCCTTTGTTGTCCTTTGTGCACCGAGTGAAGATGAAAATCACTGTATCTTAGATAGTTCCTGATTTTTTCAAAGATGTATGGATCGTGTTATTTTCATTACTGAGAAACAAACCATAAAGTTTTGATTTTCATGGACTACAATGTAGCACAATGTATTAATGAAGTTTGTACTCTTTTATTTTCTACATCGTCTTTCACATTGAAAAATTTAAATCGTGTCGTTGGGTTGAAAATGTTTAACGATATATGTTTAACGATATAAGTTTTCGATATGATTTGTAGAGGTATTTCAGACATTTTTTTCACGTCTCTGATGTTATGCAATCTCTCCGTCTACATAATGGGCAATTTTTTTAAAATATTTATTAATTTGTATAAATATATATTTTTTTTGTATTCAACTTTATAATTTATTTGTGGTCCACAAGAAAAAGTTATATTTGGAGGTGAAGTGTGGGCGTGGCGTGCAATTAAATGTGTCAATCAGGAAAGAGATGACCAATCGAACAAAAGATCACAGTTTCAAAAGTGTCTTGGCGGTAGATTCATATTTAAGCACCTGCAAATTATTAACAGGTATTAAATGCCAGTTACCTAATTACCAAAAAGTCATACAAACGTCATTGAAGATCGAAGAAAGAATTATTCCAAGTCATCATCAGCTTATACGAAGAAAAAAAGTCATCGAAGGTAGGGAAATAATTTTTATATATATTTAGATGCTGCATGTTATTTTTTGCATACATACAGCAACATGGACTACAATTATATGTATGTATCTGATACTAATTTCAACAAGTATCCACGAGTTGTATAGAACATTTTTTGGGGGTTTTATATGTGTTTAACCATGCAGGCTTCATGTTGTCATGGTGACTTTCCTTATTCCCATTTATATTTTTACCATATCAAACGGGTTTCTTTTGTCTGAAATATTAGTTGTTTAGACACTAAGAATTAATGTTTTATCAAATACACTAGTGTACTATCAAATGCTTTATCTACATTTTACGTATACATGTAATAAGAAAAAAACAAGAGATGATTGAAAAAATAACAATTTTTTCAATGATTTATATAATTAAGAATTAAAGGCAAAGCCGATCATGATTAACATTAGATTGAAAAATAAAAATTTGTGTTATACATGCACGGATTTCTATAGAAAGACGGCCTTTAATGAGTAGTAATTATTTACAGTATATAGCATTTCTTTACATGAACTTAGAATGTCTTATTATATCAAGAAAGAATATAATAAAAAACACGTTATATAGAAGTTAGAACAATAATGAGTCAATATTAATCAGCAATGTCGGTGGAACACTAATTATAATAAAAATACAACTGCATGGTGCAATAACAATTGTGTACACACAAGCTGAAACGGTAGCTTTAGATATGAACACACTTTGTTCTTACAAAATAAACATTTACTCAATTTTATAATATTGGTTGATTTTCCGTATCCTTAGTATACACAGCTAATTTAGTAATTAATTACTTGAAGAGTTGGGGGAATTCAACCTTTTTACCCGCATGATATACTTTAAAAAATCTTTAAGGATGTACACCTTCGAGGAGCCAAAGTTTTATAGAATTAAAATTGTTTTCTTCACTTTGTGAAACAATATTTGGCGAAGAAAAAAAAATATATATATGGTAGTGCACTTCCTTTTCTTCTACGGCCTAATTTTGATTATTTTCCCATTTTTAATCTTTAAAAACTATTTTGGTGGATTGTTGAAAAAAATCACTGTTCTACAATTAAACTTTTTTTCATACTTTCAATCAAGTGCATGGACCAATCTGTATAAATCTAACTTACGAAAACTTTCGGTCATCAATTTTGTGATTTTTCTGTTTAAAGAACAAAATTCATATTATTTAGCCTTTTTTTTGCTATAGATAATTGAAAATATATAAACATTTTATCTAAGAAATTTGAAAAAAAATGATATGGGATGTACATGTTTCTGGTAAATGAATGAATGAATACTTTATTTGCAAGAAGCATATACATGCTATGGCAAACGAAAATATATACAATATACATGTACATGTATGACAAACAAAAGACAGCAGAGAACAGTAGTTACAGAGTATACAATAATATATTGACTATATATGTTATCTAATATTCCAAGCTGCATTTAAATAATTGCATACTTTTACTGTCAGAAATTGAGAATGAGCTTGTTATAACTTATCTAACTTGTGCTGATTTGGCTTAGAACAATAGAATGAAGGTAAAAATTCTATACGCACAGATCTTTACGCTGGACATGATAAAACAAAGTGACATTCGTCCTCTTAAACATTCATATTGCAACATATACAAATTACATTTTCTCTTTGGGTATTCAAATATTAACGACCAACTTCAACATTAAATATAAGTATGCCGCTGATACATTACACTGAAAAAAAAACCAAATACTAGTTTATATCTGTTATAAATACAAAGTTTGTTACATTCTTCTAAATATTTATTACAGCTTCGTAAAACTTGATCTTTAATACATGTTTCTATACAATCAAATGATACTTGTAAAATCCATACATCATAAAATCTGACAATTTTTTACGTTAGGCGCCCAATTAATTTTACCATTACATGAATCTTCGTACAAAAGTTTATAAACTTCATATTCAATATGAGGTTCGTTAGTTACAATATCAATCCAATATTTCAAGATTTTATATTTTCTCAAAATATGCAATTAAATGTCCAAGTTCACCATATGCTGTTACATGTAAAAAGTATGAAGGGACTTTTTTTTACCAAGTTTCAAAATAAATCTACAAAATCAATCCCGAAATTCGAAAAAAGAATTCCCGGATCCCGAAAGGGTCAATCCCGAAATCCCGAGCTTAAAAACACCCGATCCCGGAGTCCCGATAAAGGTCCTATCCTCCTCTTTATTTAAGTCATTTTTTGTCCGCGTTAAACTTGGTCTTATTGAATGACTGTTTCTCAGCCCCGAAACAATCTACCCAAATGACCTTTCATTATTCCATCCTAAAATAATGACGCTGTCAGTATTTCCAGAGACTTTATTTCTCTGGTATTTCATATGAAAATGAGAAGATGTGATATAACTACCGATAAGACAACACAATGTTAAAAGTTTTTTTTAACACGTTAATTTTTTTTATATTATCTTAAATTCAACAAATAGCATGGATATACAACCATATTTATACCAGTCATACTGACATGACAGTCATGAAAGATCATTAGAGAATCACATTCATTTTTTTTCTTAATTGAAAAACACTATGTTCTGAAAACCGGAATTGTGCTCTCCAGTCTCCGATAACGATTTACGTTTTACTTTATGATTTGGACACTTCTTCGCTTCTAGCAGAAAACTTGATAGTCCAAATAATTATGACGTCTTGAAAGGCAATTATAATTTTTTTTCTTTGACGCCTTACTTCGACGTCATAATGCTGAAGCCGCCATTTTTGGTTGGACTTTGAGAGCATATTTTGCTCTCAACTTTGAGACCCAATTTAGCCATCAAATTTTCATTGTAAGCTAAAAAAAAATGCATATATAAAAATTCTTACCTTTTATGTGTTTGTTTGTGCAAAATATTTCCAATTAATCCCTACAGAAATAATAATACAAGTAACAATTCCATCCGAGGTGGGAACATGTCGACTGCATTTTTAAAACGTTTATCTGATTTCGTTTTAGGAGATTATAAAATAATTTTTACACCAAACTCGGTAAAATTTGACAGACTCGAATTTCCGAAACCTTTGTTTTACATTATCCGGAAATTCAGGTCCGTCAAAATGTACCGAGTTTGGTTCAATAATATATTTTATACTCCTAAAATGAAGCATCTTGAGGAGAAATCAGCTAAACGTTTTAATAAAGCAGTAAATTCCCTCTCAAAGTCCAACTGAACATAATGAGTTTGGCGTTATGACGTCGAAGTAAGGCGTCAAAGAAAAAAATTATAATAGCCTTTCAAGACGTCATAATTATTTGGACTAAAAACTTGAAGGAAACTACCCTTCTACATATATCATGATATCGCTGATTATTTCATTTTCACTGAATACATTTTGCATGCATAGTAAAGAAATGCATTTGGGGCTTCAGGATCTGGGTACATTGGCGGATTCAGCCCCCAAATTTGTAAATGGGTTAGTATTAAAATCAAACCAGGGACCTTCTTCTTCTTCCAAATCTTCACATCCTTTGTAGGACAACCACACTGTTACGCCACGTAGAACAAAACCCACCACCATGAATGTAGGATTGTATGTACACTATATATTGAATAATGCTATCCTACACCAATATATACCATGTACATGTATACAGGATCACTATGTAAAACTCAATTCAACCAATGTTGAACGCTCACATTTAGCACAATTCAGATGTATTTATTTTACCTCTAAGGATAGAAACAGGACGATATATAGGTGAAAGACTCTGCAAATTTGGCGCTGTAGACTAACCAAAACTGAAAATCATTTTTTACTTGACAATGTAGACATGGTAGATTGTACATTCTATTTTGATATGTATATACAAGAACATGTGTTTAGTAAACTTTTATTAAATGCATGCTTCCTTTATATCTATGGTAATAATTAAAAGCTTAATTTTATGCCCCAGTGCCACCTACGATAGAAGAGGGGCATTATGCTTTCTGGTCTGTGCATCTGTTCGTTCGATTGTAATTAAATCTCAAGACATAATGCCATTTGAATAAAAATATATGTGTGGTTCCAGTTACATACTTTTAGATCAGCATTTTTTTTATATAAATTTTTATTTGGAATGTTAAAATCCGGATAAAAATCATATGATTACCAAAATTGTTTCAGGTTTTTTACATTCCCCAACCGGAAGTTTGCATTTAGATGTGTTTTAAATAGTGTAAAAGTTTATATTTTATGAGATCTGAGGTCATTTAAATTTGAAACAGTTTACTGTATCTCTGTTAACCTCTTTATTCTATCCAAGGAATGACTGTACTAGTTTCTTTGTCTATGAAGAAATAACATTAAAAGTGTTGGGCACACTGAATAACAAGCATAGCAGGATATTTTAAAATAGAGGGAATAATTTATATTAAGGGATAATAACTGTTATACTAATCATGCTAGTGTTTAGGGATTTAATCAACTGAATTACCAATTAAAGTCTTCATAACAGAGCATGTTTTTATTTCAAATATAAATGTCCCTTTATCTTTTGTCTTCACTTTTCAAGAAAGAAATTCTGGTCTTTTTAAATCAATTTAACAGGCAGACATGTTTTTGACTTTGATGCATCTTATTTTACCTATTGATTAAATCCCTCAAGGAGTAGGTTCAGTAAGACCCCTTTTTGGCCCCAAAATTAAGCAGTTTTGCAAAATTGTGAAAATGTAATCTTTTAGCTATTTTTTAGAAAGTAGAAAGCTTCTGCTACATAAATATGTGCTGTTTTTGACAATACAATGCACATATATCGTGTACTAGCATCATTAAGTCATGCTAAATTACTGAAATCTTCACAATTATAGCATTTTAGTTAAATTTTAGACGGTTTCCGTCTTAAATGAAAGTGTCCGCATTCGTGTTCATTCATAATATTGAAATGTAAGTTGTATTTGATGATAATACATAACATATATAAAAGTTGAGGATGAACACGGATGCGGCCACTTTCATTTTTTACGAAAACAATCTGAAAAGTTTTTTGGCATATTTGATAGATTTTGCATATTTTAGCTTCAATCGGAGCGTTTTTAATGACTGAATCAGTTAAAATCTTTAACATAAACTAATCGAATCAATTGAAATAGACACTTAAGTGTTTAAAAAGTGTCCTTAATATCTCGTTAGATGAAACTAAAATTTGGGGCCAAAATCGGCCCTTACCGGACCTACTCCTTTGACAGCAATACAGCAAACTACCAAACAAACAGGCATACTTTGACACATTCCCCATTTCCATTCTCAATTTTATTCTGTAAGATCAATACATACTCGGACCAGATACATTGTCATGTTCTTTTTTTTTGTTATCAGAGCAATACAATGCAGGGGGAAATAAAATACTGGGGGTCCTTCTAACTGGTATGTTTGTACAATTTTTGCCCAATTTTTTATACCACCGCAAAAATTGGTCGCATATTGGTATGACGTTGGCGTCGTCGTCGTCTGTAGACATTTGTGTACAATTTTTCACGAAGCTGCCGTACTATTTGTGAGCTGTAATGATCAAGCTAACAATGTACAGAATAGAAATGCTACATGTGATTATAAGAACCGTCTTTGAGGGAGATTTATTTATTAATTTGCTGTCGCAGCGATTGGACATCGCCAATAGCATTATGTGCCTCGTAATTTATGCCAATAATAAAAATTGAATTCTTGGGGTTCTTTGATATGTTGAATCTAAACATGTACCTAGATTTTTGATTTTGGGCCCAGTTTTCAAGTTGGTCTAAATTGGGGTCCAAAATTAAACTTTGTTTGATTTTAACAAAAATTGAATATATGGGGTTCTTCAATATGCTGAATCTAACCATGTATTTAGATTTTGGATATTGGACTATAATAGGTTAATGTCCAATTTTAAATTTTTAAGTTTTTAAGTTTAAGTTCTTACACCACATTCATTCTGTGTCAGAAACCTATGTTGTGTCAACTATAAAATCACAATCCAAATTCAGAGCTGTATAAAGCTTGAATGTTGTGTCCATACTTGCCCCAACTGTTCAGGGTTCGACCTCTTTGGTCGTGTAAAGCTGTGCCCTGCGTAGCATCTGGTTTAATTATATATATCAGCATTTTTTCAAAGCGTTATGCCCCTTGGAAACATTAATTTTATGGAAAACCTCATCATAAGCGTGCAAAAGTGATCTTTTCTTGCCAGACTTTTCTAAAACTTGTTTCAAATGTTTGTATCAGCAATGTCTTGGACAAGTTTGAAAATAATTACCGTTATACGGATCAATCATTATTATGCCCCACCTACGATAGTAGAGGGGCATTTTGTTTTCTGGTCTGTGCGTCCGTTCGTCCATTTGTCCGTCCGTCCGTATGTCCCGCTTCAGGTTAAAGTTTTTGGTCAAGGTAGTTTTTGATGAAGTTGAAGTCCAATCAACTTCAAACATAGTACAGATGTTCCCTATAATATGATCTTTCTAATTTTTATGGCAGTGTTTTCCTTTTTTCACTAAGGGAAGGTGGGTGTTTTAAAAAAATCACTTGCAACCGGGTTTGTTTTCTTTTAAATGTCCACCCGTTTTTTTTTTAATTTACTTTGGGTGCACGTGGGGGTCACAAAAATAAAGATTAGTATAATATTCACATTTAATGGAGTTGAACAAACATAAATAGACGTAGTCTTATTAATTGTCAAATATTCCTTGATTTGATTTTTTTCAACAATTTATCTCTTTTCTCTCTTCTTTCATTTACAATTTTATGTCCTGTTTCTTGCTTTTGTGCCGTATTTTTGGCCCATAGAACAGTAGTATCCTTCCTCTGTGACTATAAGCCATTTGAAGTCTTGCTAATATTTGTCTTCACTAGCGTGTCTTTTCCGTTGTTTGGTTGATTTTTGTTCAATTTCCACAACTTCAACATTACTATCAATTTTATTTAACTTATTTGGTCTAGTATTTTCTTTACCATCATCGTCATCTGCCTTTCTTGTACCCCGATTGATAAATGAAAACATTGAAATTTGACGATTGGACGCCATCTTTGTCAATGAAAACAAATCAGCGAGGCACGATTAGTATTCAAATTTTAAGGGTACGGAACCGAACAAAAGCCGACCACCTTCTTAAATCGAAAGGTGGTCGGCTTTCAACAGAAGGTGGTCGGCACACCCGGCTTAAATGCCGAATGGAAAACACTGAATGCCAAATTAGAGTTTTATCCCAATGTCACGGTCCACTGAACATAGAAAATGAAAGTGCGAGTGGGTCATTCGTGTACTGAGGACACATTCTTGTTTTAAAAGATTTAAACCCCTATGGAAACATTAATTGTATGGAAAACTGCAGCATTAGCGCTCAAATGTTTACATTTCTTGCCAGATTTTTATTGATCTTGTATCATACATTGTCATAGGTTAAAGTTGGTCTTGGATGATTTTAAAAGATCGATTATATTTTAAAGCGTTATGTCCTTTGAAACATTAAGTGTAAAATGCCATGTGTACAATTCTTCACAGATTTTATAAAAAAAAAATGGTCTTATATTGGTATCACTTTAATTATTAGCAATTATTCTACATCTTGCTATATATATGCTATCACTAAATAAAAGCCCTCTAAGATTTATAACTTACTTGTTCAGTAGTGTTGTCAGTTTCTGCTGGCCAGATCTTTAGATAACCACCGTACAAGTTCTGATTGGAATCATGTCTTAAGTCTTGTTCTTGTTGAATGGAAATGGCTCTGTGAGAATTCAACCAGGAAAAAATTGCGCTGTTTTATCTTTTGATTTAAATAAAGAATTACTCCAACCAATTTTGCATTATAGTGAGACAATTTGGAGCTTTTTCAATGAAATAAACATTTTAAAAGTCATCTGGGTACTAAAAAAATAGATTTTTTTAATTGATTTTTGTAGCTTATCATAAAGTAAGAACTCATAGCATGTAAAGTGTAATAAATGAAATCGGTAATGAAAAAAAATGTAAATACATCAAAGTTCAAACTTTAACCCTTTTCCCCTGTTACAACCTAAGAAACAACATGACCTTCAGTTGTATGACTGCTAATGAGACTGCCATTCACTATCACTAGTTCAATTGATTTAGATATATAAAGCAATGATAAGCCGAAACACAGCCTTCACCCCAAAAAAAAAACCCATACCATATAGTATGCTGTAATAGGCCTGACCTGAAACTAACAGCTTAATTAAAACAAAACAATCAAAGAAAAACAAATACATGTAGACCAGATATGAACTGATTACAATCAGTTACAAGTAATAAACTTTAAAATTATTAAATTTTCAGATACTAAATCAGTGCTGAATGATTTTGAAAGCAACTGGTTGAATTCTCACAGAGCCATTTCCATTCAACAAGAACAAGACTTAAGACATGATTCCAATCAGAACTTGTACGGTGGTTATCTAAAGATCTGGCCAGCAGAAACTGACAACACTACTGAACAAGTAAGTTATAAATCTTAGAGGGCTTTTATTTAGTGATAGCATATATATAGCAAGATGTAGAATAATTGCTAATGAGTAAACTCTCCACCAGAGACCAAATGACATAAAAGGTAACAAATAATATACATTGCTATATAGGTCACACTAGCACTTTTGGCAATAAACAAAACCCATAATGAACATAAGCCATATACATTGATATAAAGCATCAAAATGATAGATATAAAACAATGACTTGATTTATGTACAAAACAATGAATGAAATGCACCAAACCCTCCCCTAACCTGAGTCAGTGGTCAGTAACAGTAAAACATAAAAACAAACTATTAAAATCATATTGATACAAAGCAAAAAAGTATCCAATAGAAATACAGATCATATGTGACAGTTTACATTGTATTTGTTGATTTGTAATTAAAACATACATACAAATAAACATATAGCTGATTGTTGGTCTAATTCAAATATTCTTACTACTTAGGATTTATGTCACTTTACAATATGTACAAATAAGGAGATGTATTAATGCCATTACGTAACCTATCCACTAGAGTTCATGTGAAGCAAATATTGGCAATTAAATGTACCTGTACAGCCTTCAATAATGAGAAAAACCCAAACAATATAATTTGCTATCAAAGGCATAACATGAAAGATGTGACACTAATTAAACCAAGAACCTTACAACATTAATATAACAAAACAATTTATTAAAAACAAATATAACATGAGAGTCATGCACCAGAAGCAACCACTGAACTAATTGTTCCAAATTTAAAAAAGTCAAATGATGAATGTTCGTGCTGAATATGGGTGTTATTTAGCAGCTATGCCTCTCCTTCATAATAAACACCTTTTTTTTTTTTTATCTCACTCAGGCCATAAGGGACTTTTGTGAGTAGATGCAATCACTTGGCCTGCATGGTAGTCTGTCATTCTCTCCTTTGTTTTTACATTGGATGACCATGAGAGCATTCTGGTGCTTTGTTGACACAAACATTTTTACCCATGTGACATTTGTTATTGACTGTTATTGGCAGATATTATTGTGTGCAAAATAACATTCCTTAATGCTTGTTATATTAAAAAAATTATCGCTAATTTTTCTTGAAAATAACTTTTAAATACAGAGATAAATGACATGAAAATGTTCTGATGTGAGATATATATATATAATCTAACAAATCAATAAAACCAAAAAGTTGTGTTAACCCTTGTGGAAGAAATTTAAGAAAAATTTGTAACAAATGCTTGAAAATATGAATGCCTACTCAAATCCAATCTATTAGAAAAACAAAATATAACAGAAGAGTGTCCACCACACACTTGCACTAAAATATCATTTGAAGATTATGATAGAATGATACCTACAAATGGATGAACATTTTGTATACAATGTAGCTATTATACAAAAACAAATAATTATATTACAATAATATAATAGTTATTGTTGGGAGGTTGATTCATTTATTACTCATACACAGACGAATTTGTGTCAGAGAAAACATATGTATCTATTGTAACTTAAGGATGTTTGCTTGTCATGTTTTGGAATTTTTGTCAGATTTTCGAAATCCTCTGGTTTTATCCATTTGAATGCCTTAAAAAATTTGCCCATGAGCCCCCATTTTTCTTTTTATTTATCTTTTACATGACTGTATAATTATAAGTCATTTGTAAAAGTCTTATTTATTTTTTAATAGTTTTTGAGAGCTTTAACTGGTCAATGATAAAGCTATGAAAAATCAAGAGAGAACATTTTTCCCGCCATAATTCCAATGGCTTATATCTCTAAAACAAGCACATTGACCCCTATATTTTTTTTGCTTTTTTGATTCCTCAATTAAATCTCTACCAATATATACTAGTTTTGTGGAAAGTTATTTATTTTGAAACTGAGCAGCAGACATCCTTAACTTTATCCACAAATATTCACTCTGTGGTTTTTGTGAGTTTTTGGAATTTTGATCACCTTGATCTTAGTTCTACACTTGTTTATTACAAATATATGTATTATTTAATTTCTTTTCAGATACCAGTTGTAACACCTGAAGAGCCAGCAACTGCAAGTCATGAAGCAGATTCAGACAATGAAGAACCCAGACCAACTAAAATTAGACGGTTATCTCCACAAATAAAAGAGGTAAGTTAATTACTATCAAAATTAGAATTGATTTTCATTTCAAGGGCTTGCCAAAAGGAATTAAAGGTGAACACGGTGGATAAAAATGAAATTTTACATTAACTTCAAAGGTCATGAAGGTCTAATGCCACAACAGAAACGTTGGGATCGATTTTGGGGGTTAAAAGTTTAACTATTTATTGCCAAAAAGAGGACAGAACAACCCTTTTTATATCTTGTAGGGGACAATAAAACAAATGAAATGAAATAAAAGGGAAGTCCCTAGGGGGTCACCCCATCCCCTCTTGTTTGAAAACTTGTAAACAGTCAAGATCCACACCCCTTAACCATATATATTCTTGTATGGGAAAATTAAACGAATCAAATGAATATGGGAGCTTTGTTTGGGAGACTTCGTAACAGCATCTTGTTACAATTACTTCTTGTTTTAAGAAAATTTTGCAGTTTTGGGGTTTTTATCTTTAATATTATTATAGATAGAGAATGAACAGTAAACAGCAATAATGTTTTAACAAAGTACTAATAAGTTGCCATGACCAAATTGGTCAATTGACCCCATAAGGAGCATTGGCCATTGTTCGCTTCTGTTCTCTCACCTTAGTTTGCCTCAACCAAATATTATGAAACTTATAACCACAAAATACAGATCATGTTTGAATTTTAGTGGTGTCATTTAAACTAGAGTTATGCCCTTTACAAATGGAAAAATTGCTGATGTTTTTGTTTACGTTCTCAAATTAAGTTTGCCTCAAACAAAGGTTATAACCATTGAATACAGATCAAGATTGATTTATTTTGTGGTGGGACTTCTACTGTTCTAGACAATGCAGTAGAGTTAGCCCTTCATAAATGGAAAAATTGTTGAATTTTTTGTTTCCATTCTTGATTTAAATTTGTCGTAACAGAATATGGTCCGAGTACACAGTTATCTTCCTTTGATTTTCGTTGTTCACGAATATAATCCTTTGTGTGGACAGTGTGTTACTTGCCAATTTTTGTTATACCCCTTCCAAATTTATTTCACCATGTTTTATGCCTCATATAGCAAGTTAGGGGGTGAAATGACACTGTAAAAAAATTGGGGTCATAAATATTAATGTAAAGTAGTGATTAGGTCCAGCTGGAAAAGGTAAAAAATAAGCACTTCGGAAGCTGTCAAAAGATTTCAAGACCCCCTTAACATAAAATTGTCCATATTTTGAGTTAGAGCTGATGAAGTTTTCTATAATTTTGATATACTTTGTCCTAAAAGTAGTACAACACACTGTAAAAAAAATATTGAGAAAGCGCAGGTGGGATTTTTTAAATTTTCATTCATTGTCTAAAAGAAATGCACTACGAAATAACTGTGTACTCGGACCTAAGAGGTGAAATCAGGAAATATAGAATCTGTACTTTGGCAACTTCCCTGCATGATTTGATGGTGTCAATTTGTCAAATAACATAAAACGGTCAAAATAAGCATTTCATAGATTTTACAATTTTGATGCATAAGTGGCATTCTGACTTTCTATCTGACATGTTTTCATGTGTCAATTTTTGTGTTTCTATGCTTTAATCCAGTTGTATTACTCATTTGTGAACTCTGAATCTACAGAAAAGAAGATTATCTCAGACAATATGAGCAAAATGTGTTGTATAAATGACCCTTGTCTAACGCCCTGTTTGGATCAAGTTATATTTGAGGAGCATGGCACATAAAAGTTGAAGTCCATAATAAAGACCTCACTAAATATGTGTAAAAAGCACTTAACAATGTCTTTTGTACCTGTTTTATTTCACATATCTTTCTTTACTTCTGTAGGATAGCATGTGGTTCAAATATAAGCCTGTTAAGACAAAAATTGCATGCAAGTTTTTCACTAAAAAGTTAAAAATCTTTGTATCAGACCATACTGTCTGCTAAAAAAGTTGAATGTAAGAGCCTTTTTGTGCTCAGATTTATTGTATCATGTCACCTGAGTATAGAAATGATAGAAAAGACACAAATTTTTATTTCCTATAGCTTCAATATGCATTTTTAAATGTAAATATGTGCTACAGCCTAAATTGACCCTAAATTGTTTTTAGTCTTACTTGGCCTAAGACTCTTTCAAACTAATATGATATGTTATTTGTAAGTTTTCTTTCCATTTAAAGTACATTAAATACATATGTAAGGATTATTTATAATCAAAAAGCTTCACAAATTTAAAATTGCTGGAAAATATTACATCTTTATGTAATGCCCCCCTTCATATGAAAACCTCCATTTTTAGGCACAGGCTCATATAAATTTGACTTTTGAATAATTATGCTAAGTCTGATATATCAAATGAGTACTCTATTGCTTTAAATACATGATATTGTATATATTAACATGATTAAGGCATTTTAAAAGTATTTTTTTGCAATATTTTAATTTTAAAAGCCCCAAATGTTGATAGTTGAAATTTCTCAATTTTAACGTCTAAAATTAAATTTAACACGCAAAGTTGAATATAAAATTAATCATATTGTCTATAATATATATCCTATTGCTATGAAACTTTGTAAGCAGTCTAATAATATATCAAGCTTTAGTCATACCAAGTTTTATTAAGATTGGTCAACTCTTTCTATCCTATTAGGTCCGAGTACACAGTTATCGTCCTTTGATTTTCGTTGTCCACGAATATAATCCTTAGTGTGGACAGTGTGTTACTTGCCAATTTTTGTTATACCCCTTCCAAATTTATTTTTCCATGTTTTATGCCTCATATAGAAAGTTAGGGGATGAAATGACACTGTAAAAAAAAAAAATATTAATGTAAAGTCGTGATTAGGTCCAGCTGAAAAAGGTAAAAAATTAGCACTTCGGAAGCTGTCAAAAGATTTCAAGACCCCCTTAACATAAAATTGTCCATATTTTGAGTTAAAGCTGATGAAGTTTTCTATAATTTTGATATACTTTTTCCTAAAAGAAGTACAACACACTGTAAAAATATTATTGAGAAAGCCCCGGTGGGATTTTTTTAATTTTCATTTATTGTCTAAAAGAAATGCACTACGAAATAACTGTGTACTCGGACCATATTATGAAACTTGTACAAAATTTGTATTACCACAAAACTCAGATTAAGTTCAAATAGCATCACTTTTCCGTTTTTCAGTTATGTTACTTTTTAATGTTTTATGATATGCACCACCAGCAGAGGTATTGACCCAGTGATGTGAACAATTGAAAACAACACAAAACTAATCAGTTATATTTTTTTCAGGGCACAAATGGAAGAAAAATAACGGTACTGTACCAAGGTAGTGGTGAAACACCCGGTGAAGTTATTGAACCAAAGAGAAAACCATGTTTCACTAAAGACTTGACAGTTGACCAAACAGATATAATTGCAAATCAAGTAAAAAGTACTAATCAAACCTCTGCTTTTATTCAAACCGACGATGTTCTACTCTTCAACAACACTCAGGAATTCCTATCCTACTATTCACAGGCGATGAAAGAACAGCCAACACCAAACACCACATCAGCAGAAATGTGTGCAACAACCCAGACACAGACACAACCGTCTATTATTTTTAGTCAGCTAAGTAAAGGAACAAAAGAAATGTCTACATACCAGAGTCAACATCTACAATTGAAAAAAAGTTAGAAGAACTGTTAAATACACAAAACACCATTCTCCAAATGTTAAGAAGACAGAATGATGGGAATATCAGTGACATTCTTAATCTGACAAACAGTATACCTGACCTATTAGACAACAATGAGCCAGATCAACAAAGTATAGTTAAGTACATCATTAAGTATCCATCCTCTGAAGAGACAAAACAGCAATCAGATTTAAATGATCAGACGGCAGTCTCGAGTGACATATCTCCACCAGCTGAATCATCAAATGAAGAAACAGTCTTGCCCCCATGACTAGACCTAGAAAGACTGCCACACAACCAGCACAATCAACAGCCTTTGGATCAGATGACATATTGTCTTCGACATTACAAGCCATACAAACTTTAGCCTGTAAAACTGTGATACCAACTACTACACCATCCATGCAACCATCATCATCAGAGTCGATTGTATCAACTGACATATCTCCTACCACAGTGTCAATAAACCAGATGCAGTCTCTTACAGGAACATCAGCACCACTTCCTACAACACTACTGCCACTTGTTGAAACACATCCAATTTCCATTTCCAACTTGTCTAACATGTCTAACAGTAGACCTAGCAAAGAAGTATCATGGCGTAAAACAAAAACAATTACCAAATGCTTTAGTGGTGCACTGTTAGAAGTTGTAAGTCCAGCTGATTTGCTACCCGCTCTTGCAGACACAGAGGTTCGAATTAAACCCGACAAAGTGCGCACAACAATGACCGACTCTGTATCAGCAAGGAACTTTGGCTGGAACCTTGTGAAGATGCTATTTTCTCCACAAGAAATTATCGGCAGAAACTTCTGGGGTAACAAAGGAAAAATTTCATTGTCACCAAGACGTCGCCATGCTATAGAACATGCCATTATTGATACTTACGGCCAAGAGAATCTTCAAACCTGCATAACAGGTATTAACACTGGAATCCGTAACTTCCGTTCAGAACGATAGTGTTACATGTTAACAAAATTGTGATATTGAAGATGTTGAACTGACTGTGATTTACAATTGAATCTTAACGAATATATATATATATATAGAGAGAGAGATGTGATTATTACTATTTTGTGAAATTGTTGGTATTTTAAAGCAAGTTAATCTGATGATGCTAGTTATATGAACAAGATGATTTTTGATGAAGTTTTAATTTGTTTTGTTTGTCTAAATGTGATATAAAAGCATGTTGAACCTGGAGTAATCAAGGAGACTGTGATTTACAAATGAGTGTACTGTAAATTCAAAAATTATTGCGTGTATTTTGAGATTTTGTAATTTAAGACTAAAATGCAGTTTTATTTTTCATGATATTGAGAAAAGTCCTTGAGAAAAGAACAAAAACTTTGCATTAATTTCAAAATTTATAGTAATGAATGTATATATCATGTATATAGAGATGTGTTTAATATTATTTTATAAAATTGTTGGCATCTTAATGAATACATTAACATGATTAAGTAAATCTGATAATGCTATCAATATGCACAAGATTCTTTTTGATGAAGTTTTAATTTATTTTGTTTGTATAAAGTGATATAAATTATTCATGTTATTAGATATATAAAGGACTACAAATAAATTATTTTCAACTTATTCAGCTTTTAAATTTATTGTCCTAAATGTACAGAAGAAATATCTGACTCCGCAATATTTACTATGGACAAGACTGCAAACCCTATGTTCATGTTGTGGAAGTGTTTCTTTTGTCTGTGATATTTGTTGTTTATTTATTTGTTTCACATAACACAGTGCTTATGAAGTAGATGTGAACAACTACACATGCTACAGCTTATCATACTACATTCAACAATGAGCCAATCTTTTATATGAACCACACCTCTATGATTAGCCATTATAAATTTAAACAAGATAACCAATGGACTAATATACCAGTAGACAAAACAACAAATGATCAATAAATATAAACAGTAACTAACGACCCTGAACTGCAGGCCCTTGACTTGGGACTAGGCAGATACACAATGCTACGGGTCTGATTCAGTCGTGAATATAGTTATAATTATTTTCGTATCAATTGTCACAGGCGTTGGCTTTTATTCTTATCATTTAATGTGCTGGTTTTAATTTCCTTACAATTTAAATCTGAATACACCTGTTATTATATAGTCCCTAGTTGATTTACATACTTTTGCGCTTTTTTCTGATAGTTGTTGGATTGCTATCACAATGATATATTCTTGTATTAGAGTGGAGTTTGTGTTGCTATATCTGTGGTTCTCTATTTTGTGTACTATTGTTTGTTTGTCTTTTTTTTTTAGCCATGGCTTGGTCAATTTATAATCAAGTTACAAGTCAAAATATGAACCTCAACAACAGTTACATGAACAGAATAAAGGTAAAAATGATCTCCATGAAGACAGTACATGTAGTTTAACTGTCATGTACAGTGACGTATACAAATTAAGTATGAAAATTATTTATTGATTTTCACAAGCTTTTTTAATATTGAACATTACAGACATAGCTAACAGACTAATTAAAAAAAACATTATATTCTGAGACTCCTCGTCACATTGAAATCACCCCAAAAAATGTTTATATACACAATGCCAGTGAGGAAGTTACGAATCAAATCTACTCTAACATCGTTCGGTTGATTTATAGTCACTATATATATATATATTTTTCATAAATTGTAATCGTTCTTATATCATGTTTATATGGCAGATATATTTTACAAATTATACTACTTTTTAACAAGAGTGCACACGCTGAAATGTCTCGCCTTCTATACTAATCATTGATATTATGTGGATAGTCACAAGTATAAAGCTAAGCTTTATTACAACTGTCACATAAACTTAACATTAACCAAGATAACTAAACAAAGACCAATGAACCTTGAAAAAGAGGTCCAGGTCAGATGAACCATGCCAGGCAGACAGGTACAGCTAACAATGCTTCTATACAACATATATAGTTGACACATTACTTATAGTTTAAGAAAAATAGACCAAAACACAAAAACTTAACACTGTGCAATGAACCGTGAAAATGAGGTCACGGTTAAATAAAACCTGCTCGACTGACCTAAAGATCATAAAATATTTCCATACACCAAATATAGTTGACCTATGGCATATAGCATTAGATAAAAAGACCAAAACTCAAAAACTAAACTTTGACCACTGAACCATGAAAATGAGGTCAAGGTCACATGACATCTGCCCGCTAGACATGTACACTTAACAATCATTCCATACAACAAATATAGTAGACCTATTGCATATGGTATGAGAAAAACAGACCAAAACACAAAAATTTAACTTTAACCACTGAACCATGAAAATGAGGTCAAGGTCAGATGACACCTGCCAGTTGGACATGAACATCTTACAGTCCTTTTATACACCGAATATACTAGCCCTATTGCTTATAGTATCTGAGATATGGACTTGACCACCAAAACTTAACCTTGTTCACTGATCCATGAAATGAGGTCGAGGTCAAGTGAAAACTGTCTGACAGACACGAGGACCTTGCAAGGTACGCACATATCAAATATAGTTATCCTATTACTTATAATAAGAGAGAATTCAACATTACAAAAAATTTGAACTTTTTTTCAAGTGGTCACTGAACCATGAAAATGAGGTCAAGGACATTGGACATGTGACTGATGGAAACTTCGTAACATGAAGCATCTATATACAAAGTATGAAGCATCCAGGTCTTCCACCTTCTAAAATATAAAGCTTTTAAGAAGTTAGCTAACGCCGCCGCCGTAGCCGCCGCCGGATCACTATCCCTATGTCGAACTTTCTGCAACAAAAGTTGCAGGCTCGACAAAAACTAGCAAATTCAAAATGTTGAAGATATTAGATAACAGTTAACTTTTATTATGGCTTCATCTTATGAACAAACTTGAAGAATGTCTTGTAAAAGTACAGGATAACAATTTACAGCATATAACGCATTTAAAACCTGAAGTTGCTGTAAATGTAAACAGCACATCAGCAGTCTTTCTTTTCAGTATCATTTAAAATATTGTAGGTCCGCCTTCATTAAGGATGACATGAGGTATAACTCTATGTATAAGGTCAATATATCTTCCACACTGATTAGCACTGACTCCTTCCCAAAAGTCCACTATTCCATTGACAAGTTCATCACGCTTTCTTGGCTTAGCTACATTCTGAAGGTATTGCTTCAAAGAAGACCACACATTCTCTATTGGGTTTAAATCAGGTGAAGAAGCTGGTGTTTTCATAACATTGTCAATCATATGATTATCAGTCATCCATGCCTTAGTTGATTTACTGCAATGTTTGCTGTCATTATCCTGAAATGTGATTTTTTTTTATAAATTAAATTTTGAAACTACAAATATGCTAAAATTCAATTAGAATACACTATTCACATTTTAGCTTACACATAATTGATAATTTGGTTGAGATAGGAGTATGTGTAACATAATATGGAATATACTTGTCCATAACCTTCAACAACTTCAACCATTTCATGAAAAAATAATACTTATATGATCTATTCACCTAGCATCCATCTTAATCTTAATAAGGTACGGGACACTGATGGTCAAATATTGCCCAAAATTTTCCCTGAAATTTAAAAGATATGGGCCACTGATGGTCATCAAATTTAAACAGCATTTTGTTCAAGGTTATGGTTGTCTTTCTAAAATTGTTTTTAATATCTCATCGCATACTCTTTGTGGATTTTTTTATTACATTGTGTCATAGATAAAGTTATTAGTTCAGTGTATATTCTTTTGTTTGTGTGAATACGTCTTTTGATTTAGTTAAACCATTTCAATTGATAATTTATAGTGTTGATTTATTTGATGTGCTGTTTCTCTATAATTTCAGGTAAGGGTGAAGGTTGGTACATGTACCTATTTAAAGATATAACCCACTGCATTTTTTTGCACATGTCCTAAGTCAGGAACCAGGTGCTCGGTGATTGTTGTTTAATGATGTTGTTTAAAAGTCATGAAAGTGTTTCTTCTTTCTCATTTTTATGGCTATCCTGTTAGGATGATTTAAACTAGTAATTTTTGGCGTCCTTTATAGCTTGCTGAGCCAATGTTCTATGTAGAAGACCGTACTTTGACCTATAATGGCTTACTTTTGAAAATTATGACTTAGATCATTGTACATGTTGTAGATTGTGTCTTACTGGTCACTCATAACACATCTTTTTAATCTTATATCTAATATAAAAGTAAACATTTGATAACAAAATTGATATGAAAAAATATCTGACAAATACAAAACAACAAGTATCAAGGGTAAGTTAGGGGGCTGGAACCCCCCCCTTTTTGGACAATCAATTTATTTGAATTTGGACATATGAATGGAACCCCCCTTATTCTGGTTTTTTTAAAGGCTGGATTCACCCCTAAATACATGTACAACAAAAATCCTGACATAAACAAATTGATTATGCTTATGATGGCATGTCATGTAATGTATCATTTCTGAGTGATGTCAAATTTTTCCTGTACAAAAGTATTTAACATGCTTAAATAAACTGTAAATTTTGTGACACATTTAAAAGTAGTTACCTGATATAATCTATATCCATCTGGAAATACACTATTAACAAATGGAAGAAAATTGTCTTTTAATATATGCTGGTAAATTACAGAATCCATAATACCATTAAATATACAAATGTGTGTGCGTCCTCTATAGCTGATTCCAGCCCAAACATGGACCTACAATAAAAATAAACAAAAATATAAAGATTAACAGCTTCACTTTAAAAACTAAAAAAATTGTAATTGAATAAAAATAAACAGAACATGTGTTTTAGATTAAGTCAGGGCTGGGAAATGCTCAGCTAGAATGCACAATTTTGCATCATTTTTATATATCTTCTTTGGACCTTCAGAGGCCCAAAAAACCATCGTAAATTTTTTGGACTCACTCTTATTGTCAAAAAAGGCTTTGTTAGGTTCCCACTTTAATACCTTCTATGTATGCAATAAATAAGGGTCTGGATGAGGGGTTCTGTTATTCTGTAAACATTTAATTTTTACCCCTTTTTTCTTTAATCTTCAAAAAATTAACCCCTTTTTTTCTCTAATCTTCAAAAAATTAGACCTGACATTTCTCTATTCTTCATTTTTTTGGCCCATTATTCTCTAATCTTCATTTTTTAAGGGCATTATTCTTTAATCATTTAACCCAATCCCAACCGTCATATATGCAGTTAGAATCGCTCGCAGAGGATGATGAAGAATTCTGATTAAATGTAAGATAATGCCTTGACCTGCCATACACATATTCTCTACATGTACAAATGTATTTATGAATAAAACAATAATATTAAAAATTGTGTGTTTATCAAACATAAATATATAATACAATGTAATAATTGTGAAAAAAAATAATCAGTCCCTTGTTTTTATGAAAATGAAAAATCATGCATCAGCAGTGCAGAAAATAAATAATCTGTTCTTCTACATGTAGTTCACAAAAATAAATAACCAATCCAAAACAATTTAAACAAATCCTCCTGGCCCCCACCAGAATATCAAATTGTCGACCCTTACTTAAAAATGAGTCTTTTCTTTTTAAATTACACCTGGGAGTTTCATGTTTATTTTTGTTTGTATAAAAGTCTCAGAACCCCCCAACTTTGGGGATCCTTGACTGAATTAAAGTATATACCCCTAATTCTTCATGATCTTGGCAGGATAGACCAGGATTTACAGGCTCAAGCAAGAAAATCAATCTCCTTCAGATAATTAAAGATAATTATATTTCTCTGTTATCACAGAAGCAAGTTTATTCATACCATCATGACCATTGTAAACTCGTACCACGTCATTATTGTCAAATATCAATTGCCTCCCTTTATTAACAGATTAAGGAATAACTACATGTAAGGTAAAAGGGGAGTGATAACATACATGTACCTGTAACTAGTCCAAATAATTATGACGTCTTGAAAGGCTATTATATTTTTTTTCTTTGACGCCTTACTTCGCGTCAAAGAAAAAAATATAATAGCCTTTCAAGACGTCATAATTATTTGGACTATAAACCTGTCATGCCTGTAACCAGAATAAAAAATAAATTCCAGATTTTTTTCTTTAATAGAAATCTATCTGAGAGACCACATCTAGTCGAAAATATGGTACAAGTCAATACATTATGAATGAAGATCAAACTGAACACAGCCAGTTCGCTTTCTTTCACGTTTCACATGGTCCGTTTGATCGGTTTCGTGTTGAAGTAATTATACTTCAGTTCAGTGAATTCCCATAAAATAAGTTTATTTATTTACTGTGGTGTGAGTTAGCGCTGGTACAAGTTTGTTTTTAGTGTTACGAGTTGACACATGGTTGACATTGGTACGAGTTTGCAATTGTACGAGGTAGTATAATGCATGATCACAGGGCAGTGGCGGATCCAGAGGGGGGGTTCCGGGTTTTTTTTTTGGCCGATCAATGCATTTGAATGGGGACATATAGTTGGAACCGCCCCCCCCTTTATTCTGGGTTGGGAACCCCCCTTTTTTAAAATGGCTGGATCCGCCCCTGCAGGGTTACCGGTTATAGTTTAACAAATCTCCTTATTTGATATTTTCAAATAAAGTATTATCAGTAGTGATAGACGTCAGAAATACATGTATATTATTTTTTACCTTATATGCATGTTTTGGTTTCTGTCTTCTGGATTCAATGTATTGCATGCCATCTGTTGGTTTGTAGAAATATATTTTCCAATCAGCACTCATTTCTACTGATGACTCATCAACGAATATCACATTAAGAAATGTCTCTCTAGTTCTTAGAGCCCATAGTGCGTAGTCCACCCGTTTTCGTCGGTTAACATGACTGATAAGTTGGCAATATTTGCATCTCTGAGTTCTCCATCCAAGTGAACGTCTAATTTGACACACGTAACTTTTTGAAATGTTAATTTTAAAATGAAACAACAGCTTTTGACGAATAGCTGTCGAGTTCATTTCACTATTTTCTTTCAACCAAAAGGCTATTAAACGTCTGTGCACCGGTCTTATTTTTAATCGGTTATCTACCTTGCGACTTTTGTCATGGATGCTTCCAGTTTCCGTAAATTTCTTTATAAACTTCCAAACTGACACCCGGCTTGTTTTCACACCATGACATTTCTCAAGAGCACGCTTAATTCTAAGACAGGATAAACCTTGAGCCTTGTATTGAAGCATTTGATGTCTTACGTTAAGTGAAAGCCTCATCTTGTTTGACAACGTACCTTCACAATGAAGAGTGGAATCAATTTGGTTTTATCAATACAACCAATCACCGAAAAGTACGATAAACGAAACGCTACACCATATACGATAAACGAAACGCTACACCATATACGATAAACGAAACGCTACACCATATACGATAAACGAAACGCTACACCATATACGCTGAACGATACCATATACCATACGCTAAACGGTGGTTAAACGGTACTATATACCATACGCTAAACGAATGATGTACGGACGACTACCGAACGTTGTACGAACGCTAAACGAACGCTGTACGCTCGTTACCCGAATGCTATATGAACGATGACCGTACGATATACGTACGATTCCCGGACTAAAAAAAGTGTTAACTTTTACGTTACAGGGACTGTAACAGCGCTATAATTTCAAGGTAAAACATTTGTGTAAACATGAAGGGACAACTGAAACTCACTGCATTTCAAATATTATTCGAGCGTCAAGGACAAGTATTTTGTCGCAGAAACACTCACACATTTAAGCCGGGTTTATATGATGAGTATATACACAACAGCTTTAAGCACCAGTTTGGGTATTTTTTTTGTATATATCGATTACACTGCGTTTGCCTATTGGTGGATCTGTTACTTGTTGCTTGATTGTTTATAGACTAAAATAGAATTAGATTCACTGCCACCATTTGTATTGTTAAATATAGAAGCATTCCAAACTTTAAAACAAAACTTAAACAAATTCTTTGGGTCGAAATATGTTCACAGTCGAGGATCACAATTGGTCAACATGCAACTTATAAGTTGTTTTTGAGATAAGTATTATGTTGGCCAATTTTAATCAACTTAAACCATGTATTTGTAAATAGAAATAAGATGGTAACAATTTTATTTATCAAAAGAAAGGAGCCACCTACATGACCTAAAAACTTTCATTTGTCTAACGTGCTGACGTAAAGTTACAATAAATTCACACCTAGACTATGACACGTCACGTGGTCGGGCTGATACAAAGTTAGCAGCCTTTGTATAGAATATGCTAAAAATACAAATTCATGTCTTATTTCATATTGGACCAGGTATTATCCTTCGATTTATAGCTGAAGTCGACTAACGTTTCATATTAATATTCAAGTCTCATGTCGAAATGATATCAGAGTTGATATGGAAAACGCCATGAATTAATCTGTGTACATGCCAATAATACAATTTTAGCAGTTTTTATTTCAATTTTTTTTAAAATGATGTGTTATTTCCATTAAAATTTACGTTTCATTGATTACAATTTCATGCAAGGTAACCTAATCAATTTCTTTATATAGAAAGTTAACGATTCTCCAAAGCGCTAACAAATGAACACCAAGTCGTAACATTATTGTGTATTGAAATCTTTCTTTTGGGCGGTTTGAAATTTGAACACATTCGTGTTATTTGTTTACAAGAATGAAGCATAAGCAAAGACAAGATTTTATCATTTTAATCTTTCTTAAATTTTGTATCTGAGTACAAATCATTATCATATATCGTGTAGATAGTGTTTCATGATATTTACAACTATTGACTGTTTTGCAATTAAGTTTTGAAAATCTCCCATTTATTCCTAAAATTGAGACTAGTTGAATTTATATTTTGTATGGCATGTCACCAGGGACGACGTTAGTTATTTGTTTACGTATACAATAATGAAAGGAGGTGACATCTTTTAAGTCCTAGAATTGAACTGCAAATAGTTTACGTCAATTTTAATAAAACTATGTACTCTTATGGCGTTTTATATGAAGTGTTAAGTTATATGTTTTCCAAATAATGTTTATCTTATTTTCACATTGTAGGCGTTCTACAACAAAACTTAGGGGCCTCCATGTCTGATTCGAAAACGTTATTAGTAATTTAAAAGATCAAATTTCCACAGTGCACTTTTAGTTTCGTTACTGTTGTGCGAGTTGCATATTTCATAGGACTTGTTTCATTACTTGTAGGTTATGATTTAATGATCACTTGGCCCGGGAGCCAGCTAAAGATATTGCCATCACTAGACGTTCGTCGTTGTCTTATATAATGTACACTCTGTAAATCATATCGTCTGTACCAAAAGTAGGACATAAGGTAACATTCCAGAAATTTTAAAACGGTTTAGACAGAAATAATATACCATTCAAACACATATCATCTCAGAATATAAGGATCTCATTATTCATTTTAACCGAAACTTGTCAGACGACTCTTTATTGGAGTTATTTCCTCTATTTTGTTGTGTGGGTGTTCTCATTCTAGCCTATAACAGTATAACCTTTGTAGCCTTGTAACAAGAATAAACTGTGCATTCAAGATTAGGTAGCATTTATTAATCAGCATATTTGATGATTGAAAATGGCTACTTGATTTGTATATTCATCAATCGTTTTAACAATTATTTGTGGTCATTCATGAAAAAAAATTATAGGCAAAATAGATTATGCAGAAAAGTCAAATTACTAAAAGTTATTAATCATATTTTGTGTATGTTTCCTGGTGTACGTTTTTTTTCATTTACAGATATATAAATGCTAGTTTCACCTAAAAACATTTTATATGCTTTTCATAGGTCTGGAACACCAATCGTCAGTACTTGTCGAAAACGTTGTGCAGCCTAATTGATTCCTCGTTATTTTGAGAAATGAGTTTAATATTGCGTAATAAAGCTGTCAAATTTATTCACAACCTTTATCTATCGACCCTTATTATAGACTCGGAACGTTATTTTTTAGACACTTGTCCATTGATGATGAGTATATTATCTTCCATTCGCATTTCGTTGTCGTTATTTTCATTGTTTTGTTTGTGAATGATTCGCATATATTCAACATCTCCTTTTATTCATATTTGATTGTTTTTGTTTACAAAATAAAATAATTCACCTTATGCTTTTGCTTCTATTGGTGAACATGCGTATACATAACTTTTAACTATTAAACAAATTCAGCATTGCATTTAATGCAATTGATTGAAATAAAACAAACGTTTACACCAAAACTAACAAATATATCTGATCAATAAAACAATCATTCTTTGAAAACACACTTACTCGGATTCAAACAAAACGCCAATGTTTTAGTTGTCAAAATATTTATCAGGATTTGAGGATGTATGTTTCAACACAACATCAGCATGCCCACGGTACAGCCTGTACTCGTTTTCCTGTCGACTTTCTCTTTTGTGCATATGAGACCTGAAACATAAATTTCTTGAGATAATGAATATTATCCGTTAGCTAAAGCTATATATAGAAATGATGTCCTTTCACTTTATATTTACATTTTGGTGACGATGTTGAACAAACCTATTCTATAAACTTTAGATAATGAATACAACACATATTATTACGTCTGTCTCAACACATATTCTTACGTCTGTTTCATATGTTGATTACATCCAGAAATTTTAAACGTGGTTCAACTGACAACAAAACTCATCGAAAAAGAGACTCAAATCATGTTTTCAATGCTCTCCAACTTTGTACTTGTTTGTTTGGCTTTATAATTATTTTGATATGAGCGTCACTGATGAGTCTTATGTAGACGAAAAGCGCGTTTGGCGTACAAAATTATTATCCTGGTACCTTTGATAACTATTTACACCACTAGGTCGATGCCACTGCTGGTGAACGTTTCGTCACCAAGGGTATCACCAGCCCAGTAGTCAACACTTCGGTGTTGACATAAATATAAATAATGTGGTCATTTGTATAAATTTCCTGTTTACCAAACTTTGGATTTTTCGAAAAACTAAGAATTTCTTATCCCAGGCATATATTACCTTAGCCGTATTTGGCACAACTTTTTGGAATTTTGGATCCTTAATGCTCGTCAACTTTGTATTTGTTTGGCTTTATAAATATTTTGATAAGAGCGTCACTGATGAGTCTTATGTAGACGGAACGCGCGTTTGGCGTACAAAATTATAATCCTGGAACCTTTGATAATTATTTACACCACTGGGTCGATGCCACTGCTGGTGGACGTTTCGTCCCCGAGGGTATCACCAACCCAGTAGTCAACACTTCGGTGTTGACATGAAAATCAATAATGTGGTCATTTTTATAAATTTCCTGTTTACCAAACTTGGAATTTTTCGAAAAACTAAGGATTTTCTTATCCCAGGCATATATTACCTTAGCCGTATTTGGCACAACTTTTTGGAAATCTGGATCCTCAAAGCTCTTCAACTTTGTACTTGTTTGGCTTTATAAATATTTTGATATGAGCGTCACTGATGAGTCTTATGTAGACGAAACGCGCGTCTGGCGTACAAAATTATAATCCTTGTACCTTTGATAACTATTTACTCAGATCTTTCGATTACCATCTATCAAGATTCCAACTTTAACTGCATATGTAGTATATCAAGATGATAATGAAGCTTAGAGCTTGCGATTCCTTTCATTATTTCATAAATGTGCTTACAAAAAAAGCTGTTGAGCATGATGAAGTCATCCTTTCGATATCTTTACGGACGCCTTTACATAATTTAATACTTTTTAACAACTTTTTTTAGGATATGAATATTATCTTTTTTTAAAGTTCTTATGTACCATCAATATATGGTGGTGACATACATATATTTCATTTATAATCACATGTGTCATTGTCTTTTGATAGAAGATTAAATGATTCGATAGAAGAAAACGACAATTATCAATTGATCTCGAAGGCCCAAAGTAGAACACGATTTATTCATTTATTGAAATTTATCCGGATAATTCAAAACACAATTTCAATTAGTAAACATAAATCAAATACCAGAACTCTTTTGATACGATCAAATTATAGATGTACTCCGTCCGTGTACATTTACGCCAAACATTTTTCATTTTAAAATGAAAAATAAATTTTCAAATTTCTCTGCAAATCTTAAAGGTAGTTTGTTTGAAAAATGTAACAAAAACCTATAGAAATCACTTTCGAAAAACCATTTTCTCTAGGAGATTTGAAATTTGTTATTTTCATGAAATTATATTTTTGATTTAACGAAGATATTGAAACAAATAACAATAACTTTCTTTTAAAAATGATTTTATTTTGTCAAAAGTTTAAAATTATTAAAACATTTGTATGTGCTTGCTTTAGAAAACAAAACATATTTCAATCTCATTTTTAAAAGCAAATATTGAAAATACTGACCTTTAGCATTTTTCAATTTAGTTTACAATATTGACAAATGGAAAATGATCTAACGTGGAGCATTTTTCAATTTGACTTACAATATTGAAAAATGAAAAATGCTCAAGCGTGGAGCATTTTTCAATTTGTCTTCAAATATTGAAAAATGAAAAATGCTCCAACGTGGTGCATTTTTCAATTTGACGTTTAATATTGAAAAATGAAAAATGCTCCAATTTTTCAATTTTCATTTTACTGTGCAATATTCAAATTTGAAAAATGTTCATTATTTAAATGTCTAATAATGGTAACGAAATGTAATTTGTTTCAATGCAGGCGTTTTAAATGTTTAAATTGTTGTCCCTTTTTATTAAATGTTTTACTATTTCCGTTTTTTTTTTGTCTTGTTTTAAGCGCAATATGACTTGAAGATCTTTTAAGGTGTGTTTGTGTGTGTGTGTGTGAACTATGTGTGGTATCAACAAATTCCGAACAAGAATGGTACACTGGCAAGTACGATAATGACCACAAATAATCATTCTTTCTTTTTATCTATAAACAATGTATATAGCTGTCTTTGTAGCTACGTGTTTATATCTATCTTTCGATCTATCAATCTGTCATTCATTGTATATATCTTGCTATCTGTCTATCTATCTGACTTTTGTTTTTCTTTGTCTTTTCTTTCCGTAAGTCGTTTTTGTTCTGAAAATGGAATTACTAGGCGATGCGGAGTAGACGAAGTTGCATTGGACCATATCGTGGCTGAATTAAACATGTTAGAAAAGAAGAGAAAATATTAGAATATTAGATATTGTCCATGTCAGTTTCTGTACATGCTCAAGGAGCAGGGTTCGCGATTCGAAAGGGATGGGGAGGGATGGGTGTAGATGTTAAATTATTCTGATCACTGTGCTATTATATGTTTTCAATTTTGTATTTTCTACATTGTACAGATTTTCCTAATTTTGAATCTGTTTAATACAAACTTGTTTTTCCCAAGCTTGTGATATTCACAATTTCATTCGCAGAATTTCAAATAAGCAATCATCTTATAAAAGAAAATATGAAATTAACTTGCATGCATGTATGTGTGGTAAATGTATATTTCGAAGAATGAAAGACTTCTTATATTTGCTTTTATCGAAAACAAAATGTAGCAAAGAATATATAATAATTATGTGAATAGTATTTCAACAAACATGAAACAGTTCCCCCGAGGTTCTGTATTATGTACATTCTATTATCATGTCTTTAATATGATTTTACATCTTCAATATGTGAAAGCAAAACGAGTATTATAGGACAAATATGTCGACACAAAAAAGGGGTCTCAGTCAGTGACAATCTTCTTTTAAAATACAAAAAGGAAAAAATAACAGATCGACACAGATCGACACAAATGGTCGAATTTCAAACCGTATGCATCATGTACATGGAACAAATACTAGTAGTTACATTTATCAAGCAAAGGAATCAACGTGTGTGAAGCTAGAGTTGGTAAAGCATTAGCGATAGTTAACCCTCGCTACCATCATTTACGACAGCAGCAGTGGTTGATCCAGAACTTTTCATAAGGGGTGGCACTGACTGACCTTAAGGGGGTCCAGTCATGCTTTGGCGATTTCTTATATAATCAACCAAATTTTCCCCACAAAAGGGTGGGGGAACTAACGGAAATACATAGTGTTTCAACTTCTGCAATGATGACAGCGTATAATGCACATGGTCGACGCTTCCACAAAGCCAAAGTAAGGGACAACATCAAAAGTTCAATGTAGGATAATAAAAAAAAACTTAATTTACATATTTTTTTCACTGATTCCTTATTCGTAACTTAATTTGTGAAATATTGATTGTAAAAAACGGACATAATATATGTAAAATCGATTTTGGATAAACAAAACTCGCAGCAATTTCACACCCCTCCCCCTCTATCAGAAACATCGAGCACGCTTGTATCTGTACTATATGTTTAGCATTTTTTATAACTTGTTTCTTTGTTTGTATACGCCCGTCTAAAACGGGACATATTATGGTATACCGTTGTCCGTCCGTCGTCCACACTTCGGACAATTAATAAAAAACGCTTCCACCAACTTTTATGGAACTTTATCGAATTGTTTAAATCTATTGACGTAAGCTCCCTTTCGATTTTTATAAAATTCAAATTTTTCGTTTCCATGTTATGAATTTTTTTTCCTTAAAAAGGGGGGAGTTTTCCAGTTTTCGGAGACTAATTCTAAAATGCTTCCATCAACTTAATGACACTTTGGTGAATTGTTTAAATCTATTGACGTATGCTCTGATTTTTAAAAATTTCAGATTTTACGTTTCCGTGTCATGAATTTTTATGCTTAAAAAAGGGGGGATTTTCCAGTTTTCGGACAATCACTCATAAAAACTTAAACAAAATTTTATGACAGTTTAGTGAACTGTTTAAATCTGTTGACTTAAGCTACCTTTCAATTTTTTTTTGAATTTCAGATTTTACTTTTTTTTTGTTATGAATTTTTATATTGAAAAAAGGGGATTTTTTCCAGTTTGTTGGACAATAACTCAAACACGCTTTTACCAACTTTTATGAAACATTTACATTTTTGGAGTTATGTTATGGAGTTTTTATTCTTAAAAAAACAGTGAGGCTTTTTTCCAGTTTTTCGGATAATAAATCACAAATGCTTTCAGCATTAAATGATTAGACTATGGTGACTAGTTAATAATCTAATAATTAAACTAAGTACCCTTTTGATTTTTATATAATTTCTGATTTGATGTTGTACAGTTTTGGGGATTTTTTCTTCTGACAAAATGTCGGAAACGGTCAAGGAAATTTTGCATGACGAAATTGAAGAAATGGTGATAGACACAAAAGAGAGTACTGACAGTATAACATGGAAAGACGGAACAAGAATTGTGAAGCTTTTAAGTCTGGCACTGAATAACTGCAGACGCTGCACGGCCCAGCGGAATCTGCTCAGCGTAGAGAAAGAAATATTTCAAGGAATTGGGATCTATCTTACTATTCGTTGCTTAAACTGTAACATGCTGAAAAACAAAATTCGGAACAAAACGACCTGCAATAGCTAATTATGAGTATTGGTAGCTGCTTAACGTACAGCGGCAAATATTTTTTATAAACTTAAAGAAATGAGAAAACGTATGAACCCGTAATTAATGAGAAAAATTTAACAAAATCTATGGCGCGTAGGGTAGCCGAATCTGGTCTGGTGTTGAAATCCATACACAAAAGTCATTACTACGGCGTGTTGTACAGCTGTGCAATATTTTTCATGACGAGAACAGTTATTTTCATTTATTGATAATGAATTCGAAGTAAATAATACTATCTTGAATTCTTTTCTTGTTTAGCATTTGGCAGCCTCCAAATTTTACGGAGAATTGTCATTGTAAGGCCAAATTTAACATACTATCAATGAAATAACAAAACCGACTGCATGTGCGAGACCCTCATTGGTTGACAAGGTCGTATAACACCTCTATTCGTAAATAGAATGATAAGTAAAGAGAGTGTCTCATCCTATTCTGGACTTAAAATTGGTACATAAAAAAGCCGATTTTAATTGATATTTTAAAAACATATAATATTGTATGTGTATGAAGAAAAACTGTCAATAAAAATTTGTTAAAAAGATTTCAAAAAATATATTGGTGTCGTTTTTGGTTTGAATTTAAGCAAAATATTACCAATAGATGCAGCATTGTCACACGTTAGTTTGTTTAATTGGTTGTACATGTATTCTTTTTGTATATGAAACTGGATGTAATAGACCAAAACAAGAAAACGCCTTGTACATGTATTCTTATTTGTATAAGCATGTCCCTATTGTACATTTTTTACTTCAATGTATTGAGGGATAAACATTGAAGTATCGGCAAATGTACACTAACTGCAGACAGACAGATCAGAAAGTGTACACACGTTAAAACTCGTCGTATAGTTAGACGATCAGACAGACGAACAAAGTGTTTTCAATATAGCTCTTCTTCTAGACAAACAAGTATGCAGATATTCATACGTATACGCCGTAAAAAAATGTTATGTAGCTTATCTATAATTGATAAAGACATCGTTCAATATCATTCTCTTATACCGGCTGCAGTACTTCCTTTGAAATATTATATTACAACTTCATTTTCGGTCGATTGATGCAATAATGGCATGAGTTAAATTGCACAAAACAGCTCTTATTATAAAACAAGAAGTACTGCTCATAATTTAAATTTGAAAGATAATTATCTTTTGAGTGTAAAAAAAAATAAAATCAAAGTACGTCGGGACCTTTTAAAGTTGACGATACGGTATCGGTTTTGTCATTGTTGACGGTTATATGGTATGATCGCCTCACTTAATTTATAGTTGGTTCACATTTTGTCATGTCAATAATGTTGTCTATCATCCTACAGTACATCAGGCAATTTAGAACTAATGTCGGACGGAGATGCACCTTTATACTTCTAGCAGATCTACATCTGACAAAGCAATCTGCTAGAATCCTTCATTTATATTAAGTATCAACGCTTTGAAAAACACCTGCATAAACTTGACTGCGAACTCGTGTACGGCGGGAATGATTACACGACGTTGTTGCGATTAAAACTTAATTTAACGTAATTTAGCGCCATTCTGACAGACGTCGTAAAAAATAAAGATGTATGGCTTTTATTGAAAAAACAAGCACATGGACCCCAATTGTTTTCTTTTGCAATCAATCAAGTACTGTTTCAAGAACACTCCACCAAAATTTCAGGAAAAAAACAAGGATCAAATTTTTTCTGCACTTCCGAAAAGACGCAACAGTATGGTCAATTTTTTATTTCGGATATAGCAATCTAAATCCGGAACATGATGATTTGGTTTAACCTCAAACTTGTTTCAGTATGTTGATGTCATGGATCAAGGGAATATTTTACAAAAACCCGGTTAAGTTATGACTTTTCGTTCAAAAGTATTGTTACTTTCTTTAAAAGTCATAATTTATTAAATTTCAGGGATTTTCTTCCAAATATGCAAATTTCGAACCAAATTATCTCTAAAAGTAGGTCATGAAGGTACTTTTTTCTTTGCATATTTAAAAAGAAAACATTGAAATTGACCTTCTATCAAAATTTTAAGAAAAAATCAACGAGGGATCTCTACTGTATCGTATGCCCTTAAAGCATAAAGACAAGAGGAGTACCATGCGCTTACAGCGGAGCTCTTTATTTATTTATTTGAAAAGTCTTTTCAAAAGAGGGACGAAAGATACCAAAGGGACAGTAAAACTCATAAATCTAAAATAAACTGACAACGCCATGGCTAAAAATGAAGAAAACAAACAAACAAACAATAGTACACATGGCACAACATAGAAAACTAAAGAATAAACAGCACGAACCCCACCAAAAACTGGGGTTATTCTCAGGTGCTTCGAAAGGTAAGCAGATCCTACTTCACATGTGGCTACCGTCGTGTTGCCAATGTGATAAATCCGGTAAATAGTCTAATTCGGTAGGTCACATTCATGAAAGGGAAGGGGATTGTAGTTACGACGTAAGGAACATATCTGATATCATTTGTGAAACGATTCAACTGTTTTTATAATATGCTTTTTATCACTATTCAAAGTTAAGGGGATGGTTGTGCACATAAAACGAGTTTAATCACTAAGAGTCCTATATATGCGCCGTAAAACTAATTTTTCTCGAATGAATTGAATTGTTTTTAAATTTTTCTTTTTGGATTCTCTTATAGATTGTTGTGCGGTTATGGTTTTCATCAATGTTGAAGACTGTACTATGAATTATACTTGTTCACTTCATCATCATTTAATGTCTGGTGGAAAAAATTGTTTCTCTCGCAATCATACCACATCTTTTTTTTTTGTGAAATTATGAATAAAACAAAGTTTATCACTAGTATTCGTCAGTTTAGTTACAGAGCATCCCATTCACGAATTGAGTAAATGAATACATGGAGAGCGCAGCGTTATTTATTTTCATGTGCCATACATGCTATACATGTATGAATTTTTATAAATGTACATGTATCAATTGGTGATGTTTTTTGTACTTGCTACCTGGGAAACTAAAAAACTAAAAACTGGGAAAAAATAAGATAGCACAGTTTCTTCGGTATTGATTATGTTTATTGATTACGTTACGACCAATAACAATAATAACAACAGTTGAAATTACTGAACAATAAGTGATATATTCACGATTATTAAAAAATGTATTCTGACACGATGAAAGCAGGAAACGTACGCTATCAACAATTCAAGACAAGAACCAGTTGCTCATTTTGATCAGTAGGAAAGGTAGAGAAACAAGGAGCATGTTTTATGCCCAAGTCACACTAGACCACTATTGCACCACGCTCACCGCGATCTAAAAGGTGAGGTCCCGGTACGAGCAGGATGAAAGTTTGGATTTTCATTGTTTTCACGATGCTACGACGATCCCGCTACGGGTCACGTTCTCGTCACGCCTATTCTGAGTCTTCAATACGATAATCACGATTTATTACGCTAATCACGTTTTCATAACGACAATACATGCACGATTTATTCGATTGCAACACGATCTTAACACACCTTTTCTGCGATTATAGACCGCTCTTACATCGACCGGTCTAAGTCCTTTCCAATTTCAAAACGTAATCTGACCACGCTCTCGTCATTATCATCAACATCATATTGCATATACATACTGTTTATAAATACTGTTCCCTTTAATTCTTCTAATTGTCATTTAAAATACGTAGAATTCTCGCAAACAACACAGACATACCACCAAAATATACCAGAACTAGTGGGTGTGATGGTAGAGATAGAGGTAGAATCAGAGGAGCCTCTGATACGAATTCTGATCCAGTAGACATATATGCATGTCAGATCAACCAATCCAACCTGAGTCACAACGCGATGCTGATCCATCGAGATCAAATGACGATATTTTATTGAACAATAGAGGAAATGATATAGATGTGTCAAGCATGGTTGTGCTTATCAAACCTTGACCAACGTTAAGTTTTTGATATTTGGTCTTTTTTTCTAACACTACATGTATATGCAATATGTAATCTTTGTTTGGTGTATGGAAATATTTAATGATGTGCATGTCAGTCTGGCAGGTTTTATTTGGCCTTGACCTCATTTTCACTGTTCATTGCACAGTATTCAGTTTTGTTCTGATTTTCTATAAGAAATAGGTTAACTTTACTTGCTGTATGGAATTGTAAGTTGTACACTTCTGTCTGCCATGGTTCAGATCCTTGACCTTAGTTTCGTGGTTCATGTGTTTAGCTTTCTCGGTTAAGTCTGTTTCTTAGAAACTATTAGCATGGGTCATTTATACTTAGTGATTTATTGTAAGGTGTACATGTATTTCTTGTTTTGTTTATATGACCTTGTCCTAATTTTCTTTGACCATGTTAAGTTTATGTGATAGTTGTAGTAAAGCTTTATATTTAGGACTATCAACATAGAGGGTGGGCAGGACCCTTTTCAGGACGTCAGGATCGGGTGGTTTTAAGCTTGTGATTTCTGGATTAACCCTTTCGGGTCCCGGGATTTTTTTTTTTCATTCAGGACCTCGGGATTTCATGTTTTTAAGTCCAGGATTTTGGATCAACATAATATCAATGATTAGTAAAGAAGGCGAGACATTTCAGCGTGTGCACTCTTTTCGTAATTTGAGAAATTTTAAATAATTTGAACATTTATCGAAATTGCCTCTTTGTTGATACTGTTATATTTTTTGTAGCTCGTCCGTTCCCCTTTTATATTCGTTATGTAAACAGAAAGTCACAACTGTTTTGTTTTTTACAGGGATCACGAAACTTTTATCCTGATCCATATCAGGCTGATAATTCTGAGCATACAATCAATCTTGATCAAAATGAATTTTGCAAGTAGCCCCAGAAGTGGGATATAGAGAGGGGGTGCTATTGAGGTTACAAAAAGGGATGGTCGGATACAGGATTATTAGAATGTGGGTAATGAAATCAAGGGGACACCAAAGGTTGGATCTGGAGAACAAACAAAAAAGATGAATTTAGGAAAAGGCGCACACCGAGTTATTCCAACCTCATTCACGTGAATGAAATGAAATCCCATCTGTAATGTCAGAATAAGATTTTAGTGTTGTATACTTTTTTTTAGGGGGAGGACGGGCGGGCATCATAGGAAGATCTCCCATCTCTGACTCAAAATATGGATATTTTTATGTCAAGGGTTTTATGATTCTCCCTGACAGCTTCAGACATAATAATTTTGTATCTTCTATTTTTTTAAATAGACAATCCAATTGAGAAATAATGGAAATGGGGAATGTGTCAAAGAGATAATAACCCGACCATATATATAGAACAGACAACAGCAGAAGGTCACCAATAGGTCTTTAATGCAGCGAGAAACTGCCGAACCCAGAGGCGTCCTTCAGCTTGCCCCTAAACAAATATATATATATATACATGTACTAGTTCAGTGATAATGGACGCCATACTAAACAAATTAAAAACTAAAAACCTAATTTAAAAATAATACTAGACTAACAGAGGCCAGAGGCTCCTGACTTGGAACAGGCGCAAAATAAGTGGGGTTAGACATGATATTTCAACCCTCCCCTGATACCTCTGACCAATGTAGAAAAGTAAACGCATAACCATACACCCAGTAAAATTCTGTTCAAAAGAAGTCCGAGTCCGAAGTCAGAAGAGGTAACAAAAGAAAATAAACAAAATGATAATAACACATAAATAACAACAGACTACTAGAAGTTACTGACATGTCTGTTTAACAGGTTTTTTTTTTTTTATCTTCTATAATGTTCCTTGTTGTCGTTAGTTGATGTGATTCATAAGTGTTTCTCGTTCTGTATATAGATTATATCGTTGTTTTTCCCGCTTGAATCGTTTCACACTAGTCATTTTGGGAACAATTTATAGCTTATTGTTTTATGTGAACCATGACTCTGTGTTGAAGACCGTACTTTGACCTATAATGGTTTTTATTTTAAATATTGTGACTTAGAAGGCAAACTGTCTCATTGGCACTCATACCATATCTTCTTATATCTAGAGAAATGTAAACTAGCTTCACATTTGAAGTTAATTTTTAGCTAAAATGCCACCGCACATTCATTCCAAATAAAAGAAAATCTGTCTCAAAATGAACAAACTTTAAGTAATCAGCAATATCAGTCTTGACAACATTAAACATATTTTGACTGTACATTGACACAAAATGTACCAAATAAACCACACTATAAAAATAAAAGACCACAGGAACAATTATACACCTACATTTTCAAAACTTGTCTCCTAAAGACAGTCGTATCTAATTCCACCGAGCACTGACTCAAATGTCTGTTTCATTCCTGATTAGTTTTCCCAAAATAATGTATTTCAGTTAAAAACAGAAAAATCGCTGTAAAATTCAACATCAACCTCGCGGGACCAACATTTAACATTAGTAATTCTGATTGAGATTCGGAGATGTAAACCACAGCTTGTTCTAGTTGTAAACAGAGACGACGGATGCCAAATGTTAAAGCACTATTGGTATTAAAATAGCTAAGTAATACTACCCCCCCCCCAAAAAAAAACAAAAAAAAAACAGTGAACAAATTATTTAATTCATGTTATCTAGTTAAGAAAGAGAGCATTCAATGACTTCCAAAATGAGCTGTATTTAGAAGGAAAATGGCATATTAATCAACCTTATACAGAGAGACTGGGAACAGAACAGCTTTCCTAGGTGTTGTTTTCATCTTTATATTTTCTAGGTTGTCAACGAGGGTATCACCAAATCCGTAGCAATTGCATGAAAGTACGAAATCTTATTTTACAATATTTTTCATTTACTATTTATTGATGAATAGCTCTCAGCTTTGGTGAAGCTATTCTGTCGTTGAGGGTTTTATAGGGCATATTGTAATTGCTTTCCGCTATGCTAAATCCTGTAATGGCAATAACCGAACCGTGTTGTTACGAGCAGGGTTATATATGCCTTGATCTATGCGTGTCCGTATTGCTCAGATGTTATCTTAAATGTATATTAACTTTTTAAAGAAGTTTACAAATGTTTTGCAACGGTGCAAATACTAAACTTTGGAGTAAAAATAAATATCTCTATCAATGAATTAAACAAACCAATATCCATTTGATTTAACAGATATAACGAGAATATGTAGTTAACCTGAATGTGAATAACAAAATAGGGAAATATAAAGTTAAGGGTTTTAAGCAAGGGAAATAACACTAATTTTTTGCATAATAATCCTGTGCCACATCACAAAATTTTGCTGGTGCGTTGTTGTTCTATCTTTTCGGGGTAAGGTAAAAACTGTGTATACACGGGTTCACACATACACATATGTGTATTATATTTAAAGCATAAAAACAAAACTTTGATTAAACAAATTGAAAAAATCCTCAACACAAAAAAAAACATTATCATTTTTGAGAAAAAAAAAATTAAAGATGAAAATTCAACATTTTTCATTTTTCAATATTTCAAAGCAAATTGAAAAATGCTCCACATTGGAGCATTTTTCATTTTTCAATTTTTAAAGCCAAATTGAAATATGCTCCACGTTGGAGCATTTTTCCTTTTTTGATTTTTGAAGGCAAATTGAAAAATGCTCCACGTTGGAGCATTTTTCATTTTTCAATTTTTAAAGGCAAATTGAAAAATGCTCCACGTTTTAGCATTTTTCATTTTTCAATATTTTATGGCAAATTGAAAAATGCTTAAGGTTAGCAATTTCAATATTTTGTCCTCAAGAAGGAGATTGAAATTTTTTTTCTTTTCTAAAACAATCAAATTCAAATGTTTTAATTAATTCAAACTGTTGATAAGATGAAATCTTTTTAAGACAAACTTATCATTACTTTTAATATTATCCTCGTGAAATTAAATAATGTAATGTCATGAAAATTACAAATTTTAATTCTCATAACAAAAATGATTTTTCAGAAGTGACTTCAACAGATGTTTGTTACATTTATCAAACCAATTAATTTTAAAATTTGTAGGGTATTTTCAAAATCTATTTGTTCAGCTTAAAATGAAAAATGTTTGGCGTAAATATACACGGTCTGTACTCTACACTAATGTTTTAGAGTACTTCTAATGGCAAACTAATGTTTTCAATTATACAATCATTTTTGATAATGATTCAAAACGTTATATTTTTTGAGCAGATGATGTAATGCAAGATATTTTATTTCGTATAATTTTAAAACCTGTATTCTCTTCTTATATTTACAGACGAAGTACCTCTTTTCGATAAATACTAAGTTCAGTTCAATATAAAATGGAAAATGAAAAATGGAAATGGGGAATGTGTCAACGAGACAATAGCAGAAAACAGCCGAATGCCACTAAGGGCTCTTCAATGCAGAGAAAAAATCCGCGCCCGGAATTAAGTTAAGTGTTTAGTTAATCTGATTGCAAACGATTTCTATGTATAAACTCCTTCATGATGTTCATTGAAATCGAAATTGTTTAGCTATGAGAGAATCTCAGAACCTGTATATTCTATTGAGGGATTTTGACGGTAATGTCTTGAACTTTCAATGTTTTTAATATCTACATTTTTAATTGCTACATTTCTAAAGAGATGTCGTTAACTAACACTTCGAAAGAGAGTTAATTCGCATATTCAACGTCAACTATAATTTTTAAATGAATAGTTATCAAAAGTACCAGGATTATAATTTAGTACGACAGACGAGCGATTCATCTACATAAGACTCATCGGTGACGCTCATATCAAAATATGTATAAAGCCAAACAAGTGCAAAGTTGAAGAGCATTGAGGAACCAAAATTCCAAAAAGTTGTGCCAAATACGGTTTAGCATAAAGCGTAATTGATTCATGTTGTCAGTATATAGCTTTCATAAAATACAACTCCAACAATTAAAACAAATTGACGATATAAGATATTTACAGAACGTGACCAACCTTTTTTTTTATTCGAATCAACCATAACAATCCTTAATAAGAACACAATTACCATAAACAGAATATTCCTTCATATTCAATTTATGTTGTATAGTAACACAAATATAGTGAACAAAGAGGGCAGTGAAAAAGCTGTCTTTTTTAAAATATATTCTACAGAGTACATGGACGTGGAAGTTGATGAATCAAAATACACAAAAAGTGTTTGAAATCAAAGACGTGTTTTTGTATTTTTTTGTAGCGTTATATGTGGAAAAATGAGAATCAAACTCAACTTTAAAAAAAGAAAGGCAAATAGTTCCAAAGAGATAATCATCTGCATAAGTTGAAAAGAAAGAGGGGCGAAAGATACCAGAAGGTACAGTCAAACTTTTAAATCGAAATAAACTGACTGACTAATACATAAAATGACAAACAGACAAATAATAGTACAAAAGACACAACATAGAAAACTAAAGTTTAAGCAATATAAACCCCACCAAAAAACTGGGGGTGATTTCAGGTGCGCAGGAATGTTAAGCAAATCCTGCTCCACATGTGATACCCGTGTTGTTTCTTATGTTATTATACACCCGTTAAATAGTCCAATTGAAAAAAAATAACTGACAACGTCACACTCTTTTAGCACTTTATCAAATGAGGTATATACATACACCCCAAAGCCTTAACAAATTAAACAACAATATTCATACCTGACTACATAAGACCCTAACATAAATACAATGATCAATTTGCTGTAATGCTCCTTTGTGTATATATGCAATTTGACACATTATTTTGATTATTTGAAAAACATCAGTGACATAAAACACAGTCTTTTAAATACATAACACAATATTGGGATACCCTGACTTTAACAAAACTCTTTGACTCTCTAACGTAATGATTAAATTGAATGAAACTGTGTCACGAAAGTCATTGAATCTCTGAGGGTCCATTAATTATTATTTTATTCCATTTACACAAATGAAGTTGTTTCGATCTGATATCTACAGTAACTTACAATATGCACTGGGAAATACATTTTCATCTATAAATAACTTTCGATTAATAATGCATCTAATTACTTCATCAACAAGTGAAGTCCGTATATAGATCATTTGTATATATTGCGATTTCTATATTTTGATAGTTGTATCTATATATGTAGATATCTTATTAATGTACTGTAGATTAGACTGAGTGTGTGAATAAGTAATTCGACCTTATTGTCAATGCCAACACAATATTTATAAACCTGTGTGTTCGCTATACAGTCATTGCAAATAGTGGAATTAACTATGTTTGGAGTGTAAAAAAGTCTCTGGATATTTTTGATAAATTTTATGCTTTGGATGCACCTTTTGATTCTGTTGACAGTTTTAACTTTTCTTCTCTTACACTACACTTCCACACAATGTTATCAAACAAAAAGTTTTCCTATTTAATTAAATGGTCGTTTGGTAAATCTGAATGCAAATATATTTGCTGCATCTCATTCAAAGCAAAGGTAAATATGCTAGATAAACTTACTGGAGGTGTGATGAAATGATCAGAGCTGTAAATTTTCTACTTGATAATATTCATGAACGTTTCGGCAAGTTCATTTACAGGTTGTAGGTATTCCTATGGGCACTAATTTCGCCCCTTTAATAGCAAACTTGTTTTTGTACTGTTACTGACCACAGTTTATGACCTAACTCAGTAAATACCCGTCAAAGTTGCATTAAATTGATCCGTTAAAAAAACTAACCGTTATATTGATGAAATTTTTCGTTCAATAATCAAATGTTATCTCAAAATTCTGCCGAAATTTGCCAAAAGGAACTTTCTTTAAATAAATCAAATGGAAACGATGATAGCTGTCGTTTCCTAGATTTAGTTTATGTCGGTTTTAAACGGAAAACTCCACACTGAACTTTACGACAAAAGGGACGATTTCTCGTTTCCTATTGTAAAGTTTCCCTTTTTGTATGGGGGTGTTCCTTTGACACCATCTTACGGTGTTTATATTTCACAACTCATTCGCTATGTCAATGTCTGTTGTGACGTTTTTAATTTTAACGACGCAATCTATGTACTACTGGTAAATTATTAAGCCAGGGATTTCGTTACATCTAATTACTTAAAACTTTTACTAAATTCTAACATAAATTTAAAGATTTGATTTTGAAGTTTTGTTGTACCTGTAGAAAACCTTTTTCAAACGGGATAGTACATCCTCATTTTTACGGAAATGTTGTTTACCGTGCCCTGAAATTTAGAAACGACCCTGGTAAACTTATCAATCCTTTAAATAAACTTATTCCAAAAGGTTACCAATTCAAAACTGTTATTAGATCATTGAATATTGTTTTTATTGATATTACTATTGATTTTGTTATCAGTTAATTAAAAGCAAACTAAATATTATTGTCATACATGTTATATACATATACTTATTCATGGATCTACAATCTGTCGATGCCTGTATTTTGGCATTGCACATGGTCATGTGATTCTCTGACTGTCGATGACGTGTTTACACTAAATCCATCGGATTGATAATCGAGTCTTAGATGCATGATTCTTTTAATTAGTTGTTCGTGGATTTGTGAGTACTCTCAGATCTATACTTAGTGTCTTTTTGTTGTTTGGATGTACAAGTACCCGGCCACATCAACTTGTTTTGTAGCATTTGTATTTTTATCCATCGGATCAGTTAAGCCTTTTTAAACTGATTTTTATAGTTCGTTCTTACATTGTACTGTTACACCACTGTCCTAGGTTAGGGGAAGGATTGGGATCCCGCTCACATGTATAACCGCGCGATATTATGTATGTTTGTGCCTGTCCCATGTCAGGAGCCTGTAATTCAGTGGTTGTCCTTTGTGTATGTGTTACATATTTGTTTTTCATTTATTTTTTTGTACATAAATTAGGCAGTTAGTTTTCCCATTTAAATTGTTTTACATTGTCATTTCGAATTCGGTCCTTTTATAGCTGATTATGCGGTATGGGAGTTGCTCGTTGTTGAACGCCGTACGGTAACCTAAAATTGTTAATTTCTGTGTCTTTTGGTCTCTTGTGGAGAAATGTCTCATTGGCAATTATACCACATCTTCTTTTTTATATTAAATAATTGTATGATGTATAAAATCAGTTCTGATGGAATAAGATCTTTACTAAACCAGGAGGGAAAATGGGAGCGGCGTTATTTTTCTATTGTTTTTTTTCGGTAATAGTTTTAAAAGAAAACTGTTTCAGTGATATATTTCTGATTAAAGTATAACTACCATAACATATGAAACGCTATATATCTACCGCTATAAATGTGTCTATAATACTATATGAAACGCTATATATCTATAGCTATAAATGTGTCTATAATACTATATGAAACGTTCATGTATAATAATAATGTACCCAATGTCCCTCCCTTTAATCATTTATAGAAGTGTTTGTTTTAACATTGTTAAGCAAAGTGATAAACGTTTTAGAATGAAATACTGATAATACGATCGTTTTGATAGGATGTAAACGTACGCTAGATACATGTATTCTGTCAGTAGTAATTCAATAGGTCAATGAAAAGTAAACAATGTCACACCGAAGACACCATATTCTTTGAAATTAATTTTTTTTGATAGAATGTTTGGAGCGTTCAGAACGATACAATTGATGTATAAAGATAGTTGAACATGCATTTCCAGATATAAATTATATAAAAATTAATAAGTTTTATAATTTCTCGGCACCTTACATGCAAGGGGAATGAAACATCGTTATAATGTAAATTAGCTTTTCTAAAAGTAGAGATTAATCAGTTTCATTATTCATGTTATTATGGTCATTAAACAATTGAATCAAATTTGTTTGGTTAATTACACTTTCTTGTAGCATTAACCTAAGCTCGACGAATTTATAACTGTAATTACCTCGACTAACAGGCATGTAATATTTCGTCTAACTAGTGATCATGTTAAAATTACTCTTATTTACTACAATCCATAACTAAACCTAGATGAAGTTGAAACATAACCAACGGAGATATAATGCACTTTGCACATTAATCTAATCTAATTGATTTTAAGAATGAGTGTACTTAAAAGTTGATTCATTTCGGATTTTGTTACTTGAGTGATAGAATATTTGTCCTTATATTAAAGACATTTGTAATGTTATTTATAATCATTACTTGAAGAATTGGACGTTTTTCGTCCTTACTAGTATAGTTTAAATGTGCAAGACAAGCATCTTCACGGTGGGTATGGTTGTCCTGCGAGAGAACGTTCTGTGCTGGTGATTCGGTCCTGACGGGTGCTGGTGATCAATGAAAAAATGTAAACAAAGACGAAAATGATGATTTTTGACGTTTTCACTCATAAAAAATTGAAGAAAGCAGTTGAGATTTTTCAATTTTGTTTCTTATGGGTTCATATGTAAACCAATAAAAAGTTGACCCTCTAAACTGTTTCAGTAAGCGTAACACAAAAATGCTCATTTTCAGAAAATCTAGAACTGAAAAAATAAAACAAAAATGCTGATAGAGTCCGCTTTCTATACCGCAATCCACACGACAAAACTATTTTGTGAAAAAACATTGTAATTTATTAAAATTTAGCATTTTCTCAATTTATTCATGTCCTGATACTGTGCTGGTGGGTCCTGTCATTGTGCTGGTGGGTCCTGATACGGTGCTGGTGATTTTGGATAAGAAGTTGGTCACATTTGAAACAAATGTTACAAAATCAATAAAATTGGGCAGATAATTGTTGTCAATAGGATCTATGACTCCTATTTTAGCTCTTGTGCATCCATTTGGCTGTTTAATATGTGTTTTCAAATGATCGTAACTTGTATTACATAATTACATAAAAGGGCAACATCTTTTGTCCAATATCAGATTACAATATATAGTATCTAAAATAAGAATAGTTTTATTAAGATATTAAATGCCCCTTACATTGATGCTTCAACAATGATCAAAGCCCATGCCGCATAGACATGTTTGTTAGCGCTCCGCATACCCCTCCCCACTTCTACCCAACCAACCCTCCTCATTTCCTCCTTCATTGTTACAGTGGTGTACCAACACAACAATTTATCACATAAAATAATAACACAAAGACACATTATTGAACAACGAATGCTCGCAGGTACTGAAAGCTAGTTCAAAGCCGCATTTTCAACTAATAGATAAACCATGTTCTCATATACAAAAATTCCAATAATGTCGATTAAAAAGTCTCAAGACTTAAGTTCGCATTTTAATGTTTGATGAAGCAGAACTTTAAAAGTGTGCAGTGAATCTTGTGCTCACAACAGTTATTGTCATAATTATGTTTACATAAGACTTATAAAGGAATTAAGTAGGTACCAAGAAATATTTTACAGTTCAATTTAATGATCATGAATGGAAGGAAATGGTACGGAAGTTTACATAGGACAAAAAGAAATTGATAGTATTTTTTGGCGAAAGACTTAAACGCTTCTTTGCATTATATAGTACAGCTCTTCTATAAAAGCATGCAAAAAAAAACTTTGATTGACTTGCTTGCTATGTTTGCTTGGATGTTTTCAAACAATAGGTAGGCGGAGTTTCAATACATACTGGGATTTGATTGGACAAATACAAACTGACAGGAATTGAAGTTAATGTTTATTGTCCAAACCAAGGATTTGTATACAAATCCTTGTCCAAACAAATTCTAGTATATAGTAAACAGACTACTTACCTGTCGTTTACAAACATCAAAACAATTATAGCAAGCAATTTGATCAATGGTTTGCTTTGCATATATTTATAGAAGAGCTGTTAATTCTAAAAAAAAAATTCTTGTTGTCGTAGATGGTTAAATTCTCAACAAAATCTCAATAACTTTGTTGGAACGAATAAAGGTTTTCAATCAAATTTTCGTGGACTTTTTAGCTTCCACCCTGACGAGGCATGTTAGCTGTTCGTATGCTGTTGCACCTGACGCACGGAAACTTTGACATTTCCATCTTCTTTTCTGAAATGTTTTTCCCAGCTCATACTTGACAAGATTGTTATCCTAGTAAAAGGTGTAACCAATGAATTGAATGGAAGTTAAAAATTCCACAATACTATATAATTCATTTTATGTGTCAATTTGTTCGAAAAAAGTCGAAACGAAGAGAGTTTTTTTAATGTCATGATTATCTGTCGCTTTCTAGATCTATGCTTAGCATTTATCTCAGATGACATGGACTCCTCACCCTAGTAACCCTGCTGCCTTTCATAACTTTATCCGTATACATATATTGATAGATAAACAAAAGGCTGCAACTGCATGGTATTTTTGTATTTGAAATGAGAATATTTGTGGTGAATGGAAACTGTGAGGGTCAAAATCTTAAATTGCTTATTAATTTTTGCTGGACCCAGTTTCGTTATCTGATCTGAATTTTCTGAAATGTGCAAGGTAGATAGACATTGGCCTTTTGATTTTTTTACTCGGTAAGTTTTGCCCTAATTGCTTGAACTTTTGCAATATTAAAGCCGATTTCAATGAGTGTGTAGACAAAAGGAATATCTTTGGTTATCTTGCTTGCTGAACGGAAATAAATTGTTAGGTTATGTAAACTACCCTACTTTAAGAGTAGACTAGTCCGACAAATGACACATCTTTCTGTCTGTAGGACCAGGCTACTTCGAAAGGAGGGTAGTATACCTTACATAACAATGACTTCACGGTTAAGCTAACAAGCAAGCTAACCAAAGATATTACCTTTGCCTACATACTCAATGGAATCGGCTGTAACTAAAAACTCGAATACATTTTAACAGACAGTGGTCATGTTTGTTGATGAATATTGTTTTTCCTAGATTCACTCTTGAAAAATCATTTAGTAACATTTGGTCAAGTAATTTCAGAAAAGATCTTTTTGTAATTGCGGACGCCAAGACAATACACGAACCTCACACGACCCCACGACACAGGTGAGCTTATATTATGATCTTGTAGCGATTCGGGTTGATAACCAGTTGAAATTAAGCTAGTTTTGTGTGTGTGTAGATTTGTATTGTTTTAAACTGTTATGACCTTTTAAAGTTAAATGTAGGTGTTTAATCTAAGAATTTCTTTTTTAAACTTATATACTTGTTTTATACTTAATTGGTAGTATGAAGCTACGAGATATTTTAATTTTTGAAATTGAAGGCACAATTAACAAAGCAAACGGTAGTTTCAAATACTTTTAAATAGATCTTTAAGGATAATGTACCCTTGTGTTGATCCCATGCTAAACATAACAAAAATCTCTGTACAAAGGTTATCTCGTCTTCATTCTCTGACATATTCTAGTCTGTCCTTTCATAAAATAGTGATTTTTTTTAGTGTTATATCGAAAAATACCTGATAACCGTTCAGACAAAAAAATTATGTTGAAAAAATCTTACAGATACAGCAAGTGATTCTTAATAGCTATAAGATACATTTTTCTTTTCAAATACAACTTTTAAATCTTACGGGAAACTATTCCAAATTTAAAACTTTCACTGTAACCTCGCTCTAACTTATCCCCCATCCACTCCCCCCCACCCAAAAAAAAAACCAAACAAACTAACCCGCAACACTATTGTCATTCTTATAGTCAGCACTAGATTGTTCCCAAACAAATGTGTTTTAAGCTGCTAAAGACATATGATTCAAACGCTCAGAAAGTCCTTTGTTCTATATTTTTGCTCTCCATTTTTATGCAAAACCTTTTACATTTTTATTTTATGGGTTACTGTTGAAGGTCGTACGATGACGTATGGTTGTTAACACATACTTCCTTTGGTTTCTTATGGAAATTTGTCCATTGACAACAAACATACCACATCATCTACTTTATTTAAGTATTGTATAAATTACAACGTATTTTGGTGATCTTGCAAAATGATCGTAATCCCGAAAATCGTAAACATATTTTCTTATCTTAAAAGGGGGCAAGAAGGGTTCCATTAACAGGCCAATAAATAAGATTACAGTTAATTTAAAAAAAAAATAAAAAAAAATAGGGGATTTTTTCTCTCATAATAACAGTAAACAGATTCACAACAATGTCAATTTCAAGAAAGCAGACAATAGTTAATTAGTCAATAACAGTACAGCATCAATGATCTTGAATATATGCCACTTTTAACTAAAATATAAAGACACAGAACCAGGACATAGGATCACAGAACCAGGACCGTTTTTCTTATCACCAGCACAGCGTCAGGACAATTCCGTTTAACGAACTTGCACGACTTTTGCAATATAATATTGTTGTAATAGACTTTGCATGGTACTTATGACGCATCAGAGAAAAATTAAGCAACAAAACAGTCGTTTTATTGCCGTTCTGATACAATGTAAACAAACTCACCAGCACAGAATCAGGACCCACCAGCACCTGACAGGACCAAATCACCAGCACAGAACGTTCTCTCGCAGGACAACCATACCCACCGTGATCTTGTTTGGAATGCCTTCCGTTTGTAAAGTTTAGTATAAAAGAAAATACCTTTGAGTATTGAAAGAAGGCCCTTAGTAGAACAATGAAACACGCATAACAGACTCATTTTCTTAATGCATAAGACTCACAACTGACTTTAAGATTATATTGTAAATTGCTCGAGGATGCAGTACCGTTAAACTTCAGAACATGTCCGTTTGATCATTTGACAAGTTGAATGACAATCCAAATGGTAACATTAACTCTTATTTATCAAACTTTTTATCAAGAGCACAACATCAGTTTCTCCTGCAATTGAAAATATTTTTTAGATTTATGACATCACTACGCCTTTTAAGTGACACAGATTGATTAAGTGTTGTTACCTCAAGATTGCAACATTTAAACTTTGAAAGACAGTTGTCTTATTGGAAGTCATATCACATATTCTATTCTTTTTATATTTGTAGCATACATGGTCTGCACGTAAAAAAAATCTTCTAATATATGTGCACTCGTGTTACTTTTACCTGACTGTATACTTTATTATGCATTTCGGAGAACCTTTATTTAATTTCAAAGAAACGTATTATAGCCCAATATTTAATTGTAACATTGTCCATGTTGTTATTGGGGAAATTTACATACATAAAAAGGAAATGGCAAGCTGCACCTTCTTGATTTATTACTACTCTGCAATATATAATTCTTCTTGCTATTACGTCAATAGTGTATTTTATCGCCACGTATATGCTGGTTAACCGAATTGTTAATATTTTGATCTCACATGCAAAACGAATATTTGTTTAGTTTCGATTTTTTTTTTATAAAACAGGAGTAAATTAATTGTAAATGACGCCGTGAATGTCATCGAAACGAAGCATTTTGTCTATACATTAACATGAACGTTATATTTGCAACTTACTTTAATTCATGTCATAGCGTTTTCAGTTTGTGTTCGACTTCCCCTTGATATCTTCTGTGTCTAATTTTTACTTGTATAGATAACTGTCGATTACAAAATGTAAAATAGATAACGGAACTCGCGACAAAAGAATATAAAATGGTTAATACTAGTCATCCATTCCTATGAGACTTCACAGTGTATTATCTTAAAAACATGGTCATCTTTTGTATCCAAAAGAAATCGGAAGCTGCAGAAACCAAATGAATTAATCTATACAGTTTACAATTGTTCAAAATAATCAGTGAAATCACCAGATTTTGCAAATAAAGTGTTTTATTTCTCTAATAATGTAGTCATACATATCAAGGGTGGCCATTTAAAAAATCATGGTGGAAGACTAATATGAGGAATTGTCTAATGAAATCAACACATACACACATTTTTTCATAACTTGAATATCACAAACATAACCATTGATAGAAGAAGACTCTCAAAATGGGACATGGGGAAGCTTGAGTGAGCGACTATATTATTTATATTGATTAGTTGACATTCATGAATATTCGATGAACCATTTGCCCGCAATTTTTTCGGAATAAACGTCAGGTCAAATAATATCGGTTCAACGTGGTGCACAAAATTCGAAATACACAGGCAAATTTCATTCACATGAATTTCACGTGAATTTAAATTTATGTGAATCTCACGTGATATTCACATGAATTTCACCTCAAACGAGCTTACACGTGAAAGTCACGTGAAATCAGTATTTGTGAGTTTCACGTGAATCTCATGTGAATTTTACATCAAAATCACGTAAACTGTTTTCGTGTGAAATTTACATGAATTTTCAAAATAGAGTATTTCAAATAACATCTTAATTTTCAAATTTATATAAAAACATGAAAAATATAAAAAAAAATTATTGGAAATTTCATGTGAAATTCATGAGAAAAATTTCACATCAAATTCATGTGAATCTCAATTCACGTGAAATCTCGCGTGAAAGTTTTCACGTGAGTTTCATGTATATGCTCGATTGAGATGAATCTCACGAGAAATGTTTCATGTGAATTTCATGTGAGATTCATGTGAAATTCATGTGAGCAAATTTTGCCTGTGTACCTCTTTGAAGAGTACACATAATGAATAACCTTCAGCTTCAAAAATTTCGTAATATATTATCTATTGCCCATGCTTTAATTCAACGTTCAATCCTGAAATTTCGACGTATTTGTCAAGCTCTTACGCATTACCTTGTTTGTCATACATACAAGTAATAATATCTGTTCTGTTCTGGTTTTTTTTAATTTTAATTTTGACATAAAACTGCCATAAATTTCACTGTTAAATGCAGACCGGATAATTAGAAACAATACAATATTTTTGTTTTGTTGTGTGGGATGTAGACAACATTCGAAACTAGGTTCTGTCGAAATGAACTCAATAAATTAAGTTCTGAGGAGTGTCAATGTCTCTCTTCATCGGGTTATCAAAATTGACAAACACGTTTTTGCCTCAGACATGTCAGACAAAGTGACTCAAACTGAAATGATTGTCATTCATATGGACTATTCGGTACGCTGTATACAATCATAACAATTTTCAGACGAATGTTTTTATTTGTAAGTGCCTATATTCAGTCAGGACTGTAACCATCACTATCTTTTGTTTTTATTTATTTTCACCCCACGAGTTGACTGTATGTAGGCATATGTTACTTCCTGTATTATCCCGTTGCAGAAGGACTAGTCCTAAAACCTGATCTCCGTTTAATTTTGAGACATGTTTATAAATGCTGTAATTACCTATCGCAAGATGGACGTTTAATACAATGTCTCGTCTCGGATAACTGTCGTGCTTTCAGAACGTAAAGGAATTGATCTATCATTGCCTGAATCCTTATATTAATCATTTGTAAATATTAATATATTCCATATTAATTTCCAGAGGCAGTCTCAATAGAATCGTAAACTGATTAATTCCAAGATACACATACGTGTTTCGTCAAGCTATGGCAGCAGTGTTAGAAACGAAACTGAATATGTTTAGCAAAATCGAGATGATATAAAAAGATTTAGAGTATAAATCAATGACATAAAATAATACTTGAAACTCTCAAAGCAAATTAACAGCGCTATAATTTGTTTTAATTAAAAAAAAAAAAACGGTTGTGTACGCATAAAGGAAAAACTTAAACTCAATGTCATTTCAAATTTTATTCGAGCGTCAGGGTTACATATTTTGTCACAGAAACACCAACAGCCCCGACGTAAGTACGCACATCTAAGCCGGCTTTTATATAATGAGTTTTTTTTCACAAAAGGTTCAATTACCAGTTCTACATGTTCTAGTATGGGTAATTTCTTTTTGTATATCGATAACACTACGTTTGTCTATTGATGGATTTATTACGTGTTGCTTGCAAAGTTTTCGATTATTTTATGCATTTTCAGTAAATAAGTAAGTGAGTATTTTGGATATTGGTTGAACTTAAGAAGGCAAAATACAATCTACAGAAACTCAGGAATTGTTGCAAGGGTTCTTCATGATGCATATAGCGTCGCATGCTTAGTTAACTACACGAGCACATATTTAACGTTTCATTCCGACAGAACGTTGCTGACTATTTGTACATGTATAATCTTCCTAGCCAAACAGACGACCAACTTAAGCAAGGGTTTTACTGCCGGACATGAGATATCAATATTTTGTTAAAAATATTACAATACTTAAAGCTAAACAACTGGATCTGTCCATTGACGCGCATAATTGTGGAAAATATCAACACATTTTTCAGACCGTAATAGAATAAACTCACTGCCAATACTACGACATATCCATATGGTCGAATGAGATAATTAAATATGATCCTAATTGGTCGAAACAGAAGTAAAAATGTGTCAATTATATTTATTATAGACTGGGCATTTACATGATAGTTTTGCTCATGTGTAACAAGCGGATGTATACTAACCATACATTTCCTTTTTTTTTCTTTTTTTCTTCTTAAAACTAAGTTTTATTAACATATTTACATTAGTTAATAGATACATCAAATACCGGTACCTTATCCCGGCCTCGTTATCATTAGTATAGAACATCTAGTATGGTTAATTATGTTAGTACACAACTTTTCATTAATCCGGAAATAACTCATTTATTAAACTGATTTTTTTTTATAGTAGTTTCTTTGTTTACAAAGAAGCTAGATATTAACACGTGTAGTGCTTTATAAAGTATGGAATATACATTAGTGCATTATTCTATGTGTAATCATCTTATGAATTAAGCTTTGTCAACTGATTTTTATAGTTTTTTCTAATGTTGTGATGTTTCACCACTGTCTCGCTTACATGGTTAACTCCACCACATTCTTGGTTTATTATGCCAGTCCAAAGTCAGGAGCCTGCATTTCAGAGTTTGTCGTTTATTGCTGTGTTACAGTGTTACGTTAATTTTTAGTACATCAGTTAGGACATTAGTTTTTCCCGTTTCAATAGTTTTACAGTTGTCATATTGGGGCCTTTTACAGCTTACTGTGCGATATGAGCTTTACTTGTTGTTAAAGGTCTTACAGTGACATGAAGGTGTTAACGTGTGTGTCATTTGGTCGTATGAAGAGTTGCATAATTGGCAATCATCATACGACCAAATGTTTACATTAAGTATATACCAATATCATAGATCGTGTAGGATGGTGCTACATGATAATGTTTTTCATTTTAGTATTTTAATTATCCTATTTCAACCTAACATCAATACTTAATTATTCATAAAATGACACTATTTGAAATTATATTTGGTATGAAGTGTCACCAGGGACAACGTTACTTATTTGTTTATGTATACAATACTCAAAGAAGGTGACATCTTTTAAGTCTTCGAATTGAACTGCAAATAGTTTGCGTCAATTTTAATAACACTATGTACTAGTAATCTGATTGGGTTTTATACAAAGTGCTAAGTTATATGTTTCCTCATACTGTATATCTTATTTGCACATTGTAGGCGTTCTAGACTAAAGCTTAGGGGCCACCGTGTCTGAATCGAAAATGTTATTGGCAATTTCAATGATCAAATTTCCAATTTGTACTTTTAGTCAAATTATTGTTGTGGGAACTTCATATTTCTTATTCTTGATTACGATTTTTTTCATTACTGGTAGGTTATGATTTAAAGATCACCTGGCCAGAGAGCTAATATATATTGCCATCGTTAGACGTCCGTGTTCGTCTTATATAATGTACTCCCTGTAAATCATATAAGCACAATTAGTAATATTCATATCTTGAGTATATAATTTAAAACGTGGGGCCGAAGATTCTGTGTTCAAACGTACGTGTTCATGACCAAAAATAGAATATAATGTAATTTTTAATTATTCGACTATAAATTTGAAACGATTTAGACCGTTGTACTTGTTTTGGCTTTTGAACTTTTTTAATCTGACCGTCACTGGTTAGTCTTGTGTGGATAAAACGCGAATTTTGAGAGTTTAATTTCATACCTAATGTTTCGAACAATTTATACTTTTGCAAACAGTTAATCAGTGACAAACATTCGCGCATGGAAAATTAACTACAAAATCTTGTTCTTTTGTATTGCAAATTAGGTAAAATTTGTAGTGCGGATTGGAGAGATAATTTGAATTTGTTTGCAAAGTAACTGTTGAATATATTGTTGACAAAGTGTGCGTCTGGCGTACATCATTTTAATCCTGGTATCTAAATAATTTAATACTAATAATACCGATCGCCAAGGATAATTCAAAATGGCAAATCAAACGCTATAACACATCAAGCAAACAAAAAGCAACTGTCATATTCCTGATTCTTTACACAAGGTTGTTATAAGATTTGTTCATCAAATTACATAATAGAATTAAGAGTCAATACACGTCCAAAAGTTTACTTAAGGTAGATAGGGTGTCTTCCTCCATCTTGGATTTTGAAATACCAGAAAACAAGGTCTATATCTTTGATAAAATGTGCAAATTTTGAGACAAGTAGGTAATTCATGTGTAAGATTTTTCATTATAATATAGAAAATGCAATTTTGTATCATATTTATGGTTGTATTTTACCATTAACCAAATACTTTTGTTTGATTCAATTTTTTCCAACTTTGCCAAAAAAGGGGAGATAACTCAAATGCAAGGGCAGATAATTCAGATTGTGTTATTTTTACAATAGAATGTGTTAGGAATTTACCCATTTTATTATGTAGCAAGAAAACGAGTTCGGTGACCCCCATTTTTCTTTTTCTTATCTGAAAGAATAATATTGCCGCCATATTTTATCTAAAAATTCCATGGTGTAGTTTTCGTTTTAATGAGGAAAATTGGGTTTCCCATGCATATTCTATGCTAAATCTGACAATTTTGCACAACCTGTAGTGTGAAAATAAGTCTGGTGACCCATTCTTTTAATTAATGTTTTGAAACAAACAGGTTATAAACTACATTTTGGCAAATTATCCAAAAAATCTATGGATTATAATTTAGACACCCCATCTACCTTAACTTACAGCTTTATATTTTGTTTTAATTGTAATAAAATACTGTTTGCAAAAGTATGAATTACTCTAAATGATAAGGATGTTTTTAACCCAAGCAGAAAACTCTAGCCGTATTTGGCACAATTTTTTGAAACTTTTAATTCTCAATGCTCTTCAACTTTGCACCCTTTTTTCTTGGCTTACCAACTTTTTTCATAAGAGCGTCACTGGTTAATCTTGTGTGGACGAAACGCGCGTCTGGCGTATTGAATTTTATCTGGCACCTTTTGGTAGCTATTATTCGTGTGTTTCGCTGTCCTAAATGTTCTCCCATTTATTTTTATTGTAGTCCTATCATGTAATGTTGTCATTTTAATGTTATATTTAACATTGCCACAAAAGCGGGAGGTTTGGCATGCCACAAAATCAGGGTCCACCCACCATTTTTTTCTTAAAATGTCCTGTACTCAACCAAAAACCAACACCGGATTGCTTTGAGAAATATATAATCCATCAAAAAAAAACCAACAAAGTTAATGAGAATGCTACAAAATAACTCGTTTGTTTCCTTTCTTTCAGACTAACTGTCTTCACATAAATACAAAACCAACGTGATTAGTATTTTTAATGACTAATTTGAAATCTCAATGTTCTTTTTTCCTCGATTCAAAACACAACAAAGATTGATTTTATACAATATTGACTGAATTCCCATTAATTTTGAAATGTATCTGAGTGAATTACGGTGTCGTAACGATATCAATTCTAACATGGTATTAAATGAACTTGTTACTTTGTTTAATAGGTTATCAAAAGTACCCGGATTGTAATTTAGTACGCCAAACGCGCGTTTCGTCTACATAAGACTCATCAGTGACGCTCATATCATAATAGTTATAAAGCCAAACAAGTTCAAAGTTGGAGAGCATTGAGGATCCAAAATTCCAAAAAGTTGTGCCAAATACGGCTTAGTTAATTTAACGCATTCGTATGACACTACAATTTCCTTTTTTTTCATATTTGAAGATGATATTCTATTAAAATTATATATAACGCGTATGAGAGAGAGAGAGAGAGAGAGAGAGAGAGAAAGAGAGAGAGAGAGAGAGAGAGAGAGACTTTTCCTTTTCGACATATTTGCCACTGGACGCTGTACAGAAAATATCAAATCAGTCGTAAAACGACGACATGTATCATACAGGTACACGATGTATAATCATTTCCATTTCTATCACTAATGCTGAGTGTTTTTAAATGATTATATGTGTCAATATCTAAACAATAGGATATTCTAGCTTGATTCAACATTATAATATGATCTACCTTTCATGTTTTGAAATGGAGTTGGATTTTCTTTTATTTAACTCTCTGACATGTCAATAGGAAATGTTTTGGAATGGTATGAGACATTTGACCTAAAGTATGCTGTCCTGATTTATTAAGGGGGTTATAATGTGTCATGTTATTGATGCTGGCTCTATTGAGCCTCTACTTTCTTATTTGACAATCTTAAACACAATTTCCATCACTGTAGCTTATTGCGTCTCTGTTGCCGAATTTGATTAATAACATATTTACTGGAAAATGGTTAACAATTAATTCAATAACTTGTTTTCAGAAACACAAATTATGTTAAACATTAATCACGTTCAGTTCTAATTTAAACTATTTTACAACAAGCACAGACTTGCCTAATTTTGATAAACTTAAATAAAAGCTAATCATCAAATTACGAGTTTCAAACCAAGATTATATGTAGTAGATAGTTGCTTAGGCTTTGTTCACAAATTTAAAACTGCTTAATCACGTTGAAAATTTGCATATATATTAAAAAAAAAAACAGTAAGAGGATATATGTTTGTCAGTGATCAAACTCGAAACCATTTACAAAAAATAACAGCTGATGATAACGTTAGGCATTTGGTTTGAATTCACGTAAAACATTTGTTCATTAGGATATGGTAACTATTCTGTAGCTTGACAACTTAGGATATTTTATTTTTTACGGACGGTCCCTTTTGAATTTACCCTGAAGTTCTGAAGTTTACTATTCCTTAATTTGTTAACTGTAAATACTGTTGGGAACTCTGCTATCTTGATAGAGAAATGCAGAAGATAAAACAAATACTACATTTGACTGCTTCTTTGGTATCCTGCGTCACAATTTTAAGAGAAAATTGTATTTCTGCATGCTGCTTCATAATAACAATTTTTTTGTTTTGCCACAACAATGTCTATAGTAATATAATGGTTTTATTATGCATTATGTACTTTTATTACATCTAAAGATTAATGTTGTATAACTATCTTTCATTTATTAGTATTTACTAGATATTTATATGCACTTTTCATAAATTATAGATACAAATACATGTTGTATTTCTATCTTTTAACTCAATTTTGTTCAACTGTACTATTCTCCGTTTCATTTTTAGCCATGGCGTTGCCAGTTTATTTTCGATTTGTGAGTTTGACTGTTCCTCTGGTGTCTTTCATCCCTCTTTCATCTAAAATCATTTTAATTTTCGAGTGTTAAATTTATGACATTCTGTGACTTTATGTTTCATAAAAGATGAAAGGGAGGTAATCGTATCGTATATGTATTCCCGAAAGTCCTACGTACAGCTTGATTGATAATTAGTAGTGATCTTGATAACTTACAGCAATATATCAACCGGGTAATCAGTGAGGATCAAATATAAGTAATTGCTCTGCTTTAATCTAAAATCATTCACTGATGGGAATACTAATGTTTCAATTTATCTGACAATTATTGTCACTAACCTTCTGGAACATGTTAACATAAATGTTTAATTACATAAACAAGGGAATGTTCTTTTCTGTGTTAATAAGTGTGAGGTTTAAATAAAACAGTATTGGGATATTCTGACTTAAACTTGCTTTGTGACTCTTTAACGATATGATCAAGAAAGTCTTTAATCTCTTAGGGTCCATTAAATATTTTTTTATTCCATTATCCCGAATGAAGTTGTTCCGAGGCTGATATCTACAATAATTTACAACGGCACTGAGATTTATTTGTTAATCTATTAATCTTTAAATAACGTTTGATAAATAATGCATCTACTTATTTCATCAACAAGCGACGTCCGTATATAGATATTACAGTTTGTAAAGTACCTCATGTCCATTTGAGTGAAAACTAACGTTATTCATGTTATTCCTATAAAAAATTTATCAAAAATTGCTATACTTATAAAATCTTCAATCGACCAAAGCAACCACCACCACCGACATCTTAAAGGTTATGCTTCTTTAATCGAAAAATAATACAAGACATATCTACTGCTATTTATTTTATAAGTATAATATAGACTGTTGTCTAATGGAATTGACTTGTACCCAAAGTCCCTTTAATCATATATAGAAGTGATTGTTTTTAACATTGTAAAGCATTTCAGTTATAATCATTTCAGAATGAAATACTAATAATACAAACGTTTTAATAGGATGTAAACATACTCTAGACTTTCCATCAGTATTAATTCAATAGGTCAATGGAAAGTAAATATTGTCAAACCGAAGACATCATTGTCTTCCAGATGAATTTATATTGATAGAATGTCTGGAGTCTGCGGAACGTTACAATTGATGAATACAGATAATTGAACATGAATTTGCGGATTTACGTTATACAAAAAAGATCATGTTTAATTAATGATTTATTTGAATTTTTCGAAAAACTACGGATTTTCTTATCCCAGGCATAGATTACCTTAGCCGTATTTGGCACAACTTTGTGAAATTTTGGATCTCCAATGCTCTTCAACTTTGCACTTGTTTGGCTTTATAAATATTATGGTACTTTTGATAACTATCTGAACACGTTACATGTATGGGATTGAAACAACGTTGAAATGTAAATTATCTTTTTTTTCTGAAAGAGTTCAATCAATATTATTAGTATAATCATTTAACAATTTTATCAAAGTTGTTTGGTTAATTACACTTTCTTGAAGTATTTACCTTCGCTTTACAAATTAATAACTGTAATTGCGTCGACTAACAAGCATGTAATGGTTTGTCTAACCAGTGATCATATTTAAATGACTATGATTTTATACAATCCATAGCTAAACCTAGATGAAGTTGAAGCATAATCAGTGGAGATATGATTCATTTTGCACTTCATTTTAATCCGATTGAATTTAAGAAAGTGTGTACTAACAGTTGGTATGTTTTGGATTTTTTGATTTGAGCGATGGTATATATGCATTTAGATTAAAGAGATCATAAAAGTTTAGAAAAGAATATATATAATAAGCAAATTTAATGTGCATGACAAGCATCTGGTTTAGAATCCCTTCCGTTTGGTACGTTTATTAGTTGAGAAAATAGTTGCAAGTACTGAAAGAAGTCCCTAACCAAAAACAGAACAACACTCGTATATAAATTGACGATACCATGTATACCAAGAAATCTCAATTATATGTTTCTATGACAAAGTTTTTGTTTTGGTTTGGATTTGATTATTTTATTGTTATATTCAGCCTGACACAAAACGTTACAATAGCTATTATCGATGGAAATTTATCCTTTCATTATTAGAAATCAGACTTTAGTAGAGTAGCAAATAGTTTATTCCAACTGCATTCTGTATGTTCCCGGCCTGTAGATAAGTGATGGTCGTTATTTATGATATTTGTATTTCGCAAATAGTGTTATTAACAATGTTAATTAGAGCAGTTATTTTTCTCAATTGAATTGTTTAATAAATGTAATGTAAGGTCCTTTGCAGCTCACTATACGGCAGGTTTTTTTCTTATTGTTGAAGGTTGTACGGTTGTCTATAATTACTTACATCCACTTCATTTAAACTAAGACAGTAGTCTCATTTGCAATCATACCACATTTGATTTCTTTTTATATTTGTAGCATGAAGAACTGAATGCAAAATGTTTTTTTGCTTCAGATATATGTGTACTCATGTTACTTTTTACATGTATATATACTCTATTATGCATTTCGGAGAACCTATATATAATTTCAAAGAAATGTTTTATAGCCAAAGATGTGATTTTAACACTGCTATTGAGGAAATTGTTATACATAAAATTGAAATGGCAAGCTGCGCTTTCTTGATTTTTTCCTACTCTGCACTATATAAATCTTCTTGTTCTTACGTCAATAGTATAAGCTATTGCCACATATATCTGTATAATTATGCTGGTCAACCTAAACGAATGGGAAAAAGAGCAAATTTTCAGATTGAAACAAAACTATCATGGTGTTAATAATACCGTGAAAGTAATTCAGTCAATAAACACACACTGTGCTTCTCGTGATGTTTAACATGAAATATATGTTGATATGTTGTATATTTATAAATGTACGACAAAACTATAACGGTAAAGGAAATAAGACATGTGGTTGGTTAAATTAATAAACTTAATCCCACATGCAAAACGAACACTCGCTTAGTTTCGATTACTTTTCGAAAAAGTTGGAACAAATAAAGATTAAACGTCACAAGGGTCATCAAAATAAAGCATATTGTCTTTTGTCGTCGACAATAACATGCAAGTTGTCTTTGTAAATTATATTTGTTATAACATATATTAGCATTTGTCAATAAAGAGGACGAAATCATGATTTTAAATTTAGTGAGTTTCGTGCTATTGTATTTTTCTTTTCGTCAATTAATAATTTTTTAAGACGTTTTCAGCTTGCCCTAGACTCACGAGTTAGTATTTCCCTTTGATGTCTTCATTGTAATTAGTTTCATGACACAAAAGCCAGAGAAACAAATGAAAGGGAACAAAAGAGAAAATAGCCTTACTATAACTTTATAAGAATATTACACAATTAGAAGAGTTAACTAATGTGCAAAAGGGTGTAGTTAACTCATAAAGAGGTGCTAACCATTAGAACCATAGCTGTGTATCGTGAAGTAAGCAACCATATTGACTGCTGCATTTCATAGATATTCGATTAACGGTTGGACTGCGACGTATTCAGAATGAACGTGTTTTCATACGAGGTCGGTTAACATGGTGCAAAGAATTTCGAAAATCCTCTGAAGACTGATTTTATTGGTGTCTTACTGTCAATTCAACGTTTGGACATTAAAATCCTTTGAATGTAAAGTATATCAAAATCTAAGTTTATATTCCATTGATAAGTCTGTTGTTATGAAAACAGATAACTTTCCAGTATTTGTAAATATAAAAGATTCTTTTATTTCAAACTTAGGAAGACATTCAAAACAGAACAAGAACTAAAACCTTATTATAAATATACCATAGCCTCTAGAAAAAAGTTTGACCGAAACTTTACACATGTATTACAGTTAGGGACACAAAAAATCACTGTGATATTCGGAAACAATACAATATTCTGTCGGAATAAGCTCGATCAATTCGACGCCTCTTGCATAGTTATTGTCATAATTTTTGTACGTAACACATTGGGTATAGGTTTTATTGCGAGTCAAAATGTATGTCATTATTCAAAAGTAAAATAGCAAAATTACCGCATCCGAGGTAAATTTGAAACGAAAATGCTTACGAAAAAATTAACTTTATTTTTAAGTGTTTACATTTCCCGCCTTTGAACTAGGTCAATTTAACTTGTATAACCTAGTTTTTGGATACATTAGAAATATATCTTGTGTTAGTTGCATTTTAGAAATATTCATTTTCTCAAAAATAGATTATCTGGATGATATAACATTTGTGTTTCAATTTCATTTTTTAGAACTGACAACATGTTCACAAATTTAGTTCTCTTTTCTGATATAAATAAAAACATTTATAAATCACAAAACCAATCATTGTTATGACATGATTAAGTGGATTATATTCAACATCTTTAATTTTCATATCCAAGTACTAGATTTTTAAGACAGAAGACATGTTGATCTATATTAAAATACATAAATATGTCATAAATTATTGACCAATAATATTTTACCCAGTTATCACATTTGGAACAAACCACACAATTTGGATTATCAGATATTTTCAAACGGTGCAAATTATGATTAATTGTTGTAATATTATGCAGTAATTTCCATCTAATCATTTTCATTCTATTATCTTTTAAAAAAAGGAATGTTAAAGTAAGGTTCTTCTTTATAAAATAAGTAACGTTATCAAAAGTGAAATGATTTTTCCATACATAGAATCCTACTGGGAGCTCTTTATTAGATTTAATTAAAATTTTATCTATTTTTTTGAATGCAATTTTGTTCAGATTGAAATACAATCCACGGCTATTCATCTGTATATCTTGTTGAATATGAATTTTAGTATTTGCGGATGTTTTACTCTTTAATTTTCTCTTCAAGATTTGGGTATAGCTTTACGTAAAATACATGTTTCTGCTATCCAATTTTGTTTCCTTTTAAGTTTGTCTCAGATTTTTTGAGAAATTTCTCCTTTATCGTCGATTATGTCGTTAATAAAAATTCTTCTATCCAATGTTTAAAGTACAAACTTTTGACTTAATTCTTAATATATTGATTTCCTACGGAAGCCCTGGAGTGCCATGCAAAAATAAAATTACAACTTGTGCACACGAGTAACACAACTCGTGCGAACGAGTTGTACAACTTGTACGCACAAGTTACACGTGATCTTATAGACATGCGCTGTTTTGCTAAAGAGACTACTTTATGGAACGCCGTAGCTGCCGAATACGAACATATGTTTATATACATGAATGCACATACTTTTCAATATCTGCACATATTTTTCATATATATAAACAAAGTTTACTTTAAATGCATTTTCTTTATATATATATAAAATGACTGACTAAAGAGTCAACGATTAATCTTACAGGGCGACGGATCACGTAATATGATTCTGTACACTACAAATATAATATATAACAAGTCAAAAAGGGTACAACATCACCATTAAATAACTATAAAATGAAAAAATATTAGATATTTCGGCACTTATCCTAGATGAGACATTTGATTAAACGTCCACATTGCGATCGGGATCGGTAGTTGCTTTATTATAAAAATGCCTTAAAATTAAATGGACTCCAGGTTTAAGGAATGTTGCCCTTCCGCAACGGCTGAATTCAAGGAATTGAAATATTCAACAACCTTATGGTGAAAAATTCTTAGATTTCCCAAATGAAAACAAAAAATAGAGATGACTATTGTCCAAACTGAATACAGGCTCTTACAAATCAAAATATTTGTATCAAAATTGTTATGATTTATACAGCGGAACGAATCAACCTGTGAATTGCAGTCATTTCAGTTGTAGTCGATTTGTACGAGGCGAGAGACGTGTTTATCAATTAAGACAACCCAATGAAGAGATTACGAATTTTAAACATAATTACACTCCTCAGTAAGAGTTTATGTAAGGATCAAATGCGATCGAAGAAAATTTACTGACTGACTTCCACTGTGTTTGACGTTTCCAATCATTCCTCCCACATTTACTTAAACTATAGTATCTGACATTTAATGGCAGATATCTAGTGTACATCATTCTTTTTGAATAACTGATGATAGTTAAGTTAACATTCTACATATTCAAAATAGATTAAAAATGTATCAATTACTAGGTACTATAACAATGTGTAAGGTGAGTTGATTAAAAGGCGTCAAATGTAAATACATGTAAAGCTAACTAAAACCCCGAACGCCATGAACATTTTTAAATGGCACAATCAAAAGCTTAAAAACATCAAACAAATGGAGATTGGCTCTCAATAATGACGACTTCAGTATGTATACTAAAGAAATTTATCCTGTTGAACTTACCTTTAATAAAGCTAATACTAACAATGACCAATGCCCTTTCCTCGATCTTGATATCTATATCATTAACGGGAAGCTTAATACAAAACATTATGATAAATAAAGGCAACTGTAGTATACCGCTGTTCAAACTCATAAATCTATGGACAAAAAACAAAATCGGGGTAACATACTAAAACTGAGGGAAATGCATTAAATATAAGAGGAGAACAACGACATAACACTACATGTACAATGTAACAAAGAGATGATTTTTCATTTCATATCGTTAATTATCCATTTTTAGATGGCGACGTTCCCTTGTCACCATCTTATGGTGTTTATATATCTCAACTCGTACGATTCGCTCGTGTATGTAACAATGTATTAGATTTTAGCGATTTTTTTTTATGTATTACTGAAAAATTGTTACATATGGGTTTTCGATATCACAAACTAGGCAAAACATTGACTAAATTTTATCATCGGTATAAGGAAATAATTCGTAAATATAACTTAACATGCAGACATCTTATACGTTCTGTATTTCACATCCAATATTTTATGGTAATATTCTTTACAAAGCACAAACATGTCAGTATTCACCTCACCTTTAAACAGGCTTCTTAAGAAGGGATATAGTTACGATAATGGTGTCAGGTCATTACAGATTGCATGTTTTGGCTGTAATATTGATTCATTTATAGGGTCTTTGCATCGGAACTAAAGACATTTATTTAAAAAAAAACAGTTGTTGGCATGACACGGGTTATGTTCTTCTCATATATTTTATGATAGTATGATACTAAACCCATAACGGGAGGGATTGTGCCTGATATTCATATAATGAAGACATAATCTTTCAATCAGTTTAATTGAGGTCTGGAGCTGGCATGTCAGTTAACTGCTAGTAGTCTGTTGTTATTTATGTATTATGTTCATTTTATTTATTTTCCTTTGTTACATCTTCTGACATCGGACTTGGACTTCTCTTGAACTGAATTGAATGTGAGTATTGTTATGCGTTTACTTTTTTACATTGGCTATAGGTATAGAGGGAGGGTTGTGATCCCATAAACATGTTTAACCCCGCCGCAATTTTGCGCCTGTCCCAAGCCAGGAGCCTCTGACCTTTGTTAGTCTTGTATGGTTTTTAATTTTAGTTTCTTGTGTATAACTCGGAGTTTAGTATGACGTCCATTATCACTGTACCAGAACACATTTTTTTAAAGGGCCAGCTGAAGGACGCTTACAGGTACGGGAGTTTCTCGCTACATTGAAGACCCATTGGTGGCCTTCGGCTGTTGTCTGCTCTAGGGTCGGGTTGTTGTCGCTTTGACACATTCCCCATTTTCTTTCTCAAATTTAACTGATATTTTCCAGAAATTTTTCCCGACAGATCCGGAATATTTTCAAACGATTATTTAACACCATGTAAACAATGATGAAAAAAAAAGATTTATATCCTCATGTTCAAAATACAATGAAAATACAACAAAGCACTTATCAAATTAATGTCAAGACAGATGTAAACACTTAAACATGTTAAAATTAAAACTATTTCAGTTGATTGCACAGTGATAGATCTGATCGGAATGATCAAAAAGATAAACGGCTCAGACTGCCATTCCAGAATCACATAAGTTGTATAAAGGATTGATGTGTCCATTATAAACTAAAAATGTCTTCTACATCAAATACAAAAGGTTACAAATATAAGTTGTTTTGTATACAGTTGATATCAAAGTGTATAATTATGCAAAATATACACAAACAAGCGTTTTATTATAATCTTGTTATTAACAAAACCCACATCTACTGAAGTAAAACATTGTAAAAAGATTATTTATTTATACAACTTTATAAAAAAAGAACCAATTTAAGAAAAAGATGAATGTTGTTCACAGATGAGACTTTTTAGAATGCAACGTCGCTAGTAAAGTAATTTATAAAAAAAACCCAGAGCTACCATTTGAATTTTTTTATTGTTTAAAAAAACAGAAGGGAAAGTGGGAAGGGGGTAATCAATTTAAAATAAACAGAATTGATATTTGTTTTTTGTTGACAAGGTACAGGATATGCCATTCTACTCCCCCTCCCCCCAATTTCCCCTTAAAAAAAACCTGAATGCTGTCTTGTTATATTAGATATATAAATAGGATTTGTTTGGGATTTTTTTTAATAGTTCATACATATAGTTTTTTTTATATGTCTCTGCTAGTGTTGATCAGGATTTAACACGTGTCACTAAATGATCCAATCGCAGCTTACCGTGCAAAATTGATGACATTAGTTGAATGATTCTTATTTATTTTATACTGACACTTTTTATTTATAGGATCAATCGTGCATTGGTGAGTTGATAGAGTTTATATTTTGATTAGATTTGATTTTTTTTTATATATATCTTTTGTCTTTTTTTATTGAAATATAAACGTCGGTACCAGCATTTCATTACTTTCAGCATTGTCCAGAATACTATTCATGTCCATATGTTGAAGGGAAAAAATACTTACGGACCGACCATTTACCTTAAAAGGGGTTATGGTATCTTCTTGTCTGAGTAAGAACATTATCTATTTTTTTCATAAAATTGCGGATAAAACTATTTTTTAGAAAAAAGACATACCCCCCTTTTTTAAAAATTAAATGGTCAATCCCTTAGTGTACTGATATGAATAGTAATTTACTGGAATTGTTTGAAATATAGTTGTTGATGCTAACGTTAATATTTTAATCAAAAAGACAGAAAATATGTCGGTGAAACAAAAAGTTCAAATATAATTGAAATTTAAAGTACTCATGAACTCACTGATCATGCACGAGTGATTCTATTCATAAAAAATATCCGTGTAACAACTAACAAGTGTCCGTGTATCATCTAAAGAGTGTCCGTGTAACACCCGTTAATGTACTGTTGTTCTATAGCTCTGTTGGGGGTAAAGTCGTACAATATGTGATACACTTTAACGGTATTAACCCCTTGCTAGTTCTGTTCGAATCACGAACACCTCTGTTCTTCCCTTTTCTTTATGTTAACCAGCATATAAGTCACAAAAGCTCATACTAATGACGTAATAGCAATAAGAATAATATAGTGTAGGATAGGAATAAATCAAAAAGGTGCAGCTTGTGTACTATTTTATGTCTGTTTGTCTTTTTCATCTTTAGCCATGTCGTTGTCAGGTTATTTTCGATTTATGAGTTTGACTGTAACTCTGGTATCTTTCGTCCCTCTTTTTTTTGCCATTTCCTTTTTATGTATATAAATGTCCTCAATAGCAGTGTTACAATCAAATATAGTGCAATAAAACATTTCTTTGAAATCAAATATTAAGTTCTCAGAAATGCACAATAAAGTATATCGACACATAAAAGGTAACAAGAGTACACATGTACAAGAAGAAACAACTTGTTATCCATTCATATCAAATATGCTACAAATATATATATATATAAAAATTATATATGGTATGAGTGCTAATGAGAAAACAATTCAGTTAAAATGAAGTGGATGTAAGTAGTTATAGAAACAGTGCAGCCTTCAATAATGAGAAACAAAACTGTGCCGTAAAGTAAGCTGCAAAAGGACCAATTTAATAGAGAAACATAACGGCTTAATTTATATATATAAAAAAAAAAAACAATTAGCGAAAAAAAAAAATAAGACCTACATGAATCAACCACAACAAATGAACCCAGAACATTCAGAATGCGACGGGATTAAACTTGTTTGACTACACCAACCAACTACTTGAACATGTTAAACCAACAACTGAAATAGGATTTCTAATTATGAAAGAATAATTTTCTATCGAGAATAGTTATCGTGACGTTTTACATAAAGGTGAATATAAAAAAAAAACCATTCCATTAATTGTCATATGAATAGACAATTTGGTTTTCCTAGTAGTCAGTTCAAATCTAGAAATAAACGCTGTAGGGTAATCAAATAGAGATAGGACGATGTGGTATGATTCTTCATGAGGCAAGTATCCATCAAATAGAGATAGGACGATGTGGTATGATTCTTCATGAGGCAAGTATCCACAAGAGGACTAGTTAATCAAATAGAGATAGGACGATGTGGTATGATTCTTCATGAGGCAAGTATCCACAAGAGCACTATTATGCAAACAACTATATGCGTTTCACCGTTTTCGACATCGAGCAGAATCCATACTTCATAGTAAGTTTTAAAGTCCCCATCGTGCATAAGGTGAAAAACGCATTCTAAAAAATCTTGGAAAAAAATGAAATCACAAAAAATGCGGTTGAAGTGATGTTGTGCCCTTAATAAATCAGAACAAGTTCGATCAAACAAAAATAAGAGTCTATGTTACCTTTTCGAATGGCACATAAACAGATAACAACCGAGTTACTCACAACATAGTATAAAACCGAACATACATTCAACATGTTCAAACTATACTTTGAATTGAATGCCCACTACATTAGTAATAAATTTAAGTGAAACATATTTAGTTATTTTTCTGGTGATGTGTCCGTAACCATGAATTATATATGATATAACATTGGTAACATAGTCAATGTAAACTTCTAGATAATCAACTAAAGGTACAAAACTGTCAGTCAATTTGAAATATGATCTAACATTAGTCAATTATGAGTCTTTTGTATAAAAAATGCACATTCGGCATTAAAAATGAAAGTCTGGTATATTTCACGAGTTTGTATGCATGTTTTGATTTTTCTTTTTTTTCAAATACTTGCAAATATTGTCTTTGCTTTTAAACTTTTCAAACGGAATGAAATCCAAACAAGATGTTTGTCATGCAGCACATTGAAACTATACTAGTGAATAAAATAAATGTCCAATTTTTAAAGTGATGATTATTAATCATTTTCTAAATATGCATAATGTCTTTATTCTAAGTACAAATATTCCATCCCTCAAATTACAAAATCCGAAATTTCCAAAAATTTAAGTACCCTCATTGTTAAAATCAATCGGATTAAACTAATGTGCGAAGTGCATTATATATATCCGTTGGCTATGCCTTGACTTTATCCAGGTTTAGTTATTGATTGTATAAAATGAGAGTAATGTATACATGATCACCAGTTAGACAAACATTTACAAAGATATAGGAAGATGTGGTGTGAGTGCCAATGAGACAACTCTCCATCCAAATAACAATTTAAAAAAGTAAACCATTATAGGTCAATGTACGGCCTTAAACACGGAGCCTTGGCTTGCACCGAACAACAAGCTATAAAGGGCCCCAAAATTACTCTACATGCCTGTTAGTAGAGGCAATTACAGTTATAAAGTCGTCGAGCTTAGTTCGATACTACAAGAAATGTAATTAACCAAACAAATTTGATTAAATTGTTGAATGATTATACTAAAAAAATTGATTAAACTCTTTCAGAAAAGCTAATTTACATAATGACGATGTTTCCTTCGCCATACATGTAACGTGCATAGAAATTATAAAACTCATTCATTTTTGTATAATGTTTATCCGAAAATGCATGTTCAATTATCTTTATACATCAATTGTAACGTTTTGCGGGCTCCAGACATTCCATCAATATGAATTCATTTCGAGGAAGATGATGTTTTCGGTGTGACATTATTTCTTTTCATTGACCTATTGAATTAATACTGATAGAAAGTCTAGCGTATGTTTACATCCTATCAAAACGATCGTATTATCAGTATTTCATTCTGAAATGATTATCACTGAAAGGTTTACAATGTCACAACAATCACTTCTATATATGATTAAGGGACATTGGGTACACTTCAGTGACCTGAGACAGCAATGCATAAATAATATTTAAACGTTTTATTTAGTATGATAGATAAGTCTGTAGTAATTAATTTTTTTTTACATAAATAAGGCCGTTAGTTTCCTCGTTTGAATTGTTTTACATTGTCTTATCGGGTTTATTTGTAATAGCTGACTATGCGGTATGGGCTTTGCTCATTGTTGAAGACCGTACGGTGACCTATAGTTGTTAATGTCTGTGTCATTTTGGTCTTTTGTGGATCATTGTCTGATTGGCAATCATACCACATTTTCTTTTTTTTTATATATATAAAGTTTCATATAATACGATACAACAAGTTATATCAGTAGACATATAAACGTTTTATATAATATGGTAGACAAACTTTTATCAGAAATATATATCAGTAAAATAGATAATTTCTTTTAAAATACTTTATAATTATCTTATCCCATCGCAACTAATATTCTACACCATGCCATAATTTAATTAGAGTAAAACGCACAATAAGATAAAATCACTTATTCTGATCTACATAAATAAGACGACTACAGACGAAGAACCAATTGTTTAATTATAAAAATAAATCATTAGTCAAAAAGTAAAATCACAAAAATACTGAACTCAGAGGAAAATCAATTCGGAAAGTCCATAATCACATGGCAAAATCAAATATCAAAACGCATCAAAAACGAATGGACAAGAACTGTCATATTCCTGACTTGGTACAGGCATTTTCAAATGTAGAAAATGGTGGATTGAACCTGGTTTTATAGCTAGCTAAACCTCTCACTTGTATGACAGTCGTATCACATTCCATTATAGTGTCACCGATGCGTGAACAAAACAAACAGACAGAATAGTAAAAAAATGTCAAAAATAGGGGTACAGCAGTCAACATTGTTTTATCATCTTAATCACTATAAAAACAACAAATGTAACGAAGAGGCACAAAAAGGCATACATCAAATTAACATCCTCATTTTGATTATATTATACGATTTTGTTTATGTAAAATGCATCCATCAAGGAAGGAGGGTTTTGAGTACTGGTGTAAAATTGCGCGTTTGAAATTCGCACAGGTAGACATGAAATAATTTTGTCGTTCAAAGTATGACGGGATGCATAAATACAGTCACGCAAAATAGATATAACAAAAACTGACTAAACAGTATAAAGTAATAATAAATAAAATAATTTTGTCGTTCAAAGTATGATGGGATACGTCAAAAAGGATATCTAAAAAAAAACGGACTTAACAGTAAAAGTAATATTAATAAAGACAAATAAAAGAATAATATAACACGTTATTAAGATGATAAACAACGTCAGTACGCAAAATCTATACTTCAAGACCATCGTGTATTATTTGTGAAGTTGATACGGAATATTTATCAACAAGTTCTGGGTACCTTCCGATGAACTTTTTTAGAAAAAGGACGAGACGTTCTTTGACATACCCTTGGTTCATCAACTTTCATCATCTCAGACATTGGTGACGTTTTACAAAGTCTGAGTAGGAGCTGCAAGCTCTTGAATACCGAATAAGTTGGGAAATGTATATTCCATTGCTACTAAGGTGGGGGAAATTGATAATTTCAAAATCAAAATCGTCTCGTTTGTCATAGATTCTGGTACTAAGATGACTGTGTATGTCAAATTCGAGGTATAAGTCTAAAAATGAGGCGGAGGAAGCCGTGTCTGTTGTTTCTTTAATTTCTAGTTCTGGTGGATATATTAATGGAACCGAATAAGAAAAGTTCGGATTGTTAATGGAAAGAACATCATCAATATATCTGAAAGTGAAATTAAATAACCTGGCTTCTTTGATCTTTTTGTTTTTGACAAGTGTCTGAAGGAACTCCGATTCATATGAAAATAAAAAAAGGTCAGGAAGGAGAGGCGCGCAGTTCGTTCCCATAGGAATGCCGATAATTTGTTGAAAAAGTGTACCTCCAAACTCAACAAATATGTTGTCGATAAGAAACTCCAGCATACTGACCACTTGTTCTTTTGTGTAGCATGTTTTACCTTTTTGTTTGTCACTATTAACGAAATATGCCTTATGAAATCCCAAAGTAATAAATGTATAGCGTATGCTACCATTTTTATGTTGAAAGGCATTGTGGATTATTTCTTTTAGACGATTTTTCAATTTCACATGGGGAATGGTGGTATACAGGGTTGAAAAATCAAAAGTTTTGATAGAACTAACTTCAGAAAAAGACCGAGATTTAAAATTGTCTAGAAGTTCTTTAGAATTTTTAAGAATCCACATATGGTTAATACCACTACGCAAGTAAACAGTTTCACAGTATTTCCGAAGACCCTCTTTCTTCTTAAAAAGATAGGTTATGTTTGTCAGAAGGTAGACAAACAATTCAGAAAAGCAACAGACATACTGCAAATAAGATAAACAAATCCTACCGAAAACCAGGATGACGTTAAGTGATCCGTGCAGAGTAGGCGTGTTTAAAGCCGTTTTGTTCTTTTTGTTGCACTGGTTATCTGATTTGAAACTAGTACATAGAATACACCTTGAGCTACAGAAACATTTTTTTTATATCAAGAACCTATCACAGATGTTTGTGATTTTCCCCACTATCAAGTGTATATTACCGGAATTAGGTCAAGGCAAATTATAGATGTTTGTATCCTTTTCTGCTGAAGCAAGATTGTTCAGTCAAGTAAGAAGTACAAACACAAAACTATCACCATAACACAATTTTTTCATGAAACAATCTCACATTCTCTTAATGTCCTATAAATATATCTGAAAAGGTAAAAGTGGTTCAACAGTTTTAGTTTTTCACACAAAGCCTAAGCATATATTTACTGCAAAATCTCCTGGTTTGAAACACTCGTTAATTGATTTGAACTCCAAATGCTTTGATTTGAAAGTCAATGATTTGTGAAATGAAAGTGAGATATAGCATCTGGCTTTTTAAAGTATAATCAAAGTACGTATGATTAGTTTTCACTAAGTTTATCTGAACTTCGACTTGTCACTGCTAGTTGTAAATTAGTTTAAATATTGAATGTGAGTAATATTGTAAACAATTTGTGTTTCTAAAATCAATTGATTCAATGTTTAAATATTTAATTATTCAAATTCGGTCACAATCAAATATACATTTCACTAACACCATACACATACCTCTATTAGTTTTGGTTCTTATCATCTGCTATGTAGTATTGTAGCGATGCAATAACCATCCGTAATCGATATTGTGTGTTATCTGTATGGTTTGTTCACACATCCTTGTCAATGTAATGTCATTTTTGGACGACTGTTAGTGTGAGAAGTTTCGCTAAAACAAAGTTAATGCCATCATTTTTCTACAAACGAAAATGCCTGCATCAGGTCAAGAATATGTCAATCTACATCCATTCGTTTGATAGATGTGTTTGAGATTTTGATTTTGCCTTTAGATTACGAACTTTCTTTTATAAATTTTCCTCGGATTTCTTTATTTTTGCTGTGTTACTTTAAAGAGGCTCAAAAGTCAATGATTATAATGTAATATAGGTTATACAGAATAACAGGTTGCGTTCCTATAACGGCCATGTTTCAACAGACAACGATGACAATTGGTAATACAACTCATATACGAACAGGATACGACGGAAGACAACAGACAAAACTAGAAAAAGGCTATAACAAAATGTTTAGCTAATAAGTCACTCGACCATTCACGCCAAATGTAAATTACAATGAACATGAAAAATAATTACGAAATTAGAAAACGTAAATTTTAACATGACTAAAGTTTAAATGTTAGTCTAAAATCCTCAAAACGGTTAAGCAACTCATGAAGGCGTCCTTAAAATTATCAAAAGGAGGACTTCAATATCTCTTCTCCCAGTACTTGGAATTTTTAGTTTAATAGCTTTTTGTAAGGATCTTTCTTTTTATAAAATCATAATAGGAATTACAGGCTATGAAATCAATTATCAATTGGGATTTATATACGTCATAGGCAAACACTGCTCGAAGGATGATCTATGGAAATCGGAAGATCACAGTGAACATTTTTTTTTTCTTTCGTCGTCGAGTTTTGTTCTTAATAGGTGTAAGTAAAATAAGAGCCAGATTTGAGGAATAGGTGCGATCAACATCTTGACCAAAATTTAATATAATTCTTTAGTGAGAGGACATCATCTATATATAACTTAATCTAACTTAATCTATATATAACTAAATCTAACTTAATCTCCATATAACTTAATCTAACTTAATCTATATATAACTTATTATGACTTAATCTATATATAACTTAATCTAGGCATTTTCTAAATTTGAAAATGCCTGTACGAAGATGAAATATGACAGTTGTTGTCTATTCGCTTGATGTGTTTATCATTTGATTTTGCTATTTGATTAGGGAATTTGCGTTTTGTATTTTCCTCGGAATTCAGTATTTTTGTGATTTTACTTTTATTTTAACATATAACGCTACTTTTCCCATTATTAAAGGAAATTTATATTCAAAGTTTGCCTCATATGTACTAAGGAGCAAGTCCACAGGAAGACGAGCCCAGTTTGTTCCCTTGGATATGCCGATCATGTGTTTAGAAATACGTCCTCAAATCCTGATATATATGTTAACAACTTAAACATTAGCGTCTTATGTTTAGAGGATGTTCTGCTTGAATTAGAGTAGGTGTGTTGCCAAAGAATGATTTGTCTTTCCCTTGTCTTATTGATCAGATATATTTGTTAGTTTTTGTCTATACATTTTGCTGTCATTTCAATCAACTGCTTTGTCCTGCAATACATTTTTTTTCATAGTTAAAAGTTATGCTATAAAATTAACGGTTTCAATTTTCTTGCACCAGATGCGCATTTCGACAATACATGTCTCTTCAGTGATGCTCGTAGCAAAAATATTTGAAATCCGAAGCTTATATAAAAGATGAAGAGCTATAATCCAAAAGGTCCAAAAAGTATAGCCAAATCCGTGAAAGGAATCAGAACTTTGCATGAGGAAGATACATTCCTTAATTTATAATAATTTCTATCATATTGTAACAGCAAATTTTAATAACACAAAACAATCTGTATGTTCATGCCAGTACCGAAGTACTTGCTACTGGACTGGTGATACCCTCGGGGACTAATAGTCCACCAGCAGAGGCATCGACCCAGTGATAGTAATAAAATTACCGGTATCAATTTTCTTGCACCAGATGTGCATTTCGACAATACATGTCCCTTCAGTGATGCCCGTGGCCAAAATATTTGAAATCCAAAGCTTATATGAAAGATGAAGAGTTATAATCCAAAAGGTCCAAAAAGTATAGCCAAATCCGTGAAAAGAATCAGAGCTTTGCATGAGGGAGATACATTCCTTAATTTCTAATAATTTCTATCATTTTGTAACCGCAAATTTTAATAACACAAAACAATCCGTATTTTCATGCCAGTTATGTTACATGTACACCAATAAAGGTAAAAGCAATTTTGAGAAACAAATACAATCAAATATGACTTACAGGAAAAACTAATAAAATGTTGTGAGGTAAAATTAGCGTTTGAATTCCATTTTTCTTTATTTGTAGACGAAAAAACATACACCAAGAAACAGACACACAATATGATTAATAACATTTAGTTATTTGACTTTCCTGTATATTCTATTTTGCATATTTTTTTCATGAATGATAAAAAATGAATCTTCAAAGTAGGGACGAATTTAAAATGATAAGTCAAGTTACCATTGTCAATCATCAAAACCATTTTATAATCAAATATGCTTCTTTATAAATGCTACCTAGTTTTGAATGCACAGTTAATTCCTAATACAAAGCTATACAGGTTATACTGTTAAAGACAAAAATGAAAACATCCACATAACACAATAGAAGAAATAACTCCAATGTGGAGTCGTAAGACAAGTTTCGGTTAAAATGAATAATGAAATCCTTATACTCTGAGATGGTTTTTGTTTGCATGGTAGATTATCTCGGTCTAATGCGTTTTAAATATCTGGAATTTTATCTTATGTTCTACTTTTGGCACAGACGATATGATTTACAGAGAGTACATTAAATAAGACGACGACGAACGTCTAGTGATGGCAATATCTTTAGCTCTCGTGCCAGGTGATCATCAAATCATAACCTACAAGTAATAAATAAATCCTAATCAAGAAAATGAAATATGAAATTCCCACAAAAGTAAAGATATTAAAAGTACAGGGTGGAAATTTGAACTTTGAAATTACCAAAACATTAACGAATCAGACAACTAAGCTTTGGTGTAGAACGCCTACAATGTACAAATAAGATATAAAGTATTAGAAAACATACAACTAAAAACTGTATATTAAACCCCATAAGAGTATATTGTGTTCATTAAAATTGACGTAAACTATTTGCATTTCAATTCTTAGACTTACAAAATGTCACCTATTTCATGATTGTATATGTAGACAAATAAGTAACGTTGTCCCTGGTGACATTTCATACCAAATATAATTTTGACTTGTGTCTTGTTTATGAATAATTGAGTATTGATATTACGTTATTATGTCTGCTTGTGTTGTTCACACAGCGTTGGCAATATAATGGAATTTGATGCGACTTTTATACAAGTGTGAGGTTAAAATAGCTTTTAAAACAAGTTTAATCCACCTTTTTTTAATTAAAACAAAAGCTTGTACCAAGTAAGGCATTTGTCAGTTGTTATATTTCCATTCGTTTGATGTAATAAACCTTATGATTTTGCCGTTTTATTAGGGACCGTCCGTTTTAAATTTTCCTCAGAGTTCAGTCTTTTGTTGTTGTGATTTTACTTATTTTGGTAGATTCTGTAATTTGGCTGCCTCTCGAAAATAACAAACAATTGAGAAATTTATAAAACGGATTCATGTGAGGGATCAGTCAATGTTTGTTTAACGTGCTGAAAGCACGCCTCTTATTCTAGTCAAGTTACGATTGTTGTTGCAGCATTTATAAATATGCCTTAAAAGTAAAGGGACGCCTGGTTGTAGGAAATAACATAATCCTACAACCATTTAATCCTTGCGGTGAAAATTGTCTAGATTTTCAAAATGAATACAAACGATAGTGATTGCTATAGTCCTGACTATAACACAGATAATTACAAATAAATATATTCAGATGAACATTGTGATAATTGTAAACAGCTTATCGAGCCATCCATTTGTATGAGAGTCATCTCAGTTTAAACAATTATGTCTAACACTATAGCGCATTCATTTATCCAACACAAACCATCAGACATTAACTGGCAGGTCTATAGTATAGATTCACTACGACATATTGATTGTTAATATAAAAAAGAAGATGTGGTATGGTTGTCAATGAAACAACTGTCCACAAGAGACCAAAATGACACAGACATTAACAACTATAAGTCACCACACGGCCTTCAACAATGAGCAAAGCCCATACCGCATAATCAGCTATAAAAGGCCCCGAAATGACAATAAAAACAATTTAAACGGGAAAACTAACGGCCTAATTTATATTCAAAATATAAACGAAAAACAAATACGTAACACATAAACAGAGGACAACCGCTGAATATTACAGGTTCCTGACACGGGAGAGTCGCATACATACAGAAATTCGAGCGGTTATACATGTGAGCGGTATCCCAACCTTTCCTCTAACCTAGGACAGTGGTGTAACAGTACAATGTAAGAACGAACTATAAAAATCAGTTGAAAAAAGGCTTAACTGATAAATCCGATGGATAAAAATGGATAAAAATACAAATGCTGCAAAACAAGTTGATGTGGCCGGGAACTTGTACAACCAAACAACAAAAAGACACTAATTATAGATCTGAGTCCAATGGATTTAGTGAAAAAACGTCATCGACAGTCAGAGAATCACATGACCATGTGCAATGCCAAAATAAAGGCATCGACAGATTATAGATCCATGAATAACATGAATGAGTATATGTATATAACATGTATGACAATAATACTTAGTTTGCTTTTAATTAACTGATAACAAAATCAATATTAATATCAATAAAAACAATATTCAATGATCCAGGGATCTCCATGGATGAAAATTGAACGATGGAGGAACTTTCACCATTACAAACCGTGTCTACGCTGTACAGTGTAGCGCGATCGGAAGTAGTTTATCCCTCCATACAAGGAATGGTGAACATGCTAATTCATTGCTTATTTAAATTATATTTATTTTAATTTTCATTATAGAATTCGAAGTATCATTATTTTCTTTTAATTGTCGTGTTTAACCATTCAAATGCCAAGTCTTCATGTCCCCCCCTTTAGTCGAGAATAACCAAAAGCTGTCATGAAGGTCCCCATGTAGATTTCTTGTATTTTTGGTAATTGTTATGGGGGTTAAAAATCATATGATGTGGAGCTTATTTTTCATGGACACTGTCAAATTCAGAACCCATTACCGGTATGGCTGATTTGCAGCAACAACAAAACGATTCGTACGGGTTATGTAAAAGGTTAAAGAGATTTGTAAAGCAAAAGTTGACAAATGAAAAGGTTTTTAATGACTTTATCTGGCAAATTGATGCTATGCAACATGCATCTTTCGAGTCTGAATAGAAACCGGAAACGCGGATGTATCAATTTGATTGTAATATACGAAATGAATTCGGAATTACGATACGATATTTCTTTACAGGATATATTTAAGTTTTTACTTTTAAACTTTTAAAGTAATTCTAAATTATCGTTAGTTACAGCAGTACTCGAGTTATTTGCGATGAAATAATATTTACTGTTTTGCGTCTTATTTTGTACTTCTTAAAAAAGGGGGGTGCTGATTGCGTAAGTCAAAATAAAGCACGTGTTCGACTTGTTAAACTGTTTTCTTTGTAACTGGATTATTAATTTATTTATTTAATCTAAATTATCATAATCATTTGCTGAAACTTAGTTGATTAATTTGACAAATTGATCTTCTATCCTCAGATATTATTCTCCTGTCTGATTTCTTGATCTACCTGTACAAGCTCAGGTACAAGTGATTAGCGATCTTAATCCGGATATCCCTCAGGCGTTAGAACTGTATTGGATTATAACATAAAAAGCCTAAGGGTTATGCAAATTACATGCATTTGATTATAATTGATAAAAAAATGGCGTCGGGCTACAAAAAACGATGAAGTTTTGAACGATGGCGCAAGAGAATTTAACGATGGCGCGAGTCATTTGACGATGGCGCAAGACATTTGAACGATGGCGGGGCGCCATCGTTAAACAGGCCATGGAGATCCCTGTGATCTAATAACAGTTTTGAAATGGTAACCTTTTGGAATAAGTTTATTTAAAGGATTGATAAGTTTACCAGGGTCGTTTCTAAATTTCCGGGGACGGTAAACAACATTTCCGTAAAAATGAGGATGTACTATCCCATTTGGAATAAATAAGGTACAACAAAACATCAAAATCAAATCTTTAAATTTATGTTAGAATTTAGTAAAAGTTTTAAGTAATTTGTGGTAACGAAATCCCTGACTGAATAATTTACCAGTAGTACATAGATTACGTCGTTAAAATAAAAAAAAATGTTTAAACAGACATGGACATAGCAAATGAGTTGTGAAATATAAACATCGTAAGATAGTGCCAAAGGAACACCCCCAACAAAAAGGGAAACTTAACAATAGGAAATAAAAAATCGTCCCTTTTGTCGTAATATTCAGTGTGGAGTTCCCCGTTTAAAACCGACATATCTAAATCTAGGAAAGGACAGTTATCATCGTTTAAATTTGATTTATTGAAAGAAAGTGCCTTTGGGCAAATTTAGACAGTATATTGAGAAAACATTTGATAATTCAACGAACAATTTCATCAAGATAACGGTTAGTGTTTTTGAACTGATGAATTAAATGCAACTTTGACGGGTATTCACTGAGTTTGGTCAAACACTGTGGTCCGTAACTATACAAGCAAGTTTGCTATTAAAGGGGCGTAATTAGTGCCCATAGGAATACCTACAACCTGTAAATAAACTTACCGAAACGTTCATAAATATTATCAAATAGAAAATTTACAGTTTCAATCATCTCATCACAGCTACAATACGTATATCTAGCATATTTACCTTTGCTTTAAATGAGTTGCACCAATTATATTTGCATTCAGATTTACCAAACGACCATTTAATTAAATAGAAAAACTTGTGTTTGATAACATTGTGTGGATTGTAGTGTACAGAGAAGAAAAGTTAAAACTGTCAACAGAATCAAAAGGACTCTACAAAGCATAATTTACTTAAAACATCCAAAGAATTGTTTGCACTCCGAAAAAAGTTTATTCCACTATTTGCAATGACTGTATAGCGAACACACAGGTTTATAAATATTGTGTTGGCATTGACAATAAGGTCGAATTACTTATTCACTCATCATTCTAATTCTACAGTAAATTGATATGATGACTACAAATATAGAAAGAACAATCAACATATACAAATCGCTTTATCTATATACTGACTTCACTTGTTGATGACATAATTAGATGTATTATTTATCGAAAATTGTTTATAGATTAAAAAGTATTTCCCAGTGCGCATTGTAAATTATTGTAGATATCAGCGTCATTAAAACTTCATTTATAATAATGGAATAAAATGATAATTAATGGACCCGCAGAGATTAAATGACTTTCGTGACCACATTTCATTCAATTTATGCATTTCGCTAGATAGTCCTAAAGAACCGTTCAAGTCAGAATATACCAACATTGTTTTAAAATGTAAAGTGTCAGTGTTTTATTTCACTGAAGATTATCAAAATGATGTCAAGTTGCATATATAAACAAAGAAGCAATACAGCATTTTGATTATTGCCTTTACGGTATGGCCTAGTGCAGTATGGCTCGAATATTGGTTGCTGAATTTGTTAAGGCTTTTCGGGCGTATACATATATATAAACGCCTAAAAAGTGTACACAACAACACCAATAACAAAAAAGGAACTATTAATGTAATTATTTATAAATATTTCGGATAACAGATATCCTTCATCGGTATATATGATTGTGATGTTGAATGAATCATTTATCAGTCTACTTAGATTAAACTATAACAATCTTGAAATTTATACAATAAAAAAGTCAAAACGAACATCAGGTAAGACGCTTGCACAATTCTAAAATTTGTTAAACACGACATAGGTTATATGACTAATTACAACAAAGAGTTCAAATATATGCTTTAAATAGAAATAATAATGTGCGATATGAACTAGCACAATTCTAAAGCTTTAACGGTGTCGACAATTATGATGTTACAAAAACGATTGCGTCAAAAAAATCTCCAAATAAAATGCACTGAACGATCTAAATTTGTAAATATTTCAAATTTGACAAGAAGAGTAGTTACATCAGAGACTCCGTATTTAAAAATCGCAACCAAACGGCCGTTAAAATATGAAAATAAATTAAGACTAAGATTTCGGGTCTTGTGTAGTTAGGTATGCATATGAATTGTTTAATTTGTTAAGGCTTTGGTGTGTATGTATATACCTCATTCGATAAAGTGATAAGAGAGTGTGACGTTGTCAGTTATTTTTTCAATTGAACTATTTAGCGGGTTTATAATAACATAAGAAACAAGAATGGTGTCACATGTGGAGCAGGATTTGCTTAACATTCCGGCGCACCTGCGATCACCCACAGATTTTGGTGGGGTTTATATTGCTTAGACTTTAGTTTTTCTATGTAGTGTCCTTTGTACTAGTATCTGTTTGTCGTTTTATGTTTTAATCATGGCGTAATTTTATTTTCGATTTAAAAGTTTGACTGTCCCTTCTCTTATCTTTCGCCCCTCTTTCTTTTCAAGTTATGCATATGATTATCTCTTTGGAACTGTTTGCCTTTCTTTTTTTAAAGTTGATTTTGATTCTCATTTTTCTACACATAACGCTACAAAAAAATACAAATACATGTCTTTGATTTCAAACACTTTTTGTGTATTTTGATTCATCAACTTCCGCATCCATGTGTTTATTCTCTATAAAATATAGTTTAAAAACATCTTTTTCACTGCCATCTTTGTTCACTATATTTGTGTTACTATACAAAATAAATTGAATATGAAAGAATAGTTTGCTAATGGTAATTGTGTTCTTATTAAGAATTTCTATGGTTGATTCGATTAAAAAAAAAGTTAGTCAGGTTCTGTTAAGCTGGTACTTAACACTACAGAAAGATAACTCTGTAAAGTCAGCTAAACGTTTTAATTACGTTGTGTTGTAAAAGGAATATTAAGCTTCTCAATGATCAAAATTGGCGTTAGTCAAATTGCTATATAACCAGTGTAATTTTTGAGACAAAACGGTTGGTTAAAAAAAAAAAAAAAATTTTATATTTTTATTTAAGGCTCAAAGTAAATACTTTGACAAAATTTTATGAAAATTAAACGAGCCAAATAAATTTTAGTGAAAGTGTTGGGTACCACCTTAATATCTAATATCGTCAATTTGTTTTAATGTTTGGAGTTATATTCTGTGAAAGCTATAGACTGACCACATGAAACAATTACACTTTATGCTCAACCGTATTTGGTACAATTTTTTGGAATTTTGGATCTCCAATGCTCTTCAACTTTGCACTTGTTTGGCTTTATAAATATTTTGATATGAGCGTCACTGACGATTCTTATGTTGATGAAATGCGCGTCTGTCGTACTAAATTATAATCCTGGTACTTTTGATGTTTTATGTAAAAATTATAGTTGACGTTGGATATGCGAATAAACTCTCTTTTGAAGTGTTAGATAACGACATCTCTTTAGAAAGGTAGCAATTGAAAATATAGATATTACAAACATTGAAAGTTCAAGACATTACCGTCAAAATCCCTCAATAAAATATACAGGTTCTGTGATTCTCTCATAGCTAAACAATTTCGATGTCAATGAACATCATGAAGGAGTTTATATATAGAAATCGTTTGCAATCAGATCAACTAAATACTTAACTTATTCCGGGTGCGGATTTTCTCTCTGCATTGAAGAGCCCTTGGTGGCATTCGGCTGCTTTCTACTATTGTCTCGTTGACACATTCCCCACCATTCCTTACATCAAATGCTCAAAAAATATAACGTTTTGAATCACTATCAAAAATGATTGTATAATTGAAAACATTAGTTTGCCATTAGAAGTACCTTAAAACATTAGTGATGAGTGTATCTATTAGTTGATTGTATCAAAGGTTGAAAAGAGACTTCTGATATTTGATTTATTGTTTACTAATTGAAATTGTGTTTTGAATTATCCAGATAAATTCTAATAAATGAATAAATCGTGTTCTACTTTGGGCCTTCGAGAATCAATTAATAATAGTCGTTTTCTTTTATCGAATCATTTAATCTTCGATCAAAAGACAATGACACATGATTATAAATGAAATATATGTATGTCACCACCATATATTGATGGTACAAAAGAACTAAAAAAAAAGATAATATTCATATCCTAAAAATCGTTGTAAAAAAGCATTAAATTATGTGAAGGCGTCCGTAAAAATATCGAAAGGATGACTGTATCATGTTCAACAGCCAATTTTGTAAGCACATTTATGGAATAATGAAAGGAATTGCAAGCTCTAAACTTTATTATCAACTTGAAATACTACATATGCAGGCATAGTTGGAATCTTGATAGATGGAAATCGAAAGATCCGAGTGAAAAAATGATTTTAGTTTCTGTTTTGATGAGTTTTGTTGTCAGTTGAACCACATTGAAAATTTCTGAATGTAATTAACATATGAAACAGACGTAAGAACATGTGTTTAGACAGACGTAATGATATGTGCTGTATTCGTTATTTAAAGAATATAGGTGCGTTCAACATCGTCACCAAAATGTAAATATAAAGTGAGAGGAGATAATCTATATGTAGCTTTAGCTAACGGATGACATTACATTTTCCCATTATTTCAAGAAATTTATGTTTGAGGTGTCATATGCACAAAAGAACAAGTCGACAGGAAGACAAGTCCAGTCTATACCGTGGGCATGCTGATGATGTGTTGAAACATACGTCCTCAAATCCTGATAAATATTTTGACAACTAAAACATTGCCGTCTTTTTTTTAGAGAATATTTTTTTTGAATCAGAGTAAGTGTGTTTTCAAAGTATGATTGTTTTATTGATCAGATATTTGTTATAGTTTTTGTGTAAACATTTGTTTCATTTCAATCAATTGCATTAAACTGCAATACTGAATTTGTTTACTGGTAAAAAGTTATGCATACGCATGTTCACCAATAAAAGTAAAAGCGTAAAGTAAATTAATTTTGTAAACAAAAAAAAAACCCAATCAAATATGAATTAAAGGAGATGTTGAATCTATGCGAATCATTCACAAACAAAACAATGAAAATAACGACAACGAAATGCGAATGGAAGATAATATATATACTCATCATGAATGGACAAGTGTCTATAAAATAACATTCAGATTCTATAATAAGGGTCGATAGGTAAAGGTTGTGAATAAATTTAACAGCTCTATTACGCAATATCAATCTCATTTCTCAAAATAACGAGAAATCAATAAAGCTGCACAAAGTTTTCGACAAGTACGGATGATTTATGTTCCAGTTCTATAAAAAGCATATAAAATGTTGTGAGGTAAACTAGCGTTTGAGTTCGACTTTTTCTTTATCTGTAAATGAAAAAAAAAATGTACACCAGGAAACCTACACAAAATATGATTAATAACTTCTGTTCTGCATAATCTATTTAGCCTTTGATTTTTTTTCAGGAATGATCACAAATAATTGTTAAACGTAGAGACGAATATACAATGACAAGTCAAGTAACAATTTTCAATCATCAAATATGCTGATTAATAAATGCTACCTAATTTTGAATGCAAAGTTTATTCCTGTTACAAAGTTACAAAGGTTATTCTGTTACAGGCTAGAATGAGAACACTCACACAACACAATAGAGGAAATAACTGCAATGTAGAGTCGTCTGACATGTTTCGGTTTAAAATGAATAAGGAAATCCTTACACTCTGAGATGGTTTTGGTTTGCTTTGAAGATAATCTGGGTCTAAAACGTTTTAAAATAACTGGAATTTTACCTTATGTTCTACTTTTGGTATGGACGAAATGATTTACAGAGAGTACATTATATAAGACAACGACGAACGTCTAGTGATGGCAATAGCTTTAGCTCCTGGGCCAGGTGATCATTACATCGTAACCTACAAGTAATGAAACAAGTCATAATCAATAACATGAAGAATTTAAATATGAAATTCGCACAACAGTAACAAAACTAAAAGTGCACAGTGGAAATTTGATCTTTAAAATTGCCAATAACGTTTTCGAATCAGACACGGCAGCCACTAAGCGTTGGTGTAGAACGCATACAATGTGCAAATAAGATATATAGTATTGGAAAACATATTACTTAACACTTTATATAAAACTCCATAAGAGTACATACTTTTATTAAAATTTACATAACGTCGTCCCTGATGACATGCCATACAAAATATAAATTCAAAAATTCTCATGTTTAGGAATAAATGGGAGATTTTCAAAACTTAATTGCAAAATATTCAATAGTTGTAAATATCATGGTAATGATTTGTACTCAAATATAAAATTTAAGAAAGATTAAAATGATAAAAACTTGTCTTTGTTTATGCTTCATTTTTGTAAACAAATAACACCAATGTAGGTCTCAAATTTCAAACCGCCCAAAAGTAAGATTTCAATACACAATAATGTTACGACTTAATGTTCATTTGTTTGCGCTTTGGAGAATCGTTAACTTTCTATATAAAGAAATTAATTAGGTTACCTTGTTGAAATTGTTATCAATGAAACGTACATTTTAATGGAAATAACACATCATTTTAAAGAGAACTTTGGTAAACAGGTGTATCAATTGAAATGAAAACTGCTAAATTTATATTATTGGCATGTACACAGATTAATGCATGGCGTTTTCCATATCAACTCTGATATCATATTGACATGACACTTGAATATTAGTACGAAACGTTAGTCGACTCCAGATATAAATCGAATGATAATACCTTGTCCAATATGAAATAAGACATGTATTTGTCTTTTTAGCATATACTATACAAAGGCTGCTAACTTTATATCAGCCCGACCACGTGACGTGTCATAGTCTAGGTGTGAATTTATAGTAACTTTACGTCAGCACGTTAGACAAAATCAAAGTTATCAGGTGACTCCTATCTTTTGATAAATAAAATTGTTACATACTTATTTCTATTTACAAATACATGTTTTAAGTTGATTAAGATTGGCCAACATAATACTTATCTCAAAAACAACTTATAAATTGCATGTTGACCAATTGTGATCATCGACTGTGAACATATTTCTACCCTAAGAATTTTTAAGTTTTGTCCTAAAGTTTGGAATGCTTCTATATTTAACAATACAAATGGTGGCAGTGAATCTAATTCTATTGTAGTCTATAAACAATCAAGCAACAAGTAATAAATCTACCAATAGGCAAACGCAGTATTATCGATCTATACAAAACAATTACTCAAAACTGGTGATTAAAGCTGTTGTGAATATACTCATCATATAAACCTGGCTTAAATGTTTGAGTGTTTCTGCGACAAAATAATTGTCCTTGACGCTCGAATAAAATTTGAAATGCAGTGAGTTTCAGTTGTCCCTTCATGTTTACAAAAATGTTTTACCTTGAAATTGAAACAAATTATAGCTCTGTTAATTTGTTTTGAGTTTTTCCAGTTTTATTTTTTGTCATTAATTCAAACGCTTAATCATTATTTCATCTAAATTTGCTAAACGTATTTAGGTTCGTTTCTAACACTGCTGTTCATAGCTTGACAAAACACGTATGTGAATCTTTGAGTTAATCAGCTGACGATTTTAATGATTTGTTATATAATTGCCAATGAGACGAGTTTGCTGTACAAATCATCCTGGACGTAGCTAAATTTAATAACAAAGTGAGAACATACTGTTGCACATTTCCATGATTTCGATTGATTTTTTTTCTAGTTCTGTTCAATATCATCCTATTGAAGAAATTCTTTTTTAAAAATTTCAAACACATTAATTTGTTTTGGTTTTTCTTCGGATATATAGTATCCTTTGTATACAGTAAAAATTATAATTGTTATTAAATCCTTAATACTGTAATAACTTGTATCGTTTATTTTGTATCCGTACAAAAGTGATCTAATTGAAAATGATTTCAGAAATTTGCATGTCAAAAATTAGTGCTCGTAATCTTCGATGATATCACAAATATTAAAAGCGGAGTTTTAGTAATTTTCTAAGAGAAAAGTAATTGTTTGGTTGGTAAAATGTGTGCAGAAATTTCCGTCTTAACATTTTGAATTTATTATCTTGTATATAATAAAAGATATACTTCAGTATTTGTTGTCTCTTGCTTGTGTTGTTTTCTAAGATAAACATGTTGTCCCATTTTTGAAATCCTATTGGTTTTTCATGATATCTTTTCAAGAGGGAGATGTAAATGTCTTTGGAAGGAATGTTTTTAAATGATCCCATTTTTTCCTTTTCTATCTTTACATTGATATTCGGAGTCTATAGCAACTTTTGTTTTAATTGATTCTTCTTTAGTTAAGTCTTGTAACCACTGTTTTGGTATTGCTTTCATTAATTAGAATATTCAGAAAACCAGTTAGCATGGCAGGATAGTTTATCTAAGATCATGTTTTGATTAAATTTTCCTTTATTACAATAATGACATTTACAAATAGAATTTTACTGTTTATCCAGTTTTTGAAAATGAGACATTCACTATTTAACATGTTTAATTTGATATTTTTATTGCCCCATATAAGCTGCTGTCTAATTTGTTTATATGATAGTTGATCTGATTCTTTTTTCAGATTTTGAATCTATCCATGATATGATTATTCTTAAGTAAAATTGTGGAATTAGTTCTTTCAGTTTATAGACCAAATTAATATTGTTAAAATTCATTTTAAATATAAGGAATTCATGTCCAAATTTATACAGTCATTCTTATAATTTAATTCTAAAATCCATTTTTAACCGGAGTAAACAATGAAAAAACGTTCATGACGTCACAGCCACTTGACTAAATAATGTCTATGAAGTGATAAACAAAACAATGACAGCCAATCAGAAGACGCGTTACATCCCAAATTAAATGATTTCTTTTTAACGTAAAATAAAACAATAATAACCAACACAATCGCAGCTAAAAATATGCATGTATATATAAACCATTTATTTCGAAGATTCTTGCAACTTAATTTGTGGTGGAAAAATGTCATTGTATGACACAAAAGCCAGACATGCACCTGCAAAAGGAAAACATAAAAAGGGACAGCGCATTTCTATAAGGATTTCACTAAATGTGAAGAGTTTATTAATGTGAAAATTGATGCGCTTTATTCACAAACTGAATACAGTTCAAAAGACGCTTACCATCAGATCCACAGCTGACAAACGAGAAGTAACCGACTATATTGGTTGCGGAAATCCATAAATATTCGATAAACCTTTGGAATGCGACGTATTCAGAATGAGCGTCGTGTTGCGCGAGGTCGGTTCAACTGGGTGTAAAGAATTTTGGAAAACCTCTGCATACTGCATTTACTGGTGTTTTACCTGTCAATTAAGCGTTTAATAAAGGCAACAGTAGCATACCGCTGCTCGAAATTCACAAAGCGACTAAGAAAAAAAAACATATACAGGGTTACAAACTAAATATGAGGAAAACGCATCAAATATAAGAGACACAACAGAAGCACAACATTAAAATATAACACACACAGAAACGAACTATAATATAACAATAGCCATTTCTTTGACTTGGTACAGGACATATAGGAACCTATAGGAACATATGGGATAAAGGAACACACGAATACTAGCTAACCAGAAAAAATTGTTTGAATACAATTCTATAAATCTAGATCCTATTGGGATGCAAAATTTGTATCTCAGTATTCAAATTATACTTCTTTGGATTAATCCACCATTTTATAAATAAAAAATGCCTGTACCTAGTAAGGAATATGACAGTTGTTATTCATTCGTTTTATTGCAGCAGCAAAAAATCTGAAAAGAAACTAAGTTATGAAGCTTAATGCACGTAAAGAAAACAAATCTTACTTTTTACATGTTAAACTTATATTTTAAACATGCCGTAAAAACGTATGCTCGAATTTCCTTAAAATAAGGGTTTTGGTTCATTATGTAGTGTATAAGACAAAGTTCACTGATACTCTAAATTGTTAATTATCATTACAAATCACAATAACAAGGCTATTTTGTTATTTGCAAATATAAGAATAAAACACTGATGATAAAAATAGACAATGATAATTTTTCAAATATTTATCATTAAAATTGTAAAAAGCGTTTTACTTCAGTAGTTGTAATTAACACGATTTTCGACGGTTTTCGTTAATAACAGAATAATAATAACACACTTCGTTTAAATTTATTTGGCAGAAGTATCCACTTTGATATTAACTTTAAACATGTTATATAAAGCAACTTTCGTTTAAACCATTTCTTTTTCGATTAAGAAGAAATTCGTAATTTAGAGTGGACACATTAATCCGTTACACAATTTATTTAATTCTGGAATTGCGATCTCATTCCGATCAGTTCTATCACTGTGTAAGCCATTGACATAGTTTAATTTATTCCACTTTAACATTTTTGAGTGTGTATATCTGTCTTTACATTAATTTTATAAGTGCTTTGTTGTTATATGCATTGTTTTTTTTTATATTTTGAACAGTCAGAGAGCATATGAATATTATTTTTCATCATAGTTTACATTGTGTTAAATAATCGTTTGAAAATATTCCGGATCTGTTAGGAAAAACTTCAAGAAAATGTCAAAGTTATCCATTCGTTTGATGTGTTTTCGCATTTTGATTGTGACATTTGCTCAGTGACTTTACATTTAAAATTTGTCTTGGCGTTGGGGTATTTAGTTATCTTTACATGTATTTACATTCGACGCCTTTAAACCAGGTCAACTCACCTTATAGTCCTAGTTATTGGATTCATTGTTAATATATTTTGAATATGAAGAATGTTAATTTAACTATAAACAGCCATTTAATAAGAAAGATGTGTGCTAGAAATCTGCCATAGAATGTTAGTTACTTTAGTAGTAAATGTGGGAGGAATAATTGGAAACGTCAAACACAGTGGAAGTCAGTATTTCGGACGCATTTGATCTCTCCATAAACTCTTACTCTTAGGAGTGTAATTGTGTTTAAATTCGCAACCTCTTCATAAGGTTATCCAAATTGACAAACACGTCTCTCGCCTCGTACAAATTGACTACAACTGATATGACTGCAATTCATATGGATGATTCTGTACGCTGTATAAATCATAACAATTTTCATCAAAATAGTTTTATTCGTAAGAGCCTGTATTCAGTTTGGACAATAGAAATCACTATCTTTTGTTTTCATTTGGGAAATCTAAGAATTTTTCACCATAAGGATGTTAAATTCACCCGTTGCGGAAAGACAACATTCCTTAAACTTGGAGCCCGTTTAATTTTAAGGCATTTTTATAATGCAGCAACTACCGATTCAGATCGTTACATGAAAAAGTAAAAACACAAAAATGCTGAACTCCGAGGAAAATTCAAAAAGGAAAATCAAAAATCAAAAGGCAAAATCAAAAGTCCAAACACATCAAACGAATGGATAACAACTGTCATATTCCTGACTTGGTACAGGCATTTTCTAATGTAGAAAATGGTGGATTGAACCTGGTTTTATAGCTAGCTAAACCTCTCACTTGTATGACAGTCGCATTAAATTCCATTACATTGTCAACGATGCATGAACAAAACAAACATACTCAAAGAGTAAAAATGTCAAAAATAGGGGTACAACAGTCAATATTGTGTTATCATCTTAATATCACTACATAAACAACAAATGTAACAAAGTAGCACAAAAAGGCATACATCAAATTTAACATTCTCATTTTGCTTTTCTTATACGGCTGAATTTATCTATGTAAAGTCTACCCATAAATGAAAGAAGGTTTTCATTACTGGTGTAAAATTGTGCGTTTGAAATTCGCACAGGTAGACATAAAAATAATTTTGTCGTATGACGGCATACATAAATGCAGACTCACGTAAAGTAGATATAACAAAAAACAGACTTACAGTAAAAATAATAAATAAAATAATGGTGTGGTTCAAAGTATGACGGGACACATAAGTACAGTTTCACGTCAAATACGGCTGAATTTATCTATGTAAACTCTACCCATAAATGATAGAAGGTTTTCATTACTGGTGTAAAATTGCGCGTTTGAAATTCGCACAGGTAGACATAAAAATAATTTTGTCGTATGACGGCATACATAAATGCAGACTCACGTAAAGTAGATATAACAAAAACCAGATTTAACAGTAAAAGTAATAATAATAAATAAAATAATGGCGTGGTTCAAAGTATGACGGGATACATAAGTACAGTTTCACGTCAAATGTATATCATAAAAAACAGACTAAACAGAAAAAGTAGTCTTATTGAATAAAATAGTTTAGTCATTCATAGTATGTCAAGATCCTTAAGTAAAAGTAATATCAATAAATGAAATAATTTTGCCGTTCAAAGTATGTGGTTTTACGTAACCACAGAGTCACTTCAAATGAATATCTAAAAAAGACATATAAAAGAATACTATAATACGTAATTAAGATGATAACAAACGTCAGTACGCAAAATCTATACTCCAAGACCATCTTGTATTATTTGTGAAGTTGATACGGAATATTTATCAACAAGTTCTGGGTATCTTCCGATGAACTTTTTTTAGAAAAAGGACGAGACGTTCTTTGACATACCCCTGGTTCATCAATTTTCTGCTCAGACACTGGTGACGTTTTACAAAGTCTGAATAGGAGCTGCAAGCTCTTGAATACCTAATAAGTTGGGAAATGTATATTCCATATGCAGGTGAAGTTGGTATATTACTACTAAGGTGGGGGGAAATTGATAATTTCAAAATTAAAATCTTCTCGTCTGTCATAGATTCTGGTACTGAGATGACTGTGTATGTCAAATTCGAGGTATAAGTCTAAAAATGAGGCAGAGGAAGCCGTGTCTGTGGTCTCTTTAATTTCTAGTTCTGGTGGGTATATTAATGGAATCCAATCAGAAAAGTTCGGATTGTTAATGGAAAGAACATCATCAATATATCTGAAAGTGAAATTAAATAACCTGGCTTCTTTGATCTTCTTGTTTTAGACAAGTGTCTGAAGGAACTCCGATTCATATGAAAATAAGAAGAGGTCGGCAAGGAGAGGCGCACAGTTCGTTCCCATAGGAATGCCGACAATTTGTTGAAAAAGTCTACCTCCAAATTCAACAAATATGTTGTCAATAAGAAACTGCAGCATACTGATCACTTGTTCCTCTGTGTAGTATGTTTTACCCTTTTGTTCCTTATTAACAAAATATGCCTTATGGTATCCCAAAGTGATAAATTTATAGCGTATGCTACCATTTTTATGATGAAAAGCATTGTGAATTATTTCTTTTAGACGGGTTTTCAATTTCACATGGGGAATGGTTGTATACAAGGTTGAAAAATCAAAAGTTTTAATAGAACTAATTTCAGAAAAAGACCGAGATTTAAAATTATCCAGAAGTTCTTTAGAGTTTTTCAGAATCCACATATGGTTAATACCACTACGTGAGTAAACAGTTTCACAGTATATCTGAAGACCCTCTTTAACTGCGGACAGAACATGGGCGTTTAATCAAATGTCTCGTCTAGGATAAGTGCCGCGCGGTTTGGGCTGTGTTCATTGTTGAAGACAGTACAGTGACCTATAGTTGTTAATTTATTTGACATTGTGGTCTCATTTGGAGAATTGTATCATTGGCTATCATACCACATCCTCATTTTATATTAAATTTACACCAATATCAAAAATCGTGTATACGGTGATTTTCATGACAGTTAAAAGTTTTGCGTTTTAGTTTTAAAAATCTTACATTTGAACATAACAACAAGACTGAATTATTCAGACAAAAGAAATTATATTTGGCATGACATGTCACCAGGGACAATGTTACTTATTTGTTTACATATACATTAATGAAAGGAGGTGACATCTTTTAAGTTTCAAATAGTTTACGTCAATTTTAATACAACTATGTACTCCAATGGGTTTTATACAAAGTGTTAAGTTATACGTTCTCTAATTCTTTATATCTTATTTGCACATTATAGGCGTTCTAAACCAAAGCTTAGGGGACACCGTGTCTGATTCGAAAACTTTATTAGCAATTTTCAAATATTAAATTTCCACTTTGTACTTTTAGTTTCATTACTATTGTAGGAACTTCATATTTCTTATTCTTGATTAGGACTTGTTTCAGTACTTGTAAGTTATGATTTAATGATCACTTGGCCCGAGAGATAAAAATATTGCCATATTTAGATGTTCGTCGTTGTCTTATATAATGTACTCTCTGTAAATCTTATCGTCTATACCAACAGAAGAACATAAGGTGGAATTCCAGTAATTTCAAAACGCTTTAGAGCAACATAATCTACCTTGGAATCAAAAACTAACTCAGAGTGTTAAGATTTCATTATTCATTTTAACCGAAACTTGTCAGACGACTTAACATTGGAGTTATTTCCTCTATTGTGTTATGCGGATGTTTTCATTTTTGTCTATAACAGTATAACCGTTATAGCTTGGTAACAGGAATGAACTTTGCATTCAAAATTAGGTTGAATTTCTAAAGCAGCAAATTTGATTTAAAAAATGTGTTTCATGATTATATATGTTTACTTGACTTGTCATTGCGATTTTACTTTTCTTCGTCCAAGATTTGATTTTTATTTATATTTAAATTCTTAGATTAGTTATTCTTTTAATTAGATTGGTAATGGCTTTTTGATGAAATAAATATAGAAAATATAATTAACTTTATCTTTTTCTACTCATTCACAATATGTTTTGATCCGACGTCATTGACGTCTTGACAACTCCTATAGTTGTATGACGCGAGTAGTGAAAAAAAGACGTCATTTCACTGGAAAATTCATGTTATACATTGCAACCAATGTTGTAAAACTGTAAATCCACTTCGGAAATTTAAATACCTTATCCGGTTTAGCCACAACGTTATAGAATTTTGTCTCCTTCATGCTCTTCAACTTTAAACTTGTTTAACCATTTTGACATGAGCGTCACTGATGAGTCGTTTGTAGACGTCACACGCGTCTGGCGTATCAGAATATAACTGTATAAGCCTGGTACCTATGATATCTATTAACACAACTGGGTCAAAGACACTGCTGAAAACAGTATTTTTTTTTTTTATAAATTAACTGTTTGCAAAATACTAATTATTCTGAATACTGAGTACTTTGTTTTATCCCAGCCATAGAATAGCTAAGTTGTAGTAGGCACTTCTTTTGGAATTTTAGGTCATCAATGCTGTTCAACTTCGTCCTGTTTGATTTTATAACTACTTTGATCTGAGCATCACTGATTAGTCTTATGTAGACAAAACGCGCATCTGGCGTATCAAATTATAAGCCTGATAACTTTCATAACTATCTAGGTTCATTTTCAGAATGGTAAGAGAATGTAGCACTGAATCATTGAATCAGCCGAAACAATAAATAAAAATAGCAGAGAATATATATATATAACAACATTATGCATTTTAATTGTATAATTAATAAACAACGTGTTACTTATGATATATTTTTATTCCATTGGTTAATGATTTTTGATTTGTTAGTTTTTTCCGGACTGTCCCTTTTAAAAATATTTTGGAGTTTAGAAGTTATATTAAATACTATTAGTAGCAATGTTATAAATATAGAAGATAAAAAAATAACTGTATCTGAATATCTCTTTATTATCGTTCGTCTCTGTTTTGAGAGCTATTTTTATCTCTTAAAAGCATCTTTATTATCGTTCGTCTCTGTTTTGAGAGTTATTTTTATCTCTTAAAAGCAATTTTGTATGTGCGGCAACAGTTTTAATTTTCTTTCTATATGCACTACTTATTCACTACAGCTGCAGATTAGAGTTGATTCCCTATCTTTCATAAAAACTCATTTCAATTCGCTTGTGCTAAAGTTATAAAATTCGAAGACTCAATATTTGATAAATGATAATAGTTATCAAAGGTACCAGGATTATAATTTAGTACGCCAGACGCGCGTTTCGTCTACATAAGACTCATCAGTGACGCTCATATCAAAATATTATAAAGCCAAACAAGTACAAAGTTGAAGAGCATTGAGGATCCAAAATTCCAAAAAGTTGTGCCAAATACGGCTAAGGTTATGCCTGGGATAAGAAAATCCTTAGTTTTTCGAAAAATTAAAATTTTTGTAAACAGGAAATTTATAAAAATGACCACATTATGGATATTCATTTCAACACCGAAGTGTTGACTACTTGACTGGTGATACCCTCGGGGACGAAACGTCCACCAGCAGTGGCATCGACCCAGTGGTGTAAATAGTTATCAAAGGTACCAGGATTATAATTTAGTACGCCAGACGCGCGTTTAAGGGAGGTTATCGTATCACATATTTATACTAAACGTCCAAACGTACAGTATGACTAATTATGATATTGGTAGTGATCTTGATAATTTACCCTTATATATCAACCGGGTAAACAATCAAGATTAAACAAGTACTGGTGGGTTGACTAGTGTTAACAGTTCTATTACAACCATCGTCATTAACTATTTGAAACCTTGTTTATGTATACACATATTTTTCATTGCACACATAGGGAAGGATATAGACGAAAGATACCAGAAGGACAGAAATGTTCCTTTCTTTGTAATTATCTTTTGTGAAAGAGATGCAAAGAATGCCAAAGGATTTTTAAACTCATAAGTTGAATATAAAAGCCATAACTGAAACAGAAAACCGACCTACAGGAAAATGATAGTACACGAAACACAACTTATGAAATTATAGACTTAGCCACACGAACTCGACTAAAAACTTTTGGCGATTTCAGGTACACCGGAAGAGCAAGCAATTACGTTCAGCATGTGGCACATATGTCTTTTTCATTTTTAACAATAACGTTGTCGGTTTATTTTCCATTTATGAGTTTGAATGTCTCTCTGGTATCTTCGCCCTTTTTTAATTGGTAAAATGTAAAATGTTACAGCGTTTAGTCAATTACAGTCTGTTCGGTTCATATGGTAAAGTATGCCTCAAAAACGTAACAATAATGAAATATTGAATAAATGTGTGGTCGCCTCTTATGATTATTAAATAAGTACATTATATAATTTCCGTCTGTTAAGTAACGGATATCATATATAATAGTAACACATTTGTAGTCGCTAACTATACATAAAATGAATATGAATCTGATTTCCGTCTAGAACGAAACGGATATCAAATATAGATGAATAAAGATATACTCCCTTATATGAATCAAATAATTATATATTTGATGTCCATCCGGTAACGTAACGGATGTCTTATATTAGGAATACAGTACATTTGACTTCGTCATTAAATAAAATGATTGTAGCACGAACAAAGGCTTCAAGTCAAGAATATGACAGTTGTTATCCATTTGTTTGATGTGTTTGAGCTTTTAATTTAGCCATTTGATTCGGGACTTAATTATCCCTTGCCTGGTAGCAAGTGCTTATCTACTGATATAACAGACCGTTTATAGTTATTTGAAAATTTAAAGAAATGCAGTTCATATATAAATGTTTTTGTATTCTAAGGTGAACTATTTGAAAGCAGAAAATTCTCTCTGATTATGTGTTATTTTTGGTTAACACTTTTGAACTGTTGGGTATAATGTAGTAAAAGTGCGAGTCTGATGTACAATGTTTTCACCCTGGTATCTTAAAAGCAAAATAGCAAAAATACTGAATGCAAAGAATAATTGCAAATGAAAAGTCAATTTTCAAATGACAAAATAAAATGCTCAAATACATCAAGCGAATGGAAAGAACAGACATATGCTTGAATTGTAAAGAAAGTTTGTTAAAGATGTATACCGAATAACAGTATCCAATTAGGGGTCACTACAATTTCAAAAGATGCTATAACTTGCAGATTTAACATTGGGTTTTGTTTATGGGTTATTATAAATTAAAAAATGTTGTATGAATGCCAGGGCGGACAACTCTTCATTCAAGTTAAAAAGAACTGTACCAGCTATAAAGGACTTCAAAGTGACAAACGTAAAACAATTCAAACTGGAAAACAAACAGTTTAATACTAGCAAGTGTATGAAAAGGTGCACAAAAACAAAGATATACTAAAAACCTATAAGTTAAAAACAAAAGCAACTTCATTACAAAATAAAAAAAAAAAAAAAACAACAAAAAACGAGTTATGCTCGTCTTTTCATTGTTTTTTTCTGGATGCTTTGTTGACATTTATACAGATCTTTTGTTGTTCATGTGTAGTTTTGCAGCGCATTTCATGCGTATAATGATTATACTGGAACAGAACATAAAATAGCAAGATAATATTGACATTCTATTATTCGAAGAAAACAAAACATGCAAATCTAACAACGGCATTGCAACAAATGACGAAATGGCAAATATGTCCCAAAATCTTAATAAAATCAACTTGAAACCCAAAAATATTGTGGGTGTTCTATGGGGTTCTAGAAAAGTAAGCAGATCATTCATATGGAGGACACGTAATGTACTTGAGACAAGTACACATTTAGTAATCAGTCTAATAGGTTGATCAATCGAGGATAAGATACGGATTGTAGTTACAACGTTTGGAACAAACCCATAGTCAACCATAACAAATATGATATGTAACGAGCACACAGCCCCCGGGAGAACAATACTTTTAATGAGGAATTCAAACGAATACTTTAAACTTAGAGTCATTCAACTTCGCTATTATGTTTTACTAATATTTTAGTTTACTTCCAGATGACTTTGGTTGAAGGATCACGTGATTTATTGACGAGATACTTTTTGACTTGCCACGTTTAATTTCTATTGTCAACTGTCGTATCGTGATCGTAGAAAAATACCAACTTTTCTCATAATTTGATGAATCATAACAGTTAGAACCTGTGATTATGGTTTCACTATCTACAAAATTCTTTGGTCTTGAGTGGAACAATGGGCTTGGTAATGATATTATTTGATGCATTTTAGGACATTTTTTTAGGATATGAAATGTTTATCTTTTTCAATACCATAAATAAATGGTGGTGTGACATACATATATATAATTTTTAATCAAGTATAAAAAAAACATGTGTCATTGACCTTTGATCGATGATTAAATTATTTGATACAAGGTTCCCAGTAGAATACAATTTATGTATTTATTGGTAGTTATCTGGATAATTCAAAACAAAATCTCAATTAGTAAAGAATAAATCAAATATTAGAATTCCCTATGGAACTTTTGACAAAATCAACTACTGGATTAATAAACATTAACGTTATAGAGTACTTCTAATGGCAAATGAATGTTTTTAAATTTATAATCCTTTTTAATAGTAATTCCAAAAAATGTATTTTTATTTAAGAATGATGTAATGCTTTATTTCTTGCAATTTTAAAACCAGTATTCCCTACAAAGAATTTCCTCTTTTAAATAAATGTTCAGTTAAGAATTGAATGCTTCTTTTTGTAAATTTATTGGGGTGTAAAAGCGTTGACCGAAGTACATTTTGTATAAAGCGCGGAACGCTTTTACAACCCTATAAAGTTACAAAAAGAAGCATTCAATACTTATAATTACATTTTTTAGCTATGATCATGAAAACACGAATTTTATATATTTTTTATTTAATTCACCTGTGCACTTTATTGTTGGACCACGTGTTATCATGAATGAAAAGTTGTATTGAGCAATGCAACTGCTTACGGAATAACATGTGATGTGCAGTAAGCCAATCAGAATAAAGTATTATAATGAGACATACATCTAATGTAATTATTTATGTGTTAAATTGATCTGATTACCATCGCAATGTATAAACATGAACTCCTCCATTATGTATATTGAATAAGAAGTTGTTAAGATATAAGCGATTTACAGAACCGGTATATTTGTTTGACCGTTTTTACTGGTACCGTCTTGACATTTTAATGTCTGTATTGACAATTCTTCATATCGTTGTGCAAACCAATCATATTAACATTGATTCTTGTGGACAGACTATCACAGACACACAACATCAAAACTGAAACAACACGTAGTTATACTGTGGATTCATTTATTTTCGTGGGTATTAGGTTTTGTGGTATGAGTTAAACATGATTTAACCGGAATATCTAATCTCGTAAATTAACCAATCTCTGCATACAAAACTAATGATACATACGTGATTCGTTGAACACACAGTTCATTGTTCATTTGTGACCACTAAACCAACGAAATGTGATATCCAACGAAAAGTAAGGAATTCACTGTAAGATATTCGCAGACCTATAGGTTTAGTTTTGTTAACTAAAAGAATCAATACAATGGTCGTCAGCAAGATACGCAAGTTATAAAAGTGGTCATCTCTTTGAAACTGTATGGACGATTTGGTTGACTGTTATTGAATACCATTTTGACAGACGATTACAGCTTTGTGCAAATTGTCGTAACAACAACCATATCTTTTTCTTTGAATATCTTTTTTTTTGGGGGGGATTCATTCTAAATGATCTTATCTAATCTAAATCGGTTTTAATTTGGAATTCTTGTATCTCAGCCTCAAAGATGACGTATCTTGTCCTACTGTCCTTGTGTTAAACGATAGCTATAAATTCAGATGATCTGGGTATTGTTACTTATAATTTAGTTATTTTCTTACTTGTGTTTGTGTTTTTCCGATTTGTTTTTACTTACTCCGTTACTCGACTTATGATTTTTGACTCCCCGGATGGTGTCACAATCCCTTTAGATATCAGTTGTGTCAAGTATCTTAATACATATTCAAAATCCTTAACGAATTTAACAACACTACGTTAATGTTTTAAAATGTGATATTTTAGTTATTTCAACATTTAGATGATATGGAGTGCATAAACAGTAGGTGGGGTGCGTTATTAAGTCTTTCCACTTTTCTGTGGAAAGACTTATTGTATTTCTTCTGATTATTAGGTCTTTCCACTTTTCTGTGGAAAGACCTATTGTTTTTCTTCTGATTATTTTTTTTTTTTTTTTTTTCTTCCGCCTAATTTTGTTCTTGCGATAAACATTTGTTTCGCAATATGTCGCTTAGATATTTTGTATATGATATCGAACAGTTTATGCGCTTTTGAAATTTACCCTGCGTAAACAAATACTTTTCTTTGTAGGAGTTATCTCCCCAAACACTGTTTTCCTTGTTAGCGCATCTCCTTCGCAACCGTAAAAGATTATGACAAATTTATTTTACAAAATTGCTCGTTATATCCTTCGCATGATTTGTCCTATTTTGACCGAAGCGATATGACCGCTCCATATGAGAGTTATTTCCCCTTATGCATCTGATATAAGTGATATGAATTTCTATCTTATAAACCATAAGTGATAGAGACCTAGGATCTTTTGATTTGAGGTCCTTGGTCCCAAAAAATGAAAATTAGGTCAAGGTCAAAGGTCAAGGTCATATTCTAATATTTGAATTTGGCTTATTTTCACTTATATCCAAAGACTGTATAAGATATCAACAAATTATTTTTACTAAATTGTTAGTTGCGACATGTCGTAAGATGTAAATTTTGATTGCAAGCGTACGTTGAATGTAAAAGGGAGTTTTCTCCCCTCTTGTATTAAAAAATACGCGTTTGGTGATATAACTCATTAACTAAATATAATTAAGACCTATGGTCTTTTGATTTGAGGTCTTTGGTTTATGACCTTGAAATTGATCTCAAGGTCATAGATTAATTTGACGTTCTAGATTTTGACCTTTGCTTTTATTCTATATGTATACATGATAAAGATATACAACTTTTAGAAAAAGGTATCAGACCATTTAACCTTGAAAAAAAAACAACCGGAAGTGACCTTTTGTAAACCGGAAGTAGCTATTTTTTGTATTTTATTAATATAAAAGTATATAGAACCAGATATTTTTGGAATCGGTGTCAAGTAAATATTCAAATATAATCGGAAGAAACATTTTTCAAACAAGAAGTAACAAATTATCTCCCTTAATTAAAATATAATGTATGGAAACAATATATTTTTGGAATCAGCTTACTAGGAGCTATCATTTGACAATTGAAATGACATTTTAAACTTAGTTGCACAACTTTTCATATCAAAATACATTGTTTTGATGGAAAGACCTTCAATTGTTCTCTGAACAATTGGTTTTTAATTATTATTATTATTATTATTTTTTTTTTCCGCCAAATTTTGTTCTTGCGATAAATGTTTGTTTCGCAATATGTCGCTTAGATATTTCTCATATTGTATCGTATAGTTTATGCGCTTTTAAATTTCACCCTGCTAAGACGAACAATTTTCTCTGTAAGAGTTATCTCCCTATTCACTGTTTATCATGTGTGTGCATCTCCTTCGTAACAAAAAAAGATAGCGACAAAATTCTTTTTACAAATTGTTCGTTACATCCTCAGAAAATTTTGGCTAATTTGGATCGAAGCGATTCGATGAAATTTTATAGGAGTTATCTATCTTTACGGAATAAATTTGTCGGTATGTTTTTTTAACTCATAAACCGTTAACCGTATAACCCTGGAATGTTTTTATTTGAGTCCCCTGATTCCTAACTTAGAAAATTAGGTCAAGGTCAAAGGTCAAGGTCATATTTTAGATTTTCATATGTCTTTGATTTCCCTATAATTCTTGAATGGTTATAGATACAGAAAATTTAAGCAGTGAAAAATGTTAAGTACTTCAAGGGGCAACTTTTTTACATTATGACTATATTGATTTTACCATCATGTAAGGGACATAACTCCCATCGATGGTTTTTAAAAAGCCATATTTAGGCAAAACTCTTAAACAAAGGTCCTTGACCCATAGGGTCTTTTGCAATGACCTTGTGGAGCAATGACCTTGACGAAGGTCACAAGGTCAAAGGTCAAGGTCATCAAATTATGTGGTTTTGGCACTATTTAAACAGTTTTATGTGTGTTTGAATTTCAACCAACCAACCAACCAACCAACCAACCAACCAATCAATCAACCAACCAACCAACCAACCAACCAACCAACCAACCAACCAACCAACCAACCAATCAATCAATCAATCAATCAATCAATCAATCAATCAATCAATCAATAAATCAATGTTTCCGTTTCATGTGTTTGATACGGGATTCAACGTCTCTTTTTTTTCGCTTGTTTTAATTGAGCCTATCAAACGTGTTTAACCAACATGTTTAACAAATATGTTTAACTAACGTGTTTAACCAACGTGTTTAACCAACCAATCAACCAACCAACCAACCAACCAATCAATCAATCAATCAATCAATGCAGGTTTCCGTTTCATGTGTTAAATACGGGATCCAAGATGTTTTTGTTTCGCTCGTTTAAATTGAGCCTATCTAACGTGTTTAACCAGCCAACGTGTTTAACCAACGTATTTAACCAACATGTTTAACCAACCAACCACCCAACCAATCAATCAATCAATCAATCAATGCATGTTTCCGTTTCATGTGTTAAATACGGGATCCAAGATGGTTTTTTTCGCTCGTTTAAATTGAGCCTATCTAACGTGTTAACCAGCCAACGTGTTTAACCAACGTGTTTAACCAACATGTTTAACCAACGTGTTTAGCCAACCTACCAACCAACCAACCAACCAACCAGCCAACCAACCAACCAATCAATGCATGTTTGCGTTTCATGTGTTAAATACGGGATCCAAGATGGTTTTTTTCGCTTGTTTAAATTGAGCCTATCTAACGTGTTTAACCAGCCAACGTGTTTAACCAACGTGTTTAACCAACATGTTTAACCAACCAACCAATCAATCAATCAATCAATCAATGCATGTTTCCGTTTCATGTGTTAAATACGGGATCCAAGATGGTTTTTTTCGCTTGTTTAAATTGAGCCTATCCAACGTGTTTAACCAGCCAACGTGTTTAACCAATATGTTTAACCAAGGTGTTAAACCAATATGTTTAACCAACGTGTTTAACCAACGTGTTTAACCAACCAACCAACCAATCAATCAATCAATGCATGTTTCCGTTTCATGTGTTAAATACGGGATCCGAGATGGTTTTTTTTCGTTTGTTAAAAATTGAGCCTATCAAACGTGTTTAACCAGCCAACGTGTTTAAACTACGTGTTTAACCGACATGTTTAACCAACGTGTTTAACCAACCAACCAACCAACCAACCAACCAATAAATAAATCAATGCATGTTTCCGTTTCATGTGTTAAATACGGGATCCAAGATGTTTTTTTTTCTCGCTTGTTTAAATTGAGCCCATCAAACGTGTTTAACCAGCCAACGTGTTTAACCAACGTGTTAAACCAACATGTTAAACCAATGTGTTTAACCAACCAACCAACCAACCAACCAATCAATCACTTAATGTATGTTTCCGTGTCATGCGTTTAATACGGGATGCAAGATCTCTTGAGGTCTTTTTCCCCTTGTTCTAAGTGACCCTATCAAACGTGTTTAATCAACCAACCAACAAACCAACCAACCAACCAATCAATCAACCAACTAATCAATCAATCAATATGTATGACTGTTTATTTATGACAGTTTATTGAAGGAACAAACTCTCAATTATTCAAGAAAATTTTTATTTTATTATTGTTCTTACGTCTCTTCTGAAAAAAAATCCACATATTCTCTGAAACTACAAGTCCAATCGACCTGAAAATTTGCAGTCAGCAGGGCATACATGTACTGAAGGTTCATAAAAAAACCTTTTGCAGATATCTCTCAAGACTTTTCCTAGAAAAAAGAAATCGCAATGCCGTAAAAATCGCTTGCTAGGTCCGTCAATCTCAGTAAAAACCTACAATAAAATGTCCGCTCCGAGATTGAAATACTAATCTGTGTTACAAACAGGTGCTGAAAAATGGACATTATCAAAAAATAATCATTAAATGTGTATTAAAGTTACACCGGAACAATTAAATCCAAAACATGCACTGCTGGTGAACTGTGATCAAAATGTCAATTTCCTACAATGACAAAAGAAATTACATTGTGTACATTCCATCTCTAGACATGTTGTCTGTTCAAGGTCCCGACCTAAAAAGAAATTAAAAGACTAAGTTTTTCTTAATATAAACCCGCGTCACGTGATGTCTCCTCAATATTGCGCGCGCGCTGTATCTAAAATAAAAGAAAAACTTTCCAAACTAAATATGAAACTTCTCCGGTAACATAATAATATAGACCCTTTACAAAAACAAACAAACAAACAAATACCCCCCCCCCTTTTTTTTCCAAATCAATCAATAAAAAAACCCAATTATCCATTCATCAGAGGGGAAAGACTGCCTAACAATTGTTTTCAAAACAATTGCTTTATATTTTTCATTTATTTTCGTTTTGTAGCAGTATAGTATTTGTGTTGTTTATTTTTTAGTTTTCTATGTTGTGTCATGTGTACTATTGTTTGTCTGTTTGTCTTTTTTCATTTTTAGCCATGACGTTGTCAGTTTATTTTCGATTGATGAGTTTGACTGTCCCTTTGTTATCTTTCGTCCCTCTTTTATGCAAATTTACAGGTGAACTTTGTTATAAGTACATCAGGTTCAATTGAAGGAAACGTGCCGTTATGTGTATGTGCAAAAATTAATTGTTAAAACTACAAAAGACGATGCCAAAATCAAGCACCTGACTTCTCTATAAAAACAAATTACGAAGGCAAACGACCGTGGATATCTATCTGTGTTTTGTTTTGTTCGTAACATTGGATTGTTTCTTACTATACCGTTTACTTTTTTTATGAAAAGTAAATAATGTGACACCGAAGACACCATTTTCTTCCAGATGAATTTACATTTATAGAATGTATGGCAACCGCAGAACGCTCCAATTTATGTATAAAGATTATTGAACATGCATTTTTAGGATATATATGATACAAAAAAAAAAAAACAAAAAAAAAAAACATATTATATGATTTCTAGGCACGTTACAAGTATTGCGAATGAAACATCACCATAATGTAAATTAGCTTTTCTGAAAGAGTTTAATCAATTTTATTAGTATAATCATTTAACAATTTAATCAAATTTGTTTGGTTAATTACACTTTCTTGTAGTATTATCGTAAGCTCGACGACTTTATATCTGTAATTGCCTCGACTAAGAAGCATGTAATGATTCGTCTAACTAGTGATCATGTTTAAATTACTCTCATTTCCTACAATCCATAGCTAAACCTAGATGAAGGTATATTATAACCAACGTATAATCATTACTTTAAAATCCCGACTTTTTTTAACTACTAGTAAAGTTTAAATGTGTATGTCAAGTTGAGTATGGCAGAAAACAATTCCGAGTATTGAAAGATAGCCCTTCGCAAAACAATCAAACACGCATACACCCTTTTTTCTCAAGTTTTTATTATAATGGCGGACGTGCCTTTCTAATACAAAAGACTATTAAGACACTTATGTAAAATGATATGCACTTGCTTTGGCTAACTCGACTTTCATGGGCTGGTATTTAGGTTGTTTAATGTAATGTATCCGTTTTTATTCCGTAGTTAAGTCACCATTTCGGTTTTATCGTATATATCTATTATATAGTCATTTTATAAAATTAACTGTTTGCAAAAGTATTCACAAGGATGTTTTTATCCCAGGCAGAAAACCCTAGCCGTATTGGCCACAACGTTTTGAAACTTTTTGTCCTCAGTGCCCTTCAACTTTGTACTTTTTTTGGCTTTTTTCATCTGAGCGTCACTGGTAACTGGTAGGTTTTGCGTGGACGAAACGCATGTCTGACGTGTAAAATCTCAAACCTGGTACCTTTTGTTAGCTATTATTCGTGTGTTTTTTGTCCTATATTTTCTCTCATTTATTTGTATTGTAGTCCTGTCATGTAATGTTGTCACTGTAAGGTTATATTTAACATTGCCATTAAAGTGGGAGGTTTGGCATGCCACAAAACCAGATTCAACCCACCATTTACTTTTCTAAAAATATCAGGAAAATGGCTACAATGTCATATTATAGTTCGTTTCCGTGTGTGTTACATTTTAATGTTGTGTTTCTGCTGTGTCGTAGTTCTTAAATATTTGATTTACTTCCCTCAGTTTTATTTTGTAACCCGGATTTGTTTTATTTTTGCTCAATCGAATTATGAATTTCGAACAGCAATATACCACTGTTGCCTTTATTCATTCAATTTGATTGAGAGTCTTATACTTATAATCTTAGAAAAATTTGTAGTTAATCATTTCGAAATAAACAATGTCAATGCACTGACATATAGAAATCTCAGTTACCGACCAGTCCCCAGAGAAACGTGAAACAATGTTTCCCTTAAAGAGTATTATTTATGTACAGAGCGTTTTTTAATATATATTTTGCTTGTTTGTTTAATTTTATACTATGCATTTAGTTACTCGGGTGCTGTTCGAAAAGGTTACCTTAACTCTTATTTTTTTTCTTCTTTCAGATTATACCAATACATGTACTTTAATTAGTGATGGTTATTCGCTGGGCTAATTTGATCGAACCTTTCCTGGTTTTGTATGAGCACAACATCAGTTCAACCAGTAAAAAAAATCTTTGTTAGTTTAAAGACATTATCTATTTCACCTGTTCAGTGACAACGAATGGTTTGTTCTTATTGATTCGAGAATGTCGATTAATAATAATGGAAAGCTTAAATCGTTTCTTTTTACGGCAGGTTTGTCCTCAACCTACCCTTATTGTCAAGCTTTAGATGTAGACAGACGTATGTGGTAATGAAGCAACTGTGTCCTTTCAACATTAGAAAATGCCTTTACCAAGTAAAATATATGACAGTTTTTATCCATTTGTTTGTGTTTGAGCTTTACATTTGGTATTTGAATATTTTACGTTTCGAATTTTCCTCGGACTTCAGTATTTTTATGATTTTACTTATTTCAAAGATTTTTTTGAACACGCGTTTGTCACCTTATACATTATGGGCCTTTTAACCTTTACTATGAAGTATGGGTTTTCTGGTTGTCACAGACGGTTAAACGTATATAGTTGTTTGCATACTTGAAACTAATGGATAATTGTCTAATTAACTATAATACTACATCGCCCTATCTATATTGCCCATTGTCCATTCATAATTAGAAATTAGAATTTTAGAAGAATCATTTTCAGTAGGGGTTTGTCGCCTTCAAACTAGTTTAATTCCGCCGCATTCGTTAAGTACGAGGCATGTACAATGTAGTTTAGAAGTTGTCGTTGAATCATTTATTATCGAATTAGACTATTGACCGGATTTGTTATCACATAACCAACTCGATGGGTGTCACATTTGGAGCAGGATCTGCTGACCCTTCCGGAGCACCTGAGATCACTCCTAGTTTTTTGTAGGGGTTCGTGTTGTTTATTCTTTAGCTTTCTATGCTGTGTCATGTGTGCTGTTGTTTATTTGTCTTTTTCATTTTTAGCCATGGCGTTGTCAGTTTGTTTTAGATTGATGAGTTTGACTGTCCCTTTGGTATCTTTCGTCCCTCTTTTATGTAACATTTGATTTTCACTTCATAAACACAATAAGTGTGTAGTGATGTTGATCATGGAATATATGATGAGATGTTGCAACTCTATAAATGTACAGCAAAACTATGACGTAAAAGGAAATTAAATAGTTTGGTGGTTCAATGTTTAATCTAAATCTCTGATGCAAAACGTTTAGGTTCGATTACTTTATACAGCATCTTACAAAATTAGTCAGTCACAAAAATACCGAATTCCGAGGATTATTTAAAAAAACGGAAAATTCCTAAACAAAAAGTCGCAACCAAAAGCTAAAAACATCAACAGAATGGATAACAACTGAAATAGTACTGACTTATTACAAACATTTTCTTATGTAGAAAATGGTGGATACAACCTGGTTTTAAAGCTAGAGTAGCCTCTCACTTGTATGACAGTCGCATAAAATTCCATTATATTGACAATGGCGTGGGAACAAAATAAACAGACATAATAAATAACACCAATACTTTATTATTTATAACAAACTATACATGCTATAGTAGCACATGTCACGGGGGAAATGTTACTTATTTGTTTACTTAACAATAATGAAAAGAAGTAACTTCTTTTAGCTTTCCAATTGTGAACTTTCCATTTCTATGTAGCAACATTCCAGCAGTAGCATACGGGATATATATTTCTTGATTGATACGATATTCCCGTGCATGCATTTCCTATCATGATTTTCTTGATAGAGGGTTGCTGCTCACAAGGAAACTATTAAACTAAGAGTTCCAAATGGTGAGGTTGAACTCATCCCTTCGTTAATTTTACGGACGCCATCACAAGTTGGTTGACCGTTATGAAATAACCGTTTTACAAATTATATCGTATATGTTCCTTACGTCGTAACTACAATCCCCTTCCTTTTTATGAATGTGACCTACAAAATTAGATTATTTACCGGATTTGTTATCACATAAGCAACACGACTGGTTCCACATGTGAAGCAGGATCTGCTTACCCTTCCGGAGCACCTGAGATCATCCCTAGTTTTCAGTGGGGTTCGTGTTGCTTATTTTTTAGTTTTCTGTACTGTGTCATGTGTACTATTGTTTGTTTGTTTGTCTTTTTCATTTTTAGTCATGGCGTTGTCAGTTTATTTTCGATGTATGAGTTTGACTGTCCCTCTGGTATCTTTCGTCCCTCTTTGTTAAGTCTTAGAAATGAACTACAAATAGTTTACGTCAAATTTAGTACACCAATGTACTCTTATCATGCTTATGGTGTTTAATATAAGGTGTTGTGTTATATGTTTTCTAATACTGTAAATCTTATATGCACGTTGTAGGCGTTTTACACCAAAGCTTAGGACTACCGTGTCTGATTCAAAAACGGTTATGGCAATTTCAAAGATCATTTTTCCACTGTGGACTTTGAGTTTCGTTACTGTTGTGCAAATTTTATATTTTAATTTTTGATTAGGACTTGTTTCATAACTTGTTTGTTATGATTTAATGATTACCTGGCCCGAGAGCTAAAGTAAATACCATCACTAGACGTTCGTCGTTGACTTATATAATTTATTCTCTATAAATCATATCGTCTGTACCAAAAGTAGAACATAAGGTAAAATTCCAGTAATTTTAAAACGGTTTAGATCGAGATAATCTACCATGCAAACAAAAGACATCTCAGAGTGTTAGAATTTCATAATTCATTTTAACCAAAACTTGTCAGACGACTCAACATAAGTTATTTCCTCTATTGTTTTATGTGGATGTTTTTGTTTTTGTCCATAACAGTATAACATTTGTAGCGTTGTAACAGGAATAAACTTAACATTCAAAATTAGGTAACATTAATGAAGCAGTTTATTTGATTAAAAAATGTTTTTGATGATTGAAAATTGTTACTTGACTTGTCGTTGTATATTCATTACTAATTTTAAGATTCATTTATGTTATTCATTAAACAAATTATGTATAATAGAATTTGCAGAAAAAGTCAAATGACTAAATGTAACTTATAAATCATATTTTGTGTATGTTCCTTGATGTACGTTTTTTTGTGATATACAGATAAGGAAAACAATGGAAGTCAAACGCTAGTATTACATCACAACATTTCTAGCTGCTTTCCCTACGTCTGTAACATCAATCGTCAGTACTTGTCTAAAACATTGTGTAGCGTAATTGATGTTTCGTTATTTTGAGAAATGGCTATGCTATTGCGAAACAGATCTGTTATGCACACCCTTTATCTATCGACCCGAGTTATTGCATCTATTAGTGATGACGATTCTTTCTATTATCTACTCCCATGTTATTGTCATTTTTTCGTTGCTCTTTAATTCATGAATATTCAACATCTCCTTTAATTCATATTTGATTGTATTGTGTTTACAAAACCGTATTTCCCTTGTACTTGTATTATGCTTATACCTTTATTGGTGAAAATGGTAATACATAAATTTAAACTATTACATAAATTCTGCATTGCAAGATAATGCAATTGATTGAAATAACAAAAACTAACAAATGTCTGATCAATGAGACATGTAAAATACAAATCATCTTTTAAAAATACACCTACTCTGATTCAAATATAACATTCTCTAAAATAAGACAATAATGTCGTAATTATAATAAAATTGAGAATGGAACATATATCACGATTTAATATAGACGTTTCTGTCCCATGTCATTAACACGTATCCATTGTCCCTTTTATCATGTATAGACGTGTTTGTTGTAACATGGGTAAAACAATTCAGAGATATACATTTAAGAATGAAAAACAGATAATACGATCGTTTTGATAGGATGTAATTATACGCTAAACGGTCTATCTGTATTAATTCAATAGGTCAACGAAAAGCAAATAATGTCACACTGAAGACACAATTTCACCAATATGAATTTATATTGATAGAATGTCGGGGGCCCGCATAACGTTGCAATTTATGTATCAAAATCATTGAGCATGCATTTGCGGATATAAATTATAACAAAACTGAATATGTTTTATAATTTCTAGACTAGAACGAAACATCGTCATAATGTAAATTAGCTTTCAGTTTAACACATTTTATTAGTATAATCATTTAACAATTCATTCAAATTTGTTTGGTTAATACCATTTTCTTGTAGTATTAACCTAAGCTCGAGGACTATATAACTGTAATTGCCTCGACTAACAGGCATAAAATAGACTAATGTCAAAATTGACTAACCAGAAAAAAATGATGTTCCCCTACCTTTTTTTTTACCTAATAAATAAGCATTTATATAAAGTATAGTTTTACGCAATTTTGTGAATTACTCGGTTGTGAGTTGGTGAGGTGCAAGGAACAAGATTACCTGACATTTTCTTGTTATTTAATCGAAGGTACACTGGTTTATTTAGAGCAAATTTGTGGTCTTAAAATTCTGTTAAACCACAAAAATATTAGTCCTACTAACAATTGAGAATTTGTACCATCATCAATCATACCTTTTCATTAACACAGAATTGTTAATTCTTGTTGCCGCTGGAATACCGCTAATTACATACCAAAAGTTGAGATCATCTCGTTTGTCGTCAACAATGTCCCCAACCTACCGCCATCCCTAATCGATAATTTATAGATGTAAGTTAAGATATGAAACATATTAAAACTGATCAGCTGTGTCTTTTTTAAGACTTCTTTTCACCTTGCGACATGGATCTTTCTAATTTTACTATGGAGTTTGGATTTTGCTCGTTACTGAAAAGGTCAAACGCCATTTAATTGTTTGCATATTTGCATGTGATATCCAATTGATAATTGCCTCATTGACAGTCAAATCACATAGCCATATCTCTATGTACAATTGTTTATTTGTTTCTAAAAATGTAAACGGACCATTAAAAATCAAAATGGTGTTTTTATATGACAAATGTGTTTTTGTTTTGGATAATTTTGAATTATTATATTGTTTTCTGCTTTATATAAAGATAATGTTAACTATTCTCGATTTTCTTCTGATACATGTGCACTCATGTTGCTTATTGCATGTCTATAATTTTATTATGCATTCAAATTTCAAAGGAATGTTTTATAGCCCAAGATTTGATTGTAACATTGTTATTGAGGAAATGTATATACATAAAAAGGAAATGGCAAGCTGCGTTTTCCTGATTTATTCCTGATTGGCACTATGCATTTTTTTCTTGCTATTACGTCACAGTATAATCAATTGTCATTTTTATGGGGTAAACCGAAGCAAAAGGGAAAAAAAAGTCTTTCAGATTCGTTAACAAATATCAAGGTGTTGATTTCGTTAAAGTATTTAATTTCATTAAAACAATAGTTTGCTTTTAATGTTGTTATCCATGACGTATATCGAGATATGTTGCATATTTATAAATGTACAACAAAACTATGACGGTAGAGAAAATACGACATGTTGTTGATAAGATTAATAAAATAAATCTAACATGCAAGACTAATACTCGTTCAGTTTTGAGAATACTTTTATATAAGCTGGAATAAATAAATCATAAATGACGTCAATATAAGGCAAATACGTAGTACATTTTTCGGAATATTTCAAATATCAAGTCTTACTTTTGTTTAACTTATCTACACTACTGTTAAAAGCATGTATACAAAGTCAGGACTATGATAGTTGTTAGCTATTCGTTTGACTAGTTTGAGTTTTTGTTTTTTTTTTTCATTTGATTAATGTCTCTCAGTTTTGAATTTTCCTTGGAGTACGGTATTTTTAAAATTTTAACTTTTAATGCTAACACGATTGTTTTTTTAACATGTTACATATGTTAAGGAGGAGGAAATCATGATCCTTGGATGAGTTGGTTTCGTGTTGTTGGGTTTTCTAAGTTTTTTTTATTTTGTCAATTAATTTTGTTTTAATGCGTTTTCAGCGTGTCTTCGACTTATGAGTTAGTATTTCCCTTGGTTGTCTTCAGCTTAAAATTCTTACTTGTATAAATCTGTGTCGTTAACTAAATGTAAATAGGTACTGGAACTCGCGACAAAAATTAGAATATTAAATGGTTAATAAAAGTGGTTCATTCCCAGGAGACTTTACAGTGTATTATCTTAAATACATGGTCATCCTTTGTATCAAAATGAAATCGGAAACTGAAAAACCCAAATGAATAATAAATAATAAATTCTACACAGTTAACATTTATTTTTTTAAATAATCAGAAGTTCAGAGTAACAGTGATGTTATCACATTTTGCAAATAATATGTTCTCTTTCTTTATAATTGTAGTCATACACATCCAGGAAAGTTAGAACACAAACTCATTTCTTTATAACGTAACTAAAACAATAATTACCAGCGATAGAGACGAACCAACACAATCGCAGCATAAAATATATATTCATATATAAATAATTTATTTTGAAGATTCTTGTAACTTAATATGTGGTGAAAAAATGTCATGTATGATGTCGTAATTTCTGCTTCTTGCTATGTGTTGGTATAGTTTTAAAGCCAGCAAATACGAACAATCTCATAAAACTAGTAAATGCACGGGGAATAAATACAAACGGCTGTCAATTCTGGTTTGTTTTTTTTGCTCCATCTTAATATCGTGAATAAATAATCAATAGTCAAAAATGATACGTTTAGTAAACGTGATATATTTACATACGTGTACAATATTCTTACAGCAATACACTACTAAAATACGGGTCGGAGCTCTTTCTCTTTTATTTTTGTACGAACCAAACGGGATTATCTTTAATTCAACCATGACAAATACGGTAAATAAATGCAAGGCATACAGCTCTCTGTGCTGCTTCTTACCTCTAAACTACGACCCTTACCCATAATATCAACAACGAGGCATACAGGTAAATGCGCTGCTCCTTACCTCTATGAACCCCCGGGCTGAGCCTTGCTGCAAGTCAAATTTAAACACAGCAAAGACTGACGAATGTCACGTTGCACTGGTATTTATTTGAAATTCCCGGAAGTAAATATTCTAAGCAGGAAGAAAAACATAACGTCAAACGCCGACATAAAATATAGGAGTCCCCACTCAAAATGGTTATAATAATACACTCTTATATATGAACATATTTAGACATATTAATTCTTCCAGTTAACTCATAAATGTACACTTTTGGGTTCACGCTTATAATATTGCTCCAACGGTAACGTTCTGAACAGTACATAACACAGTTGCGCCATAAATGACGTTATCGATACAGCTAATTACACTTATATAAACTCTCTTAATACAATAATATTGATATTTCTTTACTTTGAAATAACCAATACATACATTTACATTATATGACACAAATGTCAGACATACACCTGCAAAAAGAATAACATAAAAAAGTGCCTTTTTATAAAGATTTCAATTAGTTTGAAGATTTTATTAATGTGCTAACGGATGCGCTTCACTCACAAATGTAATACATTTCAAAAGACGCTTACCGTCAGAGCCACAGCTGACAAACGAGAAGTGACCGACTATATTTACTGCTGAAATTCATAAAAAATCGATTAACCTTTTGAATGCGACGTATTTAGTATGTGCGTCTTGTCATACGATGTCGGTTCAACTAGGTGCAAAGATTTTTTAAAAAACTTCTGCATTTACTGGCATTTTGTCTCTCATTTAAACGTTTAAACGTTTTTTGAATGTCAAGTATATCAAAATCTACAAAATTGTCATATACAACTGAAATGAAAATGAATTCGTAATTGCATTGAGTACTGAAATCTTACTTTTCGAAAGACTGAACTTTGAGAAATACATTCGGTTGTTTACAAAAATTTAGCATAAACAAAGGATAGTCTTTATCATTTTTAATCGTACTAACATTTTATGTACTTATAACATGCCATTATCATATATCGCGTAGATGGTGTTTTATGATATCTGCAACTATTGAATGTTTTGCGTTTAAGTTTTTAAAATCTCACATTTTAACATAACATACATACTTAATTATTCATAAAAATGACACAAGTCGAAATTATTTTTTTATATGACATGTCACCAGGGACAACGTTATTTATTTGTTTACTTGACAATATTGAAAGGAGGTGACATCTTTTAAGTCTAAGAATTGAACAGCAAATAGTTTACGTCAAGTTTAATAAAACTATGTACTCTTATGTGGTTTTATACAAAGTGTTAAGTTATATGTTTTCTAATACTATATATCTGATTTGCACATTGTAGGCGTTCTACTTCAAAGTTTAGGGATCCATCGTGTCTGCATCTTAAATGTTATTAGCAATTTCAAAGATGAAAGTTTTACTGTGCACTTTTAGTTTCACCTACTGTTGTGGGAATTTGATATTTGATATTCTTGATTACAAGTTTTTTATTACTGGTAGGTTATGATTTAATGATCACCTGGCCAAATATATATTGCCATCGTTAGACGTCCGTCGTCGTCTTATATGATATACTCCCTGTAAATCCTATAAATACACTTGGAAATATTCATAATATAATTTTTAATTTTAGTTTCTTGTGTATAAATCGGAGTATGACGTCCATTGTCACTGAACTAGTATACATATTTTTTATGGGCCAGCTGAACGACGCCTCTGGGTACGGAGGTTTCTTGCTACACTAAAAACCCATTGGTGGTTTTCGGCTGTTGTCTGTTCTATGGTCGGGTTGTTGTCGCTTTGACACATTCACCATTTTCTTTATTATATTATTTCAAACGTGGGGCCGATGACTCCGTGTACACACTTACGTGGTCATGACCAAATAGATAACATGAGGTAATATTCAAGTATTCATCTATAAATTTGAAACGCTTTAGACCGAGATGACCTGTCATGGAAAAAAAACCAGCTCACAATACCAAGTTTTTCTGCTAATTCTTCATTTGATTTTACCGACAATTTTCAGACGACTCATCATCGGAGTTATTTCCTCAACTCTTTTATTTGTCTTCTGTCGATGTTTTCATTTTTGCCTGTAACCATTATATCTATAATTAGATAAACTGTACGTTAAAAATGAGGTATCCTTTAATTATCAGCAAATTTGATTAAAAAGGTTGATGAATGACAGTGATAGCTGACCTATTTAGGATATAACTGTATCTCGGTAGGTATAGTGTCCGGCTAGAATCGTGGTTTTTCGACTGATTTGGTCCATTTTTTTTTAGTGAAGTTCGGGCTTTTTCGAGTGATAAAACATGCGATAAGTTCAATTCACCGATATTTCGTATTTATAACAGTTTTTAACATTACTACCCATCTTATATCAAATACTATATATGTTTTGATCAACAAAGAAGCTTAATGTCCTTGCATTTAATAAAAAAAAAAAAAACAGCGTTTGTTATTGTCTAGGTTTTTTTTTAGAGCAACTGTGAATTCGTCAGGGTTTTTAGACAAATGGTCCGGTTTTTTTTACAGAAAATTTGAAGGTATTCTAAGCTTAAAACAATGAATTTTTCTAGTTTATAACTGTTATTAAGTGAAGGACAATATCATTTTTTTCCAATAAGTCATCAAAAACATATCAAAAAGAATCTTTTTTTAATTTAATGCAAACATTCTGTTTGGAGAGCGTTATACCACTACTTTTCAGTGTTCATTTAGAAATAACTTGATCCTTATCAAAACGGTGTCTAGGACTTTATGTCCCAAATTTGGCACCATATAGGTATACAATTCAATAATACGATAAACTTATCTATAACAATAAGGGTTACATGAAATGTATTAATTTTATGGTTCAAAGGCTATCCAAAACAGTACAAGTTACAAGTCGAATCTCGTTCTTGAATTATTTCCTAAGCATGCGATGCGAGTGCAAAATATCAATGCATTTTTGAAATATTATAAATAAAAAAAAAAAAAACTATGTGAAAGAAATGTGTACTTACAATGAATAGTTTTTGCGGCGTAATCCAGTTTTCAAATTTTACGATCAATCAAGTCATAGATAGATATAAGAAGATGTGGTGTGAGTGCCAATGAGACAACTCTCCATCCAAATAACAATTTATAAAAGTAAACCATTATAGGTCAATGTACGGCCTTCAACACAGAGCTTTGGCTCACACCGAACAAAAAGCTTAAAGGGCCCACAATTACTAGTTTAATCAGTCTTTTCAGCCAAAATTTTGAGAAAATGGGTTAGGGGTACAACAAATGATTTTACAAGAATCATTTACATCCCATATCATTTTCGTCTTTCAAATTTCTTAGATATGTATTTTTCAATCATTTATAAAACAAATGAATTTATATGCATTTTGTTCTTACAACTGAAAAAAAATCACAAATTTTCAAAATTGGCAACATGGTAAATTTGACACAAAAAAGCATCAAATTTAGATAAAAACTTTCTTATGTTAACACCTACCTATAGTGTTTTTAAGTTAAATTTATTTACATTAGTTCACTTCATCTTTATTGGAAGCATGAAAAAAGTTTAATTGTGGAACTGTGATTTTTTTCACGAAATAGCCGCAAAAAAGGTAAAAACTGATGAAAAATGGAAACAATTATTAAAATTGGTCGATTTCAAAAGGCCGTAGCAAAAAAGAAGTGCACCATCATATGATTTTTTCTTCGCCAGTTATGTTTTTACAGTCTTATAAACCCCAAAATCAAGTTAAGAAAAAAAGTTCAATTCTAAAAACTTTTGGCTCCTCAGAGGTGTACGTCCTTAAGTTGGGTGTATCTGTTTTCTGTCCGTCTTAGTATCAATCATTAGGCTCTTTGTCATATCGACTTTTTTTGTCAGTTAGTGAATCAGTTAAAGTCTTGTTGAACAGTTCATTAAGACATTTTTGGAAGTTATCCTCCAAGTCGACATTTTGCTGTTCATTAATAGTTATCCCATGAGGTCCAAATATTTATATGGTCCAGAACACTCACATTAGATTGTTGACATCACAGATATATACTGTACATACAATTTATAAGATGTGAGAAAAAGAATATATACAAATGAACGATACTTGTTTCATGATCAAATGCAAGTGTTGATACACCATATGCCTTGAATGTGCTTAATTTGAGCCTTTATTTTACAGTTTTTAAACGTAAACACATAAGATTTTTTAGCCTTTAAGAAATGTGTATAATCAATCGAAAAAAAACGGACTGCTCTCCAAAAATCCCGGACATGAAAAACTGAATTTAGTCTCACAATGTCGTTTTCAATTCAATAACAATAGTTTTTGTAGAGTGTCTGTATAAGGATATATGGATTCCATGTATGCATTTCCATCGACATTCGCATTGGTATGTGTAAGAAAATGGCTTGATTTGGTATTTTGGAATAAAAGCATTTTAAGGCTAGTTTAGCTTTTTAAACGAAAGGCAATGTCAGAATAATGATTTCTTTATATCTCAAAGGCTAAATATCATGTATAGCCTTGTATATCAATCACAAACTTCTATATCACGACTTGTTAGAAAAGAAGCTGACAATGCCATAAATGAAAAACTGTTGCATCGTCTTTAGCATCTAAACAATGTGACATCATATGTATACTATGGATTTCAAACACGAATACTTAACGTATTTTTATTTTTTGTACGCTTCATAATGGTTTCAAAATAGACAAAAAGAAGATTTCGGGGCTCAAAATGTGACTATCTTGCTTTTTGTTTAAAGAAATTACATACCCGAAAAAAATCAGAATTCAAAATATTGGCTTTCTTAGTTACATGTGTACGGACTGGTTCTGTTTGTTTGATTTGACTAAGTTTTTGATTTTGCCATTTCATGAGAGAGTCTCCGTTTTGAGCTTTTCTCGGAGTTCAGTACTATTATTTTTCTATTTTACATCATCCTTAGTTTTCGCTTTGTTTATCTACTGATCAAGAACAAATTGAATAAGAACTAAAACTCAAGTTTTACCTCATGACAATTGTATATGTCTGTCCTATGTCGGATTTTTGTTATTGTTTCAAAATGGTTGTTAGATTGCCTTGTAGATCTGTTAAAAGTATGCACAACCTTTATATATCGCCTGCCATTACATACTCAGATTGTTATTATATAGACACGTATCTGTTAATACTGACTATGTTATCTTCTATTCTTATGTCGTTGTCTTTGTTGTTATTTTTGTTGTTTGATTGCTGTATGATTTGCTTATATTCCATATTTCCTTACCTTTATATTTAAATGAAGTTTTGTTTACAAATGTTATTGTTTCATACCTTGTGCTTTTACCTTTATTGGTAAAAATGTGAATATATAGCTTTAAACTTACTTTTACAAAATCAGCATTGCAGACTAATGCAATAGATGGAAATGAAAAAAAAAACAATGTACAGCCATTACTAACAAATATTTCTGATTTTGATTGTATTTTGTTCACACAATTGTTTTTACCTTGTGCTTTTATCTTTATTGGTAAACCTGTTAATATATAATTTTTAGATAAAGGCAACAATAGTATACAGCTGTTCAAAACTCATAAATCGATAGAGAAAAAAACATCACATCCAAACTAAAACTGAGGGAAACGTATCAAATATAAGAGAACTACGACACAACAGAGACACAACATCGAAATGTAACACACACAGAAACGAACTGTAATGTAACAATGTGACTATTAAACAAAATCAGCATTACAGGATAATGCAATTGATTGAAACGACAATAAACTGTATAGACAAAAATTAACAAATATAACTCTTTAATAAGACAATCATACCTTGAAAGCTCTGATTCAAACATAACATTATCTAAAATTAAGACGCTTATTTATTAGAAGTCAACACATTTATCAGGTTTAAGGACGTTTTTAAAAGTCATCATCGTCATGCCCATGGGAACATACTGGGCTCGTCTTCATGTTGACTTGTTCCATTGTTCATATAAGACGGATTATAAATATTAATTTCCTTCAAATAATGGAACAAAAGTAGCGTTAATCGTTTGCTTAAGCTATAGATGATGTGTTCTCAGTAAATTATGTCAATATTGATGAAGATGCTGAACGGACCTCTTCCAACGAACATGAAATAACAGATACAACAGATATTGTTAATATAAAAAAGAAGATGCGGTATGATTGCCAATGATACACTCCTCCACAAGAAACCAAATGACACAGAAATAAATAGTATAGGTAACTGTACGGCATCATCGTTCTATCAGTGCTTTCAAAGAAAGTATATAAATCCCAGTGCATAATTGATTTCAGAGCTTGCATTCCTTTATTACATAAAAAAGGTGATTGCTTACGGCAAACCTATTAAACTAAAGGTTCCAAGTGCTGGAAGTAGAACATGATTAAGTCATCCTTTTGATAATTTACGAAAGCCTTCATGTGTTGTTTGACCGTTATAAGGATTTTAGACGAATCTTTAAATCTTAATCATGTAAAAATGTACGTTTTCTAATTTCGCTATTATATGTTCCCACTTCTTTACCTCAAGTTTGAAAGACCATGTGACTTATGAACTCGACACTACTTTATCTCCCTCCTCTCTTCTATTTCCTATTGTCCTCCGTCTTATTCTAAGTAGACGATTTTCCTCCTTGTCTGGTAATACACAGCTGTGTGTCAGATGCAACCGTTCATTCTGGTTTGCATAATATCTCAAATCCTTCCATTTGTGTTTATGACCTACTTATTTACCCTACATATATGATAACCTACATATATTTATGTTTTAATCATGTGTAATCCCATGTGCCAGTTCTCTAATCGGACATTAAATATTCAATAATAGAAATATGGAACCATCAATAAATACTTAAAGGTCCCAAATGTAAAATGATTAATACATTTCTTCATGTTATTGAAAGTTATCTGGATACACAATTTCAATTAGTAAACATTTAGATTCAAATATCAGATCTCTCTTTGCAACTATTGAGGCAACTTGAGGATAATGGTTGTATCCTACATTAATGGTATAAGGTACTTATAATGGGCGAACTAATGTTTTTTGAGTTATAGAATTTTGTTTGGAAAGTGATTCAAAATGTTTGATTTATTGTTGCAAATAACGTAGTACGATATCATTTTATTCAAGAAGTATTCCCTTCTGAGATAGTGAATTATCACGAAAATTGTTTAGAGACTCAGTTATGCATTTAGTTGATCAGATTACAAACACAATTTCTATTTATGATCTCCTCCGTTGTTTTCAACGAGGTGAAGTTGTTTAGAAACATGAGAATCACACCCCCGTGTATACTCTAATTGAAAAATTTTGCAAGTAATGTCTTCAGGAATAAATGTTTGTATTGCCAATGTCGTCTGATCATATTGTATACTATGTATTTTCACGTTTGTAATTGCTTGTTTTCTAAAAATATGTCATTATTTTCAAAAGACTTCTAAATCAAGTTAAAACCTTAACATTATAAGGTACACTTATATTTTTACATAATAGTGTGACGGATTTGTACTGACAATCTATCACAGGAAAAAAAGACCAAATGGTTCTGTTATTTCAAATAAACCATTACAATACATAGTAAGAAAAAGATTGTCAGAAGTTTAATAGTACATTATTAAACTCTGTTTTTTTGGGTATAATAATACTTTCAAAGTAACCAAAACAGGGGCCACTGACACTGCCGTTGCTTTCATCATCTCGATTTGAGTATAAACTAGTTAACGTGGACTGAAAAATACCAAAAATGTGTAAAAATATTTGTCGCATATAACAATCAGGTACAACCTTTGAAAATAGATACATTCATAGCTTATTAATAAAACGAATATAAATACCAGGATGAAAATTTTGTATGTGCGCGAGATGCGCGTTTCGTCTACACATTACTCATTAGCGATGATCGAATTAAAAAAAGTTTGAAAGCCAAAATGAAGAACGAAGTTGAAGAGCATTGGGGACTAAATATTTCGTAAAGCTTTGCCAAATTCAACTAAGGTAATTTGTTTCTGATGTCGAAACGCATGAGTATTTAAACAATTCAACATTTTGAAAATAGTTAATTTATAATTATGACCATATCAATGATAATTCATATTAACACAGAAGTGCTTACCACGGGACTGGTAATACCCTCGGTGAATAAAAAGTCTACCAGCAGTTGCATCGACCCAATAGTCAGTCCGAGATATGGAGAATTTTTTCATATATATTAACATAGGAACCAATACTTTCAGGAATATTTTAACACTGCAGCATTTAAGCACGTATAACCACCTTATTGTTGATTCATTAAATCACAGATGTGTAACATCAGGTTAACACACAAAGGCTTTAATGCAGCAAGACTGAGGTATCTCTATTGACAATACGGGGATTATTGCAATAACAAAGGCATAGTCTGTCCAAAGCCAACCATTGTTATAACTGTGGTTGACATGACAAATGACGGAGAATCTGAAAAACAGTAATTTCCATCAAGAATAGGACTGGTATTAGTTGTTAATAAATTGACCACATGGCAGAGAACTTGTATATGTTGTCATTAGTACATACTTTTCAGTAGCAATGCCAATAAGTTCAAGTTTTTTTTTTTTTTTTTTTGGAAAACACTTAATCAATCATAGTCAATTTACAACTGATTGCACAGATATCCTGATAAATAAATGGCGCTAATGATACGAATGTAATGTAATGAGTTTGTCTATTTTTTCTATTTTATTCTTTTATTTATTCATTGATATCCCTCTTCCTAATCCGTACCATAACCCTTACCCTAACTATTGGAATTTTCAACAGATCACAATATCTGCAATGACCAGACTATTTATATAAATATAGTAATTTAATGTGGTAAGTACAAATATACCTGATTTTCGTTTGATTGACATATACCATTATTTTTAGAGTGATTGACAGAAATTGCTGAAACTATAGAAATCTAAATCATCTCAAACAAACAACAAACACTTGACTCCTTCAGGAAAAATATAATCAAACATAAAAACAACAAATTTAATGAGAAGGCTGCTAAATAGCTCTTGTGTTTCCTTTCTTTCAGTCTAGCTGTCTTTACATAAATACAAAACAAACGTAATTGGTATTTTTAATGACTTACTAGAAATTTCAATGTTCCTCTTTCATTGATTTTTAATGAAACAAAGTTTTATTTTAGTCAGCATTGATTGAATTCACATTACATTGGAAATCCATCTGAGTGAATTATGGGTGTCGTAACGATATAAATCCAATCATTAAAATAAACTAGTTACTTTATTTGTAGCATTCTTATAAGGCACTATGTTATAATTTTTTCACATTTTATGATGAAACGTATTAGTATTATATATTACTCTACAAATTTAACTTGATTGTTGACTATCAAATATAGGTAATAAGATTAAAATAATCAATTATTTAACCATCGGATCATGCTTATATCATTATATCATAATACTAGCTGTTACTAATAACTTTACAATATTACATTATAATCACTGACTTTTGAGCCTCTAAAAAGTAACACAACAAAAATTCCGAACTCCGAGGAAAATTCAAAACGGAAAGTCCTTAATCTACTGGCAAAATCTAAAAGCATAAACACATCGACACAATGAATGGACAAAAGAGGGACATAAGATACCAGACAATCGAATATAAACTTATAAACTCGAGAATAAGCAACACGAACTCCACCAACAACTAGAGGTGATCTCAGATGCTCCGGAAGGGTAAGGAGATCCTGCTCCACAATGTGGCGTCCGTCGTATTGCCTCTGTTATAACAGATTCGGTAAATAGTCTAATTCGGTAGGTCGCATGATCGAAAGGTGAATAAAAAGTCTACCAGCAGTTGCATCGACCCAATAGTCAGTCCGAGATATGGAGAATTTTTTCATATATATTAACATAGGAACCAATACTTTCAGGAATATTTTAACACTGCAGCATTTAAGCACGTATAACCACCTTATTGTTGATTCATTAAATCACAGATGTGTAACATCAGGTTAACACACAAAGGCTTTAATGCAGCAAGACTGAGGTATCTCTATTGACAATACGGGGATTATTGCAATAACAAAGGCATAGTCTGTCCAAAGCCAACCATTGTTATAACTGTGGTTGACATGACAAATGACGGAGAATCTGAAAAACAGTAATTTCCATCAAGAATAGGACTGGTATTAGTTGTTAATAAATTGACCACATGGCAGAGAACTTGTATATGTTGTCATTAGTACATACTTTTCAGTAGCAATGCCAATAAGTTCAAGTTTTTTTTTTTTTTTTTTTGGAAAACACTTAATCAATCATAGTCAATTTACAACTGATTGCACAGATATCCTGATAAATAAATGGCGCTAATGATACGAATGTAATGTAATGAGTTTGTCTATTTTTTCTATTTTATTCTTCTATTTATTCATTGATATCCCTCTTCCTAATCCGTACCATAACCCTTACCCTAACTATTGGAATTTTCAACAGATCACAATATCTGCAATGACCAGACTATTTATATAAATATAGTAATTTAATGTGGTAAGTACAAATATACCTGATTTTCGTTTGATTGACATATACCATTATTTTTAGAGTGATTGACAGAAATTGCTGAAACTATAGAAATCTAAATCATCTCAAACAAACAACAAACACTTGACTCCTTCAGGAAAAATATAATCAAACATAAAAACAACAAATTTAATGAGAAGGCTGCTAAATAGCTCTTGTGTTTCCTTTCTTTCAGTCTAGCTGTCTTTACATAAATACAAAACAAACGTAATTGGTATTTTTAATGACTTACTAGAAATTTCAATGTTCCTCTTTCATTGATTTTTAATGAAACAAAGTTTTATTTTAGTCAGCATTGATTGAATTCACATTACATTGGAAATCCATCTGAGTGAATTATGGGTGTCGTAACGATATAAATCCAATCATTAAAATAAACTAGTTACTTTATTTGTAGCATTCTTATAAGGCACTATGTTATAATTTTTTCACATTTTATGATGAAACGTATTAGTATTATATATTACTCTACAAATTTAACTTGATTGTTGACTATCAAATATAGGTAATAAGATTAAAATAATCAATTATTTAACCATCGGATCATGCTTATATCATTATATCATAATACTAGCTGTTACTAATAACTTTACAATATTACATTATAATCACTGACTTTTGAGCCTCTAAAAAGTAACACAACAAAAATTCCGAACTCCGAGGAAAATTCAAAACGGAAAGTCCTTAATCTACTGGCAAAATCTAAAAGCATAAACACATCGACACAATGAATGGACAAAAGAGGGACATAAGATACCAGACAATCGAATATAAACTTATAAACTCGAGAATAAGCAACACGAACTCCACCAACAACTAGAGGTGATCTCAGATGCTCCGGAAGGGTAAGGAGATCCTGCTCCACAATGTGGCGTCCGTCGTATTGCCTCTGTTATAACAGATTCGGTAAATAGTCTAATTCGGTAGGTCGCATGATCGAAAGGGAATAGCGTTACTGTTCCTTTGTGTATAGATGACAAAAACTGTTATATTCCTGAAAATGGTGGATTTATCCTTGTGTTATAGCTAGGTAAACCTCTCACTTATATTACAGTCGCTTACAACATTCCATTATGTTGACAAAGATGTGTGAACAAAACATACAGACACCTAATTTACTTTTTTTGGACAATATTTTAAAAACCCAATATCGATTACAATACAATATAGCAGATGAAAAGAACCGAAACTAATATCTATTTCGTGTAAGTCAAATGTATATTTGATTGTGACCAAATTTCAATAATGAAATATTTACTGCCAATGGTTAAAATTTAACCATTTACTTTCTTGTTTTTGGAAACACATATTGTAAAGAACATGAATCCTAATCTAAACTAATTTACAACTAGCCAAAGTTTAGGAAAACTTCAATCAGAAATACTTTGATTATAATTTAAAAAGCCAGACGCCACACACAGCTACTATTGCATAGGTACTACTTCTGTACTAAAAAAATGCAGTACTGGAAATTTACTTTTAATATTTAGTACTATTTCTTTACTTTAAAACTATTGTAATATTTAGGTACTTGTATTTTACAGTACTTGATGTGTTTACTAAATGTTTTGGTACAGAAATAATACAATATACTATGTTTGAAAATCATAACTTTAAGAGATTTGAAATAGACAAACTTTCAAAATGCTGAAAATGTATCAGTAGTAAACAAAAATCTGTAGTACTTAAATTTTAAGTACATATAAAGTACAGTAAAATACAGGTACCTAAATATTACAATAATTTTAGAGTAACAAAACAGTACTGAATATTAAAAGTAGATTTCCAGTACTACAATTTTTTAGTATAGAAATAGTACCTATGCAAATGTAGCTGTGTATCTCATCTTCATTTCCTACTCAATGAACCTGAAATCAAAACATTGGAAGGTCAAACCAATTGACGAGTTTGAAACCAAGATATTATGTAGAAAAAAGTTGCTTGGGCTTAAAACTGTTAAACCACTTTGAAAATTTTCAGATATATTTCCAGAACAATATGAGGATGTTTTACAACTTTTTGTCACAGATTTACCTCAAAACCCGTTTTTGATTGGATTCATGTAACACATTAATTCTTTAGGATATGGTGACTATTCCGTTGATTGACAACGTTTGATTTTTTTAGTTTTATATGGACTGTCCTTTTGAAATTTACTCTGGTGTTCTGTAGTTTTGATTTACTTTTTTTTTTAATTTGTGATACAACTGAAAACACTGTTATCTTGATAAATAAATACAGAAGATAAAAACAAAAAATACATGATATCTCAATTGTATCTTTCGTCTCTTTGATTTATTTCTGCTAAGCTGATTCACAATAACATTGTTTTTGTATTTACCACATCAAGGTCTATTGTGTTCTAGTAGTTTTATATGCATTAATTACTTACTACAGCTGAAGATTAATGTTGTATAACTATCTTTCATCTTATAGTATTTAGATTATGATATGCACTATTTATATCTTACAGTTGCATGTTAATGGTTTAGAACTATATTTCATGTAAGATCAGTTAGATTCCCTTGTGTAACATTTCTGTGATTCTAAAACAGATAAAAGGGAGGTAATCGTATTATTCCTTTAAAAATTGTTACACGATGATGACTGCTGTACCAATATCTTGACTATTTTAATTATTTTGTCTGTTTAGTTCACGTACCATTGTAAATATAAAGAAATCTGAGGAGACTGTCGTCAAAGTGAGAGGGTAAGCACTATAAAACAAGGTTTAATCCACCATTTTCTACATTACAAAATCCCTGTACCAAGTCTGGAATATGACAGTTCTTGTCCATTCGTTTTTGATGTGTTTTGTTATTTGAATTTGCCATTTGATTATGGATTTTCTGATTAGATTTTCCTCTAAGTTCAGTATTTTTTTGTGATTTTACTTTTACATATTTATAGTCGAAGGTCCTACGTACAGCATAATTGATAATTGTATTGGTAGTGATCTTGATAATTTAAAGCAATATATCAACAGCTTTAAAAGAGGGACGAAAGATACCAAAGGGACAGTCAAACTCATAAATCTAAAACAAACTGACAACGCCATGGCTAAAAATGAAAAAGACAAACAAACAACAGCACACACGACACAACATAGAAAACTAAAGAATAAACAACACGAACCCCACCAAAAAACTAGGGGTGATCTCAGGTGCTCCGGAAGGGTAAGCAGATCCTGCTATACATGCGGCACCCGTCGTGTTGCTTATGTGATAACAAATCCGATAAATAGTCTAATTCGGTAGGTCACATTCATGAAAGGGAACGGAATTGTAGTTACGACGTAAGGAACATATCCGATATCGTTTGTGAAACGGTTATTCCATAACGGTCAACCAACTCGTAACAATCAGGATTAGATATCAGTACTCTCTATGCTTTGATTTGAAATCATTTACTGATTGGTGTACTCATGTATTCTGACAATTATCGACACTAACCTTCGGAAACTTGTAAACATAAAAGCTTGAATACATATACAAGAAAATGTTCCTTCCTGTGTTATTTTTATGAGGTAACAAAGAAAATTGTAATATCATTCAAAGCCAGTTGGTTTATATGGTATAGTAATAAAGATATTATTAGTAAATGATGAAGTTACAAACAAACACAAAAATAAACAAATATAGGTCACGGTACGGCCTTCAACAATGAGGAAAGCCCATAGCGCAGAGTCAGCCAAAAAAGGTCCCGAATCGACAAATGTAAAACAATATAAACGAGAAAACTAACGGCATAATTCCTTCACCAACAAATAAACGAAAAGCATACATGTAACACATCATCAAACAACAGCCACTGAATTACAGGCTCCCGACGTGGGACAGGCACATACATACATAATGTGGCGGGGTTAAGCATGTTAGCAGGATCGCAACCTTCAGTACAACATAAGAAAGATCAGTTGAAAAAGGCTTAACTCATCAGTTGGATACAAATACGTGTAACAAAAACGCAGAGTGAACGTTGCCGGGTTCCTGTATATCCAAACATCAAAAAGACATGTATTACTAATTTAAAAATACTTGTCGTTACTAGTTTGTCTCTAAAACGTGACAATAAAATATGACTACATCTGGAACATTGCGGACATTATATTTAAAATATATAACTTTGTAGTCGTTTATTATGAATAAAATGAATATGGATCTGATTTGCATCTGGAACCAAACGGATATCATATATTAATTGAATAAATATGCGATTGATTAGTATGAATAAATAATCATATATCTGATTACCGTCCGGATACATAACGGATTTCTTATATTAAGGATTACAGTACACTTAATTTTGTTTTTAAGGTAATGGACGCACAACCAAACGTTACATGTACTATTGTAACAATTAAATGTGTAACTGTTTCTGTTAAGTAGAAAGTCCCGTCATTATAAATGAATCTGATGGCCAGTGCTTATCTATTGATATGACACTTTGCTTATAGTAACTTTAGAATTAAAACAAAATGCAATAGATATATGAATGTTTTTTTTTATTCTAAAAATAACTATTTCGTATACACAATATTAGGTTCTATACGTCACTGAAGAAACAAAAAATACTACAGTGAAATGTTCTTTTGCATGAGACATGTATTGCGGACTGGAGAGATAGTTTGACTTTTCCCAAATGAACAGTTTAGTCTTTTGTAAACTAAACGCGCGTCTGTCGTAAATTATTCCCATCTGGTATCTAAAAAGTTTAATAACAAAATTCAAAACGAAAAATTATTTTTCAAATAGCTAAATCAAACGCTCAATACATCAAGCGAATGGAAAGTAACTGACATATTCCTGATTTGTAATAAAAGGTTGTTATTAGATTTGTTCATCGAATAAGATAATCAAATTAAGGGTCACTACAATTTCAAAAGTTTGCTTTAACTCACAGCTTTTACATTGTGTTGTATAGATGATTTTTGAGTAAATATAAATACGAAAATTTAGCATGAATGCCAACTAGATTACTCAAGTCAAAATATGTTAGAAGATAACAATTGTTGGTCAAAGAAAGACACTCAACACACAGCCTAAATTCTCAACGAATTACAAGATATAAGGACCTCAAATTGACAAGCGTAAAACAATTCAAACAGGAAAACAAGCGGTCTAATTTTTAAAAGAAAATACTAGAAAGAGAAACACTTAGAAGCAATATCAACAAAAGACAACAAATGAACAAAGCTCCCATCACACCAATTCAGTGGTTTGGACCGTTTTCACATGCGCCATCCTTCATCTTAACCTGAGACATATTAGAATTTTTGAGGCGAGAAATAACACAAAATTAATTAACATGCATTAAAAAATGATGTCTACATGTTAAACTTGCACGTAAGTACACTTTTTGAGTTCTCGCAGTTACTGAAAGATAGTAGAACCCAATCTCTAAATAGAAAATAAACGATGAAGAGTATTTATGTTTAAATGTGTTGATAATATTAATAAATTAATGCCAATGTAAAGAATACTCAAGGATCTTATTAGCTAACGAATCATTGAAATTGTTTTGTACAGTTTTCCAATGTTTATTGACAAATATGAAAGAAAAGTCATTTCGTTGCAGATTCTGCAAATACAGGCTATGTACATGATTCTTGTAAAATAAATAGGTGTACCCCTCACCCGTTTTCTTAAAATAAAGGCTAACAAGACTGCCTTAATTTGTCGTAAAATTTGGAAACTGAATTATTTAAAAACTGTTCATCGCAAATACACAATTTTTTCATAGTTATGTTTGATTATAATATTTTTAGAATTCACTAATATTTTCCAATTGTAACACATGCCTTTGAAATAATACCAGAACGAGATTTCAACGATACTGAAACGTCAGACGATTACACCCTTAAGGAGTTTTGTACATGTATCATACTTTTACGCATTTTTTGGCATTGATAGCAAGTTCGTCGGAGGTCACCTTATCTTTTTCTTTATGTAAAAAATTAAAACTTTTGCAAAGCATTATAAGGTACGAATCACATTAAGTCGTAACTGCATTGTGTATTGCAATCTTTCCTGTTCGATGGTTTCAAATTGTAGACGCGCATTTTATTTTCGGCAAAAACGAGGTCGGCAAGAGCTTGTATAAAATATAGTATAAACTAAGACAATTCCTTATCATTTTAATCGTGCAATAATGCTGGAATACTGTAATTACATTTTATAAATATATATTTAAGAATAAACCAGTGTCTTTTAGAACACTATAAACAGTGTATGTAAAGTTCGGATCTTAAGATATCATTTTCACTGTATATGCCATAAATTTCTGATGTAGAATGATAAATAAACAGACGATTTTTTTTATTTTTGACGAAAATGAAGAAATTTAATTAAAATGTTTATGTATACAAATAAGTAGAATGAAATTCAAAACAGTGTGGCTGTGGCCATTGATTGACACATTAAATTCATCCATTGACTGGGTCAATTTAGGTGAACGTTTGTATGTAACGATCACTGCTCACTATGTACTTTTTTAAGACACTTAAACTATGGGGTCACCAAAGGTTCTCATCACCTTAATAAAGTAATTCAAAAAATTAATCAGAAAAAACACGATGTTTTGATTTATAACAATTATATAAATCAAAACATAAAGGTTATTCCTGATTAATTTTTCGAATTATTTTATAATTAAAGGCGTTAAGAAACCTTTGGTGACCCCACAGTTTAAATGTCTATCGTAGGTACGTCGTGAACAGTGGTCGTTACAGACAAACGTTCACGTTAATTGTCCCAGTCAATGGATGAATTTAATGATTCAATCAATGGCCACAGCAACACTGTTTTGAATTTCATTCTAATACTAGTAACACAATGTAAGAGAAACAAACGGGGTTTTATCGCGCTTAAAGCCATCCAGCTGTGAAATATATACCGAAATATGTGAATATTTAGGACATTTCACGAACAGATCGTGCAGGTGATTTAAAACTAGCAGATGTTGTTGCAGAAAAATATTAACTTCAACACAATTATTACAGTTATATAACGTAGAATAGGTGTTGTCATTCAGTTTCTTCATATTGAACTAAATTCCACTATGATGCTTTCTTTATGCATGTTATGTTTACTGTCAAAAAATGATACTATACTTTTATTTTAACTGTAGAGCAATTCATTAGTATTGTATATGGGTACATTTTCAATATATTAATTTTATTTTTGTTTATCTATTAAAGCCTTAATTTAGCCGACTTGCTCAAACAATAGATAAGTAAGAGAAGGATTTGATAAAGTTTAAATTGCGGAGGAAAGTTTGATTTAACACTCTAATAATTTCAATAGAAATAACATTTATGTCAAATGAATCCCATTTAATTTCTTATAAATCGTAGTGATCTTCATCCTTGGTTTTATTTATCAATGTCCATGACACTTCATCCCTAATTACGTACATCTTGATATAGATTAAACCGTTTGTTATCCCGTTTAAGGTTTAACACTGGGACCCTTTGTAACTTTCTGTTCATTAAGAGTCAAGACTCAATGTTGAAGACCGTATTTTGACCTATAATGGTCTTCTTTTATAAATTGTGACTCTGATGGAGAGTTGTTTGAATTTTTTTAAATACTAAAGCTTTTCTACCTCAGGCATAGATTACCTTAGCTGTATTTGGCAAAACGTTTAGGAATTTTGGTTCTCAATGCTCTTCAACTTCTTATTATTTGACTTTTTTAACTTTTTTGAATTCAAGCGTCACTGATGAATCTTTTGTAGAGGAAACGCGCGTCTGGCGTATATACTAAATTTAGTCCTGGTATCTATGATGAGTTTATTCATTGTCACAAAGACATCTTCTTATATCTATCTATGGCTCAAACCGAAACTGGAGGGGACAAAAAGGGATAAAAAAAAAACACACTACTTTTCTAATATATTTATAATGGGCTTAATATGAGTCTTGTCAAATCGCACAATTTTGCCTAACCGGTTACTCGAATAGTCGTTCGAACGATTGACCGGTTAACCAATAGTGTAAGTTCATTTTTGAAACCTTACCTATAGTACACTACAAATGTTCGTTTTCATAATACGATGAATTTAAAAAAAAATAGAGAATGGCAATGGGGAATATGTCAAAGAGACAACAACCCAACCAAAGAGCAGAAAACAGCCGAAGGCACCCATGAGTCTTCAATGACATTTGTCCTTTTGAATAATACATGTTATACGGATTATCTGTGAGGAATACTGGCTAAGTTTGACTTTAAATAATTCAATATCACCGTATGTGCTATGGCGTTTGTAATATCTTCATATTGAAAAAATAAAAAAAACCTTCTTGATCTCGTCGAATTAAAATGATTCTTTCTCTTTCTCTTGATGTTTCATAAAATAATATTGGGTGGTTCAATTTGAAATTAATAAGTCAGTTGCATCAAGTATACATTAATTACATTCACCTTGATTTGAGTACACTTTTTTGAGTTGACATTTCGTTTAAAGTTGACAAAGCCTTGTACATTGAAATGTAGGTCTACGCAATATTAGATCACAAATAAAATAATGAAGTAAAATTTAATCGGATTACTGATTTAAAGTTATTGTTTGAAAAAATGTATACTACTCATTTTTACTTGAGATATCGCCCCGAGCTGATAGTATGAGCCAAAATCTTTTCCTGTGAAAAAAGTTCCAGTGTTTTTAAAATTTTTGTTATAATTAAGCATGTTAAGGGAAGCGTAATTTTAAGAATACACTATGCCATTTTGAGAAGTGTTTTTGTTACAAGTTTAAATAGCTATATTTTTGATGAAGAAGGAATGAGGAGTTTGTATTTCAATTTGAAAATGTCATAAATACTAACGTCATCAACTTAGTTTTTTCATTTGTTTCTAGTCCATTTATCACATAAATCTACAATAAAAATTCATCGCATCTTCGAAAATTCTACATCAGAAATGATTGCACTAATAGTGATAATTCATCTCATCTATAGTTAAAATGGAGCGCTTTCAATAATTGATGTTATATTATGTTGCTTTTATAACACTTATTTGAACTTTGATGCCGTTTTTTGTACATTAGAAAGACATATCCCAATGAAAATATGTTAAAAATTACATTCAAATCTATTATTTTGGTATTTTCAAAACGTAAACAGTTTTCCCATGATCCTTTATTTTACAATAGACATACTCGCATATGATAGTAAAAATTAACTAACTGGTTTCGCACTTTATATACACTGATAAACACATATTGAATATTTTGCATTTTAGTTTTCAAAATCATCTCATTTTTAAACGTTACAACAAGACCTTATTATTCATAAAAATGACACAAGTCGAAATTATATTTGGTATAAAATGTAACCAGGGACAAACAATACTTATTTGTTTACGTATACACTAATGAAAGGTTGTCAATTTTAAGTCTTATAATTGAACTGCAAATAGTTAACGTCAAGTTTAATAAAACTATGTACTCTTATGAGGTTGTATATAAATGGTTAAGTTATATGTATTCTAATACTTTATATTTTATTTGCACATTGTAGGCGTTCTACACCAAAACTTAGGGGCCACTGTGTCTGATTCGAAAATGTTATTGGGTATTTCAAAGAGCAAATTTCCACTGTGCACTTTTAGTTTCTTTACTGTTGTGCGAATTTCATATTTCAATTCTTGATTAGGACTTGTTTCATTACTTGTAGGTTATGATTTAATGATCACTTGGCCCGAGAGCTAAAAATATTGCCATATTTAGACGTTCGTTGTTGTCTTATATAATGTACTCTCTCTAAATCATGTCGTCTGAACCAAAAGTAGAACATAATGTAAAATTCCAGCAATTTTAAAACGGTTTAGACTAAGATAATCTCCCATGCAAACAAAAACCATCACAGAGTGTAAGGATTTCATTATCTATTTTAACCGAAACTTGTCAGACGACTCAACATTGGAGTTATTTCCACTATTGTGTTATATAAAGCAGCTGTGCTATTTGAGCAGTCAAATTGCATTGACCGTATATTCATATGTGATATACAGTCACTGACAGTATATTGATTTGTTCATGACGTAGACAATGCGTACGGTTTTATTTATAATGTCAATAAAGCATACAGGTTCACGGGAATTTTACGTCTTCATTAAGAAATGCTGGTTTTTATCTTAATTACTTCATTTAAACAGTTATAAGATTTGCTGTGTATAAAGAATAACCATACGTTGTCTCGAAATATAAATGTTATATTTACTCGGCTTGAACAGGTGGAAATGCTCGTTACGGCCTTGCTTTCTACTTGTTTCTTAGCCTGGTACAAATAACATTGGTAATTCGAGATAATGTATGGTTTGATGATTGAAAACTGTTACTTGACTTCTCATTGTTATTTGTGATAATTCATGAAAATAAATTATAGGCAAATATAATATGCAGAAAAGTCAAAGGGCTCAATGTTATTAATCATATTTCGTGTATGTTCCTTTTTGATTCATCAACAGATAAAGATTTTTTACAACTCAAACGCTCGTTTTACCTCACAATATTTGTATATGCTTTTCCTGGGTCTGGAACATCAATCGTCAGTATTTGGCAAAACTACCTTTATGCAGCCTAATCGATTTTTCGTATTTTAAAAATGGTTGTTAGATTGCGTTTTAGATTTATTAAATTCATGCACAACCTTTGGGTGATCTCTGAAGAATAAGCGATTCTGGTCAATTAAAAACAAGTCGGTTCATATGGTTAAGTATATCTTATAAATATTTTTATATATCTATCAAACGGGACAATAATGAAATATTGAATAAATGTGTGGTAACTTATAAAGCTTTTAAAAAACTGTAAATTATACAATTAATGTCTGCAAAGTATTTAATATAATATATAAGATAAATAAATTTATAGTCGCTTACTATAAAGAAAATTAATATAGATCTAATTTCCGTCTAGAACGAACCGGATATCATATATAAATGAACGAAATTGTGGTCGCTAAATGACGAATACAATAATCATATACTGAGCCAAAAAAGTTTAGCAACAAAAATATGTAATGTTATTTTACTATAAAGTCATAACAACATATAATTTTTATAATAACACAATGGAGGTATGACATGTCAGAAGCAACACGAGCCTTTATCACTCTCATTCATTAGGAATTTCATTGTATGGATCGCAGGATGGTCAAAATGCGGAAATGAGTATAGTGTTATTCAAAATCAATTATTCGGGCATGCCCTAAGTGCATCAATAAAGGATTGGTAGGCACACCATGCACTACCCTTGTAGCCGGAATAAGCTTGTTACGTGTTGACGTAAAGTGAAGGTAGCACTCCTCCCTTGTCGATAGTTTTTTTTTTGTCTACGAGATACCAACCTCTCCTGTGCAGTTGCAAATTGTCGAAATCTGTTTGTTAGTAACTAAACTGTTGACTTATGCACATTAAATTGAGCCACGACGTCAGCAAGACTCATTCCGGCATAAACCATTCCAAGAGCTCTCTGATGGTCATTTTTGAGGAGGCTTGGTTGACGCTCCCTACAATTTTTTCAAACGTTTATGTGTTTTTCGTACCAATGGTGTGTCTGAACGTTATTGACTAAATACTGTTTGATCTCCTACGTAAACGTTCTATTGTCATCTGCCGTATCGTTATCGTAAAATAATACCTGGGATTATGGTTTCACTATTTACAAAATTCTTCTCTTTGTTCTCGAGTGGAACAATGGGCTCGATAATGATAGTATTTAAGACATGTGTCATTGTCCTTTGATCGATGATTAAATTATTTGATATTAATTGATACTCGAAGGTCCCAAGTAGAATACGATTTATTCCAAGTTATCTGGATAATTCAAAAACAAAATCTCAATTAGTAAATTAAAGAATAAATCAAATATTAGAATTCCCTTTGCAACTTTTGACAAAATCAACTCCTGGATATACTCTTTACTAACATTATAAAGTACTTCTAATGACAAATGAATGTTTTTAAATTTACAATCTTTTTAATAGTAATTTAAATCATTGTATTTTTATTTGAAAATGATGTAATGCTTTATATTTTGTATTTTTTAAAATAAATGTTCACTTATGTGTTTAATTGATCTGATTTCAAACGCAATGTATAAACATGAACTCCTCCATTATGTATATTGAATAGGAAGTTGTTAAGATATAGGAGATTCACACCACCTGTATTTTTTTGGCAGATTTTACTGGTACCGTCTTGAAATTTTAATGTCTGTAATGAAAACTTTTTCATATCGTTGTGCAAACCAATCATATTAACATTGATTTTTGTGGACAGACTATCACAGACACACAACGTCAAAACTGAAACAACACGTAATGATACTGTGGATTTGGTTATTTTCGTGGGTATCAGGTTTTGTGGTATGAGTTAAACATGAATTAACCGGCCGGAATATCTAGTCTCGTAAAGGAGTAGGTGCAGTAAGACCCCTTGTTTGCCCCAAAATAGAGCAGTTTTACAAAATTGTGAAAATGTAATCTTTGAGCCATTTAGTGGAAAGAAGAATGCTTCTGCTACATAAATATGGGCTGTTTTTGACAATATAATGTTCATATATCGGGAACTAGCTTCATAAAGTCATGCTAAATTACGGAAATCTTCACAGTTTCAGCATTTTATTTAAATTTTAGACGGTTTCCTTCTTAAATGAAAGTGGTCGCATTCGTGTTCATTTATAATATTGAGATGTGAGTTGTATTTGATGATAATATATAAGATATATAAAGGTTGAGGATGAACACGGATGCGGCCACTTTCATTTTTGACAAAAACCAACTGAAAAGTGACTTTTTTTGGCATATTTGATAGATTTTTCATTTTTAATCTTGAATCGGAGCGTTTGTAATGACTAAATCAGTTAAAATCTTTCACATAAACTAATTAATAGAATCAATTGAAATAGACACTTAAGTGATTAAAAAGTGTCCAAAATCTTTCGTTAGATGAACCTGAAATTTGAGGCCAAAATAGGTCCTTACCGGACCTACTCCTTTACCAATCTCTGCATACAAAACTAATGAAACATACGTGATTCGTTGAACATACAGTTCGTATTCATTTGTGACCACTAAACCCACAAAATGTGATATCCAACGAAGAATAAGGAATTCACTGTAAGATATTCTCAAAACTATAGGTTAAGTTTTGTTAGCTAAAAGAATCAACGCATTGCAATAGCAAGATACGCAAGTGGTAAAAGTGGTCATCTGTTTGAAACTGTATGGACGATTTGGTTGACTGTTATTGAAAAATATTTTGACAGACGATTACAGCTATATGCAAATTGTCGTAACAACAATCGTATCTTTTTCCTTAAATATCTTTTGTTTTTGGGGGGATTCATTCTAATTGATCTAATCTAATCGAAGTCGGTTTTAATTTGGGATTCTTGTATCTCAGCCTCAGAGATGACATATCTTGTCCTACTGTCCTTGTGTTAAAAGATAGTTATAAATTCAGATGATCGGGTATTGTTACTAATAATTTAGTTATTTTCTTACTTGTTTTTGTGTTTTTCCGATTTGTTTTTACTTACTCCGTTACTCAACTTATGATTTTTGACTCTCCGGTTGGTGTGACAATCTCTTTAGATATCAGTTGTATCAAGTATCAACATACATATACAAAATCCTAAATGTTTTAAAATGTGATATTTTAGTTATTTCAACATTTAGATTATATAGTCTGCATAAACAGTAGGTGGGGAGCGTTACCTTGATTTGTTTTCGTTTTGTAGCAGTATAGTATTCGTGTTGTTTATTCTTTAGTTTTCTATGTTGTGTCATGTGTACTATTGTTTGTCTGTTTGTCTTTTTTTCATTTTTAGCCATGGCGTTGTCAGTTTATTTTCGATTTATGAGTTTAACTGTCCATTTGGTATCTTCCGTCCCTCTTTTATTTCAATTTACAGGTGAATTTTGTCATAAGTACATCATGTCCATTTGAATGAAAAATGTCGTTATGTGTAATGTGAATAAAATTAATTGCTAAAAACTACAAAAGACGATGCAAAAATCAAGCACCTGACTACTCTTTGGAGAAAAATTACGAAGGCAAACTGCAGTGGACATCTATTTGTGTTTTGTTTTGTTCGAAATATTTGATTGTTTCTTCCAATACGATTTTGAGTAGACTTTTGTTTGTATACTCGTCATTTTATATTTGTTAATGTGTTTGAACATGGACTAAAAATGATTTTTGATTGTGACGTTGGAACCCCAATACTCTTTTTTAACTTTACCGTAATTAGTATATTTTTGCACGCGAAAAGCTTTGATACCTTTAAAATCAATCTAAGAATCTCTTTTTTGTAAGGCCTTGTCATATATATTATATGAGACGCTTTAGATTATTTGAAAACAAAACTTCGTGAAATAAAACCGAGACACATACATGTAATATTTTAAAATAAATAAAATAATATTGAGATATCCCGACTTAAACATAACTATGTAAACTCTCTAACGTAATTATTAAATTGATTGCAAAGTGGTCATGAAATTATTGAATCTCTGAGGGTTCATTAACTATTATTTTATTCCATTATCACAAATGAAGTTCGGACGCTGATATCTAAAATAATTGACCATGAGCACTGGGAAATATTTTTAATCTATTAATAACTTTTGATAAATAATGCATCTGATTAATTCAATAACAAGTAAAGCTAGTATAGATATAACGATTTATAAAGTACTCTTTGTCCATCTGAGTGAAAAGTAACATTATTCATCAAAGAATAAACAGAAATTGCTATAAGGAGAGAATCTACAATCAGCCAAATCATAAACCTATGTGTGCGTTATACTTTTACTTAATTATTGTAGAGAAAATAAATTACGATGGTTTAAGATATCTATCAAATCATGGAATATGGGAAGACGTTAATGTTCCCCTGTTTAGTTTTAAATAAGCGTTGTAAAAGAATTGTCAATTTTCATGAAATATATCTGATGAAAGTTTGTTTACCATTTTATATGAAACGTCTTTATATTTACTACTATACATTTTTTTCTCATAATATATGAAACGTTATAATATAGAGTAGACGCTTCTGTCTCATGTCAATGAAGTATATACATAATCCTTTAATCATTAATAGAAGTGATTGTTTAAATATTGGAAAGCATTTTAGTGGTAAACGTTTCAGGAAGAAAAACTAATAATACGATCGTTTTGATAGGCCATAAACATGCGGTAGACGTTCTATCAGTATTAATTCAATAGGTCAGTGAAAAATAAATAATGTCACACCGAAGACACAGTTTTCTTCCAGATGAATTAATATTGATAGAATGTCTGGAGCCTGCAGAACGTTACAATGGATGTATAAAGATAATTGAACATGCATTTTTGGATATATATGATACAAAAAAGAAAATGTTATATTATTGCTAGACATGTGACAAGTATTTAGAATGAAACATCACCATAATGTAAATTAGCTTTTCTGAATGAGTTTAATCAATTTTATTAGTATAATCATTTAACAATTTAATCAAATGTGTTTGGTTAATTACACTTTCCTGTAGTATTAACTTAAGCTCGACGACTTTATATCTGTAATTGCCTCGGCTAAGAAGCATGTAATGATTCGTCTAACCAGTGATCAGGTTTAAATTACTCTTATTTTCTACAATCCATAGCTAAACTTAGATAAAGTTGAAGCATAACCAACAGAGATATAATGCACTTTGCACATTTGTATTCATACCACATCTTATTTTAAATTTATAATTATAGCATACATTTTGTAAATGTTAACTCTTTTTCCTTCTGATAAAATGTGCACGTGTTTCTTTGTACATTTCAATATAATTTATAATATATGTTTTAGAAAGTAAATTAAATTAAAAGTTTTATAGCACATGATTTGATTGTAACACTGTTACTGAGGAAACGTATCTACATAAAAAGGAAATGGAAAGCTGGGATTTCCTGATTTATTCGAACTCTGCATTATATAATTCTTCTTGTTCTAACGTCAATAGTATAAGCTATTGCCACATATATGCTGGTTAACCTAAACAAAAGGGAAAAAGAGATTTTTTTCAAATTTGATCACACTATCAAGGTGTTTATACCGTTAAAGTATTTCACTCAATAAACACAATGAGGTTGCTTCATATGCTGTTAAACATGGTGTATATGGTTATATGTTATACAATTGAGAATGGAAATGGGGAATGTGTCAAAGAGACAACAACCCGCCCAAATAAAAAACAACAGCAGAGGCTCACCAACAGGTCTTCAATGTAGCGAGAAATTCCCGCACCCGGAGGCGTCCTTCAGCTGGCCCCTAAACAAATATATACTAGTCCAGTGATAATGAACGCCATACTAATTTCCAAATTGTACACAAGAAACTAAAATTAAAATAATACAAGACTAACAAAGGCCAGAGGCTCCTGACTTGGGACAGGCGCAAAAATGCGGCGGGGTTAAACATGTTTGTGAGATCTCAACCCTCCCCCTATACCTCTAACCAATGTAGTAAAGTAAACGCATAACAATACGCACATTAAAATTCAGTTCAAGAGAAATCCGAGTCTGATGTCAGAAGATGTAATCAAAGAAAATAAACAAAATGACAATAATACATAAATAACAACAGACTACTAGCAGTTAACTGACATGCCAGCTCCAGACTTCAACTAAACTGACTGAAAGATTATGATTTCATCATATGAACATCAGGCACAATCCTTCCCGTTAGGGGTTTAGTATCATACCATCATAACATATATGAGAAGAACATAACCCGTGTCATGCCAACAACTGTTTTTAGAATAAATGTGTTTAGTTCCGATGCAAAGACCTTATCAATGACTCAATATTAACGCCAAAATATGCAATCTTTAATGACTTGACAACAGTATCGTAATTATATCCCTTCTTAATAAGTCTATTCAAAGGTTTTGTAAGTTTCTTAGGTGAATACTGACACCTTTGTGCTTTATAAAGAATATTACCATAAAAAATTGGATGTGAAATACCTGAACGTATTAAAAGTCTGCATGTTGAGCTATATTTACGAATAATGTCTTTATACCGATGATAAAATTTAGTAAATGTTTTGACTAGTTTGTGATATCGAAAACCCTGGTGTAATAATTTTTCAGTAATACATAAATTTCTCTCGTTAAAATCTAAAACATTGTTACATACACGAGCGAATCGTACAAGTTGAGATATATAAACACCGTAAGATGGTGACAAGGGAACGTCACCATCTAAAAACGGATAATTAACGAAAGGAAATGAAAAATCATCCCTTTTATCATAAATTTTAGTATTCAGCTTTCCATTAGTGATATAGATATCAAGATCGAGAAAAGGGCAGTGGTCATTGTTAGTATTAGCTTTATTTAAAGTAAGTTCAACAGGATAAATTTCATTAATATACATACTGAAGTCGTCATTATTGAGAGCCAAAATATCATCCAAATATCTAAAAGTATTATTAAATTTGTTTATCAGATGTTGTTTCGATGGGTCTTTGCTTATTTTTGTCATAAATTGTAACTCATAACAATACAAAAACAGGTCCGCAATAAGTGGTGCACAGTTAGTTCCCATTGGAATTCAGATAATCTGACGATATACGGAATCCCCAAAGCGAACAAAAATGTTATCTAGTAAAAATTCAAGGGCATATATAGTATCAAAGCATGTCCAATTAACATAGTTTTTTTGTTTATTGCTACTAAAAAATGACCTAAAAGAGTTTGAACATATATATTCACATTCTGATTTTTTGAATGCCCATTTAATTAGGTGTGTGAATTTTTTCTTAATGAGAATGTGAGGCAATGTGGTATACAGGGTAGAAAAATCAAAACTTTGAACAGATTCAAAATCACCAATATAAGCATGCAATTATCAAGTACTTCCAACGAGTTCTTGACACTCCAAAAGAAATTTATTCCACTATTTTCGAAGGCCTTATTTGAACAATTTATTATCAGGTTTTTAATTGTACAAAGTGTGCTGGTAAGAAGAATAGACAATTTAGTAGTTGAACAATGGCTTGAAGACGAAATAAATATATATTTGTAAGGGGTTTTGTGTAGCTTCGGAAGCCAATACATAGTTGGGACTTTCATTGTATTTGGCTCTGCTTGTAAAGCGGTGCCTAAAAGTTTATGTTTGTTACAGATTTCGTTTTCTGAAAATGGAGTCAGTTGGAATGTTGGTGAATTGGTGATTTCCTTTTTCAGAACCTCAATGTAAAATTTACGTCAAACAATAATAATATTATTAGCAGCTTTATCTGCCGGGACAAAAACAAATTCCTTGGCTAGTTCTTTTAGTTTATGTTTGATACGAGAAATAGGTTTATTGTTGTAAGGGTTTATAGTAAAATGTTCTTTAAAATGTTGAATACGTATATCAACTATCTTCATTACTGAATTAAAAAAAGAGTCCAAAGATTTTTTGTCAGCTTGCATATTTATAAATTTACGGCAAAACTATGACGGTAATAGAAAGAAGAAATGCTATTTATTAGGTTAGTAAACATAATCATACACGCAAAACGAATACTTGTTTAGTTTTGATTTCTTTTTCATAGAGCAGGCAACAATAAATAATAAGAGATGACGTTACGAGGGTCATCAAAATGAAGCTCCTTGTCATTGTCGACGACAATAAAATGAAAGTTCGCTTTGGAACTTTATGTTTGTAACAGATATTAGCATTTTTCTCTAAATGTCTTATATTTTGTATAATAAATCTGAGCATCAAATAAAATGTTTCAAATGTCAAGACCTGGTTTTGTTTTAATTATCTATACTACTGTAAATAGAATGTATATATAAAGTCGAGACTATTATTGTTGTTATCTTTTCGTTTGATATGTTTGAGATTTTAATTTGTCATTTGATTAAGGACTTTCAGTTTTGAATTTTCCCCTGAGTTCTTTTTTTGTAAACTTTTTAATGATAACACGACTGTTTTATTTTTAACATGTTGCACATGTTTAAGAAGACGACATCATCATTCTCTAATTAGTTGGCGTCTTCTTGTAATGTTTTCCAAGTTATGGTTTATAGACTGCTTCGTATTTTTGTCATTTAATTTTGTTTTAAGACGTTTTCTCCTCGTCTTAGACGTATGAGTTAGTATTTCCTTTTAGTATCTTCTGCATTTACTTTTTACTTGTATAAGAAACTGTCGATAATAAAATGTAAATAGATACCGGAACTCGCGACAAAAATTTAGAATATAAATTGGTTTATGAAAGTCATCCATTCCCAAGAGACTTTACAGTGTATCATTTTAAATACATGGTCATCTTTTATATTATAATGAAATTGGAAGCTTCAGAACCCAAATGAATAATTCCATACGGTTTATATTTTTTTTTCAAATTAAGCAGATGTTTAAAATAGTTAGTGTACTCATTATATTTCAAAATAGTATGTTATCTTTCTCTTTAATTGTAGTCATACACATCGAAGAGGGCCAGTAAACAAATCATGGTGAAAGACTAAAACGAGGAATTGTCTGATGAAACCATAACACAAACACTTTTTCATATTGTGAATATCACAAAAAAACATAAAGATAGAGAAAAACTTACAAAATCTGACACAGTGAGATTAGCGACTAGTTTCTGAAACTCATTAATATCTAATTCACCGTTTGATCACGACGTTTTTAGAATAAATGTCTTGTAATACGAAATCGTCTGAACGTGGTGCCAAAAAAAAATGGAAAGTTGGAAAACCTCTGCAAACTGCATGTTCTGACGACATGATATATGGTAATATGACGTTAGTAGTTTGAAAGTAAGATATTATACAAATTTGAAGAGTAAAAATAACGAATAACCTTTAGCTTCAATATTTTCAGTCGTATAAAATAATCCTGAAAATTCAACGCAATTAATCTAATATCAATTTTATACATTGACGTGATAGTGAAGGAAAAAAATACCATTCACATTCAAGTATTTGTAATTATGCGAAGAGTAAAAGAAGAAATAATTCTTTTAAACTAAAAAGTAATACATTCTACACAGGACACGAATTAAAGCCTCACTGTAATTTTCTATGATCTCTGGAAATGTTTGACTAAAACATTTTCCGTTTAATACGACAAGGAACGTGAAAAGATAGTGACAGGATAACTGTAAAATTCATTACTGAATAAAAAAAAAGAGTCCAAAGATTTTTTGTCAGCTTGCATATTTATAAATTTACGGCAAAACTATGACGGTAATAGAAAGAAGAAATGCTATTTATTAGGTTAGTAAACATAATCATACACGCAAAACGAATACTTGTTTAGTTTTGATTTCTTTTTCATAGAGCAGGCAACAATAAATAATAAGAGATGACGTTACGAGGGTCATCAAAATGAAGCTCCTTGTCATTGTCGACGACAATAAAATGAAAGTTCGCTTTGGAACTTTATGTTTGTAACAGATATTAGCATTTTTCTCTAAATGTCTTATATTTTGTATAATAAATCTGAGCATCAAATAAAATGTTTCAAATGTCAAGACCTGGTTTTGTTTTAATTATCTATACTACTGTAAATAGAATGTATATATAAAGTCGAGACTATTATTGTTGTTATCTTTTCGTTTGATATGTTTGAGATTTTAATTTGTCATTTGATTAAGGACTTTCAGTTTTGAATTTTCCCCTGAGTTCTTTTTTTGTAAACTTTTTAATGATAACACGACTGTTTTATTTTTAACATGTTGCACATGTTTAAGAAGACGACATCATCATTCTCTAATTAGTTGGCGTCTTCTTGTAATGTTTTCCAAGTTATGGTTTATAGACTGCTTCGTATTTTTGTCATTTAATTTTGTTTTAAGACGTTTTCTCCTCGTCTTAGACGTATGAGTTAGTATTTCCTTTTAGTATCTTCCGCATTTACTTTTTACTTGTATAAGAAACTGTCGATAATAAAATGTAAATAGATACCGGAACTCGCGACAAAAATTTAGAATATAAATTGGTTTATGAAAGTCATCCATTCCCAAGAGACTTTACAGTGTATCATTTTAAATACATGGTCATCTCTTATATTATAATGAAATTGGAAGCTTCAGAACCCCAATGAATAATTCTATACGGTTTATATTTTTTTTTTTCAAATTAAGCAGATGTTTAAAATAGTTAGTGTACTCATTATATTTCAAAATAGTATGTTATCTTTCTCTTTAATTGTAGGCATACACATCGAAGAGGGCCAGTAAACAAATCATGGTGAAAGACTAAAACGAGGAATTGTCTGATGAAACCATAACACAAACACTTTTTTTATATTGTGAATATAAAAAAAAAACATAAAGATAGAGAAAAACTTACAAAATCTGACACAGTGAGATTAGTGACTAGTTTCTGAAACTCATTAATATCTAATTCACCGTTTGATCACGACGTTTTTAGAATAAATGTCTTGTAATACGAAATCGTGTGAACGTGGTGCCAAAAAAAATGGAAAGTTGGAAAACCTCTGCAAACTGCATGTTCTGACGACATGATATATGGCAATATGACGTTAGTAGTTTGAAAGTAAGATATTATACAAATTTGAAGAGTAAAAATAACGAATAACCTTTAGCTTCAATATTTTCAGTCGTATAAAATAATCCTGAAAATTCAACGCAATTAATCTAATATCAATTTTATACATTGACGTGATAGTGAAGGAAAAAAATACCATTCACATTCAAGTATTTGTAATTATGCGAAGAGTAAAAGAAGAAATAATTCTTTTAAACTAAAAAGTAATACATTCTACACAGGACACGAATTAAAGCCTCACTGTAATTTTCTATGATCTCTGGAAATGTTTGACTAAAACATTTTCCGTTTAATACGACAAGGAACGTGAAAAGATAGTGACAGGATAACTGTAAAATTCATTACTGAATAAAAAAAAAGAGTCCAAAGATTTTTTGTCAGCTTGCATATTTATAAATTTACGGCAAAACTATGACGGTAATAGAAAGAAGAAATGCTATTTATTAGGTTAGTAAACATAATCATACACGCAAAACGAATACTTGTTTAGTTTTGATTTCTTTTTCATAGAGCAGGCAACAATAAATAATAAGAGATGACGTTACGAGGGTCATCAAAATGAAGCTCCTTGTCATTGTCGACGACAATAAAATGAAAGTTCGCTTTGGAACTTTATGTTTGTAACAGATATTAGCATTTTTCTCTAAATGTCTTATATTTTGTATAATAAATCTGAGCATCAAATAAAATGTTTCAAATGTCAAGACCTGGTTTTGTTTTAATTATCTATACTACTGTAAATAGAATGTATATATAAAGTCGAGACTATTATTGTTGTTATCTTTTCGTTTGATATGTTTGAGATTTTAATTTGTCATTTGATTAAGGACTTTCAGTTTTGAATTTTCCCCTGAGTTCTTTTTTTGTAAACTTTTTAATGATAACACGACTGTTTTATTTTTAACATGTTGCACATGTTTAAGAAGACGACATCATCATTCTCTAATTAGTTGGCGTCTTCTTGTAATGTTTTCCAAGTTATGGTTTATAGACTGCTTCGTATTTTTGTCATTTAATTTTGTTTTAAGACGTTTTCTCCTCGTCTTAGACGTATGAGTTAGTATTTCCTTTTAGTATCTTCTGCATTTACTTTTTACTTGTATAAGAAACTGTCGATAATAAAATGTAAATAGATACCGGAACTCGCGACAAAAATTTAGAATATAAATTGGTTTATGAAAGTCATCCATTCCCAAGAGACTTTACAGTGTATCATTTTAAATACATGGTCATCTTTTATATTATAATGAAATTGGAAGCTTCAGAACCCAAATGAATAATTCCATACGGTTTATATTTTTTTTTCAAATTAAGCAGATGTTTAAAATAGTTAGTGTACTCATTATATTTCAAAATAGTATGTTATCTTTCTCTTTAATTGTAGTCATACACATCGAAGAGGGCCAGTAAACAAATCATGGTGAAAGACTAAAACGAGGAATTGTCTGATGAAACCATAACACAAACACTTTTTCATATTGTGAATATCACAAAAAAACATAAAGATAGAGAAAAACTTACAAAATCTGACACAGTGAGATTAGCGACTAGTTTCTGAAACTCATTAATATCTAATTCACCGTTTGATCACGACGTTTTTAGAATAAATGTCTTGTAATACGAAATCGTCTGAACGTGGTGCCAAAAAAAAATGGAAAGTTGGAAAACCTCTGCAAACTGCATGTTCTGACGACATGATATATGGTAATATGACGTTAGTAGTTTGAAAGTAAGATATTATACAAATTTGAAGAGTAAAAATAACGAATAACCTTTAGCTTCAATATTTTCAGTCGTATAAAATAATCCTGAAAATTCAGCGCAATTAATCTAATATCAATTTTATACATTGACGTGATAGTGAAGGAAAAAAATACCATTCACATTCAAGTATTTGTAATTATGCGAAGAGTAAAAGAAGAAATAATTCTTTTAAACTAAAAAGTAATGCATTCTACACAGGACACGAATTAAATCCTCACTGTAATTTTCTATGATCTCTGGAAATGTTTGACTAAAACATTTTCCGTTTAATACGACAAGGAACGTGAAAAGATAGTGACAGGATAACTGTAAAATTCAGAAACAATACAATATTTTAAATCTCAACAATATTTTTGTTTTACACATGTTACAGTGTGCTGTGTAAAAATATTCAGCTATGTTCTGTTGGAATGACCTTTTATAATTGTTATGCCTCTTGTAGAATTATCGTCATTATTATTTCTGTACGTGATACATTGTTCTATTGAGAGACAAAGTGTATGTCCTTGTTCGAAATAGACCTCCCGCACAAGAGTTAGTTAACATACATTATCAGTCTTTTACCTAGAGCAACTCACATTTTCACACCTAGTTATATTGGATTCATTGGCCCACTTTTTTGAATATGAAATATATAAATTTAGCTATAAACAATCAATTAATATATGATGTAGTTGACTTATGATATTAATCTGCAAATAAATTATGGTTTGTTTGTTTGTAAGAACGTATTGAAAACTATTCAGTGTCCAAGGTAATTGGAAATGTCAAACACAGATGTGTGAAAGTAACTGAAGTCAGTGTCTCTTTTGACACATTTGGCACTTTCTGAGGACTCCGAGTGTCAATGCACAACCTATCCAACGGGCTAGCACAATTTATAAACACATATTTGTCGCAGACAAAGTGACTAAATCTGAAATGATTGCCATTCATATGAATGATTAGGTACGCTGTATACAATCATTACAATTTTCATCTGAATATTTTTATTTGTAAGTGCCGCTATTCAGTCAGGAGTATAGCAGTCACTATCTTGTGTTTCCATTTTTCACCCTTAGAGTTGAATGGTTGTATGCACATGTCAATTCCTTGACTTCTCTTGTTACAGAAGGACTACAATCCTAAAACATGTCGTTCATTTTATGTTGCGGAATGCTTATTACTTTAGCAACTGACGATTGCAACGTGGACTTTTAATCCAATGTCTCGTCTTTGATAAAGGCCGTACTTTCATTAATATAAGAAGATGTGGTATGAGACAACTCTATATCCAAGTCACAATTTTGTAAACTACACAGGGCCCCGGAAATAACTAGTGTAAAACCATTCACTCGGAAACTAACTTTTTAATCTACAAAAACAAAATTATGAACCATATCAACAAGCGACAACCACTGAAAGTCAGGTTTGACGACATCGGACAGGTACAAACAAAAATCAGCGGGTTTAAACGTTTTTATAGGTACCAACCTTCATCCTTATCTAAAACAAAAGGGTAACATCACTAAAGACACACTATAAAATATCAATTGAAATAGCTAAACTCAATAAAAATCAAACAAGAGAATAAACACTGCACAAATCAATTTCATCTATGAAACAATGTTAATAAAAAATCAATAAAATAAAGGGTGAAATCATAAATTATTTCAGAAACTTAACCATAACCTTTAAAACAATATCGCCATATAACTTTCATTTTATAAATATGTACCTAAGTATAAACCAGTATAATCATAAATCGTGTACATCTACAACTACTTAATGTTTTGCGTTTTAATTTTGAAAATTTCCCATTTAAACATAACATCAATACTTAATAATTCAAATACATGACACTGGTCGAAATTATATTTGGTATGACATGTCACCAGGGACAACGTTACTTATTTGTTAACGTATACAATAATAAAAAGATGTGACATCTTTTTTAAAAGTGTTTAAAATGAACTGCAAATAGCTTACGTCAATGTTAATAAAACAATGTACTCTTATGAGGTTTTATATAAAGTGTTAAGTTATATGTTTTCTAATACTGTATATCTTATTTGCACATTGTAGGCGTTCTACACCAAAGCTTAGGGACTGTGTGTCTGATTCGAAAATGTTATGGGCAATTTCAAAGATCAAATTTCCACTTTGTACTTTTAGTTTTGTTACTTTTGTGCGAATTTCATATTTCAATTCTTGATTTAGACTTGTTTTATTACTAGTAGGTTATGATTTAATGATCACTTTGTCCTAGAGCTAAAGATATTGCCATCACTAGACGTTTGTCGTTGTCTTATATAATGTACTCCTTGTAAAAGAGGGACGAAAGATACCAAAAGGACAGTCAAACTCATCAATCTAAAACAAACTGACAACGCCATGGCTAAAAATGAAAAAGACAAACAAACAACAGCACACACGACACAACATAGAAAACTAAAGAATAAACAACACGAACCCCACCAAAAAACTAGGGGTGATCTCATGTGCTCCGGAAGGGTAAGCAGATCCTGCTCCACATGCGGCACCCGTCGTGTTGCTTATGTGATAACAAATCCGGTAAATATTCTAATTCGGTAAGTCACATTCATGAAAGGGAAGGGGATTGTAGTTACGACGTAAGGAACATATCCGATATCATTTGTGAAACGGTTATTCCATAACTGTCAACCAACTCGTGATGGCGTCCGTAAAATTTACGAAGGGATGATTTCAACTTCACCATTTGGAACTCTTGGTTTAATAGCTTCCTTGTGAGCAGCAACCCTCTATCAAGAAAATCATGATAGGAAATGCAAGCACGGGAATATCGTATCAATTGGGAGATATATACCCCGTATGCAGGTGCTGCTGGAATGTTGCTACTTAGAAATGGAAAGTTCACAATTGGAAAGCTGAAATCATCTCTTTTGTCGTAAAGTTTTGTTTTCAACCGACCCTCATTGTCAATTTCTAGATGTAAGTCAAGATATGAGGCCGACTTAACTGTATCTGTAGTATCCTTTATCTCTAGCTCGATTGGATAGATGCGTTCCACATAGTCACCAAATTTTGAATTATTTAGTGAAAGAACATCATCTATATAGCGAAAAGTAGAGTTAAAGGATATTGCTAACTTCTTATCTTTCTTCCTAAGAAGTTCCTGCATGAAGTCAGCCTCATAATAATAAAGAAACAAGTCGGCAAGTAGAGGGGCACAGTTTTTTCCCATTGGAATGCCGACAGTCTGTTCAAAAACACGTCTTCCGAACGTAACAAATATGTTGTCAATCAAGAAATCAAGCATCTTGATAATATCAGTTTCAGAGAATTTTGCCTACAGCAATAATATAACCTTGGTAGTTTTGATATGAACAACAGGAATAAACTGTTATAAACAATAGGATAATCCCAATTAACATTATAATATCATCTACCTATTACGTTTCTTAATTAAACTCGATTTTTTCATTTTTTTAAAGTGCAAATGAATGCAGGAGTAAGTGAATTCACAAAATCAAAACAGGCCTGACTATGCAGAAATAAGGTTTAAATGTTTAATTACTTATGGAGTTATTTTGATTACTTTACAAAACATGTGTTCTTCTTTTCTTAATAATAAACAATTAAAACCTAAGGAATCTATGGACAGTTTCTCTGACATATAAATGGGAAATGTTTTGGATAGACTTGACCGAAAGTATGTTGTCCTGATTATTAAATGGGATTATTATGTGTCATGTTTTTTATCCAGGCTCTATTGAGCCTCTACTTTCTTATTTCAAAAATGTTTTACACAATTTGTATTTCGAAAAACAAGTAGTTTCTATCATTGTAGATTATTGCATCTTTGTGGCCGAATTTGAATAATAAAATATTTACCGCAAAATTGTTAACAATTAATCGTTCAATTACTTGTTTTAGGAACATATACTTCGAAGAACATGAATCAAATTCAGTCCTGATTTAAACTAATTTACAAAAGGCACAGTCTAGCCGAATTTCGATAAACTTAAATGAAAACTAATCAGAAATACTTTGATTATACTGTAAAATGCCATTAGGCATTTAGTTTGAATTCATGTAAAACATTTGTTTATTAGGATATGGTAGCTGTTCCGCAGATTGGCAACTAAGGATTTTTTAGTTTCTACTGACTGTCCCTTTTGAATTTACCCTGGAGTTCTGAACTTTAATTTACCTTGTTTCGTTAACTGTTGGGAACACTGTTATCTTAAAAGATAAATGCGGAAGAGAAAACAATAACAACATTTGACTGTTTCTATGGTATCTTGCGTCTCCATTCTAAAAGATATCTTTTATTTCAGAACGCTGCTTCACAATGACACCTTTTTTACTTGCCACAAGATGTCTTTAGTGATATAATGGCTCAATTATGTATTATGTACTGACAACATCTAAATAATAATGTTGTATATCTATCTTTTATCTAATAGTAATTAGATTATTATATGCAGTTTTTGTATATAATAGGTACAGATAAATATTGTATTCCTATCTTGCATCTACAATCATTCAAATTCTCCTTTGAAAAATTCTAATATTCTGTGACTTAATGTTTGATAAAAGATAAAAGTGAGATAATCGTACTATGTATGTATTCACGAATGTTAAACGTACAGCATGATTGAAAATTTTATTGGTAGTGATTTACAGCAATATATCAACCGCGTAAACAATCAAGATTGAACATCAGTACTCTCTCTGCTATAATTTGAAGTCATGTACTGATGGGTATACTAATATAGCAATTTTTCTGACAACTATCGTAACTTACCTCATGAAACGTGCTAAATATTTACATAAATTATATTGAATACACAAGCAAATAGACCTATCATGGTTTACTTTTGATAAATTGATATTTGGATGGGGAGTTGTCTCATTGGCACTCACACCACATCTTCCTATATCTGTCTGTGCTATTCTTATATAATAGTAAACAAGATATATTTTACATCATTTAATTTATCTAAAGCGATATGGTTCATATGGTATAGTACTAGTATATCTGTGAAGCGTGACAATACTAATATATCGAATAAAAGTTTGGTCGCTTATTATGAATATATACGTATATGTATGTTTCCTGTCTGGAATATAGTACAGTTCTAAATATGTTACTTTGTAGTCGATTATTATGAATATAATAATCAAAGATCTGATTTCCGTCTGAAACGAAACTAATATCATATTATATGAAATAAATAGATGCGTGGTCGCTGATTATAGAAAAATAGTCACTTGTCTGGTTTCTGTCCAGTAACGTAACGGATTCTTATTTGGAGATTAAGTTACACATGGCTTTTTCTTTCAAGTGATTGAAGCCCAAAACCAATGTTACATGCACTATTATATCAATCAAATGTGAAACCTTTTTCTTAAAGCAGACACTCCCATCATTCACTCTTACCTGGTAGACAGTGTTTATTTACTGATATGATTATTCGTTTAAAGTAATTTGAGAATTTAATTAAATGCAGAAGATAGACGAATGTTTATTCCAAGGTTAAAATGTTCCGAGCTGATTATGTGTAGTTGTTGGCTGACCGCTGGGCACCGTTTAAGAATTTCGAATACACAATATTCGATTTTAAACATCGCTGAAGAAAAATTAATTGCACACGGAAGGTTTACTACAGTATTGTGTTTTTTCTTGCTAAAATAACTGAACCTTTAATTACAGTGTGGATTGGAGAGATAGTTTGATTTTTTTTCCCAAAGAACTGTTGACTATTTTTTCGTCAAAACGCGCATCTGGCGCGCATTCGTGTTTTCTCTGGTATCTACTGAGTAAAATAACAAAAATATCGAACGCCAAGGAAAATTCCAAATCAAAATTCCATTTTCAAATTTTCAAATGACAAAATTAAATGCTCAAACACATCTAGAAAATGGAAAGCAACTGTCGTACTCTTGAACCGTAACGAAAGATTGTTAAAAGATGTTTTCATCGAATTCCATTATCCAATTAAGGGTCACTACCATTTTAAAAGATACTTTAACTTACAGATTTACAATTGTGTGGTTATGGGCAATTATAAATAAGAAAATGTGATATGAATCCCAACGAGACAACTCTTTATCCATGTCACAATGTGTTAACAGTTGACTATTGTAGGTCAAAGAAAGAAAATCAACACGGAGCCTTGTCACACAGAGCTTTACAAGCTTTAACGAAACCCAAAATGACAAGCGTAAAACAAGTCAAACAGAAAAACAAAAAACAGTTTAATAGAAACGAGTTTAAAGAGGTGCTAATTTAAATACAAAACAAGTGTTTAAAGAGGTGCTAAATACAAAAGCAAAGTTATAACAAAATAAACAAGAAACTTGAAAATCGAGATCTGTTCGTCTTTTCCTTTTTTTTTTCTTGACGCTGCATAGGCTTATTTTTTGATATTTTGTTCTTCTTTTGTAGTTTTCAAGATGCATTTCATGATGCATTTCAAGTGATTTATGTTAGATACTGGATGAAGTAAAAAAAGGAAAATGATAGTTTTATCCTATCATTTGAAGACAACACTAACAACAGCATTGCAACAAGTGACAAAATGACGTACAAGGCGACCGCTAATTATTGTGGATGTTCTATGGGGCACCAGATACATAAGTAAAGATCATCCTCCAAAGGTAGCAAACGTAATGTTTCTCATGGCAAGTACACATTCATTAATCATTCCATACGATAACATCATCAAGGAACAGATTGGGATTGTGGTTACAACGATTGGAACAAACCCATGTTCAACCGTGACAAATATATCAGAAAACGAGCACCAAGCCTCTGAGGAGAACAATATTATCAATGAAGATTTCAAACGAATATACATACTGTAAAATCAACGTTGTCTAATTTCGCTACGTTTTCATTAAGATTCTATTTACTTCCGGATGACACTGGTTTAAGGGTTAAGTGATTTATTGGCTAGATACTTCTTGAGCTCGTGCTCGTGCGTTTACCCCTAATCTTATGATTGATACAGTTAAACCCAACCAATGATTCTGGTTGCACAATTTTTCCATTCCTTTTAGTTCATCTTAAGTGGAACAATAAGCTTGATTTTATCATTATTTGATGCTTCTTAACAACGGCGTTCATGATATAATCATTATTAAGTCCATATGTAACATAAATATATGGTGGTGTGTCCGGTATAATCACATGTGTCATTGCCCTTTGATAAAAGATTAAATGATTCAATGTAAGGAAAAATGGCAATTATAAATTGATACTCGACGGTCCTAAGTAGAACACGATTTGTTTATTAATTTGAAGTTATCGGGATAATTCAAAACAAAATTTCAATGAGTAAACAATAAATCAAATATCAGAACTCTCTTTACAACTTTTGATACAATCAACTAATGGATGTACTAATACACTAATGTTATAAAGTACTTCTAATGACAAACTAATGTTTGTTGGATTTACAATCTTTTTTAAACAGTGATTACAATTTTTTTTTTTTTATTGAAGATGATGTAATGTTTTATTTCTTGTAATTTTAAAACCAGTATTCTCCTCTGAGATTGACAGATACAGTACCTCTTTTGAATAAATATTCAGTTATGTGTTTAAATGATCTGATTGCAAACGCAATTTCTATATATGAAATCCTCTATTATGTACATTGCAAAAAGGGGTTTATATATAAGATTCACAGAACATGTATATTGTATTGAGGGGGGATTGTTTATTTGTTGTAATAACACAAACATAGTTAACTAAAAAAGGGGCTTGTGCCAAAGCTGTTTTAGGAAGTAGAAACAAGAACACGTGAACGTTGATGAGTACACAATTAATGAAACATTGAATCTATGAGGGTGCATTAATTATTATTTTATTTCTTTATCCCAAATGAAGTTTTTCCTACGTTAATATTTACAATAATTTACAATGTGCACCGGAACATATTTGTTTATCTATTAATAACTTTTGATAAATAATACATCTAATTATTTCATCAGTATGTGACTTTCGTGTACATATGCACAGATGTAGCGATTTGTCCTTTTGAGTGAAAACTAACATTATCCCTAAAAAAATTGACAGAAATCGCAGAAAAAAGGATGTACAATCGACCAAAGCAAACGACAACAGCGACATCTTTAACAACATATAACCAGACATAGATCACACAGCGGATTCAACAGATAGCCTGATAAAGATAGGGTTAATGGAACGAATGTTATATACTTAAATGTTCTACTTTTACTTACATTCATGATTCAATCAGAACAACTAGTTTCGAATAGCTCGACAATTAAAGGTTATGCTTCTTTAGTCGAAGAATCATACAAGACATATCTATTGCTATAAGTTTACATATTATATGAAAGGTTTATATACAATTTAGACGTTTCTGTCTCATGCATTAAAGTGTACACATCGAAGTGATTTTTTGTAGCATTGTAAAGCAGTTCAGTGATAATTGTTTCAGAATAGAATACTGATAATACGATCGTTTTGATAGGATGTAAACATACGCTTGACGTTCTATCAGTATTAATTCAATAGGTCAATGAAAAGTAAATAATGTCAGACCGAAGACATCATGTTCCTCGAAATGAATGTATAATGATAAAATGTCTGGAGCCCGGAAAACGTTACAATTGATGCATAAAGATAATTGAACATGCATTTTCTGATATACATGATACAAAAGTTAATGAGTTTTATATTTCTATGCACGTTACATGTATGGAAAAGGAAACGTCGTCATTATTTAAATTGGCTTTTTTGAAAGAGTTAAATCAATTTTATGAGTATAATCATTCAACAATTTAATCAAATTTGTTTGGTTAATTACATTTCTTGTAGTATCGAACTAAGCTCGACGACTTTATAACTGTAATTGCCTCTACTAACAGGCATGTAATGGTTTGTCTAACTGGTGATCATGTATAAATCACTCTCATTTTTTACAATCCATAGCTAAACCTGGATGAAGTCGAGGCATAACCAACGGATTTATAATGCACTTCGCACATTTATTTAATCCTATTGATTTAAACAATGAGGGTACTTAAGTTTTTGGAAATTTCGGATTTTGTAATTTTGTGGGATGGAATATTTGTACTTAGATTAAAGACATTATGTATATTTAGAAAATTATTTATAATCATCACTTTAAAAAATTGGACATTTATTTTCCTCACGAGTATAGTTTCAATGTGCTGCATGACAAACATCTTGTTTGGGTTTCATTCCGTTTGGAAAGTTTAAAAGCATAGACAATTTTTGCAAGAATTTGAAAAAAAGAAAAATCAAGCACGCATACAAACTCGTGAAATACACCAGACTTTTATTTTTAATGCCGAAAGTGCATTTTTTATACAAAAGACTCATAATTGACTTATGTTACATCATATTTCAAATTGACTGACAGTCTTGCACCTTAAGTTTCAAGAAAATGTCTAGTTGATTACCTAAAAGTTTACATTGACTATGTTACCAATGTTATATCATATATAATTCATGGTTACGGACAAATCATCAGAAAAATAACCAAACATATTTCCCTTAAATGTATTACTAATGTAGTGGGCATTCATTTTAAAGTTCAGTTTTGGACATGTTGACTGTATGTTCGGTTTTATACTATGTGGTGAGTAACTCGGTTGGTATCTGTTGAGGTGCCATTCGAAAAGGTAACATAAACTCGTATTTTTGTTTGATCAAACTTCTCCTGTTTTATTAAGGGCACAACATCAGTTCAACCTTAATTTTTGTGATTTTACTTTTTTCCAAGATTGTTTTAGAATGCGTGTTTCACCTTATGCACGCTGGGGCCTTTTATACTTTACTATGAAGTATGGATTCTGTTCGGTGTCGAAGACGGTGAAACGCATATAGTTGTTTGCATAATAGTCCCTCGTGGAAACTTGCCTCATGAAGAATCATACCACAACGTCCTATCTCTATTTGATTACCTTACATCGTTTATTTCTAAATTTGAACTGACTACTAGGAAATCCAAAATATCTATTTATATGACAAATGCGTTTTTGGTTTGGAATGTTTTTTTTTTTTTTTTATATTCACCTTTATGTTAAATGTTACGATAACTATTCGCGATAGAAAACTATTCTTTCATTATTAGAAATCCGATTTCAGTTGTTAGTTTACCATGTTTAAGTAGCTGGTTGTTGCAGTCAAACTACTTAAATCCCGTCGCATTCTGAATGTTGTAGGTTAATTGGTTGTCGTTGATTCATCAGGGACTAATTTTTCGTTTCGCAATATTTTTTTCTTTTTTATAAATTAAGCCGTTAGGTTTCTCAATTACATTGTTTCATGATAATCATTTAAGGTCCTTTTGCAGCTTACTTTACGGCACGGTTTTGTTTCTCATTATTGAAGGCTGTACTGTTTTCTATAACTACATACATCCACTTCATTTGAACTTTGCTGAATTGTTGTCTCATTGGCACTCATACTATATATAATTTTGATTATATATATATATATATGTAGCATATTTGATCAGAATGGATAACAAGTTGTTTCTTCTTGTACATGTGTACTCTTGTTACTTGTTATGTGTCGATATATTTATTATGCATTTCTGAGAACTGAATATTTGATTTCAAAGAAATGTTTTATTGCCCTATATTTGATTGTAACGCTGCTATTGAGGACATTGATATACATAAAAAGGAAATGGCAAAAAAAGAGGGACGAAAGATCCCAGAGTGACAGTCAAACTCATAAATTGAAAAGAAACTGACAACGACATGACTAAAATGAAAAAAAGACAAACAAACAAACAATAGTACACAAGCTGCACCTTTTTGATTTATTCCTAACCTGCACTATATTATTCTTTATGCTTTTTCGTCAATAGTATAACATTTTGTGACTTATATGCTGGTAAACCTAAGGAAAGGGAAGAACAGAGGTGTTCAAGATTCGTTCAGAACTATCAAGGTGATAAAGTATAACACCTACATAAACGCAAATTAGGACGTAAGTGAAAATAAGACGTGTTGTAGATTAATACTCGTTAATAGGTTCGATTATTTTTCTACAAATCAGGAATAGATAAATAAAACAATGAAGTTTCGAGGTGTCAACAACATGAAGCATTGAGTTTCGCGACGACCATAACATAGAAGTTCTCTTTGCAAATTATATTTGTTTTTAAACAGATATTAGCATTTTTCCATAAATGTCTTATATGTTTTGTAATTCATTTAATTTTAAAAAATATATATGTTTTTATTTGCCTCATTTAAGGATGTTTGCTTGTCATCTCTTTGGATTTTTTGTCAGATTTTCGAAATCCTCTGGTTTTATCCATTTGAATGCCTTACAAAAAATTGCCCATGAACCCCCATTTTTCTTTTTATAAATTTGTATAATTATAAGCCATTTGTAAAAGTCTTATAACATCTTATTTATTTTTTAATAGTTTTTGAGAACTTTAACTGGTCAATGATAAAGCTATGAAAAATCAAGAGAGAACATTTTCCCGCCAAAATTTAAATGGCTAATATCTCGAAAACAAGCACATTGACCCCTATATTTTTTTTGCTTTTTTGATTCCTAAATTAATCCCCTATCAATGTATACTAGTTTTATGGAAAGTTATTTATTTTGAAACTGAGCAACGAACTTCCTTAAATAGATTTTAATGCATATATTGGTTGTAAATAACAAACTAATTCTGCATTTTTCATAACATTTCAAATGTCTGTATTTACTAGCGATTTACCTGTCAATAAATCGTTAAAAATGTTTGCATATAATTCTATAAAATCTAGATCATATTGGGATGCAAAATTTATGTCAGTATTCAAATTAAAATTCTTGTGATTAATCCACCATTTTATAAATTAAAAAAAATGCCGGTTCCAAGTAAGGAATATTACAATTGTTATCCATTGGTTTGAGTGCAGCAGCAGGATCTGGACAGATGCTCAGTTGAAGAGAGTTGAACGCATTCAGGAAAACACACCTCATTTCCGTTAAAAAAGGATTTTTATAGGGCGTGATGTATTGTATAAGACAAAATTCACTGATACACTAAAACGTTAATTATTATAACAAACCCCAATATCACGGCTATTTTTTTGTATGCAAATAAAAGAATATAACACTGATGAGAAATGTAGACAATATTATTTTTCAAATATTTACGTTGTCTCATTGGCAATCATACCACATCTTCTTTTTTATATACCATTTAATAGTGATAATCGTTTTACAATGTTTTACTTCAGTAGATGTGGTTTACATGATTTTCACCGGTATTTTAATAATACGATAATAATAAAACGCTTCGTTTGTGTATATTAGGTATAATTATACACTTTAATATCAACGTTAACTTTATACAAAACAACTTATATTTGTAACATTTTTTATACGATGTAGAAGACATTTTTAATTTAGAAAGGACACATCTATCCTTTATACAACTTATGTAATTCTGGAATTGCAGTCTGAGCCGTTTATCTTTCATCTTATCCTCATTTCGATCAGATCTATCACTGTGCAAGCCATTAAGCCATTGGAATAGTTTAATTTTAACATGTCTTTTGATATTTTGAACATCCAGAGAGGATATAATTTTTTTTTTTCGTCATTGTTTACATTGTGTTAAATAATCGTTTGAAAATATTCCGGATCGGTCGGACAAAATTTCTGGAATATATCAGTAAAAATTGAGAAAGGAAATGGGAGAAGTGTCAAAGCGACAACAACCCGCCCATAGAGCAGACAACAGCCGAATGCCACCAATGGGAAGCGAGAAACTCCCGCACCCGTAAGCGTCCTTCATCTGGCCTCTAAAAAATGTATTCTAGTACAGTGATAATGGACGTCATACTAAACTCCAAATTATACACTAAAATTAAAAACCATACAAACTAACAAAGGCCGGAAGCTCCTGACTTGGGACAGATGCAAAATGGCGGCCGGGTTAAACATGGTTATGAGATCTCAATCCTCCCCCAAAAACTCTGGCCAATGTAGAAAAGTAAACGCATAACAATTCGCACATTAAAATTCAGTTCAAGAGAAGTCCGAGTCCGATGTCAGAAGATGCAACAAAGGAAAATAAACAAAATGACAATAATACATAAATAACAACAGACTACTACTAGTTAACTGAAAACCCTGGTGTAATAAATTTTCTGTAATGCATAAATTTAATTCGCTAAAATCTATGCAATGTTTTATGACATCACGAATTAGTTGATCCATATGATGTGTCTTTGACCAAACTAGCTAAGGACATTTTTACCACATGGTAGATCGTGGTTTGTCATTACGTCGTCTAATCTTTTAATTACCGAACGTGACTTATTCCCGATTGTGACTGTTTTGCTGAGTGTGAATTCGCATTACTATAAGACGTGTTACGGTACTTATCTATCCCAAATTCATGTATTTAGTTTGATGTTTTATTTGTAATTTTCATCGGATTTTGTCAAATTGGTTGACGTGTTTTCTAATAAATTCATTTGTTATGGTAAAGAAAATTAATCACCGCCTTCATTTGTTAGTTTTGATTTTGTTCAACGTAATCTGTATTATTTTTATGTTTGAAGTTAGATTCAAAACAAACCGGACATATATATAACATAGTTAATTGCTATTGATTAGTATTGCAATGTGCATTGTGTTTAAATGTAATATCAGTAGTTAGTTCTATTATAATCTTAATTCAATCCTATTTCTATCTTATTTTCTAGAAATAATTTTTCAAATATGACGTCATATTTGTGCTGTTTCAGAAATTCAAATGTCTGCATGACGTTATATTGTACCTTTTCAACACTTCGTATGTGACGTCATGGTTATGACTTTTTGCGTTCAGGCCTGGTTTGTCACTGAGTCGGGTGTGTCTATTTTCTGTGTTGGTCTTCAATGCATTATGTATTATGGTTTTGTTTTCTGTAATCAGTTTGATCATGTAAATCTTTTATATTCATTTGATAAAATTAACTGTTTGCAATAGCATAAATTGTTTTATATAATAAGGATGTTCTTATCACAAGCAAAAAACCCTAGCCGTATTTGGCACAATCTTTTTCAACTTCTGATCCTCAGAGCTGTACAACTTTGTCCCCCTTTTTTTGACTTTCGAACTTTTATATCTGGGCGTCACTGGTAAGTCTTGTTTGGACGAGGCGCGTTTTTGACGTAATGAATTTTAAACTTGATGCCTTTTGTTATCTATTATTCATGTGTTTTTATGCCTAATACGTTCTGCTAATTATTTGTATTGTAGTCCTGTATTATTATGTTGTCATTTTAATGTTATATTTAATAATGCCATCAAAGTGCGAGGTTTGGCATTCCACAAAACCAGGTTCAACCCACCATTTTTTTTCATTAAAAATGTCCTGTACCAAGTCAGGAAAATGGCCATTGTTATATCATAGTTCATTTCTGTGTGTGTAACATTTTTACGTTGTGTTTCCGTTGTGTCGTTTGTTTTCTCCCATTTTTGAGTGTAAATTCACATTACTATAATACGTGTCACGGTACTTTTCTATCCCAAATTCATGTATTTGGTTTTGATGTTATATTGGTTATTCTCATCGGATGTTGTCTAATGCTTAGTCCGTTGCTGTATGTGCTACATTTTAATGTTGTGTCGTTCTCCTCTAATTTTTAATGCGTTTCCCTCAGTTTTAGTTTGTTACCCCGATTTTGTTTTTTGTCCATAGATTTATGAGCTTTGAACAGCGGTATACTACTGTTGCCTTTATTTATACACGAATCGTACAAATTGGGGTATATACACACCATAAGATGGTGACAAGGGAACGTCGACATCTACAAATGGATAATTAACGATAGGAAATGAAAAATCATCTCTTTTATCAAAAATTTTTGTATTAAGCTTTCCGTTAATGATATAGATATCAAGATCGAGGAATGGGCAGTGGTCATTGTTAGTATAAGCTTTATTTAAAGTAAGTTCAACAGGATACATTTCTTTAGTATACATACTGATGTCGTCATTATTGAGAGCCAACCTCCATTTGTTTGATGTGTAAAAGCTTTTGATTGTGCCATTTAAAAATTTTCATGGCGTTTGGGTTTTAGTTATCTTTACATGTATTTACATTCGACGCCTTTTAACCAACTCACCTAATAGTACCTAGTTATTGGATACATTGTTAATCTATTTTGAATATGAAGAATGTTATCTTAACTATCAACCGTCAATCAATAAGAATGATGTGTACTAGAAATATGCAATTGAATGTCAGTTACTTTAGTAGTAAATGTGGGAGGAATGATTGGAAACGTCCAACACAGTCGAAGTCAGTCATTCAATTTCCTTCGAACGCATTTGATCCTTACATAAATTCCTACTGAGGAGTGTAATCATGTTTAAAATTCACAACCTCTTCATTGGGTTGTCTTAGTTGAGAAACACGTCTCTCGCCTCGTACAAATTGACTACAACTGAAAAGACTGCAATTCATTCGGATGATTAGGTACGCTGTATAAATCATAACAATTTTCATTCAAATATTTTTATTTGTAAAATCCTGTATTCAGTTCGGACAATATTAATCACTATCTTTTGTTTTTATTTAGAAAATCTTAGAATTTTAAACTATAAGGTTGTTGAAAATTTTAATTCCTTGAATTCAACCGTTGCGAAAGGACAACATTCCTTAAACCTGGAATCCGTTTGAATTTAAGGCATTTTTAAAATGCAGCAACTACCGATCCCAATCGCAACTTGGACGTTTAAAAAAATGTCTCGTCTAGGATAAGTGTCGTGCGATATGGGTTTTGTTCATTGCTAAAGAGCGTACAGTGGCCCATAGTCGTTAATTTCTGTGTCATTTTTGATTAAGGTGGAGAGTAAGCACACCCTTTTTAAATAATTAATTAGATTTCAAAAATGTGAACCTTTTCATACATAACGAATGTAAAAATTTCACCTTTTCCAATATTGGCATATTTTCCGCATGCACGTAAGTGTCACAAAGAGGCTTAATTAAGGCCGTTTATTTTCTCGTTTGAATTGTTATATATTGTCATTTCGGGGCCTTTAATAGCTGACTATGCGGTATGGGCTTTGCTCATTGTAATGACCGTACAGTAATCTATAGTTGTTAATTTCTGTGTCATTTTGGTCTAAGGTGGAAAGTTGTATCATTGGCTATCATACCCCATCCTCTTTTTTATATTCAGTATAAACCAGTATCAAAAATCGTGAATGTGGTGATCTTCATAACGGTTGAATATTTTGCGTTTTAGTTTTAAAAACCTTACATTTAATCATAACAACAATACTGAATTATTCATACAAATGACACTAGTAGAAATTACATTTTGCATGACATGTCACCAGAGACACTGTTACTGTTTTTTTTACATATACAATAATGAAAGGAGGTGCCTTCTTTTAAGCCTAAGAATTTAACTGCAAATAGTTTACGTCAATTTTGATAAAACTATGTACTCTTATGGTTTTTTTTTACAAAGTGTTAAGTTAGATGTTTTCTGATACTATATATATTATTTGCACATTGTAGGCGTTTTACAGCACAGCTAAGGGACCACCATGTCTGAAACGAAAATGTTATTGGCAATTTCAAAAGATTAAATTTCCACTTTGTACTTTTAGTTTCATTACTATTGTGCGAATTCATATTTCTATTTTCTTGATTACAATTATTTTGTATTACTGGTAGGTTATGATTTAATGATCACCTTGTCCGACAGATAAACAATACTGCTACCAAAAGACGCATGTGACCGTCTTATATAATTTACCCCTTGTAAATCATAAAACTAAACCTGAGGATAATTATTTTTAGAGTAAATAATCTAAAAAGTAGTCCGATGACTCAGTGTACCAAATTACATGGTCGTCTTAACCAAAAATAGATCACATGGTAAAATACAAGTGATTGTCTTTTTTAAAACGCTGTAGACAGAGATAAAAGAGGGACGAGAGATACCAAAGGGACAGTCAAACTCATAAATCTAAAACAAACTGACAACGCCATGGCTAAAATTGAAAAAGACAACCAAAAACACCACACATGACACAACATAGAAAACTAAAGAATAAACAACACGAACCCCCCCAAAAAACTAGGGGTGATCTCAGGTGCCCCGGAAGGATAAGCAGATCCTGCTCCACATGTGGCACCAGTCGTGTTGATTATGTGATAACAAATCCGGTAAATAGTCTTATTCGGTAGGTCACATTCATGAAAGGGAAGGGGATTGTAGTAAAAAAATATATCCGATATCATTTGTGAAACGGTTAACCAACTCGTGATGGCGTCGACATCGAAACACAGCTCAAAACATCATTGTATACCATATATGTTGACATGAATATCAATTTTATGGTCAATTTTATAAATTCACTGTGTGTAAATGTAAGAAATTATTCGACATACTCAGGATTTTTTCAAAATATTAAAGGATTTTGCATTTTAGTTTTTAAAATCGTCTCATTTTTAAACGTATCAACAAGACCTTATCATTCATAACAATGACACTAGTCGAAATTGTATTCGGTAAACATGTCACAAGAGACAACGTTACTTATATGTTTACGTATATAATAATGAATGGAGGTGACATCTTTTAATTCGAAAAATTTATCTCAAAAAGTTAACGTCGATTTACAGAAATGTAATCTTTTATATAAATTGATAGGTTATATGTTTTCTAATACTATATATCTTATTTGCACATTGTAGGCGTTCTACACCAAAGCTTAGGGGCCGCTGTGTCTGATTCAAAAATATTATTGGCAATTTCAAATATCAAATTTCCACTTTGTACTTTTATTTTCATTTAATACTGTTGTGCCAAGTTCATAATTTTTTTTCTTGAATACGATTTTTTTACTGTTAGGTTATGATTTAATGATCACCTGGCCCGAGAGCTAATATATATTGCCATCACTACACGTCCATTCTCGTCTTATATAGTGTACTCCCTTTACCCTGTAACTCACATAACTACTCTTGGAAATAATCATTCCTTGAGAACTTTATTTTTTATTACTTTGGGCCGATAACTCCTTGTACAAACTTACGTTGTCATGACCCACAGCGAAGAACATGAGGTAATTTTCAAGTATTTGTCTATGAATTTGAGAAGACTGCGACCGAGATTCCCCCCATTGAATAAAATAGCTAACAATAAAGATTTAACTACCTATTTATCATACATTTTAACCAAAAATGTTCAGACCACTCGTCATTGGAGTTATATACACTAAATGATGAACAGTCTTCTTCCGATGTTTTTTAATGTTCGCCTATAATCTTGAAAGCTCTGATTGAAAAACAGGGATAAGCTTTCAAAATCAGGAAGCATCAACAAATCAGCAAATTCGTTTAAAAAAGGTTGATGATTAAAAGGGTTATTTGACTTTTTAAAGTGTTATCATACATGTATCACTACTTCTATCCATTATTTGGAATAATTATTGAACAATATTGAATAAGCAAAAAAGTTCTTAATCATATTTTGTGTATGTTCCTTAAGCTTGGTGTATAGTGTATAGTGTATGTAACTACTGATTAATTTCAAATTGAAAAAAATCTACAAGGCTAGTTTTACCTGTAGAACGTTTTCTAATGTCTGTCCCAAGTATTGGCCCTTGATCGTCAGTACTTGTCGAATGCTATGCTTGCATTTCCTATCATGATTTTCTTGATAGAGGGTTACTGCTCACAAGGAAGCTATTAAACTAAGAGTTCCAAATGGTGAAGTTGAAATCATCCCTTCGTAAATTTTACGGACGCCATCACGAGTTGGTTGACCGTTATGGTATACCGTTTCACAAATGATATCGGATATGTTCCTTACGTCGTAACTACAATCCCCTTCCCTTTCATGAATAAGACCTACCGAATTAGACTATTTACCGGATTTGTAATCACATAAGCAACACGACGGGTGCCACATGTGGAGCAGGATCCGCTTACCCTTCCGGAGCACCTGAGATCACCCTAGTTTTTGGTGGGGTTCGTGTTGTTTATTCTTTAGTTTTATATGTTGTGTCATGTGTACTATTGTTTTTCTGTTTGTCTTTTTCATTTTTAGTCATGGCGTTGTCAGTTTGTTTTAGATTTATGAGTTTGACTGTCCCTTTGGTATCTTTCGTCCCTCTTCTATGAGTAATTAATTGTTCGATATTTTGCGAAATGAATGTGAGATTGCATTATGGATCTGATATATATCTGCACACCATGTGTCGTTCATCTCCTTTTGGGGTTCGGTACGCTATTGTATAGGTACTTGCCTATTGATAATTAATATGGTATCTTCTATTCCCATGTCCTTAAATTTATTTTGGTTGTAAGTTCGCAGTATCGTTCAAATTCGTTTGATTTTAAAGTGATTAAGTTTATACAACAATGTTGACTGTTGTAATCCTCTTCTTGACCTTTTTTTTCACCTATAACGTTTGTTTGTTTTTGTTCACATATCTTTGTCACTTTGTCAATATAATAGAATTTGATGCGAATAACTGTTTGACTTTTTTTTCAGTTTTAGCAATGGCGTTGTCGGATTATTTTCAGTCTAAAAAATTGACTGTTCCTCTGGTATCTTTCGCTCCACTTCCTCAATGAGTTTTATACTGCACAATAGTAGACGAATTCAATAAAAGAACAGACAAATAATATTTAAGAAGGAAAACTCATATACTAGTAAATCCATCATCGTGAACTGTGTTTACAACGTTTGAACATTTTCATTACCCTGTTGTTGATTCAAACATTGGAATCAGTGTTTCTAACATTAGTACCTTTACATTACAAAAGTACACGATTTTCTGAACATTTTAATATCTGATTACTAAAATGAACTATGAAAATAATAAGGACACATGTACTTTCACATGTAACACCTGTTTCATATTATTTTTGAGCATTTCTGTAACCGTTTCGTTATATTATAAACCAATTAAATGATTGTCGAATGGCACATTTGATAACTATCACTAGTTAGCTATCATTTACAGTTACTGTAGCAGAATCAAATTAATCAGAACTGACCTTTTATCAACTCGCGTTATTTAGTTAAATATAGCAATATTGATGAATTTTAACTAGATGAAATGAAACGGGCACTTAGCATACTAAATTGTATGACTGGATTCTTCAATGAATTTGTACTGCATAAACGTGAAAAAATCCATGTAAGAGCAGACGAATAAACATTAAAAGCAAAATTCTTATACTAGTACATTCATTTTTGTGAACTGTATTTGATACATTTGCACGTTTGCATACACTGTTGTTGATTCGAAATACACCATTTCCCAAAGGACTGGAATATCTGATTACCGGAATGTACTATAATAGTAATAAGGACATCATTCACTTTCAGATGTCACACCTGTCACATATTATGGTTTAGCATTTCTGTGACTGTATCGTTATATTATAAATAAATGATACGATTGAACAGTACATTTCATAATAAGTATCAAAAAGTAAAATCACAAAACTACTGAACTCCAAGGAAAATTCAAAAAGGAAAGTCCCCAATCAAATTTCAAAATCAAAAATTCAAACACATCAAACGAATGGATAACAACTGTCATATTCCTGACGTGGTACAGGCATTTTCTTGGTTAGAAAATGGTGGATTGAACCTGGTTTTATAGCTAGCCAAACCTCTCACTTGTATGACAGTCGCATCACTAGTGAGCTATAATTTACAGTAGCTGAAACAGTTTTAATCAGAACCGACCTTTAATCGACTAGCGGTTAATAGGTTAGAAAATAGCAATACTGATGAATTTTACCTAGATACTTAAACGAAACAGCTACTTAGAGTACTAAATTGTATGCCTGTAATCGTGAATAGATTTGTACTGCAAGATAGTGGACAAACTCCATTAAAGAGCAAAAAAATAATCATTAAAAAGAAAATCAATATACAAGTAAATCCATCTTTGTGAACTGTGTTTGGTACATTTCAACGTTTGCAGTACTCTGCTGTTGATCTAACGTACACGATTTTCCTAACATTTTGATATCTAGTTACCAGAATGTACTATAAAAATAATAAGGACATTAATCACTTTAGATGTAAAACTTGTCTCATATTATATTTTAGTATTTCTGTGACTATTTCATTGTACTATAAATTAATAAAATGATTGTCGAATGACACATTTGATAAGTATCACTAGTGAGCTATAATTTACTGTAGCCGAATCAATTAAATAAGGGCTTACCTTTTATCAACTCATGTTATATAGTATAATATAAAGCAGTACTGATTAATTTTACTGAGATGAAACAAAACCGGCACTTAGCGTACTACATTGTATGCCTGGATTCTTACTGAATTGGTAATTCATAATAGTGGACGAGTTCCATGTAAGAGCAGAAATATAATCATTTAAAGAAAAATCAATATACTAGTACAAAAATTATCGTGAACTGTGTTTGCAATATTAGCAACTGCGTTACCCTGTTGTTGATTCAAGGTAAACGATTTTCATAGCATCTTAATATCTGATTACCAGAATGTACTATGAAAATAATAAAGACATCATGTACTTCCACATGTAGCACCTGTCTCATATTATGTTGCTATTTCATTATACTATAAATTAATGAATTGATTGAATGGTACATTTGATAAGTATCACCAGTGAGCTATAATTTACAGTAGCAGAATCAATTTAATCAGAACTGACCTTTTATCTTAATGGTATACGAGGACGGAAGTACATTACGGATATCGACTATAACCAACGTTGAAATATAAATCACAAAACACTCTAAAGCATTAACATATATATTTAGAAATAAATAAAGCAGCCCAATATTTTAAGTTATAATTTACAATAATAAATGTTTATCACAGAACCCGGGGCAATTGAAATATTTACATTTTAGATGAAAGCTGAGAACAAATATGGTGATGTTCGTTTTCAATAAATTGAAAGAGGTTGACAATTTTATTACCAATCGTCATCTTTGACATTTGATAAAACAGACAAAGAAATGTTTAAATGGTTAAATGGTGAAGACTCAATTAAGAGCATAGTATGGATTATGTGGTGTTTTGATATTGTTCGTAAACATGACGGATTGTGTTTCATTTATCATTCACCCGTGATATAAGAATTTTGGCAGAGTCGATTTTTTCTTGAGACAATTTGTCTTAAATATATAAATTTTGTCCCAAAGTCAATTAATCCTTGTCTTGAAATATTTAACATTTCAAAAGTGATAACATTTCATTTACTTAAAAACTCGTTTAAAATTCAACCAAATGATAATTGTGTTTTACAACAGCAAATTCAACATAAACGAACATATTCTTTCGTGGTATCATAAATGTTTGTTCTTTTTGTTCTTGATTTTAGTTCGGGCGGATTTTTGCAATATCACTATAAATGGGTAATATTTATAACAAAAATCAAACAGCACTGCCTCTTTTTGATTTGTGCATTGCTGTAGACTCCGAAAGGCGTCTGTAAGTTTCTTCTTCGAGTTCAGTCTTTTTCTTTTTCAAATGAGCACAGAATAAGGCCTCGAAATTTTTGACAAATGTTCTGCTAAATAAACAATAAATAACAAAATTCACAGCTGCATTCAGTGCTAAAAGTGTATCCGAATATTCCCGTATTCCCTTAACTAGAAAATCTTCCTCCTCGTGGTAACCATATCCAAAAAATGTCGTCATTATGGCATCCGGTGTGATACAGAGAATGAACGTTACCATGACGACAACCATCATTATTGTTACTCGGTGACGTGCACTGTTCCGTTTATTCGCTCTAGATTTTCGAATTGAATTTATAATACACGTATTCAGTGTTATGAGGATTAATAAAGGAATATTACATCGTAAGAAATTCTGAACCCAATTATACGCCGAAGCAAATGTTTCATTTTGCCATAATGCTGTTATTTCAACAAAGTATTGAGTTGTATTAGTATCCTGATCGACTACTAATATAGTTTTATATCTCATAGCAGAAGGAATAGCGACACAAGTCATTACAAAATAAATCAATGCACTCGTCGTAATAGCCCTAGATCTACTACAGATTAGTCTGGCTCTTACGGGATGACAGACCATTATATATCGCTCGGCAGCAACTGCCACTGTCAACCAAGAGGAAATACATGCCGACATGTTGAAAATAAAATGTGCATACGGATATATATAACCAAATGCTTTGTTTGCTTCCGCTTTGTGAGTTTTAGACAAGAGAGTTACGGAGAAGTAAATAATGTCATTAAGTAATTTCACGCTGTCAGAAACAGCTAGTGCACTGAGAAAGGCATTTGTGGATGTCAACATGTTTTTCTTTGATAGAACGATTAAAGTGATCATGTTGGCTAATATTCCTGGTATACATATTGTCGGATATAATATAAGTCCTGTAATAAACTGTGATGTTTCGTAAAATTCTTTGTATTTCAAATCAGGCGCCTTTCCCAATGGCAAACAATTCGTAACGTTATTTTCAGAAACTGATAGCTGCATTATCTCTTGTATTGCCGGTGATGGTCTTTGGGTTTAATATTCCATCTGAAAATAAAAATAACGAGAAATATTAACTCCTGCAGATTTTGCTTTTTAACTGTTTTTTTTCTTCTGGGTTTAATATTCCATCTGAACATAGAAATAACGAGAAATATTAAACGCTGCAGATTTTGCTTTTAGTTGTTTTTTCTGTCATAAACAAGACTTTTGAAACATCTAATGTGACAAAGGCAAATCTAAAACATTAACACGGTATTGCTTCTTATGATGTTAATTGGTAAAACTTATTGATTTTCTCTGAAATGAAGGAGAATAGATGTGTTTGGCGGTACATACTAATTGCAGTTTTTAGAATAACGATTATGTTTCTTTACATTTAATTGAAATAACAACATCATTCATAGAGCAAGAACTTCCACAATCTTGTCATTAAGTACAAAGGATAAATGAAGATAATTGTACATTGTATCAATAGCAACTTTGACGAATATAATATAATTCACAAACCCAGATAGCTGATAGTAATATAATTGAATAGCCTCAGACATTAAACAATTATTTATAAATAGAAAACGCATAATTACAGAAGCATTGATCAAAGTCCCAACGGTATTTTTCTTGGTTAATGAGAATACAACCACAAAATAAGTTGTCCATGTAGTCTATTTGCGACAAAGGGTGGTATATATATTTAAAGTAAAACTGAATATCATACACTGGAAAGCACTTTTCTGGCTTTTCAAGCATCAGGTAAGCTCAAAACCATATATTTGAAAGTCAATAATGTAAAAGACCCGTAATATTTGACGAGCTATAGCATGTACAGTATGAACAAGCACTTAGAATTTTCATCGCGATCCATCTACGGTCAACTTTTGAAAGATAATACTTGTTATTAGGCGTATGCAATGCTTTTCTGACTTCATCTTCATACGAAATGCTCAAACCAAAAACACTTCGAAGACAATTATATATAAGTCTTTTACTCTTAATAGAAATAAAATACATTCATCCAAGAATATACATTGCATATAATGCTTGAAAGAATTGCTATGAAACAGTTAACAGAAATACATCTATTCGCCTACAATACGAATGCAACTAGTCTAGTTCTGAGAAGCATTAACAGTAAATATCATAGATTTATATAGAAATAAGTAAAATGCTTCTTTTTATACTCTTGAATTAAATACAATTGTGTATTAGATAAAAAAATTAAATAAAAAAATCTCAAAACTAAAGACAATTTGTTTTTGTTTGTTGAGTGACAAGCTAGTTAAGGATTGCTATTTACTTTTTGAGACAATATCATGCGGATGATATCGTATTGCCATATTTAATACACAAGTCTCGAGATAACTAAAATATAATTGTACACTCTCCTCCAACTATTCAAGCTTATTACGGTACGATCTGTCTGTCTGGTATGGATTGAAATATCTTAATAAGATGAAATAATATTGCTATATTTAAAAGTCGTTTATTGCCTGAAGACGTTATATCATACACCGATGTTAAGATAACTTTGAAGATTCGATAGTAGTTCAATTTGTTTAATTTGTTGAACAATCAAAGACATTGGCAATGCTCTGTATTATTTCAAAGTTTGATAGTCCGTTTAATCCCTAACTTAACGTACAGAATTGTTAAAACTCTAATCTAACGTACATAACTGTTTAATATTTAACCAAACGTACAAAATTGTTACATCTCCAATCAGACGTATAAAATTGAACAGTATATTAACATTATGCGTTTATTATAAATACATGTACTATCTGTGGACAATATTTATCAATTTTATAACTTTGGAAATTCAAAGAATCTACACGATTCTCACAGAAGACAAGATGTTCATTCTACCGCGTCGTATAAACTACGGCGTAGAACAAATGTATCGTTTGGTGCTGTATCCTCTAAAGTAGAAAAGATATGTATTATGTCGAGGCGAATGTCTCTCAAGTGACACTATGTATATAGTAAAGCGTCGTATATGCCACAATGGACACGATATATATCGTATCCCGTCATATTGATCAAAACGTAGAACGAATGTATTGTATAGAATTTAACAGGAGACATAATGTGTATCGTTTCGTGTCGACACAGGTGATAATATATATATATATATATATATATATATATATATATATATATATATATATATATATATATATATATATATATATATATATATATATATAGATAGATTCGCGTCGTTTGCGCAACAGGGGCAACATATGTATCGTATCGCCTTAATTGCGCCACATAGAACCTGGAATGTATCGCATCGAGTAGGATGCGCCACAGGGGAACAAAAAATAACTCAAACTGCATCGTAAACTTGCCTCAGAATACTATGTATTGTATCACGTCGTTGGCAGAACACCATACATATCGTACTGCATTAAAAGCATCAATGGGAAAAAGGTATGAACCGTGTCGCATTGAATGGGCAAGAAGTCCCCGGCATGAAAGCTTTAATATTATTTCAAATGATTATAAAAAAGATTTGGTATAATTTCCAATGAAACAATTTTTCACGAGGGACTGAACGGCATTAACTTAGCAACTCATTTAAGGTCACCGTTAATCCTTCACCAATGGTCAAACCGATACTAATATAGCAAGATGTAAAAGCGCCTCGAAACGACAAATGTAAATTAAACAAGTTCAATTTATGTCAGAACTTAGTGGTTTTGTTTCGTTTACAACTTTATCTTAAAGGTTAAATTTAAATACAGTTTGCATAAAACATTGTTAAGTGCTGCTTCTGTAGCAATTTAAAATTACCATATTAAACAGCTTAGCACAGATTTTCTAAAACTCAAAGTATTTAGTCTAATCAGTCGGATATTGATGGCTGAATAGAGATTGGTGTCTAGACATGCTATATGCACAGTAATATGTATAAATTGTCTATTATTGGTAGTATTACTCCCTGCTTCTATGTTGTAAATGGTGAAAGTAGTTAGTGGCCATGCTAACCTTTAAGTATAATAGACAATATTGTCCCCAGTATAAAAATTGAGAAAGGAAATGAGGAATGTGTCAAAGCGACAACAACCCGACCATAGAGCAGACAACAGCTGTAGGCCACCAATGGGTCTTCAATGTAGTGAGAAACTCCCGCACTATGTAATATAATACTATGTTGATACAAACATTGAAAGAAGTTATCGATCCAAAAATGCTTTTTTCTCCAGAACTATCAATAAATTAGTTTCCTTTGATCAAATATTTGAAGCCTTATAGTTTCATTCTGGATGATAACAGTTACCGTAACGGTTATATTTCAAAATAATTTGTATGAAGAAAGAAGCCCAACTCTTCTACGAGTATATCGGATTATCGATACTTTTATCTTTCTACCTTTATCCTTGTTCTTTAAAAATAGACGTAAACCCAATGTGTAAACAATATACAGGAATAGACGAGGAAACACAACATGAGAGCAACGTGATCCTATGTGATCCTACTGAAAATCGTTAATGTACTACCGATATTGACTATCACCCCGTACAAAGAATAAATGATGATAAATAAACGGTTCAATCTATACCAATAGGTTTTGTCAACCTTGACAATATCTAAAAAATTCGGTCAATGAATCACTTAGACATTTTGTAAATATGCATATAATTCCAGAAATTTCTTTCGATTACTTATACTCAGGAAGTGCAATGAACGCATCTACTTGTTTCTGGAAAGATTTGTCAATATTTAAGTTCTGATTAAAACAGACAAGAATCCTTTAAGATTTGCAACTGTGGCCGGTCAAAAAAAAAAAAAAAAAAAAAAAACAATAGCGGATCTTACTTTCATCTGGATCTGGATGTTTGTCTCTCATTTTTGTTTTCTTAAACGTTTTAACCCAGTTTCTTTATATTATTTATTCATTTTTTACCCGTATCTCTATTCTGAATATGTCAGCATTACTTAATAAAGAACAAAATCATGAGTTTCAATGTTGTAGCTCTATTTTCCTTATTTTGTTTTTTGCAGTTGTTCATTCTATTTGGTATTGGACCATTAGTCTGTATATAAACCCTCGTTCATCGTATTGTTTCCAACTGTACATTGCAACTCTATTTGGTTTTTTAGAAATACTTTCACAACCTGGGTTTAAAACTTAAAACAAAAACACAATATGGTTAACGTTTTAACCTAAAGGATGAAATACTAAGACAATAAACGTTTCTGTTTAACGTGTGTGACAGCATAAAACTCAACCTTTTTAAGATTTATAGGATGAAAACTTAAGCTAACAATTTTGTTCTAAACATTTGTAACAACATAGAATTCAACCGTTAAAAGACGTATAGAACAAAAACTAAGGCAATAAAAATGTCTGTTGAACACTCGTGACAATATAATTCTCAACCTTTCAAAGATGTATAGGATGAAACTTAAGCTTACAATCTGTTTGGTTTAAAATTTGTGACAACATGAATCTCATCCTTTTAAGGATTTATAGGACAACACTTAATCTTAGTGTTAATGTCTTCTGCAATATATACAAATCGAAATAACAAGTACATGTCATAAAACTGTCCGCGGTCATGCCTCTATCAATAACATTTGATTAAAATAACGTTACGACCGGCAATGTTATAATAGGATTATCGAAACACATTGTTATATTATATAGACCATTTTACTGTTTAATTGAAGTCAAAACGAGGCTAACACGAAGTGACAGTCAGAAAAGAGAATTAATGACAAATGAACGTACATACAGACATAAGTAGTGATAAATACAGTTTACATCATTGCTTATTTGTTTCATATATATGATTTAATAGATCTTGGTTACTTTTTTTACCCCCACCCCTTTTTTTACTCCAGACAGATATGACAGCGGTAACATGGTTTTCCATTTTGTGCATCAGTTCCCCCGTCCTGTCTGAAGATAAAATTGTTTAACATACTCGCATCAAAGATACATGTACCATTAATACATTTTTTGTAAAAAAGACTCACCAGTGACGCTCGAATATGAATATATTTTTCTCGAAAGATGGGACTAAGTAGAGTCTGAAAACAAAATTAAAATAATACGAAGTGTTATGATTCCCAATGAGACAACTATCCACCAAACTTCAAATGAAGTAGATGCAAGCAATAATTGACAAGCATATATCATTTTAGATACGTATGCAGTAATATGTGAATAACCTCAGAGTCTTGTCCTTATTTAGACGTGGGTATTTTGTAACGAACACAACTGTGAATGGAGATCTTAAATAATATTGGGCAGATGTATATTTCAAATTATTACGCAAAAATATCAATTTCATCGCAGGATTCCGTCTGCAGACAAGAAAATAATAGCACAATTAAAGAATAACAATATAATCATTTCATGGTTAAAATACACGTAAATGTCGTTACAAATCTGGTATTTTCTGTCCATTTTAATTTGTAAAAAAAAAAAGATCATACTAAATTAAGGATGGTATGAGTTCATATCAGCAAGTTAAGTATTTTATGTCACGCGGTAAGGTATTGTATTTTTTTTTTATTCTTGTTACTAGTTTCTACAATACCGGTATTTTTAAAAATAAGTCGTTGCTTTCTGTGTGTTCTGTTCATACTATTAATTATCTAGCAAATATAGGTAAAAAGTGATTACAGCACAGATCTCTATACGATTTAAAATGGTCAAATTCCCAACATAATGTTTAGCCTTAGTAAGACAAAAAGGACTCGGCTGGAGGTGTCTTACGTTGTATAAACACTAGATGCATTTCTAATAATTTGTGACGATTCGGAGCATTTTGCTCATACAATCTTGGTATGTGTTGTTGGTAGCTAGCATACCCGTCGACGTTTGTGTACACAACTCAGTCTTCAATTTGAAAATTGATTTAAAGAAAACAAAACCTTTTGTGTAGTTTTCTCTCGTAGAACAATTGAGTTGACTGCTTCTTAGATGGTATAGAAATTATTTATTCTTAAACCGACACTGGGTCCAGTGCTAGTTAATGAGAGTTCGTTGCGGTATTAGGTTAGATTTGTGTTGATCATTCTTTTATATGTGTAGTGCTTAATGAACTGTTTGTCGTGTGTGTGTTTGTTTGTAAATGAAAGAGGGAGTCCAACTGTAAGTTCCTATATGAATTTATTTGGGGAAAATTTTAGTTGTCGAAAATAAGGGGGGTCTCACCACGGAAACCTTCCTCTTTGGGTTAGTCACTCCTTGTAAATACTGTTCATTGCACCCTTGATGTCTTCTCAATCAATTTAAAATAAATCATTTGGGACATCTTCTACTTTGCCCCCTTGTTATCTTCTCAAACATTTCAAACGGAATTATTCGGGACTTCTCTAACTTTGCCCCCTTTTAAACTTGTTGTTTAATTGAAATGCAATAATTCTGGATTTCTCTAACTTTGCCCCCTTGACATATTCTCAATCAATTAAAAGGAATCTTTCGGAACTTCTCTTGATTTTACCCCTTAATATATTCTCAGTCAATTAAAAAAAAATCAATCGACATTGCTCTTACTTTATCATAACGGTCTTAAAATGTAATTATCTTATGCGTATCTCAGGCAATTTCATTAAATGAAAAAGTCTAACATAGAATATTCTAGTTGACAAAACCTAAATATTTTCTAACACAATTCATACAATTTAAATTTAAGATGTAATTAAGTATTCAGTTCTTGTCACCAAAGAATCTGGAACCTTTAGTATTCACAATGTTAAGTTAAATTTACGGATATAAAAGATCAGTTTGTTTAACGAAATGTTAACATTTATAAATCAATAAAGACTATACAAAAAAGTAAAATCACAAAAATACTGAGCTTAGAGAAGTTATTGTAGAAATTCCGAGATAGTTCATTTGTGAAATCATTCAATCAGAGAATTTCAATGCGAAAAAAAGACTAAGAGATCAGAATAAATGTCGAAAACTTGAGAGAGAGAGAGAGAGAGAGAGAGAGAGAGAGAGAGAGAGAGAGAGCAATACTAAAGAAAGGACATTTTTTTCTCAGCAAAATAGGAAACGAAAAACGATTTATTTTCACAGAATGTTGTGAACGTTTCATCAATAAACCATTCACTAAAGTATAAAAAATGCGGAAAGTAATTATTGAATATGGCGTAAGCTCTTTCGAAATTCAAATTGCTATTTCAAAACTATTAACCTAATACGTGCAAACGTTATTAAAAAGAAAATTAGAGGAAGGAAACGAATATTTCTAGGAAATGAAAAAAAATGAAAACAATTTGTTGTGACAGCACGAGGGCTATTATAATGGTCAACAAATAACACGTGAGCATTGGAAGATAAAGACATGCGTAAAAGACACCAAATGGTCAGACGATACCAAACAATGGATATTACAGATGTGCGTGTTACCCAAATAATTATTTATCTATGGGGCTATCTATGTATATTGGTATACTGATGTTGATTGATCAATACGAGGTTGATATATCCCATCGGTGATATTATAATTCCTTTCACTATGACGCTTGATAAAATTTTGCGCTTTATTGAATACTGATAGTTTTCTACTTTAAATTCGAAATTAAATAGACGGTAGTAACATAAAATTCGGTATGAAAAATTAGATAACATAAAGCTGAGAGGGTGCTAGAGCAGATTGTTACCCCAGAGAAAATAATTTCAAACTTGTATTCATCAAGCAAAACATGTTAACCGATTAAAGGTTGTGTGAATCAAGGTCAAATAGTTGAACATTTTTTAATTTTCAATTCAATTTTCTAGCAGATTTAATTAACAAGTTTCAGAACAGTATTAACCCAATAAACCATATCTTAACTGTATTGCAGTGGAGATACAGTTGTTAGACAAACTATGCTTATTTTAACAAAAACCTTAAAGAAATGTCGTCAAAATTGTTACTTTCTTTTTAATTTGTTTTTCGACAAATTAAAACACAGCCAATTCTCAAATTTATATTGTATTATAGTTTTTCTTCAGGACTTTTGTGTATTATCTATCAATTGACAATGTACTGATTATATCCTAAATAAGTAAATTTTTCGTATTCTTATAATCTAAAAGATGTTGTTTGTTTATTTATGGCCCTTAGAAATATCGTAAGGAATTTTATTATGACAACGTCCAGACTAGCTAGAGGAAAGAATCGTATATCCATGATCTAAACTTCACTGCATCTGCACTGTAAACAAGAGAAAGGATAAAACATTTCTGTTGGTTTTTTTTTATCATGATCCAGATTCTTGAACTGCGAGTTTTGAAGTTTTATGTACAAACTCTGGACACTTTTAATTTGCAAAACACTCATTTGCAAATCCTCCGACGCCACTCATTAGAATTATCGTGTTATTATAACCAAAATGTGTATAATAACATTGGATTGAAAAATTCAATACTTTTTTGTTGTTCTTTTAGCTATTCTTTCAATTTGATTTAGAAAAACATGGGATTTACCATTATCCCATGGAATTTTAACTAAAGTGTTTAAAACAACTGATTAGGAAAGACGCAACAACAAATCACTAGTCTTGTTAAAATTTCATTATGTAAACATGGTGCATCAAAATGAAAATAGCATTTCACAATGCTTGTGTGTCAAAAATTTTTTTTCTTGATTATCATTTCACCAGGAATGCTAACACAAAACCGTTGTGAGAAATAAAGAAGGTTGTAGATAAAAATAAGAAGGTGTGGTATGATTGAAAATAAAGAAACTCTCTACCAAAGACCATATGTCAAGGACGTTAACAACTATAGGTCAAAGTGCGACCTTCGACAATGAAAAAACCTCCTACTTGAATTCCCGTGAATTTTTATTACCAATAGGGAAGACACAGAAGAGTCAAATTCATCATCTGTCAGGTTAAAGGCAATCATTTGATATATGACATTATGCTGGTATTCCCTATTGTTGGAGGTTAATAAATTATATTTCCATAAAACGATTTATTTCGTTGGCACCTAAAGGGTGTAAGGACGTACATAATTTAGAAGCCTTTTACAAATTTGATTGAAAAGCGGATACTTGAATACATAAAATCCTTAAACAATATTTCATATAAACTCATCATAGATACCAGGAATAAATTTTGTATTTACACCAGACGTCCGTTTTGTCCACAAAAGACCCACCAGTGACGCTCAAGACATTGTCAAAGAAAATAAGTATTGGTATGTCGTGAATTTCTATACAACATAATTCTTCTATACATTTCTTTTTTTTTCTTTTCATTTTTGTTGCGGTATTCAGCCGGGCATAAAGAGGGGAAGGGTATTAAATATTCAACCTTGTTCTACATTTTTTAGGGTTGTTGCAACAATAATCCCAATAATCTTTTATTATTGTAATAATACCATAGTTATCAAAGATACCAGGTTTATAATTTAGTACGCAAGACGCGCGTTTAGTCTTCTTAGAACTCATCAGTGACGCTACGATCAAAATATGTATAGAAGAGCATTGAGGACCAAAAATTCAAAAAAGTGCCAAATACGGTAAAGTTATTTATGCCTTGAATAAGAAAATCCTTAGTACTTTGAAAAAATCATACTTTTGTAAACAGAGAAGTTATCAAAATGACCATACAATTGATATTCAAGTCAGCACTGAAGTGCGACTTGTTGGCTGCTGATGCCCTAAAGGGCGAAATGTCCACCAGCAGTGATGTAGATTAAAGGTACCAGGCTTCTGATTTAGTACGCCAGACGCGAGTTTCGTCTACATAAGACTCATCAGTGGCGCGCAGATCAAAATAACTATATAGATAAACAAGTTCAATGATGACGAGCATTGAGGTCCCAAAAGTTTATAGCAGTTAGACCTGTACATTACACACACTTGACACAGCGTCTTGTTACAAAATTAGGCGTCTTTGTGACACGTACGTACATGCATACATTCGAATACATTCGAATCATGAAATAAAAAATATTCAATTGCTTATTTCAGTTTTAATTTTATGGCGATGTCATGTGCGTTGCTTTTTAGATTTAACACTATAGCTATCGGTTTTAGGTATCAAAGAGAATCATTGCTCCCGCACTGTGCACTCTATAGGTAATTATAACTGAAAGTACAACACGTCCGTGCGGGAAAACCTTCAACGGCTGTTAATATGTCTTTTGTAAAAAAGGACGCGATAACAAATTTAAAATTCGATTAAAAATAAAAATTAAATTTTCCAGGAGAATGAACTAAATGTCATTGTCAGAAGTGATAAACTGATCAAAACAATGTGCTATAATCGTGCAAAATAACATAAAAGAAATATTACCTGTCCAACAGTCGTGATTATTTGTAATAATTCAGTTTTATTACTTTATTTTATTGACTGTCTTTATATTTTTTTCTTCAATTTCATAAGTTTTACGACAATATTTTATAGCGCTAGATTGAATGGATCAAAGTGCTTATAAACGCCTCTGGTTGGAAGTAGTAGTCTTGCCTAAAGTACGAGTGTGCGTTGGTTTATACCTCAACCGATCCAAAATCAAAGATTTGAAATTTGAATTCTGGTAAGCATGCGACATGTGGTAGTAAAGGGTGCAATCAACAGTTGTTTTCTATGACGTTATATTTTTAGGGACCATACATAAGTATCCCTTAGTGCTGGACTGATTAATAAAGATACTTGTATAAAACTCGATATCACTGGAATCAGAATGTTCTCTAATTTCTAAAGAAATGAATATAAAGTGTACTTTTATCATATTAAAAAAAATCCATCCAAAGAACATGGGGGGAAAATGCCTAATTTGACCATAAAAAACCTGAAACCAGGTCATGTTCGTTACCCATAAAGGCATGATACGTGCACATTTTTCATAATCGAAACTGTATGAAATTTTAACAACGACGGGGGCCACATGTGAATCAGGATCTGCATACCCTTCCGGAACACCTGAGATCACCCCTAGCTTTTGGTGGGGTTTTATATTTTTGTTGTTTATTCTTTAGTTTTCTATGTTGTGTCATGTGTACTATTGTTTGTCTGTTTGTCTTTTTCATTCTTAGCCGTGACATTGTCAGTTTGTTTTAGATTTATGAGTTTGACTGTCCTTTTGGTATCTTTCGTTCCCCTTTTATAGGTTTATACCAGGCCATTTAAAAAATCTTGTTTCAGGGTACGGTCTCCTGCTCCGAAAAGAGCTACAGTGGCTGCAAATAAGTTTTCATTTTTCACTGCCTAAAATACAGACAGCATGTTTACGGTGTTGTCTCTCCTCAAAACATGTACATTTGATATAATTTTTAAATTATTTCAAATATTCAACCTGTTTTAATTGAAAGCTAATTAACTATTTTTAACAATCAAATACAAAACACATGATTCTTTTCACCAATTAAGTAAATAAACAGGGGTTTCCCCTCCATGGTTATTTTTAGTCGGGGAACAACCCCTATATTTTTTACGAAACTGTTTATAGCACCCAAAAGAAAAGACTGGTAGAGTTTGAGTCAGAGTAATGTGTGCACAAAGCAGGGTTTATGTTCATATGTTTTCGTCCTGAATATACATTTAATTTGCCACTGGACGTTAAACAGGCTCATACAATCATACAATTCATCGTTTTAGTTGTCTCTGAAAATAGATATACACATGTTTATCATGTGACTCGACGGACACTGTAATTGATGAAACATGTTTCAAGTATTCTTTTACTACTTTACCCCCGGGATGGTTTCAATATCCTTTTACATCAATGATATTTTCATACAATAACAATATTTAGTATACACAATGTTTATAACATGTCTTTGTAGACGCGTTGGCTACTAGTAAACGACGAACGCGAAAATAGAATAGAGTGTTTACTGAGTAGGCTGAAACAGTCGTATGTACAAACCTACAGCTTATACCCTAAACTGTAACAGTATCTATCGTATATCGGAACTTGCGTATTATCAATGTAAGTTTTACGGAACTAAAACTTAAACAACTAAACTATTGCAAGTGGTGCAAACTGCAAAGGTTTAGTTAATGTCCTGCTTTTGTTTTAAAATTGTTTTTCTAATCCAGTTTCCATTTGCATAAACCATTGTAGTAATGCTAGTTGATACATAAAGCTTAATGAACACTATCTTTAAGACTTTGAAATTGTAACAAACCATTGCTTTACATTTTTTAATATTCACCCTGGTCCTATGATTGTATTGCGCACGCACAGTTTCGTGTATGTTTCTATCAAAATGTTAGTACTGCATTATTACAACATCAACCAAATTATGTATCAAGTTGTATGACAGAAACAAATAAGATGCGATTTGCTTAGCTGAAATGAGCAATTAAATTTCCAACACTTAACTCCATGCGTAAATTTAATTTCAAACCAAGCCATCATACATAGTGTAAATTATTTAAAAAAAAAACAATTTAGTTAACACAAATAATTAATGAAACTCTTATGTAATTTTACATCCAATTTACAGCATTAAGTTTTGGTACTGCCTCTGTCAGTGGTCAAGTGGTAGGATTCAATTTCCAACTAGACATTAAAACTCTTTAAACAATCACTGTACTTTGAGGATCATGATTTTAATTTATATTTTACTATTGAATTATTTCACAATTTTCATTGCGAGGTCATGAAAGCAAACGATACGGTATTGGTTTATCTCATTGTTGCAAGCCTTTTGTATGCCTATCTTTTTTTTACATTCATTTCACTTGCACTTTGGTTGATATTTGTTTATTTATTGTAGCTGGAGATTTGGTTAATTTATACATAATTAAAACACAATGCATATTTTATATAAATGAACATTTTTTTTTCAATCATGAAATACATGTCATTATTATATCTAGATAAGCGAGTTACTAAAGCTAGCAATTTCAAAACCTTTTGTTCGAATTTGAGACAACATCTCCTCCGATTAAAATCATTACTAAATACTGGAGTTGCGTTTCAATTAATATCAAGTTGAGTCAAACAAACAGAAACATATAAAGAGGCGGACTACGAAGAGTTTTAACATAGACATTACGTGGTTTCATTTTACTCCGATTATTGATATACATGTGTTTGTAATTTGCCTTTACGAACTGAGTAATTGATGAGCCATGTTATATGTATCATTTAGTACTTTACCTCACCTAGATATTAAAACAAGTTGTTTCAATAGCCTTGCACATGTATGACATTACCTGTTTTAACAATTATCCTTTCAAGCAAAATAATAAAACGTGTATTAAACTCATAAATGTTTAGAATTTATATGCCCTAGAAGGCTATTTGCGTTTTATTTTCAATTTAAAAAAGGTTGATCATTTCTCAAGGCTCGTAATGAAATGTTTAAACCTACACATATTCAAAATAGAAATGACAAATATAAAACAAAGCATTGCATGGATATACATTTTATGACTATTTATTATATTGATAAAAGATATAAACAGATTTGCTATATATTGAGAAGCACGGGATTGTTTTGACAAAAGTTCTTAATGAATCATGACATTAACCTTAGTCTCGAATTATCGAATAATGTCTTTTAATCGAAAAAATATATCATCAATTAGCGCCCTTATGACGGCATTTCCAGATAGAAGGCTCTACCAAAGTGTCAAGCTTAAGCATCTACAGTGTCGTATTCTGCAGAATGTCTAGAATTATTTATGTTCCGTATACGACTGAAGGGTGGAAGATAAACTTTTTAGATTTTAATTTCTAGAATAGTTTCTAGTGATGAATACTATCAAATTTTTTTAGTCATTCATTCAATATGTGAGCCTACATTTTAGTCAGGGTGTGATCGAAGTCATATGAAAGACATAACGAGCTACCCTATCTCGGAACTTGTGTATGTTAAATGACATAAGTTTTACTGAAGTAAAACTATACTTAAAAGTTTGAAACTGTTTTACGCACATTTATTTAGGGTTGCGTAAATGTCTTGATTTTTTAAAAATAATTCTATCACATTTAATTTCCAATAGGATGCACCACTGTAAAAGCAAATGTATTTAATGTTGTAAGCTTAATGAACACACTATCTATGAGAGTTAGTTTTAGTCGTAATAAACCAATGATATTCTTTGCTCAATATTTCCTATGAAGCCCAATCCTTTGGTTTTATTGTATACACAGTGTGACGTGCATGTTTCTATCAAAGCTTTGTTCTAGTTTTATTGTTGTATTCAACGTAAACATGTATCAAGTTGTATGACAAAACCTACTCGGATTTTAAATGATTCACTTAAATGGGCTATTGAATTCTCGACATTTGAATAAATGCTTCATTACAATTTCAAACCACGTCATCTTCTGTTCATTGAATGATATAAAGAACCACTATAAATTGAATTAACAATTTTCGAAATTTAGAAAACAAGTACTAATCAAATATATCATATATTAAGCAAATAAATATATAACATATTTTGAACCAGATTAATTCAAAATAGGATATCAAACTATGTAAACGAATATTTAATTATTTAAGGAATGACTGTAATATTTTTTTCTGTCTATGAAGAAATAACATTAAAAATTTGGTGCACACTGAATAACGCGCGTAGCTGGTTATTTAACAGTCTGCACCACATTTTTTATGTTATTTCGAATAGACAGAAAAAATATTACAGTCATTTCTTATAATTTAATCCTAAATTCCATTTTAAACCGTAGAAAAACCATGAAAAAACATTGATGACGTCACGGTCACATCACTAAATTATGTCTATGGGCTCATAACAAAATAACGTCAGCCAATCAGAAGACTAGTCCGGCGGCTACAAGCATATTTCAGACGAATTGTGCACATCATGTTACAAGCATGAAATTTGGCATAGACCTTCCTCAACTATTACTCTTTTAATTCAGATAGGGAGGCATTTGAAAAAAATGTCTCACTTCCGGTAAAATCCAAAATGGCGGACGTCATACTTAAATCAGCCCAATATCGAAGGCTAGCGTGTAAAAATGTGTTATCATCATGCTACTATCATAATATTTGGTACATACCTTTGTGCGATCTTACAGTAAAACCCCGGTGATTTAGTCTGATTAATCATCATTCTTTTTGTTAAAGTCACATCTTCAAATGCAATCAATGTCTCCCACATAGTCTTTTCCCCCCTTTCGAACAAAGAGAGAACCATATCACAACAGGTAAAGACATGGATAACAATAAGTGTTTCAGATCACCCAGATCACTCATTGCCTAGTGCAATTGAAAGGCCATTGATAGATATTAATCCAAAGTCTTTTGCCCTCATAAACACAACGTCTACCCCTATGTCACGGAATAGCGAAACAGTATTGACAACATCATCATTAACGGCTGTTCGAATCATGACTCGTTTAAGTGCGTGTTTCACTGCATCAGACACATGCACCATGATTTTAGTGTCTGCCTCTAAATGTGAACTTGGTGCTGAACTTGAAATACATTACGTGGTGGATAAGATAGAATATCCTGACCATTTGTTGCTATAACTACCATACGCATCCAAGACTTCATCCACTCGTATTTCAGTTTCAAGGTATTTTATTTAGGTAAGGACATAACACTCAATCAGCATACTCAGTAGGCCGCAATTCACAATCGGAGAGCTGATTTCCAACATTTACAAAGACTGTGGTATTGTTTCTCACATCTTAATAAATTCTGCAAAAACACATATTTTCTTGCCTTGTTAACCTAATCTGTTTCTTTTTTTTTATCTTTAACAAAACCACGTATCGTTTTCAATGACATAAAACATCAAATCCATATGGTGATGTTGGCTGCTCAATCATCATTCTAAATGCTATAGTCACATCTTCAAACTCCATTAATGTCACCAACGCAGTTCCTTTTCCAGCGAACGTGTTATCTTTTAATGCCTAGTGCATTTGAAAGGTCATTGATTGATATATATTTTATACGTTTCCCCTTCTAAATGCAAACCAAAGTTTGTCTGCCCTATGTCACGGAATAGCGAAACAGCAATGACATCAGTATCGACTGTTTGAGTCATGACTCAGTTAAGTCTATGTTTCACTGCATCAGACACATCTATCTTGATTCTAGTGTCAGTCTCGTCGTGTAAACATGGTGCTAAACTTGAAACATCATCAAGTGGTGGATAACACTAAACATCCTGAGCATTTGTTGCTTCAACTACCTTGTACTCAAAATTGTATTGAGCAAGCTCCTGTGAATGAAAACTTAAAAGTTCTTTCTTACTGTCGTCATCTCTCAGAAAACTTTCCAATCTTTTAGGATGTTTTTAATCCTGGGTTCGTCTGTGTATTCCCTTTCCCCTAAATGTTGCCCTTGCTTCTTTTAGCAGCTTTAAAACTACCAGTATTTCGCTATTCCGTAACAAAGGGGCAGACGAACTATTGATTGTATTTTGGGAGGCAAAAATCTTTGGATTAATATCTATCAATGGCCTTTCAAATGCACTAGGCAATGAGTGATCACACACTTTTATTTCTGACCAATACCTTATGACGGGTTGTGATACTGTTCTCTCTTTGCTTGAAAAGGAAAAAAAAAACTGCGTGGGAGACATTAATGGTATTTGAAGATGTGACTTTAACATAAAGAATGATGATTGATCAGCCTAAATCACCGGGGTTCTACTGTACAAACTTATCAGATCTAACATGATTAACGAACCAAGAAAGCCAATTTTTGCACAAAAGGGAAATCTCATTTTAAGTGAGGCTATTCCCACGACTTGTTCTAGTCTTTTCAAGCATGTAAAACGTGTAATATACTAATGCAGGTGTTAGTGAGACGAGCTTTGGATTGACTCTTATGCTACCTAGTCTTGTCACTAATGGATTGCGAAGGGACAAAGAGGGTCCCTTTAAAAAAAAAACTCTTTCTGAGACCTCATCATTTTTTCAGAAGCTTGTACATTATGGATGTAAGAAAGGATGCCGCGGTTATTTTTAATGTGTAAAATCGGGTCTCCCGTGCACTGCCTTGTGTGCATGTGGTGGTGATTGTGAATAAGCATGTATTCTTGGCCAAATAGAAGTAGTTTTAAATATTTTTTAGTACTATAGAGATTTTATTTTGTTTAAATCAATCTATCCAAAACTCTACATCGAAGAAATAGATTGAGGACTCATCTTTAAAATTTACGTCATATTTTTACCGGAAGTGTCAACTTTATATATTAGCATTTACAACATGCTAAAATAAGTGGTTTTGGGGATAACTTAAAGCCAAAAGTTTAATGACCAGCACAAAATAAAATCATTTTCTTTACATTTTGAAGAAAGTTGAAAATTTGAATAAAAAATTGATATTTCTCTGTCCGCCATATTGGATACTTCCGGAAGTAAGGGTTTTTAAGACATATGTCTTATACATTGACTCCATCAGAAGCACCAAAGAAAGGTTCATACATAATGTAATTATAGTAGCAATACGTTAAAACACATTACAATTACCCTCCCTAAAAAATAAGCTTAATTAAGTACAATGTCCGCCATATTGGATTTTAACCGGAAGTGGGGTTTCTAAAGACATCTAATCTATTTAATTTATCCAAAAGTAGTAAAACACAAAGGTCTGTACCAAATATTATGATAGTAGCATGATAATAGGACATTTTTACACGCTAGTCTTCGATATTGGGCTGATTTAAGTATAACGTCCGCCATTTTGGATTTTACCGGAAGTGAGACATTTTTTTCAAATGCCTCCCTATCTGAAATAGAAGAGTAATAGTTGAGGAAGGTCTATGCCAAATTTCATGCTTGTAACAGGATGTGCACATTTTTTTACAAAGCCGCCGGACTAGACGCGTTATATCCAAAATTAAATTATTTTTCTTTACATTCTGTTATCCTTTATTCTTTAAAAATTATTTCTGTTTAGTAAATATATAGTATTAAAATGCATAGCGGTCGCTGGTGGAAAGATATTTTATTTACAAGCATACCACATCTATTAAATTTGTATAGCATACTAGAATTAGATAATCGAGTGTTCCCGGTTGCTATCTACTAATAGAACTAACTGAAATCTGATGAAAGGAGTAATAAATGCATACGAGAATCCCAAATCGACGTGATTAAGATGCATGCATAACTTTATCATCTCCGCTCCTGTTATCTATAACATAATTCTTCTACCTACACTCTTGTTAAATTTGTATAGGCACCTTCAACAAGATTTCAATGTCATTTTTACAACTTTGTCTCGCTGTTTTGGTTTGAAAAGTTAATTTTTACAATTGTTTTTTTCATATGATAAAAGTAACGTTAGCAGTTAACAAAACGTATCGTAAACTTTAAATTTGTTACTGAAAGAACCCATTAAAATTGTAAACTTCATTTACTAGAACATATATGTAGAAGGAAAATCAAATTTTAAAACACGAATTACAAATTGAAAATCAACTATAACCATGTTTTCCGTTAAGTGAAGACTTCATTGATATTCGCTGTCATAGACGTAGTAAATGTACCAAATCCATTTCATTAGTTGTGCGTATTGACGACAAATAAATACTTTATTTCATTAAAAGAAAATCCACAACATCAAAAAACAAAAGATCTCACAAAGTTTAACTCCGCAAAATTGTGTATGTATTTGTATATAAGTGGATGATGTTTGTTGTTGTGTTACATATTTGTTTTTCATTCATAAATTTGTACATAAATTAGGCGGGTAGTTTTCTCGTTAGAATTGTTTTACATTTTTCATTGCGGGGCCGTTTATAGCTGACTATGCGATATGGGCTTTGCTTACTGTTGAAGGCCGTATGGTGATCTATAGCTGTTATTTTCTCCTTTTTCGCAACCAAATCACATCTCCTTTTATAAGATATAAGTAAATATTTTCATCGTTTTCAGTAATGTTTTTTTATACTTTTTTTGTGATTTTATTTTCTCTTTCTCACTTTGTGTATAATTGCATCTATTGACATATATCTTTGAGCAAATGAAATAGTTTTAAACTTAAGCAAATGTCACGATGGACAGATTAAAAGAAATTCATTGTTACATCTATTAATGAGACAGATTTCCTGAGAGACAGGAAACTTTTCTAGGGACTTAAACGAATGAACAGTTAATAGAAAACTTAATGTCAAACGAATGTAAGATATTTCTAGTCTTTAAAAGCACAAAACCTTTATCGACAATATATCACAGTTGATATTAACAGATATTTACAATTAGCGTAACACAAAACCTCGCTTTATCCTTCTCTTTCATTTTCTTTGAACTAAATCAGAACTTTCATAGCCGTTCACTAATTGTTAAAATGAACGTCTTTTTTTTTTAAATCCTCATTAATGCACTCACAACAGGAAAGAGAAATATTTACCAGCAATCAAAAAAGAACAAAGGATTTAATATAAAACTTGTATACTTGATTTTACTTGATAATGCACTTATTTTAGCTATTGAAAATGTGAATTATTCATCAATTAGCATTATTCTATATATACGTTAAGGCATTATTTATTTGACTGATTTATTTTTCTTAAATTAGAAATTTAATATTCGTAACATGTATGTATTTAAGAAGCTTATAAGCTAAAGGGACGTATTATAGTATGGAATAATGTCTAAAATTGTATTTGTAAGCAGTGAGTTTAATATTCTAAACCAAGATGGGACCACAAATTGGTTGCTTAACGGAGTAATTATCAATAATGATTTTTTTTTAGTTTATCAATTGTCAAAAAGCTTCTTACTTCTTGTTTTAATTCGTTCAATAATAACACTGATGACGTACAAATCAAATTTAGAGAATATTTTCAGCCTCGTAATGAATTCCTAATTCTGTTTGATAACATTAATTTGAATCATATTCCTTTTTTATTAAGAGAGATCTTCAAGGACCCTTTTACAACATTAAAACACTAAGTCTACGCTGCATAATTTGAGAGACGGCACCAAACATCAAACTATTAAAAGTCCCGGTTTAGAATGGCGACAATTTTGCCTTTTAATGTTTTTTTTCTGTTATAAAAACAAATTTTGAAATGTCTAATGTGACCATAGTTAATCTTAAACATTAATACAATATTATATCTAATGATGTAGGTTGGTAAAACTTATTGATTTTTTTTTTAAATGAAGAAGAATAATTATAGAAGTGTTTGGCGGTACATACTAATCGTAGTATTTGAAATAACGATTAAAATGTTTCTTTACATTTAATTGAAATAACAACATCATTGATAAAGCAAGAACTTACACAATCTTGTCATTAAGTACAAAGGATAAATGAAGATAATTGTACATTGTATCAATGGAAACTTTTATGAATATAATATAATTGATAAACCCAGATAGTTTACAGAAATATAATTGAATAGCCTCAGACATTAAACAATTATTTATAAATAGAAAACGCATTATTACAGAAGCATTGATCAAAGTCCCAACGGTATTTTGCATGATTAATTAGTACACAACCACACAATAAGTCTTCCAAGTAGTCTATTTGCGACAAAGGCGGTGTATATATTTAAAGTACAAATAACACTTTACAAATGTCATGCACCCGATAGCGCTTTTCTGGATTTACCTCCTCTAATACGCTCAAAGTCGAATAATTTAAAGCAAAGAATATATATAGAGGAACCGTTACAGTTGATCAGCTTTATTATGAAAAAATAAATTACAGCGAAATGAATTTTAACTCTTGTAACATAACATTGTGTTCAGTGTGTACGTCCAAAGTGCATTTCTAGATTCACTTTCATCAAAAAGACTAAAATCACCTTATTTCAAGGTCTAGCATGTATAAGACGTGTTTGCTATAGCAATGCCAGTTCGTATTTCATGTATGAGCTCGAACTCTTTTTGGAGTCATACAACATGTATAAAGCTATGTTTTATGGTTTATATTACTCTTTGGTCTATCATTTTCATTTTGTTCATCTGTCTTTTGTTTCACGAGTACTGGATTAATTTTGTGTCATAAATACATTTAAAATGTCTCTGTTTCATTAATATACGCACGAAGAAGCACTGCATTTAAAAAAAATGACGGAAAAAGATAGTTATGAAATTAGCAAACTTTAGGTACATTTTTGTGTTCTTTTTGTCTATAATACGAATAAATTAAGCTGGTTCACAGACACGATTTAGGGCTTTAGAAGAAGACAAATAAGATAATGTGAAAATATGTCAACAATTGAATTTGTGTTATTGAAAATAAATGTATGAAAATAGTAACATAAAAGTAGACATCATAAAAGTAGACATCATATATAGACTTGCATATATATTAAGGAGTATAAAGCTTCCTTTTATTATCTTAAATTAAATACATTGTGTATTAGATATATAAGAATTTTTCAAAGATAAAGACGACATATAAAAAAAGAAGATGTGGTATGATTGCCAATGAGACAACTATCCACAAAAGACCAAAATGACACAGACATTAACAAATATAGGTCACCGTACGGCCTTCAACAATGAGCAAAACCCATACCGCATAGTCAGCTATAAAAGGCGTATTTTTATTTAATGAGTAACAAGCTTGTTTTTAGGATTGATATTTGCTATCAGAGAACCTGTCATGCGCACGATATCTAATAGTTATGTATAATATACAAGTCTCGTGTAAAACAGCAAATCAATCTTTTAGCACTGAGATAAATAAAATATACTTTTACACTCTACATCAACTAATCAAGCTTATTACGGTACGAACTGTCTGTCTGGTATGGATTGAAATATCTTATTTAGATGAAATAATATTGCTATATTTAAAAATCGTTTATTGTCTGAAGATGTTATATCATACGCCGATGTTAGAATAACTTTAAAGATTCAATAGTAGTTCAGTTCACCTCATTCACTCAATTTCATTTGTTGAATAATCAAAAACTTTGGTAATGCTCTGCATTATTTCAAAGCTAAGACCTCACTATGATAATCAGTTTAATCTCTAACCATACGTTCATAATTGTTTAATCTTTAACCAAACGTACTGATTTGTTGATACAAAAACCAAACGTACTGAAATGTTGATACAAAAACCAAACGTACAGAACTGTACGTTACGTGTTCATCAACCGTTTATTATTGATAAATGTACTATCTGTTGACAATATTTATCAATTTTATAACATTAGAATATCCTAGATTTTGACACAATTTTTACAGGAGACAAGATATTCATCATACCGCGTCGTATACTCCACGGCGTTGCACAAATGCAACGTTTCGAGCTGTATGCTCTATAGGAGACAATATATGTATTGTGTCTAGGCGAAAGCCTCACAATTGACACTATGTATATAGTATAACGTCATATGTGCCACAAGACATATATCGTATCCTGTCATATTTACCACAACGTAGAACGAATGTATTGTATAGAATTTAATGCTAAACAGGGAACAACATATGTATCGCATCGCCTCATTTGCGCCACATAAAACTAGAAATGTATTATATCTAGTTGTATGCGACACAGGGGAACACAAAATAAACCGAATCGCATTGTAAACCCCACTAAGTATACTATGTATTGTATCGCGTTGTTTGTGGAACACCATACATATTGCACTGCATTAAATATGAACCGTGTTGCATTAAATGGACAAGATGTCCCCCGCAATTAAGGTTTAATCCTATTTCAAATGAGTATTAAAAAGAAAAGATTTGGTATAATTTCCAATGAAACAACTTAAAAAAAGACCGTATGACATTAACTTAGTCACCATATTTAAAACCCATACCACTAAGCAAGATTTAAAACGCCTCGAAACGACAAATGCAAATTAAACACGATCAATATATTCCAGAACTCAGTGGTTTTGTTTCGTTTACGCTTTATCTAAAAGGTTTAATTTAAATAAAGTTTGCATTAAACATTGTCAAATGCTGCTTATGTATCAATTTAAAATTACCATATTAAACATCTTAGCACAGATTTTTAAACACTAAGGGTATTTAGACTAATCAGTCGGATATTGATGTTTGAATAGAAATTGGTGTCTAGACATGCTATATGCACAGTAATATGTATAAATTGTCTCTTATGAATAGTATATCATTCTGTACTCAATGCTTTTATGTTGTAACTGTTAAAAGTAGTTAGTTGTTATGCCTACATATTGTACCTTTAATTATAATGGACAAAATTGTCCTCAATAAGTTTGAAAAGAAAATATGATACAAACATTGACAGAACTTATCGATCCAAAAATAATATCTCTAAGAATAACTATTTCATTCAATTAGTTTTCTTCCATTAAATATTTGAAGACTTATATTTTTTTCTGGATAAAGACAGCTTCAATTTTTTTCAAAATAAAATATGTTGGAAGAATGAAGCCTATCTCTTCTACCAGTATATCGGATTATAGATACTTTATAGATCTTGATACCTACATCCGTGTCCTTTAAAAACAGACGAAAACCCAATGTGTAAATTATATACAGAAATGGAATAAGGAGCACAACAGGAGAGCTACGTGATCATACGTGATTCTACGTGATTCTACTGAAAATCGTTAATGTGCTGGCGATATTGGTATTTATCCTGTACAAAGAATAAAATGCTAATAAACAAACGATTCAATCAAGACCAATGAGTTTTGTCAACCGTGACAATATCTTAATATTCCGGTCAATGTATCACTTATACATTTTGCAAATGTGCATATAATTTCAAAGATGTCTTTTGATTACTTCTACTCAGAAAGTACACTAACGCGTCTATTTGTTTCAGGAAAGATTATTCAATATTTTAGTTCTGATAAAAATAGACAAGAATCCGATAAGATTTTCAACTGTGACCATTCAAACAAAAACCAATAGCGGATTAAACTTTCATGGAGATCTGGGTGGGAGTCTTTTCTAATTTGTTTTCTTTTACTTTTTAAACTAGTTTCTCTGTATTCTAAAGTTATCTTGATCCGTATTCTCTATTCATTATCTGTAGGCTCACCACGAATAACAAATGCAAGAATGTGTTTTTAATGTTGTAGCTCTATTTTCTCTCTTTTTATTTATTTTTTACATTTGTTCATTTTATTTTGTATTGGACCATTAGTCTCTATGATAAAAACTCCATATATAGATAGACCCTCGTTCGTCGTATTGTTTCCAAATGTACTTGTACATTGCAACTCTATTTTATTTTCTAGAAATGCTCTCAAAATCTAGGTTTAAAACTCAAGAAAATAAAATTTTCTGTTTTACTTGTGTTATAACATAATTTATATTTAAATCTCTTTAAGATTTATAGGATGAAATCTTTAGACAATAAACTTTTCTGTTTACCATTTTCGACAACAAAAATCTTAATTTGTTAAGGTTTTATATGACAAAAACTAAGGCTATAAAAATTTCTGTTTAATATTCTTGACAATATAATTCTCAACCTTTCAAAGATGTATAGGATGAAACTTAAGCTTAGAATTTTTTTGTTCAAATTTCGTGACAATACAAACCTCAACCTTTTAAGGATTTATAGGACGAAAAGAAAAGACAATACACTTTTCTGTTTAACATTCGTGACAACATAATTCTCAACCTTTCAATGTTTATAGGACGAAAGCTTAACCTTAGTGTTAATGTCTTCTGCAATATATCTTAATCGAAATAGCTAGTACGTGTCATAAAATTGTCCGTGGTCATGCCTCCATCAATAACATTTGATTAAAATATCGTTACAACCGGCAATGTTTTAATAAGATTATTGACCTACATTGTTGTATTATATAAACCATTTTGTAGTTTAATTTAGATCTAAACGATGCTGACACGAGGTGACAATCAGAAAATAGAATGTATGACAAATTTTAGTACAGACATTAGTAGGGATAGATAAATTTTAAATCATTGTTCATTCGTTTCATATATGTAATGGATTATGGTGATTTTTTTTACCCCTTATCCTTTTTTCAATATAAGATGGTAAGGGTAATGTGGTCTCCAATTTGTGCTTCCTTTTCGCCGTCCCGTTTGAGGTTGAAATAGATTAACATACATATGGGTGCGGTCCTAACCTTGACAAAATTAACTTAGAGCAGACATGTTGTCTGCTTTCTTAGTTAACTTAAGAATAACATTTTGTACAAAACACTCATCTGTGACGCCCTAATCAAAAATCGTATTTAAAAAGATCACATAAATATGCTTTGAAAGAGTTGGACCAAGGAGTGTATTCATTTTCTCAAAACAAAATAAAAAAAAGGAAATGCGGTATGATTGACAATGAGACAATTATTTAACAAACTTCAAATGAAGTATATGTAAGCAATAATAGACAACCGTATGTCATTTTAGATATGTATGCAGTAATATATGAATAACCTCAGTGTCTTGTCCTTTTCAAACGGAGGTTTTTGTAACTAACACTATCAATGCGGATTTAAAGTTCAATGTTAGGCAGATGTATATTTCAAATAAGAACGCAAAAATGTCAATATCATGGCAGGATTCCGTCTGCAGACAATAAAACAATACCAAAATTAAGGAATAACAATATAATCATTTTAAGATTAGTATTCACTTGGATTTCATTACACGTCCGATGTTTTCTGTCTATTTTAATTTGGCCCAAAATAGATCATGCTCAATTAAGGATGGTATGAGTTCATTTCAGCAAATTGAGTATTACATGTCACGCAGTATGATATCTTTAAATTGTTTTGCCTTTGGTTTAACAAAAAAAACTCGCCGGAGGTGTCTTATGCTGTATTTTAAATACTAGATGCATGTCTAATAACTTGTGACGATTTGGAGCTTTTTAAAATCTTGGTATTTGTTGTTGTTGGCTTGCGTACTCGTCGACGTATGTTCTCACAAATCTTCCTTAATAATTTTGAAAATCGATTTAAAGAAAACAAAACTTTTTGTACAGTTTTCTCTCGTAGAACGAATGAATTGACAGCTATTTGGATCGTATATAACTTATTCCTAAACCGACAATGGGGCCAGCGACGCTAGTTAATGAGAGTTCGTATTGGTAATAGGTTAGATTCGTGTTGCTCATTCTTTTTCACATGTGTAGTGTTTTATAAACTGTTTTTCATAGTGTTTTTCATTTTTAAAAGTGCAAGACGAAGTCCAATTATATGTTCCTCTACGAAATTTATTTAATAAAATGTTAGATGTCAAAAAAAAGGGTAAGAACCTGGAAAACCCCTCTCTTTGGACCCACCACTACTTGTAAATGCTGTTTATTGCACTCTTGGTACCTTCTTAATCAATTTAAAATGAATCATTTGGGACTTCTTTTACTTTCCCCCTTGCTATCTTCTCATTCATTTCAAAAGACTTATTTGGGACTTCTCTAACTTTGCCCACTTTGAATCTTGTTGTTCAAATTAAATGCAAACGTTCTGGACTTCTCTAACTTGCATTGGTTTCCTTGGTATCTTCAAATTCAATTTAAAAGGAACGATTCGGGGTTCCTTTAACGTTGATCCCTTGATATCTTCTT